>NW_028288993.1:352500-1602500 GCF_059628265.1 Tinamus guttatus | reverse complement strand
TCGGACTACTTAGGCTAATTTAACACTTTAGTCTACATTATGTTCCAGCTTCCTCTAAAGTCTACAGAGAAGTTTCTAGAGCTATTCTGCTTATTATCCAAAGAAACATTTTTCAGTAATACCTCTATAAAGAGAGCAATATAGAAAACACAAGAATAATGGATTTCTTTCTGTATATTCATGGGCAAAGACAGTGAAAAGAAAAAAAGGCAAGAAATACACAAAGTACAGATCAGCACAAGAGAATCTTTTCTCTTACCTGACACAGCTGTTGTTACAGCTGTGAACAAACTCCAGAAGTTACCAAGAACTCATTAAGCAAGAACTACTTAAAAATTATACATTAAAAAAAAAACCCAAGAACAAAACAAAGAAAAAACCTTAACACAACCATCATTAAGGCCTTATGTAAGGCATGTGCCTGCCTATATACCTGAAAGGCTGGGTGGGATTGGTCAGCAGGAGAGAGATGATAATTTAGCATTGGCTGATGATGGACACAGGTGAAAATTATCAAGTTCTAATAAGAAGTTAATTGAGGAGAGTTGAGTCTTTTCTGGATAGGGCCTTCTTATTACAGGAACCTATATATGCCCTATTGTCCCTAAAGCATTGTGTGGGAGAGTCCAGGTTGCCTTTTTTTTTTTTTTTTTTTTTTTTTTTTTTTTTTTTTTTCTTTTCTTTTCTTCTCCCCTGCTCTAGCAGGTATGCAGGATATTCCCAGATTATATGGTTGGAGGGAAGGTAGTCTGAAAAGTACAACCAATTATTCAAGAGCATTCCACATGTGCCTGGTGATTCTGTTCACTTGAGGGTAATGGGTCTTTCTAGAGCTGCTTCTTATAGATGGTAAAAAGTTCAGAATGCAGCTGTTTTTATTCTTCCACATCAGTATATTTTCTAGAAAGGAAATGCAATTCACACTATAAGGAGCTCTTTGCACTTGAGCTAGTGCAGGCTGTGTGGATGTTATCTAGGGCTGGGAGATGAAATTTTCATAGAGTGATAGATATTTCCTCGAAATTCAATGGCTGTCTCAGTTTAAGGTTTAGGAGTTTCACTAGAATCTTATTCTTGAATACAATTGAAATGGTGGGAAGATTTCTAGGAGTGCTAAAAAGATGGAAATTAAGCACTTTTATCTTTTCTGTACTAACAGAAAAAAAATATTGAATTAAATATTTTGAATATTTCAAAACAATGTGGGACTTCTACATTTTCTTTGAATTTCCCAAAAGGTTGGAGAAGGAAATAAGATTGTTTACATTCAGAACATCCCCTGACTTTCAAAGGTTCTTACTCAATAGAACTTCTAGCTCTTACATGGCTCCATATATAAACTGCATCAGATATAATTGAATCATTTTAGGCATGTCTTGTAACTTTGTACAGATTGGGGGTCTACATACCTACGTGGAAGGTAGAGAAGAGATCACAGTGTGGTGTCAAAACACTCTTCTCCTTGGCTAAGTAGCAGAATCATTTTACCTCTGCCTCAGGTAGTCAAATTTGATAGTCCATTTTCATCTTGAACAGCGTAAGAGATTGTATTGCTGTAACAGTAGTACACTGTATCACCAATGCAAGACCTTTACCTTTTTCTTTTTGAGGGGAAAATTAAAGCTTTTGGTTTTAATAATCAAAGCACCTTCCAAGAGTGTATGCTGCCTGCCCGAATTCAGGACCGCTGTGCTTATTATGGCATGCAGATAAGGGTTGGGCTGTAGTATGGTTCATAGCTCAATATTGTGTAGATGCACAGAGCTTCTTCAGCTACATGGAGTGTCACAGCAGTGATTTAGGGTGCAGATGCAGACTGTTCACCTGCTGTTTCAGACAAGCTTGTACCGTGCACAGCACAGTCTGTAACTTGCACAGCTTGTTCATCTGCTTGTGCTCACCTTGGACTGCCATGTACACATCCTTGAATGGTGTAAGCTTTACAGAGGCCGCATTGTGCTCTTAGTACATGCTGAGTTTAAAATGGTAGAAGAATAAGGAGACAGGACTGACCCTAATCCTGACTTTTTCTATCACGATGTGATACAAAATCTATCATTAATCAATCAGTCATCTTCATGTGATGGGCACATGAAGCTTTGGAAGCAATTCACAAAGGACCAGATTCATTATTGGTATTTTGCTTGCTCCCTCCTAGAAAACATGCACTTTTCTTAGTTATTGGGGAACTCAAAAGACCAGAGAGCTAATTAACTTCTGTAAAATGCTTTGAAATCTGTAAAACATGGTGGATCTGTAAAATGTTAAATGATGGTTTTGAAAAATGTCTGTCTGCAAAAGACAGGGTTCTGCAACCCAAAGCAATGTAAGTCTACCAGGGACTGGATGATTAGGCAGCTCGCATGGCTACAAGGGAACGCAAGGGAACTCATAGTCATCTCGCACATTGGAATCAACAGTTGGGAGGTGTTTTTTGGGCACTTGCATTTTAGCCTGAACTATATCTCCTCCTTTCTCCAGATAGTGGCTGAATTTCTTGCTCCAGATCAAGGAAGGTAGCAGTTTGGAGAGCCTCTTCCTCCTCAGCACCGCCTCCTCTTCTACACTGCCTTTGCTGAGATTCCTGCCCCTGGGAAGCCGGGGATCAGCTTGCAGTGGCCATTACAATTTGAACTCCTGCTTTGGTCAAGGTGCAGCCTGTAGGTCTGCGCTGGAGAAAAACCTCCCCGATTTCACCTTTGGCTGAGAAGAATATCCACAGCTATGTGCTTTAACCAGCCAGAGGGGACCTTGCAAATTTGGTTGCCATTATTTGGCCCCGATGCAGTTGTTTCTACATCAGCAAGTCCCTCTCCACCACCCACCCGGACGCACACACACTCCTCAGCCTGAACGAAGCCAGTTCTTTTGGCACCGTGCCTGCGTTTGGGGCTTTGCTTTGACATGTCGTAGCCTCACACATTGCTGCAAAGGTGTTGGAAAGGCACCACAGCCTTTCTCAGGGCGGTGCTCTTTAAACTTTCCACTGATTAGGGGCCTTTTAGCACTCAGCTGGCTTTTCCTAATGGATTTTTCCTTTTCATGGAGACTATTTTTTTTTTGCAGGCGTTGCCAAAGTAAACAATCCTGGATGACTATTTGGAAAGCAGAGGAGAGAAGAAAGAGGCAGCGAGTCAGAACTGGTCCAAATGTGTCCAGGCAAGCACCATGTATGAATTGTTATGTGTTAAGGACCCTGTGCTGCCAGAAAGGAAAATCTCGGGGAAAAGGCAGCTATTTGTTGAGGGCAAGCACAAAAGAGACAACTACAAGGTCTTCTTTTGGACCAAAGATACCACACCTGCATCCTTGAGCCTTTAGGGGGAGCGGGTCGTGAGCTTAGCATTAATCACTCCCCATTTTGATTTATTTCCAAAGTTCTGAAGTCGGAGGAGGCATCTGAATGATGCAAACCTTAGCAATTTCAAGCACATCAGTCCTTTATTGCTCTGAAGTAGATAATTTAAACTCCAACCAGCCTAATGTGTGGAACCCTATCAGACACCTTCCAAAAGGAACCTGCCTTCCTTTTGTGCTGCCCTGGTCAGTGGAAACCCCACACCTCTCTCTGGAGATGTTCAGAATTTGCTCTAGGAGCATGAAGAAAACTGTGTTGCAGCCGAAGGCCGGTGCCTCTTCGCTTGGGCGCGTGCTCTGCCCTGTTGTGAATATGTGACCCGCGGCGGGTGTCACCGCTCAGGGCTGGCGGCGAGGCTGGGCCCGAGGCTGCCACCCAGGGGAGCCCCAGCCCAAGGGGTTGGGGTGGCGGAGCCGGCCTCGTCCCGTACACCCAGCCAGGCTCGTCCCCTACGCCGGAGCCAGCCTTGTCCCGTACACCCAGCTGGCCTCGTCCCGTACACCCGGCCAGGCTCGTCCCCTATGCCGGAGCCGGCCTTGTCCCGTACACCCAGCTGGCCTCGTCCCGTACACCCGGCCGGGCTGCCCCTGGGGGGGTCTCTTCTGGGTCCCGCTGTAACAAGTAACGCACTATCCGTTTGCTGATGGCCTTGTCCTGCCCTTGGGCACCGCAGGCCTTGATAGAAGTGAAGGATCCATCTATTTAGTCTTTTTCTAATACAGCCATCCCATGTCTTTGATCATCTTCGCTCCATACACGTATACAGTGGCTCGCGTGTGGTTTCTTTTACTCTGTGCCTCTCCCATTAAGGTCATTCTGTTTTTTGATGCCCCGTGCCACCTCTTCCATGGGAATCTCTAACATGACTTTGAGGTCTTTTGAATGGTAGATTCTACGTTAGGGCCCGTTTTCACAGCTGTGTGTTTGGGATTTTTTTTAACTTTAACAGCATGCCTCCCTTATTTCCTTGTTAAATCTGGGGCTGTTCTTTTGTATTACTGGGGACTTTATAGCCACAAACGCCTTGTTTAGGTGGCGGAGGCGGTGGACGGTAGTTGCAGCAGTTTTGTTCCAGCAGCGTGTGGCTTGGGCAGCCCGGGGTTACGCATTAATGGTCCTGCCGGTGCCCCTCACCTCTGTAGGTGCTGCCTGCCCTGCCAGCTGGTCGGGGGCAAAGCCCGTGATTCGGAGGCACCTTAACGCTCCCCTGCTGTTTGCTGAATGCAGAGGCCTCAGGCAGGAGGGGACAGGGGGGAGCTGGGGGAGAAGGACAGCGGGAGAAGGGAAGGGGGTGACTGTGCAGCCAGCGGGTCTATGGACTTGATCTGCAGACTAGAGCAGAGGGTTTGTGTTGCCCATATGGACAAAAGGCTTGGCCTACGAAGATGCTTTAATAACTTTAAAAAAGAGATAATTTGGGAAAATGAATCCCACTTCCATAAGCAGCTGTGCTCACAGTAGCTGTTGGGACATTTTACTGCAGCCTTCTCCCTGCTGGTTCTCCCTTCCTCCCCAGCTGGTTTCTCCCCTCTATCTTCCTTCTGCTTCTGAATGAAATTCCTCAGGGTGGGAAGGTTTTGACGTTTGGGTGCAAAACGCACATGTGGAGAGAACGCTCTGCGTTCACGTCAGCGTGAGGGGGGAGCGCTTCTTTTCAATGTGATGTCTCACCAACTGAAAGCTTCAGCTTCATAGAAATAAACAACATAAAATACTAAGAGAAGGGCAAACGATGCGGATGGGGTGGGGGGGAGGTCTCATGTTCGTGTTCTCCTCGCACTACTGTTATTTATATCTAAAGTCACCCTGAGCCCAGGCTTGAACCTTGCCTCTTCCATGTTCCCATTCCACTTTCCTTCCTCCCTCCATCTCTTGATTGACCATCCAATTACACATAAGCGTGTCGCTGCAGCAGAATGCCCTCTCCACGTGCCCCCAGGTTTTGAAGGGGGAAACAAATACAAAAGCAATTACTTCTAACTCTAAAATGCTGCTTAACCTACAGCTAGGTGAGCTGCTCGCAGCACCTTTCCTTTAGTACTTCCATGGGTCATTACCCCGCTGGGATTAACAGCCTCTCCCTGGCTGCCGTGTGCTCCCTGCCCCACCACCTGCTCCTGCGGCGCTGGCCTTTCCCCAGGCGCTCCGAGCTGGGGCTGAACCCGGTTCCGAGCAGGGCTGGAGCACTTTGACCAGTGAACCCTCACCTGTGCGCGTGGTTGACCCTTAATGAGCCAGCTCTTGGCAGGTGGGTAGTTTAATTATTTTTTTGAAGTCAGCTTTTTTAGGGATCTGTTCTTTCATTTGTCATCAGAACCTGACCCCTGCTGGAAGCCACGGGCCATAACTTTAACTTTTCAATAATACAGTAGACAGCACGTGGTATCGAGAGTACAATAATGTCATGAATGTGACCCTTCACAGCTGTTGCTGATTGCAGGATATCATAGTTAATTTAAAAAGAAGCTTCATCTATAAAGATTTTTTTAAAGTTAACTTTGTAGTTGGGCGTCTGCTTTTTTTCCCCTCATTCTTTGGGACTGAATTTTACAAGATTGCAGTAACTCTGCAGCTTTATGTTTCTGTGTGAATATGCTTCTGTTCCACGGCTAATTGGGATGCTGGATATTGGGATGGTTGGCAGAAAGTTCTTGTACAAACTCGCGGTTGCAGGGCCGCATTTCAGAATACAGTTTATTCTACAGTTTGGAGTTTGCTCAATGGCATAATGCTTAACTAAAAACAGAGACTGTGTGGCTTGTAGGACTTCCTGTAAACATATGTCTGATTTACTTTATAAGGGAAATAAATTCCATTTGTGAAAGACATGGGCTTAGCATAGTTGTCACATGGGCTGAAGCTGTTTTCTGCTGGCATGGCACGCGTGTGTCTTCCAAAAGGAGCCAGCTGGAATGAGCTTCTCCGCCTGTGAATTTATAGGATACTGATACATAGTTGGCAGTATCTTACAGCAGCAGATATGTCTAACATGAAATGTCTGTTGAGCAGAAAATGGTGCCTGGTTGATAGAACAGAAGCAACGTTCCTAGGATGTAAAGGTAGAAGAGGTACCATAATGTTGATTATAGAATTGCCAAAGGAGACGTGGATTTGGAGTAGGAGAATGTGTTAACAACAGTAGATGTTGTAGTTTCCTAAGGTCTGTGCTCAACTCTAGCAATGGTCCCCATCTTAACTAAAGCTGATCTGTGGCCCTTGTGGTCACACGCTCTATGGGGCAAGCAAATGTAGGCACTCAATTCCAACAACCTTGAGTAAGCTCTTCTGGGCAAAACCCTAAGGGAAGGAAGGTGATGGCAGGAGGGAAGCAGGAAGCTAAGAACAAGTGAATCAGCAGTTCCTCTCGGTGCAGGGAACATTGCTTCATGTCCTTAAGAGAGCAGCATGGCCCCAGCCAGGATACCTAATGAGGTTAAGTCAGTATTTCTATTGCAAATGGCATCACATTAGAGGTGTGGGATTTTCACTTCCTTTCCAGTTGTCAGTACTATCTCGGAGGAGAAAATACTGTGTTTTAGCAGAGATCCATCTGCTGCCAGATCATGCTGTGGTTCAGACCTGATGAGGTCCAGGAGGAAGCCTCTGAGTGTGTTTTTGCTGTGTTAGCCAGAACACACGAGAAAGTGTTTCTGCAAACTTTCACCGAACCGCTGAGGTTGGAAGGGACCTCTGGAGATCATCTAGTTTCACTGCTGTGCTGGAGGAGGACTGATGATAGCTAACTTGACCACAAATTTGCTGGGACAGGATTTTCTAACAAATGAGAAAAAGCAAGAATAAGGTAATATCACTAAGTATCACGTGGCGGGGAGGAGGACCTGGATGTGAGCTGGTAGCTTCCTTAGCTGGGTCCACAGTCAACTGGCTGGAGTGTAGAGCGAGAGCTGGCAGAAGACGACAGCCTGGGAACCTGGGCGCGAGCCTGAGGGCCGGGCGCCCCCCAGACCTCGCCAGTGACAGCTAAGGACACGCTCTGCCTGTCTGACTGGCCTGTCATGGAAGTCAGGGTGGAGAAGTTTCAGGTTTTACTAAAACGCTGCCAAACTTTATACATATGCCCTAGAAATCCTGACACTGCTTCGACACCTGGTAGAGGAACGATTGGTTAAGCACAAAATAGTCCGCCTATGTAAACATTTTTTGGTACTAAGGTTCAGTTACAAAATAGGGAAATGGAAGCAGCATAATTTTATAAATACAGCTTTGTTGTTAAGGACCAAAGACTTCCTGTTTGGGGATTTCAGGGCTGTTTCTATTTCCACTATAAATGGTGAGAGATGGAACATAAACCTAATGTTTACTTTCTTTGAGCAACACATTCCCTCCTGACTTCTGAAGCTTTCTACATGTGCTTTAACTGCTTTCAGCTGGCCATGATGTTTTGCCAGGAATAGAAATGGCAATTTCAAACTTTTTTTTTTAGTTTCACCCTAATCTTTAACAAGCTCTTCTTCACTGTTACTAAAGGGAGCGCATCCCCTTTCATTAACTCACCCATTTGTCACAAAGATTTCATTGTTACAAAGCTGTTTAGATTATACTGCTCTCATTCAGCTCTTCCTTATAGTCCCCATGGAACAGCATTCTTAATTGGTAGGTTTTTTTCCTTTAAAGCCAACGAATTAGCCACAGAACAAGTCTCCATTTAAAAAATATTGCTTCTTCGTAATTCCATCTGTTTATAGCACTCATAGTGGAAAGCCAAAGTACTTCTGGGGCCCCTCGTACTCGTTTCTATTCTGTAAGAACCTGTACAAGTTTGAAAAATACTTTAGGTGGTCGTGGATTATTTTCTTCACAGTACAGTAAGTTATGTTGTTTGAAGATTCCATGTTTTTAAAGTTTTCCAGAACTATTCGTATAGGAGATAACTGCAAAATACACATTTGCTTGGGTTTATGTAAATGCTTGTTAAGTTGCAGCACCATCAAAGAGGCTGAGGGCTGGTTAAAAATCAGAATAATTTTGGGTTAGAGGGGACCTCCCCAAGTCCACCAGAGCAGGTCTGAGCAGCACAGGGTAATTGCAGCTTGTCCAGCTGAGTCTCGAACCTCAGAGCGTGGACGTTCCCCCACTGCCCTGGACAATCTGGGCTGACAGATCTGCGAGCTGGAGCTCACTACAGTTCAGTTACTCATAAGCAATCCTAGTCCAGAGAGGGCAGGAGGAGGAGGGCACAAGACTCAGATGTGCCATTAAAATCCCATGTTAAAGGTTTATCTGGGGTATAGAAGCCCTTATGATTAAAGCTGCTAATGCAAAGCAACTACAACTAATGACATGACATTATAATGACAGGGCCGTGGGGTCCCCTGGCCCCATGTGCTCGGAGGCTCCGGGAGGCCTCATGGAGGCCTGTAGGGCCTCCTCGGCCCCTTGCACACGGAAGGGCCTACCTGCCCCCATGTGCACGGATGTGCCAGGGAGCCGCGTGGAGGCCCGTAGGGTCCCCAGCCCTGAGCGTGTGGAGGCCAGGGGGGCTGCACAGAGGCCCGTAGGGTCCCCCCGCCCCTGTCTGCACGGAGGCACCAGGCAGCAGCACCGAGGCCCATAGGGCTCTCATGGCCCCATGCGCATGGAGGCCTCGGGAGGCTGCACTGAGGCCTGCAGGGCCCACTGGCCTCACACGCACGGAGGCCCTGGGAGGGAACATCCCTTTTGCCTCAGTGCATGATAGGTCACCGCTGCACACGCTGATGGTGTTCGGGATGGCGAGGTCACTTTCGCCTGACTCCGTGATGAGGCCAATGAGGGTGTCATGGCTACTCCTAGGCACTGTGACATCATTTGTGCCTTAGTGCTTGACAGGCCACGCTGGACACGCTGTTTGCGTTCGGGATGTGAGGTCACCTTTGCCTGAGGCCCTGATAGGCCAATGCTAGGCTCATGCCTGCTGCTGGGGACTGTGACGTCCCTTGTGCCGCACTGCAGGATAGTGCAGTGCTGGCTTGGGATGGCCTTGGTGGTTGTGGCATCACTTTATCTCAGTTGCTGATAGGTCCATCATGGAAGGGGTGATGGATTTGCTGACTGTGCTTGAGAGGTTGATGGGCAGTACAAGTCTCCTAGGTGCTCTTGGTGGTTGTAGCATCATGTTGGTCTCAGTGTGTGAAAGGCCAGTGGTGGGCTGTGTGGTGATAGTGGTGATTGTGAGCTCTTTGGGCCTGAGAGGCCGATAGGCCGGTACTAGTCTCATGACTACTCCTGGGGGCTGTGACACTTGATAGGGCAGTGCTAGGCTCATGGTTGGGCTTGGTGGTTGTGACATCAGTTGTGCCTCAGTGCGCGATAGGTCACTGCAGGACAGGTGATGTTGATAATTCTGAGGTCCGCTGTGCAGCAGCAATGCCAACTGAAACCAGAACCATGGTAGGATCTGGGAGATCTGGGTTGACACCACACGAGATTCTCCCTCTGATGCTCAACAGCTGTATGAAAGAAACAGGTGACCAAAAGAAGCATAGAGGAAAAGTATCTTTGTCTGCAAGTCACGAGGTTGTAATGCTGATCAGATGGTGCCTTCCAGCCTTTACAAGGACTTTTGGCGGTTTGGATACCCCCTGTAACCCTACCTGCTCTAACCCAGCCTATCCTAAGCCTGGCCCAGGGCACACGGAGTTCCCAGGAGGTTGCATGAAAGCCCGCAGAGGCCTCCCGGCCACCTGCGAACAGAGGCACGGGCAGGCCACACAACAGCTTATAGGGTCCCCCGGCCCAGTGCACATGTAGGTGCCAGGAGGACACACACAACCACGGAGGGTCCCCCCGGCCCTGTGCGCACAGAGGCCCCAGGAGGCTGCACCAAAGCCCATAGCGCCCCCCTGGCCTAGTGCGCACGGAGTCCAGGGGCGGCTGCATGAAGCCCTTAGGCTCTCCCCGGCCCCGTGTTCTCGGAGGTCCTGCGAAGCCATGTGAAAGCCCATAGGGCCTCCCTGGCCCCATGCGTATGTGGTTTACCAACCTGTGTCCCCAACCAGGGACATCTAGAGCACATTGCACAGGGTTGCGTCCAGGCGGGTTTTGAAGATTCCCAAAGAAGGAGACTCCACAGCCTCTCTGGGCAGCCTGTTCCAGGGCTCTGTCACCCTGGAAAGAAGTCTGTCACTTCTGTAAAGAAGTTCTTCCTCACATGGACATGGAACTGCCTGTGTTTCAAGCTGCGCCCATTGCCGCTTGTCCTGTCGCTGACCACTGCCCATCCCCTTTACATTCTCAGGTATTTGCTCATGTTGATCAGATCCTCTCTCAATCTTCTCCAGGCTAAACAGGCCCGGCTCACTTAGATGCCACGTCCCTCTTGTCCTGGGGAGCCCAGAACTGCCCCCAACACTCCAGGTGCCTCCCCAGAGCTGAGCAGAGGGGCAGGATCCCCTCCCTCGCCCACTGGCAACGCTCCTCCTGGTGCAGCCAGGAGCCCATTGGCCTTCTTGGCCACGAGGGCACATTGCTGCCTCCTGGGTAACTCGTTGTCAACCACAACTCCCAAATCCCTGTCCGCGGAGCTGCTTTCCAGCAGTTCAACCCCTAATCTGTGCTGGTGCCTGGGGTTATTCCTCTCCAGGTGCAGGACCCTGCACTTGTCCTTGTTGAACCTTGTGAGGTTCCTCTCTGCCCACCTCTCCAACCTGTCCAGGTCCCTCTGAATGGCAGCGCAGCCCTGGGGGTGTCAGCCCTTCTGCTGTGTTTGGTATCATCTGCAAACTTGCTGAGGGTGCGCTCTGTGCCCTCGTCCAAGCCATTGATGAACAAGTTGAACAGCACTGGGCCCAGTACTGACCCCTGGGAGGCACCACTGGCCACAGAGCTCCAACAAGACTCGGTACCATTCATCACACACTCTGAGCTAGTAGCTACCCAAGGCTAGCACAGTTATGGTAAGGAAATAGTTCTGGTAAATAAAAGGGATACAGCAAAGAGAGCCCTCTCTCTGACCCATGCATCCAGCAGTCTCCCATCAGCAATCCCCTCCGTGTGGTTCCCCGGACTCCCCACATGGCATGGAGTGTAAATCCTTTATTAAATCAATCATTTTTAAAGAACTTTGAGTGTCTCTAAATGCAGGTATCTGACCTTCCTTTTCCCACCCTGTGGTCACATTCTTGACAACGTATACCCTGGTAATGAGAAGCAGATGCACATGAAACAGTTGTTGATGTGTACACCTTACCCATTAGACCATTTTCCTCAGCGCATCCTTGGACTACTTGTTCCTCATGCTGTAGATGAACGGGTTAAGTGTTGGAGGCATCACCATGTACGGAACTGCCACCAGATCCACAGCTGCAGAGGAGATGAAAGGGGGCATTAGGTGTGCGAATATGGGAGTGCTGATAAGCAGGGAGATTACAGCTATGAGGGAGGCATGTTATGCTGGCCCTGCTCGGAGTGGATCCTCAGCACAGCTGTGAAGATCTGTACATATGACAGCACAATAAAAAGAAAACAACCAAATATTAAAAACAAAAACAAAACTAACCACAACAACCCCAGCTTCCTTGACATGGGTCTGAGCACAAGAGCTTGAGGATCTGGGCAATTTCACAGAAAAACTGTTCCAGAACATTGCCATGACAGAGTGGTATTGAAAATGTGTTCCTGGGGTGCAGGACAGCATGGAGAAAACCACTGGCTCACGCAGCTGCTGCCATTTTCACACAAGCTCTGCTGCACGTGATGGCTCCGTAGGGCAGGGATGTGCATGTGGCAACAAAGTGGTCATAGGCCATGACTGTGAGAATATTCTACTGTGATCAAGAGGACAAGGAGAAAGACCTGGGCAACACATCCTGAGTAGGAAATGGTCCCACGTGGCATTGTCCATGGATTTGGGGACAGTCGTAGAGTCCAGGCCAAGAAGGAGAGGCTGAGGAGGAAGAAATACATGCGGGTGTGAAGGCAGTAGTTGCAGATTATGGCTGTGAACATGTGATTGTTGCCTAGGAGGGCAACCCCTCAGCAGATGTCCAGAAACAACAACAAGTGCCTGACCTGCAGCTGCTGGGTGTCTGTGAATGCCAGGAGGAAGAACTCACTGGGGAAGCTGCTTTTGGACGTTTCACTCACTGCAGTCATGGGGGGCTGTAAAAGGAGGGAAAGACATCAACAAGTTAGGTCAGAGTTCTCTAAGCAAAACATTTTCATAGCCTCTGCCAAACACACACACATTACTTCTCTCAGTCTTGGCAGGACTGTCATTGAGCTCCATAGCTGGAGCTTTGGTTTGTGCTGACCGAGTTTGTCATGGGGAGCAGAGACCGCTGGTCGTGGGCTCCAGAGGAGTCAGTCCTGACCTGAAAGAGTGGGTGCATACATAAACTTCTATATATACAGTTTTAGACAGATTTATTCTGCTTATAAGATAGAAGGACTTTTCAATATCTTCACTCTGAGCTCTAACTAACAAGGGTTCATGAATAATTTTAAGGTTTGGTTTGTTTTCTTGTATGTGCCCCTGTCACACTTGTGAGAATTCTTGGAAACTGAAGCCCTCCACATTGTTACTGCACTGAGAGTGACCAGCAGGGATTCCTGAGAGGCAGAAGGACTCACTATGGTTTTAATACAGAGTGAGGAGAGCTGGTCTGTCCACCTTGTTCCCAGCTGCCCTGTGCTCACACCTCTGAGGTGAAAGACAATCACATTCACTTTACCTTTAAAATTATATTACACCACTGAGAGCAGAGAATTCCAGTTTCAAATCAAAGGTCAACACTTACAGCATACAGCACATACGGTACAGTTCAGCCCTCCTGTTCTAGCCAGGAACACACTGGAATCATTCCAGGTGTCTCCCAGCAGTTGTCTCTGCTGGCTGGAGCTGTTTCTCCCTCCCTGCATCTCTGCCCTGCTCACAGCAGAGTCACTGTCCCAGGCACACAGCACCTGGGCACAGGACACTGCCCTGAAGCACAGCCCTGCGCAGACCTGTGTGCACACCCTGGATTCACATCCCTGCAGCCTTCCCAGGGAGAAAGTAGCAGGATATTCTGTCCCCCAGTGGTGTAGAAGGGAATCCCTGCTCTGAAGTGCCTCCTTCTCTGCACTAGAGGAGTCAGGAAAGTGATCCTTTAAAAAAAATAAAAAAGTCACGTGAGTCGTGTTTGAGAAGATCCCTCCAGGAGCCTCAGTAGTGTTGCCCTGCAGCCAGAGACTTGCCATGTAGAGGAGTCTGAAGATTTCCCCAGCAGTGAGCACTCCTTCATCCTCCCACTTCAGACTGCCTTTCAACTCCACCTGAATATGAGGAAAAACTTCTTGACTGCGAGGGTACCAGAGCACTTCTGACTGTGTGTGTGTTAGATTATGGGAACGGGTTGCCTAGAGAAGTCATGGAATCTCCTGGAAAAATTCAAAATCCACCTGGACGTGGTCGTAGGCAACATGCTGTAGGTGACCCTGCTTGAGCACAGAGGCCATCACAGGCCTCGGCCACTATCCTCAGTGAAGCAAAGGAGCAGGAAACGCTCCTAGTGTAGGAGCAGGGGAGTAGTATGGTACCTGTCCTGGATACCTCTGGCCTGCAAAATGCTCAGCAGCTCCTGCTCACCCTAGAACTTCTGTCATGCTTCACACCAGAAAGTTCAATCAAACCCGTCAGGCTTTGATACCCTTCTCTCCCTTGGAGAGCAGATCCAGGAGATGCCCAGAACAGCCCTGAGGGGCACGGGCTTTCTGTGTCTCCCAACACTTCCCAGCCTTGGTGCATCAAGCAGCCCTGCAGAAGCCAGAGCTGAGCAAGCGCTCATCATCCTCATCGCCAGAACACAGCGGCGATGCTCCCTGCATGGGGACATCGGAGTGGTCACCTCTTCAGCTCATGCAAGGAGGTGCTGAGCTGGGCTAGGGCCTCCAGCACTTACCCGGGCTGTGGCATGGGCACAGTGACCACGGAGGCGCTGCTGCCAGCACGTGGAAGGTGGTGACAGACGAGCCACAACCGCGATGGACACCCTGCAGGAGCGGCTGCCCTTACGGGAGGAGCTGCTGCAAGCCGTCCAGCTCCGGGGTGACAACCCCCACAGACCCTTATGGCCTGTACAGCCCAGCATGAGGCCCTGTGAGCCCATAAAGCCTGGCACAAGCCCCTTCCTGCCCCACAGCCACCTCCTGCCCCATTGCCACCTCCTGCCCCATTGCCACCTCCTGCCCCATTGCCACCTCCTGCCCCATTGCCCCCTCCATCCCCGCCCCCAGCCCCACGGCTCCGGGCTGCCCCACAGCCCCCTGCAGCCCCAGGGCCGCCCCGTGCCGAGCCGGGGCCCGGGCCAGGCCGTGCCGGGAGCCACCGCCTGCTCCGAGCGCCCCTCGCCCGCCCCCCCCCGCCCCAGCGCGGCCGCGCGGCTCCCGGTCCCCCGCGCCGCCAGGGGGCGCCGCGCCGCGGCCGCTCACCGTGCCGGGGCGGGGCGGGGCGGGGCGGGGCGTGCCCCGCCGGCAGCGCCCGCCCCTCCCTGTAAGCGGCGGCCGCCTCGGCCAATGGCGGCAGCCGTCGCTCCGTTCCCTCAGGGCGCGGAGCGCGGCGGGCTGCGCGCCAGCTCCTTATTGGCGGCGGCGCGCGCCACCCGCGGCGAGGGGGCGGGACGAGCAGGCGCGCGGGGCCAATGGCGCAGCGGGGCGGCTAGGGTGCGCCGCCGGGGCAGGATCCGCCGCTCGGCCCGGTCCGGCCCGGCGCCGTGAGGCCCCGGGAGCCGCCGCGTCCCCGTCCCGCGCGCCGCCGCCATGGCCCTGCCCCCGCCCCCGGAGCGGCGCTGAGGGGTCGCCCGCGGCCCGCACGCCCCGGCCGCCGCCATGGCCGGGGCCATCGCCTCGCGCATGAGCTTCAGCTCGCTCAAGAGGAAGCAGCCCAAGACCTTCACGGTGCGCATCGTCACCATGGATGCCGAGATGGAGTTCAGCTGTGAGGTACCGGCCCGCCCTGCCCTTCCCGCGCCCGGCTGGAGCGTCACTGGGAGGCCGCACGGCGCCGGGGAAAACTTCCCGGGGAGGCACGGGAGCGGGAGGAGGGGGGGTCGTTCGCACCTCGGCATCGTTCTGCAGCTCGGCAGCCCCGCAGGAAGGCAGCGGGGCTTGAGTTACACCGGGCACCGGGGCTTGCGGCTGGGAGGATTCCGCCCAAAACGCCCCTTTTCACAGTTTTCACGTGCTGCCTGACCCCGAGGCTGGAGCGCTGCCTGAAACGCGCTCAGGGGACACATGGTCCCACTTGGATACCTGCTTCTCTTCTGCCTGTCCCTGCCTCCGATGCTTGCTCCTTCTGGCCCTGGATCAGGCTCTGGCACTCGTCCCTCGGGGGCTGCTGGCAGTCCCCAGGAGTCTAATTTGTAGTTGCTGTTTTTATGCACTCAGCTGGGTTTTTAGGTTAGGCCCATCGTAACTGAAAGCTGAATCTACACAGATTAAAACATAAACTAGTTTAGAAAGAAAGGCGCTTTGTCCAATGAAAATTTTGCTGTAATTCTGATGCTTCTAAGCTCAAAAAGTGTTTGGCCTTACGGCCTTTCCTGCTGATGAGATACGGTGACAGCTCTGTGGAGCTTCCTCCGGTTCCCAGGGATTATGGGGTTGTTTTCACCGCAGCAGCGCGGGGTTCCCCCGTCGTGCCGCCCGGAGAGGCGAAGTGGCTGCGTGACGTCCCACCTTGGGCTTCGGCTGTGACGTGGACAGACAAAAACGTAGCTCGCGCTGGGTTCGACCAGGTGGCTCTTCCTTCCTTTGAAGGCAGCTTGCCCGGGAGAGGCCTGCTCAAAAAGGCCTTGCCCTAGCCGCCTCCGTGCGCTCGGGTGGGAGCCGAGATCCTGCGGGAGGCCTCCTGCTCCGCTGCCCCGCCAGGGGACACGGCGGGACGCCGGCTGCCATCCTTGAGAGCAGAGCGCCCGTCCGCACGCGCCGAGGGGCAGTCGGGCTCCCCAGCGTTGCACGGAGGTTGCAGGGGAGCCCAGCTCTCCCTCAGAGCCCGGCCGGGCAGGGGACAGAGGGGCTTGCTGCTGCTTGCGGGCTGTGCCTCCGCGATCTCGTCCTTGTCCTGGCTCCCTCCGGGCCCCGCAGCGCGGTGGAGGCAGCAGGCAACAACGGACGGGCAGTTTCTCCACGAGCCCTTTGGAGCAGGAGTGGCCCCGTTTGGTTCACCTCTGTCATGGGACCCACAGTGAACGTGGTGACCTCCCTGCAGTACAGGTGGGACCACCCTGTTCATGGTTCCCTTCCTCACTGGCATCTCCTGTCCCCTCCAATCCAGGGATCCATGTCTTCCCCCTGTGCAGCATGAGTACCACTGAATCTTTAAGTATATATGCACATGTATATGTACTTTATTCCACAGTGCTCTTCTCCATGTTTTTATGAGTGGGATTTTCCAGCCCTGTGATGCTGTTAACACCTTGAAGATGTGCTAGGGTAGGCATGGGATATTAAGGGTGGCCAGCCTGGTGGCAATGGGTGCATCAACGTGGCTGAAGAAGCAATAAGCAACAAGCATCTCTTTCGTGGTAGGAAGTTCAGCAGGTGGCTTAACAAACCCGCTCTGCTTGGCACATGTAGGGTTTTTTGGTTTTGTTTTTTTGCTTTATTTTTTGTAACAGGTTCGTTTTAAAATCTGCTCTGCAGGAATTCCCAGCTGTGCATTTTGGGAGATTAAACCTGATTTGCATCTGTCTGCTCTGCAAATAATGTCCCTAAATGGAGCCTAAATTGCAAATAATTCACAGAAATGAAATCGTAATCTTTTCTAATGCTGTGATGGAGCCTAATAATCACAGCTGGGGCTTTGCTTTAAAGGTTCATAGATTGCTTGTGGAGATCTTGGAAGCGCAAAGTCAGTGTTTCCTGCTTAGTTGCCTCCATTACAGCTGCCTGCGTGCAGCACCTAGTTAACCGATAGTGTCCTGAGGAATGATCCACATTTGTGTGGCTCTTGATACGGGTTTGTTAAGCCAGTCCCCAGTGGCCTCGTCTTTCCGAGGACACCCGCAAGCAGCTCGTGCAGTCCGTGGGCTCCCTGTGCTCTGAGGATGGTGCAGGAGACGGCTCCCCAGGAGGCCCTGGGAGCTGATGTTCTCCTGCGGGGAGTGCAGTGACGTGCTGGGTGCTGCCTGAGGAACGACTTGGGAAGCTAAGTGTCAGTGCAAACTGGAGCTTGCTGGCGCATGGTGCTCAGGTAAGGAGGGTTTTGACATCGCTGCAGGGTGCTGTTGTCAGTGGCTTTTTCTGTGGCTACTCTTTTCTGCTGGTAGTTGTGTGTGGTGGCCTCAGTCGAAGCAAGTGGGTGAGCACCAGACTTGCCTCTTAGGTAAGGTAACTTTGCTGGCGCCTCTTCCAGACAACATGGTCTGCCACCCACTGGCTCTGGCATAGCTTAGCCCCATGGTATTTTGTGTTCATATCTTGTGAGGCTTTTTTCCATGCTCTTCCTCTACCAGGATCTTTTCTGTCAGAGCTGCTGTGGTCGAATTTGTCCGCGTTGAGTTGCATTTTCCACCGCATTGCCCCCCACAAGACCCGAGCTGCCCGGTTGATGGGAGAGCCCCGCTCTCATTCTCATGTTCATCTTTGCCCCGTCCTTGTTGTGGTGACTGCAGCTGGGCTCGTAGCTCTCTGTCTCTGGGGATGCTGCACCTTTCCCAAAGGCTATTTCTCTGTAGCCCGGAGTTTAACAAACTTGAGAGAGGCTTCAAGGGGACATGCAAGTTCTGGAGAATGTTTTGGACACAAGGTGCAATTGGGAAGAAGTTGGGAGAAGATCTATCTTTTCTTGCAGCTTACACACAGCAGGGAAAGGCAATGCAGACCTGAACTGCAGTGAGCAGCACAGCTCTGAAGAACTAATTCTCAAATGACACAGTCACAAGTCTGTGGGATTTTTGACTTTTTTGGCATGAACTTCCTCCAAAAATGAAGTCAAATGACAAAACTTGCCACTTCCTATGTTTTGTTTTTATTAAAAAAAAAAAAAAAAGGCAAAGGCAACTAAGTCCACAGACCCCTGGGCACTTCCAGTCAAGTGTGTAGAGATCAGGATAGGCGTGCATGAGGAACCCAAACGCCACCTTGCCTGCTGGTATCCCAGTGACTTGCTGAAGGTGTCTTTGTAGTTGACAGGATTACCCCCTGCAGCTTTTTCAAAGAGCTGCCCATAAATTTGCCTTTTCTCATCCAGCCTCTGCCAGCTTGCAGAAGCTCCATAGGCTCAGAAGAGGTCACTCAATACCAACATTGGTGAGAACCTGCCAAATGTTTAAACAGGGATGAAGGAACCTCTGCACAACCTTGCCAGAGTATTCACAAAGCCAAGGGAAGCTGCCTCATTCTGTATTTGCTTCCTCTGCCTCTCAGTTTTGTGGCAGGGACAGAACTGAGGTCAAAAGCACCCCAGTTTCTTGCATCTTACTTGGGAGCTTCAGTTCGTCATCAGGTGGATGCAGAGAAACAGCCTTTGCTGTCTGCAGACAGCAAAGGTTCAAAAATGCTGCTGGTTCCCTGGGTCTGTGGTCTCTGTGATACTTCCCTAGGACTAATGTTCGTGCAAAGGGGGAGGCAGGAAGACATTCGAGACAGAAATATGTATTTCTCTTTCAGTATTTACTCCAAGTTTTATGTCCTTTAATGTGTGTGTGTGTGTGTGTGCAGTGTCTTTCAGCTAGGTGGGTTTCCAAGTTGGATGTACTGGAACAGGGAAGCGGCTCTGGGAATGATCTGCTGGCAGCTTGGAGGCAGTTTGGGGAAGAAACAGAGCAGGCCGTAGGACAAGCACACAAGCACCTGAGAGCGTGCGAGGTCCTTTCAGTCCCTCACTGCAAAGCCTGCCAGTTGTCAGGGCAAGGCTGAGCTTTTCTTCCTCACATTGCCTGGCGCTGTAAACTCCCCCTGGTTCAGCTTTCCTTGCTGGTAAATTCCCGAGATGAGATGGCCCCCGCGCGTGGCTCCACGCGGAGCATCCGCAGTGCCGCCCAGCACCGCAGTGCCTGCCGTGGCCTCAGCAGCAGCAGCACAGGCCTGGTCTCGCCTTCTGAGGAGATGAGAGGTCCCTGGAGGGGAAAGGTCCTTCCTGCTGCTGCTTGGAGCTTCTTCCCCTGCATCACCTTACTACATAACTGTTTAAACTGCAGAGCTCAAATGTAAGTACCAGAAATGATGCTCTGGGTCGTTACTGGCTCCCTTCCCTGTGCTGCTTGCTTTAGTGCCAGCCTCGGGCACCTGGCCTGGCCTCCCCTCGTACCCGCCGCGCTCCATCTCAGGCAGCCACCAAGAAACGTGCTCGGCTTTACCATATGGCTCGTTACGCCTGGCTGCGTCTCCAGCCTCCTTTGTGGTTAACAGGAATAGATCTTAATTAAAAGCTTGTTATCAAGTTGTTGTGGAGCATTAGTAAATAAAAATAACTCTTACAGTCCCATCTTGTAGCTCAGTATGTGGCAGCTGGAAGCCTTTGACACCTGTTTATTTAAGAAAATGAAAGGATAGTGTTTATTGGATTCTCGGTTTGCTCTCAATGGGCTTTAAATCCAGATGTAAATGAGGATCTGTCATGCTGCTGTTACCCTTCAGAAGGGTAAATATGGTCTGCACTCTTCAGTTTGCCTCATTTTGAGCTGTGAAGTTGTTCAGACATCTCCTGATGGTGTGAGGAGCAGATACCACCTGTCTGCTTGTCTGGGTACGTGCTGCTTGGTGTCTGGTCTCAGCCCTGCCACCTCCTTTCTGCCATCCCCCTCTGTTTCTGTGCAAAGATGCCCTGACCTCCTGTTAAAGCTCGCTACTTCTGTAAGTCTCCCAGAAAGAAACACATAACAATTTAGTGCAGCTTCCCAGGACTCCGTTCCCATTTTCTGTTTGTTTTTTTTTGGGCCGTAACATCCTCCAAAGAGCGCCTGCATTCTCTCTTTTTCACATCAAACATCAAGTTAGCACTTAAATTTGATAAAACGATCTGCTCGGTTGAAGAGCCTTTTTTCTGCGCTCGTTAAAAACCTTTGACTCCACCAGTTTTTTTTTTACAGGTGCTCACTCCTTCTCCAGGGTCGTGCTTCAGAGAGGGCAGTTGCCCCTCTGGTGTCCCGTGTGTTGCAGCACTCGCCTCCCGCCGTGTCCCCCTCGCACCCGCGGGCAGTTGGGCAACCTGCTGCTCACCTTGGCCACCAGCGCAGAGACCGGCTTTCCCCGAGGAGCGGTTGTGCCCACGCGAAGACCAGGCTAAGGGGATCTGGGCACGGAGGTGGCAGTGCTGCAGGCCACCTGGCCCCCTTGGATGGGGAGCAGGTTAAGATTTGATGTTTCATGTAGCTTTTTCTTGAGAGACTGAGGTGTTTTTATATATAGCATCGTGCTGACCGCTCTGGCAGATGGCTGAGAGGGAATTTTCCACTCTAAGCTTTTTTGCAGTGTTTTGGAGAGTTCCTTCCTGCTTGCAAAATCAGCAAGGCCCGGGAGGTGGCGGCACCAGGCCGCTTTCTGGCTCGTTTCTGCACGGCTCTGGACAAATGGGTCTGTGCACCTCGCCGTGCCCACGCGATGCTGCCCTGCGTTTTACGGCCAGGAATGTGACGGTTAATGAGACACAGCCTGTGAGATGAGGATGAGGCAGGCTGAGGGCCTGCAGGTCCATAAAACAGTTGGAGTTGCCCTGTCAGAAGATGTCACTTAAATGCGCATCATTGTTTTAAGCGCCAAGGTGTGTTGTGAGATCCCATATGCTGAAATAAAGGTGGCTGCTGTTGCACTCGGCTATTTAATGAAGGGAATTTGGCACGGTCGGATGTGCTGTCGTGACTGGAAACTTCAACACCGTGTGGTCAGGAGCTTTAAGCATATATTTCTGCTGTAGCAAATGGGTCCAGAGGCAGGGCCATAGTAGCAAATCTAACACAAAAGGGATCGTGGAAATAATTCTGTGTCTGCATTAAAATCACAGGGCGGGTATGCAACACTTGTGCTTTCCTGCTCGCTGCTGGGCTTGCAGACTGACCGCAGCCCTGCAGCCTCGTCTCGCACTGGTGCTGAACTCCCAGGCTGAAGTGTTGGCTCTCAAAAAAATGGGGGGCCAACAAAGCTTTATGCCAAGCAGTTTAATCCTAGTTAAGAAAGAGCCCTTTGGTGGCAGCCTTTCTTAAGTGCCTAGAAAAATGGTGCAAAATCCCCACCGTAGTGCCTGTCACGCTCTAGTTTGAATGGAGAAATTATACATCCTCCTGAAATAAGAGCCAGGAAGGAGTTTGGAATCTGCAACTTCCTATGCCATGGCAGAGTTCATCATGGCAACTGGAGGACAGCTAAACATGGAAAATTAGTGCTTTCTAATTGCAGCTCTATCAGCCCTGCTCCTCCTTCCCCCAAGGTGGTAGCAGCAGGTGCAACTGTTTTGGTCCCTTTCTGCCTTTCTGTGTCCCTGAAACTTCTGTTTTAAGAACAAACTGCAGCAGCAAGGTCAGAGCAGCTGCAAGATTGTTTAGGGTTCCCTGGGGCATTAAAGTTGCCAGGGGCATTTAGGGATTTTTTTTTATTGATCAATATATACTGCTCAGAGCAGTGTATGACTTGGAAGGAACTAAAATGGCCTTGTTGGATTTGTTGCCGATTTGGGTGCGTTGTCAGAGGAACAAGGATCTTGCAGCTTGTCTAAGGCACAATAAATCACGTTTCTATTCCCGAGTGCAGGAGAGGTGGTAGTCTGCAGCTGAGAGTGGTGGGAAGATATAAAGGGCACTTGGTTAGGATGTTTTCTTATTTCTGCCAAATGCCTCTTGCATGTTTTTAAACACAGATGAAGTTGTGGGATGCAAACATATGGGAGGTTTAAAAACGGTTGATTTTTTGGAACAGAAATGAAGTTTTGAAATCACTCTTTACAGCTCTGCCTTCTCTTTCTTCTCTTGCAGGTGAAGTGGAAAGGGAAGGACTTGTTTGATTTAGTGTGCAGGACGCTGGGACTCCGCGAAACCTGGTTCTTCGGCCTTCAGTACACCATCAAGGACACAGTGGCTTGGCTGAAAATGGACAAGAAGGTTGGAGCTTCCCCTTGCCATGTCATGCATCGTGAGGAGAGAGGATATATTTTCTTTTGTCACACCTGAGGTTGCGTTAGGTGTGCTATAGAAGAGAATTGGGAGAAGTGCATTTAAACCTCAGAACAACTCAATTTATAAGTAAAAATGAGAAGAATTAGGTCGTATTTGCCCCTAATCCTTCCCAAGTCTGTGAGGCTACTCACTGGAATCCCCTTATGGCATTTTGGAGGCAGCCATGCTGAGGTTGCCAAATTTTCATCAAGCTTACTGTAAATGAGGCCTGATAGTTTCTTTTAGAGGATCATTCATGTGCTTCCAAATGACAAATCTTTCAGAAACTTGATTTATTTTTCTTTTTTTTTTTGTGTGTGCAAGTAGTGGAAAGTGAAGTTGCGCTTTGACTTCTTGCTTTGTGTTTGCTGTGGTTCATGATGCTCAGAAGAGCTCCAGAGGAAGAAGACTAGAAAGAAAAGGCAAGGGAAATGGCAGGAGGAAATCCTCTCTGAGCTGATCAACTCTTAGCTGGAGGAGCACTGGATGTGGTGCTGCTTGCACCCAAATTTTGTTAAATGCTAAAAAATGCTAAAAAATAAAAAGCAGTTAATTGGACTGGCAGGGAAGTCTTGACAAATGCCTCATCTCGCGCTGAGGTTTTAGACCAAGATGAATCCAAGCTGGACATCCCCAGCACACAAAGACAGACAGCAAGGAGAAGTGTCGCTACCCAGCAAAGCTGGAAGAGAGTGGGGAGCGTGCTCATGGCAGAGCAGGGCAGGCAGCACACGCACAGCAGACTAGGATCAGCCTTGGCTCAGCACAGGCAGCTCATTCCTCATGCTCTTTGTTGCTGTCTCATTTGTTATTTTGTATAGTTACGAATGTCAGAAATCTGCCTTTTTTCTTCCTCCCCCCCTTTTTTTTTTCTTTTTTTCTGATGCTTTTTTTAACCATGGTTTCTGGGCTACTTAGCTTGCGAAGCACCAGAAATGTTTGACAAAAGCTAATCGGAACAGGAAGGCTGCGTCTTGGCTCCAAGAGACAGCAGTGCTGCTGAGGCAGGAAGCAGTAGCTGGAGGGTTTTTGTGTCCCCCAGGTGCTGGATCACGACGTTCCCACCGAGGAGCCAGTCACCTTTCACTTCCTGGCCAAATTTTATCCCGAGAACGCAGAAGAGGAGCTGGTCCAGGAGATCACCCAGCACTTGTTCTTCCTGCAGGTAGGAGCCTGGTTATTGCACCCACTTCCCAGCTCTGGAGAGCCAGAAGCCGGGACAGGCAGAAGTGCCAGGAGGGTTGCAGAGTCTGAGCAGTTCAATCAGCCAAGTGTTGACCTCTACCGTTACATTCGCCACTGCTATGAAAGGATTTGTCTTCAGCTGTAACAAAAATGTTTGCAAATAGGTCAAAGATGGTTTGACTGATGGAGCAATAGCAGTTGCCCAGATTTACAGGCTTAGTAAACTGGTGATCAGTGATATCAATGTGTTGTAACTAAGGAAAATGGCTCTACTGGGTGTGAAGGACATGACTTCGGATCCCTCCTCCCTGCATTTGCAGGGGGAGCTGGCCCTTGCCTTTAAGCCTGGGAGGTGAAGGCTTAAAGTGAAGGTGAAACATGGGTACCCTGCCCTAGGAGCCAGCAATCAGCCTGTTCCTGGTCAGTGAGGTTCACTGTTCCCCACAATCTCCAAATCTTTGGAGGAAAAAATCCTGGAAGCACAGTCAGGACAGAAGCTGATGGCAAGAGCCAGGCGGGAGGAGAAAACACAGGTGCCAGCTGCCCCCCTGTCACACACGCTTGTGCATTAAGTGCCTGGTGAGCGTATGGCCTCTTCTTCTGTCTTTGGGAATCAGGTCAGCTGAGAAATGAAGCCCTGTTAACAGAGGCACTTTCTGGTTCAGCCAGATAGCAACGTGCTGAAACAATTTAATGTGAAGGGGTGTATGACCTCGCAAAAGACTTTGCAGGCAGGAACGTAACAGGCAGTAGAGACCTGATCCCAGATTGTGATGGAGATGTCTTGACCACTCCAATGAAGTACCTGGCTCTTCATCGGACACTGCTAAAAAATAAGGGATGCTTGTATTAAGTTTTTACACCAAAGTGGAGGTAACCTGCATTTGAAAGCTCTTGGAAATAAAATAGTGTGCTTCCCCCTCCCCTCTCATCTTAAAATGTGTATTAAAATGATCCCACCAGCTCACTGATGCTCTTCATTGTTCCAAAGCTGCTCTTTGATGTTCAGGGCTAAAAGAGCTTCTAAATGTGAAATATTTCTGTTAATTTTCCTGGCTATGTTCTGTGCCACTGTCTCCTGATGGATATTTATAAGTGTCCACTTTGCCACGGGCTTTCTTCTTGAAGAGAAAAAATAATTCTGGCATGTTTGAGAAAAATCATAGAGAAAAAGCAGAGAAAGCTGCTTTTTTGTAAATGCAGACCATGACTTTTCTGCTGTGATTTCTGATTATGTGAAAGGAGGCTACACTCGCATAAAACATGTGGGAAACAGAAGCATGCACGTGCCTGCAAGCTCTCCTATTTATCTTAACGCAGGAGAACATCTTTTGTGATTAAGTTTTAACAGACTTTGAGAACACAGCACAGACTATAAATTCAAATCGGTGTTAACTGTATCTCTGTGACAATCCATTTAAGCCTCCCATGGAAATAGTGTTTATTTTGTTTTGTTTTTTTAATCTATATTCAGGGAAAATTAAGCATGTCAAAGAAAACAAAGAAACATGATAGGTTTAATTTTTTAATGCGGAGAAGCCAGGCAATGTACAGCACAGGTTCATGGGCGCTGTACAGTGGCTCTCCTGGGGTTGCCCTGGGAGGTGACCCATGGATCTGCTTGTGCCCAGGGGAATTGGAGAGTATCTGCATTGAGTCCCAGTGCGCAGCAGCTCCAAACGAGGCCTTCGTCTCCTAGGAAAAAACATCTGTTTGCTCTTTTGTTGTTGTTGGTTTTGGTTTAATGCAGCGCACAGATGTCATTCCAACACACAGCTTATGCCTGAAGAGGTTTTATCTCTGTATTTACATGTGAGATTATTTTTCCCCCTTGCCTTCAGCGACAGGATGTAGGTTCTGCTGTTTTCCATGTATAAATTTAGCTCCTCTTTCAAACCTGTCTGAAAAAGGCAGCCTGCAAGAGTGTGCACTCTTCCCTTCGGAGATTTCCCAGGCCTGAATTTTAACTGCTCTTGGGAAAACCATTAACCGGCTGGTTGACAGCTGTAGTTAAAACAAACTACAGCCATCTCTTGTGACAGTCATTTACTGCACAGCCCCTCTAAACCCGTTGTGTGTCCTTTGTTGCTCTTCACAGGTAAAGAAGCAGATTCTGGATGAGAAGATCTATTGCCCTCCCGAGGCTTCAGTGCTGCTGGCTTCCTACGCGGTCCAAGCCAAGGTAGGCGCAGGGGAGCCAGGCAGGGTCTCCATCTGCCTGTGGACTTTGGGCAGTGGGTAGCTTTGCTCCCAAGAAGGTGCTTTGCGGTACGTCCACTTTCCGCGCAAGAGGAAGATGGGAAAAATTGTTAACAATTTGGAAGTGGCAGAACTGCACTAGTGATATTGCCTTTTCTGCACCGGTTATTCTAACTGCCTTGTGACTTTGCACAGAATTTTGCAGTCTCTTTAAAAGACTCTTTAACAAGGGCTTAGCTGAGGAACTGTAGAAGGATTTTTCTTGATTGCCTTCTGAAGTGTAGGTTATCACAGGAGCAGAGGAGCTTCTCTAGGCATTTTATTTATTTATTTATTTATTTTAAACCCGCCCCCCCCCCCCCCCCTCCTTTTCGGCACATCTGCCATGGGACTAGGGCTTCCATTGCTTCCCCCGGATTCTCCCTGTCTTCATAATAACCACTTTATTGTACATGCAGCAGTTTGTTGTGCTAACATGGCTGCAGTCTTGGAGGACAGCATGCAGCTTTGGGCAGCTTGTAGATCTGCTCCTGGGGTAGCACAAGTAGTCTGAGGGGTGGGGTAGGGATATTCCTGTAACAAGTGGGAGAAGAGCTGTTTATCACAATACCTGCATAACTCTCTCTGGATTAAGAGCTTTCGTAGTTGAGCACTGAGCTTTTTCCATGAATCCAAGTCCTTGGTGCTTCAACACTTGCTTTTCCTAGCCAACTTGCTAACATTTCTCCTAACCCTTCAGTCCATGCCCAGTTTAGCCAAGGGCTGTGTGGCGCATAACAGCATTGCTTGATGGTGAATGTTTGCATTTACTAGAAAGTTTTTACTAGAAAGAAAGTTTTCTCCTCATATCAATGAAAACATGTTTTGTGAGAGTCTCACGAGCCTGGGAAAAACGAGTGGTTTCTAAAAATGTTTCTATTTGCATCAAACATTCTTCGCTTTCATTGGAGCACATGAGTAAACACTCACTTGGCTTTCTCTCTGGCGACCTAATGAGCTGAAGATCTGTAGGGGATGACTTTCCTGTTGCCAAAATCAATAAACTCTTGGGTAAATATTGAACCCTGTTAACTTGTGTCTCCTGTTCTTCTGATCAGGAGCAGGCTGTAGTTTGGTGCAGGCTGTGCTATCACGTTGTCTCATCCTGTGGCTCAGCTTGGGCTCAGGGACACCCTTGATACACTCCATATTCACTTGTCCTGAAAGGGTGGCCAGCGGATTGGAGCGGTTTTACTTATCTTCTAATTACCATTCTGTAAAGAGGTTATCCAGTGGGAGGCGGATGCTCTTCCTTAACCTACCTAACAGACCTTGGAGTCTGCTTTGGGCATGACTTTTCCTTGGAACCTTCCTCAACCAAGCAGTGTTGCCCTATTACTTTCTTTTTTTCCCAGCATAGAAGGAAGCTGGAGGCAAAATCCTCAGTCTGGAGCTGAGATGCCTGGAGAGGCGTTGCAGAAGGTTATCTCCTTCCAGTGACACAGGGTAGCAGCAGCCTTTCCAGGGTCCAGGTGACCTTTCTGGGTCAGAAGGTGGCCAGTAGTTGCAGAACTTTCATTAGTGATGTGCTGATCTCTATCAACAGAGGCCAACCAGCCTGATACAGGCTTGCATTTGCACCTGAATAGCTGTTTGACTGAGAGCAGGGCTCTTTATACTGCCCTTACCCACCTTTCTGAAATAACAAAGTAAGTGTGCATAGGACAAACAAAAGCTTGTTTCTTTTCTCTGCGCTGGTGCTGGTCTGGGGAATTGCTGGGTGCTTTCCCCTCTAACCTGGCGCTCAAACCACCCGCGCTGCCGTCAAGTGTTGGATGAGTTTCAGGTTTTAAACAGTGAGGAGAGGCATAGACTCTAGTGCAAAACACTTCCCTGTGGAAAAATGATAATGTTCAAGAGGTTTTTCCTTTTCTTGCCTCCTAAATGCAAATCACTGTCGTGGGGTAGGCATGTTCATATCATGCAGCATTTCAGCATGCAGAAAGAAGGCTTTTATATGTTTGTTTATTTTTTTTTCCAAAACAGCTAGTACTTTACTGTAATAGTTTGGAACTGAGCTTACTATACTAATGCAAGGTAACATAAGGCAGGTGTATGACTGATGTTAGGGCAGCTTTCACGTGTAAACAGAAATATTAATCATGCAACTCAATTAATGAGACTTGAGTTTCCTGGAAAGTTTTGGAATAATGATTTAATTGAAAAAGACTTTAAATATATATTTGCCAAATCACTTGAGTGAACGTATACTGCAACGTACTGAACGTATACTTGGGCAGTTTGTTGATTTTCTTTTTTTTTTTTTTTCCCCACGTGTGAATAATTAATGTTCTTATCCAGCCTTTCTCGTTACAAACATCCTTTGGGATGCAGCGATATATTTCATGACATGAAAATCGCATAATCCGTACTTAGCCTTGGATCTTCGTAGCAGATCCCAACAAAAAATAATCACATTAATCCTATTTGCTGTTCTTTTCATCGCCCCAAAGTGGTTCGTTTCCTGCTTGCCCAAGGTTACCGGAGTTTTGTCAGCTCTGCTAGCGCTGCCTTCTCCTTGTTGCTGTCGGTTCGGGCACCGCGTCTCTGCCGTGGCACCTGCAGGCCTTGGGAGAGAGACACTTTGCCCTGTCTCGAGCACCCTCCTGAGTGAAATCCCCAGCGTCTTTCTATATGGATGAAAGCTGAGTCAGTGCTGATTGCTGCCTGCTTCCTTTGCATCTGTGCTGGCTCCAGATCAGTACTTGTGCCCTTAATCCCTACTTGTCTGGTATGAACCGTTACTTGCTGAGCTCCTCGAAGGATGTATGGATGGGCCAGCGATGCTGAGCGCTGATTTTGTCAAGGGACATCATGGCCCTGGCAGATTTGGAAAGTTTCCTGACGTTTTACTTGAGCGTCTTGTTGTCTTGTTGCTGTTTTGCACTCTCTGAGCTGAGGCTTTGCAGAAGAGCGGAAAAAGAAAGGCCATTTCTCCTGCAAAATGGCTTGAGAAAGCAGCGCTGTGTCTCGTATAGCTAGGAAGTGCCACATCAGGAGTCTCATCCGTTAGATTAATGAAGTCCAGGTGTTTACTGCGCGTGCCTCGTGTCTGTCATCCTCTTAAACGTGCTGAGTTGTTTGCATTGCTGGTTACTAGTTGATTCCTATCCCATGCAGGAAGCGAATTTGTTTTCACGCATCTGCAGAGACCCTTAGCTTTGAACAAGCCATTTTATTTCAGTCATTTTACACAATACTCAAGAAGATTGAAAGATTAAAATCTCAACAAGTATAAGGAATTGTTAGGCATACTTTACCAGGTCAGAAGCGCACCCAGTCCCTCAGGGTTGATTTGTAAGAGTAAGAATATTTATTTATGTATGTATTTTTATTATTCCCTTCTCTCTCTCTCTCTCTCTCTCTCTCTTCTTTTCTCTCTCTCTCTTTTTTTTTTTTTTTTTTTTTTCTCGTTTTGGGGCTCTTTTTTTTGAGGGGACCCCTTTTGCGGGGGAGGGGATTTTTTTGCACCCCTTTTTGCTCTTTTTTTTTTTTTTTCTTCTTGTTTTTCCCCCTCCTGGCTCAGCCTCAGCACAGTGTCTCTGCTCCTTTTCAGTATGGTGACTATG
The DNA here is from genome assembly GCF_059628265.1 of Tinamus guttatus. Taxonomy (NCBI): domain Eukaryota; kingdom Metazoa; phylum Chordata; class Aves; order Tinamiformes; family Tinamidae; genus Tinamus; species Tinamus guttatus. The sequence goes on along the minus strand of NW_028288993.1, from coordinate 1,573,086 downwards.
ACCCCAACGTGCACAAGCGAGGCTTCCTGGCACAGGAGGAGCTGCTGCCAAAGCGGGTAAAGGGCTCGACGGAGCTTGAGGGTGAATTTCCAGGTTTGGTGGCAGTTTGGGTGATGAAGCCCATCGTGCTGAAGGGGTCTGTGGTTCTGCCTCCCTTCACAATGCAAGCAGTCTGGAAAGATGTGCAGAGGGAGAAGAATTCACATGCATCCTGAAATATATTAAGCAAAATACAATCATGGATTTTCTTTCCAGTGGGTTTCCTGGTTGCATATTATGAGATACCAGGGTGGTGGGACCACAGGGGAATGAGCGAGCCAGGCTGAGCACACCTCACAGAAAGGAGGATGCTATGATGGAGACATTTGAGGGACTTCTGGCTCATTTGCTGCGTGGGGAGGCTGGTGAGAGCAGTGGCATGACTGGGTCTCTTGCCCCCTGCATGTACCAGGTGATTAACCTCTACCAGATGACTCCAGAGATGTGGGAAGAGAGAATAACAGCCTGGTACGCCGAGCACCGTGGCAGAGCAAGGTGAGCATGTGCTGGCAGCACCCACAGCTTCGTGATGGTCCCTTCAACTGGAGGGTGTCAGCAGCTTTGGCAGGAGTTGGATCAGCTCTGTGAACCACTTCCCAGCAGCTGCACTAGGCAGAAGGGAATATAAAGACCATGCTGAGTTTATCCAGTGAAAATGCTGCTTGCGTTTCCTGAAGTGGGAAGCTACTTTGGCAACTTTTTTTTGCCTTTTATCCAGTGAAGGAGTGTGGCAGACATAATGTAAAGCCAGGTCAAGTCTGTTCCGCTCATTATTTCAACTACATTGCCCCAGAACTAGTTAAACTGTGCAAAAATTTGTGCAAGCTCACTTTTAAGCCTGTAGAATTTAACTTTTCCAATGCAGAAATAAACTGTCCCTAAGAACAGTGTCCCTCCAGGAGGAATATGGGGCATCTGTGTTACAGTCTGTAGGTAGGGTTAATCCTGGCAAACCTGTAGCAGACCCAAGAGGAGCAAAACACTTTCTCTGGTTTCCCTGAAAGTATCCTGCTTCCCACTGATGGGGTCCCAGGGAGAATTAAGGACTGTTTTTTTTTTTAAACAGTCAGACCCACAGCTAGGGGGGTTTTGTTTGGTTGGTTGGTTTGAGATTTTTTCCCTTTCCTGTTTAAGATATTGGGAAAGTAACTAAGCGAGGCAATGCAAATGCTGCATTGGGGTGGGCAGGCATTATCAGCTGTTCAGATGCCATCAAGAATTTGCTGCTGGTCGTTACTGATCCTGCCAGCAAATGCAGGCTTTGGCGTATGTCGCAGAGAGAGCCTGGGTTTGGATACATGGTGTGTGCGTGAGATCAGCAAGAGCAGCTGTCTCACTTTCTCTGATGTTGGCAAACATCTTCACCTTTTGCCTTTTTTTCTTTCCTGTCTGACAGAGATGAAGCTGAAATGGAGTATTTGAAGATAGCTCAGGACTTGGAGATGTATGGAGTGAACTATTTTGCAATTAGGGTGAGTGCAGGCGGCGGGACGTGTTTTTGAGGCTTGCTGAGCTGCTTGCATTAGTCTTCTGCATCAATAAGATTGCTCAGGAGGAGCCTCGGAGAGCCTGGAGACGTGAAGGGTGGCCACGGTGCGCTGAGCGTCGCCCCCGTGATGTGATTTACCTCTAGCTGCCTGGGAGGCAGGAGCACCTTCGCTGCACAGCCCTGTGGGGTCACTGCACAGGGCTGGGGGGAGTCCATGGTGGCTCCATGTGTCAACTCATCCCTGAGTCGAATAAAAGGTTTTTTGTTTTCTTTTCCTCTGTAGAATAAAAAGGGCACCGAACTGCTGCTTGGAGTCGATGCCTTGGGTCTTCACATTTATGACCCAGACAACAGGCTGACCCCCAAAATCTCCTTCCCGTGGAACGAGATCCGGAATATTTCATACAGCGATAAAGAGGTACGTCTAAATCTGCCCTTTCCCCTAAGACCACGGTTGCATGAAAATAATTTCTCTTAGTTCCTCTTTCTGCTGTGCTTGCTCTCACCAGCTTAGCTAAGCTAAGCCACTCCAATAAAAACCTTAATTTTAAGGCTTTCTGAAATTTTCCAGAAATGGGCATGCAAGAGGTCAACCATGAACTAATCTGTTCATTGCTAGAGTGTGTACAAACCCTCTCTTTAACAAGTTCAAAAGTAAAATTGTTGCTGATGTGCTCAACCCAGAAGACGAGACCCCTGTTTAAGCACGCAGAGGCCTCATATATTGTTAAATACAGTAAATACAGTAAAACATTTTCCTGACAAGAGAAACTCTTGCATCGTGCTGTATCATTATGTTGTTTTGAGCTTTCAGGCTGCCAGGCTGGACAGGACAGCTGGAACTTTCTGATGGGAGGTTGAGTATTTTAAGCCCACTGTTGGGTAGATTTCTATTAAACCCAAAATATAAACACAGATCTTCTGAAATGTGGGCCACCAAACCTAGTTGAGAGCAGCAGGGAAATGGGCTGTGGAAGTGTAGCCGATATGTTGGGGGGTTTTTTGTTTGTTTTTTGAATTTTTTGTTTTCGGTCTATGAGAACTTCCCAGAGAAAACTAACCACCTTCACAATAGGGAAGAAAATCTACTTCAATTAGAAACGAACTTAATTAAAAGACTTAATATTGATCAGGATGAAAACTAAAGGTTTCTCACCGGCTGCATGTATTGTAGGACCTGAAAAACCTTGTAAGGAGTAAGCCATAGTGGGCTAGTTGTCATGCATTTCCCTCCTTAAACTAAAATGCTCTATTAGTAAAACAGCCCAGCTCCCCTCCCTGAGGTTTGAAATCTCTGCTGTCAGACCTTGACACAAGACGGTAGCAGATCTTTCTCTGGGGTAAAGACCTGCCATGTTCCATCAGGTCAATAATCTGTGAGCTAAAATGACCACAAGTAGAGCTGACATGATAGTAAACAAGCTAATAGGTGGGCATGACAGCTAATGCAGCAAAGGTGTTTAATCTCGGTAACAAGGATCAGCTGTTATGTGGAGCCAAAACTCCTCCTTGGCCTATTCTTGCTGCTGCGAGCAGTAACTCGCATGGGTTGTGCTGGGGCCAAAGTCCAGGGACGTTTGGGCACGTCTGCCCACGCAAAAGGATGGGAAGATTGGCTCTTAAACCAACAAAACAGAACACTGCCAGGCACATTCTGCCGAGCCCTTCTCGGGCAGTGCACTGTATTGACAAATCGGTCAGGTTTAATGGATACAGACTGCCTGCTGCAGCACTATCTCTGCAGCTGGTTATTTTTGTAGTTTGTGGGGGAGTGATGGAGTATGTGCCTGCCTTCCAAAAAACGCAGTGTTGCAGAGCACTCAATCTCCCGAATTATCCTCTTGTTAGTCCCAAGTCTTCTGTCTATCCAGGAGCTGTATGACCAAAACTCTTGAATGTGGCACTGCCACCACGTCCTGTCAAGAGAATCGACATGGGGAAGTACTTTGACAAGGGTGAACCTAGGGCTGAAGCTGCTTTACTCATGCTCATGAATTGTAAGTGCAAGCTGGAGTGAGGGCATAATATTTTACATTGAAGAGCAGTCTGGGAACACATCTCGGTTTCTGGAGCACACATTTCAAAGAAAAATCTCGCCAGGGAGTCCTGGAGAGTGGAGATATCCATGGGATGGGTGACTGCTCCTCTTTCTATATTCCTTGTTCACTCTTCCTCCCATCTGTTGGGTCACTGAGCCGGTTCCTCTAACATCCTCTCTGCAAGCATGTCTCAATTTTCTCCATCGCATTCAGTTCCCTACAGCTCCCTGGAGAGCAGCATCTTTGGGTTTCGGAGGTGCATGAGCCACCCCTGCCTGGTGCTGAGCGCTCTGCAGAGTGCCCCAGCCATTGGGCATTGCAGTTTGAAGGTAGCTGTGCTCCTGTTGCTTTTCATGGCACTAGCAATCTTTGGACCAAAGGAACAGTTGTCTCTTGGTTGCTTTTGATAGTAGATCTCTTGCTTGGCCTAAAGCTGTGAGGAGAGCTCTTGACTACGTTTCTCCAGCATGGCTGACTACCTCTGAGCCAGGGCTGTCAGGAAGACTTTCATAGCTGCATTTTGATTAAACACTGGACTCCCTCATAACTCTCTCACCTGTTTCTTTTTTTCCTCTTTTCAGTTTACGATTAAGCCGTTGGACAAAAAGATTGATGTTTTTAAATTCAATTCTTCAAAGCTGCGTGTGAATAAGCTGGTAAGCCCGCAGACGGCGTGATTCCTGTTGTCTGCAGTGGTGGTTTCTGGGGGTGGTATAAGGCAACGCTCTTCTGGGGAATTTTCTTCGAGCTGCCCAAGGGAGCGTTTGGGAGCTGTGTGCTGTCACTAAGCAGCACTTGGGTCTGCAGAAGGAAGAAGGAGGATGGTCCTCATGTATCAGAGACGGGTTATTCGGCCCTGTGGGCTGTTCTGTGCTTCGTATGCCACCGGGCTGGGGGCCTCCTTCGCAAAGGCAGGGCCTGTCTGCAGGTCTTTTTCTTCCCAAGCACACCAAGTTTGTGGAGCTTCAAGGCCTTGGACTCTGAAGGAGGTAGGCCATGATCTGTGGGGTGGAAAACATGTGAACCAGGGACTAAGAAAAGGCTCAGAGCGGAGAAACTTGTTTTAGTTACAGAAGAATAATTTGACCTTTTATTGCCCTGCATACACTCCACTCTTTGCTAACCTTTCTTTGGGTTTGCCATTTCTCCTGCCCTTCGTCTCCATAGAGGGAATCACAGCAGTGCTCAAAACCTTCTGCCAGAGGTAGCTGAAGGCCTCCAAGGAGGGCTTTTCCATCAACTTTCCGTTCCTGTGTGGTTGTGCCTGAGATCAAAAGTGGCTTTTTTTTCATATTTCAGTTCTTACCACAATAGTTTAAACATTCTGTTCAAAGAGGCTGCAAGTTCATCATAAACCTTGCAAAAAAAAAAAAAAGGGGGGGGGGGGGGGAGGATGGAGAGAAGAACCGGGGAACTGGCCAAAGCTGTAGAAGGCTAACACATCCTTCGGGCTGGCATAATATTTGCCAGAACCATGCTGTGCTACTAGTGCCTGCAGCATAAAAATGGTTTCTGTAAAGAGTCAATAGCCAAGGAAATGGTGTCTGGCATGGGGATTAGGCTGTGCTGCAGCTCTGGGCTGCTGTAGGTGTGAAAGCTGGTGGAGTTTGAGATCAGTGGCTGAATGTGCCTGTGAGCACTGAACCAAAGGAGTCCCTGATTTTTGTGTTAGGAGCACAAAGCACTTCCCTGCCACTACGTTGCAGCAGCTTCTCTCTGCTCTCTACCCTTGTCCGGAGCAGATTCTCCAGCTGTGTATTGGGAACCACGATCTTTTCATGAGGAGGAGAAAAGCAGACTCGCTGGAGGTGCAGCAGATGAAGGCACAGGCCAGAGAGGAGAAAGCCAGGAAGCAGGTGAGTGACTTATCTCATATAACCTGTCTGAGAGCCAAAATGAGGAATGCAAGTATGCTCAGAAAGTAACAGCCTCCAGAGTGACACCAGCACATGGAGCAGCTGTGCGGGAAGGTCGAGCTGAACAGCTCGTTTCAGCTCCCTTCTTGCCAGTCAATCTTGACTCGGCTCCATACACTGATGGCAAAGTTGGGAGGCAAAGGCTACGCCTTGTCCTGTAAGCGTGTGAGCATCTTTCCTGGCCTTGGTTTACTCTTGGGCTCCATAGCTGGATAGTCGTCACGGCATGGAGTAGCCGGAGGTGATTAAAGTGGGATGTGATGGGGGAAATGTGCTTTCCCGTGGTTCTCTGCCTTGTTTTCTCCTTGTATGGTGGTTAGAGGAGGCTCCTGGTCATGCAGCTTGTGTGCCCAGCGGTGCTGGCCTTGGCTGCTGCAGGTCAGCCCAGACAGCTCTTCGGAGGCAGTGGCATGTAGTTACTGAATGCGTGTCAGCAACGTGCATTGCAGAAATACTTGTTTCTTGCTTTTAGACCTTTTCTGCTCACTGAAGCCCACACAGCTAATCTGAGCACTGCTGTGTTGAATATAAATGTCCCTTACGCAGTAAAACCACTAGATAGCAGCAGCAAAAAACAAAGCAGAGTGTTTCACTATAAGTTTCTTGTATTCAAGGGACTGCTAAATGAACCTACTTCACTTGGATTTGGGCATGTTCACAGGGGTGCCTGCATGGCGCTGGAGTGGGATTGAAGCACTCGGTCATGCTGGAGAGGTGATATGGCTTCTTCTGAAGCGGTTCTCCTGCCATTAGCTTCTGGGGTGACTGTGGAGGATGGTATAGAGGTCCCCGTAAGGGAAACCTCCTTGGCTTCACTGGGGAAGCACTATTTGCTTCTAGCACAGGCTCCTCCAGGCAGCAAGGACTTAGCCTCCACGGAATAAGAGGTTCTTGGAAGGAGCAACGTGATGCCTGTGTGCTAGTGGCATCAACATCAGGTGTTGGACTCGTGAGTTTCATAGACACGGTTGAATGATGCAAGCTCGAACTGATCTTGTCCAGAGCTGACTCCTGAGCTGCTGGGGGAGGTGAGGGAGGTCACTGTGAACCCTGAGGGTGAGTAGGAGCTTTTCAGGTCCTAAGAGCTCTCAAATTCAAGTGTTTGTGCTGAACGAGAGGTGTCAGGCTCCTTGTTCAGCCGCCCTCACCTGAGGTGGTCACCGTGATCTCTAGCGTGCCCTCTCCATCTTCCCCAGGGCCTGCAGTGGTTGAATTATTTCCAAACAGCCTGCTTTTGTATTAGGAGCCCACACCACTCCATGAGGGATGTGGATTGTGATAATAACAGATGAGGAGAACTTTCCACTGAAGGAAGTAGTGCTGCTAAAGCAGTGGGTGCTTCCAGAGCGCAGCTGGTGTCCAAGGAGCAGAGCAGTGTGTCTTGCCTTGTTCATTTGTCAGCTTGTTTTGGGAAGAGATGGCAGGTTTCTGGCACGCTGTGTCTCAGGGGGAGTTTGTACTGGCCCTTAAGTCTGGTCTGGGTGTCTGTTCAACTCTCTTCAGTCACTCCAGATGTAGCTGGAGCTCCTGGGACTTGACTTGCTCGAATTTGTCCAGTGAATCAGTGCAGGAGGATGCTGTTTCAGACTCAGTGCCCAACTAGCAGGCTGCCCACAGGCGGCTTGTGTGGCAGCACCACGTATGAACAGCAAATCAGGGATGTGTCAGGAACTTGCAAGGTAGCAGGATGCTTGCTGTCCTGTTATCAAACCTTCTCTGTTTACTGAAGGCTCCATATTTTTGAGTGGAGATCAGTACAGAGGATGCAATGCAGTCCTGTGCTCTGACCCCCAGGCAGTGACCCTGCATCACTTCTCACTTACCTTGACCCCATTTTTGCAGATGGAACGACAGCGCCTGGCCCGAGAGAAGCAAATGAGGGAAGAAGCTGAGCGGACGAGGGATGAGCTGGAGAGAAGACTGATGCAGTTAAAGGAGGAGGCAACGATGGCCAACGAGGCTCTGGTAGGTCTCGGGGAGGTGGTTTGCCGCAGCGCGGCAACTGTTCCTGGCTTTTTCCATGGCAGAGGCGTAGTGTGAATGTCCTTGAGCTACACTGCCACCGCTGCTAGTGGACAGTGAGCAGGAGGCTGGACAGAGCTGGCTTCGTACAGCTGGCCTCTTGTGACAGGAGCACAATTTGGGGAAGAGCCTGGGCACAGCTGGGTGTTGGCTGGGGACTGCTCTGCAAAAGGCTGCGACTTACTTGAAAGCAGGGGGAACTTGTGGGCAACTGAGACTGACCGTGCAGAGCAAGTAGCTCAGGACTCAGTGCTGGGGACTGTGAGGGTGTTTGGGGTGCCATTCATAGTGTGCTTGATGGTTTCGTGCACGTTAATTCACAGATGAGATCTGAAGAGACAGCAGACTTGCTGGCTGAGAAGGCCCAGATCACAGAGGAGGAGGCCAAGCTCCTGGCTCAGAAAGCAGCTGAGGCCGAGCAGGAGATGCAGCGAATCAAAGCCACGGCCATCCGGACAGAGGAGGAGAAACGGCTGATGGAGCAGAAGGTGCTGGAGGCAGAGATGTTGGCTCTGAAAATGGCCGAGGAGTCTGAGCGGAGGTCAGCGGGTAACCTCGCAGCTGCCTCCGTGCTTTGCTTTCCAACTCCCTCCTGACGAGTGAGGGAGACGGGTGTTTCATGCCTCAAGTTAGTCCATGCGGTTTGCAGGATCCTGTGGCCTCCTATGCCTGTATGATGGCAAGTGATCTCAAGGCTTGGCTGGTCCCTTTCTGCTCTGCCATTCATGCCTCACATCCTGGCAGCGGCAGCTGAAACCACCTCTCCTTTTGGGTGGTTTCTGCAAACACCCACGTGCATTCAGCAGAGTGTTTGACAACATTAAAGACACTCGGGTTTGTGGGTGGTGGTGTGTTTTTTTATTATTATTTTTTTTTCCTTTGGATATTAGATCTACGTTAATTATTCTTCTTTTGTCCCCCTATTTTCCTCAGCTTTTTGATTCTCCTATGCATCCGTGAGGTCTCTGTTTCAGGCTAGCCTTGAGGGCTCCCTCACTTTCACAATCCTGTGTGTTAAAACTGTTGTTTCCCTCTTGCTACCAGAACCAACTCCCATGGTGCATTCAGTAGTGAACAAACTAAAGATTGCAATTATTTCCTTCCAACAGATTAATCCTTTCCATGAACACTGTCCATGTCCATCTCTTCTCTGCCATGATCTTGTGAAATCTTCCCTCAAATTTCAAACCAGCAGAGAAGTTTTCTCTGTCCTTCGCAGGGGATTCTTGGGAGCCCTTAAGGTTTAAGGGGAAATATTAGTGTTGGAATTGCCCTTCTACATCTTGGGCTTTTGTGCTGTTGACTTAAAATATCCCACCTGTTGGCAGTTCCATCACTTCCTTTGCTCAAATGATCTCCCTAGATGAGATCTGCAGCAAGATCTAAGCCTATCCTATGTCTAGACTGTAATCCTACTTACCCTTTTCTTTTTCATTCCTCAGTTTTGATCTGATATTCACCATCCTTGCTGTTTTCCTTTACAGAGCGAAGGAGGCTGATCAACTAAAGCAGGACCTTCAGGAGGCTCGAGAGTCTGAGCGGAGGGCGAAGCAAAAGCTTCTGGAGATCACCAGCAAGTCCTCATATACAGTAAGAGCAATCTGTGTCGTCATCTGTTTCCCAACAGTAAATGTAACTTCTTCTGTAGCCTGGAGGAGTCTTGTGACTTTGTGGTTCCCTCCTGGCAGCGTAGGGGGCATGAGCTGTCTTATTGCATTGCTTAGCAGGTGTTCAAAACCATTTTGCAGTGTTCACCCTCCTCATCCAGGCACCCTGCCTAGCACACCACTTCCCTCTTTCTTTCTTCTCGTCTGCCCTGCCTGATCCTACAAGAGCAAGGGAGCTGCTGGTGGAATTAAAAGGCAGGGAATTTTAAACCAAATTTAGCAGGTACACCACAGCTTTAGCAGGTACACCATGCCATGCTTTTTCAGCCAGTGGAGCTTCCCAGCTCTGTGATAGCCTTTAAAATAGCATTGAGTACAAAATGGATGTCCTTGTTCCTGGTATATAAGGATAAACATTGTTCAGAACCTGTAAATCCGTTCTTCAGGTTTCAGCTGAGCTTTGTGCATCTACACACTGGAAAAAAAAAAACCCTGCAGGGAGATAATTCCACAATAGCCCATGGGGAGGGTTTCATGCCTTTCTCCGAAGCATCTGGCCCTGCTTTTTGCTGGGGACCAAATGCTAGACTAAATGACCATTGCTCCGAGTTTGTCTGGCAGCTCCTTTCCTCAACATTTCTCATGGTGCTGCGGGACCCTCCAAAGTCCCCCAGTGCTCCCCTCCTGGCAGCTCCTGCCTGCTGTGCCTGGCAGCTCTGCCATCTCCCTGTCCAGCAAGGTGATAAGGGAAGAGCTGAATGTCTTTGGGAATAAACACAGCAGATGTACATGGAAGTTATCGAGCCATCCAGCACTGAAGTTTTAATTTGGACCTGCAGGCTCCTTCCCCCTCTCCTCCTGAAGCTGTAGGGAGCAGCTCGAAGAGACTGAAGTTACATTTCATCCCGGGTCTCGGAAGTTCCCAGCAAAAATGTTCAGAAGCTTTTAAGCAATTGCAGTGTTGGAGAAGAATCATAGCGTAGGGGGCCCTCAATCAGGTCTAGCTGCTTTAATGCTTTATAAACCTTGTGCCCTTGTTTTACTGCCAGTCACTAGGTTTCTGGGATCTGCCAGTTCTTTAATTCTTTCAGCTTGCACATGAGTGGAGCAGCCTTATTAGAAACCTTCCAGGTCTGGGTGCCTCCTGCTGCTGCGACCGTCTGCAGTCAAAGCGGCAGAGCTGGGATTGCTCAGCTCTGCTGTGGAAATCCCCAGGGTGGCTCGTGCTTGGCAGTGTATTCCTGCCTATGGCATTACAGGCTGAATTGTGGGGGATGTTTTTAGAGTTGCCTAAAATCTTTATATAAAAAAAAATCCACTCCATCAGCTGCATCTCTCTGAGAGGATCCACACCGCTTGCAGACACATTGTGCTCTGTCCTCTGCCTTCCTGCAAGAGTCTTGGCTTCCCAGGTGCAGCTGCCAGGGCCAGACAGGGAGGGAAGCTGCCCAGTTAAGTAGTAGATCCCCTCCTGCTTCTCTCCAAGACTGTGGGGGAGTGCCCTGCCCCACAACCTTTGTAGTAGCAGGACGTGGATCTGGCCAATGTGTCAATCCTCTCCTGTCGCCCGCAGTTGGGGACAGGTGAGCGACATGCTCCAAAACACTGTTCCAGCACAGAGGAACCTGGTGCAGAGGGACCTGGCTGGGTCCTGGAGTTGGAGGCGTTTGGAAGGCCACCGCCAGAAGGCTGCTGTCCCCCTGGCACACAACCGCTTTGCCAGGCTGTGCCATCCTGTCACCCAGTTCCTCCCCTCCTTCGTGAGGGTTTGACTAGGAGCTTGCTCTTTCCTGTTATCCCAGTGCCAGTGTTATGCAGCGCCCTGGCACTGAGAGCAAGTGTGTCCCTCCTGGAGAGCACAAGCAAGAGGAAGGGAGGAATGGAGTGATAGTTGCAGAAAAAGCAAGAAATGGTTTTAAATACCTTTTTCACCAACTTTCCTGTCCCTTGTATCAGCTCCATAAAGCTTGTTTAGCCCAAGCTGTTTCAGCAGCTGATGCAGGAGGAGGAAAGGGAATGTGAATCTGTGTCTCTCGGCGGCCGTGATCCCAACCCCAGTGATCTATCCAACCTGTCATCACCGCTGTAGTCACCACATCTCATTTCCATGTCATCCTCGTCGTCTTCGTTGCCCATCGGGCCCTGCTTGTGGCAGGTCTGAAGGCTGTTGCCTCCTTCGCATCTCACTTGAAATAATAAGGGCTTGTCAGGTTGCCCCAGTTCCCTGCACAGTGAAGTACCGGTACCGGTTCCCGGGGGGAAGCCTGGCGCTTCCTCCGTGTCTGCCGGCTCGTTCGCTCCGTGCTCCAGAGCAGTGACCGCTGCCCGTAGAGCACTCGCCCTGCGCCCTGCCCGGGATCGCTTCAGTGCGGAGTGATTCAGTTTGCGGCAGCTGAGGGAACGCAGAAGGGAAAAGATCCACGTCTCCTTAGCGAGCTGCACCTTGAATAAAATTGCCAGTGTTACATGTGAGATTTGCAGAGTTACCACAAGCAGCAGGGAAATGCTTTGCTCGCGAGTGCTTGAGAGCTCTTTCCCAGCTCCGACTCCTGCACCAAATTCCTCCTGTTTGTTGCCGCTTCGTGAAAGCGATGCCAAGAAGAGGGGAGCGGGTGGTTGTAGTAACCCTGGCAAATTGCTGGAAGGACTTGATGGTTGCAGTGCTTGCAGTTCCTACTCTGGTGGTGGTGATGCTGGTTTTTGTTTGTTGTTTTTAGCTCAAAGCTGTAGGCCAGTGCTGAAAAATTGCTAAAGGGTGTTTTAGGGCCAGCAGGATGATTGTGATTATTAGTGCAATGAAATGTGGGTATGTCAGTCAGTTAAAGCACTTAAGTGGATCCATCCCCTTTCCTCGGATTTTTGGTTCTCAGCTACCCCTTTCCCGACCACACTACAGGATTGATGCAGCTGTGCTTTTGGCTGGCAGCAATTGAAAATGGAGTAAAAAATGGTGTTTTTCTTATCGTTTAAGTCTGCCATAGCTGTAACATGCAGCATCTCAGCTTGGTCTCTGCAGGGAAAGATCCCGGGCTGCTCGTGGATTCAGAGTGGGTGGTAAGGGACGTTGTTGCACAGAGTAAATCTGGCACATCTGGATGCCGTTTGGAGAGCTGGATGGGGGTTTTGTAACCAAACCAAGGACTCGGTGTGCTGGCAGCCATTCCCACTCAGACCCGTGGCTGCCTGAAATCCCTGTGCTGCCTTTGGCACGCGCCACAGCTCGCAGCCTCCTCGAATGTACTGCAAGAGCAGAAGTGATAATTTAAGTCCGGAAGCTCTTGCTCTGCTGGTAATGAGCCCATTTGTTAGAGCAGTGACAGAATTTATGACTGAAAGCAAGGTCTCTTTTTTTTTTTTTTTAAGACATCTTAGACAAAGAGAAAAAGCCAAGGGCCTGGCAGTAGGTGGGATATCGCAGCTCTTTGCAGGAGGACAAATGTCCATAGTCTGTGTTCAGCTGCGATTTAAGTGATTCCCTGGGTTATCTCTGGATTTGCAGTCAAATCTAGCAGTGGAACTGCAAATCGCTGCTGTGCAGTGAGTACACTTTGTGTAGTGTGCATCTCCGTGTGCCTTACCAAAACTACAGCCCAAGTTAAGCCCTTGGGATTATGCTGTCCTTTGATCACACTTTCGAGAGCACCAGAGTGCAGGACCCAACTGTCACACATTGACCCAATTTGAAGCTCACTTTTTTTTTTTTTTTTTTAATGTAATTTACTCCTAAAGAGCTACCAGATGCCTGTCAAAAGGCAGCTTCTGGCCGGTGTTACTTTAAATGCCATGATGGTGCCAACACCTGGGCTTGACAAAATTCCAGCGGTAGTTTCCTGAAGGCAGGTTTAGTCACCACTAAGAACAGGGGCCCGGACGGGTGACAGCTGAAGACTGAGGAGCAACTTTGGAAGGGAGTGGGGGAGATCTGCAGACCCCATTCAGTGCTGGAGACACGAGAGTTGTTTGCTGCTCTGCTCCTACAGTCCATGAAGTCCTTGCTGGCTTTTGCATTAAAAGATCACGAGCTGAAAAATAGCCAGTTAATCTGTCCCATGGGAAGCTCGGCAGGCATACCTGCTTCAAAGAGAAGAAATCGTGGGCCCTGCTGCCACAGGAAAATGCATGTTCCTTCCTTTCGCTGGTGCAAAGAATGAGATCCAGTTCAGCACAACATAAATACACCCAGCTTCCATAAACAATAATGTTATTACCTACGTGAGCAACAGGTTGTTCTTGTGAAATTATTAAGCAGCAGCTCCTTGCACGGTGGGCTTTGGCATTATTCCAGTTTCACTCTTCCATTACAGAACATCTATTGACAGAAACACTTGCGTGGTCTAAAGTGATTAATTTGGCCTCCCTCTCTTTAGCAGTCTGTGAATTCCAGTACAACAGCATTGCCCACCGACCTGCCAAGCTTCAACCTCATCAGTGAGAGCCTCTCCTTTGACTTCAAGGATACAGACATGAAGCGACTTTCAATGGAAATCGAGAAGGAGAAGTATGTGGTGGGCTCCATTTGTTCGGTTTTGGTGCTGAGCTGGCTCACTTGCAGGAAATAGAACCATAGCTTGGTCAAATGCAACTTTTACATTCCACATAAGCATCAGCTTGAGGTGAGAGGGGGAGAAATCTGGTAGCAGCCGTTCGATGGCTGTGGTGCATTGGGCTGTCTGAGGCCGCTGCCTGTGCATTTGCAGTATGCCCAAGCCATGGATAACGAAAGTCCTATGAAGTTAGGGCTTAACCTTTTATTCTTTGAGCCTGGGGCACGTTTATGTGTAAAAAAGTGTGCACAGGCAAGCTTGGAAGTGATTATGGGCTTTGGTCTGCATTTTCCTGCAGCCTCCAAAACTCTAAATTTAGCCGAAATCAAAGCAGACCAAATTTTAAGCTCTTTAGCAATAACACACTTTGTCCATCGGGTAGCAGCACAAAAGTAGAAGGGGTTTGCCATAGCATGTGGTCAAGACCCCCTGAGGCACAAGGGAAACTCCCCTGGACCCCACAGGGCGGATTTTTGTGCCTCTATCCTGCACCTGAAATAGCAGAGCGTTGGTGTAGGAATGAACATTAAAAGGTCTTCCTAAAGCTGAAAAGAAAAAGCCCGAAGCTACGAATAGCAGGAAGATCCCTGCTTGTTTTCTTTACCTAGGCTGCTAACTAGGGCATCCCACTTTCCTAAGCAGGAGATCTCAGCTCAGCCAAATGATAAAAGCAATAGCATGTTTTCACTGACTTCTCCGGGAGCGCTTTTCACTCCTCAGGTGCTGACATAAACTTCACTGCAGATTTCTACCCTCTGAAAGGGTCCTTGCTAGCGTGCTGGCAGTTTCACTGAAATTTTCGCATTTCAGCTCAAATACTGACTAGCACCACAGGATTTTTTTTTTTTTCCTCTGGTAGGTGACTCATTGCAGAAGAAGTCCTGGGAGTGGCTGGGATTTTTTGTTTGGTGTTTTTTTGGGAGCCTTCTCTCAGAGATGCTGTATATCTTAAAGATCCTACTATTTTGGATGCATGCTCACTCCTATGCCTTTCAAAATCTAAATCTCTCAAAAAACATGCAAAGTCTGTATGTCAGATTTGTTGTTTGCCCTTGGAAAGTGGCCGGAAAGAATTCGTGCTATCTTTTTGTGAAAAGGGTTTGAGAGAGCTTGAGCAGTGGAGTAGAGCAATGCTACTTACATCAGTCTTATATGCAGAAGCTGCTTAGAATTAGTTTAAGTCACAGTGCAGGTTCAGTTGAAAATGGGGAGATGTATAAACATAATCTGTCAGCCCCCAGCTGGCTATATTTTTGTAGTAATGTGACTTGCAGTTTGGTTCCAGGGTCAGCTGTCTGGGTCTTCTTCTCAGTAATGAACAAATGACTGCTCAGGGTAGCTTAAGTGTACGCTATAAATTAACACTGTTAGCTCCACACACTAAAAATGATGAAGATTTGGGGAGGTTTTCTGTAACAATTCCATTTTCAGCTGCTGTGGAATTATGTAGCCCCATGCAGATGGTTGGTGCTAACCTCAAGCCTGTTCTGTGTGCTAGGGTCGAGTACATGGAGAAAAGCAAACATCTGCAGGAGCAACTGAACGAGCTGAAGACGGAGATCGAGGCGCTGAAGCTGAAGGAGAGAGAGACCGCGCTGGATATATTGCACAATGAGAATGCCAGCCGAGGCAACAGCAAGCACAACACTATAAAAAAGGTATCTGAGGGCTCCAGTTTATATCTCACCTGATTAAACCCTTTAAAAGCCATGACAATATTGCCCTTCCCTTTGTTTTAGCTTTTGCACAAAGCGTTATAATAAATCGGTTTGATCTGGGCTTTCTGCCCAGACCGTTCAGCTCCAAGCCGCGGCGTGGAGCATTTCAGCTGCTGCTGGGTTCCATTTTGTTTGCCACCACCTGGATTGGCTCAGCAGTGCTGGAGGTGAAGGGGTGCAAAGGCCTGGAGGTTTGAACCCCAACAAAAGCTGGGCAGAGATGCCATGAGAAGAGGTTGGCTACTCTAGTTGCTCCAGGAGCAGGAAAAGCCCTCGCTCCTTATTCCAGCCATACCGTAAATGCGTTACAAGGGAACAGACTCAAGCTTGGCTCGAGGAGGAGAGCACAGCTGATTTATGGGCAGAAAAAGCCTTCTCTTCACTTCCAGTCTCTTCTCAAATAACCTATTGTGAAACCGCAAATCCTAAGGGGAAAATCTTTCCCTAGTGCAGCTGGGTGATGTCTCTTCCCTACACTGCAGCCACTTGCCTCCCTCCATGTGCTTGCAGTTAATACTGGGCCAGAAAGTTAGGGTGATGGGCTCTGCTGGCACAGGTCTCACATGTGCAAGATCCAAATAAAAACCTCTGGAAGTTTTGCATCCAGCCCTTTTTCTTTTGCTTGCCAGCTCTGCTTTTCTCCCAGTGGAGCCGCTGGCATATCTCTATACTGCATGGTGGGATGCAGTGGGCAGCTCCAAAAGGCTTTTGCCCAGGCTCTTTCCCAATGACCATGAAAGACACAGAAATCTGCAGCAGGGTGGCACGCTTAGCAGGGCTGCAGCTAGCAGTGAGGATAACAGGTTTAAAACGATTTTAAACAATTCCTCGCCTTTGTGCTAGCCCCAGTGGAGAGGTACATCTGACAGGGCTTAAAAACACCCGTTTGTGCCGTCTTTCCCAGTTGAGAGTTTCCGACTGTTGAATTGGGGCAGGGAAATGTGGTGAGTGGATTTTCCAGGTCTGCTTGCGCTAGCCCGGAGCTGTTCGAGTCCCCGTGCCTCCCGCGGGAGGGCTATAAAAATCTTCACAGCCCCTTTTGTCATATAAAAAATCAGAGAAAGTTTCTGCTCCCATTAGGTTTTTGTCACCACACACTGCATCTGTGGTGGAAATGGAAAATGCTGGATTTTTTTTGCTTTTGTCGGGAGCTTTTGAGCGGCGTTCGTAGAGGGTTGACGGTCCTGTTGGTCTGTCTCAAAGGTGGGACAGACGGTCTGTATCTGGGGCTGCACAGCTAGACTTCCCTCCCTTGGAGCTGGCACCTGCGCCGTCCCCGCGCTCTTGCAGGGGGCCGAAGCTCGTGCGTCTCCATGGCAGGAGGAGAGACTTTGCCTAACAGCAGAGCCCAGGAGAAGATGGTTTCAGGCTGCTGCTGTTCCTGCCATCGGGAGGGCTTTGGCCTGTCCGCTTGTGCTGCAAAGAGCCATTTGATGGAAAAGCTGTTGGGATGGGGAGGGGTAGCAGTGCTTGACTAACGCCAGCCCTCTGTCCGACTGCGCAGGTGACCTGTCGTTACTTGTATCACAGAGGACTTTGTTTTGTTCGTTTTATCTTGCCGGTCTAGCCTCCAGCCCAGGGCAGAAGACCTATCTGCATTTGAGACTGCTGAGCAGGTTACGCCCAGGTACCTGCGCGCGGCGGCGGGGCCGCTGGCCGCGGCACTGACCCGTGCATGCGCTTCCTGCCGCCCTGCGCCCTGCCCGCCCTCGCTCTGTCGCTGCCGCTCGCGGTTTCTTCGCTTTTGCGCCCGATCCTTCGCGCTGGGGGAGCGTCTTCCCTGCCGGTAGCCGAGCTGGCGCCTGTGGATGCTTAAATCATTGAACGTGCCTGGTTTTGTTCTGCTCGTGGTGCCCGGGAAGCTAGCAGAGGTACCGCGCAGCCTTTGGAGATTTCCTTAAGGAAGTAAAGTGGGGCCTTCCCTCTCAGTGGCTGCAGGGGGGAAATTAGGGTTTCAAAAAGCAAAAGGAGATGGCACCAAGCCTCCCTGTCTCGTGCTGCTGCTGCCAAACCCACTGTAACAAGTTAGAAATCAGCCCCTCCGAGTGAGGCAAACACGGCACACACGCAGCGAGGTGGTGGGTGGAGGTGGAACAGGCGGCCGAGGACAGACGGTGCCCACAGGGGCTCTGGGGCCGAGACCGCGGCGGGAGAGCGGCACTGGGAGCCAGGGCAGCGTCTGGGCCACGGGCACCATCCGCAGCTCGGGGCTCTCCTCCCCCACATGCAACCCTGGACATGGGGAAGGTTTCCTGCTTGCTTTCCTGGGTGCCAAATCAGTCCCCTTTCCTCACCTTCCTTCAGACTGAGCCTGGGGAGAGGCAGTTTCTCCGTTGGAGCTTTGGCTGAGGAATTATCTGCTCAAACTCACTGCCAGCATCCACCTGGGAAAGCAGCAGCATGGGCAGGAAGGGAGCGGACGGATCCAGGGGGACCCATCAGCGCGACAGGGACGTGGTAGCAAAGTGCTTTCCAAAGGTTGCCTTCATCCCGAGGGCAGCTGCAGCGCACTGCTCCTTCCCTTGCGTCTCCCGGCCTGTCCTTCCCAGAAATTGCTTTCCTCAAAGATTTTGGCTTTGGTTCCTGTGTCTGGCCCTTCGGGGAAGATGCTGTTGGGAAGGGTTTCTTTTTCTGGTTGCAGCCTCCAGGCCCCCGGGGCTTTGTGCTGGCAAGATTTCACGAGCCCTGAGCCACTACTGGGCAGGCTTTGGCACCATGGCTTTGAGGACACCGAGTTTGAGGGTTTTAAATACTTTTTCTAACATGTTAATGCTTTTTGTATGGATTACCCCTCCAGCCT
The DNA here is from genome assembly GCF_059628265.1 of Tinamus guttatus. Lineage (NCBI taxonomy): Eukaryota > Metazoa > Chordata > Aves > Tinamiformes > Tinamidae > Tinamus > Tinamus guttatus. Next base: position 1,554,912 of record NW_028288993.1, on the reverse strand, counting down.
GCTTGACTTTAGCAGGGTTTGCCACTCACACTGCGATAAAATTAGGGGAAAAAAGCACTATTCTGCTTTTATACACATATCCTCGCGTCCTCTGGTGGAAATGTCTCTCAGGACAGGCTGCTGCTCATGGATGTGAACAGGAACAGGCCTTTCATTCCCCTTGCTTTCTTCTTGCCCTGTTACGCTTATTAGTGGAATTTAAGCCCTTTGAAGGATCCTGGCGTGTAGCAAATCTCCTGCTCCCAGAGAGGCATTTCCGTCCTCCATCTGGGCTGGGATGGGACGATGCTGGCAGTGCCATTCCCAGCGCCTCCCGTCCTTTCACGGTGCAGCAGGATCTTGGGAAGCTGGCAGATGCCGGTCTCGTCCCTTCCTGAGGCGGTCGGGGTTTGTTGGGGAATGCAGCAGGAGCTGGCGTGGGCTGCTGCCACCTTGAGTTGTTTTTCAGCACAAGGGCTTCTTGCAGCGTTGGGCCACGACTAGTGACACTTTCCTCCATGCCACCATGTGGCACGAGGTGGCCGAGGCTTCAGGATGTCTTGGAGGCTTTCGAGGGATTTGACCCCGCTCTGTGCTGATCCTTTTGCTCCGGGAATCCCTTGCGAAGGGCCGCGCAGAGGCGATTGGTGCAGCCCAGGCTCAGCTGCAGCCCCTGCCCTGCCACAGCTGCAGCAGCCCTGGTGCTTCTCCAGCACCTTCAGTGCCAGGTGGCAGCATCCAGGAGGTCACCTCCCTCCTGGGATCCCTCTCCGTGCTGCCTCGGAGCCAGATGCCCCCGGCCCGGCGGCCTCCTTTCCTTGTTTGCAAGGAGCGCTCGGGAAGCGGGAGCCAGTCGTGCTGTCAGCTATTTTGGGGACAGCTTTTGAAGAGGCATTTCCTCCAACACCAAAGTGCTGTGGGCTGCGACAGCGAGAAGAAACAGGGAGCGTGGGCGTAAGAGAGCCTGGGAGAAGGGGTGGCAGGGAGAAGATGTGGGAGCTTCTCGCTGGAAAAACAAACTTCAAGGGAAGCGGGGCCAGGGCGGAAATGCAGTTTCCCAATTAGAGCAGGGTGGGCGCAGGAATAGGGCACCTGCCCCGCTATGGAACTCCCCAGGAAAGGAATTTTTTTTTTTTTTTGAAGCTTGTGGCTGGGATATATACACCCCCTGACATGCTTCTGCTCTAAATGCACCTTTGGGGAGCAGGTGGATGGACGGATGGACAGATTAGGTGGGTGGATGGACAGATGGATGTGATACCCGTCCCTGAGCTCTCAGGGTGCTTGGGGTTTTACCTCAGGGCTTTTGCTGTGGCAGCAGCAGTTGCATCGTGCAGCATTTGGGGACCCCCTGCTCTAACAGGGCTTTGGCTACGTTGACTGGGGTATTCCTTCCCACCCCTCCCAAAAAACAATAACATAAATCCAGCAACCTTGTGTAAAAGCAAAACTCCAAGAAAGCCCTCGCTCTGCGGGGCTTGTGTTTATGCTTTTTGTTTTTTGTTAATAGATGCACGTGTGTGTGTGTGTATATTTATCTGGAGAATCAGGCAGCAGTGCAAGGCTGTGCAGCAGCCGCCGGGATTTGCGTGTCCCAGGTCCAGGGCTCCGTTGCAGCTGGGCTTGACGCAGCAGCAGGTTATCCTGCAGGTTGGGCTGGAGCAGCCTGGAAAAGCAGCAGGGGAAAAGCGCCAAGTTGGTGCCCAAAGCCCCTGTCCTTCCTCAGGGCTTGACCAAGCAGCAGTGGAGGTTGTCAGAGCCCCCCAGAAGCCTCTCCGCTCGAGGGCCTTAGGAAGCAGCGCCAGAGTGAGATTTCTAGGGCAGCTTCTCTCGTGCCATGAGAAGGTTTCCTGGGCTGCTCTTTCCCAGCTCCCAGAGCTTTCCAGGTGTTGCTTTGCCAACCCATGGGAGCCTGGAGCTAAAGCAGAGCATCCCCTGCCCTGACCTGCGCGTTCGGCCCTGGGAGCAGGTCCTACCCCAGGGCAGGCAGCCCGAGGCCCCACTCAGCCTGCGCTCTGCTCTCTTGCAGCTCACCCTGCAGAGCACCCAGTCCCGCGTGGCCTTCTTCGAGGAGCTCTAGGACGAGCCGCCCGCGTCGTCGCCGCCGCCGAGGACGCGCACGCAGGGAGGGACCCTGCGCTGACCACCCCTGGCACCGGCGCCCGCTCCGGGCACCCTCGGGGAATTTTTCCTCCTTTCCCTGCCTTCTTCCAGTTTATATTTTCCTTGCTTTTTTTTTGCCAAGTTCTCTGGCCTTTGCCGGCCGTGGCGGGACAGGGCCCCGCTGCCTCCCCGTCCCTGGGCAGGGTGAGAGGAGGGGGATGGAGGATGGGGCTCCCGGCCAGCTGAGGACGCCGGAGCGGCCGTGTCCTCCTCCCCGCCGCAGCTTCCTCCTCTGCAAGCAGGTGGCTGAAGGGGGCCGGCCGGGCCAAGCCCACGTCCCCTTTTATCCCTGCGAACTGTGACCGAGCCGGGGGGAGCCCCGCGGCGGCTCCCGGAGCAGGACCCCCCTGATCCGGGGGGACCCGGCGGCCCCCGGTGCTGGGCCCGGCCTCGAGCCATTCTGGTTTGGACACTTGCTGCCTTGTCAAGTCGGCCCGCGTGCTGCCGGGGCCGGAGCCTTTTTCTCTTCGTGGGGATTGCAATCCGCAAGGAGCGGGTTTTTGACTTGGTTTTAATAAAAATTTGAGGTTTAATAAAAATGTAACGTATGAGGAGGGGGCTGGATGGTGCTTGGTGCTTGTTTTTTCTTTTTCGTTTTTTTCTTTTTTTTCCAGTAGAGGCCGGGGCTTAGGTAGGGCTGGAGCAGCCCCTGGGTGCTGCCGCGTGGAGGCTTTTCTAAGGGGCGCCTGCGGCTCGGGGTATCCCTGGGTGCTGTGTGGTGCACCCGGAGCTGCCCGGGCAGGAGCTGATGCCGGATGCTCCCAGCAGTGCCCAAAAGCAAGGGCAGATTCTCAGGCCCTGCCCACGGAGCGTGGGGTGGCAGCACCAGGGCACCCACGCAGGGCAGGGTGGAGCGCCCAGGGGTGCCCACGTGGGGCTGGGTGAGGGCAGCCAGCCCCGAGGAGCTGCTGGGAGCTGGGATCCTGCGTTCCTGCTTCCGGGGGCGCCGGGAAGGGAAGCGGGAGATTTCGGGGCTGCTCCATGAAAAAATGGCAGCGGGGGTGGGAGGGGGGGGAAATTGACCTGATTTCCTGGGATCAAACACGACGCCGGAGCGGCAGCCGCCGCCACGATGAATAATGCAGCAGCGCCAGGGGCCAGCGGAGGAGGGAGAGATGCAATTTGGGGGATTTAGCCAGGAAACGAAGCTGAGGCTCCCTTGGTGACACGGGAGGTCCTGTCGTGTCCCCCACCCCATGGCTCTGCCGCCTGGGTGCCCTCGTCTGGCCCCATCGCACACTCTGGAGGCGGCGTGGGGCTGCTGAGGGCGAGCGGCAGAGCCGTCCCCATGGCCCCGCACGCTCACAGCCCTGCACGCTGCAACGCTGCTGCTTGCAGCACCCACACAGCCCTGCACGCTGCAACGCTGCCGCTCGCAGCACACACAGCCCTGCACGCTGCAACGTTGCCGCTCGCAGCACACACAGCCCTGCACGCTGCAACGCTGCTGCTTGCAGCACCCACACAGCCCTGCACGCTGCAACGTTGCCGCTCGCAGCACACACACAGCCCTGCACGCTGCAACACTGCTGCTCGCAGCACACACAGCCCTGCACGCTGCAACGTTGCCGCTCGCAGCACACACAGCCCTGCACGCTGCAACGCTGCTGCTTGCAGCACCCACACAGCCCTGCACGCTGCAACGCTGCCGCTCGCAGCACACACACAGCCCTGCACGCTGCAACACTGCTGCTCGCAGCACACACAGCCCTGCACGCTGCAACGCTGCCGCTCGCAGCACACACAGCCATGCACCCTTGCAGCATTGCATGCGCGCAGCCCTGCTCACTCGCAGGGCCTTGTGCTTACATCGTGCATGCTCACAGCGTTGCACAGTTGCAGCCCTGCACACTTGCAGGGCCTCCTGCTTGCATTGCGCATGTTCACCTCATTGCACACTCACAGCCCCACACTCTTGTGCAACTGCATCCTTGCAGCCCTACACATGCACAGGACTTTGCACTTGCACTCTCCTGCATGTTCACAGCATTGCACACTTGCAGCCCTGCCTGCTCATGGCATTGCAAACTCGCAGCAATGCACACTGCCAGGATATTGCTCTTGCACCGTGCATGCTCCCTGCATCGTACTCGTGCAGCCCTGCACGCTCACAGAATCGCACACTTGCAGGCCCGCACTCTCACAGCATTGCACACTCGCCACCCTGTGCACTCACAGCATTGCACACTCACAGCGCCACATGCTCTTGGCATTGCACGCTTGCAGCACTGTGCACTTCCAGCATGGAGCGCTCCCAACGCTGCGTGTTGCGTGCACGCTGGCAGCTCTGCACACCCACAGCATTGCACTTGTGCACGTGCGTGGCATCGCGCGCTTGCACCCCTGCATGCTTGCGGCGTTGCACGCTCACACCATGCACACGCAGTCAGTTGCAGCACCCTGACGTGATGCTGCCCCCCGCCCCGCCACGGTGCCCTCACTGCCCAGGGCTGCCCGGCTGCGCAGTCACAGCCTCTTCCCATGTGCCAGGTGTCCCCAAGTGTCCCCAGGGCGTCACAGCCCCCTGCATCCCTGATGGGGGAAAGGAGGGAGGGGGGAAGGGGAGGCAGGTTGCAGGGTCCCATTTTCTCAATGTCCCTGTGTCCCTGTTTGCTGGATGTCCCCATGTCCTCAGAGTCTGGCACATCCCCGTGTGCCGGGTGTCCCCGCGTCTCCGCGGCCGTCCCCGCACTCCCGCTTGATATTCTCGCCCTGTCACCCGTCGCGCCGCGCCACCGCCATGCATAATTCATGCTGCTGTCCCCGCTGCTGGGGCCCCGTGCCCAGCGTCCCCCCACCGTGCCCGGAGATGGGGGGCCCTGCACAGTGTCACCAGGGGACGTATTCACAGGGGTCGGGGCTGGTGAGAGGGTGCCACGCTGTGGGCGCGCGTGAGCCTGGAAGGGAGCGTGTGTGCGCAGGGAACGGCCTCGGCACAGGCCCTCTGCCAAGGGAAAGACACTTGCGTGGGGGAGCGGAGTTGAGCATTTGCTCTGGGGAGGTGCATTTGCACAAGGGCAGTGCCCTGGCACGAGGAACGCGCGCTTGCACAAGGGAGCTGCGTTCACACCAGGGTAGTGCACTTGCAGGAGGGATGTGCCTTTGCACAGGGGGCCCTGTGCATTTGCAATACCAAGAAGGAGGCACATTTGCACAACGGCACTGCAGTTGCACGAGGGACATGCACTGGTGCAAGAGACGTGCATTTACCCAGGGGAAGGGCAACTGCAGGAGGATGGTGCATTTTCACAGGAGGTGCCCCTGCATCCCAGGTGTGTGCACCCAAGGGCAGTGCACATGCATGAGGGCATTGCACTGGCACAGGGGAAAGGCCTTTGCACAAGCCCGTGTGCTTGCAGCTGCACTAAAGCCACGGGCACCCAGGGCAGAGCTTTTGCAAGCAGGAGGCGCAAGCACGAGGACACTGTGGGGCTGTGCAAGCGTTTGCACAAGCACAAAGTGTGTGGGCACAGAGGTCCTGCAGGTCCCGTCTTCATAATCCCAGGCTGTAGACACTCCTGGCTCCATGGCCTTTCCCTGGGCACTGGTGGCTCCATGACAGAACACGGCACTGTCCAGCCTGGCAGGTGCCCCACGTCAGGCTGCAGGGCCATGTGATGGGTGCAGGACCGTATAAGAGGGTGCAGGACCACGTGGTGGCATGCCAGACCACGCAGTGGGGTGAATGACCACATGGCAGGGGGTAGGGTGGTGGCATGGCATCCAGGAGCATGTGACACTATCCCTAGTGTGGCAGGATGCAGGACCGCATGGCAGGGTGCAGGATCATAGAGGAGCGCAATAGGGCGCAGGATCTTGCGGTGGGAGCAGGAGTTTGTCGTGGGATGCAGGGCAATGCAGGAGGGCTCAGGACCAAGAGGTGCAGGAAATGCATGATGGACTGGTGCCCACCACAGGGTGGGGGATTGACATGGCACGAGGGGTTTGCTGCAAGAAGGAGTCAAATGTGCCAAAAAAGTTTATATATATATATATATACACACACACACACACACACATATATATATATATATAGTTTATATACATATATATATATATACTTTTAAAATTATTTTTATAGTCAGTGGAGGCCTTTGCCATGACAGGACCCTTGGTGACAGTCCCTCGCATCCCTCTGTGCATTCGGTGTCATCCATGTGTTGTCACAGAGGACCACCCCCAGCCCTGTGGGGTTTAACCTCTGCGGTCCCCATCCCGATGGAGTTTCCCTCATCCAGTTCCCATCCCAGCAAAGTTTGCTCAGCCAGTTCCCATCCTGGTGGAATTACCCTACCCCATTCTCATCCAGGTGGGATTTCACCTCTCTAATCCCACTTGATCCCATTCCTGGAAAGGTTTCCCCTACCCCAGCAGGAGATACCCCTATCTCCACCTAATAGGGTAGGATTCCCCTATCCCCACCTAATCCCCATCCCTGCAGGTTTTCCCCATTCTAACCCCATTCTGGTGGGTCTTTCTCCCTTTCCTGGGGGTTTTCCCTATCCTCTCTCTTCCATTCCTGCAAGATTTTCCCCATCGCAGCAGGATATCACCTCTCTGATCCCCATTCCTGCAAGATCTTCCCATCTGATCCCCTTCCCAGCAAAGTTACCTCCAGCTGATCCCTTCTTGGTGGGATTTCACCTTTCTGATCTCTATCCTGGTGGGATTTCCCCATCCCATTCTCACCCCAGTGGGATTCCACCTTTCTGATCCCATTCCCAGCGATGCTTCCCCCCATCCTAGTGATGTTCTCCCCATCCAATTTCCACAGCAGCAGAGTTTCCCCATCTGATCCCCATTCCCGTACGGCTTCCCCATCACATCCCCAATCCATCCTTGTCTTTTGCTCTTGGACAGCTCTTGTGAACAGCACTAGGCACCTTCCGCCCTTGCTCTCGCCTCCGCAGGGGGAAGCGGGAATGTGAATACGGAAAGGCGGAGGAGCCTCCCCGGCAAGTCCATAGGCATCCTCAGATGGCAGGATAAGAGCAGGGCAGGGAAGACACAAAGCAGGATGGATCCCTGCTCAGCGGGGGGACGACAGGGAATTGGGAGGGCATTTGCAGTTCCGCTGGGGGAGCAGGAAAATGAGCCGGAGAAAGCAGACTCATTAATAAATGAGGAGGTGAAGATTAAATTAAAGATAAATCAGAACCATCTCTGTGCCAGCCTGTTTTTAGGATTTTACATGTTTTTCCCCACTAATTTTCCTTAAATGGTTAAAAAAAAATGAAGACACTGATGTTTGATTGATTAAAGAAGGGGACAAAGCTGGAAAAGAGGTGCTAGTGGGTGGCGAGGCGCCTGCTGAGGCTGCCCGAAAGCCCCTGTCAATAACTATCCAGAGAAAAATCCACCCATCTCCCAAAGGCTGGAGCGGGCCAAGAGTGCCGGCGACTCACGGCTCCATCAGCGACCATGGGCGTTTGGTGGGGAGCGAAACTACCCATAGCAGAAGGAGGCTGAAGCGCCCGGTCGGCTGCCCGACCTGTGAGGCTTGTGGGAAGCTGAGGTTGGAAGGGGCAGCGCTGCCTGGGAGGGCTTCACCCACGGGGTTCAGGTGGCTTCTCCTTGTGCAGGGCCAGATTTTCTACCCGGCTGTTTTTCCCTTCCTTCTTTTTGTTTTTTTCCCCCTTCTTTCTTGCTCCTTCTCTGTGGCTTTCTCACAGCTCAGAGAAAAGAGGGCTCAGAACTCACCCCCGGGCTCAACCACACTGTTAGCCCGGCATCGCCACGGAGGCACAGGGAGCTCAAACCCCAACATGCCACAGAGAGGGGCAGCTCTATAGGCCCTAGCACTGTTTTCCTGAGCTAAAATGTGCCGGGTTCTGCGGGGATCCTGCCAGGCTCAGACAAGCAGCCACTGGCCAGGGAGTGCAGGAGACCTGGGGTGCTAAGGAAACTACCTCCCCGACCCTGGCATGTTATCTGCTCCCCCTGCCAGAGGGATCTATGTGTCTTTGGGTCAAGGCCCGACGCCAGGGTGAGGGGCTGCGCACTGGGAGACTGTAAAACGCCCATCCCGCTGCCTCGGTAGCAAATGCACCTGCTGGATAATGGGGAGGCGGCGTGTCCCCACCAGCACATCCCATCTGCTCCCCCTTTTTCCCCCATGGAGCCTCCGGAAAGCCGTTCGCACCCCCAGCCCCGGTAGCTCGGGGGGTGCAAAAGCAGCGCCCGGCCGGGGCCGGGGCCGGGGCCGGGGCCGGGGCAGCGGCTCGGGGGCTCCCCCTGCGCCCGGGCCGGGGGACGGTGCCTGCGCCGCCGCGGCCGCCGCGGGGTGTTCGCCGGCTCGGCGGTGGGGGGAGCATGTGCGCCCGGTACGTGCGGGCGGCGGGCGCTGCACAGAGGCGAGGGAAAAGCCGGGCGGGCAAGTCGGCGAGCAACGCGCCGCCCGCCAAACTTCGCCGCCGAGGAAGAGGAGGGAGCGCTGGGAGGAGGACGAAGCCGCCGAAGGGCCGGGGAGCCGCTCGGCCATGCGGGCCGCCGCCGAGGCCCGGAGCGGCCGCGAGCCCCAGGCCCGCTGAGCGGCGGCGGCCTCGCCGGGGCGGCCGCAGCCGCATGGAGAGCCCCGGCGCCCCGGCGCTCGCCGCGGGGCTCTAGGTGACCCCCCGCCGCGCCCCGGCGGCGCCGGACACCGGACACCCGGACACCCCCTCCGCCAGCCCCGACGTCCTGCCCGACGTCCCGGGTGGCAGCGCAGCTCCGTGTTCCCCCCCGGCCGGTGCTGGGGACAGCGGGACCGGCGCGGAGAACTTGTGCAGCGCTGCCCCGGGGCGGCCGGGGCCCGGCGCGCGGTTCGGCGGGGTGTTAGGCACGGGAAGCTCCGAAGATGCCTTTCCACCCGGTGACGGCGGCGTTGATGTACCGGGGCATCTACACCGTCCCCAACATCGTCGCCGAGCAGCACCCCGTGGAGATCCCCGAGGACGAGCTGGAGGGTGAGCGAGCCGGGGAGCGGGGCTGGGGGGCGCCGGGGCCTGGGTGGCACCCAGGGAGCGGGGGGACGAGCCTCGGGGGTCGGAGGGTGCCACGGGCGCCCGGTCTGCGCGCGCGGGCGGAGGGTGAGTGTTGCGGGTGCGCACGAGCGGCGGGGGGGCGTTCTGGAGGGCCGAGCGCGGGGTGGGGGGCACATTTTGGCGGGGGGTGCAGGCAGCTGGACGGTGTGGGTTTTGGGGGGGTGCAGCCCAGCCGGCGGAGGGGAGCGCGGTTCGGGGGCAGCTGGCGGCGCGTTCCGGCGGGTGCGCGCGGCAGGAGGACGGGTGCGTTTGGGGGGTGCAGGCGGGTGCTCAGGGGGCATCCAGGGGAGGGGGCTGCAGGCCACGGGAGGGGGCTGTTGTGGCAGGCACGCAGGCGGCGGGGGGCACCCTTCGGGTGTGGGGGGCCTGCAGGTGGACGGGGGCCCTTCCAGGGCCGTGCGCTGCGGTGCAGATTTGGGGGTGCAGCCGGAGGAGGGGGGGTGCAAGCCACAGAGTGCACCTATGGGGGAGGGAGGTGCATGCAAGCAGAGGGGTGCACATTTCGGGAGGGCTGCATGTGGGTGGAGGGGTGCCCATCTCGGGGGAGGGGGTGCACGCAAGCAGAGGGGTGCACATATATTTTGGGGGAGGGGGGGAAGGGAGGGGAATCCCTTATGCAGCCTCCTGCAGTATCTGGCAGCAGCGGGGAGGGGAAACTCCAGGCGAGCGGGCTGGGGTTGAGGGAATGAATGAATGAGTGAGCTTGGCAGGACGGGAGGATGGAAGGATGGAAGGAGGCAGAGCCGCGGGGAGCGGGGCCGGGCAGCACCGGGGCCGCCCGTTGAGGGGCCTCTGCGGGGGGGACCCAGCGAGGGCGGCTGTGGGGAGTCCCGGGACGGGCACCAAGGACAGGCCAAGGTCGGCGGCCGAGTGCGCTGGGGAAACTGAGGCAGGGAGCCGAGGCCAGTCCCAGTGCAGGGAAGGCCGAGGCCCTGGTGGGAGGGCAGGTGGGGTCTGCCATGCACCGACACGGCCAGGCTGCGCGGGTGCATCGGGGCACGTGTACGGCCTTGCTGCAGGCTGCGCGTGCATGTGCAGGCTGCTGTGGTGTGTGTGTACACGCGTCCATCCTCGCTGCAGCGCGTGTGCGAGTGCGAGCGCACACACACTGTGCTGCAGTGTCCGCGCGCACACATGTGCACATACAACCTCGCAGCAGGGTGTGTGTGGACACATTTACAGCCTCACTGCAGTGTGTGTGCGTGTAAGAGCGGCTGTATAGCCCTGCTGCAGTGTTTGTGTGCACGCGTGCTCACCCACAGCCTCGCTGCAGGTTGTGTGTGTGTGTGTGCAAGTGCATGCACAGCCTTGCTACAGTGCACATGCGCAGCCTCACCATCGGGCACGCTCGTCGTTGTGCGTGTGTGCATGCGAGTGCACGCGTGCAGCCTCGCTGCAGTGTGTGAGCGCCCGTGCACGTGTGCGGCGGCAGCGCAGAGCCTGCGCGCAGCCCTGCTGCAGAGGGTGTTTGTGTGTGTGTGTGTGTGTGCGCACACAGAGGTACAGCATCGCTGCCGGGTGTGCACGGGCACAGCCTCACTGCAGCGGGGGGACGTGCGTGCACGTGTGCTCTGAGCCTCCCTGCAGCGCACGCACCAGGTGTGCCCGGCCTCACTGCCGCGCAGGCACGTGCATGGCCGCGCTGGTGCATGCTGCAGCTCCGGTGTCAGGGTGCGCCGGCTCCCTGCTGTGTGTGTGTGTGTGTGCGTGTAACACCCTATGGCACCGTGCATGTGCATGCAAGTGCATGTGTGTGCGGCTGGCTCTCTTCTTGTGTCAGCCTGCAGCGGCGGGGGGATGAAGCCGCTGGGACCCAGCTCAGCTCAAGGCTCCCGCAGTAACATCGCCGCTTCTGTTGCACAGTCAATTTGTCACCCGATTTATCCCCTCCGTCCCTCCTCGCCGGTGCTTGTGCAGGGTGTTTCAGTTGAAGAGCTGCAGCAGTGAGAGTTCCCCTCACCCCCCGGCCTGGATGCTGCTGCTCCCAGGGCGCTTCAGGGCACAACCCATTTTGGGGGGGTGTCTGTGTCCCCCGTCATTGTGCACGTCCCTTCAGGTGTGCAGATTGTTCTTTCTTACACACACACGTGCACTCCCACGCATGCACAGAGCATCCTCACAGCCTGCCCGGGACCCACAGGAGCCCCTCACACATTCTTACCACCCACAGCACGTGCACACTCACAGTCCCTTGCACGCGTGCTCACAGCCCATGGTGTGTGCACACTCCCTCCCACACGAGCGCTCTGCTCCTCGTGCACACATGCCCATTGCTCCTTGCACACACGTAACCCCTTGCGCAGCCCATCACACATGCACATACACAGCTGCTCACACATGCACAGTCCGTTGCATACAGCCCGTTACACACACACGTGCACAGCCCCTTGCACACAGCTGCTTGCACGTGTGTGCTCACTGCCTGTCGCACTCAACCCTGTGCACACGCAGCCCCCACGCCATCAGTTAACCCAGCAGCAAGGAGAGGGGAGAGGATGAGAGCTAATTGCAGCCAAGCTTCAGGCGGGTCGGTCTCAGGGGCCGCCCAGGCCCTAGGAGGCTCTGGTGGCCTTTTGGAGCTGTCAGCAGTGGCTCAGCCCCTCTCCTCCCCGCAGAGATCCGCGAGGCCTTCAAGGTGTTTGACCGTGATGGCAACGGCTTCATCTCGAAGCAGGAGCTGGGCACGGCCATGCGCTCGCTGGGCTACATGCCCAACGAGGTGGAGCTGGAGGTCATCATCCAGCGGCTCGACATGGACGGTAGGGCTGCTGTGGCGCCCGGCCCCTTGCTCTGCCCCCACGTTGAGGCCAGGTCCCCGAGGGTGACAGTCGCCTCGCGCAGGTGACGGCCAGGTGGACTTCGAGGAGTTCGTGACGCTGCTGGGCCCCAAGCTGTCCACGTCGGGCATCCCGGAGAAGTTCCATGGCACCGACTTCGACACTGTCTTCTGGAAGGTGGGAGAGACCCAAGCACCTTGTGGTGGCCCGCGCGGGACCCTGGGACCAGTGGGACAGGCCCTGGGCTGGTGTGGGAGCCGGGCCTGGATGGGAGCCACAGGGTCAGTGAGGGAGCCCAGAGCTGGGTGGAAGCAGGAGCCTGAGTCCCAGGACCATTGTGGTGGCCCTGGGGCCAGTGGGACCATCCTGGGGCTCATGTGGGAGCCTTGGGAGCAGTGCAGGGGCCCAGGTCTAGATGGGAGCCCCAGGGCCATTGCAGGAGCCCAGGACTACATAGGAACCTAAATCCTTCATAGGAGTCCTGGGGTTGGTGCAGGATCCCCAGGGCTGATGCTGGAGTCTGAAGCTTACTAGGAGTCCCAGGACTGGTGCAGGAACCCTGGAGCTGACTCGCGATCCCAGAGTTGGATGGGAGCCCTGGGGCTGGGACTGGAGTCCGAGGCCAGATGGGAGTCCTGGGGCTGATGTGAGAGCTCTGGGGCTGATCTGGTAGCAGGGGCTGGATGGAGGCCCCAGGGTCACTGTGGCAGCCCCAAAGCTGGTGGTGGCGCCTGAGGCCCATGCAGGAACGCGGAGCTGGAAGGAGCCTGGGGCCCACACAGGAGTGCTGGGAGCAGCATGAGAGCCGTGGGGCTGGCGCAGGGACCCCGGGCTGGATGGGAGCTACAGGGCTGGTGCTGGAGCCCGAGGCTGGAGGGGAGCTGTGGGAGCCCAGGGCCACCCCCTGTGCTGTGCCCGGAGCCGAGCGAGGGAGCCAGGGCCTCTGCTGGCAGCAGCGACGCCGCTCTCCGAAAGGAGGCCGGGAAGCAAGAGCAGGATTAGACCTTTGCCCACCACAAACTCAGCAGGGGTGCAGCCAAAACGCAGCCCCTCGGGGTGGCCCCAAGCATCAGCACCCGGGCGCGGAGGTGCCAGGCCTGGTCCTCGGCTGCCCGGGACAAGTGGTGGCCCTCAGCGGTGGCCGCGGCACGAGGCCACCGTCGCCCTCCCGCAGTGTGACATGCAGAAGCTGACAGTGGATGAGCTGAAGCGGCTGCTCTACGAGACCTTCTGTGAACACCTCTCCATGAAGGACATCGAGAACATCATCATGACGGAGGAGGAGAGCCACCTGGGCACGGCCCAGGAGTGCCCCGTCGACGTGGAGAGTGAGTGGTGTCTCCCCCGCTGCCCCAAAACATCCCCGGCCCCTGCCCCTGCCCGGTGTGCGCCGCAGGCCCGGCACCGCGGTGACGGGTGGCCCCGCAGCCTGCTCCAGCCAGCAGATCCGGCAGACCTGCGTGCGCAAGAGCCTCATCTGCGCCTTCGCCATCGCCTTCATCATCAGCGTCATGCTCATCGCTGCCAACCAGGTGCTGCGCAGCGGCATGAAGTAGCGGCACCTGGGCCTGCCGCCTCTGCGCAGCTGCGCCAAGAGAGACAGATTTAAAATATATATATATATATATATATAAAATATATATATTTAAATTATCTGTGCCCCAGGAGGGGGAAAAAAAAAAAAAAAAAAAGCACCGGAGTGGAAGTAGCGGAGCAGTGGCTGCAGGGTGGCTTGTCTGCCCACTCCGGCTTGACTGGACCGGTTGCAGAAGGTGTAAACTTGGAAAGGCAACCAAAAAATGGAGAAAAAAAAAAAAACCAACAACAACAACAAAAAAAAAAAACAGAAAACACACACAAAGACTGCTGAGAAATAAATCAAGTGCATGCACCGTGCATGGAGCCCGCGTCCTGGCCGCCCTCCCTTGGAGCTGGGCGGCAAAACGCCGGACATCACACTAACCTTGTCGCTATATTTATGATCCGACCCGGCGTGGTGCCGGAAGCAATACCCCCTGCGCGCGCGAGGCGTTTCCGATATCGAGACGGGAGCATTTGCATGGACTTTGCTACCAAGGGCTGGATTCCACCTCTCGCCGCCACCTCTCTCCCTTGCCCATCCCTCCCCGGCCTGCGCCGTGCCTCGGTTTCCCCATCTGTGGAATGGGGCTGATGATGCTGACCTCTGCTTGATGCACTTTGAGACGAGCCGCTGGGAAGAGCCGGCCCAGGTGCCGGCAGCACCGGCGGCAGGGCCAGGAGGCACTAGAAATGCCCCGGCCCTCCCTTTCCCTCTCCCCACCCCAAGCCTGTATGTAGCATCCACTGGGCCCCAGATTGGTTCAGATTTGGGTTCTTTTCTCATCCTTGTTTTTTGTTTTTTTTTGTTTGTTTGTTTTTTCTTTTTTTTTTGTCCCCTCTTCTTCCCGTTTGGTTGTTTATGATGCAAAATAAAACTGGGATTTCTAAACTGCTCAGGACTCCTTGGGCTCTTTGCACCACAGGGGGAACCCTAGGATGGGGCTGAGATCTGCTGCTGGGATGAAGGTTGCTGAGATGAAGAGTTTGAGGATGAAGATTGCTGAGATAAAGATTTTGAGGATGAAAGGAGCTGGGATGAAGGAAGCTGAGATGAAGGGTGCAAGGCTGAAAGGAGCTGGGATGAAGGGTGCAGGGATGATGGGCACCGGTTGGGTGTAGCGGGGATCTAAGGGTGCTGTGGCCCTGTATGGGAGCCCAAGCTCTGCCCCAGTCCGTCCTGCCGCGCCGGGGCCGGCTCCGCAGCGCCCTCACCCTGTGCCGGCTCTGCAAACTGCCCTCACCTGCTTCCCAGCTGCAGCTCCTCCCGCCTTCCCTCCCCCACATTATGGAGCAAATCCCCAAATTGCCGCTAAAATGGACAAAATGTACCTCGCAAAGCAAAGCAGTGATGCAGGAGGCTCCCGTTGCCATTGCCAGGGGCCCGGTGTGGTCGGAGCAGCAAATTCCCAGCACCAGGGGAAGGGGCAGCAAGAGCAGCAGGCAGGGAGGACTGTGGGGGGACGGGGGGGCATGGTGCAGGGGAGGACATGCATGACCCTTCCAACTGCCCCAATTAAGGCATTTTCAACAGCAAGGAGCTGGAGCAATAAGCTAGGAGTCGCGAAGCGCCGCATGCCGATAGCGCCACGGGGAAGGCTGGTTTCCTGCGGCTCCTCCCCGGCGCGGCTACCGGTGCTGCCGTGTGGCGCTGGACGGAGCCCAGCCTGGAAACAGCAGCCATGTTGGGGCTGGGAGGGTCTGTGCGGGGGGCAGGTTGGGCACCCCTCGGGCTCTCTGTGCCGGGGGTACTCAGTGACTGGATTCCGGCATGAACTGAGGTCTGGGAGAAGCGGCTAGGCCGGGCTGATAGCCATTGGCAGGTGCCTCTGGGCATCCCAGGCCCAAAGGGGTGCTCAGAGCAGGGCCGGTTGCTCAGGACCTTGCCCAGCGGCTCAGGCCTTTGCCCAGATGCTGTGGGCCTTTACCAGTTTCTCAGGACCTTGCCCAGTTGCTCAAGATTTTAACCCTGTTGCTCAGGACATTGCCCTGCATGAGCCCCCCCCATGCCTCCAGGAAGCTTCCTTGGAACTTCCTGAGGTTGCCAGCAGTCTCGCTCAGCAGAGCAGCCCTGCCTCCTGGTGTGGCACCCTGTCCTGTGAATGTGGTGTCACCCACAGTGACAAGCAGGTAGTGTCCGGGTTGCAAATAACATCCCAATGCAGCACTAGGCCCAGTGCCCTTCCGAGTGACACCACGAGCCACCAGCTGGTGGCCCAGGCGCTCTTCCACCCATCTTACAGCCCTTATTGTCTTATACAGTATTTTATAGCTTAATGTCTTATACAGGGATATTACAGAAGACCATGCCAAAGGCCCTCCTAGGGCCAAGGTGTGCAATGTGCTGCTGTCGTCCTGCTCCCGTGTCCCCATAGCCGGGTGTCTTCGCATACAAGGCAAATGTTTCATAAACCTGGTCAGTCCATCATAACTCCTTCGTGGGCTGCTGCCCCTGGAGGTGCTTTCACCTGCTCTGACTCCCCATTCATGGAGCCGCTGGACAGGAGCAAAGCTGGTCTGGGTGGAGCGGCTGGTATAGCAGAGGGCTGTGTCCTGGCACCTGGACAGATGGGCAGAGAGGAACCTCTTGACATTCAACAAAGCCAAGTGCGGGGTCCTGTGCTGAGGGAGGAATCACCCCAGGCACAAGGACAGGCTGGGGACTGACCTGCTGGAATGCAGCTCTGTGGAGAAGGACCTGAGAGTCTTGGTGGACAACAAGTTGACCGTGACCATGACCAAAGGGATCTTGTGGCCAGGCCGGCCAATGGTATCCTGAGGCGCAGTAGGAAGAGGTTGAAGGAAGTGATCCTCCCACTCCACTCAGCCTCAGCGAAGCCACATCTGGAGGATTGTGTCCAATGTTGCGCTCCCCAGTAGAAGGCTTTGCTGGAGAGAATCCAGGCTCCAAGATGATGAAGGGACTGGAGTATCTCTCCCATGAAGAGAGGCTGAGAGCTCTAGGCCTATCCAGCCTGGAGAAGACTGAGGTGGGATCTTTATAGGTGTGTATAAATATCTGAAGGGAGGATGTAGAAAGGATGGGGCTAGCCTCTTCTCAGCAGTACCCAGCAATAGGATGAGAGGCAATGGGCACAAACTGAAACACAGGAAGCTTCATCCAAGCATGAGTACATCTTTACTGGAAGGGTGACTGGGACAGGTTGCCCAGAGAGGTTATGGAGTCTCCATCCTCGGAGATATTCAAAACTCACCTGGATATGGTCTTGGGTAACATGCTCAATGGGACCCTGCTTGAGCAGGGAGGTTGGGCTGGACGCGGTCCCTTCCAACCTTGGTCATTCTGTGCCCTCCCCAGGAAGAATGGAAAGGATGAATCACGTTGTTGAATCCTTTGATGGAAACCTGGAGCTTAAAAAGGGGAAAAAGCCATCTGGGAGCACCAGCGGTGAGCGGAGTGTCTTCATGCCGACGCCCCAGGGCCGCTTCACAGCTCCTTCATCCCATGTGCCCCTTCCCATGTGCAGAAGCAGGTGCTCCCTGAAGACCCAAAATGGGGGTGGCCAGAGTTGACAGCCAGTTGTGCAGCACCAAGGAGCTCCAGGACGAGCCCAGCGCCCGCTGCGGGCCCTTGCAGAGAACCCTCAGCAGACGGCGAGGGCGGCTGCGAGCCCAGTGGGCAGCAGGACCTGCAGAAAGGCTCCATTTGGCCTCGGATCAAAGTGGGGGCCCAGCTGGAGGCATCACCTGCCGTGCCTGCCGCAATCAGCAGCACCACTTGCCCGGCACCGCTGCCAGGAAATGGAGATGCTCGGTGGCACCGGAGGGTGAGGGGGATCATCAATTTCAGCTTTTTTTTAATCTCTTCTAATTTATCATACAAATCGATCCCAGCATCCAAATGAGAAATGAAAAGGGGAAGTTCTCCAGGCTGAGGAAATCACTGCGGCTGCCTCCAAACATGGGGGTGGCTCCGCTCCCGCAAGGGAAACTCATCCGCCTCCTTATGGAAAGTGTGGAGTTTTTTTTTAAGACGTGGTGTTTTCAAAGAAAAACACGTAGCCTCGCAGATGAGTATATATTTTTATCCAGGTCTATTATAGACACAGGGAATAAACAAAAGGAGGAAAAAAAAGTTAAAAAAAGGAGGACAATTTAATTTGGGCAAAAAATAAAATGACATAAAAGAAAAACTAGATAAAAGGAATAATATGATCCCCCGAGCTCGGCTTTTCAAAGGCACCGATTAATTTTAATGGGAATCGGGAGAGGAGATTTCCTCAGGCAGGTTTGGAAATCTCAGCTCCTGATTCAAAACTCTCTGGAGCAGCTTTGGGTGGGGGAGCCCCAGGGCTGCAGCTCCCCAGGTGCCAGCTCTGCTGTGGCCACTTGGCGCAGCCGGCACTGCCAAGAGGGGCCGCGCTGGCTTAGTCAAATGCTCTATAGGCAACAAATAAATAAATAAATAAATAAGCAGTTTTAAAGCAGCAGTGGAGGCTGCTGATGGCTGGCGAGCTGGGGCAGGATGTGTGGGAAACGGTGGCTGGTCTCTGGGCAGGAGCAGGGGCCCAGCCCAGACGGGGTTTGCATGTTGCTGATCAGCCTCTTGGGTCAGGAAAGGAAAAAGATTGAGGCTAAAAAAGGTTATTTCTGCTTACCTGGCCCTTACCAGCACGGCACAGGTTGTGTGGCCCTGGCCTGAGCTCCAGCCCCACTCCTGATCCTGCGCCATCCCCATTCCCATCCCCATCTCTGTCCACATCCCCGTCTCCATCACCACTCCTGGTCCCATCCCCATCCCTGCCCCGTCTCCATCCATATCCCTCTTGCAGTCTCCAACCCTGTCCCCATCCCCATCCCCATCTCTGTCTCTCTCCGTATCTCTGTCCCTATCACATCCTCATCCTTGTCCCTGTCCTCATCTCCCTGCCTGTCCCCATCCCTCTCACTGTCCCCATCCCTGTCTCTATCCCTATTCCTGTCCCCATCTCCATCTCTGTCTCCACACATGTTCCCAGTCCTGTTCCTGCCCATGTCCCCGTTGCTCTCTCTGCAAGAGCTGCCAGAGGACATGGGGCAGAGCCCAGTGGGGCTGCGCCTTGGCAGGGCCCCAGGAGCTGCTCATTTCCCTAAAAGCTTCCTGACAAATTGCTCCTGCTCCGCAAAAGGCACTTGGGCTCCCGCCAGCGCCGACGGCCTCCTGTGCCGCTGGGGGCCCCGGACCCTGCGCAGGGGGAGGTGGCACCGCTCAGGGACACTCAGCCCCGGGCGCCTTCGCCGCGGGGAGCCCGAGCTGCTGGCCACCCCCTGGCCAGGGCCGCGCGTGCGGGGCCATCCCGGGCAGGACCACGTGGCACTGCCACGTCTCCCGCCATGGGGCTGTATGAAACGCTGGGAAAGGAGCCGGTGATGGATGGGCGCTGGTAGGAGCTGGGTTGTTCTCCGGCCGCAGAGGCGCCTGCGGGGGCCGGGGGCCACGGGCAGCGCTCGGCTTGCCGGGGCGGGGGGCCCTCTCTGGTACGAACTCACGCGGGCTTTTACTGGAAAAAAAAGGCTTTTTTTAATTAAACCCCGCTGCCACAAAGGGCCTGGGGCTCTGCCAGGTAGCTGGTGCAGGAACCTGCTGGCAGGAGGTTTTATGGCTTTTTGCCCCATATTGAAGCTGCTGAGGGGTGTTGAGCTCCTTCCTGGTAAGAGCGAGGAAGAGCTGGGGCAGCATCCACGCCGGGAGCCTTGGATCCTCAGGGCTCGAGGGCCAGAGGCACACGTGAGATCCCCAGGAGCCTCTTGGGATCCAGGCTGCGCCCGATGCAGAGGGATCCACCAAGGGGACAGACGGCGCCAGGGCCGGGATGCCGGGACCTCGCTCCTACTCGACGAGCGGAGCCAGCGCTGGGAACAGGCCAGCCGGAGCTGGGCCCTCCAAGCAGCAGCTCCTCCTGGAGGAGCCGTCCCGGCCCAGCGGGCTCCTGCGCATGGGAACACGGAGCTGGACGGGCTGCGGCCCCGCGCAGCCAACGCTGCCGGGCCTGGCGCGGTGCACAGCCCTGCTGGACGGGGCCCCGTGGGGAGAGCTGCCGCGGTGGCACGCGCCGGGCTGGCATCTCCCTCACACTCAGGTGGAGCGGAGCAAGCTCATCTCTCTCTTGGCATTGCTGCACGCTGGGGAAGAAAGACTGCACTGACCCTTTTTACTTAGTTTCCAGGAGAAAGAGAAACCTTGGAATCACTTCTCTGCATCACTTCCCCCCTTCGGAGCAAGGGAGCGGGATCACGGGGCTTAGGGCAGCTCCCCGTCGCCAGCAGCACTGGCCCCTGAGAAGCCGCGAAGAGAGACACACCAGGGCACACGCTCTGCAGCACGGCGAGCATTTTATTAACATTAAAGCATCTGCAAAATAACCCCCGCCCAGGAGCGGCGAGAGGCCCCGGGGCTCCTCAGCCCCAGTGCAGGCCGGGCGGGAAGAGCCAGCCCCCCGGCGGGGGCGGCTGCAGGGACGGCGGCAGGTCCTGCGCCGGCGGCCAGCCCAGCGGGTACTGGAAAGGCGCAGGTTTCTCGGGCAGAGAGCTGCAGAAAGGGGCACAGAGGGAAGGGGGCTGAGCCACGGCTGCCCCCAGTGGACAGCGCTGTCCTAGGGACGAAACCTCCTAAAAGAGGGTGCTTCTGATGAGCCCCCGGCAGGTATTTCCCCCTCGAAGCCCACAGCACAACTGTTTTTGTAACCCTCCTCCAGCCCAAAGCCCAGGGAAGCTGTGGGCTTCCCTAAGGACCCCTTGGAAGAGGGGACTTGCCAAAGCGACGGGGGGTGGTTCACCCAAGCGCCCTTGGCAGTGGGAAGGGGCTTCCTCCTCCTGCTAACAGCCTGGCAGACACTTACGCTCTCTGCAATTACCTGAAGCTGCTGCAAGCACCACGTAGGAACGAAGAGGTGCAAAAAAGCAGGGAGCCTCTAGCTGGGGAGTGTGCTCAGCCAGGGCAGGTTTCAATCAGCGGGAAACAGACCTTTCCCATCAATTCCTCAGCACGCGAACGCTCATTTTTTTCCCTTTAGCGCAAGCGGTGACAGCAGCTCTCCGGCTCCTTGGGTCTCTACCAGCGATCCTGATGGATCTTTTTAATTGTTACGCCGGGAGAAATCTAATCAGATGCCTTTGCATAACGCTCCGGAGAAGCGGCACCCTCCTCCTCCCTGCAGAGCCGCGAGGTGGCTGGACGCCAGCTCCGCTCGCCGCGGCTCCCCAGCGCCCGCCGCAGCGCAAAGTCATCGGGGTTGGCGCTTATCCCCCCCGAGACGCTCCGGAGCCAAGTCACCCCGCTAGGATGGCCCGAGGGGAGGATTTCCTCACAGGCAGGACAACCCCTTTGGGTCCACAGGGGCCCGGCCCACTGGCAGGAGGCAGCGGCTGCACAAGACGCGCGGCGACGAGCCCCAGCTTTCAATTATCTCAATTAAGGGGCTGCTTTGCGAGCAGCAGAGCTAAGTGAGGCCGCTGGCTGGTGTCAACTCCCTGGGGCCCCCAAAGACACAAGCGCTGTCAAAAAGTTTAATGGCAGCTGGAGCATCTGGAAAGGCTATTCCTTGTGGATTTGCTGGTAACTCAAAACATCCTCACGTTCTGAGGGGCGTTTGAGGGATCTCTCTGCTCTACCCGCCTCCGTCCTCAGGAAAGCTATAGTAACTTGGTATCTTCAAGGCCTCGGCCCCTCACCCGCTATTTCAATGTGGCTGAAATTGCCCGTGGGCTCCAAGGCAGTTATGGCAGGGGCGCTCGGCTGCGCTGACGTGCTCCGCTTCCCTTAGACATCACTTTAAAAACAAAATCAGTGGGGCCCTGGCAGAGCCCCATCACTACGAGAGCCTCGCTGACTCCCTCCCAGCCCACTCCAGCTGTCCGGAACGCAGCAGTGCTGCACGGCCTCAGGAACAGGGATCAGGTGGAGCCCTCCAGGTGAAGATCATCCCCGGAGCAAGCGGGGCTGCGGGAAGGGCTGCGCAGGTTGCCACGCGCGGGGCTCATTCGCCCAACAGCGAACGGCACCGAAAGCAGCACCTTTAAGAGGCTGCCAACCCGCAGCCGCCGCGATCCCGCTGCGATCGCTGCCAGATCTGCAACGGGAAACTCCCCGCGAGGCAGGGGCAGATGCTTGGATCTGCTCACAGCCTGCGGCTTGTTACCAGCAGCAGCAGCTTCTCCACCGTGCCTTGAGCGTACGGTGCTTCCAAGAGGTTTTTCCATCCCGACTTGAATCCTTTCCGCTAGGTGCTGCCAGAGAAGACAGAACTGGGTTTCCAGCGCCCCTTCAGCTCCCGAGAGTGTTCCTGCAGAGTGTTCCTGCTGCTGTTTCGTGCAGTCTAACAGCCTTTCCTGAGGTTACCAGCCAGGGAAGGTAGCACCTGGGCTCTATCCTCCCCAGCCATGTACTCCCCAAAGCAGTGCTAGATCTTGTCAGAGATCGGCTGCATTTCAGGTACCTCAAGGACTGCACAAGGCAGGGAGCTACCTGCCCTTAAAAAACATTTGCAGAAGGAACAGGGACCCCACTGAAGCAGCCCCTCTTCACGTTTGCTGCAAAGGGCAATGTCTGGGCTGGTGAGCACCAGGTGGAGACAGATGCTGGGGCGGCCACGCACTGGCAGAGCAGCCTTTACTGCCAGCAGCTGGTCTCTAGTGGGGTCACATTAGTGCCTATGGGTGCTGAGAAGTTGGTAACAAGCAACAACCCGAGAAATTCCAGGGCTTCCGGGAATGAAGGAAGCAAAGACCACGCAGTTATGAAGGACTAGTGAGTCTGCTGAGTGTAGAGCTGCTCTCTGAGCGAGTCCCCAAGTGCAGGACAAGCAGAACAGGGCAAGTGAAGGGTACGGAGGTAGGACGGTGGCTGCTGTCAGGAGCGTTTCGGCAGGGCTAAGGGCAGCCAAGCTGATGGATGGAGTGAGCTGAAAGCAACAAGCCCAGACAGGCACCAGAAGGAAGATCCTGCCCAGACCAAACACAAGAGAGGACAGGAGCAAACAGAAAGAGAACAAAAGGGAGATTTGGCACCTGCCCAAATGTCATCCAATTAAGCCTGCGGCACAGTCAGGTGAGCAAAAAAGCAGCAGGCACCGGCAGGCGTCCGAACGCCACGAGGAGGAGCTAATTCCACCCTCTCACTGGCAAAGGAGAAAGCTGGAACTGGCAGAGATGTGCAGACAGCGCACGCAGAGGATGGGGAAGCTGTCAACAGATGAGACCAGGCTCCTGTCACTGGACGGAGGGGCATTCATAACTGAGCATCACGGTGGCCCTGTCCTTCCAGGCGTCTCTGAGCGCTCTGCCCAGAGCGCTGGAGAACCGCTCTGCCCACGCTCCCGGGCTCCTCGCCCGGCACACAGGGCGACCTGTGCCCACATGGGGCTTCGGGACGAGATTTGCACCCGTGCCAAGAGCAGGGGCAGAGCCCTGGCAGGCTCAGGGTTAACGACAGCTCGCAAGGTGGCACCACGGTGGGCAGCAGGCTCTGATCTCCTGCCCCCTTTCTCCTGTGGCCTCCGGCGGAATCCCCGCGCGGGCGAGCGCAAGGGGCAGACGGCCCTTGCGAGGACACTCCAGACACTGGTACCTGTTATTCTGAGCTGCACTCAGTCTTTTTGCTCTCTTCTCCAGCCAGTCCTCAATGGTGCCAGGAGGGACATCTGCTCCTTCCTGACGCAGCTCCTTCAGTCGCTGCTCCCCTAGTTGAGAAAGGGTTATCAGACACTCGCCCGGCAGTCCTCTCACTCCATTAAACCCCTTGCTCATTACCCCGTGTAGTTTCTTATTGCTGTGAGTGTGCAATTTGCTCATCATAGCTGCTGCTCCTCCCCTGCCCAGCCGCCATCTGATGCTTGGCCTCTCCTGGCTGCCAGGGCCAGGCAAGGAGAACCAAGCCAGCAACCAGGGCGGCAGTTCAGGCACTTAACCGAGGGCAGCCTGATCCCACCCTGGGCTGATCATCCTCATCCCTGCCTGAGGCACGCAGGCTCTGCTGGCCCTGGGCCCTGACTGCTGCCCAAAGCCCCGTCCCTCCAACTGGCAGGGAGCACCCTGAGACCACGGCCCAGTGACAGGGGAGTGACAGGGACAGCGGCGCTGATCGATGCGGACTTGGCAGGCGCAAGAGTCGGAAAGGTTCCAAGCACGGTGCGACCAACACACTGGATTTCAGGGACGCTGTCAAACCCGTTTAAGGCACACGCTGTGTGACAGGGCCTCAGCTCCTGCAGAGACCCAGCATGAGGCTGCGCTCAGCCCTGCTCGGGCAAGGTGCAGAACCCCAGCAGCAGCCCCAGTGCGCGGGGCAGCGCAGCGAGGAGGGAGGGAACGTCTGTCTGCCCGCGCAGGCTCCACGCGCATTGCCAAACCCCTGCGGCTCCCAGGAGATGGGGTGACCAACAAAAACGTCCAGCAGCCACAGGTGCTTTCAGGCTTGGGACCCCTACACATCCCCATGGGCTGCAGGGGGCTGTTCTGCCAGGCGGGCAGATGCCCTCAGGTGCCCTGTCCTTGTCCTCTCCCAGCAGACCAGCACAGAGTCAGTGAGGAGAGGCCTCATCCCTCCCCCAGTGTCCAGCTAGCAGAGTCCCCAGTGCAGAGTCCCTGCTGACACCACTGGGAGGGCAGGAAGGGACTGCCCAGGGGCTGGCACTTGTCCTTGACACAAATGACACGGCCGTGTTCCTGACCACATGTCAGGCAGGGCTGGCTGGAGATGCTTGGTGGTGTTAAATCTCCTGTCTGCTGGAAAGTTCCCACCTAGCAAAAGGGAACACGATGCTTGTTAAAAGAAGAAGAAACCAACCCAGACACACTTGTACAAATAAAAAGGAAGTTAAAGCAGGTGTGTCTCGTTCTCCTGTGCCCCAGTCCTCCAACCCTCCAGGAAGAAGTACCCTGGGGGAACCTGATCTCATTCGGACATGGGCCCACGGACAGTGCCACCGCTAGCGACAGCCACCTGCAGCCACTGCCACCAGGAGCCCGCTGCCCACCTCTCCAGCATGTATCACATGCGTAAGCAAAATATTAGACATTTCCAGACAGGGTGTGAAATTAATATTACTTGGGCAGAGTGAGGGATCACTTCATGCTAGCAGTGGCAACCAATTATTCATCTGCCTGTTGAATATTAATGAGGATGGCAGCCACGCGCTGCACAATGAGCAGCCGGAGATGGATAATTCGTCATCTGGCCCTCTCATCTGCTGCTGTGGTGCGGGGTGACAACGCTGGCCCTGCCACCACGGAGGAGGCTGGCTGCTGCGGCCCACGTGCTGCTCTGCCAGGATGAGGATCCGGGCTGGAGACAGGCTGGTTCACGTCTCCTACGTTCACTTGCAGGAGAAAAGCCCCAGCAAAGCTATTCGGGGTAGGCAAAACCAATACTTGGCCCCCAGCAGCCTTATCCCGGGTTTCTCCAACTAGTTAGTGACCAAGGCACTTCCTATCTCTGTGGGTGGACAAATGGCCACAAGGTGCTTCAAGAAGATAAGACATCACAGGGGAAAAGCTCTCCCCTCTTTACCTCCTATTGGCATTTCCATTTCATCCCACTCTACGCCCCAGGGCAGAGCAGAGCAGACTCTACCGAAGTGTCTCCCTTCAGAGCTGGGACCCAGGTCACCAGTCCCTGAGGTGCTGCAGCAGGGGCAGGCGAGAGCCTGGAGCAGCCCCCACTGCCTCTCTCAGCACCTCCTGAGCTCACTGCCTGCAGTGGAAGGAGGCCATATTGGTGCTGGCCTAGATGAGGGCCAGGTGTTTGGATTAGAAACACATCCAGCTGGCTACCCGTTCACTCAGATGCATGAGTTCCTCCTCCAAAGCCACTGGCAGAGAAATACAGGAGTAGAAATCGGAAGCGCTGGCTCTACCCTCCTTGACACGTGCTCACAAAAGAGGCAGATCTCTCACTTCACCTTCCTCTGAAGCACACATGCTGCTGGGACTACCAAATTCGCCAGGACTGGAGATGTTCCCTGAACATTGCTAGATAACCCAGGCTCACGAGCAGCAGCGCGGGCAGCCGGGCTGCAGCAGCAGCCGCCCGGCAGGTGCGAAGGCCCCGTCTGCTCCCTCTCGCTGCAGTGTTTGCTTCAGAGTGCAGTTACAGCCGATTTGAAGAGCGGCTGTAGCCAATGGGGTGCCTCTCTAATGACACCCGAGTGGAAATTCAGATATATCTAGATATATCTTTTCTCCTCATGCCACTTTCAGCATAAGTTTGCTCCATTAAAAATAATAATAATAATAATAATAATAAATAAAGGAAAGCTTGCAAAGGGTGTCAGGTTCTCAAGGTACCCAGCAGATCAAGATGCATCTTCCTGAGTGAGGCACCACTGTATGTTGAAAGAACAAGGACAGAACCCTGGTCTTCAGCACTGAGCAGGTCACCCGGGGGTCCTCTACGTGCAGTCCTGTGTCTCCCTCCCCAGGGAGTCCAAACTCCTCCAGATCTCCTGGGGAGCTCTCAGAAGAGACCTTGATGAGGCTCTCAACACAAGAGGCTTCCAAAGTCACTGCCCCATAGGCAAGAAGCAGCATCTGACTGCAAGAGCCCTCTTTATCCACCTTATAGCCAACTTAAGCCAGGCGACACCACTCTCCTCCAACAGGGTTGCACACGTACTGCGAATCACACAAATATCTGGCTCGTTCTCACCGAGCCGGGCCCTTGCTCTCCCCTGGCACCTCTGCCTGTCCAGACCAACCAAAGAGGGTGGCTTGTGTCACTACTACCGCCACAAGTGACGCAGGTTAGTGGGGAGCCAATAACTTTAAGCAAGCAGATGCTAATTTTACAATGACTTTCCTGACATGACTGTACTTAAAATGACAGTCTGGAAGCATCTCACTGATGAATGATGCAGCAGATGCAAAAGACTAACGCGCAGATGCAAAAGACTAACGCACAGATGCAGTCGTAGCTGGGAACATGCCTCCCTCCCTGCCGAAGGTGGAAACTATTGCTTCTTCGTGAGTGTATTGCAGGGGCCACAGAATTGCCAAAGCCCAATTAGGGCAAGTCATGAGCTAATTTAAAGCAACAAATGGCCCAGAAATTTTCCCATTTAACCCACAAGGCAAACGCAAACAGCACTGTGAATTGCCTGCATTAAAATGGCCAAACGCTAAAAACAAGGTAGTGACCCACTAGGAAACTGCCTTCTTTTACCCTGTTGCAGGCAGAGCGTCACCACCTTGGTCACTTGGTCACTCAAGACTCTGCACAAAGGGGAGAGAGGGCGGTGGAGCTTTCAGGCTCCCCATCCTCACAGGCACAGCTCATCCCAGATCCCAGTCCCAGGTTGCCAGAACCACCCAGGCGCGGAGGCTCCCAACAGCACCCGGACAAGAAATCCCTGAGGACGTTGCGATTCAGTAAGAGGCAGTTCGAAGCAGGTCGCTGGTGTCCCCTGCACTGCACCATGTCACTGGCAGTGGCCGGTGGTGCCTTGTAGTGTAGAAACACCAGGACTAGATGCTAAGGGATATAAGGACATCCTTTACAGAGGTGGCTGACAGACAGGCTGCAAGGATCAACAGTCTCCTGTATGACTAATGCAACCTGTAATCCCTCCTGCCACCAACGCATCTTCCAAAAATCCCACCCTAAGCCTCGCCATCTGAGAAACAGGTGCCTCAACAGCTCCAGGAATGGCACAGAGGCTTCGTGACACATCTAAGGGCACCCTGGCACTTTGCAGTTGCTCCTTCTGGCTGCTCTACCACATTACGGACTCCACCTCTTTTCCACCACCTCCCCCCGAGCTCTTCTCTCCACCAAAGCCCATCGGGCTCTCAGTGGGCTCAGCTGAGCACGTTTTGAGGCTTGTGTGATCCCCAGCCAGCTCGTGTGCCTCATGCAGGACCCCCATGGAACAGCACCGTGTGAGAGGTGAGCAGGACGCGACTCAAATACCAGGTGCTCCGGTTCTAGCTAGCGCAGCCAAGAATGAGACACCCTGCTGTCCCCTGGCCACTGCTCCGTCAAGTGTAATCGTTTAATTAAACGTTTGAGTTGGTACTATAAAAGGCAAGTAGCCAAACAAGATTTCCAAATAATCTCCCAGGAATCAGCACTCTCACTAGCCAATTCTCCACTACATCCGACCCATCTGACAGGAGTCAATAATCGACAACAAGTGTAGCTGGCAAAAAAACCTGCCCAAGAGTGGAAGCACCTGCCAGCGCCCTCGCCTGCAGCTCCGATCCGCTCCAAGACCTTTCCTTTTCCCTGCAACAACCAGCCTTCGATGACTGGAAACTCCACAAGTTCCTGGGAGGAGCCCAACTTCCCGTGCCACTTCCCTGGAGCCAGCACTTAGGCTCTGCAAAAGGCTCTGGGAGAGGCTCTGCAGAAGCAGCAGGGAGAATGGCAGGACTGGCACTGCCTCCTCTGGAGGGGTTCACCGGAGAGCTCCGCTTCCCATGTGGCCCAGCTAGACGGGTTTCATTGACTGCCAGTTTTATTCAGCAATCATGGAGTTGCCCTGGGGACTTACATACTGATTTGGCAGCTGTGAGGACTAGGATAGTTTTGTAGCATCTTCCTCCTCCCTCCTCCAGCCTAATCCCACCAAAGGCCAGGAAGGAATCACTAACCCACACACCTCCAATCATCCACATGCGCGCACACACACACACACACACACACACACACACACTCACTCTCAACAGGCTGCTCTTGCCAGGCTACTGGCAAACAACATTTGGCTTTGATGGGGCGCACAGGCAAGAAATGAGCTCGTGAGCTGAGCTGCACTAGGAAGAGCATTGCCAGAAGGTCAAAAGAGGTGATTCCTTCTCTCTGCTCAACATTGGCGAGGCCACAAGGGAGGGCTATGCCCAGTGTTCAGCCCACCCAGTAGAAGGAAGACACAGACCCACTGGAGTGAGTCCAGCAAAGGGCCGTGAAGATGACTGGGATTGGAGCCCCTGTCATTAACGGAGAGGCTGAGAAAGCTGGCGACATTTCTCCTGGAGACAAGATGGATTGAGAAGAAATCTTATCAATGTGTATAAGTATCTGGGACTAAAGATGATAGAGACAGACTCTTTTCAGTGGTGCTCTCTAAAAGGAGGAGAGGCAATGGGCATAAACTGAGATACAAAAAATTCCATTTAAGTGCAAGAAAAAGGGGGGGGGGTTCCTCTTTTTAATCCTAAGGGTGGTCAAATACTCAGGTTGCCCAAAGAGCCTGTGGAGTCTCCATTTGTCCTGAGCAATCTGCTCCAGGTGACTTTATTTGGAGCAAAAAGATTGGACACACAATCTCCAGGGGTCCCTTCCACCCTCTACCGCTCGATGATAAGCTCTCACAAACACCCCATTCATGGTTTCTCCAGCCACAGAAGCAAACACTATGCTGAAAACAGACCTGCCTTTCCTTTTAGGCCAAGGAGGCTGTCCTCCCATGACAAAGAACAAAAGTTCAAAAGACCTCCCCAGACTCAGAGCAGGGAAGATGCCTGTCATCTTCTGCCCAAACTTCAGATCCATCCTAAGCCACACAAACAGAGGCTCTTTCTGGATCCACGACCTCATATCCTCCTCTCGGAAGAATCCACCTGATAGCTGTCTAACTCTTCCCAAGAGTGCAAGCACTAGTTTCCAGGTAAGAATAGCAGGATAGCAGAAAATCAAGTCTATAAATTTCAGGGGAAATGAGGTGCCAGTGCCCTCTACTGCTGACAGTTTTTATTCCCTAATTGAGCAAAACTCTGAGGGCTCAGAAAGCCCACTCTGCTTCACATGCACGCTGTCAAGTTACTCTGTTCTTTAGCTGCTTTATGCCTGCGTCTCCGCCAGCAGCTAAAGAACAGAAAGCATCTGGAAAGCTGCAGCACTTGCAGCCGTGCCACGGACTTGCACGGCAGCGAGAGGCAGACAGGAGGGATCATGCTCAGCTTGCTGCATGTGCACAGCACAAGTTACAGGCTCCTGCTGCGCAATCCTTCCTGCACCTCTTTGCAGCCCATGCTGCCTGCAGAGACTCCCTCAGAGAGCCCGGGACATTTTCTTGTTCTAGGACTCACCTTGCACCTGGGCACTCAGCTTTTCCAGGTCCTGCTCTGTCATGTGGGAGAACCTGCAGTTGGATCCAAAATCACACTGTCCTGGAACAGAAGCCACACAGCTGTGTAAGAGCCACACACACAAGGGCCTCCTCAGGCAAATGGAGACCGAGTCATTACGCCTGCCCACAGGCTACAAGCCCAAGCCCTCTTCACTCCCTTCTAGACAGGCACACACACACACACCCCATGGTTCTTCAGAAGAACCTTGAATTAGCCCACAGAGGAGCTGCTGTAACTCAGGCAGTTATTTCTACCTCAAAAGAACTGACCTGTTTGCAGGAACTTCCGACAAGGTTTCTTGCTCTGCTCCTCCTGCAGAATAGCAGCAGCATCTGGGGGAGACAAAGGACAAACCACGGAACAGTGTAAAGGTCTCCTGCGTGCTAACCCCTCAGCATATCACGATATGGTCCCACACGGGTCAGCTGCCTCACAGAAAGTCATTTACCACAATAACCAAGAAAGCAAGCGAAAAGTGGGCAAGAGGAGAAAAACAAAACAAGAAACACCACAATATTTAACAGTCCCTATCTGCACTCCCTGTTTTCAGCTTTCACTGGCTTGCAAATATCAGCTTGTTTGCTGATGCTTCACCCCCACCCAAGGGAGAAAAGCAGCACAACAGAAAGGCAAGGACTCCACAACCCCCACCCTGCACCTCACATCAGAGATTGCCTCTGGTTTGCAGAGAGCACCTAACTTGCCTCCACAAGCTGTAGCTCATTTAGCTTTGCCAGGTCTCCCGTCTCAGATTTGCCACTGCTGCCAGGAAACCCTCCTCTGCAGCTCCTGCTCTCAGAGGGAATCTCCTAAGCTTTTCCACCTCATCTGAAGTCCCAGCTGCCGTCAAAAACTTCCACTTCCAGATCCAGTTACATGAAGGTTCTGCCTCTGAGACAGCGAGCCTAGAATTCACTGACACGCACAATTCTGAATATAAATTACTTGTGCTGATTCAGTTTTCTCTCCTCCTCCATGCATTCCAGCCTCGTCTGTCACCTCCCTGGTTTCAGAAAGGAAGCAGCAGACGACTGGCAGTACCCACCTCGGAACATGTCATACCAGAGTCGCTTGGCCCTGAGATGCTGCACTCCATTGAGGTGTTTCTTCCGGTTGTGAAGGTTGTCCTGAAAGGACCTGTCACAGTAATCGCAGAAGTATCTCTTCCCCATCTCCCTCCTGGCAGAGCAGTGTCAGTGTGGCCTGGGAACAACCATCAAACGGCTCCTCGGTGCCCAGCCATGTCTGCGCTGGCCATGGAGAGGCACAAGCTGAAGGATCCAAGATTTACAGCTCCTGGTTCCAAAGGAAAGGAACTCAAATCATTTAGGGTTGGCAGAGAGAGGAAGAGGTGAGACCTGAGAGTTTATATTCTTGTCCATCAGACCGGCAAGGCAGTGTCTGCTGTACCTACCTGGACAGACAGAGATCTCCATTCTTGGCCTCCGTTTCCCAAAGCCAGAATTGCTTCTTTTAAGAAATACTCTCCTTCCTTGAGTGTGAGGGAGCTAAGACTAGACAAAGCAGAGATCCCAGACATCCAAGTGCTCCCAGCCACAGAGGGGCAAGAGGCAACCACACCAGGAAGGTGGCAGCAGAAACCACCCGACGTGCAAGCGAGAGGAGCCAGCGGCCCATCTGGGGCCAGCTGGAGCCCCAGGAAATCAGCCCTGCTCACAGCCACCTTCCCCAGGCCGCCTGCAAGGGGAAGAAAATCCCCCCATGGCCATCTCCACAAAATAAGGAAGGAACTCAGGAACTCCTCAGAGAGGTAAACCCTGCTCCCATGGGCTGTCCTTGCTGGAGGTGCCATGAAGAAGTTTTCCTTGAGGTAGCTGCAAGTTCTCTCCCTTGTGATATAATGGTATAAATGGCTTATAAATGCCAAAGATGGATGGACTAGCTGATAAACTCCAAAAGCAATTCTCCAGTTTTAGACACCTTGACAGCCAAATGCATTTAAAAAATGGCACGGAGACCAGCACAAGAAATAAAGATTTTATAAATAAATCAAGTTCAGAATCAATCACAGCCTACCCAGAGATTCCTTGGAATTAGCAGGAAGGGACAACCCAGCAGCAGCAACAGGCAATCCCTAGAGCTGAGCTGCCTTGCCAGCCCTCCACACGGCGCCTCCCGAGCCAAGCAGTGCCAAGCTGCCTTCCTCCCCACTCCCGCTGCAACACCAAGGGCCTGGGAATCTCTCTGGCCTCACACTACCAGTTAATGCAGCTCCAACCACTCACATCCGACGCAGCACCCTGCCCAGAAACGCTCTCTGGTTTTCTGAACCAGCTTACAAACCTTCAGGCTGAAGGCAGAGAAATTCATCTGAATTTAAGGACACTTCTTTTAATGTCCTCTGTTTGCCCTCCAGTGAAACACCAGGTTGTTCAGTGGTGCTCTCCAGCCACCATCTCCCCGCAGTGAGACTACAGGCAGGCAAACTCCTTTACCTAGAAAAGCAGCTACATCTGGTCCCTGCTTGGCAAGTGTGTTTTTGAATGACCAGAAATCAGCTCTGAGGTCTGAAATTTTGCTTCTCTAGCCCCTGAAGCCAAGATCACTCACTGCTCCATCCACAGCCACCCACAACTTCCTCCCATCCTTTACTAGATCATCCCTGAGTTTTGTAGCTGATTTGAAGCTGCCCTGCTGCAGCCTGGTAGCCAACAGCCAGTGCCAGAATCTGCAGGGACACCGTTACTCTCCGTCTCCAGCACGTGGGTCCATGGGAAGGCTTTGCTTTGGCTTTTAAGTATGGTAAAATCCCTCTCACATCTTATGTCGTGGTCTCCTGAGAAGCTGCTGATGAAATAAAAGCTTCTCATTTCAGCTACTGATTCCTGCGCTCCATCTCCACAGGAGCAGCTGCGGTGAATCAGGGAAATAAATGAGATTCTGCAGCAGCCTTCCCCCACCCAATGAGTTTCCACAGGCCTCAGTGGGAATTGTCTGCAAAGAAGAGTGGCAGCCACCCTCCAAATTCACGTTTCAAACTTCCACTTTCATGGTTCTGATGCCAGTAATTGCAGAAGCCAGTCACCCTTTCCTCCCCAACAAGGCGGGAGGACTGTGGATTTGAGGCAGTCAGATCCCATGGCTGACATGGGCTGGCTCCCAAATTCTCATTGCAATTGCAGAGGATGAATGGAATAAAAAAAATAAATAAACAAGAAGTAGCAATTAGAGGAGCATGAGATTCTCCCAAAAATCCCCCATAAGAAAATTACATTACTTATTTCCATCTTTTTTTAAAAAACCAGTTGCATGGATTATTTTGGCCGGATTCTACCAACTCTCTGCAGCATCAGCAATCTAGGGCATTTTTTTGCACCAAACTCGTATGCAGGAACAAACACTGTTTCTAAGCAGTCCTGACTAACCTATTTCCATTTTCCCCAATGGCTCAAACAGTAAACAGAGAGCGTTATTCAGTTAAAACCAGAGATTTTTTTATAACTAAATCCATCTCAGTCATTATGAAACAAAGCAAGTGTAGCTGTTTTATGAAGAACTGTTTTAGCTTGGCCATTTCCTTTTAACATTTTTAGACCCTAATTTGCAATTGAATTCAGGCAAATAGGCCCCTGGACCCACATGCAGCCATAAATGATTTCAAACAGGCTTTGTGCCAGCTTAAAAGTCCTTCTGCATAAATTCAAATACAAAACGTGGGGCTTTGTCCTTCTACCTCAATGCTTAAAACTATATATAAAAAAAGTCTTAAATTCAAGCTTTTTGGAGCAATTTTTTTTTTTTTTTTTAAGAAATACCACGTCTTAATATGTCTGGCAGGTGTTCCCCTCATTCAGCCTAGGTGCTTGATACAACTCAAGGTATGATCTCATATGCATATCCTTACGTTTTCTCTTCTCAAATAATGCTCAAAATATTCCACACTGCTCTACTCGCTGCAGCTTTGCCTTAGGATTCTCCAATGTTCCTTTCACCGATTTCCTCAGGATGGAGACAGGAATCCAAGGAGAGGGAAGGTGACCCAGAAAAGGGCATCCAGCAGACTTGGTTTGGTCTGGGTCTAACTGATTTTCTGTGTGCCGGGCTCTGAAAATTGCTTTGGAGCCTTGACCTCAATTTCCTGCTGCCTTTTGGCCCAGGCTTGGGGCCCTTTCAGCCGCTTTGGACATCCAAACAGATGTGAAGTTAATTAAATCCAAGTGTCAGGCTTATGATACTCAGCTGCCAATTTACATGTGCTCACATCTCTATGGGAACAAGTGAGAAACCAGCAGGTTCTGCCAGCACTGCTGCAATGACAGAGGGCCAGGCTCTGCTCTTCGTTATGCCCCACGCCAGCCCAGAGCCACCTGCCTGATTCAGGACGAACATCAACCACCAACGCAACCTCGCGGTGGTGATTTATGGCCTGGGGCAAGGTTTGTCTACAGGTGGTACATTAGATTTCACTGTCTGCGGGCTGTTCGGCTGCAACAGGCACCTCCCAGCCTCCACCTGCACTTGCAGCCCTGGAAATCACTGCAGCATCTGCATGCGGAGACCCAAACACAAGTAAATAAAGAGAAATGACTGGGCAGACAGAAAACACACTCCGAGGAGCCCAGAGAAGTGAAACACCAGCACAGGCGTCACTGGAGGCGCTGCTCAATGTAGTTACTGAGTTAACAAGAGTCGTGCAGAAGGAAGACTCCGAGGTGGAGACCTTCCCCCTGCTACTCCCTACTTCTCTTTAAGGTGACACTTGTCCCTCCCTGAGCCCAGGTTTGCCTCCTTTTCCCAGCACCGCTTGGATCACGCGGGCAGCGGGTCACTCCACCCCCGCCCAGGACAGGGTGCGGGTGCGCAGAGGGCAGCGGCCGAGCACGGCGCCTCCTGCCCTTCAGCACCGCTGCTCACTGCCCTGCGGCCTCCGCTCCCGGATCGCCGGTGCCCCGAGCCTGCTCCCGGTCGCACCGGCCCCTCCTGCTCCGCAAAGGCTCAGGAGGGCCCCGGCGCCGCCGGGGCCCGGGCGATGCTCCCCGCTGAAAGAGCGACTCGTTTTACCTCAGGAAAGGGGGGAAAGGGGCACCCGGGGCAGCGCCAAACCGGGAGGCGCCGCATCCCGCCACCGGGCCGGGCTGCCGCCTCACTGCTCCGCAGATGCCCGAGACAGAGCAGGCTATAGGAGGCCGCGGCTGCCTATAGGAAGCCACAGCTGCCTACAGGAGGCCGCGGCTGCCTATAGGGGCCCATAGGGACCCGCAGCCCGGACACTCACCTGCCGCCGCGCCGAGCGGCGCCTACAGCTCCCGGCAGCCCCCGGGGCGGGTGGAGCGGCGCCTACAGCTCCCGGCGCGCCCCGCGCGAGGGCCGCGTGGCAGCGCGCGTGCGCAGCCCCGGGCCGGCGGGCGCCGCGGCGGCCGCGCAGGCGCACGGGGAGGGCACGGGCCGGGGCGGCGGGGCAAGATGGCGCTGCTGGCGCGGGCGTACGGCGCGCTGTTCCGCCGCACCTCCACGTTCGCGCTCACCATCGTGCTGGGCGCCGTCGTCTTCGAGCGCGCCTTCGACCAGGGCGTCGACGCGCTCTTCGAGCAGCTCAACCAGGGGGTAAGGGCGGCGCGGCCCGCGGCGCGGCCTCAAGGTCAGGCGGGCCCGCAGCGGGCGGCGGCGCCGGGCGGCCCGGCCCGAGGGGAGGCGGGCGGCGCCGCGGTTCTTCTTCTGTGACAAGTGTAAAGGGAAAAAATGAGTATTATGTATATATATTAACTTACGTTATTTTTCTATGGGTTATTTTTTTTTCACTAGGGGATTGAAATCTCAATAATGGAGAGGAAAAGTATATGTATTTTGAAAACCTAAACGGAAGGCAGGGAGCTCACCTGCTGTCCCTCAGCAGTCCTAGTCCCTCCTTGCTGTGGGTTTTGGGACCTGGAATAAGGAATTTTCTGCTCAGCCTGTGCTGCTTGGGGCCAGAATTCCTCCAGGTCCGAACAGGAGACTAAAGCAACCGGGGTACTGTAATAACCTCTGCTTTTGTAGCATAGGAGAGTAGTGACAGTAGGGGAGGTAGGAGGATGGCTGTGGTTTTCCTCTGCGTTTATTCCTGGCAGCCCTGTCCCTGTGACCTTAGAGGATTCTGTCCACGTGCTTCTCCAAGGCCGTGTAATAACGGGGAGGGAAACTCGGGCACAGCAGCATCAGCAGGTGGAATAAGGCCTGCAAAGAAGGTTAAGAGGATGGAGGGAGAAGTGAAGGCTGTAGGAGAAAGATCAGTTCTCTTCTGCTCTGGGAAGCAGCTTTAGAACAGGTTCATGGATCTCAGCGAGGGTGTAGCTGTTCCTCCTGAAGCCCTTGTTTTGGGTCCTTGCTGGCTACTGTGCGACAAGGCAGACTCAGTCACAGTAGAAAAGCCCAGGACAACTGTTTTCAATGTGTCATTTACACTAGTGGAATTCAGGGGTGTATTTTGATACAGCTTTGTTGTTCTGCTTCTCCTGTTGCCGACATCAGTTTTGTGAATACTTGTATTTTTAAAGTGAAGCTTGGTCTTTCTCTCTGGACCACTGAAGAGATGGCTGAGATGACTGGCTGTTTTTTGTTTGTCTTGGTGTGCAGAAACTGTGGAAACACATCAAGCACAAGTATGAGACGAATGAAGACTGAAACACTCAGCAGCAGGATGTGTCCTGAGGTGGTCAGGAATGCTGCAGGGAAGGATTGGACCTCCTGAGACCAGTTATGCAAACTGGAAATGTGTTCCTGCCTGAACAGCTCCAAGCCAGAGTATATCAGCCACCTACTGCTATGGGAACTAGAGGGACTCAAGGACTTCTGCTGCTGCTTTGAAACTTTTTGTGTTTAAAAAATAAATTCTCAGCTTGTGTCTCATGCTTATGCGTTCATCTGACTTTCCTTTGCTCTGCTTGTATTTTCTTGTCTAGGAGACAGAGAATGAATTAAATTAAATATGACCCTCAAACTTATTTTCAGGACAGCATAGAAGACTTTAAACACAGCTGCGGGCTGCTGACAGCAGCTGTGTTGAGCTGAGTGCTGTGCAGAAGGGAAAGGGGGGTGTGATTTTCCTTCTATCCAAACTTAGTGGAATGGGATGTAGTATCCCATATCTCCCTGTATCTTTGTGTCTTCTTGCACTTGCTGGCCTCGACTCTTTCACCAGGCTTCCCTCCGAGCCTGTCCCAGTCCTTTCTGTTCAAAGCAGAGTGGCTGAGAAGACACAAGGACTACTTAATGAACTTGATTTCACTGAGGGGTCCATCCCTGCTCTTTGCTGTGGTCATTTCACACACTTTTCTTTGCCAGACGAAGCTACTAAGATGCTCTTTTGGCTAATGAGAGTATTAGAATCATGTGGGGCTCTTGGGTGGCAGTATAAAGATTTGGCTGAGAGACTCATGCAGTTTCCCCTACTGTAACCTCGATGGTGCTGTATAACCTAGAAGTTACAATTCTCCTTCCTTCCTATGTGCTTGCTACTGACAAATGAGTTTTAGCAGATGAGGCAGGGCAGGTTAGACCCTGTGGTAATGAAAGCAGCAGCTTTACTGGGTTTGGAGCTAGGTCTCTGAGGAGCAAAACATTGACTGTTTGAACATGAAGAGAGCTTAAAACATTGTGCCTGTTTTTTGAGTAAAAAAACAAGAGCAGCCTTCATAGTCCCAGCTGTGCTTTTATGGAAACACTTAGGAGGAAGGGTTGAAACTTTCTTGGAATAATCTTACAGGCTCTAGGACTGCCTGCTCTGCTGTGAGCGCTGGCTGCAGTGCCGACTGCTTCACCCTGTGCCGAGGGGGTGATAGAGATTTGCAGCTTCTTAGAAGCAAGGACTAAACCTGAATGCAATATTAGGAGTAGGGAGGAGAGCACTGTAGCTGGCTGGCACAGAGTAATGAAGCTGTTAGTTCAGAGAACAGGAGCTATAAATGAGTAGGGAGTTAGTTATCCTGGCACGTAATTTCCCTTGGCAATAGATTTGGAGGAGGGGTAAAGGCACTTTCCTTTTGCCTTGGCTGAGGGGGTTGGACAGCACCGGGCTGCAAAGAGACAACTTGCACTTGCAGCATTCAGGACTTGTCTGATTTGCCTAAGGCTGGCAGCTGTTCTTGCACTTTTGGAAGCAGCTCCAGCGCTGCCAGGTTTGGCAGCGGGACTCCTGCTAGAGCCCCCAGAGCTTCATACAAAAGCTCCTGCTGCAGCACTCAAGAAGGGGAAAGGAGCACTCACCTGACTCCAAAACAAGAGCTCTGGTGCTGTGAAATATAGTGTTAATCTGTGCAGCGCAGGGATGACCAGCCCCATGCAGCTTTGTCTGCTCTACTTTATCTAGCAGTACTAGAAAAACACACAGTGAGTAGGGGGAAAGGGCCAAGCAGAGCCCATTTACCTTTAAAAACATGCTGATGCCCTGTGACAAAAGTGGATTGAGTTCTGCCACCTGCAACCAGCCTCCCCCTGTCACAGTATAGCCGCTGTTGTCACGGTCTTTGAGCACCTTACAAATAGGTTGCAAAGTAAACTCAATAACTAGTGTCTCAGTATGCGGGGAGTGGCTTCTAACAGAGATGGTCCTCAAGAGAAGTCCCTTCAGCAGCAGCAGCAAACTTATTTACTATTAGCTCCCAGCCTTTGCAACAGCAAACATGATGATCAGGGGAGTTCTGCTTCACCGAGTGTGACAAGCAGTTATTGAGGAGGCAGCTCCCTGGGGACTCCCTGCTGCCTTCAGCTCTGATTTCCATACTTCTGTCATCTTGCTTAGGACACCTTAATGCCGATTTTCAAGTATCTGTAGTCTCAGTGGTTGTGGCTAAATCTCATTTCACTGAACTGATACCAAACAGCAAGTGCAGTTCACTGCCTGCAGCTACACAGCACATTAAAGGGCTGGTTAAGGTTCCTCCAGCTTAAAGATCGCTGCAGTTTGCAAGAGCCTAAAACACCAGCTAAAAGATTTAAATCATTTATTTGCATGTTCTGTTTTCACACACCTCACCTGAGGGACAGAAATTTATGATACATTCATATTCACTTTGAACTCCCAAGTGTGCAAGAGCAGCTGCAATAGCCCAAGTGTTTTCCTTCAGGTTTTCCTGCAGGATAAGGCATTTCAGCAGAGCCGGGAGCTGCCAGGGCTGTTCCAGGGAAGCTGCAGCTCGCGCGGTTGCTCTGAGTTGGCAGCTGCTGGCCTAGAAGCCCCCTTGTAGTTACAGCAGGAGCACAAAGAGCCAGTAGGAAAATAAAGTTCTCAGAATTATAAATAGTAAAAAAGGAAATGTCGGGCTCGGGTAGCCTTCCCAAGGCAGCCCAGGTGTGGCCCACTGTCACGCGTGTTCCCCTCTGCAAGCGCAGCACCAGCCAACCCTGCCTGGTGCCTTTCACGAAGGGACAACCCTCCCGCAGAGCGTGCAGGTCCGCAGCGAGATGAGGTGCCAGGTATCGAACCACAGCATCCAGGCCCCAAAGCTAAGGGAGGGCCAAGGGAAGTCAGCACAACCGCCCGCTCCGCGGAGCGCTGGGGATGCTGCGAAACCTGGGGCCAGAGTCTTTCAAGAGGGAATCATGCCTTTATTCCGCTTTCTGTCAGCCATGACTCGCCGGTTATGATTAGCTCTTGTGCTTTTGTTTGCTTCCTTCTTCCTTCGTTCCTGCACCGTTTCCCGATTCTGCCCCTGTCCCTTCACGTTGCCGACAACGGCCGAGCTGTCGTGCTTGTGTCTGGAGTGCATGAGAAAAAAGGATATCAGAACAGGCACATTGCACACTTTGGGAATAAAATACAGAGATCCTGAGGAAAAAAAAAAAAAAGGGTGGGAGGAGTTCAGCCATGCGGCTCTGAGCCTCAGCTCCCAGAGGCATGAGCTTTCTGCAATAGCTGAAACAGTGTCAGCTGGCACATGCAGTAAGCCAGCAAATCAATCCTCACGCACTGAAGGAAGTAGCAAGCCACTTGTTAGCTACAGCAGAGCCAAGGTTTCATCCAAGAGAGGGAGATCCTGACTTACCCCTTCCTTGCCAGGTACGACAGCCGCCTGGCCTCAGCTCTCTCCCTCAAAACGGCTGGGTCCTGCACAAAATGGTCCTGTGATGGGAGGAAAGGAAAAACCATCAGCGCTGCAGTGGATTCATCAGCATTACTCAAAGGGCTGGAGCAAGGGCAAATCTTGCATCATGGAGTGGAGAGCTCATTTGCGTGTTCTGGCCAAGCCAGCAGGATTGAGATCTGAGGCTCTGAACATAAAACCTGACAGAAAATCGGAGTGGGACTTCTTCCCAC
Source organism: Tinamus guttatus (assembly GCF_059628265.1). NCBI lineage: Eukaryota > Metazoa > Chordata > Aves > Tinamiformes > Tinamidae > Tinamus > Tinamus guttatus. Next base: position 1,515,079 of record NW_028288993.1, on the reverse strand, counting down.
ATCCAGCAGCAACACCAGCAGCATTACTATTTCCAGAGAGGGAGAGAAAGAGAGAGAGATGTAAACCTCTCCACAGGGTGTCATCACTCCTGTGGAGCTACCTTGGGAGGCACTGGATAGTTGTAGCTGGGACATTTCACAGCCCAGCCTACTGCAGAAGTAACCAGCCACTCTGAGGAACAGCCCAGCCTCCCTGCTAATGTTAAAATACCTGTGTGCTTTGGAAGAGGAAACCTCCTCCATAGCATCCCTGGAAGACAGTGAACAGGTGAAGCAAGTTATGAGAAATCTTAACGCAACTCCAACCACACACTTAAATGTTACCTTAGCTCTTTCCTTTTCAGCTTCGTCCTCTTCTTCATCCTCCTCCTCCTCTTCATCTTGTCCATCCTCCTGCCCTTTTGGTCTCAAGACTTGAGGAGTCGTGAATGGCCTGAGAATTTAGACATGATCAGTGAAAGATGAAGAGAGCACAGCTGCAAGCATTTTGCTGAACAGCATATCCTTCTCATTGCGCACCACATCTTTCACGAGCTAGAATCCACCAGCTTCATAGGTTTGCTTCTTCTGGAAAGAAGACACCCAGCAGCTGCTGACACCTCCTGGTGCAATTAGCCCCACGGAGATTCTTCACTAAGGAATGTTCACTCGGAAGTTGTTGCCAGAATATAACAACAATAATAACAATAATGACCCTAACAATTGAAAAAAAAAGAGTAGCATCAACAGGAAAAACCTGAAACCTCACAAGACAAATTCTCCAAGGAAACAACTGTCTCCTCTAGGAGAAGGGGAGCCAGACATACCCACAAAGCATTAGTAAGCAGGGCTGCAATTTATTCTTACTTTGCTTGGCTTTAGCTCGCCAGCCAGGGAGCATCTATTGCACAAACCCTCACTCCTCAAGCTTAAATGCAGCCAGAAACAAACTGACACGCAGATAGCTCTGTACTGTAAAGCTACCCAGCTGGTCAGCAGTTATCTGTGGAGCCCCAGTTTCATCCAGGGGGGAAGTACTTAGAGAAGTCAGTCAAACGTTATGATTCACCCTGGTGGGGCAGAGCACTGTAAAGGGCCTGGAGGAAAAATAAATAAACCAACATTCCTATAGTTCTTCTTAAATGTGTGTGGGACAGAAGGGTAGGGGATTGTTTTTTTTTTTTTTTTTTTTTTTTTTTTCCGAGATTCTTTTGGGATTTAAGATCCATCATTTCACTATCTTAAAAAACATGGAGCCAGAAGAGTCTCTGCCTCCCTCAGACCTAAAGGTCTCATTTTCAGCAGGGACATTCATTAGCTGTTCCTACTGCTTCTCCAGAAGGCAGGTGGCACTGAGGACCTTTGTGCAGGTGAAAGAGCTGGAGGGATCCAAATGCTACACTATGAAAGGTCAACCACACACACAAAAGGACTACTTAAATGCAAAAATCTCATCACAATTTACAGGGGGAAAAAGAGGGAAGGAGGAAAAAAGAGCAAAGGGAACCACCAAAGACGCATTTTGACTTAAGGGTAGAAATGGTGACATCTTTACAATATTTTACAATTCCTGCTTTCTGAAAGTGCTCTTATAAATCACAACAGAATTTAGAAGGTCACTCTCAGAAATGCTAACCCAGCTTTTAAGTGATGGTTTTCTATCTCTGGGTCATAATTCTAAAACAAATATTCTGCGAGTCCCATTACTAACTCTTTGCTTCCTGGATGCTAAGTGCCACCTACTGCCAGTTGTTTTGGAGCACACGCGCAGACTGGTGACCACAGACAGGTCTCACCAGGAGATGACAGATGGGATGGGCAAGGAATAATAGTCTAGTTACACACCTGGCGAAATTAAAGTTTTTCTTGCTAACCAGTCATTCTACTTTACACTGTCCAGTTACATGCAAGCCTGATTATTCAAAATAGCTCATTTTCCTCTGCTGGAGGATAATTATCCTCCAGGCAGAAGTGCTGCAGTGTGCAAGTTTCAGCACAAAGCCCCTTCAGAACTGGATGCTGAACTGAGGTAACAGTCAAGTCTTGCAGGCAAAGAAAGTGGAAGACTTGAGAACCTCCCGCTTGCACACCACGGCAAAGCTCCCTATCGACCAGGGAGAGGGAAATCCAAACCTCCCTCTCTGCATGTCAGAGAAAAAAAATAGTAGTAGAAGAAAAAGGATGGTTTGGAGCACCCACATTGTCACTGAGAAGCAGAACAAACCCCAGTGCTGAGTAGGTCTGCGCAAACTAGGTAGCTCTAGGCAGTAGCTCCCATCAAATTCCCGGGTGTTGAGGCCACAACGCCTACCTCCTACTGATCAGCTCATCATCCGAGTCAGCATCATTTGCCCCCACTTGGTTTCCATCATAAGTGTCATCATACTCGTCCTCATAGTCATCCCTGTAGAGCTGAGCTTCTCCTGGCTGCACAGGAACCTCCTCCACGATCACGCTGTAGTGACTGTAGCGCTCCTTCTGCTCAGCAATCAGGCGCTTGTCATTGAGCAGACTCCTGGTCGTGTCCTTCTCCCTCCTGCACGCACGGCATGCAAAGGGAGGGGCAGAAATAGAAAGGCAGTGTCAAGATCTTCCATATATAAATGTTTTTCCTGTTAGTAAGTGAAAATTGAAGCAATAGAAGCCACAACTCAAACTCTGCAAGCACCACCTAAGCCTATCTCCCCCTCACCTGAGATGTAATGTTTCTCTGGCTACTAAAAACAGTCACTTTGACATGGGGTAGAGCAGTTTTTAAACAGAAGCCCAGCAAGATTATGCAGCAGATAAGAGCAGGAACTGGAGACTGTCACTGGAGACAGAAAGGGAGGTTTTACAAGAGGCCTAACACAATAACAAGCTTGGCCAAGGTCCAGACAACATCAAAAGTCCCACGAATCTTGAAAGGCAAGTTGTTAGGGCTACCACTGCCATCTCCGAGGCGGCTCGTCAAGGCCCAGAGTGCCCTCTAACACCGTGCTGCAGAACTGCCTCACTGCGGTAGCACGCAGAGCTGCAAAGCAGGGGCCAGGGCTGCATCCGAGCAGGTGCCGCACGGACACGTGCGTTCCAGCAGCGGCAAAGAGAAAAACAAATGTGGTTCGGAAATGTGAGATGCAAAACATGAACACAGAGAGGGAGAGCCAAAAAACTACTTGTGCAGCAAGGAAGGATTCGAATAAGCAAGATGAAGAATGAAAAGCAGAACAAAGAGTAGACTCGTGCTTCTGATCCAGCCTGTCTCGATTCACTGCACGTACAACCCTTGAATGCAATTTGTGAAACACTGAGGAGGCAAGGAAGCTGTAGCTATTTTAGAGAGGGAATGCCAAGAAATAAAAATTTGATAGAGGTATTCAAAACCAGCCACTGAGATGCTATGTCTCAAGCTGCACAGCATAAACTCTCCATCTTTCAGATCAGCCAAATACATTTTACACCTACATTGCAAACAAGGTTTTGTGAAACTCAAGCGTTCATCAACCAGGAGAGCTTAAAGCAAAGATGGGGGGGAATTTCACTTCCAACTCTTCCCAGGGCATCTTGCAGCTCTCTAAGTCCAGAAGAAACCAGCATCAGTGATCTGCTTGAGATCTGAATGTTATTGGAGGAAGAATCTGCCCAAGATAGATACTCAGGGTACCAAGGATCGTCAGACTTGGGTGACATAGCAGCAAGCACTGGAAAAACAAGCCGAGAAGGCTGATTTTTGTTAAGTATTGCTGACCAAGTTTACATGATAGATAGGTTTGCTTTCCTTCTTTTCCATGACTCACTCTGTTATGTGTCTGAATTTAGCTGCAAAACGGGCCCTAAAAAACATGTGGTTAATTCCCCCATACTGGATAACATCTTCTGTTGGTATTCAGCACGAGAGAGAATTAAACACTTGATAATTGTTTCCTGTTGAGCCGGTCTGATGACCGCAGAGGTGCTGCAAAGAATTGAGTTAGGCACTGATTCCAGGAGAAACAGTGCGATAATGCCAGTCCCATGGCACTGAGGACATGCTCCGACTTCAGCAGCCAGGTTTAGCTCGTGGTTACAGCTGGATGGGCACAGGCAGCGGCAATTACTTTCCAGGACTGGCACAGAACCATGTGTATCCTGTTACATTCATTTCTGTGTGCTTGTTTTTCTTCTCTTACTGGGGTGGCTTTCTCCTTCACGTTAACCGGCCTTGCCCCAAACCATTCATACCCATCTGGATAGGGGAAGGCACAACAGGACCCAGCTGCTTAAGCATTACTGCAAGATCCTGCTTAGCAGGAACATCACTTTAAGCAGAAGCAAAATTTGGAGAGAAAAGATTTTGAGAAAGATGGCAGCAGGGAAAGGCAGTTACATTTAGAATCCAATGCAGGTCTGGAACTAGGCTAGAAGAATGCTAGTATGCAGAAGCTGGGGTAAAGTATCAGTTTTTTGCTTGTAAAACAAGAACCACAGAGGAAGTTACACTTTTACTGCTGAAAAACGCATTCCACATTTATGGAGCCTCAAGCATTAAATACTAGAGAGAACAAGTAAGCTATAGCTTATGCTTTGATATAGTCAGCCTTGGGCAAAGGGTAGGCATAGCTGATTCCAGGTACTTACCTTCAGATGTTAAAAATCACCTCAAAAAAAAGTTCAAGTGTTTGTAGTCCTGCAGGGAGAGCTTTCTCCATGTAAAACAACTGTTTCGAAATGGAGACATAGCCCAAGGGAGGCCAAACTACACCAGGGACAGCAGCATTAATGGGAGGATAATCCTAAGTGGTCAAGTAACAGTAAAGAGAATGACAGCTTTCTCAAGGAGTGGAGAAGGCAACACAACCTCCCTGGAGGCAGCCACCAGGGCAAAGCCATGGGAGCAGATGGAACAGAGCGAGCATGGCAAGGAGCAAGGGCCCCCAGCCCAGCTCAGGGACAAGCTGCAATGTGGGAAGCTCTGTAGGTGACCACGGAATCACAGAATGATTGAGGTTGGAAGGGTCCCCTGCACGAGCAGGGTCCCCGGAGCACGACACCCAGGATCACGTCCAGGTGGGTGGTCTGAAAGGGACCTCCTAGCTGCATTACTCCATACCCTGGGATCACTGGCCTGAACCTGAGGAGTAGTCTCCAACCTTGCACAATCACCCATGCAAGGAAAGAAAAAACAAACGAACAAACAAAAACGAAAAAACCCACAACTCTGGGAGAGCTGGGAGATAGCTGAGCACGCCTGTGCACAGGATGAGGGCTGACAAGGTGGTCTGACAACGTGCACAAGCAAGGGGATATATGAGACTGGAGAAGGACTGTACCTCTGAATTCTGAGTTATAGGCACTTTAGAAGTCATTATTTTGCCCAGAAAATAAACTATTTTCTTGTCCAGCCAAGCCAGGATAAATGCTACAGTGCTGCTGCTGAAAAGCTGTTTGAGTGGCTGTTGGGCCAGAAATTATTTTCTTCTGCCAGCCTGATGCAGCTTTGCAGCTGAGAGCCACATTGCCCAACCTGCAGCCAGAATTTCATTGACCTTCCATGTAAAGACACATCATCATAAAGTTCATACTTGCCTGATGAGAGAAAAGAGGGGATCTGAAATACATCAACCGTTTTACAAGTACAGTTAACACTGGTGGGAGCCACCAAGGCAATGCCAAATGCCCTAGCCTTACTTTGCACAGCATGGCACGGAACAAAATGCCAAGCTAGGCAAAAGCAAAGGAAAAGCCCTTCTGCAGCATGCGTACAGCCACAGAACAGCCCAGGGTACTGAGTTTACCAGATTTTGAGAGTAGCTGGATACTTATACTGCAGTTGGTTCTGAAACAAATCGTTGCTTAATCTCTGTTCTGAGTCATGATCTCAGGGTAGTAGAGATGGTTGCTTTTCAGTATAAATTTAACATGAAGAGCAGGAAGCAAGTGCCAGGCATTACAAATGAGGTTGGCAGAGCAGTCTCCAGTCACATACAGAGGAAACACAATTTGAAAAAAAAAAAAAAAAAAAAAACCCAGGGAAAAAAAGAAAAAAAAAATCAGGTGGGAAATGCTTTTAGTAAACCTTAGCTCCTGCAATAAAATATCTCAAAGAAATCCTGTAACAGGAGGTCTGTAATTGAAGTAAATTTGCAAGTTCATTGATATTTTTTCCTCCCGACAGGGTTAAGGAAGGGTAGGCAATACTTACCGCTTGCCTTTCTGTATCCGAGAAAGATCCACTGAATCCCTACTGAAAACATCAAACTCATCATTCTGGAAAACATTACAGCGAGAAGTCACTAGAGGAGTAGGATCTGGCTTTAGCTGTCTGTAATTAAAAAGAGAGAGCAAGAGAAAAGAAATGAAAACACACGTGAAGCTGAGGAAGACCAGGTCTTCTCCTTGAGACCTCAGTTTATTCTGGGTCAATGTTGCAGTCGTCCCCAGCTTGCCAGAGACACTCTGGTGGTGTCAGCTGACTGGGTCACAGATTGCAATCCCCTCATTTCACAATGTTCACCACATGGCACTGGTCCGAGAGGAAAAAAAGTCACCGTCTTTGCAGCTTATCTTTGCAGGGAAACAAAAGCAACGTACAGAAAGTTAGAAGAGAATCCCTCTGTTCATTTAAGAGCGAGTAAAACCCACACCAGGAACCTAGACTATTCAACAGAATGTCTGGTCTCAAGACAGTGACTCAGTAAAGTCAATGCTAAGTATGATGAATTACATGTTGGAAAAAAAATTCAATAATTTGCTGCTGTTGATTTCAGGATATTTATCTCCCTATGGTTCCTTCTTAATTCTGTCTCAGAGTTACAGGTTACGCTTCTTCAATTTATGTAAGTCAGAGGACCATTATCATTACATTCATTTTGCTGGTGCCGTTAGCTCAGCTGGGCATCTGAAAACGCTGTTGCGCTCACTTCTAAAAGCAGCAGTAATCAGAATCCTCCATTTGCTCCTCAACTGACACTTTTGTTTCAAGATGCAAAGTGGCAAGAAAAAAAAAAAATTCCAGGCCTATATTCTGTAACTGCTGGCTCTGCAGTCCTAGCAGAGGGAAAAAAAAAAAAAAAAAACAACCAAAAAGCAGAATGAAAAAGCATCTTCCAAAAGCACATCTCACATTTTTCGTGCCAAAGTCAGCGAATTTGGTCAAGAGCATTAAGACTGTTGCAAAACCAAGGTTATTTTTTTACAGCACCGCTTTTCTGATAAAGATGCTTTTTTAGTGCAACAACGAGACAGTCTGCCCATTCTCCCATGAAATGTGAACAAACAGCATATTCACATCCTTACACTCGGTCAGGACCTGCTGTTGTACTACAAGCACATGCTAGCAGCTGCTGACAACTAAAACAACCCAGTTCCTCTGCCAGCTGCAATCTTTCCACTCCACACAACACAAAACCAAGCCAAAGTCTGGCAACTCTGTCAAGAGGTAGATAAAAGTGGGTCTGAATTGCCATTTCCAATCGCTCCCCAATGTGACTTCAACTAGAAAACAGAAGCCCTTCAAATACTATATTTTGCCCTGCAGGTTGAATTCCAGATGAATTAGTCCCTTTGAAGATGCCCTTTCCTGCAGGACAGCTGAGATGTTAACATCTATGACCTTGTCTCCTGCTGCAAAAGAACTTTTGGAGGCAATGACATTTTATTGTTCCACCTAGACTAAGCCAAGCCAATGTCTCCCATGATGGGATTTTAATAGTTTTTGAGTGTTTAATGGGCAAGTATTAGTGTCTCTCTGTTACAAACACGACCCAGCCCCTGCTGTATTGAAGCACTGAGTGTTCCCAACCTCTGCAGGACAGAATGAGGGTAGGAGGTTAATGACTGGTGGTAATAGGAAGCTCTCGTGGCAGCTATCAACTCCAAGAAAATTCCAACGCAACCTCTTGGAGCTCTACAAGTTTCTAATCTTCAACAAGAACATCATTAAATGAGAAGCCACAAACTAAAAATCAAAAGGCAGCAGAGCAGTGCTAGATATTCTGACCCGCACCTTTGCATCGTTCGCTCCAGCTTCTCCAGCGATGGCACCAACTTATCTTCTAGGATGTTGTTGATCACTTGCTCCGTGTTGTAACCGTACTCCTCCAGGCAGGCCAGGATGAAGCCCTCACCAAGGTCTGGCAGCAGATCTTTCACTTGAGAGATCAGCGAGTCCAGCTCCACTCCTGACACCTTGGCGACGGGTGCAGCCGCTGCACCGGCACACTGTACACACACACACACACACACACACACACACCCCAAAGAGAACCGGTAGCGTTATTGGAGAGAGAGCAATTGAGGGAAGGCAGGTAGACACAAGACAAGAGGGAAGGGAGCAGTCTGGGTTATCAGCATTTAACATAGAGAAGACAAAGATTGAAGTCATAGCAGAAATCAGCTAAGTTGGAGGTAATGGGCACAACCTGAATCACAGGAAGTCTCATCTGAACATGAGTAAACCTTTTCTGGGAGAGTGACTGGGACAGGTTGCCTGGAGAGGTTATGGAGTCTCCATCCTCAGAGATATTCAAAACCCACATGGACACTGTCTTGAGCAATGTGCTCTAGGTGACCCTGCCTAAGTAGGGGGATTGGACTATATGATCTCCAGAGCTCCCTTCCAACCTCGACCCTTCTGTGTATTAGGATGTAGCTTGTTTCTCATTTCATGAGGCACATGGGCTTGTGCTGGAACTTGGCAAAGGCAAGATGGGAGACAAAATTTCACTTCAGCCCAAAAGACATGCTAAGCAAACCATTCTTCTCAGACACATGATATGAGGACAGAGAGAGCAGAACCTAGCCCTATGCAGAAGTTCTACTCACCTCATCCTCTGATGCATATGCAGCCCCAAGCTCTTCCAGGTCCTCAGAATTGTTCTCCACCTTTGCTGATGCTGCATTAGATGCTGTTGGTGGTGTTGGATCTTTAACAACTTGTGCTTTTTTCCTATCTTCTCCTTCCCATGCACTTTCCACTGCTTGGAGGATATAAGTTGTCCTGGTCTCATCTCTAAGAGATAATATTAAGGACTTTTTTTTCACGTTCTAGACATGCACAGACTCACAGCTCAGCATGAAGTAGTTCTGTGTTTTCAGTGATTTCCAAGCTTGTGTCTACATCAACCTCCCCTGATCAACTTCCCCTGATCCCTCCTTTTTTTCCCCCCTAAAAGGAAGCTTTCGATCGCTTGCTGCCCGTCATGCAGCTCAGCCAGAGACAGCAGCAGAGGAAGTGCCACAGGAACGAAGGAATCGAAGAGTAGCCAGGTTTGCAAAACACTGAGATGTAAACCTGTTGAAAGCAAAGGATACAAGGTGGAGGATGCTTGCTGAAGCAGACTGACATCATCTTCAACAGGAAACAGCTCATCATAGTCACGGAGAAATCTAAAAATGCAGAAGCAAGCTTAATCAGTCGAACTTGGGAGCACATTACCTGCAGAGCTGTCACATGCTGCCATCCCTGCTATGCAATGTGACCTTCACACTGTCCAGGAAGGAACACACACAACCTCCTACACCGAATACTGAACTTCAGCACACGTTGTCATGTCTGCTTTTACCCTCATTATACTGCAGCACTCCCCACCAACCCATCACATCCAGTTTTAACGCTCCTGATGACATTACGAACCACCATCCAGTGCCCTGTTATAGAGAAAATGATTTATGCTTTTGAGCATTGGCACTCAGTACCTTTGTGGTCTGGTCACCCCCGTTGAAAAGCAGAGATTAGTAATAATGGCCAAACTTGTCAAGCTAGCTGTACTAGTCAAAGCACTATCCTCCACTATGCAAGGCCAGATTAAAAAGTGAGTCCATCATCATTCCATTACAGCATCACACAACACTCTCCTCACCTTTACAACAAAGTCTCTACTACAACCTGAGATCTTCTTACAGCAGTTTTGCCAACCCGTTAGAATGATTTCCAATTCCCAAGTGCATCGTAACACCTCATAATAATGTCACAGGCAATTCTGCTGTAAGGAATGAAAGAGGAAGGCAAGCTCACCCCACCCCCTTGGGTCTCCCTCAGCCAGTCTCACCTCCTTTCCTGAAGCACTGCAGTGAAGATCTGAAGAAATTCCTCAATAAAAGGCTGAATATTCTCACAACTGCAAAAAACATGGGCCAAATAGGGCAAAAAGATCAGTGATAAGCCTGCCACATGGCAAAATGTCCACATCCTGCCTTGCTAGGCAAACTAGTAACACCCACGATTCAAGGAAAAACCCCATCTGAAATCAGATTAAGCCACTTTTTGACTTTCATAGGAAAAAAAGAGTCAAATGGACATAATCTTCTACGGCTTCAACAAATATTTCAGTGAGCTAGATCTGAAGCCTTATCCCAATTAGGCTTCTAAAAATTTGACAGCCTTTTTAAACTATATTTTGATGTCTCGGACTTGCAATAAGCACAAAAGGGCGTGGAGAGCTTTTGTAATTGCACAGTATTAAATGTTTTGGGATTACACCACTGAACCTCCCAGAAAGTATGCGCTCACCCATGCAAGAACATATGCCAAGCACACGGCAACTGCTGTTATAGTGCCTCAACTTCCCCTCGCTGCATCAAGTCGCAGGGCTGAGGCAGGACAGGACGCCCTCTGCAATGGGCCAGTACTAGGGAAATTTCTTTTCTCGGAAGTCGGAAGCATCACGGCCACAGTAGCCTCAGCTCCCATCAAACTGAGAATGGGTTTCTGGATCTACCTCTTACTGTTCTTTTTCTCTCTCCAAAATATATACATGCAGTGCTGAATACTGTGGACTCTGAAAAGGTCAGTCCTTTCTACGTTTTTATTTTCAACATTACAAAACTGTTCAAGCAGAGCAGGAGTCACAGAGACCAGCAATCTGCAAAACCTGTAATGAACACATGGGCAAAGACAGCCCAGGATGAGAACACACTGGCCGTGTATTCAAGACCCATGTTCTTGGCTCTGTCCCCAGTAAGCAGCATGATTTGGGGTCACTTCATTTGTGTTAATTTCTCCATTTACAAGGTAAGGATAATTACACTTGCCTTCATTTTAAGATTTGTGAACTAGAGTAAAGCACCAGTACCTACAGTTAAAAACACTGTTTTCGATGAGCTTTAACAATGCACTGTTTTTATCAAGGTGACTCAGTGAAGGATTCCACACACAGCATTAGAAGTTGCAATACAGCCATAAGGTGCAGTTAGCTCATAGGACCATGACCTCATCCTGCTTTTGTAGAGTCAGTGCACAGCTCCTCAAACCAATTCTGGATCAGACATAGCTTCTTCCCTGCTATCCAGGAAAACAGCTTTCTGATCTCAGCCAAAGTCTTTGGACATGACCCCAAAACAAATAGCAATAACTGCTAATTTCCTCCAGTAAATCCAGGAACCAAGGACCAATTTTCTCCTTGATGGCAATCAAGTAATTGACTAGTACAACAGAGCTCAAGTGCCAATACCTGCTTTCTAAGATGGGCTGCAGACAGATTTGGTTTATAATGATGTGAAAAGCTTCCATCATTTTCTTCCTGGAATGGGAAATTCTCCTCCACAAATCAGCAAACATACTTCAGAGTTGAAAACAAACAAAACCACTGTTAGCATCAGCATAGGAAATCTGACTCTCTAACACACTCCTTTCTGCTCCTCTACTGGAGGAATTTCATTAGCTGAATTGTTTCATTGCTGCAAGGATCAAAGATTAGAGATGTTTCATAATCATGGATTAAGCAAAATCTATGCTCTAAACGAAGTTGCTCTCAGCCACGAATTGACCTGACAGCTAGACAAATGATATCTCATCTGTATCAGCATCATTCGTGCTTTAAAATGCCATGAAGCCTCATAGAGGTGTCATTGATCTTTTTGCATCCCATTACAATTTAGATCCATCTCCCATCAAGCCTCTTCTCAGAGAGCAGTAAAAGAAATCATTAGTCACCCCACTGCCCCAAAAAATTATTTGGGAATTGGAAAAGCTGTTTCTTCGGAGATCTTTGAAGCAGCATAAAAAGGCAGAAGGGCTGCAGGAGTGGGCAAAGCAGCATGAGGTGCTTTTTTTAGCTAGGCCCTGGGAGACTGCCATTGAAAAGACAAGTCATTTCAGATATTTTCACCTGTTATCCTCATACTGCCTCTTCTTAATTGCAGATTCCAGCTCAGGAATTGCCAATTCATAAAACGAAGCTAATCTGTAAAAAAAAAAAAAGACAACAACACAGTAACTGTCAACTGAGGTTTCAAAAATCATTTGCTAAAAATAAGTCATATGGTTAATTTCATTAAATTCTCACTAGCAGTAATCATTAATATTAGCCTGTTTTGTTATTTTTCCCCTGAACACAAGCAAACAAATATGTGATAGGCAAAGAGCAGTGCTCTGGGGAAACCATCAACGCCTCTTTGAAGTCATAGCCAAAGAAATGCATTTAAAAAGCATTGTGCTACCAAACAGAACAATCTGCCCAACTGAGAAACATCCCAAACACAAATCTCCAGCCTGCAAAGAGCTGATATGCTTGAATCTTTCATGACACACCCCTCTTACCCCCAGATCCTCAAGGCTCTATCTTGCTATATTAAAAATACTGGATATAAGAGAGTAAGACTTCATTGGAAATTTTATCCTATTTGGTTCTGCTCTAGGCAAGCATTTAGATGGAATTATTCAACATGCAGAAAACTTAAGATGCTTTAATAGGACTGGGTCAGGGAGAAACAAGCAAACAAAAAGTCAGTTTGGTCCCGTTTCATATTTTATGTGCCCGACAGTCCTCACAGACCCTTTCCATTCAAGCACAAAGCACTAGGAGATGGTAGGAAACCTGCCCTCACACAATAACAGCAGGTCCTGCTTCAACAGTAGCTAGATGCTATAACTAATGGTTTACAGCTCTTTGCCCAAAAGCCAAGGCTGCTGAACCGAGCAGCAGAGGCTCCATTAGGGACATTATGTGCACGTCACATAGAGCCAAACATGTTAAATGAGTGTCCTTGAGGCAGTGTAACAGAAGCTGGTTCCTACTTTCATTTATGGAGAGAGATTAGCAAGTGCCAACAGACTGATTCAGGCTCACAGAGGTGCCAAAAAGATGACACATAATTCCATTTTCCCTTCCCACATTCCAAAGACCCAGTGATTAGTCCATATTGAGGAGTAATGAAAATGTTGCTACTGTCCCAGCGCACAGAGATCAGGGCTTTTCTTTTTTAGCTTTTCTTTTTTAGCATATCTCTAACACCGACAACAGAATTAAAAGCAAAGGCTTTCCATCTCTGAGTAACCAAGCATGCAAGCAACGTGGCTTGCCAATGCAAACAGCCACCAGCACTCCACCAACCTGCTCTTCTTTCAATAATCAACCTGACAAAAAGGACAAAGAGGTCAGAAACCTGCACACCCTTGAGCAGTATTACTCAATCTGTGGTATGAATCACTGATCGCTTATAAGACTTCAGAACTTTGCAACAGGATTGGAAACAGAAGCAAGAAAAACAAGGGTTCATTCACAGCAGTCAAAATAGGGGATACAAGGCCAAGAAATTAACACTTCAATTTATCCTCAATGGAGACTGATATAGCAAGAGTATACAAGATGAGTGGAGGGCTTAAAAAACTTGGAGTAAACAGAGTAAATACTGACGGACTTGGAGCCACTGTGGAAAGACGCTCCTGGCATGGTCCTTATGACCATCCTGGCTCCTGACTCATTGCCACTGCAATCCAGCTAGACAAGTTGTGACAGTGCTGGGATGTCACCTTCCACCAGGAAGCTGACACCAGTTGCTCAACTTTTGCCAAAGCTCAGCAATACTCTCTAACTTATAATGTAAGTGGAACATCAAACAAACACTTTCCTGGGAGTCACGGTCCATCTGAGATTTTGGCTCCCCTTGATTCAGGTCCTACAGCAGGAAGTCATTTTTGTCCATAGCTCTTCTCTGTTGTCCCTCCAAGCTTTCCAAAGCATGCTGAGTACTATTTATCTGGCTCTTAAGAACGTACAGGTCTGCCCAGCTCTAGGCACTCTAAAGAGTAACAATGAAGGTGATGTTTAGGCATCTCTACATTAGTTTATTTGATTTACTGAGAGTCTACGTACTTCCACCAGTGTGAACTCAGTAGTCTTTAGTTATGCTCAATCTGCCAAATCTCTCAGCACTGGGACAGGACAGAGCAGCACAGTTGGTATTTCTGCATCACCAATACAAGTTTTGTCTGCAGTCTGAGAGGTACCTGTAGCAAAAGTCATGTTTTTGGAAGGTCTGGCAGGCCAACGGAAAGACATCAAGGAACGCCCAGAGTGTCGTGCAAGTGTCACATAAGTACAGCACAATATCCTTCAGCTCCTGAAAGAAAAAAAGCAATTAGTGTGTGCTGGGAGGGAAGTCACACAGGCTTTCCTGCAACACACTATAATCCACTCCAACAGGGACACTCTCATGTTTAGACTAAGCCCTTTTTTCTTGACTGCAGGAAGAGACTGCTATCAGCCACAAGCACGTTGTGTGTTACTGGGTACAGAGGCAGAGCGAGATGGCACCTGTGCTTTACAGAAACACAATCCCAACTGCTCACTCTCATTAAAGATTCTGTTAAAGAAAACTCTCATGAGATCCTGTTTTCCAGTGGTGTTTACGCTCCATAAGTCTTTCACATATAATATTCTTCACCATCTAGCTGGAATCACTACATAGCAGTAGTACAGAGATGATTTTTGCAGTCCATTTCAGTGTAAAATGTGTTTCCAGGGTAGCTGTAACAACTCCCACATACAGTCCATCTGACTAGGATTCTGTAGAAAACCCTATACCCCCTGAGGCCACTCCTTCATTATGCATTTATACAACACCTAGCACATAAAAGCTCTGTTATTTGAAATAAAGTCTGTGGAGGCTTGTTCAAAGACAATAGTACCTTGTTAGCAGATAGTTAACCACAAGGGTGTCAGTCTTTGCAGCAGATGGGGGACAGAGCCGAGAAAGACGAGGACTGAGGAACACCTCCCCCTGCCTCGTGTGCGACGTGTCTTGCCAGAAGAAAAGAAACAAAGCCAGACAACCGCGCAGGTGGCCAGATGCTGATTGGTTGTGCGCTTTGCAACACTTGTGTTAAGAAAGTATAAAAAGAAGTCGGTTTGGAAATAAAGTTGTCTCACTCTGCACCCCAGACTGAGTCCGTTTCTTCACAAGGTGCAACAAATGGCGCCCAACGTGGGGCACGAAGACTAGCTGTCTCTCCGGTTGCACCGCCCAGCTGAACTCCCGGGAATCACGCTGAAAGGAAGCGTAAGGATCAAGCTGAAAGGAAGCTTACTTTGTGTGCACACTAAAAGCCTCTTGAAAGGAAAGAGGTAAGCGGCTGGGAACTATGGGTTCATACCTAATGAAGGAACAAAAGGACGATTTAGAAGCTTCTCCTAAAAACTTGAAACCGCAAAGAAAAAAATTAGGTGAAGAAGAGCTGCAAAAGGTTCTTGCATGGGCTTCTAAAGACGATCCTTCGGTGAATAGTAAGAATGTTTTTAATCTGGAAAGATGGGACCAAATTGGGGTCCGACTGTGGGATAGTGCCACGCGCGGTGATAAGGCTGCTGCTAACCTGTTGCCACAATGGCGAGTTGTACTCGAAATATTGAAATCTCATAGTGGGTTGCAGTCGAACATAAATGACGGGATCGGGGCCCCTGCCATCCCCTCCGCGCCTCCTTTACCTCAATCGTGTCCTGATGAGAATCAGAAAAGAAAACGTGCTGCAAAAGCCTTTGCGGTACTGCCACCTGATGACCAGGACGATGATCCTTTTGGTCCGGGTCCTATTGACCCTGGAAAGGAGCCAGACCTATACCCCCCGGATCCTCACGATAAATGGCGGGGAAAGGAGCCAGACCTATACCCCCCGGATCCTCACGATAAATGGGCCTCAGTAAAACGAGGAGCAAAACAGGCGGGGGATGTGGGCATGCTGAAAGCCTTTCCCGTTATCTGTGCACCAGACCAGAATCCGCGTTGGGAAGGTTTGTCGTATAATCTTATTAAGGACGTGCGACGTACGGTGACAGATCATGGCCTTGGCGCACCATATACCACCCACCTTATACAATCTCTTTGTGATTCTTCGGTTTTTACTCCCCATGATTTTAAAACTTTGTTTCGCCTCATTATGACTGATATGCAATACACGATGTGGGAATCGAAAATGAGAGAGCTTGCTCGAGCTCAGGGGGAGGAAAACCAGCGGCTGTCGAAAAAAGGTCCTTTACGGGCTGTTACTGTGGACGTGCTAATGGGGGAGGGCGATCACAGTGCTACAACAGCACAAGCAGAAATCCCCCCTGAGGGCTTGCAACAAGTTAAGGCACTTGCTCTCCGCGCCCTTAAGGCCGTTCCGGAGAGTGGTAAACAAAGACAACCTTTTGTTAGCATAAGACAAGATGCGAATGAGCCATATATGAAGTTTTTGGATCGGCTTAATGAGGCTCTGGAGAAACAAATTGATAATGAACAAGCACGAAGCTACATTTTTAAGCAACTAGCAGTTGAGAATGCTAACCCTGATTGCCAGAGAGTTTTGCGGCCACTAAAGGATCCTACTATTGATGACATGCTAAAAGCATGTATTAATGTCGGTACCAAACAGTATGAATATTCACTGATGGCCGAAACATTTGCAACAATGTCTATGAAAAGGCCATATTTTGCTTGTGGCCAATTTGGGCATATTCGTAAATACTGTCCGAAAACACAAGCAAACAAAGGAGCGCCTGGACTATGTCCGCGCTGCCACAAAGGACAACACTATGCTAATCAGTGTCGATCAAAATTTGATAAGGAAGGTCGACCGCTAGCCCCTTCGGGAAACTTCAAGCGGAGCGCGGCGGGGGGTCGCGCCATGACAGCAAATCACCCCTCAGAGCGGCCTCACCGGGAAGCAGCCGCCGCTTGTGCGCCAGCACAGGCGGCAGCGCCGGGGTGGACCTGGCCACCACAATAGAAGTGCTAATTACTGATACATCAGTTGTGCTAATTCCAACTGGTGTCCACGGCCCCCTGGGGCGAGGAATGGCAGCACTATTGATTGGGCGATTTTCAACAACGAGACAAGGGCTGTTTGTGTTACCTGCAGTTATCAACGCAGATTTCAAAGGAGAAATTAAGATAATGGTATGGACTCCGATACCACCCTGTACTGTGCCAGCAGGAAGCCGAATAGCACAATTAGTATACTTTTTACCACAGACACCAAACGCTGCAAACATTAACCATGGCACAGGCTCTTTTGGGTCCACAGGGCATGAAATTTTCTGGACTCAACAGATAACTATGAATCGCCCGCAGATATCCTGTACGCTACAAGCAGGACTGATAAAATTTAATGTACAAGGAATTTTAGATAGTGGAGCAGATGTTACAGTCATCGCTGCCTCACAATGGCCAAACAGTTTACCCCTAGTTAAGGCACATACATCGCTTTCAGGAATTGGTGGGCAGAGTACTCCAATGCAAAGCAAAAGATTGATAAATATTATTGGCCCAGAAGGAAGAACTGCAAACATTAGGCCATTTATATTGCCTGGATCCATCACCTTGTGGGGGAGAGACTGTTTGAGTCAATGGGGCATGCAGTTAAGCACGGATTTTTCTTAGGGGTCACTATCCAGCAGCAGGTCCCACCCATGATTTGGAAAACGGACAAGCCAGTGTGGGTAGATCAGTGGCCCCTTCCACAAAATAAACTGCTGCAATTACACAAGTTAGTAGATGAACAATTGCAAGCTGGTCATATAGTTCCTACTACAAGTCCCTGGAACACGCCAGTTTTTGTAATTCAAAAGAAAAATAATTCCTGGAGGCTGTTACATGACCTTAGAAAAATCAATGAAGTCATCGAAGATATGGGAGCCTTACAGCCTGGACTCCCTTCTCCAGCAATGTTACCTCAAACATGGACTTTGATAGTAATCGATTTGAAAGACTGTTTCTTTACCATTCCACTTGCACCGCAAGATGCACCTCGGTTTGCATTTTCTGTACCTTCCATCAATGCTATGGAACCGCATAGCAGATACCATTGGAGAGTTCTGCCACAAGGCATGAAAAATAGTCCTACATTATGTCAACAATTTGTGGCAGCAGTTTTAAGCCCAATACGCAAATATTTTGATAATGTCCTCATCTATCACTATATGGACGATATATTGATTGCTGCAGAGCAAAAGGAAACAGCAGAAGAGGCTCTGCATCAGATTACGCGAGCAGCATCAGCTGCAGGATTAAGAATTGCGGAAGATAAAGTACAGGAAAGTCCGCCTTGGCGATATTTAGGATGGAGAATTTCTGATCATCAAATTCGACCACAATCATTGACCCTAAAGACAGACATAAGGACTTTGAATGATCTTCAAAAACTTTTGGGAACTATTAATTGGATCCGTCCCTCCTTAGGAATTTCCACAGAAGAATTACATCCTCTATTTAAGCTCTTAGAAGGAGACACGAGTTTGACATCCTCAAGAAAGCTCACTCCTCCCGCGCGAGCTGCGCTTGGTAAAGTTGTGGACAAATTAACCACTCAGACTGTTCACAGACGAAAGCAGAATTATCCTGTCAGTCTTTTTGTTTTTTATTCTAGCTTCCAACCTTATGGCCTATTAGCACAATGGATACCACAGGACGCATGTCCATTAATAATCTTAGAGTGGGTGTTTCTGCCTCATAATTTTGGCAAAACTGTCACCACCGCTATTGATATGATTGCAATGGTTATTCAAAAAGGAAGAGAGCGTTTGATGTTTCTAGATGGCACAGAGCCTAATATTATTTATTTACCACTTGATACAAAACAATTAACCTTTTTAACTCACCAGTCTTTTGTTTTTCAGTGTGCCTTGGCAGATTATCCAGGACAGATAAGTATTCACTTTCCAGGACATAAAATCATACAGTCTTTCAACTCTCTTTCTCTATTACCTCTTTGCCATTTGAGCCTTACGCCAATACCTGATGCTCTTACAGTATTTACTGACGGCTCGGGTAGGACAGGTCGTGCAGTTGTAGTCTGGAGAAATGATGAAGGGCATTGGGAGAGCGACATACATGTTGTCACAGGTTCACCGCAAATAGTGGAATTATCTGCAGTCGTCCGCGTCTTTACGCGATGGCCCTCTGCAGTTAACATTATAACAGACTCTGCCTATGTTGCAGGATTAGTCTCTAGGTTAGAACATTCGTTTTTAAAAGAGGTTTCAAACGAGACCCTCTTTGCGCTTCTTTGGAAGCTTAGATGGCTATTAAACAGAAGGATTTATCCGTACTTTATCCAACATGTACGCTCGCACACCTCACTGCCTGGACCTATTAGCGAAGGTAATGCTCAAGCAGACAGCCTTGCAGGAGCTGTAGTTCTGCCAGATCGCTTTGCACAAGCACGTTTGTCGCATGACTTTTATCACCAAAATGCAAAAGCGTTACGGAGGTCGTTCCAGTTGACTCAGGAACAAGCTAGACAAATCATACAGTCATGCCCAGACTGCCAGCGCATTTTACCAGTACCATCCATCGGTGTAAACCCTCGCGGTCTTTCTGTGCTTGAAATTTGGCAATCAGATGTAACGCATATCCCTGAATTTGGCAGATTTAAATATGTACATGTTTCTGTTGATACCTTCTCATCCTGTATCTATGCTTCTGTACATACAGGTGAGAAGGCCAAGGACGTATGTCGACACTTTATTATGGCCTTTGCAATATTGGGAGTGCCAAAAACTATAAAAACTGACAATGGTCCAGCCTATATAGCGCAAAAAACACAAATATTCTTTCAACAATGGGGAATCCAACACATCACAGGTATCCCCCATTCACCCACAGGCCAAGCTATTATCGAGCGCACACATGGCACCCTTAAAAATATGTTACAAAAACAAAAAAGGGGGAGTGTAGGCTTATCCCCACAGGAACGCATAGCGAAAGCTTGCTATGTGTTGAATTTTTTAAATCGCTGGACAGAAGAGGGCCCCCCTATATACCAACATTTTGATTCACAGAGACAACACAAAGTTCAGGATAAAGCCCAGGTTATCATCAAAAACCCACAGACAAATCAGTGGGAAGGGCCTTTTTCTTTAATAACCTGGGGTAGAGGATATGCTTGTGTTTCTACAGGCTCAGGGCCAAGATGGGTACCTGCTCGATGGATTAAGCCTTTTTTAACACAGTCATCACCATCATCCACACCACCGTGACATCATCCACACAGCAGTGGATGCTGTCCCAAGACAGGACATGTTATACTATCTAGTCCAGTAAATCCGTTTGTAACCTGTCTAGTAGGACAGCCTGTTGATGTTTGGCATATTTCGTTTATTGTTAGTGTGCCTGCTTTGTTTCTTGTTATGTGTTTAAGGATAGATCATTTAATTAAGTCATGGCTGTTCAAACAAAAACAAATAAAGAAGGGTGAGATGTGGAGGCTTGTTCAAAGACAATAGTACCTTGTTAGCAGATAGTTAACCACAAGGGTGTCAGTCTTTGCAGCAGATGGGGGACAGAGCCGAGAAAGACGAGGACTGAGGAACACCTCCCCCTGCCTCGTGTGCGACGTGTCTTGCCAGAAGAAAAGAAACAAAGCCAGACAACCGCGCAGGTGGCCAGATGCTGATTGGTTGTGCGCTTTGCAACACTTGTGTTAAGAAAGTATAAAAAGAAGTCGGTTTGGAAATAAAGTTGTCTCACTCTGCACCCCAGACTGAGTCCGTTTCTTCACAAGGTGCAACAAAGTCCACAGCTGTCAGACAGACAGCTCTGCAGAAAGTATCAACTCTGATTATTTTCAGGGTTATTTTAAGACTTCCATAAGATGTTCTGTTCATATGATAAACAGTGAAACAATAACAAGGAACCATGTGCTGTATGAGACATCAGTATTTGGGGACAGAATGACTCTCTGTGGTCTTACTGTGCCACAGGCTGCTCAGCCTACAAACACTATGGTGCCCTGACAGCCCTACCTGGAGAGGCATGTTCCCAGGAGTCACATTTACTCTTTCTTCCAGTTTCTGGGGCTCAGCAGAGGCTCCTTCACACTGCAAGCCACATTTGTGCAAGATACTGTTGAACACCTAGATCAATAGAGCAAAAGCGTTACAACAGGAGAAGGCAGTCAAACATATTTGATCCTGTAATACAGCGATGTAAGAGTATCCTACACTCTGACCACTCACTTCAGCCAGAGACACAGCTCTGGCTTGTGTGGGAATAGTCGTGCTAGCCCAAAGCTGCAGGCTGCAGCAGGAAGGGCCACACCAGGCTTCTGAAACCACAGACAACCTGCAAGCGACTTGTGCAGCTGCATAGGGTGGAAGTCGAGACAGGGACCACAGGCTAAGCCAAACCTGTGCAGGAAAATTAGCCAGTAAGTGCTACCAACACTGATGAGGCCACCTAGGATGAGTAACAGGACAAATGGGAAGCTCATTTTAGCTACTCCTTCTGAGCTGCTCCCAAAACTCTTCCTGTCTTTCCCCTCTGAGATCAGCGGGACAGATTTTGTGCCTCTCGACTAAAATAGATAAATCTGGGGAAAGGCTGATAGTGATAGTTCAGGATTGCGAGCCAACTTTGGTGTAGGACCAACCTAAAAACAACTCCTCTACACTTGCCTCTTAGGACATTTGCCAAGCCTTCCTCCGCTGCCACATGGATGGGGATGGGTGGCTAAAAGTATTGACATTATGTACCTGGGGTTAACATTACTCATCCACAACGCACGTAAGCTCCTGTACCAGTATCTTCTCCTTTCGGTAACGGGGCAAACACACACTTTATGGGTCAGCAACAATGTGCCTTCTCTGAGCTACTGTGCACACACACTTGAGATATACTGCTATCTCTCTGCAGTGGTTAACAAAAAACACTGTAAAGAAGAAACTGGAGCAGTAGAGAAACGGCTCCAGCACACGAGATCACAAACAGAATTTCTGTTGCCCTCCCCCAGTAATTCATTTCAAGCTTTAGTCTTGCATCCTAGAATAATATTAATATATGAATATTATTAATATGCAACATATTTAGTTCTAGCAGTTTCTTAACACTAAGAAGAATGTGAACTTTCAAAAAGCCAAGTGATACTGCATGTGTCTTGAGGTGAAAAGAACTTTTTGCCTTTATTTGTGTATACATATGAGGTTTTTGAGGACCCAAACATGACATTTCTATGGCACATAGGTGTAAAGGCATCTCAATTTCCCATTAGGTTAAATGTGAATCCTTCCCGACCCTGGGGAAGATGTGAACTGCTCATAGAAACGAAAGCTTAGAAATGGAGAGGTGCTGGTATCATTTGTGTAACAACAATACATCCTCCTAAGTTTCATTTACTCCTGAGAACCTGTCGCATCAAAATCTCACACATTTGACTATGTCAGGTCTTAGCTATTTCGCACCGTCTCTATCATGTTGCTTTCCCCTGAGCAGGATGAGACACGAAGAATAGTTGCTTTGTATTTGAATTGCCTAGAAAAAAAAAAATCCTTGGGATTAATGTGAAGGAAATGTCAGAAGCAGGAGGAAGCTGACAAGAATCAGCCATAGTTTTAAAGGTTCCAAAACTGCCTGACCTGTATTAGCACTAAACAGATAAAATAAGCAGCAACAAAGACATGCTGCCTGCCTCTGACCACATGTGCTCCCTTCCTCCCCCAGCCTATCCCGCACCATCATCCAGATGAAATTGGAGTCCTAGGCCAAGCAGAACAGCAGTACCTGGAGGACAGTGGGCAGAGTTTCATCCAGGTCACTGAAGTAACTTGGTTGCTGCGTGAAGATATTTGCTGAAAAAAAAAAAAAAAAAAAAGAGGGAGAAAGACCATATGTCATCAGTTCAGACATCGACACGAAGAGGCAGATTTGCACCAGAAGACATAACTTGCCTCAACAACCTGCCTCCCCTGCTAATGTTACTAACATTTAAGGACTTCAGGAACGCACCCATGCTCAACACGCGCACAGCACCTCCTGCTATAGTGCCAGTAATGAGAATCTGCTTGTCAGAGCAGGGCAAGGAGATGCTGGATGATTCACACCACACAGGCAGAATCAATGAATAATGTAAACACTAAACACTCCCAGTTCCTTTATTTGACAACTGGAGTTGACTTTTAATTACCGATAACAGTTTGGCATACACTAGAAAACATTCTGTAGAATATTTTTTAAACTTAATGAGGCTTTAGAAATACCTACTATTATATTACTAGGGCTTCATTATCTTTACAAAATACTTTACCAAGTAATGGTGTATCATAAATCCCGGTCAAGTATGAGAGAGGCTGCCTATTTTACTTTGAATTACTGTTCAGACTATGAAAATTAACAGAGTTCCCCAGCAAGGGCAGAGCACGGGTAAGAATTATGAGATGGATTTGGGAAAATTTATTCCTTGAGAAAAGCCTGAGGTTTATGAAGTTATGAATTATGCACCAGAACCGCTCATGCCATTACTGTGACAACACAGCACGTACAATCAGGTAAACAAATCACTGGTCACTCGCATGCAGCATTAATGTGCTGCACTTGAAGGGGTATATATAATTTAAATGAGGTTTCATACTCTTCACATCTTCTTTTTCAGGACATTTTAAAGCACAGATAATTTAAATTTGCCTTTGAAAGAACTATCTATCTTGGTTATGCATTCTTCCTACCCCGGAGGCTTAGAAGGCAAATTTATAGTGAAAGTTACTGAAAAAGGACAAAGAGATCAACGTGCAAAAATTCAACAGCTTAGCTTAGCTTTTCTCCATCTGGAAATTTGGCAAAAGATCTTGTATAGATAAGCTGCATCACATGATCTCTAGCACTTCTCATGTTAGTCAACGGGGAAATAAGACAAAAATAACTTTGAACGAAAGGAAAAAGTTTCATTATATGGACTGCAGACAGCCTGGGTTAGAATTTACGGAGCAGCTCCCTTAATCCAAGGTTAGGCAACATCCACCTGAGCACAGATGGACGAGTAAAGACCACAGATAGTTGGTTCCCTTGTGAAGAGAGCACAGGGTAAACACAGAATCAAAATAAATATATCACCCCCTCATCACGCAGGTTCTAATGTCCAGGGCTGCCCAAGCAGTTGCTTAATAGGCACTTGCTGCTAAGGCTGTCTATGCAGATAGTGAGATATCTAGGGGCAAGCAAGGCTCAAGCAATACTCCGACCCATGCTGCACTTTGAAGGCATTACGTTAATGAACATCTGCATTGAAGGTTCATGCTCTACCAGTGCACACAACAACAATTAATTCCAGTTGCAGACTTGCTAAGAGCCCGAATCTGGGAACAAGAGCACTCGTATCAGCAGCTGGACTGTGCCCCATCTTCTAACCTTCATCCCCTCTTGCTCAGAAGTAAAGCTCTTTGTCCCTTCCCCTCTTTATGTGGATATAATGGAGTCTTCATGGTCCTCTTAACAGTGGCTGAGAGCACTTGTAGTTGGTTTGGGAAATAACTGCTGAGGCATGACTGAACCCTGGGTCATGCCCAACTCTAGGAACAGCTCAGGACAGCTAAACAGCACGTAACAATATATTCATTGACCTAATGAAGTTCACAAGGAAAAAAAAATCATTAAAAATTATAGATGCTAGCTGGTGTTGAGCAGCTTGTTTTCAGACCAGGAACCTCAGTATAAAACCCCACTCACTGCCTACCATTTCACAAGTAAGCAAAGGCCCAAATACAAGCTGTTTCTTCCCTTTAACTAACCAATCATCTTCTGGAGCAGGGGGCTGTTTCCCTTTCCAAAAAGCACACAGAGATCCATAATCTTAGGGACGTCGAACAGGAAGTTGTTGTAAATAATTTCTCCAAAGACAGAGGGAGTGATAAAATGATCCTACAAAGGAAAAAGAAAAAAAGTAATAACCAGATTTTAATAAAATCTAACATTCAGTAGCATTTAGTAATAATAAAGAATAATTCATATTTTATTCTGCAGGAAATGCACTTTTAAAAAGATTTTTCAAAACTGTAGCAAGGGTATTACTTCATAAAAGGCAGCAACTGTCTCTAAAACACTCCTGCAGACCCCTCTACCCCTACGTGCCCAGCTGCTAGTAACTGCTCTATCCGCCTCTTTGGATTCTCAACACTGCGTACGCAGCTGGGCTGCACCCTGCATTCAACTGATCGACCTCGAAGTTAAAATAAAAGGCTATTTACAGTTGTTGCAGTTCCCAAATCTGGCTCACTATGTTGACAAGTAAACACCTGGGCTCACTCAATGAGGGGTCAGCTTGGGAACAGGAACAGCTTCACTGCTATGGACACCAAAGAAATACACCAAAAATTGCGGCCCAAAGTTCTTGGTAGCCTGATAAGCTAGAATCAAGGCACCAACAGTGAAAGAAACAGGAAAAAAACCCAAGATTCCTGAACTGCAACTCTATGCCTTGACAGCTAAAACATATCACACCCAGGATACCTAACTCCTAACATTCAAGGAATGGCTGTTAACAGTCTAGACGACCAAAAAATCCATTACCTCTGAGATGGAGAAGCAAGGTAAAATGTGATTCTGGTGTCAGGGAATTTTAAAAGACTTGCTTTTAATCAAAAGACTTTTAACCACAGTGCAAGCTGGTAGATGCCCGGTAAGCATGTTCTACCTCCTAAAGAAGAGGACCAGGACTTTACGCTGGGTAGGTTTGTTTTCTAGACCCCCGCTGACTGCCTGAATGACAACAGGCTATTCATTCTGTTCAAGTTACTCAACTATAAAATGCTTTTCAACTGCCTCTCTGCCTCGTTGGAGTAGTAAGATTTAATCAGATCCTGGCATGAAAGGCATCATAGAAGTATCAAGTATTTTTTGCTGGCGTGATGCCAACCGCAGGCTCCAGCATTCCTTTCACCTGCTCCTTCCCTAGTCCTGCAACTCTCACTTGGAGACCTCTCCTCAAAATGTCTTCAGTGTCACCATCGTAACAAGGAGAATATCAAGGGAGCTCATTGCTGAAGCATAAGGTGCCTCAGGTGGCCCAAAGAGCCTCGTGGTAATTCTATAGCTGCACACGGCAGTCGCACTCGCACAGTTACAGATGAGTACATCTTCTATTTATGATGGCAAAAAACAGTAATTTAGAGCAATTTCATTGCGCATCCAAAACTTGGAGAAAGTTCAAGGAGAGACAAGCATTAGCACAGGTTGTGTGACACCACATGACACAGAGGAGGTGGCGTGAGAGAGCAAACACTTGACTACTGGTGGCTTCAACAGTCTTTTTTACGTTCTATGCAGCCAGACAAAAGGCCACCTCAATCTTTTTTCCTCTTATGCTAGTGTACCATAATGCCACATGTTGCTCCCCTGTTATTACCTAGCTGTTTTGCCTGGCTCTCTCTTCCCTAAGAAATCATTCATATTTCAGATAGTTCCGAGCTGAATGGTTATCATCTCCATACAGGGAAACAGACTGCCAAAAAAGAGGCAGCGAGAAGAATGCATCTAGGACACGCAAACAAGAAACATGATTCATTTTCTCCCCTTGTCTATTTTTCTAAGCTGTACAGCCCAGAGCGACTGCAAGACAAAGAAATATTTACCTTGGATTCCTTGTGAGTGGACATTCTGAGGAAGGTTAGGAACACACTCCGATGGAGACGTTTGTGCACGTCGTTCACTTCTGGATGGAAATCCAACAAGGCATCAAACTTGCGCGGCGCATAGCAGAGATAGGAATCCAGGCATTTCTGAAGTGTCTCATCAAAGATTACCTTATATGACAGAAGTGAGGAAAATGGAGAGAAAGGCATGTCACACATTTGTAGGTGGCAGCATGCACTGCAACAGCGAGAGGCAGTCGAGTTTCACTTAGAGGCATTCCAATTAAATTTAGAAGCAAATCAAAACATTCAAAGATGCTAAAATGATTTACATGTTCACTAAATCCAACAAAACTCTCTTAGATAACCATACCGAACGATAAAAAAAAGAAAAAAAAAAGCTATAGCGAAACATTACATTCTTTGCAGTCTAAGAAGCAGTAATCAAAATGAAAATGTGACAAATGTCACGGTGGTCATGTGAGAGTCTTTATGGAGAATGCAGTTTAAGTTCATGGTGTTTACAAACACTTAGAGTGCTCATATTTTTTCTTCAATACCCACAAAGCAGTGTTACCTGGCACCAAAATTTGTCATGAGGCAAAGCCAGAAGCCAGTCCAGATCATTTGCAATGAATTTTGCTCGCTCCAAGAATTCTTCCACCAAGGCAGGGTCCCTGGTGACAGGTGGTGCTCTGTATAGCACAAAAGATCGATCTTTTTTAACTTCTGGATGCTGCGGAAAGCCAAAACATAGTATTAAAAACATGGACTAAGCAACAGGAATCCACACTTACAGTTCGCTCTGCCAAAAGAATTTTAAGAAACTGATGCAAAACTGTACTTGAAAAAAGTGCTTTACATTTGTCTTTCAGCTCTCTGACAACTTCCCACTTCCTAATATTTAGACGAAGCCTATCAGTAGGTTTGTATCATTTTTACTTTTCAGCAACATTCTCAGATATATGTGCTTCATAACTAAGCATATGTTGCTCCCTGCATCTAACTGAAAGCCTTGCAGAGGAATCCTCCCACACCTCCAAAACATGGAGCAACAGCTTAACACTGTGCTTTTCAAATGCCGCCTGTGCTCTCCTCCTACTCCATGCCAGCTCTGGAGTAACATTCTGGACCACCAAATCCAGAGAAGAAACTTTTTGCCATCCTTCCCGAGAGAATGGAACACGATTTGCTCAGATTATCCCTTCTCAGAAAGCAAATTGCATTGAGCAGCCAGCAGCAGCTTCCAGGTCTATCTCAGCCCACCTGTACAGCCCAGGGAAACTCCTCAGATCAGTTCATCCTGAGCCCATCCTAGGCGGATTTTGCCCAAGTCTCAAAAGAAAACGACTGCTGGGTGAGGGTCTTGCTTGTCTTTCAAGAAAAACATCGCTCACCAAAGCTGGTAAAGTCCTCAGCTTCCCAGTCTTTGGATCCTCTTCCGTAAGCTGCAGCTCATCCAGTGGTAAGGCTGGCATCCTGATGACTTATTTCTGTCCTTAGCAAACACAACAACAAAAGGTGTTTCACAAGACCAAGAGCGTCACGAGACAGGTTAGAGCCTTACCAGAACACCCTAGCACCACATCTGGAAAGAGACCTATGCAAAAGCCACCCCAATTCCAAGCCTTTACAAACACCCAAGAGCAATTGGTGCATGGCTTGGAGGACACTTGTATCACAGTGCTATAGTTTCATTCCCAATGTTCCCTGAGAGACCAGGGGCACCTTTGGGGACAACAGAAATATTTGGGGCCAATATGCTTAACATCAGTATGCTTAATTTAAACATTATATATGGTTATCAAGTCAGAACTCTGCGCTGGTGCCGCACTCTTTTTGCAGCCTATTGCCTGACATTACCAGCTGAGACGCAGTAAGAGACCACCCTCTATTAAGAATATTTTTGGTTCTTATGTTGTAGATTCACTCATCGCTCATACAGATTACACTAAAACACAGGATGGGGCTACAAAACACAGCTTTCCTTTTCCCTGCCCATTTCCCACGTGTGTTCTAGAAGAAGTTTCACAAAACCAACCCCCAGCCTTCCCCATCATTTCTAGGCTCAGCAATACTCAACTTTCAGAAATATAACAGCAATCTGAAAGAACATATGCTACAACATGCGCTGTTAAAAAATCCTCAAACATTGATGAAAATGAAACCTATGGGTTGAGCAGAGCTCTTAACTCCTCGGGAGTTTCACCGTGCTGTTAGGATTCATATGAAACGTTGCTATAAGAGACGTCTTGTGGCGACCCGGGCTGGCAAGGGCCCCTCCGTGCAGGTTTAACTTGCGCGTGGTGCCCGGGCAGATGCACATCGGAACCGGGCCAAGGGCAGCCGAGCAGCGGGGAGCCGGCAGAGAAAGGGCTGAGAGAGCAAGGGGAAAACCCTAAGGCCTTTCAGCTCCAGTTCTGGTGCTGAAGTCTTAAGAAAATCATAACAATAAAAATCACACGAGCCAACATTTTGGAGATCTATTTTTCAGTATTTTTTTGGGAAAACAAACAAACAAACAAACAAACAAAACAAAAAAAAACCACGAAACGAGCCCAGCCTTTCCCAGGGAAACTCATCCCCAGCGGCCCCGAGGCGCTGCCCCCCGCACCTCTCGGCGCGAAGCCCCGAGCCGGCCGCAGCGCCCCGCGCAGCGCCGGGCTCCCTCCGGCCAGCGGCCCCGCAGCCCAGCACCCCGGAGCCCTCCGGGGCGCCCCGGGAGCTCCGCTCCGCTCCGGCGCCCCCTCTAGGCCCCCCTCACGCGCCGCCGCCCTCGTTACCGGCAGCCGCCGCCAGGCCCTTCCGTCGCCAAGCGGAAGTGCGGGAGGGGGCGGAGCCGAACGGCGCGGATGCCCCGCCCCCCACGGGCCAGGGGGCGTCTCCTCAGCATGGCCACGCCCCCTGCCGTGGGCGCCCCGCGCTGCCGGGGACAGCGGGGCCCGCGCGGACCCCGCGGCGCCTCCGGGGGCACCGGGCCCCGCTCGTGTTTTACCTGTATGAAACACAACTGGGCTGCGGAGCCGAGCCCAAAGCGGGAGAAGCACCCGCGGCGCTGCTTCCTGCTGTAGCACCGTTCTTTTTTCTACTAAGTATTTCTTTCTTGTCTTTTAGCACTACTTTTCACATCTGTAGATGTGAAGGAAATCTGTAGTTACATAATCCCACAAATGACATGAAAAGTAATTTTAAAAATAGGCTTTGAACGTGACTTTTTATCCGCAATGTTATCTTGTGGTGGTAAGAAAGCCTCTAAATGCATTGCATTTTTTTTTTCCTTTGAAAGACAACCACCTAATCTGCTCTTTTCTTTTTTTTTTCTTTTTTCAATATAGATCTTATTCAGTTATTCAATTAATTTTGCAGATGAATAGGATGACATACACAAGCTGACAAGAAGAGCTGGTGTGCAATGCACAACAGAAAAGTTCCTGATGTACTCAGGACACCCGGGCTATTTCCAAGCCCTTTTCTCCCAAGAAGATGAACTCCGGAGCTGGAAGTCCTGGACGTGCATCTCTCAAGGCCTGCAAACGAGAAGGGAGTTGGAAGCCCAAAGCCAAGTGAGTCCCTTGTATCTTTTTAAGGGATGAGACCCAGGGAAGCAGTTCCCATGAGGACAAGCAGGGCCTGCTGCACACAGGAGTCTGTACAACTCTGACCCTCACTGGCTTCTCACGCTCTGTTTTCCCTTTGCCTTTCAAGGAGGTTGCTGTACATGAGCAGTCTGACACCACAGGATGACTACAGTTCTTGTCAGTTAATAAAGGCACACTTCATTTTAAGAACAGATTATGTTCATCAAGCTTCTGTCACACCAACACCAGAGGAATCGGCCGCCCTGCAACCTGCTTGAATCACTTTTCAGCTGCAAGACTGATGGACAGAGGATTCGTCCTATCTATGGATCTAATTTAGGTGCTCTATAGTATCTGCTTTCCTTGCTGACTATAGGGAACTTCTAAATTTGAAATCTCAGGTTAGATGTGAAAATAGCCTGAAGTGGAAATGGTGTCATGCCCACTGTCGTGAGGCTAATTGGGAAGAACGTATCCAGGTTCCAGCTGCCAAGCCTCTGGTCTGACCCTCAGGAAAATACTGTATTGCAGCATCCTCAGCTCCTGTCACCCACCCGTAGGCAACGCTGTTACATTCAACATTTAGCTGTTACGCTGGCGTTTTCCCTGCAGCAAGAATCCAGCAGGGATTGGTTCTGTGGCTTTTCACATTCGGAACAGAACTGTCGGTTTGGACTTTAAATGTCATGACAGACTGTCCGCAAACCTGCAATTTTAACCATTCTGTCAGATCCACTGAATTATTAATGTTTATTTCCTCTTCTTTGCCAACCTTCTTCCAAAGCAGCAGGAGAGAGACTCCAAGGAATCCAGTGGGGTTACAATCTGCCATTGAACCGT
Organism: Tinamus guttatus; assembly: GCF_059628265.1. Lineage (NCBI taxonomy): Eukaryota > Metazoa > Chordata > Aves > Tinamiformes > Tinamidae > Tinamus > Tinamus guttatus. Next base: position 1,484,133 of record NW_028288993.1, on the reverse strand, counting down.
TCTGAATATCTATTCTTCTTTTTTATTTGATCTCTGTTACCTTCTCCATCAAGTATTGTGTGCTAGATTTCCTAAAGCTATGGGGAACTCTGCCCAAATGACTGGAGATATTACCTATATATGTAGAGCTGAGTTTCAGATGTAACTGTAGGTATTACAGATGAAATTTGGCAAATTTGCTAAGCTAGTCATCAAAAAAGTGCAATTCTTCATATGTGCAACATGCAAGAGATCTTTAACGCTTCACTGTAGTAAAGTCAAATCTGACACTATAATGCAAATCTAAGAGAAAAACTGCTTTTCACTGAGCACAACATTCAATTTCCAGTGGCTAAGTTAACTACTGGGCCATGGTGCATGGGTAGAGGAGAGCATTAAAACCCCCCTTAAGCTGCCAAGGTCTGCTGCAAGTTACTTCTCTTGATCCAGAGTCTTCTGAACTTATTGGATAAATGTGTTTGGGAACAGCGAGTGGAGAATTTCTCCAACCAGAACCTTTCAGGAAGAAAGCTTTTATTCAAAGGGATCTTTCTTTTGAGATGATTCGTGGCTGGGTGGAAGTTGTTCAGTGCTGAATGCAACTAGGAAGATTATCAGATGTCACAGGTCAAAACCTGGGAAGAGTGTCCTGGTTCCGGTAGCACCGTCACTGTTGTGACAGATACACACCAACAATCTCCTTGACTCAGTTGCTGTTGTAAGGTCACTCCTGACTTGGTTAGTGATAAGACACAAAAGCAGCCTTTCAATTTGGAGCAATGCAAAAAAACACCAAGAGGAGGATTGAAACACTGGTGCTACCCCAAGAATGCAAGGATTTGAGCTCAGTCTGGTTTTCTTTGCAGGTCCGTCATGAAAGCTACAATATGGCATTCAGATGAACACATCTAAGTCTTTTGAAGTCCCTGCATTTTACCAAATTCTGCCTCAAAGTCCCCAGTGGCAGCCCAGGGGCCACTAACCCTTTCTGAGTATATTCTTAGCATAAAGTATCATCGTTGAGTGTTTTTTATTTTGGTCACCAAGGCAAAACAGTGGGGATGGCCCAAGGGATTTCCAATCTTGTTTCCTGCATAGGGTTACTCCTGCATAGGGACAGGGACAGCCCTGAAAGGCTGGTGGGACATTTACCTGGCACGTGGAACAAGGGAGTTGCTCTATATCTGAGAGTTTTAGCACTGCAAGTTTCCGTGAGTGGAAATTCTCTCCTCCCTGCACCCACTTAGTGCAGTGGGCGTACTCCTGAGCAAGGTACTGGGGTATTTCTATGAGATAAAGAATTATCAGCTAAAATAATTCTTGGAAATCCTTTTCTAGCAATACTTGAAGCAAATCATTACTGTGAGCAAGTCATTAGCCCCTCTTTGCCCTGTGTATCTCATTTGTAATAATAGGATAATAATAACAACTATACGATTTCAGGACCTATAAACGGGGCCTATAAAAGAACCTATAAAAGCCTGCTCATTAAGAAAAATATTTGTCAGGCAGCACTGTGGTACTCAACACACAACAAAGCTTAAGGGTTTGTCAGTTAAGTTTTCCAAACTGAATATGTGCTCAGTAGAAAATACTATGAAGATTTTACCTATTTTTAACCCGTTAGCTGAACAATATGGGTTATCAGCATTTTAGGAATAAAAAAATAATATGAGCAGGCATATCTTATTCAGCATTGACATCCTCTGCTTTTGCTTGCAGGCATAGAAATGCCTTGCATGAACAAGGTGTCATTCATCATCTACAGAAGACAGCTCTGTGCTCACAAAACCAGCAGAATTACCACGTTCAATAAAAGTGCTATAATCGAGCGCTCCACTTCATTTCACAAATGGGCATAATATGTCTTCAGCAGATCCATGAGATGAAGCTGGGTTCTTATCTGTCAGCTGGCTCACACATCCACGCTGAGCCCCGCTCCTGCTGCTGCGCTCCCACCTGGAAACAGAGTCTCCAAAGCTGTTTCCAGCATCTGCTCAAAAATGGGGTGGCCGTTCCACTGAACTTGGGGTTCTTGGAGGCTCCTGAACTTTGTAGCCAATGAGTCCTGTGATAATAACCTCAATGGGCAGCCTTGGATAAGACAGCTTCTTTGTGCTAACTTACCTTTCTCAAAGTGTTGGTAAAAGCATATCCTGTTTTAGCACAGGGATAGCACACACAAAAAAATAAAAAAGACTGTAAAAATGTGCTGCCAAATGACATGTAAGTGATAAAAAAAACGATTATTTTAAAATTAACCATCTCCAGAATACTGTCAAGATGGGGGCCATTCAGAAAATCCATTTTTGGGGTCCCATCAGGATGATGGGTGCTTCTCTTCTCTTGTCTAGACAGGCTGGGTGCTTGTCACACAGTGTATTTTGATTAGGGTAGCTGCACTGACCTTAATGCCCTCACCGCCTGCCATCCCGATTAAATGAACCAAGAAATCACTGCTTGTTTGATGGCAGCAGAACTAGCAGAAGCCCCTGCACAAAGATGAGCTCAGGGTAAAAATAATGATCAGAGACAGGTGAGAGTGCAGCAGCGTGTTCACACATGGCTAAAAAAAAAAACAAAGTCAGGGAGTAAAAGACATAAAACATGACAGTGAAGTGAAAGATGGCAAAAGAATCAAAATGGGAAAGGATCCAGAGAGTTGCTTTTGAACAGGAGACTGGCTGGAGTCCTGGGAAAGGAAACTACCCCATGTTTCATCATCCCACTGTTCCTACAGAATCAAGACTTGGTGTATTCTCATAAAATAATAATGATAAAAAATGTCCCTACCATCAGCTTTTACTCATAACAGAAGCTACCAGAAAAGCCTGAGTTGGGCTACCTGTTTGGACTACAAGAGGGATGTGTTTGAAAGCTTGCTGGGTGATAACGTCATCAGGAAAGCGCCCAAGACAAGACATTTCTCACTGTGCAGGACTGTACCACAGGTATGTGGAGGGCACAGGAGCAAACGCTCGTGAGAAGATGGATCTGAGGGACCAGAGCGGGATGATCCACAAGAGCTGGCTACCAGCCTCTTCCCTGACTGCACGTGCATTTCAAATGTGCTCCTCCTGAATATAGCCAATACCTAAATTAAACTTCTCAGGCTGCAGACAAATATTCCACACCATGTATCCCATATTCTTTCATAAAGCGCCAACAAGTAGCTCAGTGACTTTGCCTCAAACAGTTAAGAGAGGTCTAGAAAGGACTTGCAGGGCCTTCGGGTTTTGTGCTCAGCAGTAGGTGGCAACTACCGTACAGTTACAGTACGGCTGCTCTGGGAGGATGACCCGGAGCCTCCGAGCGCGGAAGCTCCAGTTTCTCATGTTTCAGCCCAGACTTTTCACAGCCATCGGATATTTGTTTGCTCTTACAGCACCATCACCCCTGCTGTTAGGGGAGATGAGTTTCCTTTTCTGTTTACTCCCTGAAGTTTCATAAAGAGCAACTGTATGCCTTCTCAGCATTTTTTTTTCTGGCTAAACAAATTATTTTAAGGTCCGCACATCAGAAAAAAACTGTGGTTTACCCTGTAATTATTTTCCCATCACATTTTGTGTTCCTTGATTAAAAGTGGCTGGAGTAAATCCAAGGAGGATTGCAGCAGGGCTCTCTATGTGTTAACGTTTTCCTTTTTCTCCAGAAAATATCTCAGTAATACAAGATTTTCATCAGAGTTCTTTCATATTGGGAGTTCTCAGTTATCTTGAGATCAACAAATACACCCAGATTTTTTTCTTCTTCTGTCATTCCCAACTGATGAGCTTCTAGCAGAGATCCTTGTTAATAATTCCCAAGTGCATGACATTGTACTTTCCACTATTAAATTTCATCCCATTCCTTAAATACTGCCAGCACGCGGTCTTTTCAACTCTTCCTGCATGATATCCCAGCTATACAGCTATTCCTTCTTATCACGGGTGCCTCCCAAATTTGTGCCATCATCTCTCTCCTACCTTTTGTTCCAAGGTCTTTCTGAGAAATACAGTGTAAGAACATAATTGCCTTGCTGGATCAGCCCAAGAGTGGCAGGTATAGATGCTGTTAAAGGAGGAAGGTAGTAGCTCTGCCACTTCGTTTTGCAAACCCCACACCTCCATGGGTGTTGCACGTTACAGGCATTTTCCTTTTAACAATTCTTTATGTACTTGTTGTCCATTAATTTCATACATTCCTGAACCTGCTGATAGCCTAATTTCAAAGTATTTCCTAAAGGGCTCAACTCCATCCTCACAGGCTACCTCTTCACCCAAACCATCATCATTGCCTGCAGCTATTTTCTTACCCACTAAATAGCTTCCCAGATAGACTGTATTTGCCACGTGGCATTGAATTTCATATCCTATTAAATCCAGTGAATCTGATGTCTAGAAATGTCTATCAATTATCTAGAAAACAATATTCGTATCAAAGAAAAGTAGCAGCTTAGCTTGATGTCATCTAGCTGTAGTGAAGCTATGCTGCATTTTATCTTATTTTCCACTTACCTGTCCATCTCCAATTACTTTTTCCTTTATATTCTTTTCTAAGGCTTTTAATGTTCTTGAGGTCAGACTGGCAGACATGTTAAAGTCTGGATCGCTTTTCTTCATCCTGCTTAAAAAAACATAATGGTCGAGCAGTTTCTTATGAATCCATTGCCACCTCTAACTCAACAAATTAAAAACACAGATGGGTGTGAGTGTGTTCCAGGGCTGTCAGAACCACCCCGTTCCCCGCACTGAGTCAGGTTCCCATGGGTCTTGCTCTCCCTCTGGATACAGTTAATTTCCATTTTCATACAATAATTCTTATCAGCGATCGTCCTGTGCCCTGATCATCATTTCTACTGAAGACAAAAGCAAAACAGTTATTTAACATGTGGTCATGTTAAAAATTATTTATCTGATTTAAAATTATTTATCTGATTTATTAAAAATCAGATTGGAACACAAGAAACGGGGAGACTCCATTCAATGTGTTTAACCATTTTGTTAAACACTACGCTGAAGCAGGACTATTTGTGTCACTGAATTAAGCAGTTGCAAGGATCCATCTTTCCCCCTACCCCAGTTAGTTCCCTCTACAAAGCAGAAGGAGCTACCAGCAGGTTACGCTGTACAAGAGCCCTGGCTCTCCAGGATCCGCTGTCCTGACACACGTCATCCTTGATCTCCTTCCAGGCATACTGGAAAAGGTACCTGTTTAATGGGCCGTTTTCAAGATTCTTATTCCTCTTTCTAATGCTGGCAACACACGTCCTCTCCAGATACAGTGATAGTGTCTGAACGTTCTTCGTTACCTTGGGGAGTAAACTGACCAGGAATGCTGTTTTTCCTTCCTGCATTTCTTCTGAAGTTCTTCTGAAGATCCGTACTGACTTTCAGATCACATTTCTGTTTTGATGATGGTTTGTTCTTAGAAAAACAAAACAAAACAAAACACAAACCTTTAGAGGGGCTAACTGACTTCCTTTTATACATCTCTTGCCCATGACAAGGGAGCCAAAGGTTAAATCACTCACTGTGTGCGTACATCTCAATCTAAAGGCCCTGGGATCCTACATTTTGTGCTGTCCTCCCTGGACGTTAATTCTGCTGCTAGCGGAAACACAACTCAATGCCAGGCTGAAGTCCCATCTGTTAATGATGACTAGCCTTGGACTCGGAAGGAGAATCCTGTGGATAATTTAGGAACATATTTTACAGTTATTCACTTGCCTTCAAGGAGGAGCAGGTGGAAATTTCTCCCCAAAGCACAGTTTGACCTACACACACTACTGTCAATTAAAACTATGTGTAAAATGAAGCATTAACAATCTACCGGATTTGCAATCAATCTATGGCAGAGATCCTGCCGTTGGAAACGAGCCCCGTGCTTAGATTTTGGGAATGAGACTCAGGAAATTTTGGGAATCAGGCACTAGGCGCAAGGGGGATCCCCGTCTGCAGCCCCCTGAGCCGACGCCATTTTGCCCAGCAGCGCCCTGACAGAGGGGCCGCGCGCCACCGCCCGGGGGAGCGGGCGGGCGGCCTGGAGCGACGCGAGGCTGCGCTCGTCTGCCCCGGCCGCCACCGCGTCCCTCCGGGGAGGCGGCAAAGCCACCCCAGGGCAGAGCGGCCCCGCGAGCTCCCCGCGCGGCGGCGGCGGCGACCGCCCCATCCCGCCGCGGGCGCCCCCCGTCCCGCGGCCCCGCCCCTCGGCGGGGGGTGTCACGCGCGCGCCTGGCCCCGCCCCCCGGCGGAGAGGCGGGGGGAGGGGGGAAGGAGGCGTCGCGCGCGCGCCCGCGTCCCGTGCGGCCGCCATGTTGTTGTGGTTGTGAGCGGCGGCGGCGGCAGCGAGGAGCCGAGCGAGCCCGGCCGAGGCAGGAGGCCGCGCCCCGGGAGGGGGTGTGGGGGCTCCGCGCCATGCCCTGCCCCGCGGTAAGGAGGCGGCGGGGTTGCCGGCTCGGCCCGCGCGCGGGGGGCGGCGGGGGCCGCGGCCTGGCGGCGGCTGTCAGCGGCGGCGCGGGGCACGCCCCCCTCGGCGCCGTGAGGGGCTGCGCGGCGGCGGCCGGGCCCCCGCGCGCCCTGCGGCCGCGCTGCTGCTCGCGGAGCCGGCGGCGGGGCCGGCCCGGCCAGCGGCGCGTCCCTCGGGCCCAGCGCGGGTCGTGGGCGCTTTCTCGGCCCGGGCCGGGCCTGGTCCCGGCGGGCGGCCCGGCCCTGCCGCGGGGCGGCCCTGCCCGCCGAGGCGGAGCCGAGGGGGCTCCGCGAGCAGCCGGCGCCGCTGACCCGCTCTGGTTGTGCCCGGCTGTGGGGTCGGAGCCGGCGGTTGTTTCTTGAGTGTGAGGCTTTAGCGGCGCCTCTGTGCCCGGCGCTCCCGGCCGGGCTGTCCTCGTCCTGCAGGGCGAGCAGATGTTGCCCTTCTCCGGTAAGCACTGTTTTCCCCCTCCCCCCCATCTGGAGTGGAAGTTTTCGTCTTGCAGCTGACCCTTTGCTCCTTCTTGTAAGGAGAGTTCCCCCCTACAAATAATTCCTCATGATCCTTGGGTTCTGTCTGTAGTGGAGGCCGGCTTCTTTCCTCTCACATCTACATGGCTTGCAGGGGAGGTTCTGGGTATGAGCTTGTAGCCGTTTTGCTGAATGTGTGTGTGGCATTTCCCCTGCCCTTGCGCCCCATTCTTCTGGTGTCCCAGGGTAGCCACGTGTAGCAAGGCTTCCCTTCAGAAGCAAAGAGCTCGCCTGATGAATCATGTCAGGTAGTGCTGCATGCACAGGTACGGGGGTGGAAATAAAGTAATATTGAATGTGTAGGTAAGTCCATTGGGAAAGGATGGTTGTGTGACCAAAGGAGATGTGGTAGGTGTCTTGCAAAGCATAGCAAAGTCATGCAAAGTCATGTTCAGAGCGGTAGTTAAAGGACTGAGGTACTTTTGGTCTGTTTCTGGTGCATGCACTCTAGCACTTAAAAGACAGCCTTTTACTGGCAGCTTTGAAGAGGGGACTGTTATGAAGAACTGCTCCTAGATAACTTCAGGAGGGGAGACTGACCCCTGATCTCCACTTTGCTTCATCTGCCACGTATAATCCTGTTTTTGGAATAGGGAACAAGTGTTTTCTATCTTTCATAGCACAGGAAATATTGTGAGCAGTAAGTGTTGAAACTTTGTGCCGATAAGTAGAGGTGGGGCCTGGGATTCTCAAGCAGTGCAGTGAGAAGTGCCTCTGCATTGTCACTTTGGAGTTTGGGGAGGGGCAAATGTGTAGGAACGGTAAAAGTGTGAGGTTTTGTTTTGGTTTGTTTTGTTTGAGCAATGGTAGTAAAAGATGGTTTTGTATTACTTCCTCTCTAATCTTAAGAATTACAGGAATCATATATTGAGTTTCAAACTTAGTTCTCGTGCTGGCAGTGTTGTTTTAGATACCTATCTAAGGACACTGTTAACATCCATCACTATTAGCTGACTGCACCAGAAACTCTTAAAATCTCACTGTTATTCTGTTTAAGAAATACTGTCATTTCTGGGCTGCCTAGAACAGTTGGTAGAAGAGGCTGGTTTCACAAAACTCATTCTTTATGAAAGTGTCTGTCCGCAGCAGCAGAGGATAGAGCTGGAAGGTGCCTGAGCTTCTGAAGATAGCGATGTCTCTCGTTTTAGGGGCAACAGTAGAGAATGCAATATTTCGTCTCAGATCTCATTCAACCTACGCTTTGGACAGTGGAAAGAAGTATGTGTTTAGCCTTTGAAGGCTAGGAGGAATTTGGCTACGCAGCGCTTTGGTAATTAACTTGTGAAAAAGGAGAAAGGAATCATGAGGCTGCTAGAGCGAGGGCAAGAGGCCTGGCAAGTCTGTTGGAGCAGGAGAACATGCAAAGTGAGTTGGGTGAGGTCCTCCAGAGTGTATCTCCAAGTAGTACCACACTGCTTATCAAATATTTTAAAGCAGAGTTAAAATTCCAGGTATTTGGATTTGTACATATTCCCTACCATGGCATGTGGTGTAAAGCCTTGTCTTTCAGCTCCTGTATGGATTTTATCTCTCTGAGAAATGAGCTTTTTGGTTTGCAGTTGCATCCTTCTTCCAAATGGGTGGTGCTATATTTCCCCAATGCTCTCAGGAAAACTTGGGATATGCCTGGCAATTAAATCATGTTGCTTGTAATTGCCTGGATGGTTAAAAGATAGCGATTTCTTTATCTTTGCGAAGCTTTAAAATTACAGGGTGGTTGAATGGCTTGAGCTGAAAGTGAGGTTAGTGCTAATTCAGGACCCTGAAATGCTGATTCTTGGGAAGGCTTGCTATGCTCTGTGCAGGGCCAAGCACCATGACTTATAAAGCATTGAGCGTGCGTCCCAGGTACACTAACCCTCGCAGGAACCCCCTGTGAAGGATTGCTTCACCTCCTTATACCAACTTACGTGTCTGCCTGTTGCTTGCGAGATGGGGAGAGGTCACAAACTTCAACATCACTTGGTGCTGACTGTTCTTGTTCAGGATCCAGATGAGAAGAAAGAAGCAGCTGAGACTTTGTCCCCTTGCTTTGGGTTAGTGGAGAATGACACTGTACATCGTGTCATAGGGTCCTAATTGCAAGCTAGGGTCCTAATTGCAAGCTAGACCGTGAGCAGTGAACTGTTTTCCCCTAACCTATTTAATAGTTTCTGGTAGTGATGTAAAGGAAATGAGCACTAATGGGCTGTATGAGACATAATGTTTTATCCCATAAGGAAGGCCTGAAACCAGTCTCTGCTGATCAGAGTTGGGGATGACTGCAAGCTGTGGTGCAGTGTTATCTCACTGAAATCAGCAGTACCTTTCACCTCTAGTGCACTATGAAGTGCACTTGAATCATCTTGGTGATGCACGAGCTAGAGATGCTGCACTCGCATTTGCTAAATCGCAGTTTAGCTATCCTGGACCTGCAGATCTGCACTAAGCAAAGTGAGCTAGTGCAGAAGACCAAAGCAGAAGTGTTTCTGAAATGTTAATTGAAATGGTTAAACTATTTGGGGAGTCACTGATGCTCTCCTTTTAGTTGGTTTAAAACAAGGGCTTTTCTTGAAGCTAAAGGCTTACCTTGCAAAACTATAGTTGTTGATACGTAGCTTTGGTTCATATTCTGAAATACCTCATATTGCAACCCATAGTATAAAGTTAGAAAGCAGCAGTCAACACATGAATCTGAGAGCAAGTCGAGCTGTTAACTGTTACTGTTGACTGCAACTATGTTCTGTAGGCTTTGCTGGGGAGGGAAATGGATGTTTCTGAGACATTGTTCCTCCACATGGGTATTAATGCTATCCATTAGCAGCGTTGAAGTAAACTCGATATGATCCAGTTTGATTTTTTTTCTTAAATTGTGTGTATATACTCATGAATGAGGCACCTGCATGATGCTGCAGTATTTAATCGTAGTTAAGAAAATCTTCCAAATTCTGTTAAAAAAGACATACGAATAAGTCTGTCTTCATAGGTTGTGCTTGCATATTCTTGGGAAAGATGGCTTTCCAAAGACCTGAAACATGGACTTTGGTAAGCAATATTGTATCTAGACTTGTGAAAGCTGCTGTGCTGAGGTATTATCACCTCTGGAAAAAGTTAATACTTTGAGTATGTTTTTGGTGGAACTTGATTTTTTTTTTTTTTCCCTCCGTTGTAGATATTGGCCCATGGTTTTTCCCTTTCAGAGAGGAAGGAAGGAAGGAAGATGAAGAGCTGTAAACTAGAACTGATAGGATGGCCTGGAGGGAAGTTGCAACACTAGCTACTGAGCAAGTCTATATCAAATGAATAGCTTAAATAACGACTTCAGTAACATATGTTGCTAGATCTTAAATAGCATTAAAACCCCTTTTTTAAAAAAACAAGTGAAATAAAAAAATCAATTACAAAATTACCTTAAAATATAATTCTGCAGTCAAGGCAGGAAGACAAGGCAGGAAGTCAAGGAAACTGAGCCCTGAAGAAATACTAGTAGCTGAAAGGCCTAAGTGGGTCGTCTCCACATCTCACTCATTTTCAGTGTTCGTTGCAATGGGCATTGCCAAACTCAAAAGGTTGTGTCCACTATTAGTTGGTTTTGGCTGTTACAGGCTAATGTAGCAGACACTGTCACTGGCTTATGTGACTGCAATTCTTCATTAAACTGATCTTCAGTACATGGGTAGGATGGTAGTAGTCAACTTATGGATTTTAGCTGTTCTGTCTTAAGAAGCATTAAAACCTGAGCTGTGAAGCCTGAGCCTTGCTTGGAAAATTCTTGTTACCTATGAAGGTAGCTTGAAGCTAGAATGAGATCAGAAATCTAGCGTTAGTCCTAGGCTCCTTAGAAAGAGCTGGACTCTTGGAAGGGCAGTCAAAACAAACTCCCTTCCAGACTGGGAAGCTCTGTTGGAGGAAACGTTATTGAGAGGTATGTTCAAATGAATAAGCCCGGAAAAGAAGACTTGAGTCACACTCCAGAAGATGGTTAGTACCTGTGTAGGAAAGAGAACACATATTGGTTCTGATCCTCAATTTTTAACTCTGCCTTCCTTCAGTGGTGTGTCCTGGTCTTAGCACGTCTGTTCTGTGCTCATCTGTGCTCCCTGTCACTGCTGCGTTCCCTGCAGAGCAGGCACCTCTGTAGGGTTGGATGCTGCTGCTCCCTGTGAGTGCCTGCAGTGGGGTGTGTGGGACCTTCTGGGGAGAAGAGCTGTAACCCATGGTCTGAGGAGAGCTTTCTACTGCACGGGCAAGCACACTCTGAGCTCTATCAGCACTGTCTTTTATATTGTCTCCTGCTAAACTTTAAAATAAGAAACTGTGATTGCCTTTGGAACTTGGCTCTAAAAAAATATCTACTTGAATAGGCTTTTCTATCTGCTGGATTGGGTCCCTGAGAAGACTTGGGCTGATGGGAATGTCCATTTAGTTCCTCTGGGATTGAGGCAGGTGCTGCGGTTCTGTGGATGCGCAGGCCTGCAGCTACAAGCACCTTGAAAACTCTAGATTGAGCATACCCGGGGAGTTTCGGGTCGTTTGTGAACTTGTCTTCTTGAATTGCAGTTTAATTTCACAACTAAGTTATTCTTTGCAGCTGCCACCCCGAGTAGATTGGCAAGATGTGACACATCAGCTCCTACTTTGTTTAGCCTTCTTGGGAAAAGAATGGGAAAATAGACTTTTTTTTTTCCTGCTTTAGTCTCAAAAGCTTCCCAGTGTTCAAGGAAACAGCATTGTCAAAGTAATTTACCTGACTCTCCCATGCTGTGACTGCACTGTCCACATGAATAAGGGTTCTACTGAAGAATGTCTTGCATGTTGTCTTTCTTTCTCCATTTTAAGAGTATGGAAAGGTTTCCCTCTAGGAAAACTAGTGAAGAACTGCATGTTATGCTTTAACAGAGTTTTTATTTAGAAAAATAAAGTATCTTGGCTTGGAGATCTCTAAGGTGCCTGTCTGTAGGATGAGACAGACTTCTTGTATGTACGAGTCCAGTTTCTTTAAATATTTTTGATCTCTCTGGAATTGCACAAGATGCAGTCCCTAGAATGTGATCACCACGAGGGGAGGTAACGCACTCCAAGCTGAATTGTAGAAGAAAACTGCAGCATTACCATGATTAAGTCCTTGCAGTTTTTCTCTCAAATCCTGAGTTTTGTGCACTGGTATAAGATATTATTTATAGAAACAAAGTTAGAGCCTTTTTCTGTTGCCCTTTTCTGGGCCTCATTCATGACTCTAACTTTGGGACTAGAAACTAGGACTGCATTCAAAGTATTAATTCTGTAGCATTACCTGAAATAACAGAGCTTCGGGAAGAAATAAAAATAGATCCTCCTTTCCTACGTCTGTAAGAGAAGTTCTTGACTCCAGTGTCAACTGGGAAAAGGGGGAGCTCTTCACAGAGTGGAACTTTTTTAAATTTTTTTTTCCTAATGCTGTTTTCTGTCCCCATGAAAGTGCCTGGAAGAACCTGCTCTTTGCAGTCTGTGAAGGAAGGACAGAAATGCCTGTGTATGATCTGCAGTCCTAACAGCCTCTCCTAGTGGAGGAGGACTAATAGATTTTAATGATTTCAGTCTTTCAGTCTTTAAAAAGTGTAGCTAGAAGTATTAGGATAATGAGTGTAGCTGAAGACTGTATTGAAGAAGGGCACTGAGCACCTAGAGCTAAGGAACAGCTTATTTGCACCGAGCATAGCTGCATGGAGAAAACTGCTTATGGCCACTGCATCTTCTTAGCTTTAACATGGTAGGTAGAGCAGGGGACAGCAACTTGACTTCTCTTGTTTTCCCTGCAAGTAGATCACGGAAGGGAGTGAGCTTGGAGCTGCAGCTGTCTGCTGTTGTGGGTCATAGTCACTGATCTGACTGTGTAACTGGGAAAGCTCTGCGTAGTGCATTGCTGTCTGCAAGCTTGTCGTTGTTCTCAATGAAACTTCAGCCTGAGATAAAATGAAAATGCTGCGAACTTACTTCACCGTTTGACTATTGTATATTTATAAAGTGTTTGCTTTAGACCTTTTCAGAAACTTAATTCTGCATTTGTTGCAATAAAAAACTAAAAACTTTGTTTTTTCTTTTGCTTTACTTGCCTCCTGACAAAGAACAGACCAGAAATGAGAAACTACGAAATAAAAGCTCACCTGCTGTATCCCAAAGGCAACTTTGCCTCTAAATTAATTAGAGAATGTTGTTTTATCCCATCTGCAGTCACAGCTTGCTCTTGTTTGAATAGTGTAGAAGCCCACTTGGAGTCATGTGAGCTGGTGGCTTTGCCTTTATTATTCCACTCCAGTTTCCTCAAGTAGAAAATTCTACTTGAGTTTCCTTTACTGGCATTAATGGTGATTGGTAGCTGGAATGCACTGTTGCAGGCTACTTATAAGCTTGTTTCATAGTCATCCAGAATTTCTTAGGGTCCGATAGACTTTTCTGATCAAGCCAATGCCAGTTCTCAGTTTCTGAGAACAAATATGTTACTGTAATGTAGGCTTTGTTAAGCTTTTGGCCCTAGAAACTTGGCTGAATTACCTGACTTTATTACGTTTCTAGGTTATTTTGCTAGTTTACCTTCAACATCTGGAAGTTGAGAGCAAATCAAACCTACTTAAGGTGATTTATTATCTTGGCCTTGACACTTTGTTTCTGTTTAAGCACTGTGCACCTTTTCCTTAAGAGTTGATAACCTTTTAATCAAAGAAATGACAAATTCTTATCAAACAAATACTCATCATTCATATTAAGAGTTCCCATTTAATTGGTGACCTGTGGATATCTTAGCCGTGAGCCTTGAGTACCCTGACAAATTCAGATGCTTAGTTTTCTCTCTGTGCTGTTCATCCTGCTAGTAGCAAGAATTTGCTGTGAACAAGGCATTATATTCTGGCTGGGTACCCATTATAATTAAATTATCATCTTTATCTATGTTCAGTGAACCTTTCTTTCAGTAACTCCCAAAGGAATGCACCTTTTTCCTACTTTGGGAAAATCTAAACTCTAACGAAAGGAGGAGGGTGGCAACAAGGTAAATATTTTGCAGCCTGCTATGTTTTCCTTGTAGGTTTGACTAATGGATTATGGTCAAGGCATAGTTGTTTTCTAGTACAAAATACAATAGCTTGCTTGTTTGCTTTTTTTGTTGTGTGTGTGTGTTTTTTTTTTTTCTTTTGGTCTGCAGTCTCTGTAATCCCCTTGGACTTGAACGTGAGTACCACATGATTTGGAGGTGTTCGATTAGCATGCTTCACTGCTGCAGAGCATCTCTGCATGTAACAGATGAGTAAATTAAATTGTGGGGAGAAGCAGCACGTGAGTGTTTGGTATGGCAGCTCTATGTCTAAGGCTTTAATATCTTGTTTCTGCTGTATGTTCTGGCAAAACTGAGGGGAGGCATCTGGTAATTTTGATTTCCAACCATGATTAAAAAAATAGTAGCTAAAGAAAGTAGTAGTTTCTGGTATAACTGCATGATGGTAACAACATTTCCAGACCCTGCCACAGTGCTTTTTCCTGACTTCAGGTTTTAGTATTTAGAATTAAAATATTTTCTACGTGTCTAAAGCTGGAATTTTTGTTTTCTGATAGTAACACGAACACTGACAATTGATGAGGACAACTGCTAAACTCTGATCTCACCTGAGAGGACTCATTGGAGTCTTCTAAAACATTCAGTTGTTGGCATATTGACTAGTGGATACCTTGAAATGCTGCTGTACAGTCACGAGTTGGGGCTGATCACCTCTGATGATTTGGAAGATACTGATCTCAACTATTGGTGCTGCTTTTGCAGAATTTGCTTATGTTAAGCACCAGAAAGCTACAGCTTTGCTTGGAGTAATTTTGGTAATTGATACCATCCGTGGCTGGAACATCCTCCTCCCAAGCTGTTTCATTCACATTGAAAGAAATGCAGAAATAATCAAGGAGCATTAGCTAGCTGTAGTGATGCTGTAACTAGTGCGTTACTCCACACAAATTATCTTTTGCTCCTCTAAAGCATTGATTGGTAGGTTGAATTAAAAACTGTCCAGCTTTCAATTGCTAGGCTGTTCTAAGCCATCTGCAATATTTTGAACAGCCGATGGTGACAGTAGAAGACACTAAGGATGACAGTTCAATGGCAATATGTGAAAGAAAAGTGACACCAAACCTGCTGGTAGTAATAATTCCAGCTGGAGTAGGAATTTATCTTGAAATCTGCTTGGTAAGGTTCTACCTTCAGAGGTTGGTTGAGTTCATTGCTTGCCACCACAGTGGCTGTTACTTGAACTGGTGGGTGTGTTCATGTAGAGCACTCGGCTTCGGAGTTGTGGCCTTTGGGAAAAGGATTTTGCTTGATTTGACAAGCTTAATATTGGTGGAACAGGGACATGAAGAGTTATTTATTTCTCTCAGGCTACTTTTTAATAAACTATTTGTTGAAGGTACAAGCTTGGGTGCTTCTGTCCTTTCTGAGGGTCACACCCAGCACCACTCCTCTTAAAATTAATGGTGACATTGCATCACGTCTTCGGCTGGCGTGTTCTCATTCAGCACTAAGGTATGACAACTTTTCCTCGTGCGTAAGAAGACTCCATTTGTTCTGGTTGAGGAGGAAACAGTTTCAGAGCTCACTGGAGTTGCATGCAGCTGTACACTGCAGCTTATTTTTTTCTAAGCATTAGTATTTTAAGTTGTTGTCCAGCTTCCTAAGTTGTCTCTTCCCTACAGCCTATATGGCTCCTGCTAGATGATCATGTATCCAGTCATGTTTGCATGAAGTGATCACAACTGGTCACTTTAAAGCACTTCCTAGACCATGCTCTGTTTTCTAGAGATACTTTGAGAGAACTGTTCAGAAAGCAACTGGTTAAATCATGAATACATGAAATATTAAATCCCTTTTTGAGGAGGGTTCCTATAAGAATCCCTCACTGTTTTAAGGTCTTCTAAGAACTGTTTGAGTGGATGTAGTAATCTGGTCAACACTTCCTTCACTGCTAGTATGGTTCTGCTAGTGAACCTAAATTGACTGCCTCATGCACATGAACATATTCAGACCCTCAAATTTCAATATGTCTTTATCTAGTTCGACACTTTGCAGTCGCTGCCTATTTACAAAAGCTATTCTAGTCATTTCTGTTTCCTCCAACAAATCCCATTTTTCAGTCTCATCACAAACATTTGGTCAATCCGTCAATCCCAGTGCACCAAGTGGTGTATGAGTAAAAACTATTTTCTAAAAATGTGCCTCAGATTCAATAACATACTTATTGAGCTAAATTGACTTCGCTGCTCAAAGATAAAAGGCAGTTAAAACATACCTTGTCAAAAAAACCACTAAATGTGGCTTGAATCATGAAAAGTGCAAGAAGGACCATGATTTTGGAAGGGGGAGACTTGCTTGACAGAAGTGCTGGTTAGAGGAAAGCAGGCAGCTCAGGGTGAATCTAGTTAAGTTTTAAGTTTATGGCATAAAGAAAGGTTAAAAAAAAAAAAAAACCTCTAAGATTGATCTGTGTGCTTAAAGTCTACAATTCTTATACTGATTCTTGCTAAGACAATTAAAGAGCTCCTAGAGCTAGTTTAAATTTCTAGGCTGGCTTTAGAGAGCAGTGGCTGCTTCTGCAGGTGCAGAAAACATGCAAGTCTGTCCAGCTAGGGAGGTGAGTCTCTGTGGTTGTCCTACTGGAGAGGTTTCTGGGAATGTGAAGATGCTGCTGTGAAACACTTTTGTGAGGCAGTTGAGGCTATAGCCTCATGGGTTGTTTTATGTCTTGCAGAAAGTCAGCTTAGGTTCCTAGTTTTTGGACTTTTAACACCTTAAATTCTTAAGAGTTCCATTTAAACACCATGTATTATTTAACTTGCCCTTCTCTTTTTGTGGAGCTGACAAATTTGAGTGACAGCTCAGCCTCTAAATGGAAATCAGAGCATCTTTGCCATAGTATAAGAAGCCTTTTTTTTTTTTTTTTTTTTTTTTTTTTTGCACCTGGTACTTACCTGATTCTCCAGCTCGGAGGTTTCTGTAACCTTTGAACTGCGTAAGTGTAGAATAGGAATGTGTCCTGTTAAAACTTGCATTTGTCTAAAGAGCCAGCTCCTCCTCACTCACCTCCGTCCTACATCTCTACATCTCGGTTGTGAATACCAAGGTGTGTGTCACTTCAAACTTGCTCGGTAGGTAGTTAATTTTTTTTTTTTTTTTTAACAGAGGAAGTGAATGCAGTCTGTAGTAACAGAACAGTAACCTTTGCTATCTCATTCCTTAATTATTTTTATTTCTTACCTTGACCAAAACACTTTTTTGAACTTCTTAATTAGGATTTAGGAGTTGATCGGCAGGTGATTTCGTGGCTGTGAAATGCTGGAGATTTTTCCAAAAATTTCTGTCCGAGATGATAGCACTGAATGCTCTTCATCTTGAAGGTCATGTACTTCAGGCTGCAAAACTAAAATTGGATACAGGCTTTCTTTGGGGAGAAAATGAGGAAAAGTGCTTACTTTATCTCATCTAAACAAAATCAACTGGCTGGATACTAGAGCATCAGCCTGGTAAAAGGATCCTTAAAAATGAAGTGCTTGGTGATGAAGGAAGGTAGGTGGAATAAGAGGGTCCAAAGGTTACTATTCTGAGGTAAGCAAGAACTTTCACTTAGCCTGGTTAAGTGAGCCCCACCTTCAAAGCTGGCTGTATTTTGAAAGCATTACAAAAAGGGCAGTCTGTGTGTATAAAGCAGTAAGCTTGAATTGTAGACCTCCTTGATACTTTGGGGGCCCTTTGGAGTAAAGCTTTCAAGGAAATGTTGCTAATATTAAGTTGGTGGGGTCAGGAATTCTCAAGTTTGTCATTGTTCTGACAGTAATAGTGGTTCTTTCTCCTTCTAGGATTTAACTCCTTGTCACAAAAGTGACCCTTTCCTTGCCTGTAGTCTTGCTTGCAGACAGACGTCAGGTAGATATCTGCTTCTGAGGTTGCTGTGTGTTATTCAGCATCTTTGATATTCTGAGTTTAACTTGCAGTCTTCAGATGCCACATTCAGTGTCACTAATTTTTGAAATATTCTAAATGGTGATTGTTTTCTTGGTATGATACTTCTGCATTAAGATTCATGCAAGTAAAGCAGCTATTGAGGGCTTTTGCAGTTGCTGCTCTTGCTTCTGTAGTCAAAATTGCTTCTATCAAGTAAATCTTGCTGACTTAAAGCAGTGTTTACTAGGTAGAGTACTACTGGTGTGCCCTAATCTAGGACAGGTGCTAAATAATAGGTCTGCTTTGCAGATCATGAAGCTCTTTAGATCTAAGACTACTGATTGCCTTATGGCACTGCAATATTAGGCAGAACTTTTGGTACAGAAATGCATAACCATTGAAAAGGGTGGATGTTACTACGAATTTCAGTTTGAGCTGTACAAGAGACTTATATGGGAAATGGGAGCAGATGAATTCCTTTTGTGGAGCTTGTGTGCTGAAATAGTTAAAGCTCTGGGTTTTGCTGTGTATTTGTGGTAAGATTTGATACCTTAGTTGATGGATGTTCATGTCTCTTCCCCAGATAAAATGTGTTTAAGCTTTGTGGGTTGTAGTGTAGGGGGTTAATAGATTTGTAGTTGTTAAGATCTGTGCCTGTAATTTAATTTCTGGAACTAGTACACTGTACATTAGTACACTTCATACTGAAAAGTTATTCAGTAACTTGATTTTGGTTACTGAGCTGCAAATAATGCTCGTGAACTTTGCAGCAAGGTTAAATGATAAATGTACAACAACAGATCTCCAATTCAGAGCCTATTCCTGGAGGCAATAAAGCCTTCTCTGGTGACCTTACTCCTGCAGATATTTCTACTGGCTATAGCAAGATTAAGCACTTGCTTATTCATGTTGCCTAATACCTATGGAGTTAGGACCTTCTCTTTTATTTTTGATATTTATTGCATTTTAACTGTAAGCAAAATAATTACCCTTAGGTTTGCTGTAGGGCTAGTTTGCCTCAAACTTTTTAAAATGAAGGTAGAATATAAATGTTTCTGTATTTGTGCTGGTGTAAGTTGCTTCAGAGTACTGGCAGATCTCCTCTGTGAGATCATGTATCAGCTTGCGAGGTAGAAGCCCGTCTGCGAGCACATTTAATCTATTTTTGATTTGTCAAGATCTCCAGGCTAGAAACAAAAAGCACTTTGTCCTCAGTACTCTTTTAAAGACTGACACTTTTGAATTCCTCTTGCTAGTTATTTGTTGAGTTGCTTTTCCTAGCGTGCTACTCTTGCAGAAGTGCAACTCAACTCGCTGCTTAGTAGAGGAGAGCCACAAGTGGGTCACTTCCACTCTATGTAGCAAGTTGCAAGGCTTTTCATCCGTAGGTTGAACATCTCGCACTGAGATCTCTGTTTGGACAGTTCAAAGTTCAATCTGTTCAACAAAAGTCATTAGAAAAACTTCTTTCAAGTGTGCTAGCCCCTGTGTGAGATTATACCAGAACTGCAGACTGCCTTGCCTCAAATCCATGATGCTCTCGGTCCTCTCGGATTCGTATGAGACAAAACAATGTGACTGAAAATACTTTCTTTAGTGGATTTTTCAGAGAATCATTCTTGCTGATTTATACTTTGTAGCTAAGAGAATGTGCAACTTAGAATATATCCTGGAAATGTGGCGTCCAGATTTTAGCTCTCATTTTTCATATCTTATTGCTCTGCTTTCCTTTCCCCTACCCCAAAGTGCCTAGATGTAGTGGGAAGTTTGAATCTTTACCTCACTTCATAATCTTTTTTGTGCAACTGTTTTCTGAAGAGCTAAACATCAGAGCTTTAAATTTCTGATGCCTATTAGAGCTGTGTGTGCACATTTCTAACCCTGCAGCAACTGTGAAAATATTCAGGCTATCTTTAAGCAGTTGAGCTTAGTTCTGTACTGTTTACTTCATGCTCTCCAGGTCTCTGTTTGCATTGATCTTTGCTAAGCAATAATGCTTGCTAACTCAAAGCATTAAACTGCTCATGGAGTTAGCGTGCTGTGAGAACAAGCCAACCAAAGAAACTTTATTCCAACTTCCTGATAGTGGAAATTCCTGTAGCGAAATAGCTGATTTAATCTTTGAGCTTGGAGAAAATGAGGGTGTTGAGAGTTACCTTATATTGGACTCTCATCTAGCCTGATATGTTGTGCCAGCAGCAAGAGGGTGTTGCGTGAAAAGAATAGTAATGGCCTTAGAACCATTGAGAGTAGCAGCTCCTACATTAACACAGGCAAGTCTGAGCTGCTTGTTCTTTGTTTTGAGCTCCCAGGTGCAGGGTGCATTCTCCACTGCAGTTAATTTTGACTGCTGTTGCTTCCGCAGGCAGCATCTGGGTGACGTTGCATCCTTCTAACGTGTCTAAGTGTATTTAAGCTTAAACTGCAAGGAAGACTCCATGATATCACTCTCCTCCCATGAAATGGTAGACAGTCAGTGGAATGTGGTGTGTCCTTCTCCTGAAGCAGGTTTCCAGTGCAGGTAATAACTGCTTCCTGAATGCTGCAGTAGGCCTTCTTAAGAGAGACCAGGTCAGATATGAGCATCTGGCTATGAGATGTATTTTACTGATTGTCTCGGGTGGAGCAGCTCCTGTTAACAGCTGGTGTGGGCATGCCACTAAAGACGCATCCGGTAAGGATGAACCCTTTTTGGCTGCAGATGCTTTTTGCAGTTTTCTTGGCAAGACAACTTGGTCAAATGGCCCTGCTGTAGCTGCAGTGTAAATGTCACCTTTTAGGACCCAACTGAAACGCTCTAAAAATCTTTGACTCCATGGGTTGAGATGCCCTGTGTGAAGATAGCTCTGACTCAGTGGAGGATACAAGCATATGATTAAACTTCAAGCTGTATCACTGAGTCAGAACTGTTAAGCTCCTGGTCTCTCAAGTTAGGACATCTCATCTATTCCATTATCCACTGAAATCACAGTCTGCCTCAACTCCTTGTGTTTCTTACCTCACTCTGCTCCTGTTTACCTTTATAGGAGCTCCTGCCCATATCTGGCAGTCACACCTGTACAACTAAGCATCTCAAGGCAGTTCTTTGATGCTTGGCAGTGACTGCCTGTGCGGAGGGGTTTACTCTGTGGCTCAGAATGTACCTGCGCACAGGTGCTCTTGGCACTTCACGGGATGCTGTTTGGTTCATCTAGGTGCTAATGTTGCTCCATACCAGTCTGGAAGCTTCTTGTGTGATAGCAACTTGCTCCAAAGCCAAAATTTGATGTTGTATTTCAATTTATTTAATTTTGTGTGAATTTTACAGATACTGCTGCAGAATTCATATGGTATTTCAAAAGTGTGTTTTTTTTTTTTAATATGACTGAAGAGCTTAAAGCTAGTGTAGACTTCTTAAAATCACTTTTTTTGTAAGCGTGGGAAAAAAATCTGATCCCTTCAGAAGGGAATGCATCCAACTTTTGATAGTCCACACAGAACTACTCACAGACTGCTTTGAGCTCTTTGGGTATGACATGGTAGCAAGACACTTCTGTCATTTCCCTCTGCAGCAGAAGTCCTTCTCCCAGCTTTGATCTCACAGGCTGTCCAACTTTTCTTCTGTTTATACTTTACACTCTTCAGTTGACTTCTGTACCATTTTATTCCTCCACAGTCAAGTTGTTAGAGGGAAGTACCTGGTACCTAATGTTTGCAGGCTTCTGTAGTGGATTTGTAGGGACTGTTCAAATGTATATTCTTTCCTTTCTTTTCTGTCTCTGAGCTTGCTGCCGACTTCTTCTTTAAAGGAGAGAGAGGTGTTTTGGGCAGGGAGGAGCCCGATCCCAAGAGTCAAGTGATTTGCAGGACAATATTTAGCATAGCTATCCTGATGCCAGTGAGGATGGTCTTCCATAGTCATGAAGCCAACAAAATTTTACCTCTTCTAACACTCTCTTAAACCGTCCCACCTCCCTGGAAAAGCTGAACAGTCTTTTGAACATTCAGAGTCTTTTGACTATCCAAAACATGTTTCCGTATTGCAGACAAATGTCTTGGAACTAAAGGACAACTGGCAGATGGAGAAGTCTTTTGGGTGTTTTTTGCAGTTGCAGTCAGGCTCCATAATGCAAACCATTGGTCAGCCTCAACTGTAAGTGGAAGAGAGCGAGTTCGAATGGTTGACAAAGTTGCCAAATGCTGATAAAGGATCTTTAGGTCACTTCAGTTTCTCTTTATGAGTTTGAGTTTCTTACGGAGGGCAATACCCAGCTTGTCTTACATGTTGCAAGAGGCAAGTTGTTATTTGGAGTGGGGAGGGCTGAGGCTCTTTGGAGGTGGAGGAGGAGGAAGTTGTGGAAAGCCAATGTGCTGTTACCGCATCGATCTCCCTAACCGTGCAAGACCTCTGCATTAAACCTGCCTGGACGTGCTGCTTGGCCTCCCACACCTGCTGTCCCTCCCATGGAAGCAAATGACAGATTCAGTTCCTTGGTGCCACAGTGCTTTCTAAAGCTGCCACCTCTGTCTTAATGCCCTGGCAGCCCTGCTGGAGGTGCCAGCGCAGCCTGCGAGCTGCTCGCTCCGCTCGGCACCACTGCAGCAGCCCGCTGAGCACTGGAGGCGTTAGCAAGTCTCACTGGCTGCTTCTCAGGCCTGACGTATCTAAGAATTAGATGGCTCTCTTTCACCAGGGGGATAATGAAATAATTCCTGCTGTGTTATTCATTAACTTGCACTTCATTCAGTGGCTTTTAAGAGGATAACGAGTATGTTTAGAGGTGGACTTGCGTAAGACTTCTGACATCCTTTTGATAAGATAAATGAGTTGAAGGTACGGCAGACGACTAGGAGCAGCTTAAGTGTAGTAGTGATGTTACACCAAGGTGACAGGCGGTGTCTTATGCTTACTGGCTTGAAAACTGGCTGAAGAATTTTGGTTTAAAGAAAACAATTTGCATTTGTAAATGTAGAAGAAATAACCCTTTAATGTTCAAAAGAATAATGCTTTAAGCAAGCAATGGGAATTAGGTATCTGACTTATTTTGCCTCTAAAACGAGCCTGAACTGGGATTCCTGTAAATAAGTCAAGCTGCAACACCAAATGCAAGTGCTGCTCTATTGGGAAGGCTTGCCAAGGGGTTAATCTTTCCCCAGACGAGGTTTTTACTCTGTAATGTGCAACTGAGCCAATAAACTAATATAAGCAGATTAAGTCGCTTGTGGGAGGGATGCAGACTGATCTTCTGAATGTTGCTGTGAATGCACTGGCATCAGCAGTTCATCCACATAGATAATAACTGTGATCACCGCAAGGAAAGGCTGCAGTTGGCTTAGGCATCTGAAGAACAGAACTCCTGAATGGCTCAGTAAGATTTTAAATTACCTTATCCTTGTAGAAGCACTAGGTGGGGGAATGGGAACCTTGGGAAGAAAAAGTAGGTAGTGGTCCTCTGAGCCCAGTGATTATTTTGTCTCCATTCTGCTTGTGGTGAGGAGTAAGTTCCTGGCTGCTTTCAGTTGTTTTATCTTTGGAGCTGTACATGCAACTTCTAGACCTGAATGCTCACTTCTATAAATCATCATCCCAGCTAATGCAGTTGTGTTTCACAAATACAGAGCACTATAAAAAAATCAAAGGTGCCTGAAAGCTAACTTTAGACATGCCTTTTAAGTGTCAAAACTTGAAGATGCCTCATGCTTTCGTTGTGTGTGGCTCTTCAGCCTTCTAAGGATACAGTGCTACCCTGTATCCATATGAAATGATGGGGAAAATATATTTAAAGTACAGTAAACACCTGGAGCTTAAATCAAAAAAGTGCTATAAAATAAGCAGTGTGGAAGAGACTGGCTTTAGAGTCAGTGTGGTGGTCTGAAAAAGGTTTAATAAAATGTATGTGTTGTTGAAAAGATACTCATGTTCCAAGAGCAGCATGGTGTAATGCACTGAATGGGGAGGGAGTTTGTGGGAAGGAAACGATGGAGAAGAGAATTGGTGATCATACATAAGCTCAAAGAAGCTGAACTAAATCTTCACAGGTCATTGAAGTACTTGTATTTTCTAATGCGAAATTCCTAGCTTCTTAATGGCAATATGTAATAATCAACAACTTTAATTCTGCTGCATATGTAAGTGGTGAAAATAGCTGCAGTGTCACTAATACACTTTTCTGTCAGCTCGTCTGCCTTAGTTTATTGTGCAAGTCCCCATAACAACCTTAACTTCTAGTCCAAAAATCCATGACCGAAGCATGCCAGCCCTGTCGAGGAGTTCTTCCTTTGCAGCAGCATTTACATGCACTGCTCTGACTTCTTGAGCTCTTGTGATTTTTTTTTTTTTTTTTTTTTTTTTTACCATACACAAGTTTGACCTGGTTTCATATATATATATATTCTCCCCCCCCCTCCCAGCCCCCCCCCAGATATCCTTTTTTCAGTCCCGTTGTAATGAGGACTGGAAAAACTGAGCATCTTCGAATCTCATCAAGTGTTTAAATTCTTTGACTGAATGTACAAATTACTGCAGTAATGTTGCTCCATGGGCTTCATTGGTTATTCTGGAAATCTCTACCATGGGGGAACACCCTTTTAAAATAGGCCTGTCACCTGAACCTGAAACCAGTTTATAGATAATTACATTTCCAAGCTAATGGCACAGATGCAGGACTATTATAACACTAGCTTATTTTAAAACATTTACTTATATATTCTATATGAATTTGTCTGACAGATTAAATTAATCTTGTCAAGTAAGCTTTCCTGTGTAAGAATGTAGTCTTTTGCCCAGGCAAAGCAGCTTGGCCAATTTTTGGTATCTCCATGTGGATGTACAAAACAGTGTTAACTCTTCTGATAACACCAGGCTGGATTGCTAAGGCCTCCTGTTTATGCGAACTACAAATTCTGAGATTTGCCTTGCATCACTTGGGAAACCTCTTGAAATAAAAGTTTATGATGAATCCAGTAGACATTAAGTGTTCTGAACAGTTGTTCTTGTCCTGTTTGTTCTTCCTACTTTTACTCACCATTTGAAGTCTTCCTTTGCCTTTGAGTTTTTTTCCTAACTTTCTTAAGCTTTCTTAAGGCTTCAAGCCTAATCCTGGAACAGGTCATCTAGAAGGAATCTGTCTTTGGAGATATTCAAAACACGGCCGCAAAACATGCCCTGAGCAACTTCATGTAATTGGAATGGTGTCAAGTAGGGGGTTGGACTAGATGATCTCCAGATGTCCCTTTCAACCCAAATTATTCTGTGATTGTGTGTAGGTGTGTGTGTCCATGCATGTGTGTGCATCTGTCCTGTTTTTTCATATTTTCTTGGAGTTAAGTGGGCAAAAATAATTTTTTGCTGTTTGTAAGTGAATATTGACTCATTCCTGTAGCTGTTAATACTGCAAAAAGTTCCAGTCTTGAATTCGAGCCTTTCTGAGGGAATGCTTTCTGCACAAGGCAGCCCTTTCAGACTTGAAGGCAAGCTTCCCTGCAAGAAACATTTAGTTTTGTTGTTAAGCAGGGAGGAAAGAAATTCTGTCCCTTCCTGGCTCACGCTTTGCAGACCAAAGTTGACACTTCGTAAGATTTGCTTCAGGAATCAAGATTTCTCAGTGCCATTCCATGTGCTGCCAACAGCTTTATCCCACTTGCTAAGATCATAAAACTAGATGTAGTCAGTTAAGGACAAGGTCTTTTGCTGTTTGATTTCATCTGGAGCAAAATGACAAACCAGGAACCTTAAAACCAAATGCTAAACTTCTTACTGCTCATTTTTGTTGTGTGTCCCTTCTTGACAAAGCCTACCCAACCTCTTGGATCTGAACAAATCATGCAACTTGAGTACTTCATCCTCATGGTTTTAAGGCTTACCTCTGGGTTTGCATTCAGTAAGTATAGACTCTGACTTGCTTTAGCTACTAAATCAGCTATCTTTGAATTTAAAATCTCTTCTAGTAAAGAATACAAATAGACCTGTCTAATCAATCCTGTTTATTTTTTTCCTGTGACATGCTGCTTTTTGTGCCCTTATTTAAGATTAAGATCTGTTTGTTAGAAAAGAAGTCTGGTTTTGAAAAATTTCTAGTTTATTACACTATTTACACAGCTTTAAGCAAACTCCTGGACTAACATGCCCTTGTTTTTGTATTTGTTTGGAAAGTACAACTTGAAGGGTGCATGCCAAATCTAACGTAAAGATGGTTATAAAACTTTTTTTCATTGTTGGCTGATAATGAAATACAAAGGTTCATGTGTAAAACAAGATTAAAGCGGATAAATTAAGTTCCTTGTTTACTGATATGTATCTTGTTTAACATCTTTTTATTATTATTTTTATTAAACTACCTTGCCTGATCGTCAGGTAGTTCTGTTTCTAGTGCAGCAGCTGTAAATTTTGTAGTATCTGTCTTGGTAAAGATATGGCGACATTTTACCTCAGAAAAGTTACTGAGAGCCTAAGCTTTTTGTGTCTTTGAATTGATGGTCTTTTCTTTAATTGCAACCAAGCCTTTCCTAGGGAACTAATTTGTTTTGAGTCATGCTGGAAAAAAATGAATATTTTCTTAGTATTAGGATAAAACAGATGGTGCTTCCAGGGGTGATTTCTAGCAGTGTGTACATACAGGTATCCGTTATTATCCTGCACTACTAATTTGTCATTTTTTAAAAAGACCTGCAGTATAAAATTATTCTGGAGTCATCTCTCTCTCTCTCTCAAGTGAAAACTAATCAGTTCTACAGAACTCTAGTGTAGACTGATAAAAAGTCAGTAGACAAAAAACCCTCACTTAAATCTTCCTTATTTTCTCCCAGAGAAGCTCCTTGTTGCTGATTGATAGAGCCATTGAAGCACACTGTTTGGAAAGGAGCTAAAGCTACCATAAAGGATTGATTCCCTTATTCAAATAACAGCTCATATCTTGCTAAGGAAAACTGAACACTTGGGTCAATGGATTTTTAAGTTTAAGCCTTGGAGGGGAGAGACTCTTCTATGGCTGGTATATATTGATTGGGGGTATATCAAATCTTGTTGAAGTAGAAGCTGAGTTGCATTCTGGCATGGACTTTACTTCTAACTGAAACTTGTTGCTTTTGGTACAAATGTGCCTTTGAAAATCTTTGGTGTCTCTAGGTGCAATTTTTCAGGCTATTTTGGTGGTAGACTGATAGACCTGTGGTTTTATCAGACTTACATGGAGAGAAGATCTATAGGGAGCTGTCATGACTATACCCAGCCTCCTGGCTGTCTAGGAATCCTCTTTAGAAATCCTAATTATCCTTTGCTTTGAGATGTACAAAATCGGAACGCAAGGGTCCCAGAATGTGCTATCACAGTGGAGTAGCTGGAGGGGCTGCTGGACTTGAATTACATAATAGCTCCAGTTTGTTCCTCCTAAAGAGCTGCTTTGGAGCTTTTAGAGGAATAAACTTTGCAGCTGAGTAAAATAAACTTGATCCTACTCTGAGGACCCCTGGAAAGCAGCTCTTGCAGGGAAGGGTCTGGGAGCGTTAGTGGGCAACAAGTTAATGATGAGCCAGCAGTGTGCCCTGGGGCCAAGGTGGCCAGTGGTGTCCTGGGGTGCATTTGGAAAAGCATTGCCAGCAGCTGAGGGAGGCGACCCTGCTTCTCTGCTCAGCCCTGGCGAGGCCACATCTGCAGTTCTGTGCGCAGTTCTGGGCACCCCAGGACAGCAGAGACACAGGAGAGAGTCCAGCAAAGGGCTACGAAGATGTTTAAGAGACTGGAGCATCTCTGCTGTGAGGAGAGCCTGAGGGAGCTGGGCCTGTTCAGCCTGGAGGAGGGAAGGCTGAGGGGGGATGTTACCAGTGTGTGGAAATACTCTAAGGGAGGGTGTCAAGAGAATGGGGTCACATTGTTTTCAGTGGTATCAACAGGACAAGAGGCCATGGCCACAAACTGAGACAGAAGATCATCCCCCTGAACATGAGGGAAGACTTCTTGCAGTGAGAGTGGCCAAGCGCTAGGACAGATTGCCCGGGGAGGTTGTGAAGGCTCCTTCTCCGAAGACGCTCAAAACTTGCATTATCTGTGCAACCTGCTTGAGGTGACCCTGCTTGAGTAGGGAGGTGGGACTAGACGATCTCCAGAGGTGCCTTCCAACCTCGGCCCTTCTGTGTTTCTGTATTTGAGACCAGACACCCATACTATATAGCACTCATCTTCCAAACAGTACAAAAATGCAAGTACATGGTTATTCTCTTCTAAATTGTTTAGGTCACCTAAAGAAATGCAAGACTATTGATTGTGCTTCGTGTCTCTCCGGTCAAAGCAGGGCATGTGTTTAGAGAGGGAAAATAAAAAGATAAAAAGGTTGCTTGAGTGAGCTGTAACCTTGACTGGTCATTGAGTTCCTCACTGTAACTTGAAATGTGGTCGTCTCTAGCTACCTGAGTGCTGGAGACACTTTTTGGGGCATATATTTGCAAGATCCTCTCTAAGTTTATTTTGCCTTTTTCCTTACCTCCATTTTAGTTGTGGGCCCCATTTCCAACCCTTATTTGACAGTGAAGTGGTCGGCTTGCCAATGGGAAGCAGTATTGTGTAATTGCGCTTCCTGCATCTGCAAGTACCTGGCTGTCCACGGATGGAGAGAAATGGGAGCGAATAACAGCCTTAGTATTTAGAGGACAGTGAAGCTGCTTAATTGTAGGAGCAAGTGTTTGCTCTTTGGCGTTTTTGTGGGGGATCCCTTGATGAGGAAAGCCATCTAGCTCAAACTCTGTTGCAACCTTGTAAATGCACCTGGGGAAGCCTAAATTCTTTGTTTTGGTACCTAGCAAAAGGGCTAACATTGATGCAAGTGTTTCCCCTCTCAGCAGGAAGCTTGACCATTAATAGGGCACACGGTAGGGAGGGTGGAGAAGCTGAAACCAAAAATGAATTGATGCAGCCATCTTGCCTAAGCTGGACCAGGGTTGTCAGCTCAGCCCTGAGAAGGGGGTTAACCCACTCTTGTAATTCAGTTGTCTGACTTTAAGCTTGCTGTCTGAGGGGCTCCTAGTCAAAACTGGCTTTTTTTTAATGTAAGCCGGTGGTGTTTCCTCAACCAACCCTATGCTGATCTCCTTATCATGCGTAAGCACACTCCACTTTTATCTAACTCCTACCTTTTGCCTTATAAGCTTGCACACTCTTCCCCGAAAAGCAGACCTTGCTGTGATCCTAGGAAAGACTGGCCCTGAGCCTTCCTCAGCTCCTGAAATGTGAAATTGGGTGGGTCGGTTCATAAAAAGGGCAGCCCCTTGTGCCTAGGGTAGAGTTGGCTCCCTTCTGAGGGCAGCTCTTTGGATGTAATTATTTGGTTAACTTGTGTTGATCCAAGATTATTTTACATGTACTAGTAAAATATTTGTGTTCATGCTTTTTTGTATTTACACAGCTTTATACCGTAAATAAACAGCTCCACTAATGTTGTGATCAAGCATATTCTTCCTGTCACCACGGCTGCGTGGAAGAAACTAGTTCTTTATCCCCTGAGTTCGTGGATGCCAGCAGAAATACTGTGGCTGTGTATTAGACCTAAAGGCATTTTCTCCTGTTGGTAGAGAAAGCAGTTGTAGAGCCAGCCCTATTCGAGTGTAATGAGCATTCGAACTGCAAATTCTGCAACCGTTTGACTCCAGAGCTACAAATAAGACTGTGGAAATCAGCAGAAGGGTTCAGGAATCTTTCGGAAGCCAACAACCTTCATGGTTGTTGAATTTAATCCAGCATCTGCAGGGAAGGTGCTTGTGCCCATGGGCTGATGGGGCAGTTCAGCACTGGCCTTCTCCAGTGTCACAGCCCTTGAATCTCTCAGAGCAAACAAACCTGTGTTGTCACAAAAGGTTTTTAGGAATAGGGCTTTTTAGTCTTACATATCATTAGTCTTGCAAAGAGGTGTGTGAGGTTTTTTGTTTTTGTTTTGTATTTTTCTCCTGAAATGAAATATTTATGAATTCAAGACTCTCCAATAAAAGGTCATTATGGCCTCTTGATCATTTGTGTTTCCTTCTGGCTTGCTATCATTTTCATTTCACTATAGGAAGCCTACAATAAAACCATTTATAGCAAGGCTCTTAGGAAAATTGCAGAAACCAAAAGGAGACTTAACTAGATTCTCATGTGTACATGATGATGATCCTACTCCTTTTGTTCTGACAGGTTTAGGCTGTAGCTCCTCCAACCAAAGTTGAATTCTTCATGACAGTACATTTTAGAGCCTACATGCTCCATATCTTGATAGTTCATATGTAGCTGACTCAAATTCTGCAACTGCTGAAAGACAGGCATTAGGCTTCAGCATTTGCTTTCTCTTTTGGTCACCATTAGCTTCAAGAAGCCAAGTGCTTGTGTTTGGTTAGGCTGCTGGAGATGCTGCTAAGGTCGGGCCTGGGTGGGCGCTGCACAGACCTGCTGCTCTCTTGGGCCTCTTGCGTGGCCCTTAAGCGATGGTCATGCCCCTCCTGCCCAAACAGGCTTCACAATGAAGATAGGTTTTTGTTTGCAGTTTAAGAATTAATAGATTAAAGCTTAGGTGATTTGTAAGTGTTGAGTAAGGTGCAGTAAAATAAAATCACCTCTAATTACCAGCCTTTATAGCAGGACAAAGCGTTTTTGGAGTGTCCTGCCTCTTCCTGTGAATAGCACTGATGATTTCTGAGGGCCTGTGGTTCCTGATATGGACATTTTGCAGCAACTTTAAAACCCTTAATGTTTTGCCATGTAAATACATGAATTATTCACAGCAAGCATCTGGTATTTTAAATAAATTTGTGTTACAGAAGGAAACATTGACTGGTGCTTGTTAAAGAGGTCTTAAAAGCTTACTGCTCAAGCCAAGTGTGGTGTATAAGAGGCCAATTTCTACACTTAGGAGCTAATGGGGGAGCAGAGGAGCAAAATGCTTGAGAGGCTTCTATACCAAGCTGCTCTTCTCCCGGTTTTAATTTAATTTCGGTGTGTGGTAAAGGATTACAAAGCAATTGAAAGAAAAGGAGAGAAAAAAAAAAAAAAAAGGGGGGTTGATTATCAAAGCTTCAGGCTTCCAGTGGTGTGATAGAAGAACTTCACAGACAGGTAAATGAAACCCCAGTTTATATCCAGTTATAGTGGCAGCATTTGGATCTTGGGGGCTTAGCCAAATGAAGAGGAAGAAATTCAAAGGAAGGAACTGGAAATACTACAAGAAGTGATGTTTTCCTCAGAGTTTTGGTCTCTGTCTTGCTGGATTGTTTCGAGATCAGTGTGGAAGAATATTAATACAGAAGCTTGCAATCATGGGAACATACTTTTTTTCTTACAAATCTTCAAATTATTGGAATTTACTGTAATTCCACCTAGAGTTTCTTTCTTTACATCATTTACGGAGGAAATCTGTCTTCTTCTAATGCAAGATCAAATTTTCTTTAGCACCATTTGCTCTTAGCAGTGCTTTTACTGTCCCTCGTACTCGATTCTTCTAGACCTTGTGGTCTAGAACCTGTCCTTGCTTTGGACTTCTCCAGTTAAAAGTTACGGGCTTGGCTGTTGCATGAGAGTGGAGGGTGAGACTTGTACACCAGAAAATGCCTCCCTGAAGGGCAACGTTTTCTTTCTCCGATTTTAAAGCTTTCTCTAGAGCAGTAACTTTGTGTTGCCCAGGCTCAGGAGCGGCTACGCAGAGGGGCAGCCAGCCCAATGCTCTCCCTTGCGCTGTGGTTTCGAGCTCAGCCACAAACTCGCTGCATCACTCTCAGGTGCTGCGTATCTAATAATGTGTTAAGGGATAGGAACAAAGTACTACTAAGCAAAGGGTAAAAATAGCTTTAGAAGCAAACAAGTTAGACCCCAAGAAAAGAGGCAGCAAGGACACGAAGACCAAAGATGAGCTAAAATAATGGGGGAAAAAGTGAGCAAACCTACAGCGGAATGGCAAATGTGGGATCACGTGGTACGAGAGGAGGCCTGTGGGCTGCAGAGCTAAGCTGGGGGATGACCAGAGCGTGTGAAACACAAACAGAAATGAAGAAGTGTGAATGTGAAGCCCTGCTTGCATCATGCTGAGGTTGTGACACGCTGCGGCACAGCCCGGGTAGAAATGCGGCAGCGTGCAGAGAGGTTAAGCGCATCTTCCTTTTTTGTTTTTGCTGGATGCATCCTTGCAGCTAAGAAACTAAAGCAATGGCTTTCTGAGCATTAGTTAAATAAGCTTGCATATTAAAATGTCACTCGGGAATCTTTGCCCAAGCGTTTGCCTGCGTTTCATTTAAATACGTGTTAACAGAAGCATTATCACAGATTCAGGGCATAGCTAGAGTTGGAGAGGGTCTAGGCCAGTGCCTTGCTCAGGGCAGGGCCGTCTTTGAGCTACCATCAGGTTGCTCAGCCACCTTGTCCGCTCAAGTTGGGAAAATCTCCAGGAACGTTTTTTTCTCGTAATCATTTTACTCCTTGGTTTTGGCTCCTGGTGCCTGCGTGTTATATCAGCTGCCCCCTCCAGTTGCCGTAGCATCATCCAGGAAAATGCAGCAGAGGTGAGACCCAAGGGGCTCTTCCACCCCTCCTTTCCGTGTTTACTGCTCGGTAGAGTCCCCTGAAGTGTCAACAGCGGGAGGGATCCCAGGAAGATGGTTCCAAGCAAAATCTTAGCTTTAGTCTTCAAATTAAGAGCTACCTAACAAAATGACAATTTAAAATCAGACTGTGTTAACAAGTCCTGCAGAATCTCAATGTCTGTACTTAAAAACAAGCAATCAATCCAGAGCAACCAAGTGGGGAGAAAGGTGGTGGAAAGCCTACTCCCTTTCCAGACACGTGTGAGGAGTTGCAAAAAAGAGACTGGGCTGTTCCCTTCCCTCTCTTCTTCCCGAAGCCCATCATGGTGCTGAGCCTGTTCCCTGTGGATTGGGCGAAGGGAAGAGGCAGAGCAAGGGAAACGGTGGGAGCACACGCTCCTGGGAACGCCTGTCCCTGCCCCCAGGGGAGCTGGGCAGGATTTGCTGTGTTACCCGAGCGCTCGGAACAGCCCCGGGGATTGCTCTCCCTGTCAGCGACTGCAGGACGCTCCTGATATCCCCGTCAAAACCTCCTCGCCCTCTTTTGCAAGCAACCAAATGGCACTTTTAGAAACTGTTCTGGAAAAGCAATCCATGCTTGCTGGTGGCTTTTAATGACAGGCGTAGCATGTTTCTTCCTACAGGCAGTGTTTTTTTTTGTTTTCAATTTTGGCACAAGCCGTCGCCTTAGGAAGCGATAGGGCTCTAGGTGCTTATCTGCGCCCTGCAGCTGCGCGGGAGGCACCCAGCGAGCACCGTGTGCGGGAGGGACTTTCCAAGCACTGGCAGCAATAAAGCGGAATCGTTCACGCTTGGATCAGAACAGACTTTCCTGTTTTTAAACTTCTCCAGAAAACCCTGGTGATCCAGGGGGGAAAAAGCCTCCTGCAGGTTTCATTGAACTTTTCTCTGACACCTCAAACTGAATAAAACCCAAGTCTCCCTCCTACCACCACACCCTGCACGTGTGTTTTGCCTTGTTGAAAACATGGGCTCAATCAGAAAAGCAGCTCTGAAAAAAGTTGTTCTCCAGTTGCCTCCTTGGCATGACTTTCTTTTAATGCGTGTCCTTGGTATTCCCAGCCAAGGCAGCTTTATACATGCAGGTGGCTGCAAAGTTGAGCTTGCTCCAAGGGTTCACCTGCTCCCTCGGCACAGAGCCGTGTGCCTTTTGCTTCCTGTGCAATATTTAATTATCATTTAATTATCATTAACCTGTACAAGCTCCTGGTGCAGGAATTTGCCTTGCTGCTTGGTATTTGTATACCATGTGTCCTAACATGCAGCCCCGACCTGAACTGTTAAATTCCCTTTTGTTTGCACTTTCCACCTATGCTTTTCTACTACCCAGTATCTAAAATTATGCATCCCTTTCTCGTGTATCGATAGCATTTTCTTCCTCTTTCCTGCTGTGAAATGACCATAGGAGACCATAAATGTTAGACACAGATACGATTAATGGAGCGCAGTGTGGAAATTACCACTATTTGGGGCACATCACAGCACTAAGAAACGGTACAGTGGGATTATTTGGATGCATAAGTTAAACTTTCCAGGCATAGACAGGTCCAGTGTGCTGTGGGGACCATGTCCAAGTTATTGTAGAGAGTAAATCTTCTGGCACCCTGGAAGCAAAAGAGAGGTAATTCCTTGACATGCTTTACAGAATCCCAGAAGGGCTGAGGTTGGAAGGGACCTCTAGGGATCATCTAGTCCAACCCCCCTGCTCCAGCAGGGACACCCAGAGCACGTGGCACAGGGTGGTATCCAGGTGGGTTTGTAAATCTCCAGAGAAGCAGACTCTACAACCTCCCTGGGCAGCCTATGCCAGGGCTCTGTCACCCTCACAGGAAAGAAGTTCTTCCTCACATGGAGGTGGAACTGCCTGGGTTTTAATTTGCACCTGTTACCCCTTGTCCTGCCACTAACCACCACTGAGAAGAGTTTGGCCCCATCTTCTTTACATTATCCCCTCAGGTACTTACATGTATTGATGAGATCTGCTCTCAGTTTTCTCTTCTCCAGACTAAACAGGCCCTGCTCACTTAGTCTTTCCTCATACGATAGATGCTCCAGTCCCTTCATCATCTTCGTGGCCCTGCGCTGGCCCCTCTCTAGCAGCTCCACGTCCCTCTTGTCCTGGGGAGCCCAGAACTGCCCCCAACACTCCAGGTGCCTCCCCAGAGCTGAGCAGAGGGGCAGGATCCCCTCTCTTGCCCACTGGCAACGCTCCTCCTGCTGCAGCCAGGAGCCCACTGGCCTTCTTGGCCACGAGGGCACGTTGCTGCCTCCTGGGTAACTCGTCAACCACGACTCCCAAATCCCTGTCCACGGAGCTGCTTTCCAGCAGGTCAGCCCCTAATCTGTGCTGGTGCCTGGGGTTATTCCTCCCGAGGTGCAGGACCCTGCACTTGTCCTTGTTGAATCTTGTGAGGTTCCTCTCTGCCCACCTCTCCAACCTGTCCAGGTCCCTCTGAATGGCAGCGCAGCCCTGGGGGTGTCAGCCCTTCCGCTGTGTTTGGTGTCATCTGCAAACTTGCTGAGGGTGCGCTCTGTGCCCTCGTCTAAGCCATTGATGAACAAGCTGAACAGCACTGGGCCCAGTACTGACCCTTGGGGGACACCACTTAGGAACTTTAGGATCATTTGGGTTTAGTCAGCACCTTTAATTTTAGGTCCGGCATGTTTTAATGTGGACCTATATATCCACATGACTCAAGCTGTTAAAGCTGTCGCTCGGCCGCTTTGCAGCAGCTTGTGTTGCTCAATAGTTTGTTTCCTCACTTTCCGGTACCAGAGAGTGTTGAAAAACATTTAAATTGCTTTAAGGCCAAGTTTTCCGAAATGTTCCCCAGCAGAAGTCAGGTCCCTAGCCGGTGTGTCTGTCCGAGTGCTGCATTCCCCCTTTATGTGTCTGAAGATGTCAGTAGTTACGAGTGCTGATGCAGTAGTTAGTAATTTACTTTTTCTCTTTAATTAGGACAAGCTAGCCTGATGGCTGATTTTTTTTTGTTTATGTTGTTGGCTATTCAAAAAGAAGGCGCTTTGAAACGTAAGTCTTAGGTTTTCATGTGTTGTCTTTCTCTGTGCAGCTGCCGATGTGAAGCAGTGGAGGAGAATTATCTGAAACTTCCCGGGACGGAGAGGACTGTTTCGTTGTCTCCTACTCTTTGGTAAGTTAACAAGTTGTATGGTTTTGATGGGACTAGCTCCCTCCTCAAAGTGGGTTCTGCA
Source organism: Tinamus guttatus (assembly GCF_059628265.1). Classification (NCBI taxonomy): domain Eukaryota; kingdom Metazoa; phylum Chordata; class Aves; order Tinamiformes; family Tinamidae; genus Tinamus; species Tinamus guttatus. Next base: position 1,448,505 of record NW_028288993.1, on the reverse strand, counting down.
ATTATAGCTTAGTTTCTTCATTCATTCTGCATTCTTCAAGTGGTTTCTACACTGTTAGGCAAAAACAAAAAAACTACAGAGAACATGACCTGCTCATTTCCAGAGTGAAGTGTCCATATTGTTACGTATTAACGTAGGTCAATCCTTTTGGAAGGTATTCAGTTACCTCCAAATGTGGGTCAGGAAGGAGGGAAACCCTGCAGTTGAGGATTGAAAGGTGGGAAACTGGGTATTCCTCCTCATGCCTGCATAACGTCCTTTCACCTCCGAAAAGGGAAGACGTATTTTCACTCAGTAACAGGAGCATCTTTTGCAAAAGCAAGATCAATCTCTTATACTTGCAGAAGTATGATTTTCAAAATCTTTGGTTTCCTTTTGAAAATTGCTACAAGACGGCTGTGACAGCAAATAGGTTTTGAGACACTAGTGTCAGCTCAGTTTGCTTATGATGCTGGAATCAATCGAATTCAGGGAAAATTCAGGAAAAATGATTTGGAAGGGGAAGGCTAGGGAAGAATGTGGAAAACTCGAATCCTTCATTTTTCTTCATATGTTCTACATTTTTTTTAATGCTATACATTACACACGTAGCTGTCCTGAACTATATGTGAATTTAAAAAATCATTTTAATATTTTTTTGTTTTGCAATTTGTGGCAAAAGTATGGTTGATGCTCATTTTAATTATGTACATGATTTAGACCTGAGGACACATCTCATAATAGAAAGTAATTAAGATATTCCTATACCAGCTGAGCAGATTCTGAGGTTGCAGCCTAAACTAATCAGTTAGCCTTTCAAGCGCAACATAAGGATGCAGAATGAGCAAGACCAGCATCTTCTTTTTTGTGTGTGCAATTTAATATGTATAAAGCTACTGTTGAAAGGATAGCATATGTATAAAGCCACTGTTGAGAGGAAACTGGTAACTTCATAAACCTTTTTTTGGCTGCATTTTTATTAAAAAAAATAAAATAATAATTCTCACAATGCAAGCAACTCTGCCATGTGTTTATATGTGTGCTATTTATATGCTATCCCATTTATAAATAGCAGCCTTAATGGGAGAGTTCTCTTTTTAAGGACTTTTTTTCTTGGTCAGTTGTTACCTAATCTCTATTTGAACATTTCCATTTGATCCTAGAAAATATTTTTTGCCATTAGGGAAGAACTGGTGATTTGTCAGCTGTGGTTAAACAAAACTAGAACAAAACTCCATTCAGCTGCTGTTCAGAAAATACAGACTGGGTCAATTTGCAGGTAGGTTTCTTTAATCAGGTTGTGCTAATCGCATTTTGTAGCAAACTGTCTTTGAATGTATCATGGTACCTTAATTATCATCAGTAAAATTCAGCAGAGCTGCTTGTTGTACAAAGTCTGTCCTTGTTCCTTTGGCCTATGCATCCTCCAAGGCCGGGGCTTTCACAGCAAAGGTCAGAAATCCCCTTAGTAGCCATCACAAAATCACTATCATCCCTTTTTTCTCCAACATGACTAGCTTGGTAGAGATGGCCACTTGCATGATAGGAGTAGCCTAGAAAGCTTTGCAGGGAAAGAGATTGTGATCACAGGGGTTGTTTCGCAGCTCGTTTTGCACTTTGTGGCATTGCCAAGAAGGGTCGTGGTCTCCGGGTGTCCTTCCCTTATTCAATCTAGTGACCATGATCATCTAGCAATGCAATGAGTGAGGTCAGCTTGCAGGTGTGGTGGGAAATGAGGATTGGATCCTGAAGGATCCATCCTTCAGGTGGATTTGTTTTCCATCAGATCAACAATCTTCAGTCTAATAAATACTTTTCTTGCTGTATTTGCCAGCAGTTTTTAGCAGTATTTTTGTGTTACAGCAGTTAAGGTGATGAAGCATTTCATTAACATCTAGAAGCAGCCTGAGCATGCCGGCTCTGTTCATACCAGAAATGGTTTTTGTAAGTTCTTGTACCTTTTACCTTGGTAACATCACAGTTTATAGCTGTTAATTGAAACTGAAAACACTGTAACTGAAACTGAAAACATTTTTGCTCACATGATTTTCTCAAAATTCACTTAAAGAAGGGAAATTCTATGCATTCATGTAGAAACTACATCAGTGTAATAGAAGCAGTTTTGCAGCTGAATGCAGCTTAAGAAACTTGTTCTGCTGTTATCTGCAAATGGTCTCTGCAAATGGTTCATGTTGGATTTTAGGCAGTTTTTAAAAGAGCTATTTCTTTAAGTTAATATTCTTTTTATTAACATGCAGGAGTTTAGTACACTCTATATTTTTAACATGAATATAGCTAACCAATAAAAAACGTAAAGGAACAATTTTGTCACATAGAGTGCTCAACAAATGAAAACCTCTCATCAGTGACACTAGGCATGCTTTAGATTTGTAGAAAAGCTCAACTTTTTAATGAGGTGTTTGTTTCTTTATTAATTGTGCTTGAAATTGAAGATATTTTCTGAACTAGCTCAGTCTTTTTTAGTGATGTGGAGCTGCCTGGTCTGAGCCGCGCGCGCTGCGGGTGCTGGTTCTGGAAGGGCAGCCTCGGCGCTGGCGAGAAGGGACTTGGCTGCAGAAGGTGGTGGTGCCAGCAGCCCCTCTCCTGCCAGCGAGGCATCCCGAGACGTCCTGCACAGAGGTGCTTGGCTAACCACACTGGTGCTCTTCTCCCCTCCTCTGGCTGGCTCTTGGCTTGACACAGGATGTGTAAACTAATAATTGCCTTACGGGTGGAGAAGGAGACTTGCGCTGAGCTGTACATTCTCAAACCCATCTTCTCTTGAATCATTAATTTCCATTGTATCAGGATACGCTGCAGAGATAATCCAGTCGGTGCCTTTTCTTGACTGATGAGCTTGCGGACAGAGGTCGCTTGGACAGATAAGCCTATGGTTTAGCCAGCTGTCATTTTAAATTTCCTTGAGCAGGAGCTTCCTTTCTTAAATCTTGCAGATCAAGGACAAAGGTGCATCGCTTAATCTGAAAAATACAGTCAGAACCAAAGATTAGAAGCTAAAACAGTTGCCTTTGAGAGAACTGCTGCATTTCTCATTTCTTGATGCCTTTGAGGCAAGGCTAGATTTGGGTGGGAAGATGCACGTAACCAAGCACAGCCTGCATAAAATACAGAGCTGTGTTGTAGTCAAGGCCGAGGTCTTGGTTTGAAGGCAGGGGCTGGGTGCTGTGACTTCTGATATGCGAGAGGTCAAATGTGATGAATTTATGGCCTGCTTAGCTTTAATCACTGTGATGTGCTGAATATTCTCCTCAGCTGCAGGGGGATCTCATGTTCATATAGAGCTCCATATGGAGCTCTTTTCATCCTCCAGTTTCTTTTAAAACAAGAATATTTATTAAATAATTCTGCATTTCTGAAATCATTATTCACAGCAATACTGTCTTCATCTTGCTGTCGGCAGAGAAGATTTCTAGATTTCCTTGGTTTCTAATAACTTCAAAGAATCTGGTTACCTGACTTCATTCTTGCAGTCATGGAAATTTCTGTGCTGGGTTTTCGTTTTTTTTCTTATTGCTAGTTTTTTGCTTAGTTGATGGTTTCAGTTTTCTGTCAAGCCATGTAGTTTTTGTTTTTTTCTTTTTGTTTAAAATTATGCTCTTATATATAACATTTCCTTTATTTTTTTTCAAAGACTTACTGGCAGTTCTATCTCAATTCTACCTATATTTTCCTCCAATTTTATATACTTATATTCCTGAACAATTATACGTGTGTGCTGTGGTCGACATGCTCCTCAGTTTACCATATGCAATATGGTCATGATTTTCAAGCATGAGGCAAGGATAACTTTCCAGCTCAGTGAATAACAACAACCATTTTTTTTCTGCGATAATGAAGTCCAGAAGAAAGTTGCATTGTTGCACACAATGTAGTTTATTAGAAAATAGCATCTATCTCTTCTTAAACTCCCACAATATCTTATGTGGAATGTGCTTACTGTTGAACTCCGTTTTTTGTAACCTAAATGGAAGTTTCCTGCAATTTCCCTCTATAATACTGAAAATGGTTAAGGAATTGCCCTTTCTGTTTAGTAGCACAGTGTGTAATGCCCCTGCTCTTGTGGCTTGTGGGTACCCAATACCTGAGACTGGCAGAAAAAGCAGGCTATGAGATAGCAAAAAGTGAGTAAAAATGCAGAAACGGGGGAGGCTCAGCTTTCCTTGGACTTTCATAAAATAATGTGAGTTAACCCACGCTCATCGCCACATTTCACACTGCAGATGAGTGTTTGTACCCTGACACTGTTCCTTCAACGCCTTGTTCTAGATCCTGTAATGAACTGTGGTATTTTGAACCCGCTTGCAAGCCTTTATACTCTCCTGCTTGCCTTCCCCAGGAAGGTAAAGGCATTTTGTTTGTTGGAATAGTGTGTTTAAAAGAGACTTCAGGGACAGAGCAGTGCTCTTGCATTGATCTGTATACGTTTTTACACAGAGGGATGTTTTAGGCTCAGACTCATCCATCTCCCCCTCCTTTTGCCTTTGTAAAGATGCTGCACGATGCACAGAGTATCGGTCGCACCTCCTGTGTTATCGCTGTGCCTGCGGGCTGCTGTATTTGAAATATTATTCTTCTGTCAACCACAACACCGATAATTCCAAATTTATCAATGAGCAATGTGGCATATGACCTGCGAGCTGGCTGCACTCAGTTGCTCTGTTTAACTTTGTATCTTTTACATGATGCAGGTAGCAGACCTCATAAAGTATGTGTATCCGTTTTTAAAGGTGAAAGAACCTACCTGAATTAGAAACTGAAGAGCAGACAGAACTTGAGTTTAAATTCGAATTCTTATGTTCGCTTTGGTTGTTCCTAATAGGGTTGATTGCACCAACTGTGTGACCCTTTAATGTTTTCTCACAATTTGCAGATGATAAAAGACTGGGGGCTTGTTCGAGGAGTCTGCAAGTGAGTCATGCAGAGTGGCTGAAAGCTCTGGGAAGGGTAGGTGCAAGGAAAGGGGTATCTTGATACACCCAGTCATAGAGGAAAAAAGCCATAATTGTACAATGTGGACTTCTATCCTCAGAAATAACAACTGCAAAAACAACTTGGGTGCTCTAGGGAGTAGTCAGCAAGACATGTGGAACCAGCCAAAATGCAGTCTGCAGATCCATAAAAAGGGGAAAGTGGATAAAGAGTGAAGAACTTTAACTCTGAGTTTGGCACTGTTTTGACAGCTGCTGGACCAGTCCTAGTGTCTACAGGTAATGTGTTAGAAAAGAGTGCAAAGAAGAGATATGAGGATGGGAAAAGGGTTGGAAGGTGCCAACTGGGGAGTCCCAGTGGTTACCAAAGAGAAGATTTAGCGGGTAATTTGGTAACAAGTATTCACATGGGAAAAATAAATGTGGATATATACGATGCTTAAGTTTAGCTGGAAAGATATTAATGATCTTCTGAGGCTGGAAGAAGTAAAGGTTATATTTTATGCTTGGAAATAAGCAGATTTTTCTGTGTGGTTATTAAGGAGCACACCATTAAAACTGTGGTGTCTTCCCTGTCAGTAAAGCAATATATAAAAAGCAGATCTTTTTCCTAAAACATAGGCTGTAGCTCAAAAAAAAAAAACTTAAGGAGAATCCTACAACCTATGTTACCAGACCAGACTGATTACCACAATCTCCTTGGTTTTATAACCTGTATGTTTGTGAATCAGCATCTGCAAAATGCCTATGGAGAAGATTCAGGGTGATATAGAAAAATGAAAATGTTCTCACTTCAAAGATATAAACAGATCTAAAAGATATAAGCGGGTCTAATCGCTACATTCAAACTAGTATACTCCTCTCAGTACATTCAGTGATGGTTTTTCAGAATGTACAGAAGGATTAGACACACTTTTAGACCATTTTGTCTCTCAGGAGAGCTAGTTTATATGGATTTCATCTTTTCATAACTATTGCTTACGTGGGGTTTTCTAATAGCTGTATTACCAACCTTTAAAAATCAATCTGTATTTATCTGGCAAAAGCAAATGAATTTGTCTTCATCTTTACACTCTTCTGAAATTTCAGATTTTAATAAGTGAAGAAGTGAATAAGTGAAGAAGCCCCTTAAGTACTTGAGTAAAGACGAGGATTTCTCCTCCTATCCAGGATCTGTCATGGTAAGCAAAAGGTTTTTGTGGGAGCTGTTACAGAGTCAAACAGGCTGATACCTGAAAAGCATTAGAGAATTAAGATTTATACCTGGCATTGTAGAATCATAAGTGTTGTACTAGGCTCAGGCTAATGTTTTTATTGTAATAAAACAATAAAAGAATAAACCAATCTTTCCCTTTTATGACTTTATTAGTCATGCTGCAGGAAGAAAACTTGTGTCTGATACCACATTTAGTTGTTTGAGTGCCTGTCTTTGTAAGTTTGGTAACTTTAGTAGGTTATGGATAGCTGGGTGCTCTAAAGAGTCCATCCTGTTGGAGTTTTTCGCTGGGCGTTGAAAGGCTGCTGAGTGGTGAAGAAGTCTATGTCAGTGCAGAAGTTAACTGTAAGGCTTTGTTTCTCAGGATGAAGAGACTCAGCACAGCCTTGAATGCATCCAGGCTAATCAGATTTTTCCCAGGAAGCAGCTGATCCGAGAGGATGAAAACCTTCAGGTAATCACCACATTGCCCCTTGCCAGTTAAAATCACAGTAACAGAAGTTGAGCTGTATATTCTCTGGCTTCTTCTGTAGAATTTTAATTGCCAAGTCAGCACAATTATGGGAGAAACAAATTTTCTCCTTTAGTACTCGCATACATAAGCTAGTCATCTGGGTGTGCTTCGTGAATGCTGGAGACAAATAGCCTAAAAGATTATTCATCTTACATGTTTTGCCTTTAGGATGAATTTAATCATCATATGAATGCATCTCTCTATGAAGTAAAAAGTAAAATCATAAATGATGAGGTCAAACACTTAACAACACTGCCACAATACGAAGCTATTTTGCTCAATATTTTCAGAAAAAAAACACAGGCACTTGCTACTCAAGAAAAGAGAGAAAATAACGAATCTTTTAAAACAAAGACTACAATTAACCTATGGACCAACCTTACCAGAAACTGTTCTTGGCAATAACAGCTAAGCTAAGCCCCTAGCAGTGTTTCAGTTCGTTTTTGTGGATGTGTCCCTGAGTGGGTATTTTCAGGATATACATGGTTTTGGTAAATGCTTTCTAAAAGTCTTCTCTTCCCATCCTGAAGGTCCCGTTCATTGAACTTCATGGTGAGAGTACCGAGTATGTAGGACGAGCAGAAGATGCCATCATTGCACTTTCAAATTACAGACTTCACATCAAATTCAAAGAGTCTGTTGTGAATGTAAGTGTCCTTCATGCTGCTGTGGTAATACATGTATTCAGAACACAACCCCAATGAGAGAACTAGGGATGAACGAACAGCAAACCTGCCTTTTGGGGTCAGTGGTAGGGGAAAATGGATGTTTAAGCCACATTTACAGTATGTATTCAGCAGAGAAAGAGAGACTCTTCCCAAGGAAAGTTGGGATCTAAATTAGGTTCCCACATTGTTGGAGGAGCTCCAAGATACCAGGAAAGGTTCAGCTACTGAAGTTAGATGCTGGAAGTTTGATAATATCAGTACTCTCATAGTGTCACTGAGATGAGAATTGTGAATTGGATGCTAACTTCAGATGCCTAAGTATTTCTTTAAAAAGTTTTACTCTTAAGACTTCCTTTAAGAAACTGTTATATGTCCAGCTACTCCTGATCATTTAGATAAACTGTATTATATAAAATGAATTAAGTGGGCATTCTGCAATCCTTTACAGTAATATATTGATGACAGCAATGCTGATACTCGTAATATCATCTGTAAGTTATATGGACATTATACATGGCACAGAAATATTTCTGTGGACATTTGAGGTAAAATCAGAAAAACAAAGGCAATGAATCAGAGCATTTTTCCCCCCAGTGATGGATTTTAATACAGTCTCCTTAGTTCAAGACAGTTCCTGAGTGACTGACTAGGTGCTGCCAACTGCCAGTGGTCAGTCAAGAGTTCTGAACCAAGTAGTCATGAGTAAAGTGTAAAACACCCAAACTGATACATGTTGTTCTGAAGCTGCCGAAAGCAAGAACATTAAAATATAAGGATGGCAGGTGTCCATCCATGTTTGACTGATCCACAGGAGATGAACTGGTCAGGAATATCACCTAGTTTCCCTGTACACATAATTCATTTAATTTTTGATGCCTTGTCCATTTAAATCATTCCTTTATTGTTTTGTGCAAGAAACAAATTGTTGACTCTATTAAAAATGCTGTTTACTAATTATTTAAAACTTCACACACTTTCACATTGTCTCCAAACACAGAGCTGTCTTATTTATAGACTCTAAGATGCGCCCCCATCTTAGATATCATTAATCATACTAAGTACTTTTTTAGTTCATGAATTGTCAAAATAGTAGGCCAATTAGACATGTCTGCTGTGCTAATGAATGCCTGTGTACCTCATTCGACTGCTAAAATCTTGATGATGAAGGGATTTTTTTCAGCAAATAAGGCATTTTTTCTGAACATGACATTTGTTTTTGTCTGTTACAATGGCAAAAATTTAATTGAAAATTTAAGGACCGTTATCTTCAGATGCCTGACCTGGTAATGGAGATAATAAATTTATGTGAATATGCAGAGATAGCATAACTTGAATTTTCACTTCTCTCATTCTGCAGTCAGTCTTGCAATATAACTTGAGACTTAAAAGCTGTAAGGGGCACTAGGTATCACAGTGACTGCCAAGGGTCAGCTAGGTGCTGGTCCACTCTATTAACACCACCAGCAGCAGAGAGACAATTCATTACGTGGCATGCATTTTATTGCATTTCTTTTCCTCTGTACGATCCACATATGAATTCTAAAGACATGATTCTGTCAAGGGGCCTGTTACAATAAAGCTATTAATGAATTATACAATTATAATGAATTATACAAATAGATTTTTTAATCGGAGTCTGAATGTTGTATTAAATTGGCAACTAGAAATGACAGAGCAAAGGACTGAATATTTAAGAATGAGGAGCAAGAATAAGCAAAAGTGTCTCTAGAAATCCGGAGTTAGCCCTTCTGCAGGTGTTGTATGGAGTCAAGCTGAAATTTTTTTTTCCCTTACTCTCCTTTTTTTTGCTTACAATTTAACAGACTGGGAGACAAAACAATGCTGGCAAAACCTCAGTAAGTGGCACAATGCTGCTAGGTCATTTGCTGGACCTGCGCTTGAAAACAAATAAATTTAAATGTTCACAATGCTCACTTTGCAACACAGCAGAAAAGATGTGTATGCATGAAGCCTTTCAGTGGGTAATTTCCTCGATGAGAGTAGTAATGGGAACACAGCATTATAGATGCAAAGAGAAAAGATCCAGCAGACCACACATAAATTGGTGGGATTATGGCTTTCAAAAGTGTTGACTTTTATTAATCCATGGGATAAAAATGCAGACTCAACAGTGATATCTCTGTGCAAATCAGAAGTTAGGTTCCCAGGCTGGTCTCCATTGATTGGCTTTCCTTAAGAAAAAAAATCAGACTTTGCAGCTGGGAACTGTTTCTGTCTCATCATTCTGCTCCCTCTAAGCTAAATGCTTTTATGGGAGAATTAAAATTTCAGTCTAGTTTATAAAACTGCAGATTTGAACGTAGCCTCTTTCAAAGAGTTATTTCAGTCACAGTAGAAAAAACAGCCATGCTGTCAAGATGAGGAAGGATTTCAGTTTTGAAATAACATGAGTTTCAGCCTCATCTTTATTTGAAGAATGGTTCATTTGATATTTTCCTCGTCGTACTTTGTATCAAAAGTGATTCATGAGTCCTGAGCTCTGTCTTTGCTTCGCTCCCAGTTGCTGGTCCCCTGAGTGTCCACATTGCATGTAAGTTAGGTCAGTCATTACAGCCCAGCGGGGGCTAAATGGTTTATTCTAAGACAAAACCTAGGTACAACTGAGGTGTAGGGGAAGGCATGATTTGGCTCAGGTGCTCCCTGTAGGCTGAACAGACAGGATCTGCCCAGGAGGGTTTGATTCCCTCCAACAAGAAGAGTCGTCTGATAACTTCTGAGCTGATCTTTCACCCTCAGCACCTCCATATGTCTTTTTTACCATGCTTCAGTTGTGCCACACATACCCTTGACCTCATGCTGTTAAAAATAGCCATTCTGTAACATAAACCTGGCATTTTTTTCAGGCTCCATACTAAGAAAAACACAAAAAACTACTAATTACAGCCCCAAAGCCACTGGATGCCACATAGTGTTTAGGAGAGACTCAGGTTAAATTGTATACACAGGAGAGCGTGTAGCATATTTGCTGTGGAAGGGTCTGGCTTATAGCAACAAGGACGTGGTGTCCTGCACAGCACTTGACCTGCAGCCAAGGACTGAGCCATGGGATGGATGGTTTCAGCCGCGGAGACATGGCTTTTTTTCTAAGAGACATATAGAGGTTTATGTTTCTAATTATATCTTGTACTGCTTTTAGAGCACAGTCAATTCTATTTAATAATACTAATTTAAAAGAAGAGTTGTAAAATGTTGCTAGTGTTTAAAATGAGATAACCTAGGAAGAGACAGTTGAGAGACAGGTATAGCAAGAGCAGGATGCCGCAGTGCTCTCCGTAGGCCTGGCCATTGCTAGTACACATTTGTTTATATAAAGCCCCAAATGATTGCTTCTCCACTGCGTTATTTAAATAGGCATCACAGTATGGTGAAGTGCCAGCAAATAGACCTGATGGCTCTTGAATGAGCAAATTCACTGCACCGAGTATATCTGACCTGCTGTGTGCTTCAGCCTGAAAAATACAGCCATGAAAACAAGGTTTTCTGGGGGTAAGAAATAGGGGAATGAAGATAATTGAAGAGAAATTCAGATAATTTTGCATAGTTTTACTGGGAGAAGACTAATGAGCAGGAGGAGATTGAAGAGAAGGAAATGGAAGAGGATTAGAGGATAGATTTTTATAACTGGAAAAAATAATAATAAAAAAAAGACTGATATGAAGGTTCCCTAAAGAAAGAAACAGCAGATTGTAAGGAAATAGTTACATTTAGATTGTCAAGAGGGAAAAGAATGGCTCCTGAGCAGGGGACAAATTGGAAGGGAATAGGACAAAGAATGACTTTGAAAGAAAGTGACTTTGAAATGAAAAATGATGCAGGAGTTTCTCTTGAAAGCAGAGGTAGAGCTTGTATATCATCAGTGTGCAGATAGGAGCAGGAGACAGAACAAAGCTGCTAGGAGTAGGGAGTATGGTGAAAAACTGCTGATGAAATGAAGGGGGATATTGGGAGGAATACAATAAAAGAAGGCTTAAAATAAAAGAGTTTTGACAGAGAAGGAGCATTTGGATGAAAAAAAAAGGGAAAATTTCTAGATTCTCAGTTCTTTTTGTCAGGGAAAGGTATTTAACTTGCCCTATAGAAGCCTTGTGAGTCAGTAGGACTGTTAACCCGTTATGTGAGGCTGTCCTCTGTGGAACAAGGTACAGAGAATTCCGCAGTCTCAGATCTGTTAAGAGTCTTTGAATCTGCTAAACAAAACTATCACAATACCCAGATTCAGTGTTATTACAGTAAATATGGCTGTTTTGATCAGAAGTCTTGATCTACACAGGCCCAGTGATTTTCTCCTAAAGAGGAAATATGGAATCATTATTTTTTTTTATATCCGTGTAAAAAGCACCTATAAAGAGACAGCTTGTAAAGAGAAATCTTGCTTGACATTTCATTTTTGACACCAGTAACTAAAATGATGTATGCTACCTCCCTAGAGTGGGACCTGTAATAGAGAAGGATCGGTGCTTCCTTGAGAGAGGAGCTTGTGGGTTTCTGCTGCTTGATGTACAGAACTGAAATGCTCTTCTCCCTGATTCAACATGTGGTCTCAGCTGCTTTCCTCTGATCCCCGAAGGTTCAGAGACTGTTTGGAACTGGACTAGGAACTTGACTGATATGTAGTACCATACACTTCAGAGCTGTTGAAGTAGATGCTAGAATTTTCCTGGTTTCTCTCTGTCTTCTCTCTCTGCACGTAGCCCTGCAATAAATCCTTGTCAGGTATGCCAAGGAATTACAGTGTTAATGCCTTGAAATAAAATTCTATAATCTTTTTAATTGCAGGTTCCATTGCAGCTTATAGAAAGTGTTGAGTGTCGTGATATATTTCAACTCCATTTGACTTGCAAAGACTGCAAAGTTATAAGGTATGTCTGTGCCACACACTGAATGCAGCGTAACTTTGCTTTCCCCGTGCTGCCGGCATCTGGGATGTTCTGTGGAGTTGTCTTTCCTTCCTTTGTGCACTTCCCCTCCAAAATCTTCTCCTGTCCTTTTTGTGTAGGTAGCTGGACATTTTAGTGAAGCAAATGGGAGTAATACAGTCTGCACCGTTGCTTGTTATATAATGTAGCAGAAAGTCCAACCCAAAACAGAAGTTCTTAATTTATTTGGAAATTAATTTTAATTTCACTGAATTTTCCCTGCCTTACAATCTGTGGTCAGTTACAAGATACAAAACTAGAGAAATATGCAGGTTCTTGGGCAAAAAACTTCAGCTGAAATTTGGAGGTGAGGTAGCTGTGATAGGAGATGTGCAGTTCTACATGGGACTTTTGGTTGGGATAGCATCAGCTGGAGAGTGTCCTTGAGATGTAGGAAGCTTACTGAAAAAAAAAATGCCAGCAAAGCAGACATCATCAAGTAAAAGGGAGCATGAATTTGTTTCTGTCCTTCAGCATCCTTCCAGAGTGCCCCAAAAGCCTCTGAGCTTCACTCTTTCCTACTTCTCTGCTGGAGAAATTAATGTTGATCTATAAATTTTAATTAACAAGAAGGGAACATTTCTTTTTGATGAAATGTTTGCTGGCAGTACCTTTTGTGTAATGAAATGAGCTGCAGCCGTAGCAGAGTTCTCCGAATGTTTAACAGGCCAGCTGCTTCCTCAAATGCTGTATTTTGATGAGGACTGATTTTTACTTTGGAAATAATATTTCATTCAACTTGAATTAAATATTGAACTTCCTCTTAACTTGTAGCTCTTGACATTTGAGAATTCAACCTTAATGTCTACATTAATTTGTTACTTCAATCATAGAATGAATACAAATTATTTGTATATAGCCTTGCCCTTACAAAATTCCCTTCAAAATCGAAAGTCTGGCAATCAGTACTTGCTGCCACTGATCCCTGGAAGTGTGGGGCCAGAATGCCAAGTTTAAAACATGCTTAGATTGTTTTGCACGGGTAAAATAATTTGTATCTTGAATAACTACTCTAGCGGAGCTAGTATTAGAAATATCAAAATACCAACTTCAGAAAAAGCTTGCAAGTTTTTGCAGAAACTCCAGTACTTAGAAAGAAACCACATTTTTTAGGGTGAGCTACATCTTATGTAATCGTAGCCACGTAAAAGATAATTACCCGGTTTAAGTTAGACTCTCTTTATACTCAAGGAGAAAAACACCTCCGGGCAGCAGTTCCTCCCAGACACTTTAGATGTGGTTCTTAGCACAGCGTTAGACATGTATTTTCCTTCCACTGAATGACTTTTAGATATTTACAGGTGGGAGTGAGGAGTCCTGCACTTCATGAACACAGATGCTATTGCTAATGCAGTAGAAGATAGCCTGAAGTGAATGCAAATACTTGGTGCATGTCTTAAAACTATAAAAGCATCAGGAAATCTGCCAGAGGAAAATAAATTGCTAATCTTTTTTCCTCCCCTTTGTTCTAGAGGGCCCCAGAATCCCCTTTGAAAAGCTAATGTAGTTTTCCTATAGATAGCTTTCAAGGCTGCCTTCTCCTCGGTAGGGAGTGCTCCTGGTGGTTTGCTGTTAGTCTATAACATTGGGCAAAGCTCAGATCCAAAAGATTTGCTTCTGCTTGCTCTCAAGGCCAGGGAAGAGCAACTGAGCTATATGAGGTAGGGCAATAAGGTAAAATTTCAGGTACTGAAATAAGTGAATTCACACTGCATATCTCCTCTGTCTGAGCAGAAACTGCATTCTTGCTTTCAGGAATATTCATTAGTAAAATGTATGTGATGTTTTTGAGATTTAGTTGCCATCTGAGACTGCTGTTCTGCAAGATGCTGTAACACATTTCCTGGGTTTGATTGTGTGAAATTTGCATCCTGAAGTCAGAGAGATTGTCCTTGATTTTAAACGTGTGCAGAAACATCTTACTCATTCGTGACTAGTAAGGCATACTGATTTATTCGCAATCCCAGAACACTGTTCTCATGCTTGCAGTTTAATTTGATTTTATATATGTGTGTATTTTTATTATTATTTTTACTACCCTTTAAAACGTACCAAGAGACAAAACTAAATTTTCCACAAGATGTTCATTATCATCTTTACCTTTCACAGAAGTTTTCCTAGATCCTCTTGTTAGATCTTACAGTCCGTTTATCTTTGACTTTAAATTAATAGCGAAATGCTTGGTTTGGGGACAGGTGTCAGTTCTCCACTTTTGAGCAGTGTCAAGATTGGCTTAAGCGACTGAACAATGTTATCCGGCCCCCTTCCAAGATAGAAGACCTGTTCTCCTTTGCCTACCACGCTTGGTGTATGGAGGTATATGCCAGTGAAAAAGAACAGCATGGGGATTTGTGTCGGCCAGGTATGTGGCAACATTTTGGGTATGATCAGACATTCTTTCACTGGGAACTGCTTGTTTGTTACTGAAATACAGAATTCTCCTGAAACGAAAAGAGAAAAACAGTAAAGTATTCACCAATGTGGCTCTTTTCTCTTCCCAGCTTAACAGGCTGCAGTCAAACATCAGTTTGGGGTGTGATGCAGAATTCAGGTCTTGATTGGCTTTTATACATCAGTATTTATTTCTCATTTGATGTATCTATCAAATAATCTGTGTCTTGAATTATTAATGTTTTCTCCCCTGTGGCTTGCATATTTCTGGTGGTAGATACTATTGTACAGATATCCCAGAGTTAAAATAAATCCATGGAAATGTAATTGAAGAAATTAATCCAAGGCATTATAATTTATTTCTTGAAATGAAAGCAATCTGCTATTTGATATGTAGGCATAAAATAACTACATTTCTTCAAAATCTATCTAAATAACACTTCCTGTGGGAAAAAAACCCTAAATCTTATCAGTGCATATGTTGGATGATTTGAGTTATGGCTCACAAGATCAACTTTCATAGTTCGAAGGTTCAAGTCCACATAAAATATAGCTTGTTTTTTCTTCTGTTTCTGGGAGTTGGTTTGTGATACTGAAGAAAATCTAGTTTATCCAGCTTGATTCAAAACCCTTCTTAAAAAGCCAGCATTTCAGGAGGAAAGGACAAAATGTTGAAGCTATGTTTGTTTTTTTTATCTTAGATAGTGGGGAATCTGTGATTTCACAACACAGAGAGTAGCAGAAAATTAGCAAAATCTGGCAGGTTTCATTTTCCTGCTGGGTTCTCCACCGTTAGAAATAACTGTAGTTCCATATAGCTTCCTAAAAACACATAAGCAGCATTGGGGACTGGGGCTATTTCTGATATTCTCACTTGTTATCCAGAACAGCCCTTGGTCATGCGTCGCACGTTTAAATCACTGCTTGCTCACAGCAGCTGATAATGAAGCTGATCCCCTGTGCTGAAAGAACATGCTGTATACTGCTGTTCCAAAAAGAAGTTAAAACAAATGAAAATTTATTGCTGAGGAGCAACATGACAGAGGTTGCTGAAATGTATCATTGTCACCGTTTCATCTCTGCACTTGACAAAAGGTCAGGTGTGGTATGGGAGTATACAATAACATCCAGCTTTCATAAAGCAGGAAGCTGGTGTATGTGATGAGTAGGTGGCTGGAAGATAATAAATCCAAGGTCATGCAGGGTATAAGAGTCCATTTGAGAAGCAGGAAATAGTTGGCAAGCTTCAATCTAATTGATCTGGTGATAGGGAAGGTAAGAGCTACAGCACGTCTGTGATCCAGAGAGGAGCCTTCTGCAGGGGCAGCACAACCTGGGAGCCACAGCAATTTCATTTTTATGCTACTTTTGTAGCAGTTGCATGATGTATAGGCAGTAAGTCATGATGGACAGTCAGGTCCAAACTATTTATTACCATGTATCTTGAAGAGTGAATATTCTTCACTTGCGCAAAATGGTGTCCTCGTATTTCACCTTTCAAACAGAATAAGAAAAATAATCTTGTTACTGTTCCCTTTTGCAGATCATTGCAGATTGCCCATACTGTAAGCGTGTCTAGATTTGCAGTGTCGTGTTCAATGTGTGATCTGACACGTGAGGATGAGTAACATCATAGCTTTTCTCCTTCAGAGTTAATCAATTCCTGCAATTAAGCTGCTGTCTTTACTCTTAATTTACCTGGTTTTCCATATTTATCTGCAAATCTTCAGTAAGATTGCATAAAAAATTAGGTTTCACGGGTACATCAACATTTTCCAGAGATCTGTGTCTATATTTTATATAGCTCGTATACTTAATGACTTTAAAGATTTTCCGAAATACATGATATAAATGTGTGATACTTAAAGCATTAATTTTTCAATAGATTTTTCTCCTGTTGATGGATGTTCTGTCTCATGATATACTGAGACAGTAATTTAAAGTGACAAGCAATGAATAGACTTCCAGATTTGTTTTATTTAGTGATGCTCAAACATTCATTGGATTTATTAGGCTTACTGGCTTTGTGAATCTGGAAATTTTCTACAAGGTATCATGTTCTGCCCTTTGAGTACCTTGTAATTCTCTGCATTTTCTGTCTATCGGAATAATTTTTCTTTACTGACATTGTGTATTTTTTTCAACTGCATTTAGATGCTTTTTAAACCGTGTCCAGAAAAGAAATGGAACTTGTTCAGGTTTCATTAATATATTATTCCAGGAATTTGTGAGGACTTTGCGACTGATGCATTTTGTCTTTATGTCTCCGCTATGAGTCATGGAAGAACAGTCTTCAATTGAGAGATGGAAAAGTGAGATGTAGGTTAAATTATGGGGTTTGCCTGCAGTCACACAGGATGCCTGTGGCTGAGTTGCATATGAAACTGAGATTGCCTAAATTCCAGGCCACGTCCTATATTTTACCCTTTCACGTATCAGTCGGACTAGAACTTCATATCCACATACAATATTCTTAACTTTGGAAAAGAAAAACTACCAGCATTTTCTCACTGAAATTGCAAGTGGCTATAAATACCTTCTGCTTTTGCCAGTATGCTTGGTTCTGGTCTACAGGATTATAGTATTTTTATAGGAATTTACAGCGACTAGTCATATCAGAGAAAACGTCCTGTATGGATTTTGCTGTTTCTGAAGAGCTGATGGGTGAGAGATGCCAGCATAAACTGTGGCACTCTTGCTTGACACTGTTTTTCAGCCCAGGGCTGTGAAACGTAAACATTTTTCTTTTTGGACAGTTCCTTTTCCTTTTCAGTTTTTAGTATATACAAATACAGCATTGCCTTTTTCCAACTGTTTTGAAAGGTAGGAATCTTACTATGTTTCTCACATTTATTTCCTCTCTCTGCCTTTGATACCCAGGAGAACATGTAACTTCGAGGTTTAAAAATGAAGTTGAACGGATGGGTTTTGATATGAACAATGCCTGGAGGATTTCCAACATCAATGAGAAATACAAGTAAGTCATAGAGGCTGCTGATTCATAGCCCAAAGTCATCTCATAATACCAATTGTCTTACAGGAGATTACTGGAATTTTTTTATGTTCTGGAGTCCTTAACTCTGGGACAGTTGGAGTTATGATTTTTTTGCCGTTTAATAGAATAAATGTGCTTTTAAGGTAGTATTTAATATTATATTATCTATTAAAAATTTCATAGACTTAGAAATAGCAGAATTTAATGTGCCTGCTGCTCAACTTCCTAGAGAGTAAGTATGCTAATGCAAGAAGACAAAGCCTTAAGTGAGCCCACAGTGAGGTCACATTGAACGTTAAATAACTTTTTATTTAACATGTCTTCCCCTCTAACTAAGAAGAAGGAGTTGTTAAAGGTTTTTGGTTTGGAAGGGTCAATCTTGTAGACCCAGAGAATGTGATAGGGAAAACTCTTTCCCTTGGTCTGAGAGCTTGAGCCAACGACCTCTCGTTTTTCTGCTGAAGCAGATGTAGGTGTCCCTCCATCCCGCGGCGGGAGGACACCGTGTGTGCCTGACCCCTCATCCCGTGCACTGCAGAAGCGGCAGTTAAACTTCGTAATGAAACTTGTTTCCTTCCATTGTCTTTGCACGATAATGACTTTCAGCTGACAGCTGGTATCATGGCAAGGAGAGTGTCTACTGCTCAAATTGAGCAAAGAAAACACAGCTACTCCTTCTGGATTTAATACTCAAGAAAAATGAAGAAAGCTTTACTTGTCATGCAGAAACAGGATGACACTTTTTTCCTTTTTGTTGCTAGCACTTGAGAAAAGAGTGGGAATTTTTGGTGGTTTTTTTTTTTCAAGACAAGCTATATATTTTCTGAATAGAGTAGACAGTCATATGATTAAGTCTGTCCTCCTTATGCAGTAAATACATCTTTTTTTTAAGTGCTTCATGTAACCTCACTGCAGGAAAAAACTGTATCAGAGGTGTAGCAGGTATCATTTTGTGTTTTAAAGACTTTCTCCTATTAGTGAGTGCATTTACATTTGAAGGAGTTGTAACACGTGTTGCAGTCCACAGGCCAGGAGTGGGAAGTGGCAGCACACAATGTTGATTTTGTTGTTTCCCATTTCTAGTGTTTTGTTCAAAGATCTTTTTTTTTTCCTTAGTTTGGAAGGACGGCCAAAATGGAGAACATTTAATTATTTCAACATACAGTTCTGTTAGAATTCTAACCTTTGACTTTGTGTTCTAATCTTAACGGTTCCCTTGGACAATTGCTGAAGTATGAAGTATTTGGTGTTGCCTCAGGATTATGACATTCAGTCCATATGTGAGATTGTGCTTATCTGTCCAGGAGGATAATTCTTTTCTTTTTATTGCCTGTTTGGACGGGGGATGAAGTTTATGATTCAGCAGTATGTTGCAGTCCCTCCCGAGTGCTTGCGCTATCCCAGCTATTCCTGCAGGCCCTCTGCATTCTTGGGCAGTCGTTCCTTCCTTAGTTAAAATTACAGAGTAGGAGATGCATCTAGCAGAGGCAAGTGCGGGTTAGCCAGTCATGCATAAGGCAGCACACTCACATTCCTACCAGGGGTTCATTACCCTGGGGATGTTTCCTCTCTTGAAAGCATAGCCCAGAATGGCTCAATTTCTGGCTTTTGTGACCCAGGAAATTGAGTGAGGAATTTTTTAGCATTAAGAGATGAGGAATTTCTTGTCTATAGTCCCATTTCTTTCAGCTGCTGGAATTCAAGATCAGCAATGTCCATGTTTCTGGAGGAAACACCAACTTGAATCTTGAAATTCTGAAGTGCATTTAGACACCTAAACAGTTCATAGTTCTTTTTAATGTCTCCTGAGAGACCTACTTATTAACATCCAATGAATCAGGAATTAATAAAACAGCATAGTTTGCTGAGATGAACATTGGTCAGGTTGCTTATACACTTTCTGTTGTTGTCTGGGAAGCTTCTAGCTGTTCTTTATTTCTTATGTTCAACCCTTTTTTCACAGGCTCTGTGGTAGCTACCCCCAAGAAATCATAGTTCCTGCCTGGATCACGGATAAAGAGCTAGAGAGCGTGGCCAGCTTTCGCTCCTGGAAACGTATCCCTGCTGTTGTGTACAGGTGAGGAACAGCTTTCACAGGCTGTACATGGGGTGTTCTTGCAAATAAAGCTAAAATATGCTGGAAATGGGATTCTCGGCTTGTAATGAAGTTTGCTTAGGTGCTTTCCTCTGGGTCCAGGTGTTTCCTCCTTAGCCTGAAGAATTTTAACAAAAGCGATGATGATGCTTCAAATTAATATTTCTACAATGTATTGAAAGTATTGAGATGTCCACCTTGCATCTTGCTATGCTCATGCATTTATACCATGCTGCAGAGGGATGTTGCATGGAGGCCGAGGACCTGCCAGGATGGAGCTGAAGATCTACACTGGAAGGAGGCAGCAAACCCGGCACAGTCCTCGCTGTGCTGCCTGCGGGAGTGCGTTGGGTTTCCTGCTGCTCACGCACTGTGGGATTCTGCCTGGGGCTGTTCAGACCTCCCAGCCGCAGTGTGGCCCATCGGGAGAACCAGACCCTGCAACAAAACACCAGCCACCCTGGCAGTTTAGTTGTTGAATGGGGATGAAAGAGGAGCTCATTAGAAACCGAGTTCAGATCTGTGTTTAACTGACAGTCAACCATAACGTGTTAGGCCTGATAGTCAGGGGTCTTTTCTGCTTTGTTTGCAACTCTCCTGTGTAGATGTTCTGCTTCATGTGAGGAAGAGCATTTAACTGTTAAACAGAGAGTGATCTGTTGCTCTCTGCTTCTGTTTGGCATTTTCCTTATCTCTAAAAGTTCTTGTCAGGGAGGTAGTTGAAGATACAGCAGTCCTGTCCTGGATTTCTGTAACTACCATAAAAACTGCCTGGTGATGATGTGATGGGTCAGGAAATTAAGTAAATCTTGTAAAAATTCTCCAAATTTTTCTGTCACATTGGTAGTCCAATGGGGCTAAGCATACCAATATGAATGAAAAAGGTCCTCTGGTATGCAGTCTATTTTGTTGGTATTGTTTTATACCCTTTCAAAGAATGTGAAACAGCTGCCTATACTGGCTCTTGTCAAGACATATATAAAGTAAGATAGACCTATTACATGTTCCCTGCAAGTGTGAATAATGATCTGTAGGTCTTAATTCCAAGCAGATGTTGTGAGAGCACTCAGCTTTGCATCTCCTGCAACTCATCCCTTGGGCGTTCCTCTCAATTAAGCACATTAAAATTAAAAAAAAAAAAGGCAAAAATGAAAAAAAAAATGTAAAAACAAGAAATAAAAATAACTGAAGGAATGATAGGTAAGATCCGTTACTAGATACGCCTGTAGTTTTTCTCTAGTTCTGACTGGGACGTTTGGAAAAAGAATAACACAATAGAGAAGGTCAGAGAAACTAATATTCAAACCATACAGCAGATATACATGGCCAGATCTTAAGGAGATTTAAGGGAAACATCATACACAAACTACAGAACTATGTGCATGTTAGCTACATCTACATATTTGAAGCAGATTGCTTTAATCAGACAGTCTTTCTTTATGCTGAGTGTAACTACTCTTCATGATAAAATTCCTTTTCTGATACATTATTTTTTGGCAGCTTCTTTAGCAAGAAATACTTTAAACTCTTTTTTTTCCCCAAAAAAATTCTGGGACCTGTCATTTGCTGCCTTGGCCACTCTTCTGGTGTTACTTATCCTTTTCCAAAATGTATAAAATCTCTTTAAAAAAATTAAATGAGTGAAGGTTTAGAAAGATAATTAATACTGATAATTCCATGAAGTCTGGCCAGTCACCCATTGCTTCTACGCAGAGGGTTGCTGAAGAGCTGTTCCTCTGAGCGGCAGCCCGAGCTTCGCAGGTCGGTAAAGTTGACACAATTTCACTGCAGCCTAGGTCTGAGGAGCAAGTATGCAGAAGTTGTGAAGAGGCCATGAAACAGCATTTTTATATCTATTAAAACATATTTTACGTATGGTTACGTATGGTTATGTATCCCTTTCGATGTCCAACTTCAAACACTGCATTTCAGGCCACTCTGTGCCTTTTAGGCGCTTATAATCTTAGAACCACTGGGAGAAAAGTTTCTGGTTGGTGATATTTTTTTCACCTTGACAATTAGTAACACCTTCATTCTGCACTCTAACAGAATCCAAATCAGCTAGTGGTTGATGATCCATGGGGTTGGATGATCCATGGAGTATAGCTTTGATATATAAATATATATATATAAACAGATTAACTTTTTTTTTCCCTTACATTTGGAGGAGTAAACTCCCCAGACGTTTTTTTATCTGTTGAAGATGATTTGAGAATTGTTGACTCTGTTATTTACTGATCACAGTATCTGCTTTCTTTGCTTTTCTTTGGGAGGAAAAAAAAACACATAATAACGATTTTTTCATATCCTTCCAATAACTTATCTCAGAAACTTCTTTGAAACTGGGACAGAGAGAGGCCAGAGAGAAGGACACACGGCTACAAACAACCCATTGTCCGTTCCGGTAAAGCATTCAAAGGCTGTGACACTGTTGCACAGGCTGCCGAGATGAACAGGCTGAATTTAGTGCCAAAGTCCAGAAATACTCAGCTGGGACTGGATTGCCAAGCATTGCTCCTTTTCTGTGAAAGGACCCGAAAGGACCCAGCGTCTGCCGCTTTCCCCAGGCTTTACCATTTTCGAAAAGGGAGGTATTTAGGCAGAGATATGAAAAGTAAGGTATTAGGCACATACTTAGGCAGAGAAAAGTGGCCTTTTGATGCTTTATTTGTTTTGCTCCCAGTAAATCAATAATAGGAGAAGCCTTTGGGGGCTCTAAGAAGGACTCTTTAGAGGGTTTCGCGGACGTTACGCAACCATCGTGCTGAAGTCACGAGAACCTGCTCGGAAATGAACAGGGTGGATGATGCCTCTTTGCCTCGCAGCACGTTGAAGGTCGTTACGCAGGCAGGCAGCGTGTGTGCCAGCGCGGGAGGCAGAGGTGAACAGGGATTCGCAGCGTGCCGAGCGACGGGGAGCTGCCGCGAGGACTCCCGAGGCTGCTAGCGGTAACAGGATGCTGCGCACTGCGCTCTGCAAGGCCTCCTTGGTGCTCCCTGTTGTCATTTTTAGGGACTCCGTGGATTTATAGGTGTGCTCAAGAGGTCGCTTGAGCACAGGGAAGATGAAGCATTTGCAGAGGTGTAGCGTATAGCACACAGTGCTTTATAAGGGGCTCTCCAGTTGTTTAGTGAGTGATTTACTACCTGCTTTCTGTAAGGAGACTTTAAGTTGCTCTGTCTTCGGAGCGTTAGGAAATTTGCAGAGGGACCTTTAAGTAACTGAAATGGGAACGACGCTGTCTTACCCTCACATCTATCCCTAAAGGCTAAAGTATCATACTTAAATAATTTCCTGTTTTGTTCCTGTGGACTGTTCAGCTGGAGTGAGTAGAATTCGGCAGGCCTCCAATGTTACCATAAATCCTGCTGATACGTCTCAGCATCACAGATTTGTTCAGGCTTAGGAATATTAGGACTTCACAGCTATCAGGGCACTCAATGTTTGGCCTAATGGTTGTTATTCATGATATAAATAGGAGGCAAGAACCCAGAGATGAAAATATGACTTTTTAGGGCTCTAGAAATGATTTTGCAGGTGGGTAGTAGCGGAATAGGGAAGGACATACGGGAAAGTAAATGAGCTTATCTCAAATGCTCAGGGTAACTTTCATACGTCCACAGTGATGATGCATTTTCTTTTGTGGTTTGTGGAAGGACACCAGGGGACTAGGTGCCATTGTAGCAATTGGCATACGCTTTCTGCTGAATTAATTTGACATTGTTAGAGTTGTCTCTGGAAGGTTATTCATTTCAATAGGAATCCATTTTCCTTTGCATGGGGCTGGCTGGCATCTGTGTCACTCTGATCGCTTTTTCTTCAGGTCTGTTAGTGCACAGTGTTAGTTGCTGCCTTTTAGGAAAGGAATTTGATTTGAAGCAATTGCAAAAAAAATGAAAATCACTTAAAATACAGGTATCACCACATATTTTAAGTCTTTACAACAAGGAGTCTTTACTGGATTGCTGGTGTCATTTTTTGAATGAAGAGCATGAGGCAGCCACTGCCATCACAGCTGTACTCCCTTAGGGACACTGTGGGGGGAGTTCTGCCGAGCACCTGGCAGGTGGACAGCTCTGGTGACAAATGAAGAATGGTCTGTGACACCTTTCTGACCCTTTGTTAGGGTGGTGAGAGGGAAAGGTTAAGATTTATGGGTTGGGGTGGGCTTCAGAAACACCCCCAACCTGTCTGCCTTTGCTACATCTTAACACATGGGAACAGTAATTGGCAGTGAGATAATTTTATAAACCTGCAGATTGTGGATGTCAGTGGTATTCCCAGACAAGAATGGTGCTGCCTAAGGGCACCTTTGCATAGGATGTATAGCTGCTGTGTATGTTGTTTAACATCAAGGAGGAACAAACATAGAGATAAGTAGTAGTATATTGCAGATGGGACAAGGGACTGACAAGCAGAATTTGGAGTTTTTCCATTCCTCAACACCAATGACTTGTCATGTGGCCCAAGATAAGTCTCAAGACTGTGGCTGAGGGCCCGTGAGTACGAGGTGCTGTTAGTGAAAGTCAAGAAGAATGTGTGACCCTTGTCAATGCCAGACACAAACACCTTAGCGAATGTGGAATCACATCTTCCCTTGGCAGCATTGCAGTGTGCCTGCATGGAGGTAGCAAGTGGAAATTACAGTGGCACTGTAATTTCAGTACTCTTTTTTAATATAAATTACAGGGGTGTGTTTCTTAATCTGCTTGTAAGAGTGTGTTTACAGTGCTCCAGCAACCTACATGCTTCAAATCTATTCTTTAGTAGAACAAAAAAAGTTAGGTTAAATTTTAAAAAATAATGCTAACTCTTCAGAAAAGGGTTTTTTTTTTAATCTTAATGTCATTCCTCCAAATAAAGTAGTTATGTTCAAGTTAGGTCATTTGCAAGTTATCTCAGTGACCCATCTTTTATTGATAAGCTTATCTCTCTATTTTTTAACCCTCTGAAGTTTTATTGATATCCAGAGTGTTTATGATGTATATCACATCTTAGAATAAGCATTATTTTCTTTTCCTATATCAAAATTTTGCTGTGATATGATCAGTATTTGAGAGGCAGCAAAGGGAACGCTGCTCACTTCATGTCAGTAAGAGCGATGGAGAAGACCTGCACGTGAAGGAACCTCCTGAGGGAAAGAAAATGCAAAAGAGAAGGCAGAACTAAGAAATTTAGGTGGGGGGAACCTTCCTGGGCTGCTTTATACTCTCCTGTTTAGGTTTTCAGATCATTTCTGAGCAAATTCTTTGTACTGAGCAGGCTGTAAGACAGCTCCTTTTTGACAGACACCAATAGCAAGCCTCAGAATGAGTAAAACTGCCAATATTTAACATGCTGAGAAATTGGCCAGTTTCCTTTTAGCTAGTGAAGTAACACCTAGCATACACTGGTTTCTAGTTATGAGAACCCCGAGTCTGAAAAGTGGTCCAGGATGGCCTGTGATTCACAGATGATGTCTGGGAGAGGATGCCTCGTTGTGCATAAGTGGCATTTCAGTTAACCTTAGACATCACTGGACTGAAAATGTGCCAAATTCTGCAAGAATTTCCTACCAAAGCCAGAACTTCCTTCACAGATTCCATTACTGATATGTTTTGATTCAGTAAGCTCTTCAGAAAGTAAATCTGGGGTTATTCAATTGCTTCTGGCTTTTAAATTAGCATGAGCTAAGCTGAGCTTTCATACATGGTTTGTAAAATAACAGCAGGAGGCCTAAAATAGCCAGGGAATGATCAACTACCCCTTGAAAGACTGTCAGGTGTTTTAAAATGTTCCCAGTGTTTGCTGGTCAATGGGCAACAGTATTGATGGAGAAAATGCTTCGTTCTCTCCTCTTTGACTATTGATTTTCAATTTCCTGTAGCCACAATCGAAGGGAAACACGGTGACTAAGTTGCCTCTGAATCACAGTTTGGGGATCGCTGCTGAAACGTGCAGAGATCCCTGGCAGGAATTAAAATGCTGGAGGGAACAATTAGTTTCTAATGCCCTCTGGGTTTTTCATCCCCATTCTGCCACAGAGGCATCACTGCTCTTTTTATTCCTTTCTTTTTTCCAGGCACCAGAGTAACGGTGCGGTTATTTCCCGCTGTGGCCAGCCGGAGGTCAGCTGGTGGGGCTGGAGGAATGCGGACGATGAACACCTTGTCCAGTCTGTGGCCAAAGCCTGTGCCTCGGATTCAAGGTCCAACACTAATAAGATAATGAATGGAAATTGTTCCAGAGATTTCTCCAATGGAGGGGATCTCTCTGATGTGGAATTTGGTAAGTTTGTCACCTTTCCATTTCTGAACAACTAGAGCTTTCTGTAAGAGCTTAGTCTCCTGTATGTACTGCAACACATTAAATCCGTTGTATTTATTCAGGCATTCCCTGATTTTCCTATGCCTAACACGTATAGATTGTTGAGCTTGAGTGAACTGCTGTTGTAAATGATGTCAGAATACCCCTTTAGTTATTCTGTGACTGCCTCTTTTCCACAGATTCCTCAATCTCTAATGCTTCAGGAGCAGAGAGTTTGGCAATTCAGCCTCAGAAGCTTTTGATCTTGGATGCACGGTCCTATGCAGCAGCTGTGGCTAACAGAGCCAAAGGTGGAGGCTGTGAGTGCCCAGGTGAGCAGTGGTGCTCTTAGTATTATATGAACTTGATCAAAAGGATTTGCTCAACAGTAATCACAGTGATATACTTCAGTGCTGTGTGTTTAAAAGACTGCATGGGTGCAAGTACCATTCATCTGACTGAAAGTTTTGGGTTGTTATCACATAATCTCTTCCAAAGGACAGACATAGTTGTTAATTAAGTCTCTTATTTTTCAGAACATAAAATCATCTGGTAACAGTGTTCAATATATGTTGAACTGTGTGGAATATGTTGATGAGTTTTTCCTCAGTAAGTTCAGTATATAAATTGCAATGAGACAAAATTGTCCGGTCTGTCATCTAAATTGTGCAGTCTGTCATCTAAAAAACTGAAACAAAAATCTACTAACTGTAGAGGCTAATAATATTCCAGAATGGTTGTGAAGAACACAACCTTTCAGCAATTTTTTTGAAAAGGCAACATTTTTCAGCATGTGTAGCATAACCCAAGCAATGGAAACCCTGATTCATCATGCATTTGTGAGACATTCACAATCATCACTTTCTGTATTCTTTGGCATTTATAAATTCTTTACATTCTAAACAAGATATTATACTCTGGTCACTGTTGGATAGGAATACATCCTGTTAAAATTCCCTGCTGGAGAGTGTAGAGAAAAATACCAGAAAGGAAAATTAAGATAACAAAAAGCTATTTCAAGCATATTTCCCTATTTTGTTCTTTGCTGTAATAGCTACACATTGATATATAGCCACCATAAGGAGAGAGATGAATTTTTTATTCAATATCTCAAAACTATAAAATAACTCATCATCACACTAAAATTTCAGAACAGAAGAGCAGATTGCCCAAGATGTTTAATTTTCCTGCTATATATCGATTCTTGAATTCTTTGTAAAGAAATTTCCAAAGAGCTTAAGTGTCACCTTCAATAAATTTGATTTGCATTAAGTGCTTCCTTTTTGCTGATACACTTTCTACAGGTATTGCCAAGTTTTCAAAAGACAAAAAAGTGCTTGAATGCTGCATTACTGTCAGTCACTTTTGACTGCAGTTACACAGTCCCTCACCAAAAGGATGTTCTGATTTGGGACAGAATTTATTGGGTTGGATGACAATTAAGAATTCAAATCATATAAATTATGCTATTTTAAGTGAGTCTCAACTTTTCTTTTGCAAGCAATCAATATGCCATATTCCACATCCTGACATTTCTGTCACAGAAAAGGTCATTTTAGCTATCATGTCATCATTTTTTTTGCAGATAGAAACATCATCACGGAGGCAAGATAAACCTAGAAATGGTCATCTAATTACTTAACTAATTCTGCATCTTGATGGATGCTCCTTTTGACCAGTGGACCCTTTCCACCCTGAAACTGCCTCCTGAGTAGAGCTGAGTTGCTTGCGTGTTTAACATAGCAAACTGAAGAAAAACACAGTATTTCAGTCCACATTCTCTGTATTTCTTACTGCTGTGTTGCTCCTCCCTTCTCACAGAGTAATTCAGGATAAATTCGTATAATCTTTCAGCCTTTCTGAGTGATTAGGAAAAGGAACATGAAAATATAATTTGGTTTATCAAATTTAAAAATGTGCACAAATTATCAGTTGAATATTGTTTATGTTTCTCCACTTTTTTATGTTTTTCAGTCTTTTTGAAAACATTCTATACTCTCTAGCATAGCAGTATCACTGTTCCCGTAGGTTTGTGGTCTGTTCTTTGTAATGCGAAGTAAACTATTGAAAATAAATGTGCAAACACTTACAAACACTTTGCTAGTTCTTTCCTGTTTTGCTGTGCAGTGTTGTAGTGTCTGGAATCCCTGCTGATGTCCAAGTGCTAGTTTCTCCTCCACAGAATATTGGTAAACATCTTATTCCCTCTGCCCACAGCAACAGTGGTTTGTTTTTATGAAAAAGCTTCTTTCAGAAATTAAACGAGTGCAGTTTTTAGTTTCGTTCCTTTTTCTTGACATTTCCCTACAGAGTATTATCCAAACTGTGAAGTAGTGTTCATGGGGATGGCAAACATTCACTCTATCCGGAAGAGTTTTCAGTCCCTGCGTTTGCTCTGCACACAAATGCCAGATCCAGGAAAGTAAGTGGATATTCAGTGGGTTTGCCTTTCTTTACATTTTTCTGTGTTTCTTGATGCTGTTTATAAACTGAAGTCCAATGTTTGTTCCCTTACAACCTTTTCTGGGTAATAATGCCAGCTGTATTTCTCCTTCCCACAGAGTTTGAGCAAAAGAAAGTTGTTGGCTCATTATCCCAGAAGTGAATTTAGAAAATGAGCAAATAATGAGATTATAATTCAGCCCTGAATTTTGACACGTTTTGAGAATGTTATTGCTTTCAGGTGGGGATGTAAGTGCCAGCACTTAGTCATACCTGTTTTTCTGATCTTCAGTTTTAACAATCTGGCTCCACTTCAAAAAATCCTAGTGTTAATCCATGAACTTCACATATTTACAGTGTCCCTTCAGGAGACAGCCTTCCAATGGCAAAAATTAGCTTCTGTATCCAAGGAGCTTCTGAGGTTGGATCTTCATGAAGACAGTCCTGTTTCCTCTACTGCTTTGTTTTGAATTTGTCACTAAGGATCTTTCATGCTTTTTAAGGAGTTCCAGAATGACCAGCTTTCCTAAATTGAATATGAAATTCTTCATATAGCTGAGATCCTTAAGATACCTACTGCATACCTTGGAAAGCCAAGGTGGGAAATAGCTCCAGGAATAGTTGAGAGATGGGACATAGGAAATGTACCTCAGGTCCCACTGTTTCGTTGCATAATGGGGTTGTCCTGGGCATATAGCAGAGTCCCAAGATCAGGCAGTGATACTACTGGATCATTTGAATCCTCATCTGAGAAGAAGTGAAACAGCAGAAGAAGCTGCTGAAAGTAATGGTGACCCAGAAACACATGTGGAAGTTTTATCTGACCTGCTTGCAAGTCTTAGCAGCAGGCATATCCCACACTGGCCATTCTTCAGGTAGACTGCATGGCTTTGTTCCTGGTGAATTTGGGAACAAGAAATAAATGAAGAATACATTTAGGAATGACATTCACAGTTTAGATTATTCTTTGGCAGGATAAATTCAAAGATCAAAGTTGTAAAGCCTTTTAGAAGACAAAAAAAATAACACCTCCTTTGTTTTCTCTAGTTGGTTATCAGCTCTGGAAAGTACCAAGTGGCTGCAGCACTTATCCGTGCTGCTGAAATCTGCGCTGCTTGTCGTTCACGCTGTGGACAGAGACCAGCGACCCGTCTTGGTGCACTGTTCAGACGGCTGGGACCGTACCCCGCAGATAGTGGCACTGGCCAAATTGCTGCTAGATCCGTATTACAGGACCACAGAGGTTTGTAAACCATCCTTTGGGGCATGAAGTAGTCATTGAGATGGGGTGATTTTGCCAGGAAGTTTGTGAATAAATGCTTTCAGCTTTTTCCACTAGAAAAAGCAGGGAAGGAGTTCACCAAATATAGTCTGCAGGTACAGGTACATGTGGGTTAAATATTCCATAATGTGAGAGATTATATTTTCCCCCTTTGCTGTAATTGCCTGCTCTTTGTGCTTCCCCATGTTTGGCTTGGGACGATGCAATGCAGAGTGTTTTTAGCAGCATTGCAGTGTCTCAGCCTCTCGTTGATACAAAGCAATTCTCTCTTCTGCATTTCTCAGTTGCATAATTTTCCTACTTACACTTTTGCAGTGTTCTTTGTCGTTTAGTTATATTTCTCTTGTTTTATTTTCAGTCTGATTTTTGTTGCATCCCTTTCCAGCATAGTGGGATATGTGATGGCTAGATTCCACCTACTGGCAAGATGCATTTATTGTCCAGAACAGAAGCGTGTCTGAACGCTGTGCTTTGTAAACTGCTCCTCAAAGCCGTTGTAGTTTTCTGTACAAGGATTACAAACATTTAGGAAGATGAGTTTTCAGCTTTGCACTTTTTTTTTCAGCCATCAACTATTATTTTTGCTCTAAATTACAGCCATTGGCTTAATAAGCATCCTCTATGAATTTTTTCCCCCCTCTGAAGCAAGGCCTTCCTACTGTTTTAGGTCATGTAAGACTTAAGTTTCCCTTCAGCTGCTAACCTAGACGTTATTTTGAAATGTTGCCTTTTAGATTGCAGGACAAACCACACAATTCAACCTTCATGAAACTTGTGAATGTGCTATCTTTGGTGTATGCACAGACAAGCACTCTGTCTGAATGTGGATGTCCTGTCATGGGTGAACTGTTTACTGTTTGATTGAAAGACCTGCACTAATCTCAATCCCTAATCTCCTGTCCTAATCTCAGTTACTGTAATCCAGAGAGTTTTGAGCACGCTGATGTTCCTACTCACTCCTCTCTTGCCAAGATAGGTCTCATATCAGGATCTTTTTTGTCTGTCAGTGAGGATTAAATAATTTGCTTTATTCCCTTTCCTGTAATCGTAGGAATTCTGGTCTGTCCTAATTTCACTCTGCTCCATTTCAGAACACAGAGGTATTGGGTAGAGAAGTGCAGATAAGTAATGTGGCTAATGCCAAAGTGAAATCAGATTGAGTGAGGGCATCATAATAAGGTGATTCCCATGAGTCTTGGGCTCTTTGAGAAAACTGTAGTTGAAGCAAAAAAAACAGCAACTTTCATCTGTGCTTTCATTTCTGCAGGGTTTCCAGGTGCTAGTGGAGACGGAGTGGCTGGATTTTGGCCACAAGTTTGCAGATCGCTGTGGCCATGGTGAGAATTCGGATGACCTAAATGAGCGCTGCCCGGTGTTTTTACAGTGGCTGGACTGCGTCCATCAGCTCCAGAGGCAGTTTCCTTGCTCTTTCGAGTTTAACGAAGCATTCCTTGTGAGTTGTGGCTTGAGAGATTGCTGTTTTATAGAATACTTCTGAACCAGTACGCAGCACTAACATTCTTAGGAGCCCTGAGGGCTTTCAGATTTTCCCATTTACCTGTGATAGGCTGAAGCCTGATGAGGGAAATGGGAAAACTGTTCAAATATGACAGACAAAAGTACTTGTAGCCTTCATGGAACCAGAGGTCTGTTGACTCTTGAAACAGAAGCAGGATCCTTAAGGACTCCCTTTAAACTTGAAAGAAAGAAAGAAATTGTGTGAATTTAATAGTTTCACATAACAAGTGCCAAAATAACTCCGATATAATACATCTAGAGGGCATGAAAAAATCATAGTTGCTGCCAGTGTTAACGTCCCCTTGCTTTGATCTTACGTTTGAGTTGAGAAGACTCCTCTAAAAACACCACCACCCCCCCTTACCTTTCCATTCAGGGTTTATCTTTCTTCCTCTTATATCTTCCATTTATATCACATCCGTTAAGATTTAAAGCATATTTAAGCAATTATAATTGACTTGAGTTGCCACTTTCTGGCTCCGCCATGTGATCAAATACATATACAGTTCTAGTTTAGCTCAGTTAAATGACACACATAAACTGGCTTCAAAGTAGTCTGCTAATCTACAAGAATTATGCGTGGACTTGCCTTTGGTGTTCTGGCCCCTAATTTGTTACAAGTATTGAAGCACTTGTCTTTTTCTAAACATCTGAATAACCTCATTGAAGTCATTTAGACTATTTATATGTTTACAGTTAAGTTCACATTAAGCTATTTTGTTAGACTGGGACCAGCACATGGAGTGGATAATGACCAAGACTGGATGTGTGTGCTGCATGCATTTATACCAACATGCAGAAAGTAATGCTTTTCCCCACCATTTTTTGCCTTTCTGTTGTCAAGTTAATATTTTATAACAAGAGGTATCACGATTCTCTTCTTTGCCTTATCCTCCAGCTTTAGGAGTTTGAAACAGCCAGAATTTTGTACTTGATTGCAGAACAAATATTCTGCCATTATGTTTTCTTTCCATTTTTTTTTTGTTATGATTTTAAATGTTTCCATTTTGCTTGAATTCTTTCACAATTAAGTTTCAAGGAAGACATAAAAATGCTAAGTATGTTTGTGTATCGCTCTTTAGAAGGGGCTGTATGGCCTTGTGAAGATTCATTGCTGCTTAAGCGTGGATTCTTAGTTGTTACATAAGCTGCTATCTTCTGCTGTATAACTGTGTTTGTGTTGCTCTGTGCAGGTCAAATTGGTGCAGCACACCTACTCCTGCCTCTTTGGTACATTCCTGTGCAACAATGCGAAAGAGAGAGGAGAGAAACACACGCAGGAACGGACCTGTTCTGTCTGGTCTTTGCTGCGGGCAGCAAATAAAGCCTTCAAGAACCTGCTCTACTCCTCTCAATCTGAATCTGTATGTAATCTTTATTCCACACCACATCGTGAGAGTCCCTTTAGAGGCTCCTGGGTATAATGTTCTCAGAAGCACGTACATTAAGAAAATACACAGTTATAGCAGTGAGAAATCATACTGCTTTGCTGTTCTCATGAATACAATGCAGAGAGAGTGCATTTTTTTCTGAAAATGCCTCCTCTCTCCTCATCAATATTTACTAGTGAACAGTCTATTGAGTCTTATGTTTTACTCATTCAAGCTTAATTTATGGTATACACTCCCCAGTGCAAAGCTTTGAGACTGAAATATTCACATAACATTATATGCTGTTGACTCTTATAGAATATCAAATGCAACCTCAGGAATATCTCTATCCTGGAAACATATTTTGTGTGCCCAAATATTTTGCTCATGTTTTTGTAACCAAAAAAAAACTATTTTGTGTGTGTGCATTTGTCAATTAGACCTTTCTAGAGAACTGAGGAATATTTCAGAGGAAGGTCGTAAGATTGCCTACAAACATTTACCTACAGACAGTTTGCATTAGTATCAGATCTAAACAGAAAATATAACTCAGGTTATTTAGCATATCTGTATTTCTCTTCCACCTTTTCATCTTGGCTTCACAGAAATAGCTCAATTAAGCTTCTGGGAAGGGGCTCACAATTATTTTTTGTGTGTATATTTGATAAAGGGCACGTAAGGTGTTCAGATGGAGATGGAATATGATGGGCATGGCATGACGCAGTGGCAGGCATGCTATGTGAACAGTCATTTATTGAATATCACTGTGTTTAGGACAGCAAAGACTTTAATAAATTCTTTAAACACTTTTTGTTTTTAAAATTACCAGACAATATAGACTTAAATGTAAGGATTACGCTATGCTTTTGCATATGATAAATGAGGGTTTTAATTGTCCCTTAGAATAAAATTAAAACCTGGCTCTGCAGGAGTTTATATTTACATTTTTCATAAAGATAATGAGATCATCTTTCTCTTCACATTGGCCCTCTATCCTTGTCTGTCTTCTCTGAGAACATCAGCAAGTTTGCCCAGGAGGAGCCTACAGACTGCTCTTCAAAGCAGGCTTGGAGACAGATAGCTCTCCTGTCCTTGGGGCTGCCCTTACGTGCTGTATCCTGCAAAATAGATGCAGTCTCAGTGACTTGGCCCCTGTTATCAGCAAATCCTATACCGTATTGCACGAAGCCAATTTGGATAATTTGTCTGTATGTAGGAGTTTGGGTAATTTCCTTTCTTGCATTGATTTCTTTGTGATTTTGCTTTAGTGTTCATAAGGTGCCTTTGTGATCTAGCCACATCTATTATAAAAACACAGTAATTTAAGAGCAACATCCATCAGACCAAGATATCCCAAATTTCCTCCCGCTGCTCATCTGGCTGTTTCTCTCCTGTCCTCTGCTTTTCCACTAGGAAGTTGTCTAGGAAAACAGTGGAATCGATAGAGTGACCCAAGGTGTTTTAAAAGGGAAGCAAAAAGCTTATTCAATACTCAAGGAATCCCTTTTGGGACCATCTTGCCTGTTCAGCAAAGTGCCTAATTTTTCACGTATGAGTGCTTCCGATAAAGGCTGCGTTAGCTTTGATGAATTGCAGCTGGTGGAAAGAGGTTATTAGTTCAGCTCTCTCATGGCACGATATAATTCAATGTACAAGGAAATCTCCGCAGTATCAATGGGCCACTGAATTCTTCAGCAGTTTAAATTGCTCAGGAGTGTTTTTAAGGTGTAGATTCACACAGGACATGTTGCAGTAGGTCATTCACGAGGAGTTGAAAGCCAGCATTGTTATGCCTCGGCCTCCTTTGCTGAAAGAAAAGATAATTATATAGCCAAGTGTAACTGATTTAAACTACCATGGATTATTTAGAGATCTAGCAAGGCCTCACAGCTTCATAGCTGAAGAATAAGCAGAGAAATCCATAGCCATATTTGAACATCTTTTTACATTTGGAGAGTGAGCAGTGAACATTTCTTAACATCCTTTGTGTTGTTCTCTCCCAGGTGCTGTATCCAGTGTGCCATGTGCGAAACCTCATGCTCTGGAGTGCCGTTTACCTGCCGTGCTCTTCCCCCTCCACACCTGCCGATGACACCTGTGCCCCATACCCTGTTCCAGGCTCCAGCCCTGAAGATCAGCCTCTGGGCAGGTGAGCCTAGAGCCCAGAAATCCAGTCCTGTAAAGTAAGATCAACAGAGAATATTGT
Source organism: Tinamus guttatus (assembly GCF_059628265.1). NCBI lineage: Eukaryota > Metazoa > Chordata > Aves > Tinamiformes > Tinamidae > Tinamus > Tinamus guttatus. The sequence goes on along the minus strand of NW_028288993.1, from coordinate 1,413,658 downwards.
GGGATATAAAAAAGAGAATACTCATTGTGGGAGGGGGCTGTTCTTCATAGGCTTATTTGCGGGACTGTTCAACTGTCTTACCTGAAAGTCTTCTTTTCTTGTTATAGTCTAGATGGAAAGCTGAGGTCCTAGTGTAACAAATGCATTAAAACAAAAGAAGATTAGCAAACAGAATTATGCTCTGAATGTATTGTAGCCTTGTGGGATTCCTTATATCCTTGCAGGCTGTAGGCATTCACTTAAGTTACCTTGAATTTTTTCTCTCCATGATTTCTCCTTTATTGTTTACCTATTTCTTCACTTTTTTTGTAAGATGAATGTGAGCACATTCTAAATGGGAGATGAGACCAGAGTCTAAGTGTTTGTGCTTTGTAGTGAGGGGATTATTCTGGGAGTGTTGAAAGTCTGCTTGAACATATTTTCCTGATGGCAAAGAAAGAAAGTACTGAAGCAACTTTGCACTATATAAGGTCAAAGTGTGCTCTTAGATAATACTTTACGAAATTCCACTAGTTAGCAGATTATTACTGCCCTAACAGTTAATGAGTTTCTAAATCTTGGTAACTAAACATTGAAAAAGAAATGTGCTAACTTTGACTTTTGATTATTTTTACCATCATAGGTTACCAAAGACAAGATCATTTGACAATCTGACAACAGCCTGTGATAGCAGCATGCCTACAACCAATCGACGCAGTAGCGATCCCAGCCTAAATGAAAAGTGGCAAGAGCACCGGAGGTCTCTGGAGCTGAGCAGCCTTGGTAACCCAGGGGATGATCCGTTTGATGGGGACAGCCTGAGCAAACAAGGCAGGGCTCCAGTTGGAGCAGAACTTTCTGTTGCAGCTGGCGTAGCAGAGGGACAGATGGAGAACATTTTGCAAGAGGCCACTAAGGATGATGTTGCTCTGGAGGAGCACGCAAGGGGTAGTCTAGAGACAGCAGGTAAAGAGGATGAGATTGCCCTGGGTAAGGAGAACAGAACTGAAAATCTGCAGGGGTATGTCAGTGACATCTGTGAAAAGACTGAGGTGGATAAAGGTATTGTGATGAACAATCCAGTGGCAAATCCACATCCAGTTTCACAAGGTGCTTCTGAGCTTAAAGGACAACAGGATGAGCATACTGATCTCAGTAGCATTATCCAGAAGTTACCTCAGGTGAGAGGACTTCCAACTGTTCCTTTGGAGAGTTTTGTAAATAGAGATGCTCAAAAGAACATGGAGGAAGATGTTAGCAAGCTTCAAGGAGAATCAGAGGGTCTGTACAATGCACCACAGGACAGCCTTCCAATACCTCTCACAATCCCACATGAGGCAATCACTTCCAACATTGAAAGTTCGACCGAAACCTTAACAGAGAATGAAACAAAGCAAGAGCTGATTCCTAAAGGTCTTTGCCATAGACCTCATGTGATGGACAACAGTGCTGATGAACTTTCTCGAACTGTTGAAAATAGGCTGGAGGGGGAAAGCATGCTAGAACTTCAAAAACTGGGAACAAAAGTAAATAGGACTTCTGGTAGCAGCAACACACACATCCCGATGCCTTCCCCTTGTGCCTTGCCTTTAGCTGAATGTAAAGAGGAGATTGTTTGTAATGGAGAGCTGGAGCCTGAGAACAAGGTGGCAGAGAAGCCTGTGGGGTTTAGAGTTCCCCAGAAATATTCTGCGACAAACGGACATTGTGTGAATGGAGAGGACGGTAGGATCAAAGCTTCTCTGAGTCGGCAGGTCTCTACAGCTAGCTGCAGTTCTGCTCAGTTTCACTTGAGGAACTTGCACCAAAAATGGGTGTCTAGTCATCTTGGGAAGCAGCAGACAGCCAGCAGCCCAGACCAACCGGCCAGAAGTCACCTGGATGATGATGGGATGCCTGTCTACATCGATGTAATCCAGCAGCGCCTGCGCCAGATTGAAACTGGGCATCAGCAGGAAGTGGAGACCTTGAAGAAACAACTGCAAGAATTGAAAAGTCGCCTGGAGAGCCAGTTCCTGAACAGCTCCTTGCGTCTCAATGGTGATTATGGAGATGAAGTGGTAAGTGACAGGGTAATTGGACCACTGCTGAGAACAGGGGGCCAGTTGGTCCAGTTCTGTCTCTCACCATAATGTCAGCTCTTAGTTCACTAAGGCAGTGATTTTGGGAGAGCTTGATAAAGCTTGATAAAGCTGATGAGGCTTTATCAAGCTCTCAAGGTTACTCTGAAAATGGCAAGCAGCTGATTGAACACATGGCAAGAGATCATTAATGATGACTAATATTTTCACTGTATTTCAGTGTGACCACTGATAGGGATTATATTTGCTGAGCTATATGCTTGGCAGTAAACTAGCACATACTTGGATGTCTTGTTGAATAAGGCTAATAAGGGTGTTCAAAAATCCTGGTACTTGTGCAAGGGCTAAGGTATTTTTCTGAAGATCTGCATATGTCATTTAGTGGGACAGGAGGATGGGACCCGTCTTTCGATGCTTTGCACGCTCAGGGAAGGAAAGATGGAGCGCAGAGCAGTGGTTCTTCTTTTGACTAAAAATTAAGAATAAAATTTCCAAAGACATGTGGTCACTGGCCTTATGCTGTTGCTTGAATACAACACTGATTAAGAAAACAAGCAGAAGAGTGGCCTTTGACCACAAAGCAGTTACATGGGTTGCTGCAAACTTGTTTTTCCAAAAGCTCAATATTTTTAAGGAAGAGAAAAGAAGAGGCAACTGGTAGGCACAGGAGAGGGAGATGAATGTGAAGGGAAAAGTGAGGAGATTTAGGAGAATTTTTCAAACAGAGTTTTCATCTGCCTTTGTGTTGGAGCAGCAAATGAAGGATTTTTCTCTAGGTCCTGAGCTTGGCCTTGTGCATGTAGGAAAAGGATATTTTTGCTAAGCATATTATAGTATGCTCCATATGCCTGCAAATTTGAAAAAAAAAAAAAAAAAGATGTTTCCAGATTTGTTTCTGTTTCTCCTGATTTCTTTGGAAGTGGCAGAGGTGCTGAATAGTCCCAGGTACATTTGTCAAGAGAGAGGTTCAGGGGCTTCTTGGCTATTAAAGTTAGATGTAACGATGCTAATGTTAAGTGCTTGGTCCAGGCATCCATGTCAGACCAGTGTCATTGAAATTCAGTGCAACTGCTCTCACTGCAGGAGCTTGGATTCCTTGGGGAAATGCGGAGCTTTGGCTTAATTTATTATGCTTTCATTTTTAAGGGCCTTCACAAATTGTGTAGGGCTGGGAGCGAAATCACTTTGTCCTTTAGAAAATTCCACTGTTTTAAAGAATCTAACCTTTATCTCCTATTTCTGCCTCCACTTGGGAGTAACAGGGTTTTCTTCCACAATTCCCAGGGTGCCAATTCCTCAGGCACTAGCAGACGTAGCAAGACATCTCGATCCTTCCATGTATTTAAGGCCTGGCAGAGTTTTATGTAGGTCAGTTAATATAGCCCAGCCAGGGAGAATTGTATTTTGAGGATGCATTATTCCTCCAAAGCTTTCTCTGGAAATGGTTCAAATTCTTAGTTTTCCATGTGAGATTTTTGGACTGGTATATGTTACTAGTATTAATTCTGAAAGTGAAATGACCACGGAAAGGAAACAAGACTCTGAAACTAGAGCCACAAATAGGAGCTTTAGGTTCCCACATCACTCAATATGTTGCTAGAACTTAGTGGTAACACCTAGATTTTAAATCCATTTCACCTTCCATCACACAGTCATCAGAAGGTCAAGAAAATACCTGTTTTCTTGCAGTTTGCCACTGTACAAACTGCTTCAGTTTGGGGCATTTGTAGCTCCTTTCAACCTTTGCCACCACGTGCACTGTATAGAGGTTACATAAGATCTTCCCAGATGAATCTAGCGTGCTCTTTCCTAGCAGGAGATACCCTTTTCATTCCCCTTCACCACCAGTTGTTATTTGCATGGAAGTAGGAATATGGGATAGTTCTGTTCAGCTGTGTTTGTTTGCCAACAGACTTCTATACCCGACTCGGAAAGCAATATGGATCAGAACTGCTTGTCTCGCTGCAGCACAGAGATTTTCTCTGAAGCCAGCTGGGAGCAGGTGGATAAACAGGACACAGAGGTACAGACTAAATCCCTGTAAATCCATCGTCCTTTCCTTCCGTAGGATGAGATATTCATAAGTCAAATTACTTCCTCTGGTCATATGCCAGTTCCTATGAACTGTCCCCCTTGCACTCACCTGTCTCTCCTACGTTGAGTATCGGTACCTGTGCCTATGAGCCCTCTGCTGTCCACTGTCTGTGAACTGTCTTCAGAAAGCTGTGGCAGGGAGGAAGAGCTAAAGGAGCCTTTCACTGACACACGCTTTGGAAATATTCTTGGCCTGGATGTTTTTGAAAGACGGAAAGAAACTAGGAAATTTGGCTTTATGCCTTTTTTTTTTTTTCCTGTTTGTCCAAGGGAAAATTAGTGCAGCTGTTTTCAAGGGGAAGGTTTTTCTCTTTTTGCTCTTTCACCATTGCAACACTGCTTGTGCTCTTGAAACAGAGCAAATGTTTTTCTCGTGCTGCTTTGCTTTGACTTTGTGAGCTCAAATGAGATGCTCTTGTTTCTGATGCAGTGATCTCTCCGTGGTAAACATGTCTTTGTGTTTTATTTCTCCCAGGTGACACGATGGCTTCCAGACCACCTCGCTGCACATTGCTACGGCTGTGACAGCATGTTCTGGCTTGCCAGCAGGAAGCACCACTGCAGGTAACTCGTGTATTGAGAGAGGATAGGAGGGATATCAGCTAACAGGAAGGCGAGGTCAGGGCTTGACTTGCCACTTCTGCTCCTACACTAGGAAGGGGTTTTCTTTTGACATGTGTTTCTTTGTCAAGGATGGACTTCAAACTAAGAATTTCAGAGCAGAAGGACCATCTGTGCTCCTGAAGCAAATAAAGGAACCAAGAACTTTGGGAAAAAGGAACAGGTTTTCCTGTTACATTTCAGTGCATTCAGTGTATATGTTTCCAAAGCCATATTTGGTGTCTGCTCCACTCCAGCCTAAACATATCCAGCCTTTTTTGGCCTCAAAGTGAAGCTGTAGGCTGCTGTTTACAAACATGGCTTTTTAAGTGGATAGAAATAATAAAAATACTGGTTTGTCTGCTTTGCATTCAATACAACAAGGACATGAATAGCATTTTTTCTTCCATTCCTGGTTCAAACTGCTTTCCTTCTCTAATAGTTCTTCTCTTTTCATTAAATTGCTTTTACAAGACAATCTGAAAGAGACACCTACATGAAATAAAAGTTGTTGGATTATTCTTTGCAAAATAAGTCACTCACAGAGGCCACAATAGATATCGCTGGTGGCAAGTGATAGCTGCCTTTTGATGAGACCATATTCTGGTTTAAGACAGAGAATCCAATTTCTGAGTTCCATTTTCAAACAAAGCCTATTCCTGAATTGTGGACATCAGAAAATGATTTCAAGAGTTATGATTTAGATAAATGGCAGTTATCTCATTTTGATGCTCAATTGCTTTTTGAAGTTGCAGTTGATAAAAGGAACTTTCTTGGTTTGTGTCCGTTTTATATTTTGCTCCATTTAGTCATCTCATAAAGATAAACAAACCCACAGAACAATGAGCAGAAGTTGAATGGTTTTATTTTTTCCCAGTTTCATGTCCCGTGTGTTTGGACAAATTTATTTAAGTGTGTCTTATGGCTTCAGGTGGAAAATATAATTGTAAACATACAATATATACCTGAAGGATTTTGTAAGAATTACCATGGTGCTTTCTTTTGTCCTCTTTCTAGTGGGTTTGTTTATTTGGTTATCCATCATGAAGAGTATCCCATTCAGCATTGTCCCCCTGCCTCTTTGCTTCACTGCATTGGCATTTAGCATCTATATTTATATTTTCTAGGGCCAGACTCTGGAGAACTAGTGCACAGGGACAACTCCAACACCAGGAGCAGTTAAAATTGTTGAAGTTTCAAGTTTTGTGACAAAATTCCCTTAAGTGTCTTTTTTTTTTTGACTTTCAGGTATCTAACCTGGGTTCAATAGGCTCTCCTTATTAAGCCACTATTTTTTATGATAGAGACCAGTAAGGAATAGTGTCATATACAACAAAAACAACAACAAAATTATAGCTTACATTTTCATAAAGCCCGGTGACCAAGGGACGTCTACTCATGACCTTATCTGAGAGTGAAAAGGAGTCGAAAGCCACATATTCTGAAGGGCTTGATCAGGATAAAAATATTCAGCTTCCTTCATTGCCACTATTTGCTTCCTTTGCTAGTTCCCTTCTGAGCTCTTTCTCCCCTCCTTGCAGGGACATTGAACGTGTTGGTCAAATCTGGTGAGCATTTACAACAGCCTCTGTCTGTTGTCTGTCTGCGTTTTCTTGGTAACTTCTCCAAACTAACTTGCTCTGTTCCCCCACTTTGTTTTTCACTTGCCTAGAAATGACTAGCAATGATTCGGGGCTGGATAGCACAACCTGTTGGGCGTTTCGATTCACATGGCTCTAAGCAGACATCCCCCAAACGGCAGTTTAGGACTTGAATTTTGATAGCTTCATCTGTGATGTGGATCACACTAACATTCACCATCGGTCATTAATTTGAGTAACAGAGAATGCTTCACTTCTAACCAAAAACAGATCAGCCTTCGAGTTTAGTCATGAGGCTTTTTTTTTTTTTTTGATTCTTTCCCTTCTTGCCTTCACTGTAGGAGAAGTCCCCATGTTTTTAAGTGACTGTACTATAGCTTTGCCCTGTTTTGTCAAAAAATTGCCATTGATTTTTAGGAGTGAAAATGCTATGGCAGGAGCAGGCAGGCAGTGCAAAGCTCATAAAGGGGTCAGTATTGCCAAAAATGGGCAGACAGCCATGATTTAGTAGAAGTCATGATTTTAACTGAGGAAGGGGACCTCATTTCCCAAAAGGGGAAACACAGTTCTCCATTGTGTTTTAGCATCTCTATTTTTAATTTCTCAATCAAAGCAGAGGTCCACCAGGATAGAAGGAATTGAGATGTTAAGAGCTTTCCGCAGCTAGTGGGAGAAGAGTTATCACACACTGTTCTCCATCACATAGCAATAAAACAAGCAAGAAAACAGGCACGTGTTAGCAAGCTGGTGAACTACAACAAATAACTGTTTTAATTTCTCCAGTTGCTTTCTCACCTCGTCTGTCAACAGTAAGTTTTTGCTGGATAATGGTTCTTTCAGCAGCAGAGATGTGGAATGACTGAACTGCTTTTCTGCAGGGCTTTTCTGTATAACACCTCACTGAAGTGTTTTCACTCCTGTTTTTTTTTCTGATAGTAATTTTTAACAGAATCCTTAAGAAGACTTCAGCATCACTGCAAAAAGGCTAGCAGTTGTGAGGCTCCTAGTGCTAGGGTTGTCACTTTGAAACCAGGCGGTGCTGCGCAGAGCTGAGAAAATTAGCCCGCTGAAGTGAGAAATGGGATTTCTCTTTGCTGATTTTCTCTCCGCCAGCGACCATCATCTGGAAATCTTGTCTCTTGGCAATAAAGGATTAATCAAAGCTGTTGGATGGAGGCAGAATTTTCTGTCAGTCCTGTGGCAGTAGCGAAGTTTTTCCAGCATCGAATGATAATGGTACAAAATCCTGATGCCAAAGAGTTAATGAAAAGGGCATGGAGGCAAACTTGAAAAATTCAGGTCCCTGAAGTGCTATTGTGAACTCCTTATAAAAATGGATGAGTTTTGGAGGACAGGGTGCTGCAGTGCTCATCAAGCTAGCTGGATCAGTAGCAGGTTTTGAGGGGAGGTGCTGCAGAAGAGAACGATTATTTTTGAGGTGTAAATCTCCTCCTGGGCTCCCGCGAGGTGCATGTGCCCCCGCTGCTGCCAGCTGAGCAGGGTGCGTGCGAGGCCGCTCACCCCGCGCAGCGGCACCGCCAGCCCCGCGCATGAGCCTGCCCGCCCCTCTCGTGGCTTTGCATGATCCTTGCTGCCTCTCTGTTTACTCTGTGCAGGAGTGTGGGACTGCTGGGGCCCTGCAGGAGAGACTGTGTCGCTGGGGCGGCAGGAGGATTGCATCTACCACAGCCGTGGCTTTTTGTTTTTCCATCTCTCCCATGCTTTAAACCTTCCAACTTGGAAGAAACGGAAGAAAATGTCTCTGTACTGCTCTTCCTGACACTCACTTTTAGAAGTGTGAAGGAACAGAGACTTTTACCTTCTCCCAGGACACCAGTATCCAGTATTGCTGTAATGCAAAGCTCGAGAAGTGAGTGGGAGCCGCAACTCATGATTCCTACCTCCTGGAATACGCTCCATATGGAGGAAGGCTCCTTGTTTGCTGTCTCTCTCAGCCGTACGCTCACAAGATAGCGGTGACAGGAGTGCTATCATGTACCGCATGCAGTCTGTTACTTAGGGCATAGTAACTGCCATGTTCAGGGTGACCCCTTCACACCACCTAGGAGCAGTGTAATTTTAGAATTGGGGTTACACCATCACATTGCTACTAATATATATTTTTTCCTTTCTCCTCTGTTCCTGACCAAAGGAATTGTGGGAATGTGTTTTGCTCCAGTTGCTGTAACCAGAAGGTGCCAGTTCCCAGTCAGCAGCTCTTCGAACCCAGCAGAGTCTGCAAATCCTGCTACAGCAGCTTGCACCCGAGTAGCTCCAGCCTTGATCTCGAACTGGATAAACCCATCACTGCCACGTCAAATTAAAGCTCCAGCCTAGAAGGAACAGGGGAACGGCCCTGTTGACTCTTCCCCAAACAGACGTGCACAGTCGTGACGGGAGGAGGCTGGGAGCACTGAGGAGCCATGCACTTTGGAGTGTGGGGCATGGATCCGTGCTCGGCGGGACAGAAATCTAGGACGAACCACTGGATTGTGGAATTCTCCTTTTCCAGTTATTCCCCCCTTTCCTTTCTGTCCTATTTGTGTGCGTGCGTGTATGTATGGGTGTGTGGGTGCGTGATGCGTGTGTGTATATATATAGTAATATATATATATATATATATATATTTGTTTGTTTGCTGGAAGATTGTGAAGTGGGAAGGGAGCTGGCACCCAAACCAGATCCCCTCATATCCCACTGCTGAACTGTGTTGCAGACAGACTGTTTTATGGAGGAAAGGAGAAGAGGGGAATCAGTCCAGAGTCAGTGTGCAAAGTGTGAATATCTGTAGCATCAATGCTAATGCTTTCAATCACTCCTGTTACTTCCAAACAAGAAACTGCTGTTTGGGAACCTGTTGCTGCTAGAAGAAATGGGAATCTCTTTCCCAAGAGAGCACTCTCCCTCTCTGTTCTCAGAGTGGGCTTAGTTATCCTCAACTGCGTGAAGGAGGAATCAGTCACAGATTTCCCTACTCAGCGGCTCTGTATTTACCGATATAACCTGCGTGTTTTATTGCCATTAGCCTGGTTAGCTGTGGCTCTGCGTGGAAACACCTGGACCACTTTGGCTAAGGAAAGTGTGCGCTTGTTTGAGAGGGGTGGGAAGGGGACTGAACGGGCTGCCGAGCTGAGGTTGGTTTGACACTGGCACCTCCAGCTGGAAATGCAATTCATTATTTAAAGACACGTGGGGAAGTGGAAGACTTTAGACTGCTCTTGCCCCGTCTGCCGGGTGGTTTCCTCAGCAGGCAGAGCTGCTTCTGGAGCGGCGCACGGGGCATGGTCCTACCCGCTGTGCTGATCACACTTGCACCTCCATGACAATATCCAAAGCAGCTGAAGAACCACGGTGCTGTGCTGGTGTTTTAACTGGGCTCGGTCCACGAGATGGTGTTTGTGATACTCCTGGGATGTTTCCTCTTTTTTTTTTTTTTTTTTCAGTATATATTCATCATACTCCAGATAGGAAAATCCTGCCTGAGGATTAGAGACCTTAAATAAATCATGGATTCCTCTTCTTCTTCTGTCCCCATCTGAGTCAGCTTGTAAAGTCACTTCATTAAAGCATAAATGTCTTGAATATGTCTAAATGAGAGCCTTAGGTACTCACCCCCTCTTCCCTTGGTAGAACCTGTTTAGTACAGACAAGGAAGAAATGTATATGATAATACCCCACTTCACAATTTACTGCTGAGACAAAGTTACGACCCATTATATCCTCCAGAACAAAAAGTCCTGCTGGAATTTTTGAAAGTTTTTTTAATAGAAAGCTCAAAGAAAAAATCAAGTATTGGGACAGGAGCACTTTCCTTCAGTGCAGTATCAGAATTACATAGCCCAGAGTGAGTTGCACGCAGAGAAAACCATCCTGTAATATTTGTTCAATTGGATGGGGAAAGAAGTGTCCAGGTAATTTATTTGTGATGTTTAAACTTCCCACGCCTTGGAGAGGATCGTGACCCTGCTGCAGTGTAAGCTCAACATGTACAGAACAATGAATGTCCAGGAAGCTGGTTGAGCACAGTGACCTGCATCCTTATGGGAAGGGGAGCTGGTAACGAAGCCTGTCGGGATCGTGCCTGGTTTATGTTTTGAAATGTGTTAAATCATCAGGAGGAAAAAGCAACGGCAAGATGGGGTTTGCGGTCGGAGGTGTAGCTATAAGTATTTGTTCCTAAAACAGTGCAGCAAATACCTGGAATAGAGCTTTAGGCATTAATCTGTCAGGTAAAGCAGAGCAAGGGGGAACGGGAAGAGGCTGACGTGCAGCTCCTGTCTCTCTGGCTCTTCCACTGAGGTGGGTGATGAGAAGTTTGATTTTAGGAGACCTGGTAGCGTTTTACACACTAACGTCGTGTGCGTTTGTGGTGCAAGTAGACAGTCAAAAATAAGTCTAAGATTCTGCAGTTCCTAATGACAGGTGCCAAGAGGGTTTGATACGGGTTTGGGGGGGTCTGTGATGTACAGTGTGAATAAATGCTTGCAGCTCTTAGTCTTTTTTTGATTGATGAAGCACTTTTTTATTAATATTATTTTTCTTTGTATGTAAAGGAGGAACCAGTATCTCTCCATAGCTGTATATATATAACCCTTCTCTCCTAAAGAGAGTAAAGTGCTCCTATATTTTTCATTCTTTTGTCAAAGCAAGAAGTAAATACTTTAGAATTGTTAAATATATAAATAAAGTGAATAAAGTTTAGAATTTTGCATGGGAGCATTTGCTAACACACTTTCTAATTTTTTATTTTTTTCTCCTGTCCTTGATAGGGGATACATTTGAGGTTCAGCAGAAACACCAAGGCCTTTGAGAAAGGAGGCTGCAGCAGTCCTCCTGTTGCTTTCTTTTCCACTGTGTGTCTTTGCTGGGAGCAGCAAACTGCTGCTCCTCAACTTGCAAGAGGAAATGCTAAGCGTGGATCCCCTGGCACAGCGATCCCAGGGAGGGGGAAAAGCCACGAGCCGCCCGCGCCACCAGGTACTGTCCTGCACAATCAGCACAGTTTTCTTGGAGGCTGGAGAACGGTAGGAGAATCTCCCCTTCCTCAGCACCTCGTTTTTCTTCTTCCCCCTTAACTGCCCATCGTATTTAAAGCTTGATCCAATGATGCTGGCCCAAACGCAGAGGTGGCCCAGGCCACGGGCCGGGCGGATCGGAGTTCAGTTCTCATTTGCACTTTCTGCCTTATTCTCAATGCTGGATGGTGGAGCCACGGCTCCTGGGGAACAAACCAAACTTGCTCAGGTTTAAAACCTTCAATCTTTTCCCAGAGGGCGGAAAACTCACGTGCTGTTTGTGCTGCAGAAGCCTCCTGCACAGGGACCCGATGATTCTCATGTTCTTAGGGCTGCTGGCTCATTTCAGCAGCCCACCACATGCATGTCTGTCACCGAAGCTCATCTTCCTTCAGTCATTTCTTACATATTTTAAGAGAGGGGATTTGTCCTGAACTCTCTGGGGCACTAACGGGCTCCTGGAGCATCCCTGAGTTACTTTAGGACAGGCCTGTTCTGATCACAAGATGTGGTGCGCAGTTGCTTTATAATCTTAAGGTATTTATTTAATCAAATAATATACCAGGTTCCTGGACAGGGCAATGATCACAGCTGGTGGCAGTATTTATAGCTTTGAGGATGAAATAAAAATCATATATAATGTTGTGCACTGTTAAGAACATGCAAAGGAACAGCAGGTTTTCAATTATACACCTGAATCTGATTTTATATAGGTCCTTTCATACCTGAGTTACTTCTAAGTGCTTTTTCAGTAACTCATTACTCTGCAGTGCAGTAACTGTAGACTTTATGTGCACACCATTACTCACAGCCCTGGACATTTGCACTTAATTCTTGGATAGTTTCTGTTTGGAAACCGCTGAGCGAAACCCTCAGGCTCTCCTGTGCTGTTGTCAGAAGGAGTTAGAGCACGTTCAGAGCGCAGAGCAGCAGTGCGAGGCGGGAGCGACGGCTGCCCACGGCCTCACAGTTCTGCTAGCGGAGCCGAAATTCATTTCCCGGCCATCAGCTTCTCCTGAGGAGCATTTTTGAAACATCTCTTTGCTCCTAAGCAGCAGAAGAGCCCCAAAGGACAGCAGTGTTGTTGGCATAACATGCAGCTTTGGTGCTGTCTTACGTACCGTGATTCCCTTCCGATGATCTCCTTAGGCAAAGGCGATTTGTGCAGCTTATCAGGAGTCTCTGAAACGGGATTAGTGCCTGAGGGGGGAAAAAGACAATCCTTGAGAACCCGAAGTCCCTCGTCCCTCAGGTAGGACAACAGCATCCCCCACCTCTCCTTCCTGGTGGGACTGGCCCATGAGTGCCGTATACGGGAGCAGGAATCACTAAGGATGCGCGGAGTGCGGACACCGTGCGGCTGGGCACCCCCTGGCAGGTTCTTCACGGGGTGACCAAGGGACGAATGTGTTGAGAGCCACTTGGCTGAGCAGGGCAGCCTGTCCCCACGGCAGCAAGTCCAAGTTAGGAGGCTGCAAAGGTTAACAGCCACACGCCAAAAAAAGCTGTGCTGATGCAGAGGTCATTTAATGGAAATGGGGCGTGCAGAAATTTTATGCTTATTCTCTACTTGCCTCTCTAGTAGATGGCAAATTATTCACAGATCAACCCAAGGAGTCGAGAGCACTTAGTAGTGGCCGGCGTCAGGCGAAGGCAGCGCTAGCGGAGGCGGTTCTGGAAGGAGGGGCAGTGAAGCAGGTACCGACACTGCTCAGGCCGGGTCTCGCGTCTGTTCCCACGCAGGATCCAGGCTGGGCTCTGTGTGCTCTTAGTCCTCAGTTGGTTTCCATTGCTTGGCCTTGCTCAGAAGCAATTTTGTGGCATTACCTTTTCAGAGTAAAAGCAAAAGCAGCAACTGAGGCTTTTTTTTGAGTCAAGGAATGTGAGTGAACATGGCTGTTGTTGGATGGGGTATTCATAGCTGTGCTGCTAGGAATTAGGTTCGCTCCTGCTTGTGTTGTTTTTTCTTCTCTGGGGCCAGACTGGTGACTCTCCTGAGGGCTTCTCAGGACCTTTACAGACCTACGGACCTGCTGAAGGAGCCCTCAGGCCGGCCCAGGGAGCTCCAAATTCCTGGTTTGCCCTTTTTTTTTTTGCAAGAATTCAGCTTGGTTCTTTATCCAAGTGGGAAGCCACTAGCATGAGAGCAAGGAACTAGAAGCAGAAATGTCAGATTTGAACACAGCCACATCTGTACAAACCCTGTCTGTGTCCATAGGCTATAGGGACATCCCGGTTCCTGGACAGAGGAATAACAACCTCCCATCTCTTCATTTTACACTCATCCTGCCAGCATTGGAGCTCGGAGTGTTGCATTTCGTGATTTAAGATTACCATACTCTTTGGACTTTCAAATTTTTTAAATGCTGCTAAAGTTTTACCTTACTATTTAACAGGTATGTTTTTTAAAACGATTTCCCATCGTTGTGTTATTAAATGATTTTTATCTTGCAGTGGCAACCAGTGATGCATTTGATTGTACATTTTTTTTCTTTGGTGGAATTTGTATTAAAATGACATCTGACGTCTTGATTAATTACTTCGAGAACATTAAATGTTTTACAACATGCAAACCTATGAGAGCAGAGAGCTGGTTAGCAGCCGTATAAAGTGTTAGACCCTAGTGCTTCTTTGTTTGTAACAGCATTTATTCTGCTGTAGCCTCAGAGTGACTATTTAGATCTTAATAAATTTGTCATTTTCCTACACAGTGACAATTTTACAGTCCCTTGTGTTTTGTGTCTTCGTACGTTTGCAGGCCTCCTGGTTGGGGGGCTGTATTTTTAGGCAAATGATAGCTTGTGTATTAGGAAGAACTAATCCCAGTGGTCAAAACATGTGTGTAAAACTGGGAAGAGGAGGCGCTGGGAAAGGCGGAGCTGCCAGGGCGCGTGGCAGGTCTCACACTTGCCAAGGCCCAAGACCTGGCAAGAAAGGAGGCTGCAGTCGATATCCGGCTCTGCAAACAGCTTCAAATGCCGGTTAGATGCGGGTGGCTTCATGTTTTAACACGTGCAAGGCATTTTTCTTTGACAGCAACCAAGTGCAGTAACACAAGACTTTTTCCAAAAGCCAGATTTATTCACCCCAAAGCGCATGCAGCAAACACAGAGAAATGTGGCAATGCCCAGCGATGCTGGGCCGTGCTAACGTGGTTTCCTTTGCACAGTGTGGAGGGTGCTCAAGGCCCCTGAGCATCCGCTTGCTGCTCCCAGACCTCTCCAGACACTGCTCCTTGCTCCGGCTCCTCCTCAGACGGTGTCTTTGATCCGCAGAGTCCTCTCAGAGCCCTGGTCTTCAGCCTCAGCAACCTGTTGGGTAACTTGTGCTCAGAAAACAGCTCCTTTCTTGTCCCTTCCCCTTCTTTCTCCTACTTGCAGGTAGCTTTTTGCAGTTATATGTTCCAGTTGTCTTTCTTCTATTGTTGTTTTTCTTCTGTTATTAGCAACTTTGCAAGGAGAAACTTTTTCTCATCAGGGTAATATCAAGCAGGCAGACCGAAGTGCTGATGTGGGGAGAAGCACGCAATCAACGTCTAGGTGTTTGCTTTGATGGTGGCAACTGGCTTTCGATCTAAAACTTACATTAGTAGAACCTATGTCAGTATGACTTGCCTTATCATTAGGATACACAAACAGAAAATTACTAAGCCATCTGGAGGGCAAAATTTTACTTTAATTATAGTAGCAGCATGTACAGTTCTGATGCAGCTGAGACCACATCCTCTCCCAACCTTTTCCAGAGCAGCTTCATACAGTAGAGTCGAGGTTGATGCCGACCATTTATGAAGATGTAAATCCCAAATCATTATATCCTCCATTTCCAGGGCCGTAGGCTTAGGATGTTTTTGCTACCCATCTCGGCTAACTACGGAGCTGAGTTAGGTAGCAGCTTTCACAGGGATGAGGCACCTGGTCACAGGCATTGCAAGGTAAAGCCTCTGCTTCAGCCTACTTTAAAGCACAGCAAAGTTTGTTTGGGACAAGATAGACAGGAAAAGGAAACATCAAAAGCACTGAACAGTGCCCAATGAGCTTACACAACCATACCCTCAGCCATGGCAGGATTAAGGAAATAGAATTTTTTTGTATACAACGCCTTTGCTTTTCCCAACAAGCTGCTAAGATCAGTCACAGAGTTTGGGGGTCTGGAATCAAGTGTCACAGTTGTCACAGAGGTCACCTGTATGAATGGCAGCTACCAACCACCTGGCTGTGAGCAAATCGTTAAGAGATTAGTCAAGGTTGCCCTGGCAGCTGCCAGGGTGAAAGAATGTCTAGGAACAGCACTGGGAAGCAAGAAGGCAAATGTAACAAAATTGTGATTTTCTGTATTTAAGCAGTGTCAGAAATTTCAGTTTGAGTTGGTGCTTTTCCTTAGCATGAACACCAGTTGCACTTGAAGAGATGCTGCTTCAAGTCTTTATCTGCATTTGATCACTCTAGCCTTTGCCTAAAACCTGGTAAGAACATTTCACTATCTAATTCTCTCTCTAATACATTTTACTAATTCTCAGTAACCTACAGTTGTGATTTTCCCAGGTAAAGGATTCTTCCTTGGCTTTTCTGCCAAGTCACAGCTTGCTGTGTGCGACAGGGCTCCCGTCGTACACCAGGCAGCTGTCCATGAACGCTGCCTGGGCATCATAGCTGCTGTTTTTCAGCTCCGTGCTGACAGGACACAGCTCCTGGTTGCACCACCTGAACAGAGAATGCAAACAATTTGTCAGAGTCCCATCATACAGACAGATTTCCACTTGAGTCCTTTCCAGGGGGGATCTTTCTCATTGCTGCCAGAAGGAAGATGCCCCATGGCAAGGAAAAGCAGTGATGCTGTTTGTGTCCATCAGAGCTAAGGTCCCAGCTGGCAGATGGTCGGATCTCCCAGTGAGGCAGCGCATGGGGAGCTGTGCAAAGTAGCCAGGGCTAGAGGAGATTCCTGCTTACCTCTGAGCAGCAGAGACGTCCGTGGAGGAGGAATCGGGCTGCGCTGCATGTTCAATTAAAAGAGCACCTGGGAAGAAAACGTAGGACAGAATTTTTGCCAGACTGCAGCCAAAACATCAGAGAGTAGTGAAAAATGGTTACTTCTCCTGTGACAGGCTGACCCCCAGTTTAAAAGGGGGGACTGAACTTGCTTTCAAACACTGTTATGCACCCCAGAATGTGAGAAACCTGGACACTGAAATCAACCATCTGGCCCTTCCCGTTACCTGCATAGATCCTCGCTAGGGAGTAAGAGAAGTCTCTTGCTGCTATCTCCATGGTTGCTACCCCTTTGGAGCCGGCGCTCTGGAGGAGTCGGACAGCCTCCCGCACCAGCTTCACGGCAGCTTCCAGTTTCTCATTGCGAGAAGCCGAGTCCAGTTTTCTCTGCAACAAAACCAATGGCAGGAAAAATTAGAGGCTCTGCCTCCTGCACAGAAGTCCTGAGCACCCCCAGCAAGATACTCAAGGTAGCTCTGACTCGCACTGCCGCAGGCAGAGCGACAGGGGCAGCACTTGGGAGCAAGCGACGCTGCCCAAAGCAAACTCCCAACCTTGCCTTGAGAACAGTGGATTCCCATAAGCTAGACACAGTGAGTGGCCATCACCACGCTGGTCTTCCAGCTGCACTTGGGGACCAAGTCGTAGCTGTGGTACCTCCTGCCTGAGCACTTGGGTCAGGTTGTAATTATATGTGACCGCCCCTAATTTTATATTTTCACTTCCAAACCTTGGAGCTGCATTCAGAGAGGAAGAATCAGGCTGGAAAGAGCTTTTCTCTGCAAGTGGTGTCTGAGGGGAAGGTCCCATTTAATCCCACCTGTCTCTTGTCATTGGATCCAACTGGTTCTTTCTAGAAGGAAGTCAGGAACTTGCCTATGCTTAAAAGAGTGTGTGCACATGCACACGCCCTTGAGCTACACTGCTGCTTAGCTGGTTCATCCAGGGTCTCCAAAGTCTGGTGAAGGCATTTCGAGTGAGGGTCTGCCAAGAGACTCAACACAGCTGCCCTTTGCTAAGGGAGCAGGGCCACGAGGGACCCTCTGCGGCCACTGCCTGCCTGCAGGGCCCTGCCTGCAGAGCAGCAGTGTCAGGGCTGCCCGTGGTCTGCGCTGGGGCCAAACCTTCGTCCTGGTCACACCGCGCTCGGCGCCACTTCACCAAGAGGAGCCACGGGCTGCGGACACGGCCGGGGAAGCGGCCCCGCTCAGCGCGACGCCCACGGCCTGGCGCTGCTCGGAGCAGCCGCTGCAGCGGGACCAGAGCGGCAAACTGAACCAGTGCACATTTAAGCAGCGCGTGGTGGGAAATGCTTCTTGTTCATTAGTCTACTTTGCAGGTTACTTATGAAGCTCAAGCCTCTAAGTATCTTCTGTGCAGAACTAATCTTCGATTTTGGAGGTTTTTTTTTTTTTTGAAGCCTTCAGTGCTTAAGCGATCGTGCAGCTCCTCTTGCTAGCACAAGCAAACGCAGCTTATTTGCGCAGTAGGAGTCAGGCTGCAAAAGCTGAACCCAGTTTTGCTTTCTGTAATATTTCTGTGCACGACACCTCCTCCCTAACCGTTGCCCTGTATTTTCTGACGATTAATACAGGAAAAACACAGTCCTCAATGGATGCTATTCTGTGCTCGAGGCAAAGCAGTAAATAAATACCCGCAGCATATGCTGTACGAATACAAAAACATCGTCGTTAAAGCGGTCAGGTCTAGCGCCAAGATAAAGTCCAAAGGACTCTCCAAACCCGCAGAATGCTAATAAGATGTTTTAAAAGTGGCTCGGAGCTTGTTGCCAGCAAAGATCAAAGCCCCCGAAGGCATAAACATATTCCCAGGCGGTTGGGTGGGCGCCAGCAGCAGCCGGGCCGGGGCGGCCGATGCGCCCAGGACCCGGAGCGCCCTGGGGCTCCCAGCTGGCCGCGAGCCGCGTAGGATAAAGCAGGGTTTTAGAATAGAGTCATTTTTGGTTGACACTCCTTCCAATAATGCCCCCCCCCCCCTTTTTTTTTTTTTTTTTTTTTTTTTTTTTTTTTAAACACTACGCTCATTCTTTTCCTAACTGAGAGCACTCGGTTTTCTGCAAGACCAAGCTGTTTTTTTCCACATCCTCCATTGCAAAGGGGGAGAGGGGAGGAATTTGCGAACGAGAGGCAAGACAGCTGCTTCAGGGACGATGCTCACAGCAGAAGCAAGTCCTGTTTTTCCCTCCTGCATGTTGATTTGCTCCAATTCCTGCCTCCTGAGGGGAGGCAAACACGTACAGCATCAGCATGCCTGTTGTACACCTCTCTTCTGACTGTCATCAGAGAGCAAGAGAGCTTTACAGCCTCGATATTTCTGAATCCTTCAGGTTATCACAGCAATATTTAAGCTGTCACTCGTTTGTTTGTTCTCACTCATCGACTACCAAGCAAGACAGAATGGATTTTACCTACAACAAACAATAATCACAACTATGTAAAAATACAGCACCAGGGAGACCATCCAAAACAGGGCTTGAAGCTAAAGCCTCACATTAATATTTCAAGCAGATGGGTAGGCTCACTTTAACAGCCGAGATATTTTTCCTGCTCTGTTACAGCTGGGCTTATAGTCTAAAAATGACCTAAAAGCACTACCATGGGGCCAGCTTACAGGTAGGGCTTTGGCCCTGCACAATCGCTCCTGCTGCATCACAGCCTTGATCCTGAGTTATAGAAGATGAGTTATAGAAGACCAGCATTCAGAAAGAAAACTGTGTTTGTGATGTGACCAAATTTAATCTGAAACCACTAAAACGCAATAAGCAGAGTTCCCAGGTGCTAGTTCAGAGTCACTTTTCAACTTGTAATTGAATTTTAAAGTATGCCTGGCTCAAAATTCCACTGAATAATGTTTTAGCATAGCGTGAAATTACTGCAGCACCCATGTGAAACTCCCAGCACGGCTGGTGGGAATCCGGGACTGTCTCTCCCCCTTCCTGTTCCTGCCACGAGTTCTCGTGAGTCGCTGCAGACTAATCACCTCTGGATAGGATGGTTTCCCTTCCTTGCAACAAACCTGCCTACATATCAAGAACCATAAAAATTCAGCTTCTCATAACCATGCTGGGCAAAAAAATTCTCTGTGTTTTCTCTTTTTCTGAAGATAACGGCGCCACTGGATTACTGCTCATGGACAACAAAACCAAATGGATGCAGCTCCATCAGTCCTCTGTTATCCCACAGTCAATAGAGCCAAATGGCACAAGAAAAAAGCAGAAATTGGTAGCAGTGGAGCAGGGGGAAGAAATTCCACTAAAACATGATTTTCACAGAACAGGGTGCTAAGACAACGCTTCTTTCTCCCAAGGCACTTCTCTCACTGGCTACAAATCCTACAAATGGAAATCTTTGATGAAAAATGGTAAAAGGAACTGCACTATTTTTTTTTGAGAAGTGTTAATAAAAAGAAAAGGGAATGCAATAATAAAAATTCCCATACAAAGGACTAAATTTCATCACTAAATGGGCATAGTAAAGATGGTTTAAAAAGAGCCAGGCTCCTAGAAGCCGAGAGATTTTGAGCAACTAGAGCTCAGAAAGGGATTGTGCCTCATCTGTAAGCGAAACCCCCATTCTGGTGTAGAAACTGAGCGTGCCCTGACCGGTGCTGCAGAGGTGCTGCCAGCTCCCACGAGGGTCTAACCCTGGGAAAGGTGGTGTCTGCTCAGGAGCAGGGCTGGGTCCCGGCACCGTGAGCAGGAAAACCCCCCAGCGCCCGTCCCGCACTGGGCCAAGCTCCTCTGCGCCCAGCTTAAATTGCCAAGTACAACCTGCCACATCCAGCACCACGTGCATCAGCACAGCCCTCCCAGCACAGCAACTCCGTTAGCAAAAATCAGTGGAAATGAAGCAATCTAAGCACGACATGAACGGAAAACGCCAGAACACTTGCTGGAAGTTGAAGAACCTTAAAAATCAATGCATGCTTTTTCACCCTGCAGTCTCACATGCAGCTTGATTTATGGGAAAGCAAGAGTCATTACAAGCTTACTAATTAGTAAGTCTATACTCAGTGTTACAGATGCTCAGTTATTTGCTCTGAGTCGTGTTGCTGAATTCTTTATCATTTCTCCCATTATCCAGTTGTTAAAAAGCTGAAGGGGCCCTCTGAGCTACACCAGCAAGGTGCAGTCCTAGGACTCAAGTATGGCACTTTGTGGGGTATCTACTTAGCTTAAATTCATATAAGTGAGAAAGCCTGTGGGTGCCAGCTCCTTTCCAAGTTATTTTTAGGGCCTACCACCCTCTCCTTCCCCTCCCCACTCCATTACCTTTCTTGTCAGAGTAAACTACTACTACTTTTTTTTTTTTTAATCAACAGCTGGACCAGTTGGCTTTTAATTAGCAGTCATGCTCATTAGCTTATGAGTGGACATGGCTTTTTTTTTTTTGTCAGTTAGATAAATTGTGTCATGTATTTTTGTTTTAACAAAAAGCTCTGTGAGAGGGTGGTAGAATGACACTCATCTCTGAAGGAAAGAGAGATAACCTGTATAGAATGAAGTTGCCCTTTGCAGCCACTTGTTGGAGGTCAGGTTCTTGCAAGATATGATGGATGGATAAGATTTTATATTGAATGCACCAGAGTCCCCCGTGAGAATTCTGTACTGTGTTGTACTGTGCATTACCAGCACTGAGTTGAATTGTTGCAGCACACAAGGATCCCAAAGCAAATACTGCCTACATTCTGTTTTTAAGTGCTATTTAAGGAGCAGAATTGAGAGACATCTTCTGCACACATGTCTAAAGGTTTGAATTTGATCATATTCTCCACAGGTCTCAGCTGGGAGCATTAATCCCAAATGACACTTTCTCACAGTGGACAACTTAAGCATTCTATGATTCTATGATTCAGCCTAAGGTTGGCAGGGACCTCTAGGGATCATCCAGTCCAGCTCCCTGCACATGCAGGGTCACCTAGAGCGCCTGGCACAAGACTGCGTCCACGCGGGTTTGGAAGATCATGTGAGCTCACCTGCACTGTGGAGAGGAACACAGCCATCACCTGCCCTTGACTCTTAGTGAGGGATCGCAGGACATCAAGTGACAGAATATTTGTTGTTCCCTCCCATATGGGCAGCACCTGTGGAGTAGAAGAGACTGTGGAAAGATTGTGAAAGAGCTTCTTGGAGTGACAACAACAAATGTGGAAAGAGAGACAACAAAGATATGGGTCAGAGTTAAGGGATAGTGAGGAAACCTTTAGAAATTTCTTGCCTCACCACAAATGGAAAGTATTATTAATGATTGGTGTTAGGGGGCCAGCTACATTGCTGAGCTAAGAAACAAGCTCTTGTGACAGGAAAATGTCATGTTCCCTCCCCTCCAGGGCTGCTCTAACCCCCTTTGGATGGGGTGGTGATTGGGCTGAGCAGGAAGGCAACTGTGAAAGAGCTGCCACAGCTGCAGCGAGTCTGAGAAGGGCTGTATCTTTCTTTGAGCATGTAGCAAGCAGCTCTGGAGGACTCTGGGAGATACTATGTGACACACAAAGGCTTCCAAGTAAGGAGCTTTCTCTGCTTCTCCTGCTGCTTTCTTACCAGCGTATCTCGGACTATGACTGGCAGGCCTGTGTCCTCCATGTAGCCCTGTCCCCCAAAAGTCTCCATGGCCTCAATAACAACAGCAGTAGCCTGCAAAATGTAAAGAACTAGCATGTTGCACATTGCACAAGAGGAGAAAGCATCCAGAAATACCTAATGTCATGTGGCAGTTCCTGCTGGGATGGGGCCAGCTGGATCTCATTGATCTGCTGAGGCAGGTTGCTCATTAAATGAGGAGAGGAGTATCCTGGGGAATGAAAAGTGAGCAACACTGGGAGAGGACTACATAAGCAGTTGGATCTTGAGAGAATGTCCAAGGAGATTTTCCTTCAGTACAGTCCTCTGTGAAAGCAAAAGCCTGAGGTATGAAAGTAAATGTCTATTCTGTATTCCAGGAGCATTTTTAACCTTTTACTTGCTACATCCCATGTTAATCATGTTTCTTTGCAGCTCTGAAGTTAATAATGCGCCACACAGACCCACTCCAGGCTGGTGGAGCTAGTTGTTCCTTACCTGTTTCCCAGTGTAAAGTTTGGCTACTGGTACCAGCAGTCTCAGGAGAAGCTTGTCTTGCTCACTTGCCATGTTGGTTTCTACAAGTCCAAGCAGTCTCACTACCTCCATAGCCAGAAGAAAGGCCCCTCGGGTCTGCACCTGCAGGCAGAGAAGTGGTGTCCTTCACTGGCAAGGGCCTTAGCCTGACCTGCTGAGGAGCCATGACGCTAACACTCAGACCTGGGCAAAGGGCTACCCCTCCTCCTGTGCAGACCCACAACTTCAGAGCCAGAGGCTGCCAGCAGCCCAGGCACAAAGCATGGAATTCTGCAGACAGTCTGGGAATGCCTCTCTTGGTTACTGCAGTCCAGTATCAGGAAGAGGACTGAATTCATTAGGCCTATTAAGAGACAGATCAAAACTCCCACCAGGCATCCACGTCACAAATCCACATTCTTTCCAAGGATAAATAACATGAAACCATCCTTGTCAGCCTCTGAGTACCAAGACCTGCAAGGTCTTTTGCCAAATGAAAGTTGCCTAGTGAGGAATCTGGAAGTTGAGCTTCGGGAAGCTTTGCTATATCGAGATGTGAGTGACACCACTTTCCCCACAGTGCTTCCCCCTGCAAATGGAATTTTTAATACTCATTTAAATATTTGCACAGACCTATTGCTGCCCAAGGACAACTGTTGGCATTACACAACGTAAACTAAGAAGTGCTGCCTGGGTGTGGAGAGGAGAACTGGGTGCATTCTCTTTGAACATCTGTTGGGGTGGGAAGCCACCTGCATCTTGTGGAAGTAGTGGTCTGCTACAGCTCAGCATTGATGCCAAGCAGTGAGCTGCTCTGTAAGGAGCTGAGGCCCAGACATGAAATTACTCTCAAAGCCAGAGTGCCAATTCAGACCTCTCTGTGTTTCATGGTCTGAGATTCACACCTAGAAGCAGTACTCAGGCTTGCTCTGCACTGAGCAGGTGCACAGTGAACAGGACATGCTCTCAAGGGCCAGTTAGTCTGTGTGTTTTGACCCCTCAAGAATTCTTTAAACTCGTTGCAAACACTGAATAGCCCTTCTACCTGTGCACAGGCTCCCAGGCAAGTTGGATGAGTCTGCCTTGGTCTTACTAAACAGTCCATTAACTCCAATTTAGGAGATTATGTTGCAATGTTTGGATTCAGATGTTGCTGACCAAGTTCAGAGGTTGTGGCATAGTAGATGCATGCATACATTTAGGCAATCCTCTCAGTTGTCCCCAAGCAATTGTTATTTAAGTCTGAAGTCCAGCAAAGAAGTTAATTGCCAGATCAAATCCCACTGAAATATGTCAATCCCTTGTTGCATGCATCTTACTGTAGCAGGAGACAGCTACCTGTGACCATTGCACAGAGAGGCAGGTTGGCTGCTCTCATTAGCAGCTATGAGTCTCTGCCCTCTTTCCTCCCTAGCAGATCCAGCTCAGCTCCAAGAAGCCTTACCTCCATCCGGGCTATTGTCTGCATGTGGAGGGGATGGTCCTTGAGGAGCTTCCCAAAGGCAACTCGCCGCAGGGCATACTCCCTGCTCAGGCTGATCATCCTAGAGAATACAGCCAGGTAAAAGAGTTAGACTAGCAATCCTACTTCACCTTTGGCCTTTCCCGTTTCCCACTCCCACTGGGAGAACCCCACTCAGCTGTAGCATGCAAGCCTAAATCACCCACAGAACAACTCTCTCCAGCACTGGTGGATCCCAGACCTGTGCCCACAAGCAGTGCCACGCTAAGCCTTGCAAAGTCCCCTTGTCTTGGTAAGCTTGGTAAGCCCCAGGGCAGCGGCACTTTCACCTTCTCATGGCAGCTACTGCACCAATGGTATTGTGGATCCGAGTGATGTTCAGCATGTGGGAGATGGAGGCCACTCCACGGCCCTCTGCAGAGATCTGAAAGCATCGAAGGAAAAAGGCTGATCTAAACCTCCTTTTGCATGACCTTGGAAGCTGAAGCACATCTGTCTAGGCAAGAGATGTGTCAAGAGGCAGACAGATGGGGTAGCCCACTCTGTCTGTCCTCAGGCACCAGAAAGATGTGCTTGCTCTAAAATATGGCCATCTCATTTTATCCAGGTCTTTGGCGTGACTAAACAGGTGACTTTGGAGACAATATCAGCATGATCAGGTCTGGTCTTGGGCCACCTGTTCCCACCTGCATGCGGCACAGAACTGTCCCTCAGCCACGTCCAACTGGATTAAGGAAATAACCATCCTGAAATGACTTTGTGTTTGATTTTGTTTTCCTTCTCCAGAGATTGCTTTAAATTCAGATCAGTTCCTTGAGGTCTTCACAGCTTTGTCCTACACACAGCTCTGTTGGGGCAGGGTTCTGTGGAATAAACAGCCCACCACGGAAGTGGCAGAAACTTCCTTGTCTCTCTTCTTCATGGTTGTCTGCCATGCAAAGCCAGCCTGGTCACAAGAAGGTGAAATCACACTTACTAGCTCTGCTTTGGCTCCATCTAGCCATAGCTCTGCTGTTGCCATTTGGCGTGTACCCAACTTGTCCTTCAGCCTTTGCACTTTGATGTTGTTCAGCTTCCCATCCTCATCTTGGACCTTCAAGAAGAACAGGGACAGACCTCCAGAACCCTGGGGCAATTAAAAATGCATGCAAAGAAGATGTTATTATGATGGAAAAAGGGAAGTAAACACGTATCCCCACTCCTTCACAGTTTTCCACAATGAAACAGACCTGGTTTACATGTCCTCGAGCATCCTCTTTCCTCGCCAGGGTCAATGTCACATCTGAATCAGCAGCCGATGTAAACCATTTAAAGCCGTGGAGATGATATGTACCATCTGGCTGCTTTCTGGCCAGTGTCTCTGTGCCATCAGCTGTAAGAGGGAGCAGGAGATCTTGGCTTTATGGGAACTTTTATATCAATCAGTGCTGATTTTCAGCTTAAGCAGAAGGTCTTGCTTGTCACCTCTTGCTATCAAGATGAAATACGGATTAGCTGCTAATCTGCTTCACTGGCCCTGGATAAAAGATGCAGTCGGGGTTAAGTACTAGAAAGAAAACGTCCTCGGTTGAGTCTGAACCTTTCCAGCAATTGTTCCAGGCCAACAGCTGAAAATGGCAGCACTTTGTAGGCAAAACACATAGTGGTTTATAATCCAGCTCCTCCATTTTTTAGGGGGTACCATGGCCAAGAACAAAAAATGGTCCTGTGGAATTGAGTCCTGCAATGATGCTCACCCTGCTAGCTTTTATTCCACAGCTTCTCCCACCAGGAAAACAGCTACTACTTCATCAGATGTAGGTGACTTTCTTTGCACACTTATGACTCTGTAATGGAGTTCGGAGATTTCCTGGTCTATTCTGATGTTACTATCACTTGCCAAGGAACAAAAGTTGAAGGTCAAGACTATGTCTTCAGTTCTACCTGGAATGGGCCTCAATGATGCTCTGGAGTTAGATCTAAGAGCTAGATATCTGTGGGTTATCTGTGCAAGTACCACCTCCGTATCTGCATGTGTGTGTGTACTGAATGAGTTTGGTCTTCTACTAGTAAAAGGTAGAGCTATCTAAAAGAGTTACGTGACTTCGGCTGAAGTATCTAAATCAACTACACAGCTTTGAAAGTTCTCCCCTACCTTTCATCTTCTCGGTGCTTGCTAGCACAGCCAGCTGTCACTGCAGTCATTTCCCAGCTAGGGGCCCTTACCAACATCGGAGCCTCCCCGGCGCTCCGTCATCCACTGGCCAGAGGTCCAGAACTTCTTCGGGTCACGGGTTGTCAGATGGCCAAAAACATGTTTCAGAGATCCAGGAACACCCAGCGACTGTTTTGGGGGAGGGAAAATAAACCAAGATGAAAACGCATCTAACGCAGTAGATGCATCTTGCCCAGACCAAATTTCAACAGTTCCCTTAACTCACAAGAGCATCTCCTACAAGCATCCCTGCAAGGCTCAAAGTGGACAATAATACTGTATTCAGTGACGTAAGTAAATCTAAAAGCAAACCTGTGCACAAAGACTTTGTAAGTAACAGAGAAACGTGCCAGGTGGGAGATGGAGCTGAGTCACAGAGCAGGGAAGGGATGTGCTCAGAGGCAGGTGGCAGATGAGCTTTCCTGGAGCCTTGGCTCTAATCAATGCTGCCAGCACCTGGGCTGTGTCCCGAGAGACAGGGGAGCTCATACCTCAATGACTTTGGCTGCTCCATCCGTCATGGCCAGAGGACAGTTGAAACCTCCAGAGAAGTTTGAAAATAAGTAGAGTTTGATAGCCTGATGCACACGGCTAAGAAAAAAAATGAAAACAGAGAAGTTTTGCAGCAGTTCAACAGCAGAAGGATAAAACATGACTCGAGAGAGGCCAAAAGGATACAGGCAACGCAGGTGAGAATCAGGCCACACTCATTTCTGAGAGGGCAGAAAATTTCAACCAGGAAGAAATGGAACAGAAGAGCTTCTCATTCCTAGAGAGATGGCCAGTGCAGGGGCTGGATGAAAGGCATTGCTTGCCAGTTGTGCACATTAACTGCAGTTCCTAAGAACAGTAAATGTGTGTCTGCCTCTGGAATACAATGCAATCACAAGTCCAGACCTGTGGCTGTATAATGGTGAGTGCAGGTAAAGCAGGAACTGTATGGAGAAGTGCCAGGCCGCAGAATCAGAAAAGAGACATCAAAGAGTACAACTATCAGCAGAAGGTCACCAGGAACAGCTAATCATGTGGAACATCACAGTGGCCAGAGACCCTGCTGTTCAGGGCTAGGTGTGCCTTTATCCATGCCTCATCTGTTACCCATTATCCAACAAGGAGCCCAGTCCTACTAGATGCTGAATATACCCTGCTAAGAATAACCAAGAATATTCACCAAGTCACCAGGCCACTTGCCTTCACCAAGCTGCCCTCACCCATTCCCACACCCCAGTTACCTCCAGTTGGAGTATCTTCTCTCATAAGCCTCAGCAATTAGGCCCTCTTCTGCTGAGATTTCCTTTATCCTCTTCCAGGCTGAGCAGGTGATAATATGATCCAGCCGCTCCCCCCAGGCATCATACTGCCGAAATACGGGAGGATTCCACGCACATTCCCATGCTAGAGGTTGGATCTCGGTTATCAGACGGTTTCCAAATCTTTCCAGGTCCTGACTCACTTCCTCCTGTACCTGCGAAGCAACAACAGGAGCCCTTCAGCACACCCTGGGAAGACAAAGGGCCCGCAGCCTTATTTCGAAAGACAAAAAGATGGAGCCCAACTGTTGCCAGGTGCTAATGATCTCTTGCCACCTGGCCCTTCTGTGGTTCTGTAATGAGCAGGACAGCAGCTTGTCTCGTGGGCTCGGCTGGGACAGCTGTGCTCATCTGTCACTGTTTTTCCAGAACCCCTTTTCTGAAAAGGATGCGTCTCTGGATTTTACAAAACACAGAAAAATGTTTGTGTGAGGGTTGAGAATCACACAGATACTCATGAACAGGATGGGGGTTGACTAGACGAACTCCAGAGGCCCCTTCTAGCCTCAGCGATTCTGTGATTTACTGCTGGATACAAATTCCAGGGGGAGAAACCCGCCAAAAATGGAAAGGCCTCATCTACATAAGAAAAATTCCACTGGGCTCAATAGTTACCTGCTTATTGGATTAGCAAAGGAGGGATGGCTCAGCTGTTTGAGCTTCAGGCTGGCTCCTGAGCGGTCTAGATTCGTTTCTACTCTGCAACCAGCTTCCTGAACGTCTCTAGGTAAGAACTAATTTGCCTTGACTTTTGCCAGGGTTGGCTGCCTGTCACAGAGCAGTCTGTCCATCCCTAAAGGAGAGAAAGGGGCACCCGCAGAGAGGGATTCACTCCGACTTAGATCCTTGCTTTAGTGGGAGAAGAACTGCCCTCTCCAGGCACCTGCTCCTCTGCACTGACTGTGGCCAGAGCCCAGAGAACTTGCCTAGACTTAAATAACCTTACTGATCATTAAAATTAGGTCAGATGAATCCAACTTCTAGCATGGTAGGGCCTTGTAAATACATTCAATCAGTAATAAGGGTCATAGAAGTGCCTGATCTAGATTAGCTTTCATCAGAGGAATCCCTTTTGTTCTTCTCTATCCACACAAGATCATTTCCCCCTAAGCATGACAAGTGTGGAGGTGAGTGTCCTTGTTGCTCTATTCAAATAGCACAAATATACAACACATTAATTCGCTGCTGATGAAGTTGAGACACTGCTTTTTCTCCTTTCTCTGCTCCCTCCTGTATTGACTTTTCATTAAACTACGTCCCGCGCGATTGATTCCTTCATCGCTCTGCCTCTCAAACTGGGGAATGAGCATCCAACACCTACTCTCTGCTTAGTGCTTTAGAAGGCTCAAACTTCAGGCCAACCAGTTTCTTTTCAGATGAACAGTGATACAGAAAGCAAAACACAACCCAAAACATGCCTGAGCTCCATATCAAACTGGTGCAATTTGTTTGCTCTAGCTGCAATTTGGCTGGGACTCAAATGACTCCAATGTTTATCGTACCTTGACTAAAATCTAAAGGTTGTTTTAGTGGGTCCAAGGATTTGTGGATTTCACTAATCCCTGAAGTGCAAGGACCTTTGCACTGTTTAGCAGGTAGTTTTTGCTGGGTAGAAGAACATGAATTTACCAAAGTGGTTTCCAAACCTGCCAGACCCCTAATCAGACAGGTCAAGGAAAGTGTCTGCACACAAGAGCGAATTCAAGCTGTGACAGTCCCTTCACTCCCATACACAGTGAGATAATTGGCCTCTCTGTGTGTTCCTGCCCTGACTTTGCATTTTAATGCTGTGTGCTGCCCACGTTAATGTGTTTATTTCCAAAGACGGAGAGTAAAATCAGAGCTCCTGTAAGTGGGACCGCTGAACGAGGTGCGCAGCAGCCTTGGCACTCCAGGCAATGTGCAACAGGCTACTGAAGGGTCATCCACAAGCCATTAACAAGCAGCATTTTCTGGGCACTCTTATTCACCCTAGTCAGTGCTTTAATGTCCCATGAGATTAGTATATTGGAAATGCATCAAAAGTGAAAAGAGATGATCCTTTATATTAAAGAAGATATTTATGGAAGGATCAAAGACCAAAAGATAACTGTGCCCCAAAAGAGCAGACTTTCTTCTATGTAGTTCAGAGATCATTTTAAAAAAAACAGATCTTGTGCTCCTTTCCAGGAAAATATTTTTGTTACCACTGGACACAGGCAAACAGTACAACAGAAATCAACTTGCAGGGAGGTGTCCACTTCAGCAGGACACAGAGAGCTTCCCCTGTTGTTGACCATCCGCACGGACCTCCGGACTGCGGCCGAGCCTGCGCCACAGGAGGCAGAAGGCTGAGACGAGGCTCTCCCTACCAACAACGAGGCAACACTGCCCCGCTGGGACCGAACCCAGAACTGTAAGGAGGATTTTGCTGATTTTCTGATAGGTTTTACACTTTGTGTCTATGGGGAAGGATAATGGACCTCACTGAGCCTTTTGTTTTTCGAGAGATTTGAATCACGCTCTGCCAAAGGTGCACACTGGGAGGAAGATCTTTCTGGCTGCCTGAACGCATCCCTCTCTCTTCCATCTTCTGGCAGGAAGGCCACAGCGATGCTTAGGGAGGCTTCATCCCTGTCTTTAGTGATGGCTGTGAAAAATGCAAGCTCCCAAAGCTGTCATCACACTATTGCACCAGACTGCAAGGCCTCATGCACCCAGAGACTGAGCAGTGGCCGGGAGAGCATCACTCAGAGCCACGTTCTGCCTCCTTTACTCACCTGGTGGCTCTCCAGGTCACTATATTGCTTCTGCTGCAGTAAATCACAGAGAGGGGTGACACTCAGCTCTGGGAGATGCAGTCCTTGCAAAGGGTGAATTTACTGCAGTCCTTGGGGCGACCTATTCTACTCGACGCAGCCGCAAGCAGAGGAGCCCCCAGCTGAACCTCGCTGTATGGAGACCTGCGTCTGTCTCCCCTGCAGAGCCCTTGCTGTCTGCAAGCCCATCCAGATATGCCCATGAGTGATGTTGAGAACAAGCAAACACAGAAACACTTGAGTGTTGAGCTGAAATGCACCGTTCTGAAAGGAGCTTCCCTCAGAGCCGCACTTCCCAGGCGGAGGGAAGCGAGCGCCCGGAGCAGAGCTTGAGACCATCCCCACTTTAAAGCCCTTTCCCTGGAATCTCTTACCGTGGGTGACACAACACATGCACTGACAGTCCCCAAGCAATGCCCCCAACACCCAGCTAGTCGCAGGAGCCCACCGAGCCCTTTCTAATCCTGTTTATGCCCTGCCAGGAGTTGTCACCTGACACCTGGATCGTGGATTGTCACCTGGACATGGATTCAAACAAATCGAATTTTAAAGAATGCTGAGAGGTGAAAGGAGCTCTCAGACACGTTCTGATAATGGTCTCAACAGAGCAATAGTGCGGAGCTTCACACGCCAGGCCGGCACCGCACACACACGCGCAGGCACAAGCACACGCCAGACCTGAGGAGGAAGGTTGTCACCTGAGGAGGAAGGTGCCTTTTCAGGTAGCTCCGAAGCAAAGCGTCTTCGGTGTACGGGTTCCCCGTCCTGGGCTGCTCGTGCAGGAGCGGGTCGGCCTCCCTCCTCGCGCGGGGCATTTCCAGGCCTCCCGACACTTGCAGCATGCCGGCCATGTTGAGTCCTTCACAGCTCCGGGCTCGGCTCCTCTTCCGGATGGAGGTGGAAAGGCACCCAAGGGTCCCCCTCACCAAGCAACGGGAAAACGTGGGCCTGGGAGAGCTCCCAGGGGCTGCGCTAGCTGCTCCCCTCTCCGGGCCTGCCCTGGCTGGATCCCCTTTGGGTTTTACCCTTGTTACTCTTGACAGTCGCTTCTGCCTTTTCTCCTCCCTCGGGGAGGAGTTTGGAAACAGCTCCTGGCCCCAGACTAGGGAAAAGGTCCTTGGGAAGAGAGCCGAAAGGGGCCCAGAAGGGAGCAGGTGGCCGGAGGCCGCTGCATCCTCCCGCCGGCCGCTGGAGTCCCGACAGGCGGGAGTCCCTGGGCTCGCGGGGGGATTAGTTGCTGATCAGGGGGCTGCAGCCCGGGGCTGCCGTGCCAGACCCGGAGCCCCCACGGCCTTCAGCGTGCTCGGCACGACGCTAAAGGGCTCCTTCTTGTGGGGGGGAAGGTGCTGCCCCCGGCCCAGCCCGACCCGCCCCGGCCCGCGCCCTCCCCGGGCACCGTCCGCGCCGCCAGGGGGAGCGCGCGGGCCCGGGGCTGCCGGAGCGCGGCCGCCGCCTCGCAGGTAGGGCCGGGCCGGGCCGGGCCAGGCCGGGCCGAACCCGGGGCAGCGGCCTCGCGCCTGGGGGCGGCCTCGGGGCTCCTCGGGCCTTCGGGGAGGCCTCGCGCCCCGGGCAGAGGGGTCGGAGCGGCGCCTCGGGGCCCCGCGCTGCCGAGGCCTCCTCGGGCCCCGCGCGGGCGGCCGCTCCCGAGGGAGGGCAGGCGCGGGGCCCGCAGGGGCTGCCCGGCCGCTCCCGGCTTCACCGACACGATCGCACGTAAATAAAAACTGTTGTGGCCGCGGCGGCGAGAGCCTCCATGAGGGCCGCGGGGCCGCCGCGCTCCGAAGCCCCTCACAAAGCGGCCCGGTTGGTAACATTTTCCTGATAAAATGAACCCTGCTTAGATGCAGTATGTTGCAGAAAAACATGTTTTAGTAGCTTCGTGGCTCACTTAAATTGGCTCATAACCTCATTTGGGAGTAACGCCTTAGTTTTACGTGCGTCCTGGTCCCCTTCAGAGCGTGCTTAGCCAATTGTCAGCCTTAAAAGGAAAGAAAAAAAAAAGCTCCAAAAATATATCGCATATAAATATTAAAAAATCTAGCGCTGCACATTTCTGTAAATATGTTTTTGTAGCTATAATGTGCCCTCATTACTAAATGAAGTACTAAATTTAGCGTAAAAGCTGTCACCATGTTCCAGTCAACGTTTAATGACTGCCAAAAAAGAAGAAAAAAGGTGTGCAGATACAAAGCAAGATTAAATTGAGTGCTCTGATAAGCATCCCCTGTCCAGCACATGAGATCCTTACTTAAATCAATCTGCCGCGTTGGTTTTCTGCTTTTAATGGGCGATAGAAATATTGACTCGCCTTGGCCAAGGAAGTGCTCCTCCGGGGCGCACGTGCGATGTTTCTATTCATTAACGCCTTCATTAACGCCTCCCCCATTAGCAGCTACTACGCGTCGAGATCTGTCGTGGAGCCATTTTTCAAGGCGGTTAATGCTGCCTTGCTAATTCCGCCTAATGGAAGTTTTTAATCAAGATGTCAAGCTACATCAAGCACCTTGCTGAAGTGCAGGAGAAAAAAAAATAGGAAATGCCGCATCATTGCCTTTATCAATCAGATTTCTAATCTTGGGAAACAATTTCCTCTTTAATCCAGGTTTGTTTAACAAGGCCTGCTTTCATTAAAGCTGTATGGGCCTCTCAATTTTTTTCTCTCAAGGTGTCTTGGTAGAGTCATTCCTTTATTCTGGCTGAGATTGATGTTGGTGTACATCCTGCTTACCCTTGCTAAAATCCTGGCTCCCGTTGGCAGACTTCCAGTTCTTTCTCATTCCTCCTTCGCACTTCCTAGTAGTGTTAGGAGGTAGCGTTTGCGGGTGGGAATATGAAAAATGCATTCTGAAGTGGCACCGGTTGACACCAGCTTCAGACGTGGCCCTGAATTTCAAATACTATCGATCGTTAACCTGTGAATAGATTTTTATCACCCCACCGGCTTGCAGACAGTACCACAGTGTATCCCTGCTTTACTTTGAGTTAGCTTTTCTTGCCTGACAACTGCCTTTTAGACCTGAATAGGACCCAAGAGTCTGGTTCTTACTTTAAGGAAGACAAGGAATTTTGATGACATTATGTTTTCCAGTGTGTCCCCTCCATTTTTTTTTTCTGCAGGCTTTAGTTGCAAGTGGAAAGCAGGACTTGGAGACATGATGGCCACTCACCAGCTGTTACAGACTAGGCAAAAGAATAAATGCTCCAAGGTAAAAAACCTGAAGTGCGATGGTGCAACCACTGCAGTGCTCAGTTCTGGGGCTGGACATGTCTGGGCCCTGTGGGCTGAGAACCATTTCTATCGACTGCGCTATCCTTAGTTGGATGAAAAAGCAGGTATTTCCAATTTAATGAATCCAGGAAGATACAGCATGCAACATGCAGCCTTGACATACCTTTCAATAAATAAATGAGAGCTCATTAGGTGTGCTCAGAGCCCTATTAGCAGGAACACACACAAAAAAAAGAACTATTAAAGGACTATGCTTTGTATGCTTTGTACTGACATTTTTCCTCTTAAAATCACAGTGTTTAGTGCTTAGAGCCACCAGAGTCTTCAGCATGGTTAGCTGTTTCAGTCTGCAGCATTTACTGCTCCAAACAGGGTACAGTTCTCTGGTAGAATCACTGTGGGAGCCAAGTCCTTGCATGGTGGCAGCAGGCTGACTCTGCTGTCATATGTCAAAGCTGCTGAGGTCTGACACTTCTGTCTAGCACAGGACTTTCTCTTCTTACCACTGATTCTCAGAAGCGTTTTTTTGTCTGTGCCAGTGAAACTGTGTCAGTTCTTTCATGCAAACACTGCCCCAGTTGTGGTCGTTGATTGACTCCAGTTAACTTTGTAGAGCTGAACTGACAAATTATATATATATATTTTCTGTATGGGTGGTTTTCTGACAAGTAGCTTTATTAGTGCAGTGGAGGGGGTGGGAATGTGCCACTGTGACCAGTAGGCAAGGGAGGATCAAAGCAGTCTGGATCTGAGTAAATGTTGTGAGATCCTTTGATAACTAACCTTAAAATATTTAATCCCATCCATGTTAGACATGACTCCTCTCTATATATATTACATGAAGACCAGAGAAATGTTAAAATGACTGAAATTACCTTTTCTTTCTACCTGCTAAGAGTCATTTCTGTACTGAGCTAAAAAAGGTACTATTTCTGACTTTGCCCTTTTTTTTTTTTTTCCAGGAATCAGTGTTGTTCCCCAACAAAATTACTACTGAGCAGCAGTCTGTGGTGCTGGTGAAAAAACTTCTGGCTATCTCAGTATCCTGTATAACATACCTGAGAGGGTTGTTCCCAGAGAGTTCATATGGAACTCGTTATTTAGATGGTAACAGTCTCAATTCTTGCTGAATTCTGGTTCCCACTTTCTTTGTTTGTTTGTTTTGTTTTTTGGGTGTTCGTTTTTGTTGTTTTTAGCAATAACCTGCTCTACAGATGAGTTGCCAGATGCTCACATGTTCAGTTGCTTGTAGGAAAATTGCTAATGGGTCTTCTTCAACCCCTGAAGCAAAAAGTGCTTCTGCATCAGAGAGCACGCACAGGAGACAACCTGGAGCTTTTGGCAGCTCCTTTTTTTTTCTTAGTGTTTCTAGTGGTTTATAATCATTTCTTATAGGTTGTTGCCAACCCTGTGCACCCCCAAGTTAGTAGACTGAGTTGAAAATCAATAGTTTAAGAAAACGTTTGTGCTTAGTACATTTTATTTTCCTTTGAATTTTTGAATCATTGTTTTTTACGTTTAGTTTTTTTCTGAGAGATCAAGAGCAGATTTTCAGATCTTTCTTTTTTCTTGAGAACCGAGTATCTCACATAACCACACATACTCTTGAGAGACTCTCCTTTAGAAGAAAAAAAAGTTAGATTAAGATTGTGTGTAGGATCACAAGAATTAATGAGACTTTCCACATTTTTATGTTCACCTGAGGTGCATTCGTGGGGTGTGAGGTGTCTTCACACCTTCCAACCCATTTCCATGGTTTTACTGAGACAGTTATCCTGGGACCTGGTCACATGTATGTCATGGACTTGGCCTCTAGTGGCTTTTGATCACCTCAACTAAAAGGCCATTAGTCTTTCTAATAAAATTTCAGGTCTTTCAAGTGCCTTCTTTGAGCAAAGATGTTATTATCTGTTCTGTTCAGGCCTCAGAGGGTTTGTTGGTTGGATCTTAAGGTGTCATTAAATCATCTCTTTATTTGGTAGCTGTGTTGATAGCAGGAGGGCGTTTCCACTTGTGATTCCAAATATCTGAAAACAGAAGGAATCCGATGGAAAAAGTAACAAAAATTGTTTCTTCTAAGTACAGTCTTCACCTCATATGGTTGTTGATGAAGACTGAATGCAAAAGTGAGAGGTGTTGTTAGCAAATGACAGAATGGATGGGAATCGAGAATGGGGGAGGGAAAAAAGTACGGAAATTGCTGCATTTTGAAATGAAACCATAAACTTTAGCACTTTCACTGGAAGAGCCTAGAGCATCTGAGGAAAGTCTTTGACATTTGAAAATGCAGCAATAA
Source organism: Tinamus guttatus (assembly GCF_059628265.1). Lineage (NCBI taxonomy): Eukaryota > Metazoa > Chordata > Aves > Tinamiformes > Tinamidae > Tinamus > Tinamus guttatus. The sequence continues at coordinate 1,377,920 of NW_028288993.1, read as the reverse complement.
GCCTGTGTCAGCCCACCTGGGACTCGGTGGAAAACCACCATTTCCGCTCAGGAAGAGCTTCCAGATAAAGCATTTTATCCAAAAAAGGGAGGATGACTGGCTTAGTTTCAGTGTTTGCCCAATAGCTGTGATAAGGATTTTAAGTATGTGCTAAATTTGGTTTTGCAGACCTCTGTCTAAAAATTCTCCGAGAAGATAAAAGCTGTCTGGGATCATTGCAGATAGTCAAGTGGTAAGTGAGTAACAGCGAAACTAAGACAAGATTGTGCTGAATAGCAAGACATCTACCCTTTACATTCTTCTTCTTCCTTAATTTGAAAACATTGTGCCCAGTAGTGCAGTTGGTTATGCCAGTGCAGCTCCTACTGCTGCAGTGTGTGTGCTTGGCCCTGTACTAAGCAAGACATAATTAGCTGAAAAAAAATTATGTGAGTTCGGGGTCTGTTTAGTGTTGACTTCAGTGAGGTCACATGCAGGCACTGTAAGTAGGGAGAGATTAAATACAATTTTGAGAATGTTTCTGGTTTTGTTTAGTATTTTGTAGTTTGATTTTTTTTTCTTTTTAGTGTTTCTTGTAACATGTTTCCTATTATGTACAGCATTTTATCTCCTTGGAAATTGTGTATCTAAGGACATTACAACTTCCTTGTGTGATAATTAAAATGTATTTCAGGGAGTTAGCATATTCCCAAAAGAAGCATAGACAGGGGAAAGGTCTGGGGAAAAAGGTTTGGGGGAAAAAATCAGTTTAAGCACTTATCTTTTTTTGTTACTGTTTGATATTGCTGTGCCCAGGAAGCACCCAGTGCAGATTCATTGATTCCAAGAGTAAATATCTAACTGTTTCTACGTCATGCAATATTTATTACCTTAAGAAGACCCCATCTATAAAAAAAAAAAATGCTTTGGATAAATATTTGCAAGGCCAGGCACATGATTGAAGCTTCAGTCCAGCTCTGTACATAGTCAATGAGGAGAGGTCTGAGAGTGGTCTGGAGAGCTAAATAGAGCACTGAGCAGAGAGGCACTTCGGGCCTTGTGGCAATCCTGGGATCCTTGTCGTTGCTGGGATTTGGCCCTAGGTGTATAAACAATACACAGATACAGAAGGGAAGGTAGTGACTTCTTGAGGATCGACCTGGAAAGGCCCAAGATGTTTCTAGCTTTGTCTATCTAGTATGTTTGTGTTTACCAATCAGGAGATAAATATTGCTGGTTAATATTGACACTCTTTTTTCCTGGCAGGATTCAAGGTTGTTTTGATGCTTTGGAGAAGAAGTATGTAAGTTTGTTCCTGATTTCTTATAAAATACAGACAAAATGTATTTCCATTGCTGGTTTGTACTTTGCAACAATCTTGCATGCCCACAAAACATATTTACAACTGTGGTGTAGGGAAAAGAGCTTGCCATGGGTTCCTGCCCATGAGATTTGGGTTCATATTCCCTGAGCCCGGATTTTGGCTGCTGTTGATCTCTAGACTTGTCTACACAGTGGGTGAACTGCTTTGAGGCCTGGATGAGATTCCCCTTAGTTCTGTACTCTGCATTCACATTCTTTAATGTCTGGATAGAGGCACTGCCAGTCAGAGCACATATCTTGAGCACCATGCCATTTTCCTTCAGACAGGTTCCTTCATGCTTATGATTTCCCTCATCTCCTTTCACTTAGTCATTGCCCTTCTTTTCATTTTCTTATCCTCTTTAACCCGCATAGCTTTCCTATCTGAGTTCACATTTTATTCTTTCCCTTCATTTCATCAAATGATGTATGTAGCTCATTTTAGGACAGCATCAGTTAGCAAGTCATCATATTCCCTGCCGATTCTCACACAGAAAAAGTACTGGTTGTTGTCATCTCTGTCAGCAGTGTTCATCAAACTCTCATCTAGATCAGATGAAGTGCTGGTAGTTTCAGCCCCGCTCATCAGATGGGCTCTTATACATCAGTACAGCTGTCGCTCTAGATGAGATAATTTGAAATGTTGTGAACTCGGGTTATCATTTGCTGACAGCTCTAGAAGGGATTTGGTCTGCACTATTTCTGAGAGACGTCAATCAGTGGTTACCTGACTAGGCTTCAGGGAAAAAAAATAGTTATTTAATGAAGGTTATTCGTGATTGTTTCCAAGAGTAGCCCCAAGTATAGTTTCTTGCTGCCGTGTAAATTAAACGGTTTTGCTGAGCTGCATCCCTGAGAGCCCAAGGTGAGCACCCAGCGGCAATCGAGAGGGAAGGGGGAGGATGCGGGGAAGTGAGATTCATCATGGTGACATTTGTGGTTCCAGAATGGCTCTTATATTAGTTTTCAGTAAGGATATGTGCGATTGTAAAATAGTTTTAAATTGACATTTGGAGATTGTCAGAAATAGTCTCAAGAGGCAGCTCTTTTATATTTTCTTACAAAAAAAAAAGCCAAGCAAACTGGCCACTAGGTGTTGCTGATGCAGTGTTATAAAGGATTCGTATAAAGAAGAGTTTTGACTCGCCGTTTGTTGCATGTATCTATTCCTTCACTCTATGTAGACAGATTTTGATATGTCTCTTTTTTCCCCCCTTGATGCTAAGGTTAATATTGACTTTGTGTTTTGTTTCTTCTTTCTCCTTAGTTACATATTGCTGTCCTAGCAGTAAGTAAATGAATACAACGCTCAAAGAGATAATAGAGCCAAGGTTGTGTCAACCCATTTATGTCTTTTGTAAAGGGAAGTAAAAGTGTATTTGTCTTTTTTTAATGAAACAGTGACCTTTCTTAAATATGGTAAATATGAACTTTCTGGTCTGTGTGAGAACATTTTCTGTAAGTTAGACTTCTGACTCTGAGGTTTTGTATGCACTGTAACCTCCTAGAAGCACTTTCACTTGCTTCATGTCATTGCTTCCTGCAGAATCTTGCCTCCATCCTTGAAAGAAGGAAGCTATGTGTCCTGTCCACTTTCCTCTCCATAAAAGTCCTCTCTATTAATCTGCTTGCTGGCATTATTGAGGAAGTTCTATCTCAAACTCTTCAGCCCTCAGGTTTAGGGCAAGTTGTTCTGGGGGTTGTGATACTGAAGGAGTCACACATCAGCAGATGCATTGACAGTCCTTTGCCCTGCTGCATGGTAAAACACCGATAGGTATTCTGTATATGTGAGCCATAATCTGGGTAGTTAAATCTCAGGCATGAAGAGTTGCCTGTGAGGATCAGGATGGGAATTTGCCTCATTCCTTCACAATTGCACAGGTGAGTGTCTCCTACCTTTCTTTGAAGTGGAAAGTATTGACTACTGATAGAGGTAGGGTATTTCTCAGCCATTCCTTTTTCCGATCGCATGTAACAGATAGTACAGTGGATGTCGTAAGATGAAAATAGCATTGTTTAATCACTGCTCCATGTTAACCAAGGGGAGAATGTGCTCACTGTACTTTCTTGTAACAGATTTACACCAATCGCAAGGAACCGGAGGTAAGAACAAGTTTTAATTAATCTTTGAGGCAGCAGAAGGCATGGGTGAGTAGATTTGTATTGAGGATAGACTTGTGGGCTTACATTCTACCCTGCCGTAGCTGCTTGGTGACCCTGTTTCTCTTCTTCTGCTCTCACTCATGAATGGCAACCAGTGAGCTGGATTGTGATCAAACACTCCCACTGAGCGCCAGGCTGTGGGCCCATCTTGGGCCTCAGAGAGCAATGTTAACAGGCAGCTAATGGGCATGTTCAAGATGTTGTTTCTTTTCTGCAGAGAAGAATTGGGAAGTTCAAAACCATTTTTTTCTGAACCACCTTTTTAACAGTCCTGTTAAAAGGAGCTCATTTTTGGTGCAGGGAAGTTTAGGAGAGAATTTATGAAGCATTTCCGAACTGGGATGTGTATGTCCCATGGTGCATGTGCTTAGCTGTTCAATGTCCCTCTCTGCTGTGCTCCTCTCTCTTTTGTTTTGTCTACGTGTAGCCTGTGGAAGACAGACTAGATGATAGGGTAATATATAAACAGAGGTTCTGCATCCATTCTGTCTTCGTATAGCAGATAGTGAAGAGCTGCAGAATCTTTGCTTACTGAATTACAATTCTGCTGCTTCCTACTTCAGCATCTTGGGAAAGAGGAAGGAATTTAGCTCCTAAACATGGCTACCAAGGCTGGCATTTGCAAAGTCGACTTGGAGAATTAAGAGCTCAGCTTCTAACAACCAACCTCATTGTCAATGATAAAAGCGAATTATAGGCATGGAATTGGACTGTGATCTGTCCTTGTCTTATGTTGAATTAGTCTTCCTAATCATTTTCTAAACTTTTAGCAAATCATTTCCCTTTACATGGAAAATCATTTACAGTTTTCTTTCTCTCTCCAAGAAAACTCTGAGATTTCTGTGAAATTCAGATGCTTATAATCTTTTGACTATGAAATTTTGTATTTGCTAGTAAGAATAGCCCTTCAGGTCCTTGTCTCTGTACAGGACACCAGGCCGGGCAGCCCTGTAATGCTGCACCACCCATGAGGCCTCATGTTTTCCCCTTTAGTAAGGGAGGACACGTACATCGTGATCATTAGCTGGCCCCAGTGCCTCATTAGACATTTAGGTAAGAGAGTGAAGCCCACAGAGGCAGTGGAAGGAGGAAGCAGGAAGTTTTCGTGATTCTTTCAGTGCTTAGTAAGTTGTATTTGTTAAGAAAACTTGCCAAAAGCTGTGCAATAATTGAGTTAAATCTTTAGTTATGTCATTAAGTTAATGCTATGATCTGATAAAGCTAAGACATAATAGACACTTCAATACATCTTTTACGCTTGTTAGTGAGAGGGATCTGTTTGTTTTTTTTCCTGTTCTTGTGAAATCTTCAGACAGTGACTGAACTGTATCAGTTCAAGTTCAAATACAAAAAGGACGGGCCCCAGATGGACATCATCAGGTAATGGTCTGGATTTATTTTTCAGATGTACACTGTGAAAACTACATTTTATTGGAACTTGAAGAAGAAACTGCCCTTTATGATTATAGCACGTAGCTGTCTGAGTCACTAAGCAGTTTTAAATATCATCAGGGTTGAGGACATTCACTCCACCGGATGTGAACTCCTGAGCTGATGAATAGAAATGCCGTTACACAGCACACTAAGAAATTTACAGTAGATCAGAACAGAATTAAGGGCAATTCGTAGAAGTTATGTCTAATCAGTGTAGCGATGCAGAAACTGGCACAGTTGAGTTTGCTGCTGTCTCAACTAATAAGGTTCTTTGAGTTTGTCAAGAGAGCCTCGTGCTTTCAAAGCAGCTTTTCCATGTTTGATCACTTTTGCCAAAATCCCACACCCATGAATTTTTTCCTTGAGTGTACTCATATTCTGCTGTATAGTCTTGTGTGTAGGAACTGGGAGATGTTCTGAATTAAAACTGCAAAACGCATGGTCAGAAGCTGCAGCTTTTTGCATCTTTTTTATATTTTTTATATAGTTCAAAGCTCTGTTTAGTAAATCTCTATTCTTTGTAGTGTAAAGTAAATACTATCAATAGCCATTGAGTATAACCAAAGGAAAGCAAAATAAGTAGCTAATTTTCAGTTTGTTTCTGCACTTGTCGTTGGTGAAAGATGGATCTTTGGACCTTGGAACCTGTCAATGCATCAAGAGAGCTCTGCTGCCTTTAATGCTCATCAGGAAACAGCTCTGTAAGGCTCCTCCGTAGTGTGCCATTTGCTGCTCTTTCTCTGAACACATCCGAATAGTTCATTGTACCCTTCTAAATTATTTTCTTTTTGGAAAACACTTGTTAATTGCATCTGAGTCTGGGCTGTCCTGTTGACCATGCTATCTACTACACCTTTGAAACTACTTTCAAGTGTCTTTGCTATGCCGAGGGAAAGAGGAGATCTGTAAAAATCATATATGACTTAGTATGTATTATATAATCATATAATATATGATTTGTTTTGTTGTTTTTTGCTCCACCTTATTAAGATCAGGCGCTTGCTCCTGGTAATAACCACAGTCTCCCAGAGGAACTCAGCATGCCTTGATGTCCCCAGTGCTGACCAGGACCGGGCTGTGCTTCTCCTCGAGGTCCCTGTTCGGTGTCCTCAGTGGCTGACGCTGCGAGGGCAGGATCCTGTGGGACCTGCAGGCGTTAGTGGACTGACTGTCTGTCATTGGTACTGCTGACTGGATCATAGTGTCATCGTCAGTGTTATCACCTTCTTTTGATAAAAACCCCTTTTATATACCTGCAAGGTTTATTGGCACATGAAAACTTGGAATTAGTCCACTTTTGTGTTTGTTTGTTTACATCCTCACATCTGCATGGTAGAGGGAAATTTTCTCCCAGAAGATTTCTGTTTTATAGGTTGAATCTTTCTTTTTTCGAGTTCTTCACCATGAATCCCAGGCCCTCAAAGAGGTGCAGTTCTCCAGCTACTACCTTTTGGCATCATTTCTGCTTCACATCCAGAATGTTTTTCCCATATGTGTACAGTATCTCACCTCTTAATTCCTAGGAGATATCATCTCTTTTTTTTTGGCATATATTCTTTGCCCTATCATCCCCATCCCACTGTACCCAAGACTTGCGAAGATGATATATCAGAAAGGAAAAGTAATTTCTTCTAATTACTCCAATCTAGTTGTTAAGCAGCATCGGTTCTCTCACTTGATGTACTAGCAATTCTCCTCCATTTCTGAACATACAGGATTTCATTACTAGTACAGTGGGTTCAGCAAAGAGTTTTACTCTTGACGGTATGGAGTCTACCGAACTATAACCTATTACTCTGTGAACACAGGCTGTTGAATATGATGAGCTAGGAGAGCAATTCCATATTGATGGAGCTGTTCCTTACAGTGACTTAGTCACATTCAGCCTTGGGATTCTGTGTCTGCCATCTTACGCTGCTTAGTGGAATAACCATGTGGGATGATTGTGTTAGAGGCCATCCGGCCTGTCTGTTGTGTCACCTACCTGCCAATGGCTTTTCAGTGACTTTTTTGTGATGCAGAAGCTACGTTTTTAAGACCTCTTCTCATTGAAAGTCAATGAATGTAGGCTCTTTAGTCACTGGGTGATTCATCTAGTCCAGCTTCATCTGCTGAGAGTTAGCTGCATGGTCCAAGCTGCTCATGTCATTTCCCACTGTAGTCAAGAGAAACAAACTCCTCCAGAGGACGATTCATCCCACCTCTACTGTACAGTTATCTCCGTCTAGACTGCTTGCTTAGACTAGCCAGCTGGCATTTGGATGGGCGAAGGAGGTGACAGGAATGCCCCTTAGTCACTTTTGAAAAATGTGCCTCTGAACTAGTTTTTCTTATATGGAATTGGAGTGAGAACATGCGATTCACTTCCCTTAAAACTGCAAAGTGGACTTGAAAACAGCCACTGTGATGAATTGGCTTTATATGGGCTTCTCACCCCATTCCTCTCATTCCTCAAATTGCTTAGGTGAAAAGCACTTGTTTTATGGTCCTTTTGATCCAATTTAATCATGTTTAAACAAGTGACTCATGGTGCTTGTATAATGGGGTACATTGCCCCAGCTACAAAATCTGTTCAAATGTAAATGCCATACCTCTGAGTTTAGAGCTGTTGTTTTACTGATGCCACCACATCCCTGGGATCTGTTTCACTTCCCTGTTTATTTGGAAGTTGCATGAAAGCATTGTACCTTTGTTGCTGTTGGTTTCAGACGATTCCGTGGGTGCTCTGTATTTGTAATTAGGTCTTGAATATTCATGACTGGGGAAAACAACTCTTGATATAGTCTTTTTTTTTTTTTAAACAATATTGTTATTCTTTTTCAGCAACAAAATGAACTTTGTGAATGGGGTGTGCAGTGAGGAGGTTAAAAAAGCCAGCAGCCTCCTGATCCGTAAGCTGTACCTGTTAATGCAAAACCTCAGGCCACTTCCCAATGACATTAACCTGACCATGAAACTCCTGTATTACAATGACGGTAGGTGGAGAACAGAATATGCTGTGGTGAAACCTTCCATCAACTCCTTCCATCAAACCCAAGCCCCTGTAAAAAATAAGTGCAACACAGAAAGGTGAAATGGTAGAATGTATTATGATGCAGTGAGAAATGGTGTGAAATACAGTAATGCCCTCTGACAAACTGGGGTTGCAGATGCCTTTTAAGAAAGGTTTCTGTGTAAGGACAGGTGTGCAATGTGAAAAGGAGATACCCTCTTTTGTTGTAGTTTGAGAAACGGACATACTGTGTTAGATGGGTTTTACTTCAGAGGGGTGAGAATATTAATGCTATATTAATGTCCTGAAGTTGTTAATTCCTTGAGGCTCTCAGCCACATGTGCTTAGTTCTTTTTTTTTTTTCTTTTTTTTTTATTCTGAATGAGGATCATTATGAGATTTGTCTTCTTGCCTAGCAGTCTGCACACTGGAATTTCCAGCCTTTCCTTAAGGCTGGAGCCTTTGGCCTTGAGTTTCTCTGGAATCCTTGAGCTTCTGAACACTAGACAGGCATCTTTCTATGAGATCACTAAACTGCAGCACGTTTCCAGATAGCAGCCACACAAAGCTATGGAGCATTCTCCATCTGTTTTAGTAAAAATTTTCATGGCATTCTTCCTCTTCCCCCCAAAACCAGGATATTTTTAGTTAGGTGTAAACTTGTCCTTTATGTGTTTTAAGAGACATGGAGCCTGTTTTCTCTGACAGCAGTGGGTTCTTCCTCCCTGTGTAGTAACTCCTGAGGATTACCAGCCACCTGGCTTTAAGGAAGATGGCAGCCCTGGTAATCTGCTCTTCGACGGTGATCCTGTCAACCTGAAAGTGGGGTCAGTCTCCACTGGATTCCACCTCATGAAAGTGAGAGTAACAACTGAAAAGAAGAGGATAGGGGCAGTTGAAAGCAGGCTGATGCAGAAGAATGGCCCTACTGAGATCTCCCACCAAGGGTTAGACTGTGATGAAGAGGAAGAGGAGGGAAGCCCCAAGGTATAGAGATAGCTCCGTTCAGTTCTTAATGGAGCAATAGAGTTTATCTATCAAAGTTATCCTAAGACTAAGCATTTTCTAACAATCTAAGATTGTCTAATAATGGTTTAAGCTCATAGTAGGGTAGCCTATTGAATGCTGAGGCTGGTGTTCCATAGGAATCAAATGAATTTTACCCCAGCATTTCCACTGACTTATGGAGCCAAGTCTATTTTCCCCAGAAGGGGGCAGCGATTGTACAGAGAGAGGCACAACGTATATATGTACTTATCCATGGACATGCACAAAATGGAGACAATGGCATGGGCTACAGCATTTCTCTTTGGCGTTTTGTGGCCTTCCACTGTGTATTTAGGTGGGATTCCTTCCACTTACCCTTAGCTTACCCTTAGCTACTTACACTTAGCTATCTAAACTTCATGGCTAAACTTACTCTTAGCTATCTAAACTTCACTGAAACAAAATCTAGCTATCTAAACCTCACTTACCCTTAGCTACCTAAACTTCATGCATAAACAATTTTCTGGCCACCCCTGTGCTTCTTGGAGGAGGCAGCTCTAGCAGGCAGTTAAGATCATTTCTTTAGGTGTCAAGGTAGGCTTGAAATTGTCCCCTGGTAGTGTCTGACTTCAAAATGATAGAGAGGGAGCTTGAACCAGTAGCTCAGACCTGAAAATTTTGTTTTAGGTAGTCAGTGCCAGGGAACAAACCCCAGTATAACTGACTCCTCAAGGAAGGAAGCCACTTAGGACAGAATTTTCTGAATTTTCCTAGTAAATTTGTCTTTTGAAAGACTTCTGACAGCTTAGGTATAGAACGACCTGGGAGCTGAGAGGTCTTGAAAGTCTCATCCCTGTTAGTGCTGAATTCATGTATTTACCACTTAGACATGTTTTTTTAGGTTAGGCTATTAAGATGAAGCCTCATTTACTTTACAGAACAACCCCCTCCCTGCCAGAGCAGGTTCAAGTGAGCATGGAGAGGAGAAAAATGACATGCATCCAGGCTGGAAATCTGAAGCATCTTCTTTTTGTCTTCAGGATAAGGGTAAAGGCTCAGTTTTGAAAGTGAACGAGTTTGTGCTTCTAACATCCCGGCATAATATTTTGAAATGGTTAAGCAGAATTTGTCAGGCTGTTTTAATTTCATATCAAAACAGATTGAACTATGATAAAGGGCTCCTTGTATATATTTGTTTTGTTAACAGATGTACCCATTCTTTTTTTATGAATAACTTTCCACCTCTATCTTAGCCTTTTTGTTTTCTAATATGAAGGGAATGTATAGTTCATCAATATTGAGTTACATCATTTATGTTTTTGCCAAAGCTCTTTTCCTTCAGTGATACAATTAGATTTTGCTAATGCCATTTATATATTAAAATGAACATAAACATGCATGAAGAAAGCACTCTCTCTGTCACCTCAATAAATCTGGCTTCTCATATGCCATGTTACATTTGACCTTTGAGGCTCAAATATAGCTTGTGGAACAATACCATCTAGTGACAAAATGCTAAATAGCATTCCTGGGATCTCCAAGCAGTGGAATCAAAAATTTGGGTCCACCTATAGAGTCAACTGTTTAAGTCTTTCTCCTGCAGATTGCCTGATCTCTAATGAGGAGTGAGCTCATACTGCCATATTTTACGTTACAGGTATAGATGCCACTATGGGATCTCTCTCCTCAAGATTCTTGTCAGCCTTCATGAAACTCATAGGCACTTGGGGATCCCTATCAAATTTTGTTAAAACTGCCTAATTAGGTCCATAGTTATCAGTCAGGGGATAGCTCCCTTCTTCCCCCATATGTGTACATACAGACACATACACTTACACAGAGTGTATACATAAGCCATATTTCCTTAGGAAGTGAGGCTAAAAATTGAATTAAAGTATCAACTTAGTGGATAGGTGTTGCTGCAAGTTCATGTGCTTTATGTTCAGATGAACATGCTGAAATTTTAAAATTACTCCTGAAATTATTTTGAAATTCCTGTGTAAAATATAAAAATATATTGCTTATGTGTCTAGATTTTGTTTCAGTGAAATACAGGATTTTGACTTTAGAGTTATTTTTGATAATGATGTTTGGATTGTAGGTGGAGAGGAGAGGACGAGAATCAAAGAGACAAGCAAAATGTGTTGCTCAAGGGCATCTCCACAGGTGAGCAGGTTGAAATGGCTCTGAGATACACCAGGTGAAGTAGAATTCATTGCTATGGAATATTATGTCATTTAGGATAGCAGGAGATTCAAATAACATTCGTAAATTTATTGGACAGCACATAAAAGATACAAAATGTCATGGCATAGAGGCATAAGCATAAACCAGAAGCATTTAGGAAGAAACTTTCCTGGGTCAAATTACTTCTTAGATGCAGTACAAGAGTTTTGTACTCTTCTCTGGAGCTGATGCTTGCAAATTAAATTCAGCATTGGCACAATCAGGTTGTTTTACCCATATGCCTCTTTGGATTAGGGTTCTGAAATCCCCACCCCACATAAGGGTTGAGGGCTCTGTTGCATCTGTTGCCTAAAACAGTTTTCACTTCTTCTCTCATGCTCCAGACTACCTTTATGGGTGAGTCACAGGTACAGTTAGATTGGGCCCCTCTTTGGCTATCCTCTAGGATATCCTTCTCATCCCCTGGAGATGTTGATCTTGTTTCAGTGGTTACTGGGGCGACCCAGAAAGCTAGTATGGACCAGACATGTAATTTTAAATAAATAAAGTTACGTGAGATTAATTCCATCCTGAGACTGCCCAGGCCAAACCCTGAGTCAGAATCTGAGCTCAAATCCGTGGGCTTTTGCCGAGGTTTGTTCAGTGACAGAGCAAATCTCTGAATCCCACTGGACTGACTTGCTGTTCCCATGCAAATTAGTTGAAAATCTTGTGAGCGTGGATGTTACGTGGATGTTACAAATTACATTTTTGCCGGGTAAGTTAATGAGAGTAGGAAATTCCTCCTAAAATTTTCCCTGCTTCTGTTGAAAAGAATCCTGGGGTGTCTAACCCAGACAGCAACTGGAGACTGCAACTTAACGTGTCATTCAAAAGGCATCTCTGAAGTATTTGCCTTGACTGTGGATCTTAGAAATGAACTTCTGTGCCCAGGCTGGTATTTTTCAAACTTTAACCACATTTTTTTTGTCACATCCCCCAGTTTCCTTCTGATCATTGTTTATTCTGTCATCTGTGTGAAAACAGGAGCCTATTCTGTTTGTAACTCATGGCTGTCCCACTGAATCATATTCTGACATTCTTTTCAGTCTGTCATAATTATGATCAGAGCACCAGATACCTCCCTCCTGCAGCATGTGAATTTCATTAGAATACAGTAGCAATAGTGAGAGTTTCTGAAGGTGGTGGAAACAGTGTTAGTACTGAAAAATGGAAGAGTCACTTTATCCATTGTATGCTTCCAAAGACTTGCAAAAAAAAAAAAAAAACAGGCTTCTGCCTGGCAGAAGGTTTCTCTGTTTTTTACTGATTTTTTGTTACTATTTTTAAAACCAGCATTTAAAAGTTGGCTAATATTTTGGTCAGTTGAGGAAAAAAATGAATCAGGTCACTAGCTAAAAAGTGCAGATCATTATGGTAAAGCCATTGCTAACTAAAATTCAACATTATTTTCCATATGAGAGCGACTTTCCCTTCTTTTCTGAGGAAGTAGGTAAAACAAATGACCATTGTGTATTCCACTTGAAAAAGGAAGCCAAACTGTTGAGAGAAGTTTGTCTTAGAAATGAGGACAGGCTGGTGTGGATGGGAAGTCTAAGTTAGGTGTTACCTACCAGGGTCAAATATAGGTTGGATGAATGAAGCAGTCTCTTTGGGGTGTGAATGAGAACAGCTTATTGATGTCCAGGCTATAGGGCAGTAAAGCATTTTCTTACTGGGTAAATGTTCAGAGGAAACTCTCCAGAGTTATAACACAAACACTGAGGCCAAGATTTCCAAAAGTAACTAAAGCAATTCAGAGTATCCAGTATTTGGAGATGGGTATGAGGATCTGATATTCAGAAAGAGCTGAACTCAAAAACGTGGTACCCACAGTCCCAAGTAGCTTTTGGAAATCTGGAGCAGCATGTTACTGCTCTTTGTCTGTCTGGCTTGCTCATCAAAATTAAAAATGGCACTGTTGTAACTGAATTTATTGGTCATTTTATAGCTCTTCAGAAAAAGCAGGAATTCATGTATTAAAAGCTTTATCTGTAGGATGTGGGTAAAACAAAGGATGCGTATCTTCCAAAGGAGAACAAGCCATTCCTGTGCAGTTAGAACTGTGCCTGGACTTTCCTAATGGCCATGGAGATACTCTGGCAGGGAGCCTTTCAGATTGCAGAAAACTTTGCCTGTGCTCAACTTGCTTGTTACCTGCAATCTAATGATTGATGATACTTAGGATCAAATGAGAGATTGCCCTTTCCCAGCAAAGCATCTCTGTACTTAATCATCCAGAGTTAGACACCAGCATGTAAATTAGCCTCCTCTGCTGACTTCAGTAGAGTTTTCCTGATTGCATCAGCCGAGGATTTAGCCCACTGTGCTGTCTGCATGTGTCCTGCTGGTTGCCACTGGTATTCTAGGATTTGCAGCCTGAAGAGCTCAGTAAAACTGGGAACTGCTGCCCACTGACTTAGTCTATAGAAGGCTGCTGATGCATGCTTGAGTGCATCCTGCCCAGAAGATACTGTTTTGAAGGTTTTGGCATGCTTCTTTATCCTCTCGTAAATCCTTTAATATTAATTTTTGTCTTGCAAAGTGTTTTTTGTCAACTTTGTGTACACATAAGCAAACATGTTACAACGGAAAGAGTTTGGAATGAAACAGTACTAGAAGATGAGTAAAAGCTGACTCTGGGGATGGCTCTGCAGATTTTCCCTCTCACAGCAAGCTGAAGTTCTGGGGTGGCTCTCAGGGCATGGTCACACTGCCCAAAGGAGGAGAATCAAATTGCCTCAGAATTGCCTCTGCTTTCGCCTTTGCCAGAGCTGGAAGGGCTACGGCTGCATCGGCACAGCACGAGTGAGTTGTCCCTGCTGAGTGTCTGGCTGAGTGTCCTTAGCTGGGACAGACAACGTGCTTACGCTGCTAGACGCCGTGGGACGTTAGGAAGTGAATTGACACTTGTCCTTGGGTGGACATAGTGGTTTTGGCTGAGGGTAGCTCAGGGGTCTCCGCGCTGCAATTCACTGTCTGGTATAGGCATGTTCCTAGCATACAGATAAGCCCTCTTTAACTGCAGCTGTCTAAAAGTTAGATATCTAGGGAGTGATTCAGACACTGAAATGTTGTAAATCAGTGCAGCTTTAGACCTCTGAGGGTAGCTTGGCTGGCCTCTAGCTAGTGCTCCCCAAAGATCCAGACCCATTGCAGGTGTCCCGAGTACCTGGCCATGTCCTCTTCTGAGAGACCATGTCAGGGTGGAAGCTGGTATGAACAGTCTTTCATGGACAGCACGTTCTGAGGAGCATCTGTCCCTGTTTCCAGACAAACCACTCTTAAAATTGCCATGACAGAAAGCAGTAGAAGGGCGAAGTCTGCCATTTGTGGAACAAGAGGAAAACATTTTTCTGTGGCAATGTCATTATCTTGAACTTTTGCAGAAAAGAAAAAAAAAAAAAGGTTTATCTCTAACTGTCTATCAAGAGAACTGTATCTGATGAGAAGTTTCCAGAACATTTTCTGTTCTAACACAGCTGAGGCTACACAGACCCAAACAATGAAAAGAGAAAGATTCAGAGATGAGCTTGCCTCTCTCCTTCCTGTTAGCTCAGGCCATTATGGGAGGCATGAGACAGTGAGGTCAGGAAATTCCTGACTTCTCTCAATTTGCATCAGATCCTTAGCTGTATCTTGGGGCCATTCATGCCTTGCGTGAGTTATTCCTGTCTAGCATACAGGAAACAGTTTCCTAATGATCTCTTCATTCAAAGGTGAGGCTCATTCCCTTGGTCAGATCTGGTGTGGTTTAACCCTTGTGCCCTCTAATTCCCTGATAGCTACTCCAGGGACATCCGTGGGGTTACCCAGAACTTCTGCACTGCCTGTCTTGAACATGAAGTTCATAGTGCACGTGGTAGCAGCCAGCCCCTCTAGAGAAATCTTCATAAGTTAAGATTGGCAGATCTCATATCTACAGGAGGACAGAGCTGGGCAATAGCGAGTAGCCAGAAGGAGTGACCATCACTGTTCACCACCTCAGTTGCAGTTCTGTAGCTGTACAGTGCAGCTCTAACGTTATAAGGAGAAGTCTTCTTGCTTTGGGAAGCATATTGGAAGATTGGGTTGTGGTCCTGCAAACCAAATGGCTAGCACATATTTCACAGTCTGCCTGAGGTCCCTGATGAAGGCTTTTAAGGAGAGAGATTGGTTTTCATCAGTTATTTTTTGATTTTTTTTAATTCTTTGTAAAAATCTGTTCTTTAGTACTTTAATCACTGCATGAAACACAGTGAAATAGGGAGCAGGTCTGTAAGACTTCCAGTTTGCTGAAAAGGAAATTACGTTGAATGTGAGTGATCTTAACAGTGAGCTATGGAAAAGGAAGACGTCTATTCGCAGTCAGTGATGTCTTGGCATGGCTTCCTGGGGGACACAGACGTGGCAAGTTTCCACAGGAGCACCACAGTGAGCGTCTTTCATTCTTCCACCTGCGTAAATTGGCTTTCACACTAACCAGCATGATTCTGCTCTACTTGGGTAGATGAAAATGAGGATTAATTCCACTGATGTCAGTGCAATAGCATTTCTGGAAATTGATACAAGATCAGTGCTGACCGCTGCGTTGTAGCTTTTAACCTCTGTGCCATCTGCGCAGAACCGCAGCATTGCTGAGGTGGCAAGGGACCACCAGAGATGGTTCAGTCCAACCCACAAGCTCAGGTCAGGGTAGACGAGAGCAGGTTGCTGAGGATCGTGTCCTGTCAGGTTCACAGCCTCCCTGGGTAACCTGTTCCAATATTTGATCACCTTTAGAGTCAAAAGTTTTTTTCTTACATTTAAACAGATGTCTTTTATTTCAGTTTGTGCCCGTTTCCTCTTGCCCTTTTGCTGGACGCCACTGAGAAGAGCCTTGGTTTTGTTGTGTTTTGTGAGCTTGGAGCTGCAATCTCTCAGTGAGCAGATAAGAATTATTGCCCTTCAGCCAGAAAAAAAATGTTTGTGAGGGATGCCTGAGGTTTGGGGGACTGCACTGAAGAGCCACTGGCTTGATTTTTGAAAGTGGCAGGCATTTGCTCTGCTGTTAAGTCACGGTTAGCTGCAGCTGAAATCACAGGATGCATCGTGCCCTGGTTCTCTCTCTGATTAAAGTTTCTTGATGATGATAAACATCTCCCGCAGATACTGTTTGCTACCATGACAGCCGAGGATCCGTTTGCCGTATTTCAGAGATCACAGATCACAGAATGGCTGAGGTTGGAAGGGACCTCTAGAGATCGTGCAGTCCAACCCCTGCTCCAGCAGGGACACCCAGAGCAGGGGCACAGGGTGGCATCCAGGCGGGTTTGAAGATCTCCAGAGAAGGAGCCTCCAGAGCCTCTCTGGGCAGCCTGTGCCAGGGCTCTGTCGCCCTCACAGCAGAGTTGTTCTTCCTCACACGGAGAGGGAACTGCCTGGGTTTCAACTTGTACTCATTACCCCTTGTCCTGTCACTGGCCACCAGTGAGAAGAGTTTGGCCCCATCCTCCTCCTACAATCTCCCCTCAGGTACTTATATACAGTGATGAGATCTCCTCTCAGTCTTCTCTTCTCCAGACTAAACAGGCCCCACTTGCTTAGCCTTTCCTCATACGAGAGATGCTCCAGTCCCTTCATCATCTTTGTCGCCCTGCGCTGGACCTTCTCTAGAAGCTCCACGTCCCTCTTGTCCTGGGGAGCCCAGAACTTTGCAAGTCCACAGTTTCGCAAGTCAAATCTTTTATTCTTTCTGTCCTTATTCCTGGACTGGACTTCTTTGACATTAATGTGCTTGCAAACGTGTCGGGATAGTTACAAGACACATCACCAAGCTAAAAACTCCAGGTCCCCGACAAAGGGAACTCTGCTGAGGGCATAAAATTTGCAAAGTGCCAAAGCTCAGCATGGGGCAGGCCGTGGACAAAAAGGGGACACAGTCAAATGCTCTTAGACTATTTTAGCTTTTCTGCATAGGATGGGAAGCAAAACACATGTCAGAAGAGCTGTAAACTTGCTTCAATTTATGCTGGGAATTTTTGGCTGGAATACGTGGGGACACGGGATAGAAAGCTGCAGAGCACAAAACTAGGTCTTGATTTTGCCTATCTAAGAATAGCAGTATAGCTATGGTCTGCTCATTCTATTTCATCCACCAGTCTGCCTTGGGAAGGCTTTAATCTAAGTCTAATCTATTTTTAGCCTGATATCTTCTCCAGACAATGTGCAGCTGTCCTGTTAGTTTTATGCCAGAAATTAGTAACACTTGTATGATTCACAAGTTAGCTGTAATCTCACTAAAAATTTCTATAGCAAAAATTACATTTTTTACACGTAGCACAATAGCATAAAACCCGTGAGTTTCAAAGTCGCTGTGTGTTCGTGGTATGGCCTAGATCCAGGAGAAGGCCGTGGACTGAGGGCTGCAAGGTAGGAGATCTGTTTCTGGCTTTGCTACTCGATCTGAACTTGTCCTCCCATCCCGTTGCCAGTATTGGCCCTTTACAGGGAAAGCTTGGGAGGACCTGAGCTTGGTCCTGCATACTTTCATCTGGCTCGACGAGGCCTCCACGAAGCCGAGGGCCTGTAGTGGTTGTGTAAGACAAAAAAAAAAAAAACCCAAAAAACAACATTCATGGAGCCCAAGCTGTCCCATCGGTTACTGTACAGCAGGCATCCCAGTACATGTGAATAATTACAACTAATCAACTTCTGGAGGCTTTGGTTTGTGTGTTTAATCAAGGGGAGGGATTTCCTGCTTTATACCACATTGTTTAAGAGGTTTACTTTCTGGTTAAAGGCAAATAAACAGCCATAGGATCTGACACAATCCCATTTAGAGCCACAGTTCTGGGGAAGAAACTTGAGTGTGTGGTTAAGGATGGGACGTGGAGGTTGCACTTGGGGTCTGTTCCTGGCTCTGAATCTCTGTGTGAATTTGCATTAACTTGCAGTTGGCAGAAGCAGGACAGGACACGTTGACTCCAGTGAAATACCTGCTGGTTTTGACGTTTAACAACATCTCTTCAATATACAAATCATGCTTGTCTAGATCACTTGGTGACAGATTTTATGCAGCAGAGCCAACTACCTGGCAAAGACAAGAGAAAGAAAAAAAATTTACTTTTTACTTGTTTTTGACTTCACCAGATAGCTGTGCTGCATGAGATCTGTTCCGCAGTAGAGGTAATAAAAGCACTAGCTCCAGCCATGCAGCATAGACCAAAATGGGAAGGAGGGTCTTGCTGGGGTGACGGGGCCCCGAGCGCGGGGTCGCTGTGTTGCTCTCTGGTGTGGCCACCCGGCCAGTGCACAGGACTTGCAGCTGTGTCAGCCTGGAGCGTGTTTGGATGCAGCGTTTCTCCCCTCTGCGCCCTTGACTTCAGAAGGGGAAGCAGATGCCAAGGAGAGGAAAGCAAATAACTGCCTAAAACGCCAGTTACAGCAGCTGGATATCAGGTCAGGAGCTGCAGCACAGAGATGCACTCATCACTCTTTCCTCAAGCAAATATGGCTTGGGCAGCACTGGAGGATTTGTCACTTTGAATTTGCAACATGAAGCAGAACCTGTTTCCCTCTGGCACATTCTGTTTTCCTCTGTTTTTATTGAAAGGAAGTTGTACTTTCTGTGTTAGCCAATATTGTGTTGCTCACAGTGAAGAAGAGGGAAGAGACGGAAAGGGAAAGAGAAACAGTTTGAAACATGATAGAGAGGAGACCTGAGGTTGTTTCAAACTGTTTTGCTGTTAATCATTATCGGTGTTATTTCATGCATTAGAAAGCCCATTGCTATGTAGAGATTACCAAAACCTCCTACCAAGGACAGATAGAAAGGAAGCCTTGATGACGTGTGTGGGGAGGTCTATAATGACCACATTTTGCAATCTGGAGACCTTGTGCTCATATCCAAGATGTGTTCCAGAATAGCTCGTTATTTACTCCTTGCATTTATCATGCTTCATTTTTAGGATCCCTCTTGGTTTTTGGTGAAACCGGAATAAAGCACTCCTATTTTAGAACTTTATCAGGACTGATTTACCTCTTTATTCACCTCAGTTTAATCCAAATGAACTTCCTTTTCTCGGCAAACTGGAAGCACAGTACTGTGTTATGTCCCTTTACCTGAGTTTCAGTGAGAGCAAACCAGGTTACCGTGCCAGACTGTGCACATTATCCTTGCTGGGAGGGCAGTAACACAGGTTACTCTCTGCAGCTCAAGACTGTTTTGCACAAGACATGCAAATACGTCATGGTCGTGAGCATAAGTGATTTTGTCAATTAAGGAGGGCAGGTGGCAGTTCTGCTTATCTGGGTGTCCAGCTATTTGTGCCCTGTCCAATGTGTATGTTCTGTAGCACTCATCCACATGTATTCTGACATATATATCAGTCTTTTTTAGCCCTTTCTGATTTGCAGGCCCCTAAATATTTTTGAGGAAGGTTTTTCTAGGAAAGAAAGTTAAGTCTCTTGAATAAAACCTTACTTTGCTTAGGTGTTTTCCACAAACTTCGATGTACAAACACAGGTACTATATTTGTCTCTTCTGGTGAAGCTCTTCCTAGAGACCTTGAATTTGCCACCCTTATGTTTAATATTTGTATGGTTATCTGAAGTTGGTGAAAAGGGCTTCTGCCTTATAAGATGTTATGTTTCTCAAATACCTCACTTATATTTCTCTCAACACTGGGGAGGTGGATACTGTTCCTTACGCCACCAAAAACATTCCCATTCCCTGAATCTGAACCTGTTGCTTTCACAAATCTTACAGTCCCAATTTCTTGGGATTTCAGTTTTCATTTCTTGCCTAATCACTTTTGTGGAGAACGGGATCACAAACCCAAGAACATCCAGGAAAAGAGGCTGTAGTTATTGTTGTATTTCTTGACTCATGCAGCAGGAGTCTGTGCCGTGAGAATGATCACTGTTTCTGATGGTTCTTACAGATAAGGTGCCTGAACCTTGCATTTAGCCAGGAAGAGGTAATAGGACCCAAGAAGAAAAGGAAGGTCAGTGAACCAGAGAAGCTGCTTCTGGGAGGCAGGAAGTGATGTTCGTTCTGACATACATTTTAGAAGGTGTGAGTTCTTACTGTCATCTCACTAGCAAAGACCTTTACTCTGTTCTCATGTTTAACTCTCCACGTTCCACGTATGTTTGTGCCTAATTGTCTAGTGTGAACTTTTGGTTGCAAGGAGACAGCAAGCAATGGTAACGGTCGGGACAATGTAGATCAACAGTGTTTGTTTGTTGTTCTAAAGCTGAGGGTTGATGATTCCATATGAAAGGTGTCTGCGTGCTTCTTTCTCACACACACACACACTAACACACACCCCACTGGCTCAATGTGCTCCTCTGTGGCTGGACAGTCCCTCGCCAATGTCATCAATATTAATAGCAGCATTTCAAGATAAACTCTGAGGTATCAATGCCTACAAACAACCAGTCTCATGATTCATTAGACAGTGCTTAACTTCATCCTATCTACTATTTCCGGAGCATAGATTTTTTTTTTTCAAAAAACAGGTTTTTATCTTTATTGAACAGAGATAAAATAATCTATACACAAGTTGTGCTGTTGCTGAATGTTTTTTTTTTCTGACTTCGCAAATAGTGTTGCTATGACTGTATTATCAGCTTATTTCTAAAGCAGCAACCCACCACATATTAAGGGGCTTAGACAGTTACATGATATAAATTGTGTTGAAATACAGCATTTTAAAACTTAACTTTAATACAGGTGCCTTATAACTGCACATGCAGGTAAGGACATTCACAGCAATAAAATAAGGGATACAGATATACATTGGAAGAAGAGCACTGTGTTTTGTGTCATGGAGATTGCCTGGCACTCTGTCAAGACCTAAGGGATATTACTGGAGTGAGAGGAGCAAAATGGCCTTAACTTATCTTACACATTTTTTACAAGTTGTTCAGGGAACAGCAGTTCCATTACTTTACACACATCGAAAAAAAGAAATATGAAATTGCAAAGAAAGTAATGAAATGCACCCTCTTCCCAATAGCTTTGATTGTCTAAAGCATTCAGATCCTACAGTGACAGGGGTGTACAAGTGCTAGAATTCAGCAGTTATTTGCCCCAAAAATGTAGCCGATCTGAAACAATCAGGGGCATTGCAACAGAGATGCAAGGGGTTTCTTCAGTGGTGCATGTCAGAGAGCTGCAGAGAAGGCAGCGAGGATCACTCACTCACTGAGTATCTGGCCCCTACATGTCCTTGAAGATCCTTGGCCCCCACTGCCGTCACTGGACATACCAGGTACCCTGTTAATGTGAACACGATGGTCTCTTCTCCTGCGATGGTCCCCAGCACTTGGGAACCTCTTCACTGTTGTAACTGTGAAGCTTTGCTTGGCTGGATAAAAGCCCCTGGAGGTGTGGATTGGCCTTACTTCACTAGCTGACCTCAGTTTAAACCCAGCTGCTGATTTCTTGCCTTTCTTGTGCTTTCTGCTTTTTGTTTCCTTTCTTGTGCTTTTGCTGTAGTTGGCCATCAAAGAAAGAATCAGAAACCAGAGTAGAACTGGCTTACTGGTAAGAAATAACTCTGCAGAGTCGAAAAATCCTAAATGATCAATTGATTTTTGCAACTGGCTGAGTTACTTATTGCAATTTAAAAAGACAGTACCACAGCCGGGCTTACTTGGCTCAAGGCAGACAGACCACTGACTGTCCCTGAGCCTGCAGCAGCGTCTGGCAGGTTTTGTGGCTTGATGCCTATTTCACAAAACAGGTAGAACATGAGAATTGTCCATTTTATCCTCGCTTTCAGTCCTGTGTTCTCATTTTTGCACCTGTGGCCTAATAAGCCAGTTTGTTCACATGCCAGAGCAAACCAGACTTCTTCGCTCTGCCCGGATTTTGTAACCATGTGTGCTCTCCTGCCTGCACACCTACCGGAGGCTGCGCTCGTCACAGGGCAGCAGCAGCTCGGGACCTGCCCTGACCTAAAAGCATGGCCCTGATGTGGCCAGAGCGTTTCACCCCCTTGTTTCTCCAGCCCAGTGCCTCCTGCCTGCCCCCAAAGGCTTAACTTAGTGTTGGGTCACGCAGGAGAAAGGCGAACGAGGCTGGGACCGGAGCTGCACGAGCAGCTTCGCACCTTAACGCGCTTGGTGCGCGGTGGAAGGCGCCAAGTGCCCCGCAAAGAAAGTGAAGCCAGCCCTGGTGTCACCGCAGAGTCAGAGCGCACACAGCCACCACGAAGCACCTCCACAGCACGGCCAACGGCAGCGTGTCTTGGGCTTGTACCCACGGCCAGAGACTCACCGTCTCAGTTCGCATTGGCTTCTAATCAGCTGTTTTACGGTAATGGCTTTTAGTCATTTTCATTTCAGGCTCGGTTAGAAATAAAGTAACTTGTGATGAACTGCCACAGTAAGCGTCTGATTTTTCTTTCCCACAACCTTGTGGTTACCATCAGATTCTAAGAAAAGCCTTTCCACTGCAGATTGGAATCATCTAAGCCACTTACACATATCCTTTTATTTATTAGCAATTCTGCTTGGCTAGCTAAAGGTAAAAAAACCTTTTTCTAGTGTTTCGGTCACATTTCTAGTTAATACTCATTAACTGACTTAATGTATGTTACACATCGTCAACCTGATTCACTCCTGACATAAAACAGAAGCAATTCGTTAGTAACGGTCCCTTGGCAATTAGGGAACTAAATTACGTTTGAACAATTTTCTTCAAAGATTCTCCTCCTCCCCCCCGTGCATCATTCGGCAAGTCCCTTGAATACTTACAGTAATTATGTGCGTGCAGTGAAAGGAGACTGTTACCTCTCAAACCAAAATAAATGAATATGTGATCTTTGTGCTAATACAACAGTGAGTAATACAAAGAATCACAGACATCCTCCCTTTGATCTGGCAAAGATAGGAGCAGTAATTAAGATTGCAAGCGATTTTTAAAAACCAGAATATTGGGAAGCGGCTGGGAGGGGAAAGTGAAGCTTTTGCAGGGTTTTCAGAAAATCAGCGGACAGGAAGAACCCTTGTGCCTTTCTCACGACCACAGACTTTTAAATTGAGACAACGTGGGTATCCTTACACCTGCCGAGCCGCATGTAGGTTGGTGGCGCTTCCAAAAATCGTGCTTTACTTCTGGGATAGCGTTTAACAAGAACAGTAGTATCTGTGTTTCAAACTGAAAGTCAAGCCGAAGTCAAACGGAAAATGTTTACCATTGTCTCAACCACATCCTTAAATATAATGTCCTCAACAAGAAAATAACCCCAACTTCCTAGTGCTGCACAGTAATCTTGTGGACAGGTGTCAATACTCAGTTTTCACCTGAAAAACGATAATTCTTTAGGGGTTTCCACTGCTACGTGTGGTCTAGGAAGTCATCTCGCCCTGTTGTCACTACTTTCAGTTTTGTAAGGGAGGCAGAAAGAAGAAACAAAACACCTGAGGAGGATAAGTATGAATTCTTCTGTACTTGAAACCAATGAGTTAAGAGTTTTGTCACTGGTTTCAGTGGAAAATGGAGAGACCTCCTGTCTGGAGTGGTAATGCAAAAATCATTTTGCTCTACTGTCCATGTAGGCTATCGTTTCTGGATACACCTTTGCTGTGAAAGTGATTAGAAGTTAATTAGTGCTTTTCATCAGTGTAGTGTTTTATCTGAAGAACCATCCCTTGGGATTACCACCTTGGGCTTTTGTCTGGTGAAGTAATTTTTGAAGGCTCTCTGGTTTCCCTTGTTAGTCAGCAGGTGAAGTATGAGGTTGTGGCCTGCTGCAGTTGCGTGGCCACATTTGTCATGCCACGAGCTGGCCATTCTGGGGGGCCAAGAGCTTTGTACATCAAGCATAAAGTCACCCCGATGGCATCCCACCCACACGTGTAGGTGGGCTAAGTCGTCTCTGCTAATGGCTGAGTAAAATTTCATTAGGCTCTTCTTGTCATCACAGGGTAAAGAAGAGGGGATTTGCATCTGAGTTGGCACGTTTTCCATAGGTGGTTTCCAGAACTAATTTAGGCCAAATGGGCCTGTATATCTTTCCTTTAAACTGAGACTTAGATTCCAAAGTCTCGTAGGAGTTTTCCATAGGAAGCACCACCCTGGGTATCTGTGTGCCAGACATACTTGTATGGTATTTCCCTGAACCTCAATAACGTACTGTTCTTGTTCAGAATCAATTGGTCATCTGGTGACATTTTCTGAATACCTTGCTATGAAATTTGTCATTCAAATGCTAGAAAAAAAAATAGTTCTTAAGACACCGGCTGTAAAACTTCCATGGATTTGACACAATCTCTGTGGATCCCGTGGTCCAGCCATAGCAGGATTAATACAACTGTCCCCGCTTAATTTGCACGGCTTGTTTTGGAAGGGCTGATAACTCCCTGTGCATGTGTACCAAGCATTCTCCTGTCTCATTAACTAATGGATTTAGCCCTGCACTTAATAGGTTTTTAAGGAGGGGATCTTGTTACTGCGAGGACATTACCCTTAAACATATAGCAGGCAGGTTTAAGGACCGTTACTGCTATTTAGAAGAAAGCACTTGAGACCTGCCCCGGACTCGGGGAAAACGTGTGTCTGCGGGAAAAGGTAGTGGTAGGCAGAAATAAGGTAACGGTTTTCTTTATAGAGATTTCATGGTATATTCTGTGATATTACTTGTATTTCTTTACAG
This sequence comes from Tinamus guttatus, assembly GCF_059628265.1. Taxonomy (NCBI): domain Eukaryota; kingdom Metazoa; phylum Chordata; class Aves; order Tinamiformes; family Tinamidae; genus Tinamus; species Tinamus guttatus. The sequence continues at coordinate 1,353,146 of NW_028288993.1, read as the reverse complement.
GACGTGCAGCAAGGGGATGTTTATTCTGATGAAAGTCTAAGCTTGATAACAGGAAACCCAAGTCCTTTGTGCAGCAAATGACCTTGAATCACACACAGACCTTTTTTTCAGTAACAGAGGGTAGGACTGTCTAAAACACAGGAAAATGATGTCCCTAGAACACAGCGTGGCATTTTCAGTTGGCTACAGTCTATCCAAGCCTTTGCCAGCCTCCAAACCGTGAATGTCATCCAGAGCAGGTGGTACAGATGTAAACATGGTTTGAGGAATTGTCAGGAGAATAAGGAGGACAGTTGCTTTTTGTCCCCCTTTCCTTCAAAGTTAAGTCAAAAGAGTAAATGGAAACTGCATGCCCCGGTGGGTAAGGCACAGTACTGGGACTCCGGAGGGCTCTGTGCGTGTCCCAGTGGGGCTTTCACTTGTTTGTGACCTTAAATGACTTCCTCCCTTCGCCTCCCATTCCGCGTGCTGGCCTTCGGGGCAGGAGCCACGTCTCAGAGCCCTTGCAGGAGCTGCTGTGTTAGCACTTGAATTTTGTCTGACATTTCTGGATGCTTCTGCTGCATTAATAAAGCATCATCTCAAGCTGCAGTTGCATTAATCTGCAGTATTTCCAAAGCAAGTGAGCTCTGTTTATACACAAAAAGATTATTTTTCCCCCTGCTGTTCCACTTAAGCTAGCCTGGAATCCAAGACTTCTGCTGATTTCTTTGCTTCTCGCGTATCTTCAGCTGGAAAAAAGATTTTGTCCTTCTCCACAGCTCAGCAGTCCCAGTCTTTTCCCTCCACTTCCACGACTGCAAAAGACTGGAACATCATCAGTGGAGGCTGCTCTCTCCTGCATTTGATGCCATTGGTCATTGCTATTAGGCCATAAATTTGGGACTCAGCAGGCTTTGGAGATGCTTAGCTGCAGGAATGGGAAGCATGGGGAGTTCACAACCGCTGGGCTCCTTGAATACTCAAGCAAGGGGCAGGGACCGCTGGTTTTTGGCCTCCAGTTAGATTGATTTTGAGTGGGGCAGGCAGCTTCAGCCCAGCACTAGCGCAGGGCAAAGGCCCGAGGAGAATCGTGGTGTTACTCTGTAGTAAAGAGGTCCTGAGCCAGGCCAAACTCCAGACACACGGAAAGTATTGGTGAGCGTGCTGTCAAGAGGAAGCACAGCTGTCTGGACACAACCAGATATTTCCTTTGGCCTGTGGTTGCTTGGCTGGTACCTGGTTTCCCTCTGGGCGCAGGGAGGGAGTGAACTTTTACACTGAAGTTAAAATAGAAGAATTGGTCCGGCCACCCTGCCGTGATTTCTTTCTGTTTTCAAAGTATGGCCCAGAAAGCTTAACCCGAGGCTTTAGGCCAGGAATATCCAAAAAGCATCCTGCAAGGTCGTGCTCTCTGCCTTTCTCTACCTACTGGATAAGGCCAGATGGGGCCATGCACAGATGCTTGCTGCTTGCGTGCGGTTCGGAGAAGCTCTGTGTGCTTCAGAGCTTCGGATGACTTCCAAATCTGACGCACAGACAACCCCCGATTGTTCCATAAAGAAGGTTCAAGCATGAACGAGGATTTGACATGGGTGTGCTGATTTTCTGCTTTAAAAGAGGTGCCAGTTTGCAAGCAAGCTTCCCGTGTTGTTGGTGTTCAGAGGGCCATTACCTACTCACGTTGGGAAATCGTAGTGCTCATTGGTTGGCCTCTTTTCTCTTTCCCAGGCTCTTCTAGAGAATGTAAGAGCTGAGGTACTTGGCTACAAGAGATTTTCTTCTCTGAAATTGGCAGCTGCTCATTCCGGAAAAGAATCAGCATATTTGGCCACTGATTGCAAGGGAAAAAAAGGGAAAACCGTTTTTTTTTTTTTTTCGTTTCACTTACTAAACTCTCCAGTGGGAGACATTGTCTGTGTTTGGGTGACCCATATTACTAACTAAGGCATTGCTAAGGTTTCCCTGCTATGCTTTTCGCTTAAAAGATGAAAATAAAAATATTCAATTCTCCAAAAAATGCATATATTCTCCTTGGCCGGATTAGGAGTACATCTGTGCCAAACTTATAATTGTATCAGGCCTTACACAGCAGTATATTCAATGTCATGGCTTCATGAGTCAGGATTTTCTGTCTGAAAAGGATCACGTCAAGAAGCCCCAGACAAAAATTCCCTATAGCCCCGCAACAGAGCACTCTGTTAGGAAAGAGAGTTAGATGTGCAAGTGAGATATTTCTGCCTGGGCATCCTTCCACGCTGGACAAAGGAAGTACTCAGGAACCGTCAATGAGGCTTCTCATGACTCAAGTGCTGTGATAATTGCTCCTGGAGCGCAGTGTGTGAAACTCCGCGAACCTGCAAGGCTGCTGGTCGTGTTGGGCGGAAATGCTCCGTGGCTTTGCTGATGTAAGGGCGCCTTTGAAGTCGCTCTCCGCCACGTAGGTCACTGGAGCAGAGGCAGTTGATTCATTACGTCATGAGGGCTTCGCGACGTCGCCCCGTTGCAGGAAGCGTTGCTCATGGACAGCCTTGGGATTTTCAGTATTTTGAAACTGTTGTTTCCTCTGCTTTCTAATAATTGCATTAATACATCAGTTGTTACTTATTTCATCAGCACATCACAAGCTTCTTTGCAAAGGAGGTTGGACTTTTTTATTCCCATTTGACAGGAGGTAGACGCTTAAATCCAAGCTGGAAGTGACTCACCTGAGATCATACAAGCCTGCACTGGCAGGGATCTCGCATATTCAAAGGTCCTTTCATCAGATACTTATCTGGAATTTCCAATACTTTCTGTTAAGAATTTTGCCTGTTATTCTGGAACATCGCTACGGAGTCTTGTGAAGCAAGGCTTTGCTAAATGAAGTGTTTGCTAAATTCAGTGCTTTGATGGGCTCCGTCTCACTTTTGTCTGCGGTCTAGATCTCAGTCATGTATTCTGGTGACATTTTAAATCTGAGGGAGGCATCTAAGAGAGGTGCCTCTAGAAGGACCTCAGTGTGTTTTGCTTTCAATGAAGCAAAAGTTGAAAGCCAAATACCTTTCTGGAGCATTCACCCCTGCTTTGAGGTGTCTACCTGAAGGCTATCAGCCCTCATCTCCCTACTTGGTCAATGAACAGAGAACAGATTGTCTCCGTGGTGATTCAGAGTGGAGGTGGGCTCTTCTGAATCACACTAAAGGAATCTTTCCTCTATTTTTCCATTTTCCACAGAGGGGCCCTCCCCACTAACACTGGGTTTTGAAGGAAAGATGTGAATACCCATCCAGAGCACATTCCCATTCTTTTCCCTCCATGGACTTGCTACTGTGCCTTTGTATGGGATGACCAGAACTCATGCATGAGGAGATTATTTTGCAACCATCTACCCACCATGCGTTACACCTTCCTCTGCAGCATCTGGTATTAGTTATGGGCAGAGGCAGATGCTGGCCTAGCTGTGCTTTAGGTCTGATCTGGCAGCTCTTGTGTTCCTTTGATGTGAAAAAAAAAATGGTTTATCCATTGCCTACTGGTGCAATGAGAGATGAGAATTTCGCTGATGTCCACTACTTCTGCAGAAACAAAAAGTCACTTTCTTTGGATTTGGTCATCCTGGTGATTAGACTTGATCCCTATAAATCTTCCAGGATATACAGCATTCCAAGGAAGTGTATGGGCCATTCCGTGCCTGTCGGGCCCTGTGCATAACCCAGCTTGCCTGGATGATGGCTGAGTTTGGAGTGCAGTTGAGGACAGGGAAGAGCAGGGTCAGAAGAGTTTTTGGCATGTAGTGTCAGATAAAAGACAGGAATCACCCAGGGGACTGAGCTGCAGGATGATACTGCCCATTCCTTGGAAAGCTTCTTCCCTGCTGGAAAAAAAAAAAAAAAAAAAGGCTTATAGGGGATTTTGGGGATGACACATCCCTATGGAGCTCTGGGAGCCTGTAGACTATGTAGTATATGGGGAATGGATTTTCCAGCCTCTTCTACCAACATTTTCTGGAGAAGACGGAAGAATAGGGATAACGTCTGCCTGGGCCTAAACCCTGCTTCCAGGAGACAGTGAGGGCTGGATTGACCTACTTAAGTGGAGGAAGGAGAGGAAAAATGCTGTTCATCTCAGAGGCCCACCTGCTATTTTGCCTATTCCTGGCGCCAAGCAACATACCTTTACTGAGGCAACACATGAACAGGCAGCTCTTTGCGAGGGACTAACCCGTCTGCGTGGGCAGGAAGAGGGAGGCCAGCCACGACAGCTGCCCTTCTGGTAGGCATCAGCTCACAAAGAAGCCTTGATACCTTCTGAGTAAGAGTCAAGTCTTCAGCAAAGCGCGGGAGCACGTTCCCCGCGCCGAGAGCAAGGCAAGTCTGTTCTTGGTGGCAACTTCCTTTCCAAGATGCACCTTGGTATGGGGAAGGGGAATATGGATTTCACTAGCCCATGTGGGAGCTCGGGGCTGAGGCTGGCTTGCTCCAACCCTGCATGTTGGACAGATCCTGGCTGGCCATGAAGCAGGCATCTGTGTGCCGTGATGGGAGTGGGATGCTGCTCACCCTGGGCTTGCTGGCAACCCCTGTTAATGCACATAAAAGGCATAAGGGCACTAGTAGCACTGCTAAGAAGGGGTATTATCACAAGACAACCTTGCCCTACACCTAGCTCTAATCCTAACTGGAATCCTGGCCTCTGTGCCATGGCTTGAGGCCTAAGAATCAACAGCACTGACACGGCCTCAGCATGCGGCGCCCTCGTCCTCTCTCAGCCCTGCAGGACATGTGGCAGCCGGGGCAGGACTAACACCGGGGGCCGCCATCATGTCTGCCGTTCTGGTGCCGCAGCCACCCTGCCCTCTGGCTCCTGGGAAGCAAAGCTGCAGCCACGTCTGCACTTGGCGGTGGAGGTGAGGGCTCCATCCGTGGAGGTGAGGGCTGAGCCGATGCCCACCTTGCCTTTCGGGGCCCGTTAGCAAAAAAGCCACTTGGAGACACCACAGTGGCAGGGAGCCCGTACAAGACAGGCACCTCCAAGGGCCATGTGGCAGCGAGGACGAGGCACCTCCAAGGGCCATGTGGCAGCGAGGATGGAGCCATGCGCTCTGCCCCCAGCGGGCACCACCGCCTCGTGTTGCCATCCCCTTGCCCCCTCCCGCTGTGCTCCCGTACGGAGCGAATCCAGACCCTCCGGCCTGGCTGGAGGAAGCTTCCCCCTGGGGCTGCTCTTGCCTTGGCCGCAGCCAAGGCCTCCTGGTCCCGGCCGCCGTGGACAGCGAGCAGACGAGAGGGCTCTGCTGCGCCACAGCCGGCGCGGCAGCTGTGCGCTCCCTCCCCGCCTCTCGCCTAAGCCACCGCCTGGCTTCTCCATCCTTGCTGGCAAGCGGCGTTTCCTCGCCCCGGCCATGCTCCGCTGTGCGCCGTCTGGGTCGCAGCTTTCCCGCCGTGCGCGAGGCCTCCCGTGGGCCGGGCTCACAGGAGGGGCCCGGGGCCCTCAAGACCTGCAGCCCTGACGCCCCCGGCACCTCGTCCGCAATGCACCGGCCCACGTGGAGCTCCCCACAACCCCCAGTGCCCATCTGGCTTTTGGCATCAGCCACCCCCAGCCCCTTCTCCCACTGGCGGCTGGTGCCCAGATGTCCAGGGAAGCCAAAGCGCCTCTCGTTGCTCCTCGGAGGTATCCACTGCTCTCAGTGCATCCTGTCCTCACCTCTCTCTGAGGGCACAAGGGGGTGGACAGGGGCTGGGTGGGTCCTGGGTCAGCAGCCCTGCGGTCACTGGCTGCCGACGCCGGGACCAAGCAGCAGCTGCTCGGCTTCCCGCGTTGTTTTCATTTTCTGTGCGCACAGTGGATGCAGCAGGACCCCAGCCCCGCGCGCCCTGCAGCGCTGCCACACGCGGAGCCACACATGCATGTGCACGAATTCCCCCGCTAGCCCAGCAGCTCACAGGCCCCAGGCAGGCCCTTGTGGCACAGCCCAGCACCGGCAGCGAGCGTGTGGCGTGGCGGGGCGACGAGTGCCCACAGCGCCCTGCGCAGCAGCGCGAGACGCACGCAGCGGCGTCGGGCATGGCACGCAGCCCTGGGGCTGGGGCACTGAGGCCCTGCAGCCGTGAAGGACGGCTCGCCACGGCCCCGCTCGGGGCTGGCGGAGCAGCTTGCTCCTGCCGGCCGCCTGAGACCTGAGAGCTGGGTCGGGGCGCGGGAGCCGCGCAGAGGCACAGCTGGGGCTCGTTTCCTTCCAAGCTGCCTCTTGGCCAGCACACGCGCAGCTCCCGGTGCTCCCAGGGCTGCCGCCAGAGTGGGGAGGCCGCCAGGACGCTGGGTCCTGCCCTGCTGCTCACAGAGCCTCTGCACTCCCCACCAGCTCCGCTGCTGGCCCCGCTCAGCTCTCCCGGCCCCACAACGGGAAATGCCAGGCTGGGCCGGGAGCAAACGTAGCTGGAGCAGGGAGAGACAGGCCTCACCCCTCCAGCTGTGTGCCTTGGGGCCAGGGGGCTCTTGGGAGGTTGCCTCGGGTGGCTAGTAAAGCCGAGTTCACACTGCCACCTCGCCATCAGGATGGACATTCGTCTCCACCTTGGTCCTCTCCAACTCCAAGATGCCTAAGAGGCTTCCTATCTCTGCAGCCTCTGCTGCAAATTGGGTCTGCAGCCTCACGTGCATCTGTGTTCACATGGCACGATGGCACACGGGTACCTGGTTTTCTTCAGAAAAGACCTGAATCTGGTAGCCCAGTAAATAGGCAGTTCATTTAGCACCATAAATGACCAACTCCGGCCCCAAAATATGTCCCAGGTACAGTTAAAGTCAAAGGTGGGTGAAATAGCATCCGTGACATGAGTTTGGGGATGTGGGTCGGGGCTCCCCAGCATTGCAGCGCAGTGGGAGCAGGGGGCCAGGGCTGGCACAGTGACACGTGTCTCCCAGCAGAGCTGGAGGTACTGCTGCTCACCGGTGTCAGACACCTTGGGGAAAACCGAGAGCAAGTGGAAACTTCAGAGAGGAGCAGATCGGGCCTCATACACAGCTGTTCCCTTCTGCTGTCTCCCTTTAAGGTAGGAAGAAGTTTCTGCTTTCCATTTTGCGTCTTCTTTCTTTCTCCGGAAATCTCCGCCTCCTTTGCTAATTATCTGACTCTTTGTTTCTGCAAGAGAAACGACGGCGGGGTCTTGTGTTCCCACAGAGCAGTGCTGGTTTGCAGCCAAAGATGTCCCAACCCTTCTTGCTGTGCAGCACCAGCAACCACAAACCGCAGCAGCGGGGCAGACACGGGGTGCTCTAGTGCAGCCTGGATGTACTGCCCTGGGGCTGGGACCCATCCAGCAGGGCCCGTCCAGCCATGCGGCCAGACATAGCCAGGCGCTCCTTGCAACGCTCCTGGCCCCAGCCATTCACCCTGCCAAGCCTCTCCACCTTCCTGGAGCACCAGATCTTTTCCCCAGGCGAGATGCTCCCACCAAGCCCGGCCTTCTCCCCTCCCTGGCCAGGGGCTACGTCAGGACAGGCTGCCGGAAACGATGCCATTAAGCAGATGCACCTCGACCGCCTTCCGCCTTACAGGTCCTGCTGAGTTTGGGGCTAGTGGTCTGCAAAGGACACACAGCAGTGCATGAGATCCCATGGCTTCTTCTTGACTGGCTGTTGCCGCCATGCCGGAAGGAGCTGGGATGACAGCTCCTTTTCTGATGGCACCTGCCTGGAAGCCTCTGCGCACTGTGGGTCTTATCAGCCTCCGCATACTGAGCACTTTATCTGGGCTCCCCCATCAGTGGCGAGAGACCCGGAGCTGCAGCCGTTTCCACGTTTTCTGTTGCTGGGCAGGCTGAGATAGCCAGGCCGAGATAACTCCTGCAATCAGATACCCCAACTAGCTGCGTGATAGCGCCTGCCCTCAGCGCTGACAGCGCAAGGAAGGCAAGGCAGAGAGCGCGGCCCTGCATCCAAGCTGGGCTGCGGGGGCGAGCAGCAGAAGGGTCTCGCTAGCCACCGCGGCACAGGGGACACCTGGCTACAGGCCCCAACTCGGCCGGGACGAGAGCTGGCTGCCCCTGCTACTGGCTGGGAGAGGCTCCTCGGGCTGTTCTGCTGCTGCCGTGCGTTGACTCCACGACACGCCGCAGTGGTGCCCACTGCTCATTTGCAGCCCGGTGCCCTGCGCACGCTGGGGCAGGCACCGGGACAAGTAGGCCAAGCTGCTGGCTTTGCGGAGCCTCCCACCAGGGTCTCCAAGGACCCCTCGGCAGGATGTGTCATCCGGGATGCCTTTTGGAGCCAGCTCGGGCTCCCGCTGTGTCGCACAGCCAGTTGCTCCCTGGGGGGGAGGTCCGGATCTGGTCTGCCTCAACCCCGCTGCGCTGCTAGACCATGCCAAAGTCCCCTGCTTGGTGCAGACACCACATTCACAGCCGGGCCCTGCCGAGCGCGTCGCCTTCGTCTTGCCTCCAGCCCATTGTGTTGTTTATTCGTTATGGTCGGGCTTTAATGAGGCCGTTGGAGCCGTTTGGGGCCAGGGCTGTTTCTCCCCGTGTGACCGCGCAGTTCCCGCGCTGAGGGGCTGTGATGTGGTTCGGGGCCTGCAGCAGCATCTGCTCTTGCAGCAACGATGCCCAGGGCCGAATGCGTTTCAGATGGGCTCGGATCTCGTTTCCGTGCTCAGGCCGGCGGCCAATTTGAGCCGGTGAGCAAGAGCCCGGTCCAGCCTGTGAACACAATGTTCCCTCCTCAGAGAGCTGCCAATACCCGGCTCGGGGCACCTTAAAGTGCCGGGACCCTGCCAGAGAGCTCGCCAGTGGCAAACCGAGCAGCGTGCTCTTGTGGGTGTCTGCTCCGGGGCAGCTTTGCCAGCAGGGCATTGCGGTGCCCCTGGGCACCACTTTCACCATCGTGCTCACAGCGGGCCCAGCGCAGAGCTGTCTGGGGTGGGGAGGAAGATGCAAGGCCAGCGTGCGTTCATATAGTAACCTTGTGGGGAAGAGGAAGGTCCAAAATACTGCCCCGGGCTGGCTGCATAGGGAGAGAGCAGGGAGATCCTGATACAGGACGCTGGGGCTACCGCAACCCCAGGTGCTACCAAGGCAAGCCGACCGCAGCAGGGTGCCGGGTGGGCAAACAGCACAGGTGCAGGCGCAGGTGCCTGCGCTCAGCAGCACCCAGTGCTGCCAGCGGGTGCATGCAGGCGCCGGGCAGGTGGGCGACACAGGGTGCAGGGCGATGCAGCCCCTGCTTAGGTGCGCACGGTGCTGCGGGTGCAGGCAGAGGGCAGGCGACCGGCGTGGGGCGCAGGGTGTCGCAGCCCCGGCCATGGGTGCGCGTGTGCAGGCGCCACGCGGGCGCACGGTGCCCCCTGCACCTGCGGCTCGCACGGAGCGAGTCCGGTCTCGCCGGGGGCCTGGGGCAGCGGCGCGGCCCCGGCCGGCCGGGTTAGGCGAGAGTCAGTGAGCACATGATGCAGCCCGCGGGGCCGCGGGCTGAGGTCAGTTAGTCACACCCAGGCAACGGCACTGACTTCACCGCGGGCAGGAGCAGCTCCGCACGTCCCGCGCTCCCCCAAGGCAGGGCAGGAGCGCTGCTGGGCGGCTGGGGGACGGCGCGGCTGCACGGGGACCGCGCCGGTTATCGGCGAGAAGGCATTATCCTGATTAGGACGGACGGCTCCCCCAAGCCCCGCTGGCTCCCGCGCCTGCCAAAATAGTTTCACCCGTTTTAGTGGCCAAAATGCGACCGCTAATCAGGTCCTGCTGGTCCCTGCAGAGAAAGTGCAGCACCCTGTTCCCCTCGGTGCTGCATGGGCCCTGCGGCCCGCTCACAGCGCTGGCCCTCTTTCCCGAAACACCAGCTGGGTGGGATCTGACATTTGTTGATGTCATTGGAAGCCGTTTCCATCCCTGCTGGAGCTCGGGACATCCATGGAGCGCCAGGCAACATGGTCCCAGCTTGGAGGCCTGAGGCACCAATAGGGAATGTGCCACCAGCCCTGACAGTGGCCTGTCTGGGCCACATCTAGCCGGGACACCCGAGGGACTTCGGCTGGGCAGGGCAGTTTGCTCAGCTTTGCTGGTAGCCAGCGCTTCAGCAGGAACCATGTTTTTCAGGGGGAAGAAAGGGTTAATCGCCCGGGCGGCCACTAATGAGTCTTAACTGGGAATGACCCAGCAGCGGGGAGAAGTGAACCCGTCGTCCTCTCTTGGCGTTTGACCGTCTTCCAGTGCGAATCATGAAACGCCGAGCCCGGGCGTGAGTTCCCTGCTTGTGTCAGGAGGCTCTGATTTATTCTATTTATTTATTTTTGCCATCTGCTTGCAGAAGGCTGTTAGGAGTGAGCGTGAGAAATCCAGATGTGCCGCGGTGCTCGCTGTGCCGCAAGACGCCGGCTCCGCGCGGCGCTCGGCAGCACGCTCGCCTTTTGCCGTTGATGCTGGCAACGTGCTCCCGCTCCCAGGGCCGCGTCGGGACGGGCCACCGCAGACCAGAGCACCGGCTCGCCGCCCCAGGGGCTGCATCGACTCCGACGTGACCGAGGGATGTGTGACACGGGGCTGGTTTCTCCCACCGCCAGTGTCGCATGCAGCGGGATGCCGGCCGTGTTGCTGCTCGGCCCTTCCCGCCAGCGAGGGGCACTCATGGCCCTGCTCCCGTGGCCGCCCGTGCCCGACGCCGCGGGGCTGCAGGGCAGGATGGACAGGCACAGCCCCTCTTGGGGCCTGTCCACGCACTGCCGCTGTCCCTGGGCACCCGCTTGGGCTCCCAGTCCGTGTGTCCTCTCCAGGCGCCGTTTTGGTCTCTGTTGGCCGTGCGGGGGGCCACCAAAGGCAAGGGTGAGGCCCGTCCCTCCTGGCCACGCCAGGGCCGTGTTGGCCACTGGGAAAGCAGCTGCCACCAAAGCCACCATGGCCAAAGTGGCAGCCAGGCCGAGCAGCCTGCCGGGGGGGACGGCTCCCCAGCAAGTGGGGGTCTCATTTCTTATTTAATTATTTATTTTTCCCAATGAGGCTTTTTTTGCCGGGGCTCCTCCGAGACACGGGAGATGATGATCACACAGGATCTTAGCTCATCCGCTCGCTGTCTCATGCCTGGGAGGCTTGGCCGCAGGCCCGAGGGCTCTGGAGGAGGAGGAGGAGGAGGAAAATTTCATCATCCCGCTCCGGCGTCTCGGATAATCGGCCCCTTGTTAACCGCTGCGTCCCCACGCGAGGCGCCTGCGAGGGCCCGCGTTGCTCGCTGCCCGTTAGGTGGTCTTGGCCCGGCCTAAGCTCCTGCGAGCCTCTCCCAGGGCTGCTTGGGAGGCTGGGAAGTGGCTGGAATTTTATCTGCGCTCCCCGCCGTTCCCTTCCCACCGGGAGCGGGGGTTTTCCAGCGCCTCTGGACTCCTCTGCACTGCCTCTTTTGGCCCTGACGGCCTTGGTGGAGGGAGCGCTGCAAAAATCGCTCCCCGCTCGGCTCGCACGCAACCTCGCTGGACACCCGGCAGCTCCCGCTCCGGCCCCACAGCAAGGGTCGGTTTAACCATTCCCGGGATGGACAATTTTCCAGCAGCGGGACAGTTGCTGACACAAGCTGGGGCCGTACCTGGCCCTACGAAGGTGCTCACGGGCAGGGATGAAGCTCAGTGCTGAGAGGGTTTTTGGTTTGGGCGATGGAAGCCATGGCTGTCACTTGCCAACTCCAGCAAAGAAAAGCCCAAGACAGTCTGTTTCTGTGTGTTTATTTTTTATTTTTTTGTAAAAAGATGTATAAAAAATAAATACTTAAATAGAATTCTCTCTATATATTACCACGATCTTATTAATTAATTATTATTATTATTATTATATTAATAACATTATTAAACCCCAGGTCAGAGAGCACTGGTGGGCACCGTGGGGTTTCCCACGCGCCTGCGCGCCGGCACCAGCCTCCCCGAGCAAATAAATAAGCCCCTGCAGTCCAGCCCGCGGCCGCGCGCGTCCCCAGCCCCCGGCCAGCCGCCTCCGCGCCGCGACGCAGAGCGAGGACGGGCAGCGGCTCCGGCCGGCCTCAGCACCCGGCCCCGGCTCTCGGCGCCAGCTCCGAGAGCTCTGAGGGACTCTTGGGCACTCGGAGCTGCCACAGTCCAGCAAGTTGGGCCAGAGCTACATTCAAAGGCCCCCAAAGCAGTTTTGAGGAGAAAAAGGCACTTTTCCAAGCCCCGCAGGCTCAGCGGTGGCGCCCCGTGATGCGGGGGTTGTCCTGGCCGCAGGAGCTGTGCTGGAGGCCAGAAGCTCCTGCCCGGCCCGGTGTGAGCGGTGGCGGGAGCAGGGTCCGTGGTGTCACCCCACGTGGCCGTGGGGCTGCGGCAGCCCCGTCTGCGCAGCAGAGCTGGGCTCCCTCGCAGCACTTGCAGGCCTGAGCCACGCGGCTGGGGCGGCAGCGCCTCGGCTGGGCCCCGCGCGGGCAGCCGCGTGGCACCGTGTCCCAGCGGGGGCAGCGCTCACGTCCGGGCCTCCTCCAGCCGAAGCAGTGCTGCTGTGGCTTGCTCCCTGCTCTGCCGATCCATGCCTGGTGGGGCAAAGGCTTCTCCGGCTCCGGCCGCTTCTCGCAATTGAGGATGACGCTTGCTGTTTCCCCCATTTTTAACAAAATTTGCAAGCCCCCGAAGGGAAGGGTCCGACCATCCTCCCACCAACATGAGCCTCGTGGCGGCTCCAAGAGGATGGCCAAGGCTGCTCTGCAGACTGCTCTGTCCAACTGGGCACTCATCACCCTCACTGCCACTGCCCCCCTGGAGCAGAAATAAATTAAAGCGCAGGGCAGGGATGGGCAGGAGAGCAGGAGGAGGTAATAAATAAGAAGGCGAGAGGACTGTTGGAAAGGAAGGACCTTCAGGGGCCAGGTGGTGGCCCCACGGTGAGCCAGGGGCTGGTGGGGATGCAGGGATGACAGGTCCCCATCTCGTTGTCAGTTGTTCCCCCCTGTCAAGTGCCAGCACTGAGATCTCCCTTGAAGGGATCTTGGCTCAGGCATCCTTTCTGAAGCCTCTTGCAGCTTTCCAGGCTCAGCAGCAGGCAAGAGGTGCCGTTGGCCAGGCACTCACGCAGAGCTCAGGTGAGGTAGGAGGATGCGAGCCGCGTGGGAGATGACCTGCACGTATTTGCGAAGCACCTGGCAGCCCTGCTGCTTCTTCTTGAAGGCACGCTTACCCTTGCTGTTCGGCCCATATCTCACATCCACCTGGAAGATGTTGTAGTTTTTGCAGAGCAGGCAGGTGAGGTTGGAGATGAGGCCCTGTGTGGTCTTGGTGGTGTTGTGGAGGCGGTCAAGAAGCTCCTTGGCTGTGGGGTTGAGCTCCTCCTGGTCCCGCGTGATGTTCCCCAACGAGGCGTTGAGGAAGGCAAAGAGCTTGTACATGGCCACCATGACCTCCTTCTCGCTCGTCCGGTTCTCATGGAAGTCAGGGAAGAAGAAACCATTGGGGCTGCAGAGCTTGTCGGTCTCGCTGCTGAAAGGCTCTCCCTGGCACTTCAGCTGGAGGGACAGGCGAGTGTCACCGAGGTCCTGGCCGCCCGCCCTGTCCCCATCCCCCATGGCAGCTCCTGCCCCCGATGCTGCCCCAGCTTGGGCACCCTCCTTCTGATCAGGTCTTGCAGGGGGCTTGTGCTGCTGCTCAGCAGCTTCAGCCTCGGCGTCCCCGGGATGTCCCTGGCACATCCCTCGCTCCAGGACCCACCACTGCCTTCTTTAACGGCTTTTCCCTCCACGTTCCCACAGCAGTCCCGCTTGCAGCCTGCTCCAGGTGCCGAAGCGGCGAGAGGCACTTACATAGAGGCTGAAGAGGTCCTGGGCCGTGGCGTTGAGCAGCGCGACCTGCTTGCGGGTCTGCTCGTAGACGTTGGAGCGGCACAAGCTGTTGATGGGGCAGCCGACGCCAGGGCCGTTCACCAGCAAAGCCCGGCCAGCCACCAGCCTCCGTTGCAGCAGGAGCAGGGCCACGAAGGGGAAGACACCTGGGCACAGGGACAGAGAAAGAGTGGGGGGTCAGCGGATCCCCAGCACGGCGCCCGCGCTGGTGACAGGCGCCACGGGCCACCCGGCTCCTGGCCGGCCCAGGGCACCTCGGACGTGGGGCTGCCAGGCTGGGCTTCGCCTGGAGCCTCTGCTCTCCGCTTCGCTCTTCCTCTTTTCCCGGGGAAAGTGCTCCCAGCTGCCTGGCGCTCCCATGCCTGCTCCCAGACCGCCAGCTCCGCTCAGCACAACTTCCTCACCTGCCGGAGGGCTGGCCCCGCTCCCGGCAGGAATTTCCCTGCCCTCCTTCCCTGTGGGGCGCCTGCTGGCATTCCCACATTGCGCAAGGCCTCGGTGATGGCCTGTCAGATTTAATCGAATATGCAAAGCGATTTCCTCCCCGTTATCCTCGAACGGGCGCTGCAGGAGTGGAGCCCCACCCCGGCTGCGGCACCCGCTGACTCAGCCAGGTGCCAGCCAGGAAACCTGCGCCGGGGCTTTTGCATTAGTCCCCTGCGGGGCGCAGGGGCCTGGGGACGGCCGTGCCTCTCTTTCCCCATCTGCACACCCAGCACGGCGCTCGCTTGCCAAGGAGCCCCGGGAAGAGCCAGCGCAGCTGCCGGCGCCGCGGGCCAGGAAATCCCTGGCCGCCGAACAAGCGCTCCGTTGAGCACCGAGCCGGGAGCAGCTGGGTCGCCCCAGCCCCGCTGACCATCCCCGGGGTCCCCTGCACCGGCAGGGCGGGAGGGAAGCGCCACCCCCCAGACCTGCGGCGCCACCGGCACCCGGATCCGGCATCCCCAGGGCTGCGGGGCCAGACGCAATCTCAGCCCTGAGCTCTGTCCACCGGCACCTGCGCACGGCTGGGACAACCTGCGCCCGCTGCACGCCCAGAGGAGCCCGGCGGCGGGAGCAGGAGCGCTGGGAAGCACCTGGAGGCCGGCAAGCGTCCCCGCCGCTCCGACCCCACGCTCTGCATCCCCGCGGAGCAGCCGGGGCCCTGGCAGTGCGGTGACCCCACGGCGCCCCGCGTGGGCCCTGCCACCACCAGCAGCGTCCCCGCGCTCCGACAAGCGCTGAAATTGTCTGCACATGTAAGAGCCTCTGCGTTGCTGCAGGTCCCGGGGAGCACAATAACCGCTTTATTTACCCTTGCTGCAGCAACGCCCGTGCCCAGCCAGGGAAGGACTTACCTGGTTGTGTTGCAATCGCGTGCCCGAAGCTGCCCGCGCTCGGCAGCGCTGCAGTCGGCACGGAGAGGGCACCGGGCGCCTCTGGTGCGGGCGGCGGCCGCGAGGCCACCCGCTTCCTCACCGTGCAGCCGTGCCTGGCGGCGCGCGCGGCCTCGCGCCCGCGGTGCCTCCTCGCCACGCGCGCCCGTCCCGGCGCTGGGCAGAGCGAGGCCGCGGGGCGCCCACGTGCACCGGCCGCCGCTGCCCTGCGGCGACAGCCCCGCGCCGGGGTCAGAGCGGCCCCATCCAAAGCCCTGGCTGCACTTGGCAGCTTCCTCATTTCTGGGATTTCTTAGTTGTCGCTAATTAAGTGTGAATCGCCTGCGTTTTGCAGCATCCAGAGACCGGACAGGAGCAAAAAGCAAAAAAAAAAAAAAAAAGAGGGGGGAAGGAAAAAAAAAAGTCAAGATTCCCCCCCACACCCTTTTTGGAAGTCTTTCGAGTTATATAAGTGTCCAGATGTTGGCCGCAACACGCCAGAAAGGCATTTGGTGCTGCCTCCTGCCAATTCCCAGGGATGCTAACCCCGGGGAAGAGCAGCGTTTCGGGAGGCTTCGCTCCGGGCGGCGAGCGAGCGGCAGCGGCTGCAGACGGAGCGTGCGCATGTTCGGCTGCAACATGCCCCAAGTTGAAAACCGGCGGCGGGGGGAGGAAGGGAAAAGGGAGCCGGGGAGCGGGGGGGAAAGGACGAAATAGGTTCAGCAAAGATTTTTTTTTACCTGCCGGCATGAACTTCATTGTGAGCTGTGTCCCGGGAGCAACTTTACTAGAGATTGAGGCTGGCAGGAGAGGTTTTCAGAAATTCATGTTCATACTGGGGGACTCCTCTTGGTTTATATACCGGTCCTCCAGTGAGCCTGTGTTGTAAGAAAGGGGAGGAGGGGGGGGGGGCAGGGGGGAGAAACAGAGAAACACTATCATTACTTGCATTGAATCTGTAAATCAGGAAGTAAAAAAGGGCTTGGAAATTGTGAATGATTCTTAGAAATAAACTTCTGATAAAGTTGATGTCACTGGGATTGTGTTTTTTTTTCACGCACAGGGCTGCCGGGGGTGGGGGGAATTTAAAAAAAAAAAGAAGAAGAAGAAAAACCACAAGGAGCCGCACTTTTTTTTTTTCCTTTTTTTTTTTCTTTCCGCCTTTCTTTTTCACAGCTCGACCTCCGGGCGTCCCGGGGGGGCGGCGCGTGGCGGCGGGGGGGACCGCGACGGGGATGGCGCGCGTGGCGCTGCCGGGTGCGCGCGCCCTGACTCATGTTGCTGACAGCACTTTCACCCCGTCCCGGTGCCGGGGTGTCCCGTCCGCCCCCCCGGTGATTCCCCTTGGCCGAGCGCCTGCTTTGGCGATGCAAACCGGCACCGTGGCGGGAAGGAAGGAATCACTCTAAAAATCAAAAAGAAAATTTTTTTTGAATAAATTCCCCCCAGAGAGGAGGGAGGCAATGGTGGGGTTCCCACGGCATGCAGGGAGGTGGCGAGGGCTGCGCCCATGTCCCTGCGGTGCCGTCGAGTGGCAGGATGGGCTCAGCATGCCTGGGACCCCAGGCTGCTGGTTGGGGGGCCCGGGGTGCTTTATCCCCTTGCAGAACTGCCAGTTGGGCACCAAAAGAAAAAAAAAGAAAAAAGAAAAAGAAAAAAGAAAAAAAAAGTAAAAGAGAAGAAAAGTTGTGTTTTCCAATGGAGGAAAAAAAAAAAAAAAAGATCAGACAAACCCACCCAGCATAAGTGGGCAAGGCCGGCCCGGCCCCCCGGCCCAACAGGCGCCTTAACCCTTCGCGCGGCGCCGGCGGCTCCCGCTGTGCCCCGCTCCCTGCCCAGGCCGGCACGATGCGCCGCTGGGTTAAAGGTGCTAACGTCGGTGCCTGGCACCAAAACAAGCCCCTAGCCCCTTCCACTGGTGGGGGCAAAACAGGTTAAAGCCCTCATGGTTTCTCTCTGATGGGCGGTGGCGGGAGGGCGCCTTGTTGTTGTTGTTTTGGGGTTCTGTTTTGTTTTTCTTCTTTCTGCCTTTTGGGGAACACCAGGCTGAGGCTCTGGACCAGGCTGGGAAAGTTTGTGCCCTGCTCGCGCTGGCAGCACAAAACCCGCATGGGGCTGCGGTCATGGGTGGAACCTGCTGCCAGGCACCCCCTTCACCTGCCCCGCGACGAGTGACGGGGGGACCCTGCCTCCCCCCACATTCCCTGGGCAAAAGAAGGGAACAGGGAAAGGGCTCCTGCTCGATGGGGAAGGGCTCCACTCGCCCGCTGCTGCCCTTGGTGTTGGGGCTGTAGGCACCAGCAATTCCCAAAGGGCAGGAGCTGGATTTACCCCATTGCCTCTGTCCTTGCACCCCTTGGAGAAAACAAAGGAGTTTTCAGTAGACCTGTAGCAGGCAAAAGGATGGGGGGGGGGGCTCCACATTTGCCCCCGTGGTGTTGAGGAAGATGCCCTCACGAAAACTCTGGCCAAGATTGCTGGGGAGCGTGAGGCAGCCTGGTCCTCCGGACATCTCCGGTAGGGAGCACAACCTGCCCCGAGGGTACCGGGGTGCCGCGCGGCTCCCAGCGAGCGCCTCGCAGCGGGTGCAGCGCCCTGCGCCGCCGGGCCCGCCGCTGCCCTGCCGAACACTGCTCTCTGCTGTCCGCCTGCGCCGCGAGCGCGCCGGGGACCGTGCAGGGGACACACCGCAGGGGACACGCCGCACGGGCCGTCCCCAAGGCCATCCCCGCTCCGCTGCTGGCAGGCTGCTCTTTCCTGCATTCCCCTTGCCCTCCGCCACGGCCCCGCTGAGCTGTCCGCATGGAGCGGGTGCCTTGAGTTCCAGCGCTGCTCCTGCTGCAGCCCCGCACCTTTTCATGTGGATTGCAATTTTTTTATTCACTTTTTAATGCACTTTTTTGAACACATATATATATATATATATAATACACTTTTTTTACCAGCTCAGTCTTAACAAAATCCAAGGTGCACTTGCCTGGCGGCTCCTTTTGCCTTGCCAAGCAGCAGCTTTGAGAAGGGCTGCACGCTGGCAGACTGCGGTGGAGATCCCTGCTCAAGGGCTCTCCGCCTGCATGATCCGGGGGATGCCCAGGCATCCCTTGCCTATTCCTCCTGGGGCTCCGCTGGCTCCAACTCCCCTCCACTGTAAGTGCAGGATGGGGGCAAGAGGAAGCCCGAAGCTCCGTGGGCAGCTCGACTCCTGCTGGCTCCGTGGGAGCAATTGCAGCAGGCAGCTGCGGCAGAGCAGCACCGGCATGGGGAGAGAGCCGGAGGCTGCAGCCGGCTCCGGGGGCAGGGACTGGAGGATGGAGCCGTCTGCTCCCATCCCGCCCTCGCTTTCCGGCTATCGGACAAATCCCTCTGCCAGCAGATGGGAGCAGCCTGAGCCACTGCCGGGGCTGAGCCACTGCTCTCCGGAGGTCCTGGCACGCGACGGGTGAAACACGGAGCCCCCGTTTCCTCGTCCCTTTCCCAGGCTCGCCCAGGGCATTCCGCGGCCGAGGGGCCGTGGAGTCACGCCGCATGCAGGTCGGCGGAGGCAGGAATGCACATCCTCCTGCGCCTCGTGACTCAGCCGCGCGTGGCGCAGGGGTCGCCGAGCTCAGCCCCGGGTGCCCCGGGCTCCCGACACTGCCCGGGGCCGCAGCATGGACGGGGTTTTTGCCTCAGGCTTGTTCTACAGTTTCAGAGACTTGCTGCCCCCTCCAGCCCTGGGATGGGGATTGATCCACAGGCTGTTCCCTGCGGATGGCCCCGGAGCAGGAAGGAGATGTGGCGGGAGTGGAGGGCTGCCTTCGCCTGCCATCCTCGCCATGGCCTCTGGGTGGTCGGGAATGGCGAGGGCAGCGCAGGTGACAGGGAGGGCCAGGCACAGCACCCAGATACCCGCTGCGCTGGGGCCAGGGCAGCCCGGAGCCCTCGCCCGAGGACAGGGGAAGCCCAGGCTTGAGGGAGTCCGAGCAACGAATTCCCCTTTGAGTCACAGAGCAAGGGAGTAACTTTTCCATGCATGGCACGACAAGACCTCGGGCATCCACCCTGTCGCCGCCACCGCCCCCCGCTGCAGCCGCTGCGCTGCCACCTTGCTCTGCAACCGCCTAAGCGGCCCCTTCCCCACCTCAGCACCCCCGCAGGCTGCAACAGGGCCCGGTGGCTGCAGGAAAGCTGCCCCCCGGCCGCGCCGTGGAGCACAGCATCCACCCCACGGTCACCTACCTCAGCCTGGCCGTCGAAGCCGGGGCGAGCAGCTCGCGGCCGCCGGCTCTCCCGGCGGGGCCGTGGCACGGCGCTCACCGTCAGCGCGGCCGGCCGACGCGGGCTGCCTCATGCTGACATCGTCCCGCGCCGGGGCTGCGGCGGGTGAGCCGGGACGCCGCAGTGGGACAAGGTGCTGCTCCAGGAGCCGGTGCGACGCTGCCCACCACGACGCTGCCCGCCGTGAGGCTGCCGCGGACTGAGTCACGGCCAGGCCCGCTGCGGGCCGGGAGCAGCGCCGGGGCACACGGCAGGGAATAAGTGACTCCGCGGCTCCGCGTGACCGGCCGGCCCAGGCCCCGGCGGGTTTGAGTCAGCTGCCCTCTTCCTCGGCCCCCCGGTTCACGGTAGCCCAAGGCCAGGTGCTTCAGGGCTCCCAACCTTCTTTTTTTCCCCGCACTGGCCCCACGGGTGAAAACGTCTCCCGTCAGGGTATGCGGTGGCCCGACCAAGCACAGGCCACACCAGGAGCGGGCGCTCTTGGCCCTTGCTGGCTGGGGGGCCAAAGCGATTCCTGCCCCACAGCGGTGCCCCCAGGCAGCCGCGTGCCTGGCGGTGCCACGTGCACCGCGTTGCCTGGCCAGGCCTCAGGCTCCCCATGCCCTGACCTCCTGGGCTTGTTTTCTGAGCCAAATTGCTCCTCTCTGAAACCCCCTGGTATTTCCCCATTTTCTTTCGAGTTATTGCTAATTCATTTCTAAACATGCGCGGACTTTCGCCATTGCTGGTACCTCTCCCTCCCCACCTCCAGCCTTGTGGCTGAAAATTCCCGGCAGCAGCTTAACCTCGCAGCCCGCAGAAAACCCTGCAAGGACACCAAATGCTTGTAAAATGAGTTGCATCTCCCCGTGCACCGAGCTGGGGTTTGCAGTCTGCTCACGGCGGTACCCGAGCAGCACCGGGGACATCCCAACCTCCAGTGTCCCAGGGTGAGGGATGAAGATGCTGGCGCCATCCAGCCTTGCCCTCGGTGCCTGCAGCAATGGCCCATATCCAGGCTGGTTTGGGGCAGCCCTGGCCCCCAGGAGGAGCCTGCTGGCATCCCTCATTGGCAGAGGGACCAGCTTCCTCTCCCCTACACACACAAAATCATCAACAGCTCTCAGGTATAGGTCAAAGTTTTATTTCCTTCAATTGTAATAGAAAAATAAGTGAGTGTAGTTCACCTACCACAAGCAGAAAGGGCAGACTGCCCCCTTTTCACAGTACAAAAAATATATATATTTAAATTCATAAATAAAATATTGTTACATTTATATTTTAACACAATATAAATATCACAAAATATATAGACGTAGTCATATATTAAAACTACATTTTTAAATACATCTGTCCAGTGCAAGGACATTTTTAAATTAACCCTTCAAATTCAATAAATATGTTAGTTGTACAAATATTAGTCTATAAATTAGTCCTGATGCAGGCTGGCCACCAAATTTTGTGGTCGTGGTCCATGTGGTCAGGTCCAGAGGCAGTGCCAGAGAGGCGCTTCCCAGCGAAAGTGCATCCTGCCTCCCGAGGAGGCTCGGGAGATGCTGAGGGCACGGGGATGCTGAGGGCATGGGGAAGCCATGGGCAGGGGATGCCGTGGGCAGATGGATGCTGAGAGCACAGGGATGCTGAGAACAGAGATGCTGTGAGCACCGGGCTGCCAAGAGCACAGGGCTGCTGCAGGCACAGGGATGCTACAAACACGGGGACACCGAGGGCATGCGGATGCTGCTTCCAGATGCTCCCTGGGGTTTGCAATCGCTGTGATGGGAAGGTTGGATTCGACCCCTGGGTTGAGACCAGCCGCTCCTGGATACCCGCTGGCATCACGGGATCTGTTTCCACCTCTGGATGCAGCAAATCAGTGGCTCAGTGCTGCTGCGAGCCCGCGCTGGGTGCTGGGGCCAGGAGGAGAGCGTGCGCAGCGCGGAGCTGCACGCCGGGTGCACAGTGCGCAGCTACTTAGTCAGGAAGGGTCACCAGACCCATTGAATCACTGGAAAATCAAGGCAGGGTTGAAAGCAGGGGATGTTTCCGATGCACGGAGCTGGCAGCCTGCAGTAACCCCGCAGTGCTGGCTGCACAGCACTGACCTCGTGGCGAGCAGCGCTGGGATGGTGCGCAGAGGCTGCCCCTGCCAGGGCAGGGCGAGTGGCTCCCCAGGGCAGCCGCTGTGGCCAGCTCTGGGCTGCCCTGACAGCATGTGGCAGATGCCAGGACAACCCCCTCCGAGCAGCTGGCTAGCTCCGTGCAGCAGTGCAGAGCATGGAGTTTTGTGCAAACGGTGCTTGGGAGCCGCCGCGGTGCGGGCCGTGCCGGACAGCTGCGAGCAGCGGCTGGTGCAAGCCCAGCTCCTGCTTGCACAAAGGATGCTGCAGTCGTGCACTGAACCAGGCGTGCACAGGCACGAGCGAGGCGGCCTCGCTCTGAGAGCCTGAGAGCGCTCTGCGACCTGCTGCTGCTCACCCTGCCAGATTCACATGCACAATCCCAGCGGAGTCGGAGGTGATGCCCGGTTCAGCTGTGCATCCTGGAGCAACACGCTTGGCTTTCCATGCGTCTGGACTCAGCCAGATCCCAGGGAGAATCCACCACTTTTGGTCACTGAGAGCACTCAGGTCAGGATCCAGCCTCCCAGAGACACCCGTCCTGGCCATGGCGGTGGCGAGGGAGTCCTGCTCCCGCTCACTGGTCGTGTCCACACACAGCCCCCTTTTGTGGAGCTTCTGCAGCAAGATGGTGACAGGACCAACGCTGAGCTCGGGGGCAGCCGTTCCACCATGGTGATGGGGGCCAGTGGGGACAATTCATGTACTGTCGGGAGCACCCAAAGCTGATCTAGGAGTGTCTGACCCACTTACTGGCCCTGGAATCTCTTCTCGACCCACGCCGCTGCCGTCGCGGTTTTCGGAGGTCTAGGAGTCCCTTGGCTTCCAGGCTGGTGTTCAGTTTGCGCATGAAGTGAGAGTAGCTCCAGAGGACTCTGCATCCTTCCAGTTTCTGTTGGAAGACTTTGGTCACTGCTGGCTTCCGGGGGAGGGTGATGTGTATGGGCACAATGCCCTGGGCTCGGAGCAGGGTCTCGACGTTGTTGAGGAGCCCGCGCACCTTCAGGTGGGTGTTGGCAAGCCTCCGGAGGAGCTCGGAGCCGGGGGCATTGAGGTCCTGCTGGTGCTGTGAGATGGTCTGCAGGGCATGGTCCATGTGCTGCATGGCCCCGTAGAGCTCCTGCAGCGCGCTGGGCACCAGCAGGTCTGCCATGTGCCCCCGGGGCAGCCACTCCACCCACTTGCTCCCTTGGCACAGCTTTGGCACATTCAGTCCCTGGTTGCTCTCCTGCGAAGACACAAGCAAGGTGGTCACCTCCAGGTGGCCGGGAGCTGCTGGCCAGGGCTCCATGGGGTGTCTCCAAGGGACGGCAGCCCCAGAGGAGAGCGGCGGCCCCACTGCACTGGCCCTCCTGATGGCAGTGCAGGGAGCCAGCACTTACGTAGAAGGTGAAAAGCTCCTGCGCATCCTCTGCCATGTGTCGCACCAGTGAGTGGATCTGCTTTACGTACAAGGCCTGGGAGCTCTTGCCGGCGTCAGCGGGCAACGCACAGAGGATGAGGAGACCTTTGGCCATGGCTGAGGAGGAAGAGGAGGGAGTGAGGGGGTCTGGAGAGGGGGGATTCAGTGTCACAGCTCATAGGGCTTTGCCCAAGTGTGACAGCAGCTGAGGGAGAGCACGGGCACCAGAGAGCCACCAGGTGAGACCAGCATCCTTCCTCCTACCTACCATTTGAATCATCTCTTGTTCTGCTCGCCACCACCCTCAGAGCAGCAGAGAGACCCTCGAAGGGCCCAACACGGGGTGCTCACAGCCCTTCTGCCTCCCCTTCCCGCCCACTTCCAGGAAGAGGCACCCGCACTCGGAAAGGGCCCCGCCGCCCATCGCCCGCTGGCGCCGCCGGGAGAGGAAAGCGCGCGGCGGACGGCCGCAGCTGAGTGACTCAGTGCCCCGGCGGGCCACGCCGCCGCGCTGCGCCGCGGGGCTCCCGCCGTGGCTGGCACGGCTGCGCAGGCCCCTCTGCGGCAGCGCGGGCCCGCGAGCAAGAGGGCAGCAGCGGAACGCCAGCCCTGACCTACCTGCTAGCACACCCAGGGGCCGTGCGTTGCACCACATGTTTCGGGGCAGGGCACTTCTGAGCAGGGCTGCAGGGCGCGCGAGCCACTTCCTCACTGCTTGCTTATGGGGAAGCTCGCCTTTTAAAGTGCCCTGTCTAGGCATCACTTCCGAAGGAGGCGCTCGGATTCGAGAGAAAGAACTAAAGTGATGACTGGGGGGCAATGAGCAGGGTGAGTCGCGTCAGGGCGGAGGGGAGGAACTGAGGCGAAGCAGCCCCTGGTTTTGTTCTTCGATTCACTTCCTCGAGGGAGTCCTTGTAGGTCCTGCCCTAGCTCTGGGGCAGCCAGCAGAGCCCTGAGAGCAGCCTGACCTGGAGGCCAAACACAAGGAAACCAACTCTGTAGGAAAGAGCCTCCTTGCGTTCGCCACTTTCACTGGTTTCTTTATTAGATGGAAGAGGCTCACAGCAATGGTAGCTACACATTAACCTAAAATCAGCCTCTGCTACCCACACTGTCATCACCAGAAACCACCGCAGGGCAACCAGCAGCAGCGACGGCTTCTGCAGTGAGACGCCAGGGCACACTGAGCACTGGGCCTGGGCCACAGCACGGACCGTCTGGCTTTAGCACGGACATTTTAGGCAGCAAACCCAGGCGTGCTGCACCGCGCCGCTAGCCCTTGGCCACGGCGTGGCCGCGCGGTCTGCAGTCTTGCAGCCGCCCTGGAGGCTGCAGCTGAAAATGCAGCCTGGGAGAGATGGAGCCATCAGATAGAGATGCAGGGTGTGGAGAAGGTGTGCTCAGAGGACATGGGCTCGTGCGCGGGTGCTCCTGACCTCTCTGAGGTGCCACTGCTCCTGACTGCAGTGCTGCTCCCAGAGATGCTCTTTGCATCGGAGCCCGGCTCCGAGGCTGGAGAAGTCGCACTGCTCCATGCCCCTGAGGCTGGAAGCACTGCCCAGGGCTGCCCCCCCGGCCCTGGCATCGCTCACTGCTGGAGCCTGGATGCCTAGGGCTAGCTGGGGGGCCGGGGCGCCGCCACCGCAGCCGTATATGGTAAACCGGAGCGCAGCGGGTGGCCCGCGGCAGAGGGATGCCGTGGCAGGCAGCGGCGGAGGAAGTGGCCCGCTGACTAAGGGGCTGGAGGGGGTTTCTCCTCTCCTGGGCTGGGTGTTGGAGCTGGCGACAGTGAGCAGGGCCAGATAATCCGACAGGCTGCTGCGGGAGCGTGAGCACTGCGGGCAGCACGGGCGCCTGGGGGTGAAACGCAGAGTCGCCGGCAGTGCTCGGCACCAGGTGCTGCTCCCGTACGTCCTCACCAGGCCCCGGGTGTCTCCGGAGCCAGGCGTGCAAGGAAGGAAACGCAATCGCCCCGGAGGTCAGCAGCAGAGCCCAGCCTGGCATGGCCCGCGGGCGTTGCACAAAGCCGGAGCCCGCCGGGGTCAGAGGAAACACGCTCCGGCAGCTGCCAGCTGGCTGCCGGCGCAGCCTCCCCGTTGTGCTGCGTAAGAGTTATGCAACGCCGCCGGGCAAAAGCCTCTGCCCGCCAGCCCCATGGCGGCGCAACGCGGTGCCCGGGCTCGGCACAGCCTCGGCAGCCACTGGAGCTGCCCTCGTGTCCAGGCCTTCATTTCAGTGCCAGGGGCTGTGCAGAGCCAGCCTGGGAGCACCCCGGCCACGGCGGGAGCCTGCGCCAGCTACCCTGGAAAGCAAAAGGAATGTTCACAAAATTTTATTTTGTTTTCCGGACAGTTTTCCAGATTTTGCTAAAATGAATGAGATCCCAGCAAATCTGCCGGCTCTGGGGTACCGTCACCATCCGAGGAGCCACAATGGGCTCCAATCCGGAGCTATTTTCAGCTGTACTCCGACTTTTGGGAGGAGAGGGGCCACGGATGCAAAGCCCCTCACTCAGGTCTGCAAAATCCTGAGGCCTCAGGCAGTGCTCAGCCTTGCAACCCGCCACGTGCAGCGCTTGAGCACCGAGACCCGCACGCGTGGGGCTGAGTGGGCGCTTGCTTTGCGAGACGCGTTTTGGACCCCGTGCCATCTGGCTCTCAACAGGGGCATCGCAGGGCTTCCAGCGCTAGGTGGGTGACGGGAGAGCGTGGGGCTGCCCCTCGGCCTGGCAGGTGCCACTGCTGCCCCCTGCTTCGCCTGCCCATCCGAGAATCAAGCTGGCGCTTGCCCGGCCCCTCCGGTTGCTCCTGCTTTGCCCTTCTAGCCGGCACAGGAAGCTGCCCAAAGCAGAATTTGCACTTTCAGATTGGAGGGACTCTGTGAAGAGAGGAAAACACAGAAATAATATTGCCTTGAGAACGGAAGAGAGCAGCAGTGACTCATTTCCATAAGAAGAAATACTTGCTTTTCCCAAAATTTCTTCCCCTCCGCCTACCCAGCCAACCTGCAGAACTCCTTGATGCAGGAAACGGGCCATGTGTGGCATTCAGTGAAGCCAGCGGTGCCTTGCTCAGCACCACATTCCCCAGCGTCCCCAGGAGATGAGCTGTGAGAAGGGCCACCAATACCTGGTGTTCCTCCTCTGCCATCGTTTGGTTCCTCTTCCCTCAGCCACGACCCAGGTTTCTCTACAGAGATGCCCCCAAGGATACCTTGGGTGGCCTCGAAAGGCTCCTTCTGTCTTGTCCTACCCCCACCAACCATCGCTTTGTCTGTACTAGAGAACAAACGAGGGCTTGAGGTCAAATGGCCCAGGTTGGTCATGTCCTTGTGGCTGGATCCTCCTGCTCCAGGTGTCACCCGGGAGAGCGTGAGCTGGTACCAACCATGTCCATGCTGGGTCCTGCGCAACTGAGCAAGCAGCTTGGGGAGATGCATGCGAACACGCAGCCTCAGTCTGCAGTGCAGTCACGACCATCAGAGCTGCTCAAGCACCTACATCCCCACAGCACCCAGCACACACCCACAGCGGCCTTCCTGCAGCCCTGGCAGGACCCTAGAGATGTGATGGGGCTATGTGGCCCAAGGACACTGCTGGGACTCGAGACCTGGAAAGCAGGGGGCTGCCCCAGTCTGCTCCAGCAGGCCTTCACGGCTGCCAGCCGTTGAGCTCAGGTCCAAGGTCACATCTGGTCAAGCCAGGGAGTTGTCTCATCCCGGTGTGGTGAGGATGCAAAGGTTGTAAACAGGACAACGTGGAAGGGAAGAAGTAGTTTCTTTTCTTCAGGAGAATTACACCAGTGTGACAATTACACCAGTGTGACAAAGACAATTTGTTCATCCATCCACCAATCCATCTACTCCATTCATCCACCACATCCATCCATACACATATGTATCCATCCCAACAACCTATCCACCCATGTATCCATCCATATATCCACCTATCTATCCATCCACTCACCCCATCCATTTACCCATACATGTACCCATCTATTCCAACCATCCATACATGTAGGCATCAGTCCACCTAGGCATCAGTCTACATCATCCATCTATCGAGAACCATCCATCCATCCATCCCTCTAGCTATTCCAAACCAAGCTGGCTGCTCATCCGTTCACATTCATTCACATTTAGAGCAGGCTGGGAGGGGATCTAATCGGTGTATACAAATACCTCAAGGGAAGGAGTGAGGAGGATGGCGCCAGCCTCTTTTCAGTGGTGGCCACCAATAGAACTAGAGGAAATGGTCACAGATTGAAGCACCAGAAGTTCTACAGGAACTTAAGGAATAATTTTTTAACAGTGAGGGTGACAGAGCACTGGAACAGGCTGCCCAGAGAGGCTGTGGAGTCTCCTTCTCCGGATATCTTCAAACCCGCTTGGACACAGTCCTGTGCCACGTGCTCTGCATGTGCAGGGGGTGTTAAACTGGATGATCTCTAGAGGTCCCTTCCAACCTTAATGATTCTGTGATTCTATGATTGATCCCTGGCCCACTGGGCACACTATGCCCATGACGTGTGCCACATGGGCAGGATTGGTTGGCAGAGGGAGTTGGGCTGGCTGTGGTGCCTGGGGCTGCACGCTGGCACCTGGGCCCTGACTACCACCAAGGACCCACGAGAGGAGACCCTGGAGCCGCAGGACAGAGCGCCAGTCTGGGCACCACCCCGGACCTTGTACAGCGAAGATCCAAAGGTTTTACACAGCACCTGCACTACACGAAGAGGGAAATGTGGAAATCCAACGGGCTCATTGAATGACTCCAAAAGCCAAGGGAAAGCCCTGGAGCTGGGCTGCTAGCCCAAGGGTGCCCAGGCAGGTGCACGGGCCTGTACATGGGCAGCTCGTCCTCCCGAGCCACCAGCTGGGACAATGCACTCGTGCTGCCAGGCTGGGGGACAGCAGGAAGCCCCTGCCCCTCACTGCCACCGGGCTCTGGAGGAACCGCGGCCACCGGCTTTCACTGGGCACCGGTCAGAGGAGCCCGGAGATGAAAGAGGAGCACGTCCTGCAAGAATGTGCAATACCCATGGCGGTTAAAAATAGCGCTGGTGACAGCATTGGCTGACTGTAGTTTCTTAATCTTCATGGCGCGCGTCACAACTGTCTCATGACTCTGGAAAAGAGAGTGAGACAGGAAGGAAAGAGGCTGGGGACTTTGTAGGAACTCGAGGTCTTGCAAGCGCCCTCCAGAGCCAGCCACTGGGTCAGCCGCTTGCTCCAGCGCTGGGAATGGGCCCTGGTGGCAGCTGAGTCGCTGGCACCCCAGCTCTGCCTGGTGCCTCGGCCCACAGTGGATCTAGGGGGCACCTCCTTCCACAACCCCCAAAATTCCCACTCTGCTCTCTGGGTGGCAGTGGGACGGTGGAGGTTCCCACATGCTGGAGCTGCCAGCGCATGTCCCCATTTGCCATGCCAATACTCTGGAGGTGCCTCAGGAGGGCTGGAAATCTGTTCGCTCAGCACCAAGAAGGGCACAGGGCTCCCTCAGCAGCGCTCACCCCTGCGCCCACCCGGGCAGCGCTCACCTCCGGCCCCTCAACGCTTTGTAAAAGCACCTGTGCCCCCTGGGCAAGGCAGGCAGTGCTGGCACCAGGGCATCGCTGTGGCATCAGCCCTTGGAATGGCCTCACAGGCGAGGGAGCAACCCGGTGAGACCATCTGCTCCTGCTGACTCGAGCGGCGCCGCAGCTTCCCAAGCACCAAGGCGAGCAGAGGCAGCCCGGGCCTGTGTCATCCGGCTGCTTTCCATCACCAGGAGCACAGGGCATCGCAGCTCTGCCCCGCTGCTCCTGCTCGAGGCTTCCACCTCCTCGTCTCGGCCTTTAGGACACAAGTGACAGCTGGGGCCACCCAAGCACAGGGATGATGCAGGACTCGGTGGGGTGCAAGGGGGGCACCCGCAGGGCACCCAGGGCAGTGCAGGCAGGGTCCCCCGTGCACAGGGAGGGCCAAAGGGCCAGTCCACCACTGAGCTGCAGCCAGGCAGTATGTGAAAAACTGCACTTTTATTGACTCCATAAAAAATACGAAAAACTAGAGCTCAGAAGAGGGGACTTTCCTGCTCCCCTCCCTGCTCCAGCAGGAGACCTCAAGGCCACAGCGAGGGACACAGAGCCTTACACCACAGAAGGGACAGGATTGAGACCCTGGCCCTGGCTACGCCCCTGTGACAGCATCCCCAAGGCAGGGATTTGTGGAGGAGGATCCATAGCACCAGACCCCAGCCGAAGAGGCTTAGAGCAGCACGGAGCCTCCATCCCCTGGAGGATGGAGATGCAGGGAGGGAGGGAGAGCAGCCTCCAGCCCCTGCGCACCAGAGCTCCCACCCTGGCTTGGGGTTCACCCCGGGCCCAGCCCTGACCCCAGGCTGGGGGGGATGTTCTCCTCACTCCTGCCCTGAGGAAGCAAGGATTGGAGGACAGGGAAAGGGCATGAACAGCTGCAAGCACTGACAGGCCAAGGAGTTCTCGAGGCAAAGTAAGGGCTGCTCCTGTGTTTTGGCCTCTCCCAGGCCCCCTTAGGGTTTGTACAGTGGAGATTTCTCCCTCTTCTTCCTGTGGTCGAATACTGCGCTGGCACCTGGACACAGTGGCAGCTGGACAGCAGGAGCCACATCTTGGCTTGCTGGGTTCTGCCCCATGCTGGCCACCCTGGGCTAGGGGAAGAGCAGCCAAAGGGCTAACCCTGAGCTCAGCAGTGCGCCGGAGGTGGTCACAAGCCAAAGAGGGGCAGCAGGAGCCCTCTGCAATGGGGCGCCGCTGCCCGAGGGAGTGAGGCCCGCAGCCGGGTGCAGGGTCCTGCTGGGATACACAGTGTGGTGCTCGCCAAGGATCGGGGGCACCCGCCACCATCCCCCGGCCTCGGGGCAGGTGCCTGCTAACTCCTGCTCTCCTGGCGCCGCTGGAGCAGCTCGATGACCTCGGTGATGCCCTCCTCAGGGACCTGGGAGCAAGACCCCTTGTCAGCACTGGCAGCACTCGGGGCACTGCGGTCCCCGCCGTGAGCTGCCTGCCCGCACCCCCGGGCCAGCCGCAGCCATGGCCAGCACAGTGCCCTTACCAAGGCGTGATCGAAGTTGAAGGTGCTGATGTAGTAGGCAGAGATGTCCACGGTGGCGAGCGGCTCGGCGATCTGCGCCACAATGCCACACTCGTCTGGGGAGGCAAAGGGCCCCACAGTTGATCATGAGGGACACAGCCAGAGAGAAGCCCCCAGGCATCGGCACCGGAGGCAAAGCCTCAAACTGCAGGAAGTTCCCGGCTCTGCTTCGGAGCAATCCCAGGAAGAGGGGGGTGAAGCTGTGCCATGGGAGTGACCGGGTGCCAAGCTCCACAGGGAAACCCAACCCTGCCCACGTCCCTGCATCCCCTTGCACAGGAGCTCCCCAGGGTGCCCCAGCAGGACAAGGCTGTGACAAGGCCAGCAGGGGCCCGTGACGGTGGGACAGAGCTGCCACACGTACCGAAGCCCAAGGGCTGCCCGCCAATGCGCACCATGCGCCAGAGCTCCTCCGTGGAGCTGGTCAGCAGGAGGTCACTGGGGAACCTGGAAGAGAGCAGCGTCCCCGAGTGCAAGATCCCCGGGCACCGCTGGAGCCGCAGCCTCGGGGAGGGACACGCAGCCCCGAGGCAGGGCTGAGGGTGCGCGCAGGGCTGCGGAGCTGCGCCCAGCTTTGGAGGGCACCCACCTCTTCTGGGTTTCCGCATCCATCACAATCGAGATGTAGCCCTCGATCAGGGAGAAGGCGAAGAAGGTGAAGGTGTCCAGGTCCTGGCTGCCAGGGCCAGCCTCCTTCGGGGGGCTGCGGACGGCGGGATCGGGGTGAGCCGAGCGCCAGGACGGCCAGCAGCCCCCACCTCCGGGGCGCAGGGGAGGCCTTGGCTTGCAGCTCCCGGGGCCACTGGCCTCTGCTGGCACCCCAGCCAGACCTCTTGCTCGCGGGGGCAGCACCAGGGCTCGCTCTGCGCTTCAGAAGCCTCCAGGTGGGAGGCGCAGCCTGGGGACTCGGCCGCAGTCACGTTTCCACACGCTGCTGGAAAGTCACGGTACCTCTGGAGCGGGAAAGCCAGTGCGGGAGCTGCTCTTTACACATCAAAGGGATCTGCTGCCTCACAAGCCCGGGCAGGGCCACGCGTGGGTGCTCCCAGGTGCCCAGACTCAGCAAAATGCAAGGTCTCATCCAAAGGGAAAGTGGATTCTCAGGAATAGCCCAAGGCTTCGTGTCCCCAGGGGGAGACACGACAGCGCTCCAACCACCGGGAAGTCCTGCCTGGGCAGGGTTTCAAGCAGCCTTTTTTTAAATTATAAAAAAAGGCTTCCTATTTTGCAATATAACCCCCTTGCATGGGCTTTGCTGCAGGAGCAGAGGGCAGGAGGAGACGCATCAGTTCCTTTAGCGCCCATGGAAGGGCAAGGGGCCTGTAGTCCAGGTAGGTCAGAGCCAGGGTAACAGGGGAGGCTGGAGACGCTCCAGCAGGTCCCAAACAGCCACGGCACTGCCTTATGCCCCTGGTGCAAACGCCTCTAGCAGCGGCGGGTTGGGGCAGCCTTGCCCATTACACACCAGCGAGGACCACAAGAGCCCTTTCGGAGCGGTGTGCCAGGCGGGAAGGGACCCGATGTGCACACAGCCGCCAGCAGTGGGTTCATGTGCCAGGTCTCCCCGCAGCCTCTTGCCAAATGGCAGTGCCCCTGTGAGCTGCCAGCACCCGAGCACGGTGCCAGCACCCACCAGGGTCCCACCTGTGGGAGTAGAAGAGGACGTCGATGAGCACGGTGGCGATGGCGGGCAGCGTGTCGGGCGCCACGGTCACGATGCAGAAGCGGTTCTGGGGGCTCTGCACAGGGTGCACTGTGGGGCTGGCGGCTGGCAGGGGACAGCGAGACGTCACCCCAGGCAGGGCACCCAGCTGCTTGGGGACAGGACAGCAGTGCCACCCCGTGGCCACGGCAGCAAGAGCCCGGCATCCCTCCGGGCGCAGCGGGGAGGCCCTGCGGACGCGGGTCCAGCCTCCAGCACCAGGCCCCGCCAGGCACAGGGACGCGGGCAAGCCCGGCTGCTCACCTGGCTTCGCTTTGAGGAAGCCATTGCTCACATCATCGCGGTCGACGGGGACAGACTCGCCATTCTCCTCCTTGTAGATGTCAAATTCACCCGCCAGCGTGTGGATCACCACCGGCAGGTCCTTCTCCCGGACCTGGCAGGAACATGGGAAGAATGAGGCCTCCGAGCGCTTCCCTCAGTCCCCATCCCCAAATTGGGAGCGCAGGTGCTGCAAGACTCCGTCCCTGTCCCCTCTGGGGGCGCACACACTCCCCATCCTGCCCACGCACGACTCACCAGGACAAAGTCCGTCTGGTAGGTGGAGAGCATCAGCACTGAGACGTGGTGCTCGGCCAGCGGAGCAATCACCGACTTGGCGATCTTGGTGACACCGGTGGCCTGGCAGCCGGAGGAGGCCCTGCCGTTGGACACGACGCTGAGCACCAGCCACGTCGAGTCCGCCACCTGCATGAACTCCGAGGGCGGCAGCTCTGCAACGGGAGAGCCGCAGAGGGAAACTGAGGCACAGTGGCCGAGGAAGAGCAAGGACCCGTGTCGCAGGTGGAGAGCCTACCAGAGACCACATGGGGTTGTGTTGGCCTTGCCAAGCAGGGCCTCAAGCAGGGCCAGGAGCTGCTGCATCATTTGTCTGTCCTTCCTGAGCCAGGGCAGGGCATGAGGCCTGCAGCCAGCCCCAGGGATGACAGAGCCACGTCCCCACCAGCAGCGGGATGAGCTGCTCCTCTGGCCCTTGGGGACACCAGTTTCATAGGGACAGGGCTGCACCTGCTGCAGAGGCCATTGGGCAAGTGGGAGGAGGTGGCACAGCCAGCAAACTCCAGCTTTCATTGCACGACATCCCCAGGCTAAGAGCTGGCCTTGTCCTCAGGAGCTGGCCAGGTGCTTCCCAAGAACAGAAGAGCCCGGGAATGCCAGCAGGATGCACCCACTGCAGCCCTCAGCCTGCTCAGCTCCGAGCGGGCCCAGGCATCCCCCTGCCCTCCAGCATCCACGCGCTGCTGAGGAGCCCACGGCGCTGCTGGGCATGGGAACCGGAGCGGCTCTGGGCACCAAGCCGGCACAGGAGGGAACAGGAGGTGCCGGCGCCATGAGCAGAGCCAGCACAGGTGGAATAAACATGGGGGCTGCGCGAGCTCACCTCGCACCTCGCGCAAATGCAGCCAGGGTGCCAGGCGCACCCCGGCCACAGCCAGCACAGCCAGAGCCCGGGGAGCAGCAACATCCCCAGGCACCGACCCCGTGGCTCCAGGGAAGGGGATGGGGTCACCAACATCAGTGGCAAAGCGGTGTGGCAGCCACGGCAGGCACAGCCCCACTGTCCCCACATGGACGTCAGGTGCCACACGGGCACCCCCCCGCTCCCTTCCAGGGCCCGGCACAGCCCAGGGCACACGGGTTCATTCCCGTGAGTGGTCAGCACCGGAGCTGGCACAGAGCCCAGCGAGCGCCACTGCTCAGGGGGTCCCAGGACATCCTGGACACTTTGCAACAGCCCCAACCACTTTCCAGGCTCTATTCCCGTTCACGTTAGGTTTAAGAGGGTTTACACCAGACAGAGGCTTTAGCTCTCTCCACTCTAAACACAAGCACCATGTCCAGAAGAGCAGCTCTTAGAGAGCCAGGCTGGACATGATGTTTTTTAGGGCCCAGACTCCTATTGGAGCTGGATACCCACCCACTGGCATGGCCATAACCCACAGAGCAAAACTTCAGACTGAGCTGGAAGAAGCAGAGACCTTCAAAGAGCCCCTTCCCCTGCAGCGGGTACGGCAGCTCATCCAGACCCCGCTGGCACTGGCAGTGCCAGGAACAATTGCTCCTTCCCAGAGAAGAAGTTGCCTTCAAGCAAACCCAGTGAAGTGGCTGCCCCTAGGCCTGTCCATCTGAGAACTGCCAGTCCACAGTCACAAGTGAGATGAGCTGCAGGGGCTCAGCAGCCCACCCTTGGCTGTAAAGAGGGCACAAGTTCAGCCCCAGGAAAGAGCAGGGCCAAGCCCGTGAGGCCTCCAGGGCCAGAACTTTTCTCCTGCTGGCACCAGCTGCCTGAGCTGGTCATGAGGCAGAGATGAGCCCCAGGGTCTACAGCTACTCCAAAACCAGGAATGGGGGTCACAGTGTTGACCCACCACACATGCAAGCCTTGCCACAGCCTTGCCAGCAGCCCTGGACTGCCAGGCCGCCCGCCTCTGGTGGGAGAGGTGTCCTGAAGCCAAATGGTGCTTGGGGACTGCAGTGCTGTCCCAGCAGGAGCTGGCACCATGGGTCACCGAGTGGCAGGTGAGCAGAGCCGCAGGTCAGCTCCGCTGAGCACCAAGCCGGAGCCGAGCCCGCGCTGGCCGGGCGCCGGGGCCGCTCAGCAGGAGCTGCTTTTGTTGGCACGGCCCAGGCCTGTTCCACGGTTCCTTCCTGCCCCTCTCCCCAGGAAGGGGCAGAGCTGGGCTACGCTCTTCCTCCCGTGTTGTATCCTGACACCTGGTTGCCAGGCACGAGCTCCCACCGGGTGCTGCACAAAGGCACTGGGGTCACTCTCCAGCGAAGCTGTGGTGACAAGGCAAGGGGACCCACACATGCACCATCCAGAGCAGCACCCCCTGGCCAGGGCTCCCTGTGTCCTACTTCTCCACCCCATGGTACCCATAGGTGGGCGTCTGGAAAAAACAGGTCTTGCAAATCCTCCTCATCCTCCTGTCTGAGCCGCAGGCCCAGGGGAGGCTCTGGTGGGAACCAAGTCAGTAACTTGGTGTTTCAGCTGGGGTCTGCGGAGGAGCAGCTGGGCCAAGAAGCCAAACTCACCACACCAGGGGCATAGCAGAGCTGGAGGGGGTTTCTCTGTCCCTAAGGCCTGACATCCTGCTGCCCCTGGGCCGCTGTGGTTTACCCAAGGTATCCACAACCCACATCAGCGCCATGGACCTGCTGCGGGAGAGACATCAGCAAGGAGACCAAAGGCAGACGGGGAGTTGCGGGCTGATCTGCTGGACCTCTGCTGACCCACGCGCGCACCAGCTACAGGAACGCTGCTGCCGTCTACCCGGACCGGAGCTGTTGAAGCTTTGGGCCAGCCCAAAGGGCTATCTCCAGGTCCCTCAAGTATCTGTCACTGTGAGAGCCACCCCCCAGCTCACAGGGGCCCAAGACAGGTATAGCAAGTGGCCACAGGCCCTTTGGCTCCTGCGTGTCAGGCAGCCACAGGGACAACGACGCTCCGGCCGCCCGGAGCAAGCAACGCGCTCAGCTTCCAGAGCCCTCCCTGCACAGGCGTTTCCCCCGGCCGCCTCCTGCACAGGAAGCGCCGGAGGAGCCGCGGCGCTTTCCCGGGGCCGGCAGGTCGGGAGGCAGCCGCAGCGCTGCCGCCGGCCCCGTCCCAGTGCTTCCCGCTCACCGCTAATGGCTTTTCAAGACCCCGGGAGCTGCGAGGCGCTGCGGCGGCTGCGGAGCCTGCTGGGCACCAAGGCTGCCACGGTGGCGTCGCGGTCACCAGCAGCTCCAGGACAAACACACAGTCCCCAAGCGCATGGCGGGTGCGGCCACAGGGTTCACGCAGCCTCGGGAAGCTCAGGAACTTTCCTCCTGCAACAGGTCGGGCTCAAATCCCGCAACACCCACACAGAAGCAGCAGCGCCGAGACTGCAGCTGCCCCAGGGGCATCACATTCCGGCCAGCGCGTGCGAAGGAGCAGCCTGCAGGAGACTCATGGCCCATCTCAGCGTGGCCCACGGCCGCTGGCTCAGCCACGCACAGAGAAAACTCAGCGACAAAAGCCCCCAAAATTAATACACAGAGTGGGGGGACTGCAGGAGGCAGGGGCCCCACAGTGTCAGGAAGCGGCTGCGTGTGACACTGGCGGCCCCCAGCCCCACAGCCTGGCCCCATTGTTTCCAGGCGCCCCTGGGGACGGCGACGCGGGCGAGGACAATGCGGCTGCGGAGCAGAAGGGTCCCCAAGGCGCCCGCGCCGCAGCGCTCCCAGGGCTCCGCCAGCCAGC
Source organism: Tinamus guttatus (assembly GCF_059628265.1). Classification (NCBI taxonomy): domain Eukaryota; kingdom Metazoa; phylum Chordata; class Aves; order Tinamiformes; family Tinamidae; genus Tinamus; species Tinamus guttatus. The sequence continues at coordinate 1,317,199 of NW_028288993.1, read as the reverse complement.
GGCTCGGCCGGGGCACCCAAACCATCCACCCGCCCGGGACAAGGGGACCCTGGCTCAGCCATGGGCCACCAGCCACGGTGCCGCTGCCCGCGAGTGGCCGGGCCAGCGACCCTTGCTCCTTGGGGCCCGGCCAAGGAGCTCGGATCCGGTCGGCTCCCCACTGACCTGCGGCAGGAAGGCTTGGGTGGGGGCAGGCGGGAACAGCCGGCTGGGAAAAGGATCCGAGCGGCCGACAGCCCGGTCGTGAGGCCAGCCCGTCCCACGGGAGCCTGGTTCCACAGGGGCTGCCGGGCAGCGCGGGTGCCCCGTGCACTTCGCCGGGAGGCAGGGGCAGAGCGGGCCCCATGCAGCAGAGCTGCTGTGCGCTTACTGGGCGGCTGCCAGCACCAGGGAAGGGGCAAAAAGTGCTGCCTGGGCACCGCCTGGCTCCCCAGCGGTGGTTTGGCATCAGCACAGGGCACAGGTCAGGCACAACGCAAGCTGCAACTTGTGGAGCTGACGCACAAAGCGCTGGCTGAGGACTTACACAACTTGCTTCAGGAGCTCGAAGCAAGGCCCCAGGGACACTGTTACAGGGGGGAGAGCCACCGCACTACCTTTGAAGCCTTCCTCGTCCAGCATGATGGTGTAGTCCTCGGGGGTCTCCGTGAGGCTGAAGAACTTGCACCTGCCGGGAGAAACGGGGGGCTGCGGAGGGCGCCGGGAAGGGAGCAGCGGCCCCGGGGAAGCCCCGCGAGGATGAGGACGGGCCGGGGAGGAAGGCGCCGCGGGTACCTGCAGCGCTGGGGCAGGAAGAGCAGCTTGACGAGCGGGTGCGTGTAGAGCCAGAGGCCGCGGCGCGCCACGCTCAGCACCCGCACGCGGTGCTCCAGGATGTGCAGGTCCATGGCGGCCCCGCCGCCCGCGCCGCCCCGCCGTCCGCGCCGCTATAACGGGGGCCGCGGCCCCGCCCCCGGCCCGGCCCGGTACCGCCCCGGCCCGGCGCCGTCCTCCGGCCCGGCACCGCCCCTGCCACCGCCCCGGCACCGCCCCCGGCTCCGGTAACACCCTCGGCTCCGGTACCGGCACCGCCCCTGCCACCGCCCCCGCTCCTGTACTGGGGCCAGTACTGCCCCCAGCTCCTGCCACCGCCCCCGGCTCCAGTACCGCCCCCGCCCCGGTACCGCCCCCGGCTCCGGTAACACCCCCAGCTCCAGTACCGCCCCCGGCTCCGGTACCCGCCCCGCCCCGGTACCGCCCCCGGCTCCGGTACCCGCCCCGCCCCGGCACCGCCCGGTCCCACCCCGCCGCGGCGCTCGCGCAGGGAGCCCCACGCGCGGGGAGCCGCTCGCGCAGGGAGCCCCACGCGCGGCGCCTCTACACAACGCTGCTTTATTCACCCTTTGTACAAAACCGCGTTCGCCGCTTTTATTTTACAAAGTCGCCCCCAGCCCCTGCAGAGAGGAGGAGGGGGAGCCCCTGCGGGCACGGCGCCGGGGCACCCGCAGGGCCACCCCGCGCCCGCTCCGACCCGTCACCTCTCGCGCAGGCCAGGCCGCCTCGGCCCCATCCTGCCACCGCTGCCACCCCCGAGGGACAATAAATAGGCTCAGGGAGTAGGTAAGTTGGGTACTACATATTGGGCTACAGCTTAATACATCCTTGCTAGATAAAGGGGAGCAGGGCGGCCAGGCCGGGCCCTGCGCCCCCGCCCCGGCTCCTCGCGGCCCCCCAGTCCCGCTGTGTGAGGCACAAGTGCTGGGGAACTGGGCCCGGGCTCTGCCCCCGGCAGCACGGGGGAAACCCCGGCGAGCGGAGACTGCAGGAGACACGGAGGGAGGACAGGGCGCAGCCGAGGGAGGCAGCTCAGGGTGGCTCTTCCCTGCCTTGCACCAGCGGTTCCCTGCTGGGGAGGCAGGGAGGGGACAGAGGCAGCGGGGGGCACCGAGGGGCGCCGCTGTCACCCCGCGCCTGGCTGAGCTCCCCCCGGCGTCCCCGGGGCCCCACAGCTCCTGCGCCACGCGCGAACGCCCCTGTGGTCCCTGCACCCCATGGTGTCCCCAGCTGTGGCAGCCAAGCCCCACGGGCCATCAGCCCCTGTCCCTGCAGCCCCGAAACCACCCCCGCACACGGCCCCTTCCCCTCCCTCTCTCCTTGGGGAGGGAGCAGAGTCCTTCGGCCGGGCGCGTGCACAGCCCAGCTGAGCCCGGCCTGCCCGGGGGCGGCCCAGCACCGCGCGGGCCCTACAAGTACGTGTCCTCGCTCTCCCGGGAGCTCAGACTCTCCTTGGACTGGTGGTGGGGAGAGACCTGGGGGTGCAGCAGCTCCCGGGAAGGGATGGCGGCCCCGTTGCCCTCAGGCTCGGGGCCATTGGGGGGGCCAGCCAGGCCCTTGTCTCGGCTCTTCTCCTTGCTCTTGCGGGCTTTGGGCACGGGGGCCGGCCCGGGGGGGACGATGATGGAGGGCACCGGCTCCAGGGCCTTGCGGGTGGGGGGCTCCGCGTCGCTGATGGCCTTGGCGCCGTGGAGGCGCGGGGGGGACTTGCACTGCAGCTCCCCGTGCATCTCCCGCCACTTCTTCAGCTGGATGAGGTGCTCCCGCTCGATCTGCCGCTCCGTCACCGGCAGCTCGATGACCTGGCAGGGACAGAGACTCATGCCACCGCGGTCCCGCTGTGATATGGGGCACCCAACGGCCACCCCCACCCGACGGGGACCCACCAGCAGCAATGGCAGTGGGTGGCCCTGCAGGGCAGCGCGCAGGACGGCACCCCAGCGCAGGACAGACCCCAGTGCCAGGTCCCCCCGCCCTGAGCGGGGCCTCACCTCCTGCACCAGGAACGCCTCCTGCATGATCTTGGGGCTGAGGGCTCGCAGTCTCTCCATGGTCTCGTACTGGCCCTGGCAGGACTTGAGCTTGTCCGAGGAGCCCAGAGTGTGTTTGAGCAGCACGAGGCCAACCCGGAAGATGATCTTCACCCCTGGAAGTGGGGAGGTGACGCAGTGAGCGCAAGCGGGGAGCGGGTGGCACTGTCACCACGTCCCACGTGATGCTCCTGTGCCCTCTCCTTGCTCAAGGACCTCCTAGCAGACCCAATGCCAAGCGTGTACTGAGCACGGCACAGCTCAGCCTGCTCAGCCTTGCGCTGTGCTGGTAAGGCTGCCGAGGTAGAGGGACGCTCCAGGGTGGGCCTACTCTATGCCCCAGCCATGCACACATCGAGCTCCCTCCAATCCCATCACACGTTTGGCTGACATCCTGCTGCCGTCTCCACGCCAGCAGCAGCCGCTCCGGCTGCAACACAGTGCCTGGAGAAGCGGCTGCTCTCACTGGGCACCAGGGAGCATCCTGGAGCCGCTGCAAGCTCAGGCTCGCTCGGGGATGCTCCGCTGCAGACAACCACACATTCCTGTGGCCTGAGAGCTGCTCCCAAGCCCAGGCTGGGGGCCAGAGCCCCAGCAACGCAGTGACCTGCTGAACACACTGGGCACAGGAGAGCCCTGCGTTACATCTGCTGCAGAGCCAGCCGGGGAAGGCACTGGGCAAGGGAAAGCAGAGCTGGACGGCACCGTCAGTGCCAGCAAACAGTGGGGCGAGTCCTTGCTCTGCTAGCAGCCAGGACAGGCGATGGCATCTGGGCTCCAGGGCAGATTACAGACCCTTCGTGTATTAACGCACCCATGAATGTGCCCTCATGTCCCCAGCCTGGCACCGCACAGACAGTCTGGTCTCTATCCCGGCAGCCCAGTGTCCTCAAACCTGCTGTTCACCTGCTCCCATTCGCGAGATGCAAGCAAGCAGCTGGGCAGCCTGCTGCAGCGCGTCTGCTGCAGGCACGAGTGCCCTCTCTGGGCACGGGGTGGGGGCCTGTCCACCGCTGCAGGGCACAGGGACACCAAAGGAAGGCGGCCTCTCTGCTCCCTGCCTCGCTGCAGCCAAAACCCCACCGGGAAGAGGAGCGCGACAAGGAATTGCTCCTACCTTCGCAGAAGAACATGTCCCAGACACGCAGCACGGAGCTCCAGGGCAGCGTGCGGGAGAAGGCGCACATGAACCACTCCGTCATGTACAGGATGGGGTCGATCTTCTGCTTGCTCAGATGTTTGTAGGCCACTGGTGAGACCTTGTGCAGCAGCGAGAAGAGGATCTGCCCGTCCAGCTGGATGGCCTCCTGCAGGGAGAACACCAGCACTGAGCTCTGCGGTGAGGGGTTACACCCAGGGTAGAGGGCTCAGCTGGGAGCTGGGCTTCAGCTCCCCAGTGCTCAGCCCTGGCCCCAACACCCCCGACCAAGAAAAACAGAATAATCTCCTGGTAAGGATAAGGGACTGGAACTGTGCCCCATGGATGCCAGAAGCTGAGCCCCAAATCCCTCCCCACTGGGTGCCAAGGGGAGCCCTGGCACCACGTGGATCCCGTGGGAGCACTCCCCTCTGCCCTCCTTTTTCCACAGGCGTAAGGACCCGGGGCAGCTCACGGCCCACAGATGGGTCAAACCCCCTGCAGTCCCCAGAGGCCAGCCCTTCACTCACCAGCTTCTCGCTGTAGTAGCCGGGCAGGTACTTCTCGCAGATCTGCACCAGGCACCAGAACGCTTGCTGCAAGGTGAGACACAGCGGGTGAGTGCCCAGTGCCCCCATGGCACCAAGGGACAGGGGAGGGGAAGGAGGCTCGGCTGGGGCAGGAGGTGGCAGAGCCACCTGGGCTGAAGGACACAGCCCCAGGGTGGCCGAGCACCGGAGCAAGCAGGTCCCAAGAGCAAGGCTGGGCAGCGCGTTCCAGGAGGAGACGGTGCCGGGCTCCCACCTCTGCCCAGGCAGCAGGGGGGCTCTGTAAAGCACCCCACACTGCAGGCACAGCCTAGGTTTCACTGAGCGGCTCGGGCAGCCCCCGTGCACGCAGAGCAGGTTGGAGCCTGGGGCTCAGCTCGGGCAGGGCTGTGAGCCCCCTGCAGCAGCAGCTGCCTCTGCTTCCCCCCCGGCACCCCGTGTCCTCCCACCGTGCCCAGGTCTCCAGCACAGGGTTCCCCAGGGCTGCCCGTCCTCCCGAGCGGCCCCGTACCTCGGCCGGCATGTGCATGAGCAGCACGGCAGCGATGGGCGCCTGGGCCTGGCAGTAGCCCTCCTCGGGGCGGTACAGCGTGTAGGCCTTCAGCACCCGGAACAGGTCCTGCTGCCTGCGGAGACACGGGCGCGAGGGGAGGTGCAGAGCCAGCAGGGACAGACCCCACCGCCTCCCGCCACAGCGCCAGGCGGCCTCGCGGGCCTCTGGCAAGAGTCCAAAGATGGACCTGGCCGGAAAGCCTTGCTGTGTTCTTAGCCAAGGGCTGCAGAAATGCCCTGGTAGGTGGCAGATGAGGCAGCGAGCCAACCCGCCTCCCTGCACCGCTGCTCCCACCAGCGACGGTGGCTCAAGGCAAGGGGAAGAGAAACCTCATGAAATTCAACAAGGCCAAGTGCAAGGTCTTGCACCTGGGGAGGAATAACCCCAGACAACAGTACAGGCTAGGGACTGACCTTCTGGAGAGCAGCTCTGCAGAGAGGGACATGGGCATCATGGTGGGTGATAAGGTGAGGCAGCAAGTGCCCTCGTGGCCAAGAAGGCCAATGGGACTCTGGGGTGTGCTCTGCTCTGGGTATCCCTGCTGGAGCAGGGTGGTTGGACTAGATGATCTCTAGAGGTCCCTGCCAACCTCAACCATTCTGTGATTCTGGGGGGGCGCATTAAGAAGAGCGTTTCCAGCAGGTCAAGGGAGGGGATCCTGCCCCTCTACTCAGCCCTGGTGAGGCCACATCTGGAGTATTGTGTCCAGTTCTGGGCCCCACAGGACAAGAGGGATGTGGAGCTGCTGGAGAGAGTCCGGCAGGGCCACGAGGATGATCAGGGGCCTGGAACATCTGCCCTATGAGGAGAGGCTGAGGGAGCTGGGCCTGTTCAGCCTGGAGAAAAGGGGAGAGGGGACCTGAGCAGTGTCTAGAAGTACCTCAAGGGAAGGAGTGAGGAGAACGGGACCAGCCTCTTTTCAGTGGTGGCCACCGACAGAACTAGAGGAAACGGCTGGAAACTGAAGCATCAAAAGTTCCACAGGAACTGAAGGAAAAATTTCTTAACAGTGAGGGTGACAGAGCACTGGAACAGGCTGCCCAGAGAGGTTGTAGAATCTCCTTCTCTGGAGATCCTCAAAACCCGCTTGGACGCAGTCCTGTGCCACGTGCTCTAGATGACCCTGCGTGTGCCGGGGGGTTGGACTAGATGACCTCTAGAGGTCCTTTCAACCTTAATGATTCTATTACTCTGTGAAGCAGCTCCCAGGCAGCCCCGGCTGCGAGCACAGGAGTGCAGACACGCAGGGACCTGCTGTGCTCTGTGTCACCCAGGTGACGCAGAAACCACCATCAGGCACCTCCATTCTCCGCTAACTGATGTCCTGCTGCAGCAATGCCCACACTGCTGGGGTTGGAGCTGGTGCTGATGGCAGTCACCCAGGGACCAAGCACCTGGGCTAAGCCCTCACCTGGAGCCTCCGGGAACACCCCGTGTGCTTCGCATGCGAGATTGGGTGACACCACACAGGGAACTGAGCTCTGCGAGCTGGGACAGACACCCCGTGTCCCAAGGTGCCAGTCCATCAGCTGCCGAGAGCTGGTGTGAGGCAGCTCCACTTACCCATGGCCGCCACGCGAGACGAACATCTCGTGAAAGGGGAACTGCCGATGGAGATCTCGCTCAATCACATCCAGCCACTTGGGGTCTCCCGGGAGGAGATCCAGCTCCTGGGGAGGAGAGGGCTCAGGTGAGCTGCGCGAGGCGATGCCTGGCCGCGGCACTACCAGGACACAGGCCCGCAGTGAGAGGGTAGCCAGGACAGTGGCCATGAGGGGGAGCCCCAAAACCAGGGAGAGGAGGCAGCCACACAGACGTGAATGCGCCAGTGCCATCTGCTTGGCCTTGAAGGGCATTGGAGAGTCCCACTGGGGCAAGTGGGACCCCTCGTATCCACACAGCAGGGAGCAGCAGCATCCAGGATCCCAGCGGCTCCCCCAGGCCTTCAAGGAGCGGGAGCCAAGCGCCCCGAGGAGGGTCAGGGGAGGGAAGGGCCTCGCCTGGGCTTACATCGAATTTGCCGATGTTCTGCTCCAGTTTGACTTTGCTCCCGGAGAGGTACTGCCAGGCACGGCCCCTCAGCGAGGGCGGGATCCCCTTCTGGCACCGCAGGCGGATCTGTGGAGAGCAGGACGTCAGGACGGGAACAACGCAGGGCAAAGAGCCCCCGGAGCAAGAGGGGAGCCAGACCCGGACGGCAGCACGGGGACAGGCTGACCAGCTGCAGCCTCCCCAGGTCTGACATGGCCCTCGTGGCCAAAAAGGCCAGTGGGATCCTGGGGTGCATTAAGAAGAGCATCTCCAGCAGGTTGAGGGAGGGGATCCTGCCCCTCTACTCAGCCCTGGTGAGGCCACATCTGGAGTATTGTGTCCAGTTCTGGGCCCCACAGGACAAGAGGGATGTGGAGCTGCTGGAGAGAGTCCAGCGCAGGGCTACAAGGATGATCAGGGGCCTGGAACATCTGCCCTATGAGGAGAGGCTGAGGGAGCTGGGCCTGTTCAGCCTGGAGAGGAGAAGGCTGAGAGGGGACCTGAGCAGTGTCTGTAAGTACCTCAAGGGAGGCAGTGAGGAGGATGGGGCTGGCCTCTTTTCACTGGTGGCCACCAACAGAACTAGAGGAAATGACTGGAAACTGAAGCATCAAAAGTTCCACAGGAACTGAAGGAAAAATTTCTTAACAGTGAGGGTGCCAGAGCCCTGGAACAGGCTGCCCAGAGAGGTTGTGGAGTCTCCTTCTCTGGAGATCTTCCAAACCTGCTTGGACACAGTCCTGTGCCACGTGCTCTAGGTGACCCTGCGTGTGCAGGGGGTTGGACTAGATGAGCTCTAGAGGTCCCTTCCAACCTTAAGCATTCTATGATTCTATGACAGGGGACATGTCCCTACGTGGCAATAGGACGGATGCTCGGCTGCAGGTCCCACAAAGCTATGACAATGGCAGGTAGTCCTGTGCTTTGAGACCTTAGTTCGGCAGACCCGTGTGGCTGGGCTCTTCTCCCATGCTCCTCCCCAGCATGCCAGCCTGGATGCCAGCTGGAGCCGCGACAGGAAGCCGGGGATGCCTGGCGAGGAACTAGGAGCCAAGCCAAGGGCTTGCACCTAGCAAACAGCTCCAGGACAACTGCCCGAGCGTGTGATGACACGTGGAGCCTGCACGCAAACCCAGAGCCAAGGTGGGGAGCGCGGGGTCTCCAAGGCCCACGGGAAGCGCCGGGGCGCAGGGTGAGCCCCCTGCCCTGCACTGCTCCCAGGAGGGCTCTCCTCAGCCCCCGGGATGTGGGGCGGCTGCCGAGCTCCTGCACAAGGGGCAGGCCTGGCCCCGCGGCCCCAGCTCCGCGCGGTGCCGCCTCCCGAGGCCCCTCAGGTGGCTCCGGGTTTCCTTGGCACGGGGCACCGGCCAGGACCAAAGTCCAGGGCGGGCAGCGCGCAGCAGCAGCGGGCAGGGCACGCGGCTTGCTTAACCCGGGGGCCAGCACCATCACAGCCCTCCCCACGGCTGCAGCGCAGCCAGCAGCCACAGCCCACGCTTCGCCCTCCACGCAGGACAGGGAGGTCTCAAGGAGACCAAGCGGATCAGCAGGACATTGAAAGCACTGCCAGGCTGCAGCTGGGACATCGCTGCAAGCTGCAGATGGCCAAGGTGGCCCTGGAGAGCTGGCAGCACAGGGACAGGACCTGGAGGCGCCGGGATGGCCCCTCGCGGCCCCGCTGCTCCTGGGGAAGTGGCAGTGCCAGTTCCAGGCCCTCGGGCAGGGCGGGCACCAAGGAGCGCTGGGCTGGCAGCACAGCACACAGCTCTGCAGAAACCCAGCACGTGCCGCGGCCTCCGTGCTGCGTGTCCCTGCCTGGGGGAGCGCACCAAGCGCCTGGATGCGCCAGGGCTCCAGGAGGCACCACTGGCTGCTCGCGAGGCCTCCCTGCCCTGCCAGCCCGCAGGGCTCACCAGAGCCAGGTTTGCTCCCGGGCACGGCGCCCTTCCCCGAGGGCGGCAGGAGGCCCCATGGCCTCGGTGCCAGCTCGGCACGGAGCCGGAGCCCCAGCTCTGCTCGGCGCTTGCTGCCCTGGGCCTCTCCTGCCCAGCCCGAGCTCATTTCCCCCTCTTGCCAGTGCAGCCTGGTAGCCACGCGCGCGCCTGCAGCGGCCGGTCTAACATGTCCCCACACTGGGGATACAGAGCAGCAGGTCCTCAGGATCTCACCATGCCCTTCTGGGGGAGCAGGGGCCGCAGGGATGCACAGTGCCATTCCCTTGGGAGCAGCAGGAGAGGAAGGAGCCCCCTGCTCGCATCTGCCCTCCTCCAGGCTGGCTGGAAAGGCAAAGGGTCGTCCCATGGTGGCTCTCAACTCCATGAGGAACACAAGGTCACAGCTCTGTGGGATCCTGACCTGGGATGAAGCATCTCGGGACCCTGGAGCCACACGAGTTTGAGCTGGCACATGCCCAGGCCTCAAAGGAGCTGGCCCAAAGCATAGTCCCAGCCTGCTCAAGAGATTCCTGGGTTACGAGCCAACACCAAGCATGGAGATGGAAAAGCATTGGGGGGACCACAGCAGGAAGGGGGTCAAAGAGCTCCCAGGAGAGAAACCTGAGGCTGCAGCTCAGCCACCCTGCAGTCCAGGCACTGACTGAACTGCAAGACAGACCACACGTGCCAGGAGCCCCACAGGGACCCTGGGACATCAGCACAAACATGGGACAGCTCCTGTGCCAGGGAGAGGGCGCCCAGAGTAACTCCTCACAACCCGGAGATGGCAGTGCCCTGCGGGAGAGCACGTGGCGAGCGGAGGAAGCCACCTGCAGATCAAACTGCCCGTCCGCCGTGTCCCGACGAGCTCTCAGAATCCCAGCCTGAGCAGCCAAGCAGCAGAGGGATCTCCCCTTGCTCACCAGGCACCGAGCGGGCTGGCGCTGCAGGAGGCCACGGCGGCAGGCCGCTCCGGCGGGGAGCGCGGCACAGAGCGGGGCCGGGAGCGCTGCCGGCGGCCTCGCTGCCTCCCGCGGACGCCGCGCGGCAGCCCGGGGGCTGCTGCCTCTTGTCTGCCCTCTCCACGGGCTCGGCAGGGTCAGCGAGCGCCCGACACGGCGGCACGGCCCTGCGTGGGCCGAGCGCTACCCCAGAGCTGGGGACAGCCCAGCTGCTTGGTGGCCAGTCCCCTGTGGGGCCTGCCTTGCAGGGCTGCCGCACGCACACCAGGCTCAAGTATTTCCTAGCTGGAGCTTTTTTTGTCTACAAGATGTTTCCATGACCTAATGATTCCCATGACGGCCTGCAAGCCAGAGCAGCAGCCAGATGAGCCCAGGAAGTCTCCAGCCCGGCAGGGAGCAGACGCTGCCCGTGGGATGGTTCCTTCGGACAGATGTGGGCAGGAGCAGCCTGGCTTGAGGAGAGGCAAACTTCATCTCAGCCTCCCACAGCAAGAAGCGTCACTGGAAGGACTGCCCTCTTGGAGCCACTATCATCTGAAGGGAGTATGTTTAGCCTAGGGACTTGCTGACATTGTGACTTGGCCTTGGAGGCTTGGTAACATACACACCAGCCAACCTAAGTGTCTCAAAGCCCCAAGGTAACATTGTTGTGCCCCTCAATCCGCCTCTGCCTCCCGTTCCGAGGACAGTGTGGCCACAGGCACCCACCTTCTTGTGCTTTTTGGCCATCCACTTGTCCCAGTTGTTGAGCATATCCAGCCATTTGGACTCCCGCTGCCTGAGCACCTCCAGGGGCACCTCCTCCAGCCTGCGGGGCGAGACAAAGAGACGCCCGTCAGCAAAGGAGCCATCACTGCCCTCGGTTCCCTGCCTATGTCGGGGAGCCCAGCAGCACCCCAGGGTGCTCCCCACACACCAAGGGGCGCAGGGGCTGCTGCTGCACCTCGCCACCATGCAGCTCTTCTCCACGGCAGCACCTGGGCAGCGAAGAGACATGGGAGCCACGAGGCGGGGAGCTGGAGCGGGCAAACCCACAGGCAGAGCGGGGCAACCTGCCTGGCAGGGCCTGGCCTCTGTCCCCACCGCCACCCCTGAGGACAGCCGGGGAAAGGAGGCTGCGGGGGCCCGGCTGCGCGTGCCGCACAGGGGCAGGACGTCCCCAGAGCGCTGGCACGTGGGCTCCGGGGCTCTACTCGTCACGGGGCCCTGCGCGGAGGGAGCCACGGCCTGGGGCAGCCCCCGCCACAGAAAGGGGCTGCTCTGGGAAGCGCCCTGCCCGCGAGCTCCAGCCTCCCCGTCCGCTCACTTCTGCTTCCACTCGCGCCTGACAAGCCTGGCGCTGCTCCAAGGCCGGCTCGGAGCCCAGCTGAGGGTCCCCCAGGAAGGAGGGGAAGTGTTTTCCAGCAATAGCTTAGCCTGGATCAGGAATAAAATTTAACCCCATCGAGCCAGGCAGGAGGCCGCTGCCAAAGGCAAAGCCTGCGGGGAGGCGGCAGGGACTAAAACGCGGCCCAGCCCCGCGGGCCGCAGCCCAACTCTCACTTCTGCTGCGGCGCGAGCACCACGTCAGCGCTGCGGGGCCGCACGCGGGGCACGGCCCGGAGCACGGCCCGGCCCCGCGCAGCGCAGCCCGGCCAGAGCCCCCGGGCACCAGCAGCCCTGCAGCAGCCAGGCAGCTTGGCCAGGCCCCCATGCCCGGGGATCGGAAGCTCTTCCGCAGCAAGCAGAGGCAGGAGGTCATCGATTCCCAAGGGTTTCTGATGCCCTTCCCTGCCAAAGAGGCACTGGCTCAAGGTGACACTTGTCCCTGCACAACCTCAGTGGAGGAATGGGAGAGGCCTCCCCACCGGACCGGGAAGAGCAAACTGGAATGTGCCCCGCTGGGTCCAGGGGCCGCGTGTGGAGCGGTGCCCAGGTGGGTCCTGCCGCGGGAGGCACCGCGAGCCGGTGCGCAGCACGCACATCCCCCGGCTCCCTGGGGACGCGTCCGGCCGCGGGGCCGCCCCACGGCCAGCGCCAGCCCTTCCCGGCAGCAGGGCCAGGGCAGCCAGGTGCTCCCAAGGGGCAGAGCCACCCACCAAGGTGGCTCCCACCTGAGCGCATCCCGGCACCGCGGGGCAGCGCCGGCTCTGCACCGGGCAGCCACGGCTCTCGGAGGCGTGGGAAGCCCAAGAGCTCTGGACGCTGGATACAGGATCTGGACGCGGTCCCGCTGGAGCAGCGCCAGCCCAGACTGGAAGCTGTTAGCAGCTGATGCCAGCTTGGCAGCGGGCGCAGAGCCCGGAGCGCGCGCTGCTCCGGGCCCTCCTGCAGCCGCGCGGGATCCCCTCTGCCGCGCTGCGTCCCGGGCACAGGGACAGCAGCGTGGCCAGGCCCTGGGCCACCCTGCAGGAATCGGCCTCCCCGCTCGGCCCCTCTCAGCACCGCCCCAGGGAAGACCCTCAAGCCTGATGCTTGTGCCCATATGCCCGGTGCTCCCCATCCAACCCAGCTCCACCAGCTGGGGCAGGAGCTCCCTGGCATGGGAGCAGCTGGGGCTTGGGCAGAGGGACCCTGGATGCCAGACAGCAGGAGAAGGGACGTGCCCAGGCACCAGCGCTCCCTGCTACAGGGCAAGGGCAGCCCTCGCCTGTCCCGGCGCAGCCTGCTTGTCCTCGGCCCTTCCGATGAGGGTGACATCTCAGCCCCCAGGTGACAGTGCCCTGTGTCTGCAGCCACCCACCCGTAAGCGGCTCTGCCGGCTCCAGCACAGGCTCTGTCTGCCGGCCCCGAGGGGCAGCGCCACTGCGGGTGCCCCCCAGCCCAGCGGGGGTGACAAGGCGGGAGGCAGCTGGCCCCTTGTGCCGGGATCACGGCACATGCAGCCCCGGAGCACGAGCGCCTGGAAGAGCTGGGTGTCAGAAGCAGCATCGAAGCTGCTCATGCACCAGAGGAGAAAGGGCCTTGGGGCAAGGGCAGGCCGGGAGGAACCGCGTCCCGGCCGGAGCAGCCCACGGGCACCGGGCGGGCAGCAGGGACATGCTCAGTCTGTGCCGCAGCCACCCGAGCAGCAGGACTGCCACCGCCAGCAGCGTCCTGGGAGTGGGGCAACGGATGCTGCAGCGGCACCAGCACCGGGGCAGGGCCACAAACAGCATCCCCTGGCCCCCAGCTTAGAGAGGATCCCGCACCACGCAGGGACACGTGCTCCGCTCCTTGTGGATGAGGAAACCGAGGGGCCCGGCTGACACCGGAGCAGGCAGGGAGGAGAGCTGAGACTCGCGGCCCCGGCCCCGTGCTGACCTGCGGGGAACTTCGCAGGAGCGCCAGGAATACGCGCGCCGGGCCGGGCCGAAGCGCGCGGAGCCGCTGGCCCGCGGCCAGGCCGGATCGGCTGTCGGGGGCACGCGGGAGCGTCGCGTGGAGCAGAGTGGCTGCGAGGTCGGGAGCGCGCGGAGGGGATGGAGGTGCCGCCTCGGCCCCCTGCCCGAGCTGGGGCCGCGGCTCCCCTGGGTGTCACTGCGAAAACGCCCGTGTCGCCGAGAGGAAAAACACGCGGCCAAACCGGCTCCGCGGGCCCGGGCCGCATTCCAGGGCCGAGGCCGGGCTGCCACCGCGAGCCCTCGCGGCCGGGATCCCCGGCGCCGGGCGCCGTTCAGAGCCGACTCGGGCACCTCGCTGCGGCCGCACGGGGCCCCGCGGGGGACCCCCCTTCCTCGCTGCGGAGCCGGCGCTTTTCCAGCCGCTCCGGGATGCTCCCGGGCGGCCGGCGCGCTGCCCGCACAGCAACGCGGCACCGGCGAGCGCCGGGCACCACACGGAGACCAAAACCGCGCAGGAACCCGGTGCCGGGACGGGAAGGGGCCTCGGGCTGAGCACGCAGGGACAGCAGCGAGGGGCAGGCGCGATGGCGCCCGCGGGGCCTCCCCCGCGCCGCTCCCGGCCTCCGAGCGCGGCAAGCGGCTCCCGCAGCTTCGACCCGGCTCCCGCAGCCGCGAGCGCAGGGCCCGGGACGAAGCGGGCGACGCCGGGACGGACCGCGGCGCCTCGCTCGGCCCCAGGCGCGACCCGCCGCGGCGGCCCGGAGGCGGCGCCCGCCGCAGGCCCCGCGCCGCAGCCAGGGAAGCGCCGCCGCCGCCGCCCGCCGCCTCCTTCGCCGCCCGCCGCGGGCCGCGGAGCCCGGCGCGGCCGCCGAGCAGGCCAAGGGCGGCGGGGGGCGCCGGGAGGAGGCGCCCCCCGGAGGCCGCACAGGCCGCGGCGCCGGCAGCCCCGCAGGCCGCGCGTGGGCCGCGTTCCCGGCCCGCCCGTCCCTCCCTCCCGCCGGTCCCGGAGCGGCACTCACGGCCCCTCGGCGCTGCGGCTGCCCACGAGGAAGCCGAACTTGTCGACGCGCCGCTCCTCGGGGCCGCCGCCGTTCACCTCGGAGTCGGAGCCCAGCGAGCTGAGCTCGTCGCCGCCCGGGTCGGCCGCGAGGCTCTCGCGGGTGCCCGCCAGGCTGCGGGCGCTGCCCGGCGAGCCGGGCCCGCCGCCCCCGCGGCTCTTGGCCATGGCGCTGCGGCGGCGGCGGCGGCCGCTCCCCCGCGCCCGGCCACGGCGGCGCCCGGCCCGACCCGGCCCGGCCCGGCCCGCCGCCCAACCAGGCGCCGCCACGCCCCTGCCGCGCCCGCCCATTGGACGCCGCGTGGGGGCAGGGCGGGGCGCCCGCCCGCGCCGCCGCGCCATTGGACAGCGAGCTGTCCGTCAGGGCCGCGCCGGCCGCTCGGCAGCGCGGGGGCGCCCCCGGCCCGGCCCGGCGCGGAGCCCGCAGCCCCCGCGGCGCCGGCCGCGAGCAGCAGCCCCGGGCGAGGCCCCGCGGCCCCTCCCCGGCCGCGCAGCGGGGCCGGCCCGGCTCTTCTGCCCCGGCCTTCGCTCAGGGCCTGCGCGGAAGCACCGCGTTGTCGTTCGAGCCCGGGTGGCTCCGGCCCCGCTAGCAGCTCCCGTTTCCCCCTCCCGCAGCTGCCGCTTCTGCCGCTCGCGGCTGCTGCAGGCGCGGGACCGGCCGCGCCGCCGCAGGGCCGAGCTGCAGCCGGATCCAAGGTGGCTCGAGCGCCTCTAGGAGGGCCCTCGGGCCACCCCGGCTGGCGCGGGGGTGGCCGCACCGCAGCCCCTCGTGGTGTCCTGGCCCCCAAGGAGCCCCTTTCGCCTCCTCCCGGCGCTCTGCATCCAGCGGCTCTTGCTGGACAACCCCCAGCCCAGCAGCAGCGCCCCGCGGCCAGCGGCCCCTCAGCCCTGGCCGGGTCGGGAGGGCAGTTTCACAAGGGCATCCCCGCGCCCAGCGCAGAGCCAGCCCAAAGGCGGCAGCTGGTGACAGGGTTTAACCGAGGCACTGACTTAATCTCCACAACCTGTGCAGTCTTTGGCCTCTCCCAGTGCTCTCCTAAGGCACCAGATCCAACCGGTAACTCCCTGTCAACCACAGCCAGGCTTCACCCGCAAGTCACAGAAACACGGGGAGCTCTTCTGCAGCTTCAGCCCTGCAGCTATGATGCTCACTGTGCTTGCAGGGCTGTGCTCTGCAGTTAAAAAGCAACAGACACACCAAAAAAAGCATTCTTTAAAGACAATACGCTTGTGATCTCCTTTATAAGCATACTAGAGTTGTGGTTTCCTCACTTGGCCTATACCATTTCCCTAGATAAACCTCTTCAGCTATCACCTCTCCTCAGCTCTCCATCCAAACCAAGAACAGGAAAGTACTGTCCAACAGCAGCTTTGGCATCTTTACCCCACAGGGGTAAAAGTCCCCAAGCTATTCTAAAAATGAAGCACACAAGGATCAGGGCCCAGCATGAACAGCCTTCACAGACTGCACTGGCTCTTGCATCCATTTTGAGCTGAGCTGGATGAAACCTTCCAGTGACTCTTCTGCAGCAGGAGGGTCCCTAGAGCTCCAGCCTGGCATCCAGCCCCTCTGCAGCCCTGGTGAAGTTAGGGCTGCCTGCTGGAGGCTAAACTTGCTGCAGCAGTAACACAAAACACCACTTTGGCCCATGGACACTGCTGAGGGGCTTTACTGGAGTCAGGACCCCTCACAAGAGATAGCTACAGGACAGTAAAATCAGCAACTAAATCAACCTCTACTCTTTTTTTTTTTTTTTTTCTTCGGGCAGTTGAAGCTTTGGAGATCCTCCCCCGTTAAGTGGAAGGCCCTGATAAGAGCTGTTTTGCACTGGATACACAGTCTGTTTTAATATTCGACTGTAATATTTAGATAGAAAGTGGCTGGCCCTTGGCAGGGCTCCATGCAAGCTTTTCCTAGTGCTCCCACTCGGAAGCCAGGGGCAGGAAGGCTCCTGTGGGAGCGCCGGGCACTCAGCGCTGTGCGGGATGCGGGCAGGGGCTCCTAGAAGGGCCTGGGCTTTGCTGAAGACCAAGACGGTCACCTAAGCACCGGCCCCACGTGCATCTGGGGACAGCGAGGAACCGCGTGCCTGAGGAGGGAGCACGGTGATGCTCCTTGCACCAGGCATCGGGGCAGGTCATGCTACACAGAACAGCTGCGTGATCTGAAAGACAGCCCCACCAGATCCGTATCTTGCAGAGGAGGTAGCAGCAACATCGCTTCTCCTGTCAGAGCTTTCTTCCTTGCAGTGCTCATCGGCTGTAGAAAGGCCCCTTGCGAGCTAGGCCCTCACACGCTGTTTTAGCAGATCGCTGCCACCAAAGCCCTGACCCTAAGCTAGGCCTCGGGAGTTGTTCCTTCCAAGAACATTGTACCTCTTGCCTGGTTGTTTAAAGCCAACAGGAGTAATTAGCACATCTCCCTGCAGGGCAGGAGCACCTCTATCCCCAGTACATGCAAGCACCCTGCCCACGCCTGCGAAGGAACTGTTAACTCAATATCCTACAGCACCGACTGGAAGCAGGACGCGCTCAGGTGACTAAGTGCTGAGCTCAGCAGACACGTGGGCATCCGACACCCGCATCTGTCACGAGCAGCAGCTGGGAGGAGCGCCCGGCACCTGGGCTGGGCCGGCGCCAGGCACCGCTTCCAGCACCGCGACTTCCTCTCCGAGCCCAGGCCACAGAGGAGGCTGGAGGATGTTGTCTCTTCCTCCATGCTCAAATCTCTCTTTCCTAACCATAAAATCAGGTAAACAGGATGTTACTCCAAGGTCTGTACCAAAAAATAAATCAAAAAACCCACAAAACCCACCCCACAACATCAATAAAAACCCTCTCAGTCCTTAACGCTGGATTACCCCAAAAGAAGAGCAGAGGCACCAGCGTCATGTGGCTGCTGGGCAACAACAGACAACTGCATCTTCCTGAATCTCTTTAAAAGGCATTTTAATCTTTTTTTTTGTTTTGTTTTGTTTCACCATGTTCTCTGTTACATTTGTATCAAACTGGCACAGCTCTGACCTCTTTTCAGAAGCTAATGCTCTCCAGACCAAGAGATGATAAAAGCACAAACCATGTATTACATTTTACAAGGAAATTTTCACTAGTTAGATATGAGTTCAGGCAAGACTTTGTAACCTCCTGTATGTTAATGTTTATGTCCATATATCTGTATTACAACAGTAGCTTTTAAACTTCTAAGCTAAACTTCTTGTTAAACTAAGACCCTTTCTTGCAGCTTTTCCTAAAAAAGCTTTTTTGTAGTTGGCATGTAGAAAAAGAAAAAAAAAAAAAGCATTTTCAACTTGAATGCTTTCAAGTCAGGCATAATCTCAATCTAAAAAAAGGACTAGAGTCACTGCAGACAGAATCCCACACAGAGATAGGCGTTTATTTAAACAAATCACAGACTGTACGGGATAATCATGAAGTTGTTTAGCATGCACAGTCCCCGATCATCTTTATCACAACCAATGGCAGTGTACACTCATACTGAAGGAAGATAAAACTGCAAGTCAGGGTCAGTGCAAGGGACTCTTGCAGATAGGTGTGAGACAGAAGGAATAAGGGACATACTAAGTGTACTGCAAAGGAAGTTTTTAATTAGAAACGGTTAAATGAAGCTGCAAACACTGCAGTTAGATTATATCCTTGATCGGTACAAGCCCCTCTACAAAGATGGATCTAATCTAAGCTGGGCATGACCTCAATGCGGCTTCGCCGGGGAATTCAACAGAGAGACAGCAAAGATGGACACCAGCACTCTAGCAAAGCATTGATCACCAAGAGACTGCTGCAGTCACGTATTAGGCCACCACTTTCACACAGCTTTCAGGCCTTATTAACTCCCCTTCTCCCATTAGCCATCCAAACACCAGGTTCAGCCTCTTTCCAAGCTAGAGTCTGCATGTGATCAATTAATATTGCTACAGCTTGCCACAGCAGCCCCAGAGGGCTGCAGGACTCGCATGCTGGGGTTACACAAGCAGTGGGGCAGCTGGATCTCGTCTCCGGGCTCTGCAGCTCCTATTTCTTTCTGCCTCCTCTCTCCTTGAGCGCCAGGTGAATGAGCGAGCCGCTCGTCATGTTGTAATACGCCAGAGAGTTTGAATCTTTGATGAAGATGCCCTGAGGAGAGAGAGGGGAAAGAAAAAAGTCACAACAGAAACATTAATGGCCCTCTTGCCCCCTGCTTGCACAGCCCCCACGATGGACACAGCCCTCGGCCCTTAGGATACTGCAGTCTCCAAAAGCAAAACCCTGCGGAGATCTCAGAAGACTGGCACTGGTGGAGGGGGAATTACAAGAGCACAAACAGCCAGTGTACATCCCTACACATATATGGGGCTTGTGGTCACCACTACAAATAAGGCTATTTAGGGTTTTTTTCACCTTCTCCCTCCCCCTCTGAAAAACACAGTTAAGCTGCATTTGTTGCTAAGGGTCCCCAGGCTGGGGAGGCAAGAGCACAAAGGGCACTGCTTAGGCAGCAGCTTGGGTATGTGCAGACACAGGACTACAAGTTCTTCGCAAGAAACAGCCTCTCTAGCAGCTCCAGTCGCGGTAGGAAGAGGCAGCGAAACCTTTTTCCTTCCATGTTTTGGGAAAACCCTTTGGAGTCACCAGGGCTTCGGGGTATTTCCCCCCTCTTTCCAGAACACGCACCACAAAAAATTGCTTTATTTAATGTGAAAACAATCAAACAAGCAAGCAAAAAGCTTTTCACAAGAGAGTTGCGATGAAGTACTTGCCTTGGTGAGCAACAGGACACTACGATCCTGCTAGCACTTACACTGAGGATGTCACAGCCTTCATTTGCAGGAGGCTGATTTCAGAGAAAGCCACCAGGCCTCCAAGGCCTCACGTACAACAGAAAACGTGAACATCCACCTATTAACTTGATGCGACCTATTAGGGGCCCTCCTTGGTAAAATACTGTGCAATACCACAGCCAACAGAGCTGTGCCAGCAGGAAAACCACTCCCCTCTGCTTTCCCTGCTACCGAAGTGGATGCATTTGTGATTTTTCCCCACTTTCTTTAAATAGAAAGTCAGTATTTCTGTGGCAAAGTACTGAAATAAAGCAGCATTCAAAGGGCTTACACTCACCTCATACTGCAGCTTTTGTTTCCCAGCTGGCATCCCTGTGGCCTCATGTATCTTAACCTTTATAACGGATACCTGGGAAGAATCAAAGGGCCTGTTTTGTACAAGCAGCTCCCCCGGCCTCACAATCTCCCTCGTCAAGAGGCCGCAGCAGAGGGAGCACCCAGAGTTTTACAGCTCCAGTCATGCCGGTCAACGGCTGCTCCCAGAGCAAAGACGTTCTGCAACAGGGGGTAAAGGCTGGGTTAATAAACAACATACCTGGTCTGAAAGTGGGAGGGTGAACACCAGGACTTGGCCGTTCAGCTTCCATTCAGTCTTGTCCTGCATGTTGGGAACCTGGACTTTGACTGTGACTGGACCCTACAAGAAAACAAAGGTAACATGTCTCACGGGCAAGGCAAGTCAGACCCTGATAACACAGAAGCAGACAAGTTATTTACAGACATTTCTGATACTATCATGTCTCACACAGAACATCTTTGCCTTCAGTGCTAAGAAAGTCACTGAACAGCTACCAAAATTACATATTTAGCTGGATTTCCCTCACTAGTCCTTGCCATTCACTAAGAGCCCATATGCTACTAACAGTAAAGTTCTTGCATTCAGCATTACCTGAACGCAAATATACCAAAGCATTAAGCAGGAGACAGCCTCACTCTGCACGTGACTGGGAAGACATTATTCCCTTCTTAAAGTATTTAAAATTCAATCCAGGAGGAAGGCAATATTCAGGAAGGAATTCAGTCTAATGTTCAGTTCCCATTACTAAGGAATATAGCATGTCATGATGCTAACGTGTTGACATTGAGGTATTAAATCTCCCTGCATTTGCAGCTTAGCAGTCTCCTGATTAAAAGCCGATTAGCAGCTTGAGCTCTTCTTTACATTGAAATGAACCCACTTCTTACTGTCCTTAATTACTGTACAGAAAAGCACCACTTCACTAAGCTGCTGTACGCAGCATTGCTCTCTTTCCAGTAAGATATAAAGTACCTAAATGTTCTCAGGAATGACAGTAGAAAGGAGCCCTCTAGGGAAGTCACATTCTCTTTGCATGCCATTCTCTGTGCATCGGGCCCTTGATTTCACATCCTCTTTAGGCACAGGAAGCTTCTGCAGGGTCAGAACTCCAGCTCTTCACAGTGGCTGTACGAGTGCAGCAGTGTTTGAGCATACCTTGTTCCTGCGCAGAAACTCCTCTTCTGGCATCAGGCTGTCTTCACTCTTCAGCTTCTTCGAAACTGGCTCATCCTCCATAGGCGGCGGCGGGTGAACGGGAGGCATTGGAGCGGGGGAAGGAACCGGTGCCACAGGAGGAGCCGGAACAAATGCTGAAACGGGACAGAAGGGGGAACAAAACTTGCAGTCACACACATTGAGCGCGCAGCAGATACTTCCTTATCCAAACACCTCAGTGGGCGGGCAGCAGCTGAGAAAAATGCTACATTATAGTGAGGAAGTCAGCGCAACTGATGGCAGCAGGCAGGCTCAGCCTGTTAGACAGTCATTACTACAGATACAGTCCAGGCACAAGCAGCACAGAAGCTTCCTGCAGCTCTCACAAAAGGGAAAAAAAAAAAAAAAAAAAAAAAAAAAAGCAGCTCTGCCTGACACAGAGCTACGCCAGCCCCTCGGTGGAATTAAAATACTGTTTTCACATTGTGCTTTTCAACTTAAAAACCTAATGCTATTAAGTTGCTATAAGAAACAAGCCTAGACAATCGCTTCTCCTTCTGCAGCAGGAGCTTCTGCAAGACGCTGCAACACCCAGAAAGGCACAAGGGATAACGGTGGTCAGGTTCCCGGGGAAGCCAGACGGGTGGAAATATTCCACCAGCAAGGCAGAAGCTCACACTGTATTTCTCACTTCAGCAGGAGGTTTAAGTCTAGAAGCAGGAGTATTGCCAGAAATGTTGTATCAACCACCGAAACCTTCCTAACACAGGTTAGGAGTTACCAATCCCAGTACCTGCCTTCATGAAGGGAGATGAAGAGGCCAAGGCGGGGGGCTAATCGAATCTCAAGCCCCTATAGACAGGAATCGGTTGACAATTAAAGGACCGGGGTTACCAACCTGTTGGGACAATCATGGGAGGAGGGCGGGGGCTCATGATGGGCGGAGCAGACGGTGGCATGGGGACGACGTTGATCCGCGGCGTATGGATTATCGGGGGCATGGGGGCGGCTATGACGGATCCCGGCGGCAAACGGACCACCGAAGTCATGGGGGGACGAGGCATGACTGGAACTGCAGAAACCACCGCGGCGCGAACAGGGGGAGGCATCTGGAGAGAGAGAAGGTATTTTTGTTGGCAGATACACGGGAACGATGTCAGTGCTGCTCAAAACTCAGCTGGAACTCCAAGAGCGATATGGTGAGGGTTTCTGCTGGGCAGATTTGTTGTGAACCTTTGCAGGTCCACTGCATGGACGACTGTGAAATGGCAAAGAAATTTCCCTCCTTTGTCTTACAGGAGGAGCTCAGAGTCAACGACAAGACAATTTAGAGGCAGCGGGACATGGGAGAGAGTGAGGCACCCGAAAGCATTTTTCGCCTACCAGGGTGTTTGTTCTGCGTTACGCCTTTCCACCCTTCCGTCCAGAAGGCTCCCAACCAGCTGCCAGCCACGCTTCCTTCCTCAGATTTCTCACAGGCCAATTCTTGCCTCTGCCCAGCTGATCATCTATTCCAATACCCCCAATAATGAGAAACTGAGAAACCCCACCTAGATTTTTAGTTTCAATTTCTAACAATAAATTAAGGAGGTTCCCTCTGATGGTACAAGAGCAGCCTTAACTCCAACTCTGATTCCAGCCAGTGCCCTATGACCACTGGGCTTTGTTAGGACTTCCTTCCAATTAACTATAGCTACAGCCTCTTGCTTCTGGAAGCCCAAACACTTACTGAGGGCGGGCGAGGAACGGATGTGATGGGCTGAGCACTTGCTGCGGGGTTCGACACTGATGAAGGAGGAGGTGGCTGGGGAATTTCATTGGGTTTGCTGGGACCAATCTTCTCTTTGCTATCATCTTCTGGCACCAGTCCCTTGGCCTTATGGATGGCTTCGATTTGCTCTTGAAGAGTGATATTGGCCTGAGCAGCTTGTTGGGTGCGGGCCATGCTGCCTGAGTGGCCATCCCAGGTCACCTTAACAACATAAAATAGATCAGAATAATCTCAGCCTGTCAAGGTTATAAGGAAAATCAGGGATAAAAGAGAGAATTCATACAGAACAAAATGTAGAGAACTTCCACCCCTGAGCACGCAGAACACTTAAGAATCCATCAAAGCAGAGTTTGCACACTACCTTTTCTTCTGGTTTCTGAATTTCTTCTTCACCGATCTTTTTACCAATAGCAGTCTCTTCCACACCAAAGATATCCGTACGGCGTTCTGCCAGCTGCTTCAAACTGCTTTCAATATCCAAGCCTGCAGAAATACACAGACACAAAAAATGTTGTATTGCTTGGGATAAGACTGACTCAAACATGATCGAACCTCTTTTAATGATTTTTAAACCATTTGGTACCAAAGAGTGGGTGCAGTGTTGCCTTTTCCAGAAGGGACGGCAGCTGTACTGCAGCTGAAGAGCTTTGCATTCCACTTCACGGAAAGGCTCCAGTGTGCTCATGACAAACTTACCCACATAATCATCAGGAAGAGTCAGCTTTAAGATGGTCCTTATCAGTGGAATGGTGGGGTACAAAGCTCACAGAACTAATCTAGGAACTGGGTTTCGCAAGGCAGGTATTCAGACTAACCTGGGGCATAAACTTCATCGTCGCTCTGTTTTTCACGGATAGATCGATCACGTTGCTCCAACCACCGAGGATCTAGGAGCCCAATCCGCATGTGCTCTTGCATTTTACTGGCAGGAATTTTCTCTCCAGTGATGGGAGAAACAAGATACTCATCTGGAGCTGGGGCCGGTGGTAATGGCTTTGAGGCTGGAAAAACAAAACCACAGTGTTAAAAAACACATTACCATAGGAAGCAGCCTAGAAAAAAATGCAATATGTGATCATTCAGTACAAAATTAAGTTGCTCTTCACCAGAATGATTTACCTTTGGGATCATAGTCTTTCCGCACAATCACCTGATCTGGTGTGGGAGGAAGAGGTGGTGGCATTGGAGTGTCTGGAGGAGGAGGAACCTTCTGACCTTCATCTTCGTCATCTGAGCCCTTATTTAAAAGGGAAAAAAAAAAAAAAAAGTAATCCATCTCATAATTAAGTGTCCGCAGTCAAAAATCTACACAAAACATTTACCAGAACAGCACAGAAATCCTATGCAGCACTGGGATAACTTATACAGCTTCTATTTTTAATCCAGACAACTCTGCCACAGTAGCTCCTCAGCTTCCACATTACCACAGCATGGCCAGCAGGGGCTTATGGTTAACCAAGCTCTTGTTCTTGGTTAAAAGCCAAAATAACTAACATACTATGGGAAGAGGAAGAGCTTAAAATGAGTCATCTCTGTGCTTCAGGCTCTGCACAGAAGAAATATCTAAAGGCTTGATCACAGAAATAAAGTTCATACCATTAAGGTGGCAAAATTTCAGGTATTTATCACTTTAAAACTGTTGTGGACTATGCTAAGAATATCATACTCCAGTAATTCAGCAGCAACAGGTTGCTCTGAAGTGCCATTGGAAAAAAAACAAACCACAAGAAAAAAAAAAAACACTAATTTCCTCATGAAACTGAGCAGCTTATTAGTAAGAATAAACTACACTCAGATCTTATGGGACTCAATATTTATCTTAAAGCTGAAAGTGTTGGCTAGTTACCTCATCCATATCCTGCACTTGTGTGTCCTGATCCGGCTGTGGTGGGGCCTCATCTGTTTTCTCTTGCTTTTCATCTTCTTCATCTGATTCCACCTCCATTTCCACCTCCTCACTTTCCCCAAACTTCTCATAACGTTCCTGAATCAGGATGCGAGCTCCCAACTCTTCTGGAGTCGTGGGAGGAGGGAAATTCCCTGCAATGCAGACAACTTCTTACTTTCCCTATTTCATTTAATTACCAAACAGGCAGACAGAAGTACCGGTTGCTCAGAGGAAAAGAAGTTTCTTTAAAAAGCAGCAGCATCAAAAAGCTCAGAGGAGCAAAGGTATCTAGAAAGGAGCGGACTGAGCCTAGACAAACACCCGTGACAGCTAAAGACAATGGACTCTATAGGAGAAAGCAAGCACTAGAAACTGGGACAAGTGCCACTTCCCCACTTGCATCTGGACAGCAGACACCAATGCGCCCCTGAATCTCATGCAAAGACAACATCCCCGACTCGTGAACAAAGAGCATCCTGCACACAATCATTAAAAGGCCCTTTTTTTGATCTTTGAAAGCTATGCAGCTGTAAAAACTGATGTCCATTTTAAACAGCATTTGGGGATCTCGCAGGAAGAAAAGCAAAAACCCCAGTCATAAGCAGCAAAGTTTCACAGAGAGTACAATGTTTAGCTGCAGAACCTTGCTCATTGGGCTGGAAGTCAACTGTTTCCACCACCACAAAGTCATGCCAGTCAATCTGGGCATAAGCAACGCGCTCCTTTTCTTTCTCCTCCTCCTCTTTCTTTCTCTCTCGTTCCTGGAATTTTGCCCACTCCACTCTGTAGTACACCTGTGCAAGGGGATACAAAATATCACATCCTAAACTGGAAAACACATCATAACCATCTCTACGACACCTAAAAGTTTGTTATAAATTCTTTTAGGAAGCAATTTTACAAGCATTACTTGGGAAGCTTGACAGAGCATGTTATATTTAACTTAAAAATGAAGGTTTGCCTTCATTTTTTGAACATTTCATTGATCAAAATACTCCAGCTTTGTAAAGCAGCTTTCTGAAGCTGCAACTGCAAGGTGCTCGGATTAAGACTATACTTTCCAGATACGATGTGGTTTGGGTATCACTTTTACTTTAAGCTCTTGAAAATGGTGTAGTGCACAATCAAGGGCTCAAAGTTCCCATGTACTTTGAAAGCTATTGAAATATACCTTATGTACAAGAAGTATGTACACCTCTGTGCTCTCACACATAAACTCCTCCCAATACTAGCTATTAGTTTAAAAAGCAAGCTTAAGGACCCCGATATTCAAGTGACTCTTGTCAATATGCTATGGCCACTTTATTTTCTCTTAATCAATTAGAAGCACCAAAAAGGAAGAATTCAAAACCACCCAAATGCTTCAGCAACTTTGGAAATCATTCATATTTTACCTGATCTAGGACTTCTTTGGGATTTTCGGCCTCCTTCTTGAGTTTCATGAGCAAGCCTTTAGGTGGGATTAAGATCTGAAACAGTTTACATGACAGTTGGTGACATTTTCTTTCACCAAAGCCTTCTCAGTACCAATTACACTCTTTCAACATTCCTAAACATACAAGAGCCCTGAGGCTATGTTTCAGCTCTCCTAATACGAGTTACTAGTTACCGCCTATATTTGCGCTTAAAATATTCACTATTGGATCTGCTATCCTTTCCCCATACTTTAAAAAAGCAACTTCTACCTGCATCACAACAGTGTCTGAAATACCCAAACAACCACCCACTGCATTAAAACACTGCACCCTTGTTGCCAACTAACTTCAACGCATCCACTCTAATCAGCCACAGATGTAAAGACTTCTTGAACTGCCTTTATTTCCAATCTGGCTGTTTCCTAGAGCTCCAGGAGCTTCCAAACACATTACTGCTGCTGAAGGAACAGTCACAGCTAACCTACCTTGGTGTACTGTTCAACCAGCTTAGTGAAGTAGTTAAACAGACTGTGCTGTGGCGAAGAAGTCAAACTGGTAGTTCCTTTGCTCCTTCTGCATCAGCTGAGTTAGGAACTGCCGGCCGTTGCGAGCCACAACTGTGCCGTTAGCTTCACCACATCCAAGTCGAAGGCTGAGATCGAAGGAGGATCTGCAATGAACTCAAACTCCGGGGGTGGCTCCTTTGGGACAACAGTCTCCTGGATCACCTGGGCCTGCACCTGGAGAACAGAAGAGAAACAACTCAGTGCACTCAAAAAGCTGCTACCAAGCAAACACTGGGAGAGTTCATTCGCCCTGCAGCTGAGGGAAGTTGCGACACTCCAGATGCTTGGGGAACTGCAAGGAGGGAAAAATTACTAATGCAGGATATATCCAAGCCCAAGCACTTGGGCCTACTATAAAACAAATGTCACTAAGCTCTAATGAAAGTGGAAGTTATCAAGACTCCAGGGAGTCAATCCATGGTCAGCATAACTGTTGGCCACACCAATCATGCAAAGGAGAGATCCAGTCAGTGCCCTTTTTCCATCCAACACGTACTTGGCAAAGATGCACGGAATTCTTAAGTACAGAACTACACACAATTATTGAGCAACATTTTGTATGACACATTTTGAGAGAAGCAGCCAATTTTTCTGTCAGGAAAACACAAGCAAACAAAAAAATAAAATAAAATCAGTAAATATCTCCGTGACACAGTGCATGCAGCAAGGAGTTCTAGGGCTTATAAAAGATTTGCCTATGACAGAGGTCCTAAACTGTTATAACTCAAGTGAACACTAGTGGCAAATATAAGTCACCACATACCTAAATTTAATTAAAGGATACCAATTAATACATTACTTTCTTTTACACACAATTTTAAGGAACCAGAGGGTGAGTATCTGCACAAAGAATTCCAAGCATATCAGTGCAGTCTTTACTGCAAATGTATAAGTGAAATAAGCCCTCCACTTGCATGTCTTTCAGATCCTCTGTGCAGATACCAGAGAAAGGTGGCCATGTGAGAAAGAGCCATTAGCAGCCAAGTTCTCAACAGAAGTGGCAAGGAAGAGCTCACCTTCTGGGGAAGCTGCTGCTGAGCAGTCTGCTGCTGCTGCATGACCTTGGGAATGGCAGCCGAGGGTTCCTGGGCTTTTCCCTCTTTGAACTCGCTGACTTTGTGCCGGTAGTAGGCATGGTAAGGATCATTGGGATTCAAGAAGTTAAACTTGGGGTTATTTATCTCGTTCTGACGAATTCGAGCTTCAAATTCTGGACCATTTCTGGAAGGGCAGAAAAAAAAATGTTTAGATGAACAGGTGTCACCTCAAGGGTGTCCACTTCTTTCATGGGTAGACTTGTTGGAAAATCATCTTCTTAGAAGCCAATTCTCTCTATGGGAAAGGACGTTACTGCTCGCAAGCAATCCACATCCAACAGAGCAGCCAGTTATGCAAGTTAAACACATTTGTCCCAATTCATTATACAGAATTCATGGACAGTGTTTCTCGAGACAGTTAAAACTTCACAATTACAGAGCGAAAACCATTGAAGGAGAGTCAGTGGCAAATGCCAGAAACGTAAGACACACGAGCGTCTGTTACCTGGCTACGAAGCTGGCGGTCTTGTCAACAATATTCCTGACCTCTGGAGGAGGGTAGATAATTCCCACCACAGGCTTGGCTGGGGAGGCTTCCTCTTTTGGCTCCTCTTCTGGCTGCATTAGCGACAGACACATATATACATACGTTAGTAGGTCAAGATACTAAGTTGTAATAATCTAAATCAAGAGGGTTAAGAAAAAGAACACAAGTAATATTTCAGTAACAATCTATCAGCATCGGGGTCTGAAAGCATGTTCTGGTAGGCTGCAAACTGACTCAGTTAGCTTGAAAAATTCCCTTCCCTTCTCTCAGTTTCTTCATCTGCACTGAAAATAATGAACCCAGCACACCCGTACAAAACCCTTCACTATACCATGCTTATCCAACGCTGCATCAGAACGATGCCCTCCAACCAGCAATCCAAGTGCTTGGCAGAAGCACCTACTCTGTGCTCTGCAAAACCCGCCAATCATCTTACAAAAGAGCTTCTCGTCTTCAAAGGGGCAGCAAGGGGAACTCTGAAACACTGCTGCGAGTTTTGATGGCTTTGTGGAGACTCCAAGCCAGACGGCAGCCTTGGGTAGGATATAATGTTAATGAGGATATTTTATAAGGAAAAGGGCACCATATGTTTTTCTATTTTTCATTCCCATTCCCTGAAAATGTCCAAGAAGGTGAAAGAGAAAACAACACTGCCCTTGAGGGACACTTACTTGGACACCATGCTGAGCTGCCTTGTTAATTCACATTTACGAAAGCAACCGGGTATTTACTGGGATCTAAGGGTTTATGCTCCTCCTGATGGTGCTTGCTACAGCACAGCATCTAGGCAGACACATCCCAGGCGCAGCTGCACAGTAGCCAACGTGCCTCTACAGTATTACTAGCCACGCAACAGGCCCGTTCAACATATTCTTTCAAATTAAATTGCAAAATAGCCTTTCCAGAAGCAGCTAGATCAGCTGCTTACACTGGTTTACTGGATAGGAGCACAAGGGTTAACAGCAGAGAGGGGAAAGCACAGGAACGCGAGAGCAGGAGAGCACTAAAGCTACTCTGGAGCCATATACCACGTTTACGAAAGGCCAAGAGAGGCTCCTGATGAGGCGAGTGTGCGACACAAGAACCGGGGGCACCGGAGGGCAGCACCCGCACGGGGACCAAGCACGCCCAGCTTGCCGCGGGTGTGTGGGGAACCGCCGGGGAGAAATGCAGCCACGCGGGAGCAAGAAGAGGGCGCTAAAATACTCGCGAAAGGCAGCGGAGAGGCCTGGGCCCACGCGCCGCCTACGGCCCCGCGGCTGCGGCCTGCGCCCCGCGTACCGGTTTGCTCTCGGCGGGCGGCGCGGGCTGCGCCGGAGGCATCGCTTGCACCGGTCCGGCCGGCATCGTGATCGCTGGGGGCGGCGGACGCCGCTTCCCACCCGCGGCCGCTTCTCCTCCGGCACCGGCGAGCGCGCGGCGGGGCAGGCGGTACCACGGGCGAAATGGCGGCCGCGCCTGCGAGCTGCGCACGCCCGCCGCCCGTGACGTCAGCAGCGCGCGAAGGGGGCGCGCCGGCGCATGCGCGCCTGGCGGGGGGCGGCTTGGGGACGGGGCAGGAGCAGAGCGCATGCGCCGGGGAAGGGCCATTAACCGGCCACGGGAGGGGCGGGGCCTGCGCGGTTGCCGTGGCAGCGGGAGGGAGGGGCGGGTCCCGGGGCGGGTCCCGGGGCGCAGGTTCCCTCCCAGCGGGTCGGCACCGGCCCGGCCCGGCGCGGAGGGTCCATCGCGGCGCGTGGGCTCCATCCCAACACGGCGGGTCTGTCCTGCACGTAGGGCCCACTCCGGCACGTGGGGTCCGGCCCGGCACGTGGGGTCCACTCCGGAGTTTGGGGTCCAGCCCGGCACGGGGAATCCGGGCCGGCGCATGGGGTCCGGCGCCCCGGCATGGCGCACCTCTTGGGCAGCCCCACATGCATGGGCAGCCTGCGGGCCGACATCACGGACCTGCAAGGAGCCATCGCCGACGTGTTCTCCCGGGCCGGGGCGGTTCGTTACCCGTCCTGGAAGTTCCCCGACAAAGTGTCGTGCGAGCTGGACCTGGTCGAGCTGCTGGAGCGCTACGACTACGTGGAAGATGACCTGGAGTTCAGCCAGCACGCGCACGTGGTGCTGCTGGAGCTGGTGATCGACAGGTGGGAAGGGGAAACCTGGGTCCTTGTCCTGGCACAGGGGCCCTCAGAGCTCCCGGGAAGGCGCCCCAGCCCTGGCACTGTCACTATAATCTGCATCGGGCCCTGGGGATCAGCTGGGGCTCTCCAAGGGCCTTTACTGTGTCTCCTCTTTGGAATGTCATTGCACAGGGCTGTCACACGGTGCCTGCTGCGCTGCCCCGCTCACCGAACAGCCCCCAAACCCTGGGAATGCTCAGGCCCAATGGCAGCTGCCCCTGGAGGGACGGGGAGGCAAAAGAGCCCTTGGCGAGCGGCATTAGGGAGAGCAGCCCTAGATGTTAAAGACAAGCTGCTCGTGCAGAGCTGGCTCTGGGTGTCTGGCACTAAGAATTTGGCCTTGGTATCCAAATTGTTTGGATTTAGTGCCCCAAACCTCCTGGAACTGGCTACTGCACTGGGCATCCATCCCCTCCGCTAAGCCCTGCAAGCAGAGCTGTGTCTTTGCAGGTGCAGGAGGGTTTTAATCCCACCAAAAGTTGCTCCACTGAGTGGTTTGAGTGTTGGTATCCGGCCTCCTTGGCCAAACTCAAGTTGTCCAGAGCATGGGGAGGGAGCAGAACCTCTTTGCCGCTGCCCTGGCCCTGCACCGTTAAATGCCAGTGGCTCTTCCCCTGCTGCAAATGCTCTGTTGCTCTAAGCCCTGTTTTGTTTCTGTCCAAGAAGGCTCCTCCTGCTGCTTCAGAGCTTCACAGGCTACGTGGAAAACCTGCTGAGCGAGAAGGCGATCCCCGCCGTGCAGCCCGTGGGACCCTGCATGTCGGCGGGGCTGACGGTGCGCAAGTTCTGGAGCAGCATGCTGAGGCTGGGAGCCCTCTGCCAGCAGCTCCTCACCGAGGTGGGACGTGGGCGCCCTCCAGCACCGCGAGCTGAGGGCAAGGCTCACACTGATGGCCCTTCGCTCAAGGCACAAGCTGCCTAGGGTTTGCTTTTGCATCTTGCAGAAGTCACCGTCCCTTTCTGGGGTGCCACATGGCATGGGTGGCAGTGCGGGGGTGACAGAGCAGGAGGAGCTCTGCCCTGGCCGTGGTCTCGTAACGATTCTTCTGGGTTACCCATGAGACAGGAACAAGAATGGGAGTTAGGGAACAAATTTCACTGTGAAACTAGAGCCTCTGCCTGGCTGAGATCATAGATATTATGGCTGGAAAGCTACCTGGCAGCTTTTAAAATTCAGTTCCCTGGCATCCTCCATCAGGGAGTACCCATGGCCTGTGTGAGCAAGTTAGGCTTCTGTTCATAGGCCATTCATCTTATTTGTAAGATATAGATCGGTAAGACATTTAAGTTATAGAGCACAATAAATAGGAAACCCTGACTGCTTGGTGACACTGCTCCTCCTACAAGTTCCTGGAACTTCCCTCCTTCCAAGAGGCCTCGCTGCCCTTGTAGTCACTTGCCTGCACTCTCCCTGGTGCCCCATCTCCACATTTAACATCTTTGCCTTCGGTTTGATGTGGATCATTTGCTACTGACTTGGTTGCACTGTGCAATCTGGTCCCTGTGTTTCTCTGCTGTGCTCTCTCCATCAGAAAAATAATAGCAGAAAAGACATCCCCACACTGAAAGCTACCCCCGAGCGTGTGAACACCGAGAAGCAGTGTCTGAAGAGCTGTTCGCCTACAGTTCCAGAGCCCACCTCATCCACAGGGGTTGTCCAGTCCACCTCTTTGTGCCTGTTGCAGAACGTCTCGCACAGCTCCCTGCCCAGGTCTGCGCGGAGCGTCACGGAGAGCGTCTCCACGCAGACACCCGAGTCGCCTCTGGCGCCCTGTGACGTGTGTGCTAGTGCTCAAGCCAGCCTCCGGGAGGTGAGCAGAGCCATCGCCGGCATCTGCCAGAGCCAGAACATCCCCTCGGCTCTGAGCAGATTCCACGAGACGCTGGAGGAGACCATGGGTAGGAGGACCCTCTCTGCAATGGACATGAATTACTGGGCCTCTGAACAAAGCAAGGACCTCTCCCGGATCAGCAAACATCTCCACATGCTGCTGCAGCTGATAAACCCTCTGAAATCGAAGCTGGAAGAAGCAGACAAACAGAAGGATGAGCTGCAGAAGAAGGTGGAGGAACTTGCCAGGTTGCTTCAGGAGGAGAAGAAAACCCAACAACAGCAGAGGAAGGAGGCTGAGCAGTCCCTGGAGGCAAAGAAGAAAGAGCACTTGGAGACTGTAGCCAAACTGGAGCGGGACAAGGAGGACCTACGGAGAGGTACAGTGTAATTCCCTGCATCCCCTCCTGAGACAGTGTGTATTTGCAGGAGAACCACCAGGGCCATGATAAAGTCTTGGTCCCACTGCAAAGAGCAGGGTTTTTGCCTTGGATTTTAGTAGACCCAAATGTCATCAGCAAACGCCTGTTCCCTTTAGATTCACTCCTCAGCTCCCAGGTGTTTTCTCCATAGTCCTGTGACTGAGAGACCCAGAGAGAAGCCTTACTGTGGATTTTCCTGTATCATGGAAATCACCCCTTCATCCGTCCCTTGACAGAAACCGTTAGCAGTTCCCCCGGAGCAGATGAGGGTTGATGCACTGGGACCGCTGCGCTCCCCGACGCTTCCTTTGCCCAGCCCCTCCATCTCCCCTCCTCAGGGTCTCATTTCCACCCCTCTGCAGCCTTCACAGGGCTCTCCATGCCCGGTCGCTGCACAGCATCTCATGCCTACTCCCTGCTGTGACAGCCTGGACACTGGAAACTGGTTGTCTGTGTCCTGTCACTGACTTCTCTCTGCTGAAGCAAGGCATGCTACTGTTACTGGATGAGGAATTCTTAGACACAGTCTTTTGCTGCCTCCTTATTGTAGTTTCACTGAAGAACTGTGAAAAATTTAGCTGAGTTTTCTCATTGATTTAGGAGCTACTCTGCTGGAAGAGCGAATCTCTACCTTAAAGGAAGCACTGGCTGCTAAGCAAGCTGCTCTGCAGGAGCTGGGTAAGGATCCTTGAGGCTTCATCCAACTGGCACATCTCATCCAGAGATCTTGCTCTCACCTCATGCTTCTTTTGCACATATGTAACTGCTGACTCTCCTGAAGTCACTCATGCTTAGTGCTGGTGGGCAGGAGAGATGAACCGTAACAGGGTGTAGGTGACTTCCATCGTTATATTGGCTCAACATCAGCTAGTCAGAGTGGGACAGACAGGGACAGGAGCAAGGTCCCCAGCTCCTCATGCCCACATAGATGACCAGAGAGTGTGTTGGCCGGGGGAAGGGCTTTGTGCCTTATGGGGCTGGAAAGAATCCATGCAACAGCAGGATCCATGCTGGTCATCCCAAGTCGTGCTGCTGCCCACTCAGCATGCTCAAGAGCAGGATCTCTGCCACCCAGCCAGGCAGCTGTGTCTGCAGGAGGAGGAGAGAGGGCCCTAGGCCTTTATCAGCCACCCTTCACATCTAAATGTGCCCAGCCCTCCTGTCAGACCTGCCTCATCTCCTCCTCAGGGCCTGTTGAGGGTGGAGGGCCCCATGAAGGCGTCTTGTCTCTGGGAGCTTCCCCCCTCCTGCCCAGCTTGGGCTGAAGGACACCTGTCTCCCCAGAGGTGACCAAGAAGACCCTGCTGGAAGACATGAGGACCAAGATGGTGGCCAAGAGCCAGGTGCTGGAGCTGCAGGAGAAGGTGCAGCTGCTCACTGGCCAGCAGGAGGGCATGGGCCAGGAGCTGAGCGCCGTCACCACCCAGCTAGAGAAGGAGAAGGCCAAAGTGGAGAGTATGCTGAGGCACGAGGAGGTACGACCAGGCCTGCTGCCTTCAGAGCTGCTCTGTGGCACCAGCCACGGGCCTGCTCTGTCCCTCCACCTGGTAACAGGCTGACCATGGGCCAGCTCCTGCTCCCCCTGACCTTGAACCAGGTGGAGAGGGTGAAGAGATCCCACTCATGGTCCTGTTTGGCAACGTGTCCGATGTGCCCACTCTCAGGCAGCACCAGAGAGGTGGCTCTGTCCAGCAGTGCTGCGCTTTGGCTGAGCCCTCCTTACCCAGTTCCCCGGGGTGAGGACCTACCTTCCCCAGTGCCGCTTCACTGCCTGCCTGGCTGCTGCCACGAGCCGTTGTCTGCTTGGGTTCTGCTTTGGGTGCTCCCAGGTTGAAATGGGTGCTCCCAGGTTGAAATGGGTGCTCCCAGGTCTTTGCTTGTCCTGGCTTAAAGGCAGCAAAGACCTGGGGCAGTGGTCACTTACGCATTTACCTGTTCCACGCAGTCCCTCCAGGCCAAGCAGAGTGCTCTGCTGCAGCAGCTGGACAGCCTGGACCAGGAGTGTGAGGAGCTGCGAGCCAGTCTGGGAGAAGCCGAGGAGGACAAGGCCAGACTGGCAGAGCAGCTGAAGGAGAACCAGGACAAGTGGGAGCAGAGTGGGTGCCAGCTGGAGACACAACAGGTCAGCACAAGCACCCAGCCTCCAGGAGCAGGGCACCCCTTCCTCGGCCAGGGGGCTGCAGTGGGACACAGCTCTGCTACGGGAGTGACAAGAGCCACCCGCTGTCCTGTCCTGCTCCCCTGTCCATTGCTAGGGGTTTCTCAGCAGGGTTCCTCAGAGACCATGTGTGACATTGCCCTGGCTGCAGCCGGGTGACCATCTCCACCCAGCATGGCAAGACCGTCTTCCTCAGCCCTTGCACAGACAAATGTGCCGATTTTCCACAGGAGGCTACACAAAGTGGAGCAGGAGGGACCACCTCCTCAGTCGGCCTCCCGTGTCTCCAAAGTGCATGTTTCTGGACATGCACAATATTTAGTGGTTGGACTTTTGTCTCAAACTCACACAGGGACCCTTGCAGTTAAGAGTGCTGCAGCTCATCACACTCTTGTAGGACATCTTTATCCCACAGGGAAAGGGAGCTTTCCTGGGGAGCTGTGCAGAGCTGCGTTTTGAACCCCGCGGTCTGCCCCTGCATTGCGCTGCAGTGGGCGTTGGGAGGGCGTTCTGCAAACCTCACTGACTGCCTGCTCTGCTCTGCAGAAGCTGCTGGACACGGTGCAGCAGGAGAAGCTGGGCCTGGAGCAGTCCATCTCCGAGCTACGCACGAACGTTTCTGGCCTGGAGGAGATGGTCCAGAAGCTGAAGGAGCGGGAAAGGCTGCTGGTGTCCTTCCCGGAGCTCCACGTCCCTGTTGAGGCACAGTTTGAGAGTAAGGGAGAGGAAGGGGTAGAAGGCAGAAGGCAGAGGAGGAAGGGGAGCTCCCACAGCCTCCCTGTCCCACTACCCCCTTCCCTGGGACTCACGGGGGATCGTGGTGGCCCCTGACGTGTCCGTGCTATTTTAATAGCTCAAGTCGTCCCACAAATATGAGCAAGTTGCAGTTGGGAAGGGTCCAGTCGCTGGGCTGTGCTAAGCTGGTGCCGGCGTGGTCACTGGTCCTCACACCCCTGTTCCTGGCCTTCCCTGCTGACAAAAGTCAGGACCTCTCTGACCATGTCTGGGCAAGTAAATAGAGCAAGGCCAGGGCACGGGCTTGGGGGTGGCTGGTTGTTCCTCGCTGTTTTGTTGCTGGTTTGCTCCCTGGCACTGTTCAGGGCCCCCTCCCAGATGCCACCTCCCAGACAGTGCTTGGCTCCTTGGCCTGGGAGGGCCTCTTCCCAGTGCGCAGCGTGCTGGGAGCTGCCCTGCTGCAGGACACGAGCCTTTCCCGGGAGGAAGCCCCATGGGAGGAAGGAGGGCTGAGGAAGTGGTCCTGGGCAGCCTGGAGGGATCCTCTCCTGCAGGGTGTTTGCTCCTGGTGACATCCCTAATGGCACCAGCAAGGGGATACAGCCCTGGGGAGGTGCTGTGAGCCACGAGCCTTGCCTGAGCATCACGGCATTGCTGCAGCTCAGCGGGGAAATTGGGAGGCAGGTGCTGCCTGTCCCTCCTCCGTGCGCTGTCAACACCAGGAACGAACAGGCAGAGGGTCAAGCTCGGGCTCCTGGCGCAAGGGAGCGTGTTGGATTTGCAGGCACCGGGAACTTTGCTGAGGACATGGAGAAGCAGCTGCAGGCCAACAACATCAGGCTGAGCATCCTGGAGCAGGAGA
Source organism: Tinamus guttatus (assembly GCF_059628265.1). Lineage (NCBI taxonomy): Eukaryota > Metazoa > Chordata > Aves > Tinamiformes > Tinamidae > Tinamus > Tinamus guttatus. The sequence continues at coordinate 1,281,140 of NW_028288993.1, read as the reverse complement.
ACGCGCGGCTCCGGGCTGCACTGGCCAAGGTGAAGGCGGCAGCACAGCAGGGAGTGCTCAAGGTGGGTCCCTCGTCGGGAGAGCGGATAGAGACACCGCTGGGGCCTACGGATCCCAGGACTGTTTCAGGCAGAGGGAACGGGCTCCTGGCCCACTGATGCTGCCTCGAGGAACCTGCCTGAGCCTGCGGCAGCCGGGGCTGGTACTGCTGCCCACGCGGGCTGCGGTTGAAGCTGCAGCGCTGCTGCAGTGGCTCCTCGTTGCGAGGATCAGGGCAGGCACTCGGAGCACAGCCCTGGCATGGGGTGGTCGAGCTGCAGGTGCCAGTCCACGCAGGAGCTGCTCTCGCTAGGGGCAAAGCTGTGCTGTCCTGCCCCACGTATCCTGCTGCTGCCCCTATCGCAGCCCCAGCCCGTGCCCCAGTGCGTGCTGCAGCCCCTCCGTGCACCCAGGCAGGGCTGGGCTCCTACTGCTGCCCAGCAGGGCAGCCCTTGGGATAAGGGATTGTCCATGAGCTCCTGGGTCAGCCCTGGCACTTCTAGACAGTTCTGTGTTTCTGCCAGTGGGTTTCCCATCCTGGCAGAACCTGTACTGCCCCTGGGGAAGGCCCGGACCTGAGCTCCACGCGTCTCCGGGAGGCTGGTCTGCTGCAGCACAGGTGCTGGTGGAGGAAGGCTCATTTGCCAGCTGGTTCCTGGCTCCGCCGCGCTGCTCCTGTGAGACTGCTGCCCTGCCAACAGCCGCTCAGCGATGATTTCCACCCGGAGCCAAGGCCCAGAGCAGCAGAGCTGGGCGCGGGGAGGTTTTCACCCCCTCTTCTCTTCCCCAGCTTGTCCCACAGACCCAGCTCTGGACTCAGCTCAGCAACCAGCGCGTCTCCGAGGCTGGCACCCAGGATCCCCAGGGCCCCAGGCGAGTGAGGATGCAAAAGGGGCTGCGGAGCTTCCTCGTCTCCGCCGCCCTCTTACACCCCTTCCCTCTGCAGGCGCCCGAGCAGCGAAGGCAGCCGGGAGGACGCGGGGCCGTGCAGAGCTGCGGGTAGGAGCCCCCGCAGAGCCCCGAGCAGGCAGGGGGCAAAGCCGCTGTCCGCAGGGCCCGCGCGCGCCGCTGCGCCCTGCCTCCTGCTGCCACCCGAGGGGCTGCTGCTCGGCCCCGCCGGCGAGCCCAGGACCAGGGGCAGCGCGGCCAGTGCGGCCAGCACGCACGGCCTCTCCTCCCACAGCACCAGGAGCCGCCACAGATGGAGCTCAAGGGACTAACGGAGACACAAAGCTCTTGATGAGCAACACAGAGCTGCCTTTTGTGCCCGCAGGAGCTTGTTAGCTGTTGGTGCAAACATGAAGGGATGTTCCCTGGGGCGATGCGGGCCTTTCTTCCCTTCCCCTGCTCCCACCTGTGCTGGGTGGGGGGAAATGAGCAGAGCCCGGCCAAGCCTTGGGTTTGCGGAGCAGCGGAACCCGCTCTGCGCTCGCTCCACGCAGCAGAGCACCCTTTGGCCTCTGCTACCGCCCCTGCTCAGCGCCCAGCGCCGTCACTGCAACATCTGACACGAGGCTCAGAGCAACGCCTGGGAGGGAAAGCCTCGGGGCAGCCTGGAAACGCAGCGCGCGATCACGGCGGCCAGGGAGCCAGCGGCACGGCTGCCGGGAGGCCTCGCAGGGAAACGGGGCGCAGGGCTGGCTCCTTCAGTCAGCTAAACAGTGCGGGGACCGTCCTGGGCGCCCGGTTGCCCCAGCTGGGAAGGTGGTGGGAGCTGCATCCAGCTGATCTGTACGTGCACAAGGTGACACAGGACCCAGAAGGCTGCTCCTTGCTCTGAATTTAATAGTGACGGGCGGCTGTGGACACATATGAGGCCTCAGTCCAGCAGCCTCTGGCTGCCGCCTGGAACCAGGAGCCATCCAAGGCTCGTGGCGAGTTCCCAGCTCCACGGCATCCCCGTGACTCTGTGCTCAGTCTCTGCAGCTAATTTGCCCTGTCCTCTCTAATAAGTTAGGATAAATAAAGGAAGCACCCGACCCCCCCACCCTCCCTCCGCGAGCAGCGGGGCGATGCGGCGCCCCACAGCCCTGCCAGCCCCGTCCCCCTGCCCCGGGCACAGCGCTGGGCACTGCTGCTCTGCCCAGCCCTGGCACGGCCCTCGCTGCCCGGGAACAGCTCGCTGCAGCCCCAGCAAATACAAAAAAGACTTAGAAAAGGAGGAGGTTATTACAAAGTGGGGAGAGGGAGCAGCCAGGCCAGGTCTCTCCCATTTAGGGCCTTCACATTCTGTCTATAGCCTGTTTCCCCTTACGCCCATGGGTGCCCGCAGCTTCCTTTCCCCACCCCACTGCCCCTAACCCCAGCAGCGGCCGTGCAGACTGCCCCAACATGTCCCCCCCCGCCCCCTCGACGCATCCCAAGTGGGGAGAGTGCCAGGACGCTCCTGTCTCCCAACGGGCAGGCACCGGCTGGTGCTGCCAGGATGCGGCGAAGGACACAGCCCGGCTGGGCTCGAGCAGCAGGGCTGCCCCGCTGCAGCACAGCGCCCTGGGCCTCTCCCTGCCCCCTCCTTGTCCCTGGCTCTTCCCGGAGCAGCGGCGGATCCGTCCCTGGAGCGCGTCCATCAGGCCTGCTAGGTCTCTCCGCAGCAGTTCCCTGCAAGGCAGAATGAGGGAGGGCTGTCACACAGGGACACTGGGAGCAGAGAACAGCCCTTGGCTGGCAACGACTCCTCCCTGGCCCTCACTCTGGCACAAACACGTTCCCTGGTGACCGCAGTGGGACAGCCAGGCCTCTGAGATGGGTTCAGAGGGCCTCAGAGCCCAGCAGAGAGGTGCTTTGCTGTGTTTGTCTCTCTCTGCCTGTTCCCAGAGGTCGGAGGCAGCCCTCCTCCTACCAAGGCCACTCTGGGAACATACAGCAGGAGACACGGGGCACCAGGAAGACAGAGGCTCCAGGCCAGGAGCTGCTCTTACCCAGGATGTTGTGCTTGCAGAGAGGGCAGGTCTGCTGCAGGAGAAGCCAGGGGTCCACGCAGTCCCGGTGAAACTCGTGCGAACAGGGCAGCACCCGCAGCCACTGCGGGGAGAAGCAAAGAGGAGACATGAGCAGGGTGGGCAGGGTGCAGCGACTAGGTTAGCAGGGCCACGTTTCTGCCCATCACAACGAGCAGTCAAGTGACCCATCCTGTGTGTCCCATTTTCCTTGTGGGGACACCTCAGCCTCTACGAGCTGAGACAAGAGGAGGGTCAGACCCATAGGCAAAAGCCAGGCAGCTCCAGAGAAGCGGAACCAGGCCAGAACCAAGCAAAGGGATCACGCTCGCTGGTCAGTCCCAGCTGCGGCACCATCAGGGCTGGCTCCAGGCTCCCCCTGCAGCCCTGAGCTGCCCTGCAGCCCTACCTGGCTCTTGTGGAACTGGTCCAAGCACACGGCACAGCTGTCGATCTCGCAGGCCTGGTTCTGGAGTGGTTTGCCCGGATGGTATCGCCGGGTTTTCAAGGCTGAGAGGCGCTGCACGATGTGCTGCTTCAGGTCCAGCTGTGAAGGCAGAGCAGAGGGTCAGGCCCTGGCTGCATCTCTCCAGCATGAGAAAAGCAGAGGAGTCTGTCCCACCTCAGTATCCTGCTCCAACAGGCCTTGCCGAGACTGCCGCTGGGCCTGCACGATCACCCCCGTGCAGAGGAGCAGGGCCACGAGCAAGATGGTGTTCCAGAGCTGCTGCAGGTACTTCTGCAACAAGAGCACGGGGAGGCACTCAGGGACATGGGTCTGGGCAGGAGATCCCTCCATTCACCTCCACCCCAGCGAGGCCCCTACCCCTGCAGAGCTCCACACTCCTCTGACAGCTACAGCAACACCAGGGACGCTTGTTCTGCCCCCTCCAGCTCCACGGCAGTCGCTAGGAGCCGCGTGCTCTGCTCCTTCCATACCAACACCCCGGCTGCACGGGAGCCCCAGCGGGAGCCGCTCACCCACCTGGACCTGCGAGCTGTTCTCTCCCGTGCAGATGACTCCCTGCCACTCTCCATAGAGGCCCCCTCGGGAGAGACCACAGGTTGACCACAGCGTGAGAGTCACTCCCTGCAAGGCAGGACACAGCATGGCCGTGTCAGAGCACGGCGCGGCGTGAGGGTCCTCAACCCTGCGCCGCACAAGCCGGAGCCCCCACACCCCGTCAACAGCACCAGCAAGCCCGGGCACCTTGCGGGCACTGCTTGGCCAAGCAGGGGGGCAAGGGGGAAGGAGCCTGGAGCAGAGAAGTGACCACGAGAGGGCATTAGGGCCCTCAGATCTGATGAGGAAGGGCAGCGGGATCGTGGCTTGCTGCAGGGCTGCAGCTCAGTGGACAGGGGTGGGAGGGAAACAAGGAGATGAAGTGCGAGTGGAGAGGTGAGGAAGAGCCGCGGGCGGCAAAGCACCACGCGGGCAGGTGCCCAGCTCCAACCGCCGCAGCGCGTGGAGCGACGCGGCGGGGAAACCGAGGCGCAGCCTCAGCAGCCTCTGCAGGTTGAGTGCTCCCTGCAGCGCCAGCGGAGCCATCAGCTAGGGACAAGAGCAACAGCTCGGCTGGGCACGGCCGTGCCCCGTGCCCCTCACGCACCAGGTTCTCCAGCAGCACTGCCTGGTACGTGATCTTCGCCGTAGCCCGGAGCCCCCTGCGAACAGAAGGTGTGAGGAACATCAGCGCTGCGGGGGGGCTGACCCTGCGCGGCCCCGGCACCCTGCAGCGAGCCCCGGGCCAGCCCGCGCCACGGCTGGCACAGGGACGGGCACGCGTGCCCGGCTCTCCCGGCTGCAGGAGGCACCTCGCAGCCACCCGCACCGCAGCTCTGGCCCTTCCAGCCTCTGCTCTCTAGCACCCGCGTCCAGGCCGGCACTTCAGGACACCGGTGACAGCGTGTGCCCCCGTGCCCATGCTGCAGGTGATGCACAGCCAGCCCGGCTCATTTATATTGAGACCTAAACGACATGGCCAAGAGACTGTCAGCCCCGAGAGCCCCGTAGGAACGCGTGGAAGAGTGCGGGTGCCAGGGAAGCAGCGGATTCAACTCAAGTCCTCCCTGGAAACACGTGTCTCATCCAGCATCCCCTGCCCCAGGGAGCGTGTTGGGTGCTGCCTGATTCCTCCAGACGAGGGACGTGATGTGCTCAAGCGCTGGCCGTGCTGCGCTGCCCCTTTGGCGGCTCCTCTACAAACCCGGTTTGCAATAAGGTGGCCTCACCGCAGCAGTGCTCCCAGCAGCTTGGTGACATTGTCTGAGGACTGGATCACGATCACGGGCTTGGCAAGAAGCTGGGACACATCCAACTGCAGCGGAGGGAAAAGCGACAGCTGTGAGCAGGGCCGGCGGCCTGGCCACCCCGTCGCAGGGCCGCCAGCGGCCTTTCCCACCTCTCGGATCGCGTTCTGGTTCAGCGCCAGGATGAGCAGCGCCGACGCCCCCAGCACCAGGGCTCGCTTCATCTGCGGACAGAGAGGGCCCGAGCTCGCACGGCCTCGATGAGCAGGGCCAGCGGCCGCGCGCCGCTCGGGCAGCCAGCGCGGGGCTGGTTCAAGGGGCCGCGTACGTATTCGTCCCTGCAGCCAGGGGTGCAGGGAGCTCCGCTGTGACAGCGGGGGACCCCGGGCCTGGTGCGGCACAGCAACGAGGGGCTGGCACTGCTGGAGCCACCCCCTTCCCGCCAGCTCTCCATGGCGAACATGGAGCATGCGGCACCCCGCGAGGAGGCACCCAGGAGGCGCCGGGGGGTCCCGTCGGTCACCTTGCTGACCACGGCGGCGGTGAAGGACTCTTCACCCTGCGCCTGCTCCTCGCCCACGGGCACCACGCCGATCCAGCTGCTCTCATCGCCCAGCGCGGGCTCCGCGTCTCCCACCTGCGGGCACCGTGGCGTTGGCGGGGCACGGAGCACAACGGAGCGCTGGTGCCCAACACTCTCTGCACCCAAAGCGCCCACGGGCTCCCTGCATTGCGCCTGGGGCTGCACGTGGAGACGTCCCCCACCCGGGGGCTGCTGCCAGCTCTGTCCAGTGCCCCCCGCCACCCCCTGCACCCCTGTGCCCAGAGACCTCCCCGGTGCCCGCAGACCTCCTGGTGCCCGCAGACCTCCCCGGTGCCCATAGACCTCCCCAGTGCCCGCAGACCTCCCCGGTGCCCATAGAGCTCCCTGGTGCCCACAGACCTCCCAGTGCCCGCAGACCTCCCCGGTGCCCATAGACCTCCCCAGTGCCCGCAGACCTCCCCGGTGCCCGCAGAGCTCCCCGATGCCCATAGAGTTCCCTGGTGCCCATAGAGCTCCCCGGTGCCCGCAGACCTCCCGGTGCCCACAGACCTCCCAGTGCCCGCAGACCTCCCAGTGCCCGCAGACCTCCCCGGTGCCCGCAGAGCTCCCGGTGCCCATAGAGCTCCCCGGTGCTCACAGACCTCCCCGGTGCCCGCAGACCTCCCGCTGCGCCCCCACAGCGCCCAAACTGCTCCCCCGTGCCCATCACCACCCCGTGCCCGGGGCCGCCCGGCACCTACCGCCCCCCAAGTGCCCGTTACCACCCGGTGCGCCCTGCCCCCCCGGTGCCCGCGGCCCTCCCCAGGGCCGCGCAGGAGCCGCTGCGGGCGCGGCGCTCACCAGCACCAGGCTGCCCCCCAGCTCCTCGTGGCGCGGGGCCCCGCGGCCCGGCGCGGCCCGGCCGCCCAACACGGCGCCGCGCAGCGTGTACGAGGCGCCGCCGCGGCGGCCCCCGGCGCCGGCCACGGCCACGTCCACGCGGGCGGCGGGCGGCGGCCCCGGCACCCCCCGGCACAGCGCGAGCAGCGGCGCCAGCAGCGCCGCCCGCACCGCCGCCATGGCCGCCCCGGCCGCCCCGCCGCCCCCTGGCGCCGCGGAGGAGCCGCCGCCGCCGCCCCTGCCGCGCCCGCCGCCGCCGCCAGGGGGCGCCGCCGCCGCCAGCGCCACCGCGCGGGCCACGGGGGAGCGGCGGGAGCGAGGGGCCGTGTGGGGAGGGGGGACGTGTGGGGAGGGGGGACGATGTCGAGGCACGAGGACAGCATGGAGGCACGGGGACAGCATGGGGCAAGGGGACGTGTGGGGAGAAGGGGCGGCGTGGAGGCACGAGGACAGCATGGAGCGAGGGGACGCGTGGGGCGAGGGGATGTGTGGGGAGGGGGGACGATGTTGAGGCATGGGGACAACACGGAGGCATGGGGACAGCGTGGGGCATGGGGACAGCATGGAGGCATGGGATAGCAGTAGGGCATGGGGACAGTGTGGGGCAAGGGGACAGCATGGAGACATGGGGATAGCGTAGGGCGAAGGGCAAGGGGACAGTGTGGAGGCACGGGGACAGCGTGGGGCCTGGGGACAGCATGGAGGCATGGGGATAGCAGTGGGGCATAGGGACAGTGTGGAGCAAGGGGACGTGTGGAGCAAGAAAACAGCATGGAGACATGGGATAGCAGTGGGACACAGGGACCATGTGGGGCAGTGTGAGGCACAGAGGGTGCAAGAGAGCCTGGGGACAGCGATGGGATGCAGGGACAGTGTGGGGCATGGGGAGCACTGGGGCACAGGGGCAGTGCGGACGCTTGGGGACAGCAGGGGGGCACAGGGAGTGCTGGGGCAGTTGGTGACACGGCTCCCGTGCGCACACACAGCAGCCGGGCCGCAGGGCCACACTGTGCCGGCCCGCGCGTCCCCGTGCGCAGGCGCGTGCCCTCGGCCCCGCGCACCAGGCACGTGGATGCACGGGGACCCCAGCATGCGCACCCATGTGCACATGCACGGGCATGTGCCCGCTGGGCGCAGCGCCTGCACGTGCCATGCGCTGAATTGCCCATGCGCAGGCGCCCGCGCAGCCCCGCGCACGTGCAGCCCAGCGCCGCGGCCCATGTGTGCCCACGGCATGTGCCGCGGTGGCCCTGCACTGAGCTGGCAGCGGGGGGAGGACGGATTTGCCATGAGGATTAGCCCGGCCACCCACCCCGTGGCACAGGCGTGTGCAGGGCACCGCGGCCAACTGATGCCCGGCCCGAGGGCGGCCGGTGCGCGTGGAGGTGCCCGGCAGCCCTGGCAGCGGCCACCAGGGCCTCGCACGTGGCCTGTTGCAACGCGGCCGTGTTACAACAAGGGGGCTTGTTTGCCACCTCCGGGCACCCGCGTGGGCCGCTTTGGGGCCGGGCAGACTTCTCCGCAGAGCCGTGCTAGGCGCCGTGGGGCTGGGCAGAGGCGCATACTTGCACGGATTAGGAGGGGATTAACACAAATCCAATCGGGGATGGTGCCTCCCATGTGCACCGGTGGCAGCGTTGCCCTTTCGGGATAGCCCGGTTCTCCGGCCGGTGCCTGGCCCGCTTCCCAAAAGCCGGGGGAGGCGATTACACTCATTGCCCCCAGCCAGCGGGACCAGTCTGAGGGCATCCCGTGTGCGGAGGAGAGGCCCCGATGATCCTCCTCGGCTGGGGGTACCCACACGCAGTGCTGTGCACGTGAGGGCGCCGGCGGCTTGTCCGGGGTGAAGCTCCCAGGTCTCATCCCCACCGGAGAGGTGCCCGGTGTCCCGCAGGTGCAAGGCTTCCCGCGGCCCCGGATGCTTCCTTGGGTGTCCTGGGAACAACAAGTCGAGCCAGCTCCTGCCGAAGGGGGCCGGGCAGCCGGGTTACGCAGCTACGCAATTGCGCGGAGGCGGCTGCCTAACCCGGCTGCCCGGCCCCCTTCGGCATCCCTGAGGCTGGAAACTGCTCCTGCAGCCGGATATTTCGCTCCGCAGAGCCTCGAGGCCGGTGGAACAGTTCCCAGCTCCGGATTAGCCATCGCGGCGGTTGAGCCCCTCTGCCCTCCTGCTTTCCCCCGCAGTTAAATCCGGTGGTGGCTTTTTGACGAAAGGAAGCGGGGAGGGGGTTAAACGTGCTGCCGATGGTGTTTCCAGACTCTGGATGCCGGATGTTTTTGGTATCCCAAGCATCCCGCCTGTATTTGCTTTCCCTTAGCAGAGACGCGGAGGCACTGCTGGTACTTCAGGACTATTTATTTTGGCTGGGCCCTGGAAGCCACCAGGGCTGTGCTGTGGGGACAACATGTGCCAGGGACCTCCACTGTCATCTCCGCATGCCGGGCACAGGAAAGCGGCATGGAAAATCCCCACCATGGCCAAAGCTGACGGATATCTCCGGGCTGGCACCCTCAGGTGCCCCCCTTCCCTGTGCAGAGGCTTTCAGAGGATGCGATTGCAGCTGCTCTTTCCAGCCTTTTCCCTTTGTGGCTGCCATGGGACAAGCTTGTCCTGCCGCCAGAATCCATCCAGAGGAGATGGCTTCAGTTTGGGGCAAAACTGGATGTAAGACCCATTAGCAGCCGCCATTTCACTTCAAGTCAGGCCATAGGAATGAGACAGGATCCACGGTGGGAGCAGAACCCATGGTACATCTCAGCTGGGAGCTGCTCTCCAGATACAAATACATAGTAAAACCCATCCAGCTCTGTCCCAAGCACCGCATCCTCCACCAGGACATGAACTGCAGTGAAAACACAGCTCTTGCAGCAGAGCTGACAAGCTGATCCTGATGTACTCCTTGTTGCCTGGAGTATTTTGAACACGGATATCAAAAAACGGGGACGTTCTGGTTCAGAAGCTGTCTGAAACACATGGAAAATAGATATTTTCATTAGGGTAGCCAAAAACGTGTTCTTATTTTTGCTTTTGGTGGAATAACCCCCCACGGGAGCAGCGTGGCCGTTGCCTCGAGCTCTGCCCCGCGCCGTGGGCAGGGGCTCTGGAAGGCGCCGCTGCAGGTGCAGGCCCCGCGTGCGTAAGCGCGGCTCCGATTGCAGCAACGCCCGTCCGCAGCGTGGGAGCTGTGAGGATACACACGGCTCTCCGGGACGCACCCAGCTTCATGGGACGTGCAGGGCTTCACCCAACACACAGGGCTCCACGGGACACCTATAAAAATATATCAGAGGTGAAAGGAAGACTGGGGAGAAGGCGGGCCTGCTGCTGAGTGAGCTGGGTGCCCAGCTGATGAAGTACATAGAGAAGGCAGGGCTTCTGAAGGGTTTCTCTGCTTCAATATTCACAGCTAAGGACATCCTTCAGGAAGCCCAGACCCTGGACACCAGGGAGGAAGTCTGGAGAAAGGAGGACTTTCCCTTGATTGAGAGGATCAGGCTAGAGATCTCTTAGGCAAAGCTGATACCCACAGATCCATGGGTCCCGATGGGATGCACTCATGAGCACTGCAGCAGCTGGCAGATCTCATTGCTAGGCCACTGTCCATCACCCTTGAAGGGTCACGGAGAACAGGAGAGGTGCCTGAGCCTGCAAGAAAGCCAATGTCATGCCAGTCCCCAAAAAGGGCAAGCAGGAGGGTCCGGTGAATCACAGGCCAGGCAGTCTCCCCTCCATTCCCAGAAAGGCGGTGGAGCAGCTCCTCCTGGATGTTGTCCCTAAGCATGCGGAGGACAAAGTGATCAGGTCAGTATGGATTCACCAAGGGGAAATCATGTTTAACCAAAGTGGTAGCCTTCTACGGCTGAATGACTGGCTGGGGACACGAGGGGGAGAGCAGCGGGTGCTGTCCTTGACTTCAGCAAGATTTTCAACACTGTCTCCTATAACATCCTCCAAGGCAAGCTCAGAAGTGTGCCCTAGATGAGTGGCATGAGAACCAGCTGAACAGCAGAGCCCAGAGGGGTGTGATCAGAGGTGCAGGGCCTACTTGGAGGCCTGTAGTTGGTGTTGTCCCCCATATGCTGGGTCAATACTGGGTGTGGGATTGTTCAACTGATTCATTAGTGACCTGGCTGAAAGGACAGGCTGTTCCCTCAGCAGGTTTGCTGAGGATGCCACACTGGGAGGTGTGGCTGACACCCCAGAGGGCTGCGCTGACATTCACAGGGACCCAGACAGGCTGCAGAGATGGGTAGAGATCGAGAGATGCCCCTGGAGAAGAATAACCCCAGGCACCAGTACAGAGTGGGGGCTGACTGCTGGAAAGCAGCTCTACAGAGAAGGACCTGGGGGTCCTGGTGGACAAGTAGTTGACCATGATCCAGCAATGTGTCCTTGTGGCCAAAAAGACCAGTGGTGTCCTGGGGTGCATTTGGAAGAGCATTGCCAGCAGCTGAGGGAGGTGACTCTCCCTTTGGGCTCCCCAGGACGAGAGAGACATGGAGCTGCTGGAGAGAGTCCAGCAAAGGGCTACAAAGATGACGAGGAGACTGGAGCATCTCTCCTGTGAGGAGAGGCTGAGGGAGCTGGGCCTGTTCAGCATGGAGGAGGCTATTTTCAGTGGTGTTCAGCGACAGGACAAGAGGCCATGATCACAAACTGAAGCACTGGGAGTGCCACATGAATTTGAATTCCTTTTCTTTTCTTTTCCCTTTTTTTTTTTTTTTTTTTTCTGTGAGGGTAACAAAGCACTGGGACAAGTTGCTTGGAGAGGTTGTGGAGTCTCTTTCTCTGGAGATACTCAAAACCTGCCTGGACGTCATCCTATGTGACATGCTCGAGGTGACCTTGCCTGAGAAGGGAACCTGGACTTGATCTCCAGAGGTGCCTTCCAACCTCAACTATTCTGCGATTCTCTCCACAGGGCCCATATGGCTCCATGGGACGTGCACGGCACCAAGGGATATCCATGGCTCCATCCTTGGAGTGTGTTCATAGGATACACATAGCTCCATGGGACATGCACGGCTCTGTTGGACACACATGGCTCCATGGGACACACACAGTTCCACAGGACACACACGGTTCCATGGGACAGACACGGCTCCATGGGACATGCACAGCTCCATGCGACACATGTCTCCATGACACACGCCAGGTTCCAGGGGACGTGTGCAGCTCCAAGGATGCTCACAGCTCCATGGAACAAGCACAGCTCCGCCAGACATGCATGGCAAAGCCCAGGAGTGTGAAGGGGCTGCGCTCACTGCTTGAGGTGACCCCAGCGATGCCATGGGTGGTACCTCTGGTGGCACCAGAGACACGTCAGGCAGGTGAGGGGGCGGGCGGCACCACACGGGGGACGTGTGGCCGAGATGGTGCCAGACCCTGCTCTGTACGCGTGGGCACGACAGCCCAACCGCGGCACCTCCTCCTTCCGCGGGGCACGCGGGGCCCCCCCTGCCCTTGCCCTGTCCCTGTGGCGAACAGGGACCCTCCCTGCTCTGGCTGCCGCCCCCACGGCCGTGCCCACCCCTGCTGCCCCCGCGCGTGTCCCCGGGCCCCGCGGCCCCGCTGCCCACGCGGGCAGCGCGCAAGGTCCAAGGCCGCGGGGCGGCCCGGGCGCGGCGGGGGCGGCGCTGCCGCCTCCACGCGGAGCCGCCGCCGCGGCCTTTAAGAGGCGGCGCGTCCCCGCGCGGAGCCCAGCGCCGCCGCCGCGTCGCCGGGAGCCGCGCCGGGCCCCGCGGGCCGCGCCACCATGAGCGGCCGCGTCGGGGACCTCAGCCCGCGCCAGGCGGAGGCGCTGGCCCAGGTGAGGCGCGGCCGGGCATCCCCGTGGGCGCGGGGCTGCGCGCGGGGCTGCGCGGGCACCTGCAGTGGGGGGCTGCCGGGGGACGCGGCGGCTCTGCGGTCCCCTCCGAGCGCAGCGCGGAGCCGCCTGCTTCTGCTTGTCGTCTGCTGCCGCCTTGGCCCCAGCGCGTCCCGCTCAGCTGCGCGTCCCCGCTGTCCCTCCCGCGCTGCCACTGCTGCTCCGGCCTCCACAGAGCCCTGGCCGGGCAGCAGCAGGGAGCATCCGGCCGGGCGCTGTGGGATGAGGTGGCCGTGGCCAGGACACAGCCTGGCAGCCGGCCCGGGGGGACAGGCCTGGCCGCCCTGTGCTGCCCACCGTGTCGTTGACCCCGCTGCTCTGCAGGAACCCGCGGGCACTTCGCCAGGGCAGGCCCGGCTCCAGCAGCACCCCCAGGGTGGCACAGGCTGTGTCCTGGCACAGTCGCGGCCCCGGTGGCGGTGTGGCACGCGCCATCACGCCCTGACCCGAGCGGAGGCGCTGAGCCCATTGGAGGCTGGAAAACCTGCAGTGACAGCAGTTCCCTGCTTCCTGGGTGGCTTCTGAGCTGGAGGCGGGTGTCCTAAAAGCCCGGGTGTCAGATCCATTGGGAATCCTCTGCCGGGCTCAAACGGGGCCCTGGAGAGTAGCGAGGTCCCGGGAGCGCGCAGGTTTGCCCCCATCCCACCTTTATCTGTTTACAGCCACCACCTGAGGGGTTTATCTCCCTGCGCAGTTTAATCCCGATGAGAGGGCAACTTCACTGACTTTATCTTATCGCTTGCTTTTGAAGGCAACTAAACCCCGTCCCGGGGCGCAGGCCTCAAGCCCTGGTGCTGCCAGCGTCTCTGCTCGCCCACCTCCCCGCGCCGAGAGACGCGACCCGTTCGGGGCAGCCCCGTGGGGCGGCTGGCGGTGCCGGGAGCCTGCGGGGCCGTGGGTGCCCCTTGGCACGCCGCTGCCTCCCTGATGCAATCCCGCAGAGGGCCCACGAGCCCAGAAACCCGCAGTGCCGGGCCGGCCCGCCGAGCTCCCTCGCGAGCGGTGTTGTTTTTCTCAGGGTGAAGAAGCTAATCCGGGGTTTAATTGCACCTAGATTAGCGCCATCTGAACCTAAGCGGCCTCATTAAGGGCAGGCCCCTGAGTGGTATGGCATGGGGGTGGATTTGGGTCCTGCATCATCTGGGGACACCGGGATCAGTGTCCGGGGCTGTCCTCGTGTCCTGAGGGACACCCGGTGCCGGAGGGCCAGCTCAGGGATGGCCTGGGCTGGGTTCAGCCTCCTGCTGGCCTGGAGAGGGACAGTCCCCTGCCAGGGAGCGGAGACCGCGCTGCTCGTCACACCTACGCCCGCACCGCTGGCCTCGCGGGTGCAGCACGAGGCAGCCCTCCGCTCTTGAAGGCCGGCATCGCCGCTGGCAGGGCGCGAGTGCCAAGCCTTGCTCCGCTGGTGCCTCGCAGAGGTGCCAGGGGGCTCTGGGCGCTGACCCGCTGCCCCTCTTCCCCCCGCAGTTTCGGGAGAACATCAAGGACCTGCTGCCCTCGCTCCCCTCGCAGGATGACCATTTCCTCCTGAAATGGCTCCGAGGTAACAGGCGGGGAGGGCGCTGGGGACTGCAGCGGGAGGGCGGCCTGGGGAGCCCAGGGATGCTGGAACGCGGGGCTTGGGCTGCGGCCTGGCCGGCCACGGGGGCTGCCCGGGGGGCAGGCTGCCTGGGGCCCGCGTCCGTGGCACCCTGCTCTTGGACTTTAGAAAGGTGATAAGAGCCGAGATTGGCAAAGGCAGCGGGTTTGGCAATAGCAGAGCTCACAGTCCGGGTTCCCCCGGGCTGTGCCACGGCTGCCCCGTGTCCCGGGGCCTGTCGCGAGCTGTCCTGGGTAGGGGCTGGCATGGCTGCGGGGAGCCCTGGGGCAAGCGAGGCAGTTCTGCCCAGCCCTGCGACGTGCTTGCGCCTCTCTGCTCTCTTGCAGCGCGCTGCTTCGACCTGCCCAAGTCGGAGGCGATGCTCCGCAAGGTGAGAGGGCGACGCGCTCGGGGAGGAAACCCCAGCGCCGGGCCTGGCTCCCGGGCCCTGCCTCCCCCTGTGCCGTGGCTCCGCTCGCCTATGCTTTGTGTGGGACACGCTGCCCCATGAGGGGTGCCTGAAGCTGCCCCTTCCTCTCCTGACATGGGACACCCCTCTGCTGTGCGCCCTGCTCAAGGGCTCGGAGCGGTCGGGCTCGGAGCGCTCCCCATCCCTAGCACCCAGCGTGGGAATGGAGGGTCTCCTCAGCTCAGCTTGCTCTGCCTTGCGTTCGCAGCACGTGGAGGTCCGGAAGCACATGGATGCGGACAACATCGTCAGCTGGGAGCCCCCCGAGGCGAGTGTCCCTGACGGAAGCGTCCCTTGGCCTGGGGGTACCCGATGGCCATCTGAGGGCCACGCACCACCTCGGCCCTGAAGTCCTCTCCGCTCCCGCAGGTGATCAGGAAATACATGTCCGGGGGCATGTGCGGCTACGACCGGGAGGGCTGCCCCGTCTGGTACGACATCATCGGGCCCCTGGACGGCAAAGGGCTGCTCTTCTCCGCCTCCAAGCAGGACCTGCTCAAGAACAAGTTCCGTGACTGCGAGATGCTGCGGCTGGAGTGTGAGAAGCAGAGCCAGAAGGTGAGTCCCGTCCGCCCGCGTCCTGCGGGCCAGGCTCCCTGCGCCAGCCCGCTCTGCTAGCCCACGTCCCCACCAGCTCCCGTCCCGCCCTGCTGTCCCCACCAGCCCGTGTCCCCAGCGGCCTGTGTCTTGTCCCACCCTGCGTCCCTGCCCCAGTGCCGCACGCACGTCGCAGTGCCCTTTCTGCACTGACGTTTTGGAGGAGGCCCCGGCCTGGCGCTGGCATTGGGCTGCCACCCTCATGTGATGTGCCCTGCTCCTGCAGGGTGGCCAAGTAGGAAGCCACGGGGTGCCAAGGGCTGGCTGGGAAGCCGTGGGCGGCTGGGCTGCGAGCGGCGCTTGGGCAATAACCACGGCTTCCCCACGCAAACCGGCTGCTCATGTAACTGCAGACCGCGCCGGGGCCCATCCACGCTGGGTGCAGCCGGGCTCCCCACTGTGCCAGCGCCGCGGGGGGCTGCGGCGCCGCTCTGCAGCCACCCACTCGCCCCATCCCTCGGCACGTTCCTGGGCACAGGGCCCAGCGCCCTGCAGGGGCTGGGCTCTGCCTTACGCCCTGTGTCCTCCCTTGCTCCCAGCTGGGCAGGAAGATCGAGATGGTGCTGATGGTTTACGATTGCGAGGGCCTGGGCTTGAAGCACCTCTGGAAGCCGGCCGTGGACACGTACGCAGAGGTGAGGGGCTCCGCGGTGCCTCTGCCCCCAGCAGGGATCAGCTCTGCTCTGGGCGTCTCCAGCGCGTGTCCCCGCGGGGGGGACGGATGTGCTGCTGTGCACAGCCCTCCTCCCTTGTTGTTCCCGAGCTGCTGTGTTGACTCGGGGATCCGGTCTGACTCGCTGCCGAGGGCTGATGCAAGAGCAGATCCTTGCAGGAGCCTGGCTGGGGGCAGCCCACCCCACAGCAGCTTTAAGGGATCCCTGGAGCTCATGGTGGAGCTCGAGGTGTCCCATGCGCTGCCCCACACTCCTCTGTGTGTCCCCAGTGAAGCCCAAGCAGGGAGTGGGGCAGGGAGAGGTTCAGGGCTGGAGGGCAACCATGGGGCTTCCCTTTGAATAAAGCTCTCCTCATCTTGCAGCTCCTGTCCATGTTTGAAGAGAATTATCCCGAGTCCCTGAAGCGCCTGTTTATCGTGAAAGGTGAGGCCAGCGCCGACCACGCTCCCTCAAACCCCGTTTCTGGGCCAGCACCGCTGTAACGCTCGGGCTCTGTTCCCCAGCTCCCAAGATCTTCCCGGTGGCCTACAACCTCATCAAGCACTTCCTGAGCGAGGACACGCGCAAGAAGGTCGTGGTGCTGGGATGTGAGTTGAGCTCAGGCCCTGTTGTCCGTGTCCCAAAGGCCACCCTGGCTCCTCCAGGGACTGCAGGGCAGGGAAGAGACCTGTGGGCTGCTCCCAGGCTCTGTGGGGATCCCCTGGGGATCTATCCGCACCACCGTCCCCACTGGCCTGGAATGTCCCAGCAGGGCAACCCTTTGGCCAGGTTGAGGGTTCACCTGGGGGTACTGGCCCCCCAGGAAGCCCCCTGACTTGCTGCCCTCTCTCCTGCCAGCCAACTGGAAGGAGGTCTTGCAGAAATACATTGACCCCGAGCAGATCCCTGTGGAGTACGGGGGCACCCTCACAGACCCTGATGGGAACCCCAAGTGCCCCAGCAAGGTAGGAGGAGATTCCTGCTGCCCCGCAAGCCCTCCCTTGTGAGTGCAGGTGGCAGCAGTGCCCCCTTCTTTCGCCTGGTTCCAACTCCTTCCAGATTAACTACGGCGGGGACGTGCCCCAGAAGTACTATGTGCGGGACCAGCTGTCGCAGCAGTACGAGCACACGGTCGTGGTGAACCGGGGCTCGTCCCACCAGGTCGAGTACGAGATCCTCTTCCCTGGCTGTGTCCTCAGGTGAGGCGGGCAGCCGGGCTGGCCGCGGGGCAGGGGCTCCCTTGTGAAGCGGGGCTGGGGGCGATGAGGACCAGGAGGAGGTGCTGTCCCCCATGTCAGGCCCTGACTGTGTCCACATTTTTGGCAGGTGGCAGTTCAGCTCAGAGGGGGCCGACGTGGGGTTCGGGGTGTACCTGAAGACCAAGATCGGGGAGCGGCAGCGTGCAGGCGCCATGACTGAGGTCTACCCCAACCAGCGCTACAACTCGCACATGGTGCCCGAGGACGGCTCCCTCACCTGCTCCTCGCCAGGGGTCTGTGAGTGTCCCCTCAGCGTCCTCCCAGGGTGACCTTGCTATGCCAGCCGCAGCGGGGGATGCAGGAGGGCCGCAGCACGAGGGGGACAAGTGGCCCATGTGGGGACTCGGGAGGGCTCGTGTCACCCCCGTGCACAGCAGGGGTGCGTGAGGGATGGGGTGCTGATCCCCTGCGCCCTCATGCCTGCAGATGTGCTGCGCTTTGACAACACCTACAGCTACATCCACACCAAGAAGGTCAGCTACACCGTGGAGGTCCTGCTGCCGGACAAGAGCTCGGAGGAGCAGATCCAGAAACTGGGGGACAAGATGAGCGAGGTGGCCCTCAGTAACAGCCCTTAACGCCTGCACCCGGTGCCTTACCCTGCCGGCTTCCCCCAGCCCTGCGCCACGGCCCCGCTGCATGGTGGCCCCTTGTGCCCTCTGTCACCCTGCCTCGAGGGGACCGTGAGCGAGAGACGCGAGAGGGCGCAGGGGCCGCTTCCCCTGCCCGATGTTGATGGTGGCCTTGCTGCTTTTTTGCTGGGGGCAGCCAGGGCACAAGGGAAAGACTTCAGCCCTGGTGCCCCATGAAGTCAAGCGGGGCCGAGCCTGCCCCTCATGCCAGCCCTGGGCTTTGCACCCTCTGGCTGGGGCAGGCCTCCGCTCCCTGCACTGAGCGGGGTCCCCTGAAGCACGCACAAGAGCACCCTGCACTTTTGGGGTGTGCTGACCCCGAGCGGCTGCTCTCCGGCCCCCAAGGACAGCACCGGCCCATGAAGGAGACCGACCCCAGCCCTGAGGGCCACCATGAGGACGGAGCCCCCGGGCCTGTGCCCAAGGAGGGGCAGCTGGGGCCGAGGGGCAGGGACTCAGGGGTGCCTTATGTGAGCGGGGTGGCCCCCGCAGCGCGGGGCACGCTGTGGGAGTAAAGGGATGGACAGAGCTGCGTCTCGCTTGGTCTCTGGGGATGGGGCCAGCGGTGCCACTGGGCCCAAGGGCTGGGGGACGCTGCAGGGCCCTGACCAGCCCTGTAAAAGCACCTGCTGTTTTGTCAGACCCCAAGGAGGCCCCATAACCAGCTCCTGCTGAGCTGTCAGTCACATAACATGCAAATGTTGTGTCCCCAGCCCCACAACTGGACCTGATCGTGTCCCCAACCCCACAACTGGCTCTGATCGTGTCCCCAGCCCCACGGCGACCCCGATCGTGTCCCCAGCACCACAACTGCCCCCTATCGTGTCCCCAGCCCCGCGGCGGCCCCCATCGCTCCCCCAGCCGCGCTGCCCCCTGCCCCGCGCTGCCCCGCCCTCTGACGCAATCATTGCGTCAAGCCCCGCGGCTCCCCTCAGCCCGGGAGCGAGCGGCGTCGCGCGCGTCACGTGGCTGCCAGCACCTGCGCCGCTGCCGCCGCCATCTTTCTACGGGGCGGAAGAGCGGGCGCGAAGGGGCGGGGGGAGCGTGTGCCCGCTGTCGTCCCGGCGGGCGGGGCGGCGGCGGGAGCGATGGGCGCGCGGGAGCTCGACCCGTACCGGGACACGTGGATGCGCTACCTGGGTGAGCGCGCGCGCCGACACCGCGGACCGGCACCGGCACCGCGGCTGTGCGCGGCGCCAAGGTGACCCGAGGGCTGCCCGCAGGCTACGCCAACGAGGTGGGCGAGGCGTTCCGCGCGCTGGTGCCCGCGGCGGTCGTGTGGGCCAGCTACGGCGTGGCCACGGCCTACGTGACCGCGGACGCCATCGACAAGGGCAAGAAGGCGGCGGCGGCGGTGAGGAGCCCGCCGGGCGCGCGGCCCGCGCCGGCCCCGCGCCCCCGCGGCCGCAGCGGGGCCCCCTGCCCCGCGCCCTCGCCCGAGGCCCCGCTGTGTCCCCGCAGGCGCCCGCGCACGAGAGGACGGCGCAGGTCGGCGCGGCCGTGGTGGACACGTTCGTGTGGCAGAGCCTGGCCTCCGTGGCCATCCCCGGCTTCACCATCAACCGCCTGTGCGCCGCCTCGCTCGTGGTGCTGGGCTCGCTGACACGCTGGCCGCTGCCCGTCCGCAGGTGGGCTACCACGGCGCTGGGGCTCTCCGCCATCCCCTTCATCGTCAAGCCCATCGACAGGCAAGTGCAGCTCCCCATGGAAGGGCTGGGATGGGGGGTCTGGGGCTACCTTGGCAGCACAAAGCAGCCCCCAGCCCCCACAGCACTTTCTGGTGGGAGGCAGGTGGGGGGACAGAACCACAAACGCCCCAGGAGCCAGGGCAGCTCCCAGGTGGTTGCCCCCATCTGGGATCCAGCTGCTCCTGCTCCCTCTGCTCTGCAGGACTGTGGATTTCCTCATGGACTCCAGCATTCGTAAGCTCTACAGCACGGGGAGAGAACCTCGCTCCTCGACCTGAGCCGCCTCAGGTGCTGCTAGCGCTTGGAGCTGCTCCTTCTCGCCCGTGTATCAACACGGCACCAGCCACCCACGCACCAGCAGGACCAGCTCCTGGGGGCTGCGCCGTGTCCACGCTGCCTCAGCCCCTTCAGGACATCCCTGCAGGGCCTGCGGCGCTGGGGGCTCCTGACAGAGCCTGCTGCTCCCGGCCCCAGGGCTGGTAGGAAACCCAGGCACTTTGATATAGGCTGCTGAAACCCGTTCACTGTGAAACCATGCTCAGGTCACAGCCCCCGAGCAGCCCAGCAGCGGATCTGCTCTGCCGGCACCCAGTGACTCTCGCTGCGCTGACGGGTCCTAATAAAACATTTCAGGTCTGACCCCCCCTCTGGCTCTGTGTGGTGTTTAGGTCACTCAAGTGCTGCTGGTACCAGCAGGACTTGTCACCTGTGTCCCCTTGCAGGAGACACCTGGCCCCAGCACAAAGGTGAGGGCAGGAACCTGAGCCCTGAGGCCACACAGGGAAGGCAGAGGAGCTGCTGCATCCCAGCTCCGAGCACGCTGCTCCTTTTCCTGCAGGGATGCACCCACCTGGCCATGCTGTGTCAGCAGCCCTGCTCCCACCACCTTCCCCTTGGCCACAGCTAAGGGCTTACACTGGTCCCAGCCTCCAGGCAGTGGGGGAACAAGCCCTGCATCTCCCCATGCAGCACCAGGAGGGCGCCTTGCACAAGCAGTGGGATGTCCCAGCCTGCAACCCAAGCACCCTGCACCCATTTTTCCATGTCCCAGAGGCATCAAGGATGCTCCTACCTTCCTCAACCCCTGTTGGCCAACTTACAGGAGAGCCTGAGGGCAGCGGCCTTGGGGCAGCCACCACCTCAACTGCTGCATCCCACAGCCCCAGTCCTCCAGGGCTGGCTGGCCCCAGCAGTGCTCCAGCTGGAGCCACCACCTCCTACAACATCCGCTTTGGAACTACACATCACAGCCTGGGGACACTAGGACATGTCACTGCCAGGCATGAGGCCACAAGTCACAGCTCCCCCTGGTCCCTGGGGTCTGCTTCTTCCTGCAAGGGAGAAGTAGTTGCAGGACAAGCTTTAGAGAAATGAACTTGTATTGGGCAGGAACAGGGGTATCGAGTGTCAAGCTGTGCCATGCTTCAGGCTGGAATAATCTACACTGGACTCCTGCTGTTTCTCTGACCCTTCAGAGATGACGAGGGCCCCCACCACGGTCTGCAGCTCCGCGTGGAAGGGGTAGCGCTGCCTCGTCTTCAGGGGCCGGGGCCTCCTGCCGCGTCGGTGCAGGCGGGACACGGCCCAGCCCAGGACGAGGAGGCCTCCCACGAGGACAGCTGCCACGAGGGCACTGCCCACGAACGCTGTGCTGGCCAGGAGGAGCCTCTTCACCGTGCGGCACCGCGCTGGGGGAGGAAGAGAGGTTTGGGGGATCGCACCGTGGGATCGGATTGCACCTCTTGGGCTTCCTCATCTTGGGAGGAAGCAAGTGCTTGCTCCCAGGCTGAGAGACCACCAAGAGCCAGAGCTCCACAGCCCTCTGAACCAGGCCAACGACTGCAAAATCATGAAGCCATTTGGCCCCAAGTCTCAGCTGCACAAGGTCTGTCCACATACCTTCATACCATGGGGTTTCCTCCCGCATCAGCAGCGGCCCAACCATCTTCTGGTGGAATATCCCCTCTCCTGGGAACTCTGTAACAAAGACAAGGCCCTTAGAGATCCAGTTGTGTCCCCTGATCCCTGTTGTGACAGGGCAGTGTGACCAAAAGCTCCCTTAGCTCAAGTGAGGGAGGGGTGCTCCCTTCTGCTGGCCCACGGCTCCCAGAGCAGGAGAGCACCCTCCACCTGGGGACAGCAGCAAGCTGGTCCTGCACTGCTCCCTTGGGACTGGCAGCCTCTCCATGAGGCTGTGTCCAGGCTTGGGGCCCCAAATTACCCTGCTGTGGCTTGGCAGAAGGCCCAACTGCTCGGAGTCCTGTAGGGCCCCAGCTAGCCTGACTGGGCAAGCTGTCACTGTGGAGAAGCCACCAGCAGTCATGGACCAAGAGCCCCTTGTCAGAATGTGCCCATAGAAAGCCCCAGAGGTGACAGCCCAGGGCAGGTACCTGGCAGCTCTCTGGGGAGGCCACCACCAGCAGGGCAGTGGGTGTCACAGCAGTCACACAGGGCGCTCTGGGAAGGGTCCTCCGCATTGAGCCAGCTGCAAGGAGAAGGGAGGAGCTGAGGAACCTCATGCCCCATCCCCAGGACCCACACGGTGCAGCTCCAGCAGGTCCTGCAGTCCTCTGGGCTGAGCTGCCCAAGAGGCAGCTTTCCCAAAAGGCCTCCAGAAGGCTCCTGTCCCCTTCATCTGCACCTAGGGGCAGTTCTCCCAGTTACCGTGGGAGAAGAGGCAGTGCTGAAAGCAAGAGGGGAGGCTCGGACCCTGGGAGGGAGCCCCATGGCTTTCTTGCTCTGCCCAAGCCCCTGTGGGTGCTCTGGCAGCCGCTCAGGTGAGGAGAGCGGGCAGGGAGCCCCCGCAGAGGCCGTGCTCACCTGGCAGAGGCATTGCTGTAGTAGCAGGATTTCTGGCCGTGTCTCTGGGCAGCCCGGGTGCCCCAGGCGGCGAGCAGGCAGTGCAGGAAGACCTGCCGAGACACCAGCACGTCCTCAGAGGCTGCACGGAGCCCAGCCACAGCACCACCGCAGAGCAGGGAATTGCATGTTCAGAAGGTAGCATGGGCCACACAAGGCCTTGGTTAGCTAAACCATAGCCTTGCTTTGAGCTGCAGCCTTCTTTGGGGGCTTTCTGCTTGCTTCGCACACCTACCACGCACCTCCACGTCCTTCCTCTTCAGCCCAGGTTTCCCACCCCTGCAGGGATCAGGGACAGCTGGGGAGGGGAGCAGAAGGGAGCCAGGAGGAACAGCACTTGGGTACTCTGGAGCACCCCAGGACCTCTCCCTGATCACCGAGTTCCTCCCTGCACCCTGGTCTCACCTCTTCTTCCGGCTCATCACCCAACATGAAGGCTGGGATGGTCAATTGGAGGGCAGACGCCTCTCTCCGGTGCCAGACAACACTGCCCAGCTTCTGGCCATGCAGACATCTGGGGAGGAGACCAAAGACCCATGAACCACCCAGGGGCCTCTCCATGGCTGATGCCAGGCTCTGCTCTGGATGAACGTCCCAAGCAGAGATGGAAGCAGAAGCTCTTCAGAAAGAGGCAAGAAAAGGCAGACCCAGACCCATGGCCCTGCCTGGAGGTGTCTGAACTCTGCAGCTAGGGAAACAGCTGGTCATAGACCACTCATCCCTGTCATTATCCCAGTCCCTGAACAGCCACTGACCCCTGGTTGTTCACAATCACGTAAATCCTCCTGGAGCGGCCCAGGTGCTTTGAGTCTGTCCCATAGCATTCTTCTACATAGATCTTCGGGGAGATGCCAGGACCAAACTCAACCCTTGCCTCCACATGGATGGGAGATCCAGGAGTGAACACACGAGGCGTCTTCATGGCACTAGGATCCCCTGGTAGAGACAGGAGACTTGGCTCAATGCTGCAGCTCTGAGCCTCCTCCAGTCTGGATTGGGATGTGGAACAGACATCCCAGCCCACCAGAATCTGCTTCCACCCCGTTAGACAGGTAGCCACCTAAAGGGATGTTATTTTGGTGCCCACCACAAGGGTGAGCCCTTGCCCATAGAAGGCCAAGAGCTGGGCCAGCCCTGTCCCCCGCCACTCTTCCCGTTCTCCAGAACCACAACCCTTCCCTGGTCCTCTTCCCCCCGAGGAAGCTCACAAGGACCACGGCACCCATCAGCCTAGGGAGAAGCACCCAGGCCCTCTTCCCTCCCAAAAGCCTGATCGTGATGTCAAGCATGTGGTGGGAACATCTCCAGGCTATTCAAAGCCCTACACCACCCACACCCCTGCAGATGGCCAGTGGCTATTGATGGGCTGGCAGGGATGTCTGGAGAGTGTCTAGCACTGAAGTCACCCCAGAAGAAGCACTGGCAGCTGCAGAGCAGCCCCCACGTTGGCCTTTCTGGGCAAGCATTTTGTAGCCCAACCCTCAGTTCTCATCCCCAGAGCTGGTGGCCCAAGGCAGAACCTACCGGAGAGCTCTCCATCCACCAGCCTCAGAGTGAAGTTCATCCTGGGCTTCTCTGAATGGAGGCGAGCGTGAACCTTGGCCAGGGCTGGGCCAGGAGCTGGGGCACCAGCCGGCGCAGGAGCAGCCCTTGGCTCCAGGCTGGAGGATGCTGAAAGAGCCACCAACGTGGGAGGGGAGGACGCCAAAACAGCTGGAGTCATCGTGGTCTCTGCAGCGAGCGGGGAGAGTTCAGCTGACAGGATGAAGAGCCGAGAACGCAGCAGCATGAGCAGCACATCCCAGGCACAGCAAGGGTGCCTGGATCCGATCCCTGGGGGCTCAGAGCAGGGCACCTGGCCTGCATCTACCCTGGCAGCAGCTGCCTTGGGCAGTACTGCATTTGCAGCAGCCCCTGGCAGCCCTGCAGAGACCAGCAGCCCCAGCACAAGGGGCACAGGGTGCCCAGGAGGCTGCAGAGGCTGTGGCACAGGGCTCCCATCCTCTCTCACCTGCCACCCCCAGCACAGCTCCACACACCAGCACAAACCAGCAAGACCCCATCCTCACAGAGACCTTCCAGCCTCCCACACCTGGGGGCCTTTAAAAAGCCCAGCGCTGGGTGCAAATAAGGCCCAGGTGGGTGCTCTGCCAGGATGGGCCTTCTCACAAAGCAACGAGCTGACAAATTCGCAGCCCCATAGCACAACTGTGAGCCACAGGGATGGGGGAGGCTGGGGAGTCCCCTGGTCCTTTCTGGGAGCCCTCTCTAGGTGTCAGGGTCCATGGCCTAGCTGTGTCCAGCCCCACTGTGGTGGCAGCAGAGCAATGTCCCTCCTCTGTGTCACACTGGGGTGGTCTGGGTAGATCCCTGCAGGTCCCGGGCTCTCTTGGTGTGCTGGGTCACAGCTCTCCACTGTGGTCACACCATGGGAACATGGCCCTACACAACCCTAGAGGGTTTTCGGTGCTATGGGAAGGATGAGGCCACATTTATTTAAAACCAGCTGTGCTCAGCAGGGCCTCCCAGGGCCCTTCTCCTTGGGCCGCTCAGGGGACTGTGTCTGCCTGGATTTTGGGGACCACCATGCCCAGCACCTGGCTTGCACCGTGCTCTGTCATGGCCCTTGCTCCTCACTGCTCCCCAGGGGCAGGAGCGACCCAGGCAGCTTGGAGACCTGACCCTCCACTGTGGCTCCTCGTGCCCTCAGCTGGCCTCAAAGCCCCAGGACAGACCAAGGCACCTGCAAGCACCCGGCTCTCCCACCCTCCAGAAACGTAGGCTGTAGCAGGGGCTGAGCCCCAGGGTGCTCAGTTGTCTTCTCCTGCCTAGGAGGGACCCCAGTGCGGGTGCAGCCCATGAGGCACCTCCAGGACCTCTCCCTGCTGCAGGTGACCTACCCCACCACAAGGCTCCCATCCCTGGCTTTGATGGGCACACAAAGCCCAGCGCATCACACCGTGAGCACCAGGTGAGGGCAGGAACACAGGATCTCACCATGCTTGGGGTTGAGCCAGGCCAGCCTGGGGGCAGTCATGGCTATTAGGTGGCAAGTGTTGTACCATGCAGGACCTGTGGGTAGCCAGGACAGGCACAACCCTCTTCCAAGGGACAGGCAGAGGCAGGTCAGCCCCTCCAGGCTTGGAGCCCCCCACCAGCACCCTGCTGCACCCAAAGTATTTACACACATGGTCCAAGTGTGGAATGAGTTTAATAGGACTTTTTACATCTTCCTTGGCACTGAACAGAGGCAAGGAACAAGTGGTGCTGGTCCAGCCTTGGAGCGGAGCAGCCAGCACTGCAGCACCCACAGCTGGCAGAGGAGGGATACGTGTGTGTCTGAGCACACAGCCAAACCTTGCTTTCTCTGCAAGACAGGGAGCAAAGGCCCTCGGCAGGCCCTGGTACTCAGAGGGAGCTTGTGGCATCCCAGGAGCTGGGATATCCCAAGGCAGCAGGAGGTGGCTGCAGTCACCCCCTGCCACTTGGCCATGCTAATGTAGGACCCCCTGAACCTCCACCACTGCCCACAGCAGCAGGGCTGGTGGGGCCCAGGGTGGTGCTGCCAGACGCTGGCGCTGGGCCCTGCACTTTGAGAGGACCGATGAGGATGCTGTGTACAAGCTGGTCTTCATCCAAGGTGCCTGTGAAAGGAAGAAGCCTTCACTGGGCTGTGGGCAGTGAACTCCGACTCCTTGAGCTGCGTTCTGCCTCCCCCACAAGCTCTGGCCTAGGCCCCCTCCCCGGGGCTGCCTTGCCACATCCATGGCCTCAAGCCAACATGCCATCCCCAGCACAGCTCCTCCTGCTCCATCAAGAAGGTGACACCATCCATAGGGACCTGAAGGGTCTCTGCACCCAGGATACTCTTTGTTGCTTCCCACGGGAGTCAGGTGGGCAGGGAAAGGCAGGCACTCCAGGTTTCTCAACCCATGGGAATCCATGGCTCACCCTCAGCATCCCAGGCTGCTGGGAGGTCCTCACTGTGCAGGTCTCTCCTGGCCCGAGAGCTGGTGTCAGGGCAATGGTGGTCACAGCAGTCACACACAGAGTTTGCAAAGGGGTCATCCAGGAGCTCCCACCTAGGAGTCAGCACAGGGACCAGTGAGATGCTGCTGTGCCCAGCATGGAGCACATCACAGGAGATCCTGTGGGTGGTGGGGACTTGGAGATACTGCAGGGAGCTCATCCCCAGCACCTGCCTTATGTCCCTGAGCAGCACCACAAGCAGCTGAGGGATGGTGACCACAGTGACAGGGCAGGGAGTCCCCCGCACCTCCTTGCACTGTAGGGACAAGTGGAATAGAGAGTGCTGGCAGCTCTGCTTCAGCCTGACCATTTGGGTCTTGATTCCACACCAGTACCAGCCATTCTTGTTGCTTCACAGTGTGTTGGATGGAGGAAAGCAAGTGCTGTTGAAAGCCCCAGATGCTACTCATGGGGATGGGGCAAACTCCACCAGCGGCAGAGCTCAGGGACTCCGCAGAGGCACACGTGGCTTAGTGCTACCTGGGACAGCCCTACAAGGAGGGCCAATCAAGGCTCCCTTCTTGGAAGCCAGGATTTTCCCACAGGTCTGTACCTGGCCATATCCCTGCGAAAGGAACAGGCCTTCCTGGTGGCATCTGCATGTAGTGCGGGGTCCCACACAAACACTTGGCAGTGGAGGTAGATCTGCAAGGGAAGAGATAAGGATGTGGGCAGACCTCTCAAGCTAGAGGTCTTAGTCTCTGCAGGGATGGACAGAGACCGGGACGAAGGCCAGCCCTGCTGTAGCCACAGCTGGTGGCCTTGGGGTTGCTGCTCAGCGATCTGGCACTCCACAGGAGATGCAGGACTTCTTCCCAGTCATGCTTGAAATGACAAGGAAATCCAGGGCTGAGTGCTGCCACCTTCCCCCATGGCGGCCAGCTTTCCAGCAGGAATATCAAAGTCTCCTTGCTGTGACTCCAGCAACGCTAGAGGCTTCAAAGCCCCTCAAACCTTTTCCTGACCCAACTTGTTTACTCACATCGGAGCCTGCACCAACAAACTCAAAGGCCTGCAAGGAGAGCTGGAGAACTTCAGGGGCTGCTCTTGGCAAGTAATGGGAGTTTGCCACCTTTCCCTCCACAAGGCACCTGGAACCAGAGAGACTGGTTAGCCCTGCAATCACCATAGCCAACATTCCACTTGTCCCCCACTTCCTTTGGCTGAAGCCAGCCCAAGGACATGCCAGTGGCATGTGTCCATGCTAAGCTTTCAGAGCTGCTCGACTGTCCCAACAAGTTTCCTTTGGCCTTTCCTGGCCTCACTACCAATCAGTCTATAGCAGACAATGCCTAGACCTTCATGGTACTCACCCGTGGTTTGTGATAATAGTGTGCTTCCTCTGGGACTCATGCAGCTCTGGAGCCGCAGTGGCCACACACTCATCCACAAATATCTGCAGGGGCTGGTGGAAGTGCCTCGCCACAGCAAACCTGAGCTGGATGCGCGAGCCCAGCAGGAAGACCGGCGGGTCTGGTGGGACGCCGAGGTCTGTGGTCAGCGAGCACACAAGTTAGTGTTTGTTTGAACGAGTACTGGCAGACTGAACACGCTGTACTGGGACAAGCCACCTGCTTGGTGCCCTTCTAAGATCCCATGTTATTTTGAGGCTGGGGAGGATTTTCCTACTAACTCATTTTGAGGAGGGAGACACTTCCCACCCTGCGCAAGGCAGCCTGGTACCCATCCTCTTCACCTGTTTGCTTGAGGAAGATGCATCCCTGACCTAGAGCAAAGGGGACTCACATCCCGATAGATGCTTCAACAAGGCCAGTAATCTGCAAGTGTGAGGCTCTGTGGGAAGCCACTAAGAACTCTTCGGTCTTGAGGAGTCTCCTAGAAGTGCTGGGCACAGTCTGGCTGGCACAGCACTGCTGTGGCCAAGAGGGATGCTCTTACCATTCAGCAGGGTCACAGAGAGCGGCAGCACCCCCGAGGCAGAGAGCTGGCCCCTCACGGGGGCGGCCTGCACAGGAGGCGCGTGGTGTCCCCTAGGAGAGGGTCTCATTAGGGCAGCACATTCGGCACATCCTGGCTCCCCATCTCTGACCAGCCGATGGCAAGAAATTTGCCTGCACCAGCCCAGAACTCTTCCCAGCTCTCAGCTTCCCGTCCCACCCTGAAGGATGTCCTTGGTGCCTTTCCCCCCCTTGGTCACATCCCAGACCTTGCCACAGGGCTGTTCTCCGTATGTGCAGTGCAGAGGTCACAGCTGCTGCCCATGTGGCACCGATGGGACACCCAGGAACCAGAAAACCCAGCGACCTGCCCACCTACCCACGGCAAATGCAGCTGATCCTCTCAACAAACGGACTCGAATAATAGCTGCCCTTGCCATAGGGTGGCCAGTACCGCAGGTCTGCAAAGTGCTCTACCAGGTCCCCAGATACCTGTGGGCAGCAGGGACAGCAGAGGTCAGAGCACCCCTTGGTCTCAGCTTCTCCACTGGGTGGGTTCCACCACTGCGTGGTGGCATCCCAAGATGGCTCATCCCCACCGAGCAGAGGTTTCAGGACCAGCCAGGATGCACATCAACCACCTCTATGACCAGCAAAGAGGTCAAAGGCCATCCAGGACTTGTCCTTTCTGGACAACCAGCCCATGAGTCTGGGCTGGTGGCTCCAGTGTGAAGAGTCTCCACAGCTAGAGGAGCATCTTTCTTCTCCAGACCCTCTGAGAACACCCCTCCTTGACCCCCCAGGCTCCCAACTTCACCCCCCAAAGCATCCTGACTCACCAGGCGAGAGAAGCCGCACTCCTTCGTCTCATACTGGAAGCGCAGGAGACCCCGCTGGCTGTCGATGCCGGACGGGGGGCAGCTGCCCAGGCGCAGTGACCACGGGTCCAGCGTGAGCCCCTGTCCCCAGGGCTCCCACTGCACGGACAGGTCAACGCTGGCTCCATCACACTCGTAAGAGACCGAGCCCAGGGGTGCTGGGTGGAAGAGAGCACAGTGACACATGCACTGCTAGAGAAGCCCCCCAAAACCACCAATGGTGTTTTCAGGTTTTGACAGACACCCCAAAAGAGAAAGGGGAAAAGCAGGGAGGGAGCAGGAGCCACGGCAAGCAGGGACCCCCCTGCTGCCAGCACAGCCGTCCCTGCCAGGCCCGGGAGCCCCGGGGCCAGCTCCAGCCTCCAAGGAGGCCCCGCGCACCTCTCCCAGCAGCGAGCAGCACCCTGCAGGCCATCAGCACCCCCAGGCACCCCCTGCACAGCCCCATAGCACCCAGGGCAGGGCCTGGCCCAGCACAGGCTATATAGGCACCTGCGCCGACGCGTGTGGGCTCGGCCTCTGCGTGCCAGGAGCCTCACAGCTGCCGCGAGTTACCTGGTCTCTCCCTGCAGCCGGCGGCTCCCGGCCTGCAGGAAGGGCCATCCCCGACCCGTCAGGCCTGCTGAGCTCCTGGCGGGGGTTGGCTGCAGGCCTGGTGAGGCTGGTGGCTGCTTGGACTCCTCAGTGGGATGGGGGAGAACAGAAAGCTGCATGGGAAGGCTGGGAAGCAGCAACATCGCTGGTCCCCGAGGCCTGGGGACACCAGCAGAGCAGCCCGCGGTGGCCGGGGGCCGGCACCGGCAGGGCCGAGCACCGGGCGCGCGTGGGGCCGCGCTGGCTGGGACGCTGGCGCCAGGGGGCCGCTACCAGCAAAGCACCGTGGACAGGGTGATGGCAGCTCCTGGCGGCTCTGGGGACAGGCGGGTGTCAGGGCCACGTCACGGTGCCTGGTGAGGGCTGGCGCTGGGGGCCCAGCGCGGCTCTGTCGGTCCCTGTCCTCCCTCCCCACATAGAAGAACGAGACCAACGTAGACCAGCTGGACGGTTCTTATATTAAAAACTGCCAAATATACAATACACTTATTTTACAAAAGTAGAATTGCTTTTTATTTCTCCTCCTTGCGAACAGAGCAGAACGGGACCCACGTGCCCTTCGGGGACTGGCGCTGGGGCTGCACGGGGCCACCAGCCGCCCCGAGGGGACCCTGCTGGCTCCATGGGCCACGTCGCGCTGCCCGGGGGGGACACTGTGGAGACTGGGGACGGGTCACTCTTGCTGCAGGGTGGCCAGGAGGCCGCTGGGGAGGGGGCAGCGCGGGGCCGCGCGCGGGTCCTGCTCCGCTCCGCTGCCACAGCAGGCTGCAGCGTCACCCGCAGCATCACCCTGCAGCACCACCCCGTGGCATCGCCCCCAGTATCATCCCCAGCATTGCCCTGCGGCATTGTCCCCAGCATCGCCCCCACAGCATCGCCCCACGGCATCTCCTCCTGGCCCCGGACAGGACCCGGCCCCGCAGAGCCGCCGCGGCCCGGGCCGCCTCCGCCGCGCTCTGCAGGACGTGGCTCTGCTTCGCGCCGCCGCCTTCACTGCGCCCCAGGCCGAGCACCGGTGGGTGCCATGGGCTTCGTGCTCTCCGCGGAGCTCCCCTGGGTCCCTGCTCTGCCCTGGCGCTGCAGCAGGGCACAACCCTGGTGCCGCAGGCTGCTCTGCCCGGGGCCGCCCCACGCTGCGTCGCGGCCCCTCGGGCACTCACTGCTGCTGCCCGGCACCCCCCGGCCCCCTGTGCCCGCTCCAGCTCTCACCAGACCCCGTCATCTCCCAGTGCCTCCCTAGGGGGGACTGGCATTGCAGGGCCCTCTAACTGGGACGACTGGCTGGCCGGGTGCTGCCCGGCCGGGGGCAGCTGCCGTGGGGCAGGGTGTGGGGCTGGGGACAACTGTCCTCACGCTGTGACGCTGGCGCCTCCCCTTCATCCCCACAAGCCCCCAGCTGCTGCGCGGAAGGACTGCCAGCCCCTTTGGGCAGCTCTGGGATTTCAGGGTGTTTTTTTTACATTCTTGAAGCTCAAGTGTTGATGATGCTACAGATCTGGTAAGTCTTTTGGCTGGCTCTGTGTTGGTAGCATTACCTGGACCCGCAGGCAAGGACCGGCTGAGGACTGAGCACTCGACGCGCCTGCGGAGCTGGGGCCGGGACTGGGCTGAGCAGCGTGGAGGGCTTGGGAACGGGCTGCACGATGGGGGCTTGAGGAAAAAGCTCCTGGGGCAGGGCACTCAGGACACAGGGTCCCCAGGCAGCATCAGCATGGGGAAGGGCTGCAGCCTCCCCCGGCCCACAGTGTCCCCAGGCCACCATAGAGCTGCCTCAGGATGGGCAGGCATGAACGCAGGGCATGTGGGGCACCGAATTGGGCCAAACAAATTCCTGGCCCGACCCCAGCGCTCCAGCTCAGCCGAATGTGCGGGGCACCAGCCGGAGCCTCGCGGTCCCCTGTCTGTCCCCTTGCACACGGACACATACTGCACCGAGGGGCGCGAGCGAAGCCGACACGTCTTCCCTGGAGCTCGCCGCCCTTGCGACACGTCGGCGCACGCAGCCGCCAGCGCCCGCTCTTGCTCCCCTGAGCGACCTCCGCCGAGAGGACCCGTCACTGGTCCTGCGAGGAGGAGCTGACGGGGACCCGTCTGTCACAAATGCTGCCCTTCTGCATGGAAGGAAGAAACAGATTCTCCAGGAACGAAAAACCCGCATAATCCCTGAAGAACCTGTTGCTGACAGTGGCTACGACCTGGTCTGCACACGGCTGCTGCGGGCTGTGGGTGCGAGCTGTCGAGGAGGCCGAGGCACAAAGGCGCACGGGCAGCCCCATGGAGCAGCAGCGCTTCCCTCCGGCCTCCCTTCCAAGCGGGGCTCCAAACGAGGCTCACAGAGGGCTGTGCAAGGTCTGTCCTGCTTGGGTGCCCAGGGCTTCGGGGAGAAGAACTGCATTCCCTGCAGGAGTCTCAAGCCAGTTCAAGTCCAACCAAAAGATATCACGAAGTAAGAAAATGAAAGCACCTGGTTCTTTCTTTGGGTGGGGAGGGGAAGATGGGCTGCCCTTCCATGCCTACCACTTCAGGAAGTCTCGCACACGGCTCCACAGCTTGGTGATCCAGAGGTTGACCCCCAGGTCCGTCAGGTACTGGATTTCAGGTGTCAGCATCTTGCGGCACAGCTTCCGGTGCTTCTTGTTGATCTTTTTCTTCAAGTTGTAGCCCAGGATGGATTTTTCCCCCAGTGGCTGCCAAGGCTGCATGGAGGACTCCTGGATGGCACTGGCGTCCACAGGGTGACCCCCATCAATGCAGATACTTTTCATCTTCTCGTTCGCCTGCTGCAGCTCGGCCACATCCTTTGCCATTCGTTCCCTCCCATAGATATCCACCTTATGCCAGAAAGTGGCATTAAAATAGCGATAGAGTTTGGCATCGATGAGGTTCCAAGAAGTAGCCTTCTCATAGAGCTCAGGTGTCAGTCTGGAGACAGTGGAGCCCTTCCGAGCGTTGAGCTTGAAGTAGAGGATGTCTTCGAGCTCCCAGCACAGCAGGTCCTTCAGCAGCACCAGGGATTCATCAAAGTACTCGAGCAACATGACTAGATGGAAGCGCTGATCTATCTCTTGGAAGTACTGCTCCACGAGCGGGCTATTGGCATTCATGTTGTTGTCATAGCCCAAGTCAAAGAAAAGCAGGTTCTGGAGGTAGTGAGCATTGAACCCATTCGGGTCATAGTAATGCCAGGGGTCCCGGAGGAACTCTGCCAGCTTGTCCTCCCCCGTCAGCTTCCAGGTGAAGGGGATGACACGCCAGAAGTAGTGGAAAGAAGACTCGAAGAGGTAGGCAGGGTCCCGCAGCACCGTGAGGAAGACGGTGTCGGCTGGCAGGAGCTTGCGCACCTCGTCGTAGTGGAAGCGCATGTGGTTGCAGATGATGTTGAAGCACATACCCGGCTGATAATGCTGCACCTGGCTCCGCTCGAAGTAGGAGGGGTAGTAGAAGTCATTGCGGCCATTGGGAAAGGCAAATTTGAGGCGGTGCTTCTCTCCGAAGCGGAAGAGGATGTTGAGGATGGTGCTGCTGGCTGTCTTGTGTGTCTTCATGAACATAATGTCCATCTTGGGCCGACAGCCTTGTCCTCGAGAGCCACGGGTGCCATTTGCCTCTGTTGGCACCTTGGCCTGGGCTGGGTAGGAAGAGCAGGAATAAGGGATAGGGATCCTGGTGGAAAGAAAAAAACAGGACACCCTGGTGAGGCTGGCTTGGCCCCCAGTTCCAAGGAGCTTCTTTTCCAAAGGAGCTCGGTGCTGGGGAAGGGTGCTTGGCCCACAGCCCTGGGGAAGAGGCTGCTGTGCTGCTCTGCACAGCCCGCAGCACCAGAAGCAGCCCCAGCCTCTCTTCACGGCGTGCAATGTCGACTAGCAGCCACGCTGGTGGAGAGGGGCCTGCCTTTGGACAGAAACTGCCCTCTTTGGGGATGCCCTGGAGCATCCTGCTGAAGATCCCGTTGGGCTCCTCACTCCCGCATGGCTGCCCCTAGGGAGCTAGGAAGAGCTGACTGCATCATAACGACCCCAGCCTCGTGTGGCCTCCGAGGAAGGGCCGTTACAGGGATCAGCAGGGCCTTCACTGGGGTTAGTCCCCATTTCCACCAGCGCAGCCCAAGCAGGAGGGGCCCCTTCCCTCCGGGTAGCTGGGGGACACCGTGCAGGAAGGCACAGCGGTGTCTCCACTCCCTTCCCAGACCCAGGCTGCAGGGAGCACGGGAGCCCTTCCGCTGCGGTCACGTTATCCAGCTCCAACCCTGCAGTCAGCAGCACCAACACGGCAGCAGCAGCAGCAGCCACAGCGCCCAGGCTGTTCAGCAGCACATTTTTATGCGGAGCTACTCACCCTGAAGAATGACCTAACGTCTTTGCAAGGTCCCTATGCAAAGGACATTGAACTTACCTGTCACCACTCCTGTGTGAGGCAGTGTTACACATGTGGCAGTGTTTCTGCCGTGATTTTGGAGGACAAACCCGACGGTAAAGGGTGTCTATATAACACGTTTATTAAGCCTAAATGTATATGTTTATGCTGGATGTGTTGGCAGCCCATGGAAAGCAGCTGCCCCTCTGCCTAGCCACGGTCTGAGCTGGCACCCTGTTGGGACCCAGCAGGTTGTCCTAGGGGCCAAGGCCACCTTTGCCATCCCACCGTGGACGTGCTGGGCTGTGTGTGCAGGACAGGCACTTACTCTGTCATGCTGACTTGCAGCGGCGGGACGGCATAGGAGTAGAGGAGCAGCATGAAGCTGGTCAGGAGTGTTCCCAGGACGAGCCCCTTACACATGGACCTCCAGTTCTTCCCATAGTGCAACATTGTGGTCACCTGCAAGTGAGGGATAGCAGAGGCGTTAGTAAAGCCAAGGACAATCCAGGGAGGTGAGACGGAGAGATGGACAGACCGGGGGAAGGCAGCAGATTGAGGGATCATGTAAGACACAATCCTAAGTCAAATGATACTCAAATAAGGCCATTGCACAGGGCGATCGTGCTGCGTAGAAGGTCCCAAGAAGCATCAGAGGAGACATGGAGGTGCTTCTGGGAGAGGAGAACGATGTCCCCAGGCATGTCCTCTGCTACCGATACGGCTGGATGCCTGGCCCACACCATGACATTCTTGCAGAGCAAGACAAGAGCAAGATAATCCCCTTGCAAAAAAATCAAAAGCATGAGGTTAGAAATGAGGTGGGAGAAATGAGCTGCTCCCTAA
Source organism: Tinamus guttatus (assembly GCF_059628265.1). Taxonomy (NCBI): domain Eukaryota; kingdom Metazoa; phylum Chordata; class Aves; order Tinamiformes; family Tinamidae; genus Tinamus; species Tinamus guttatus. The sequence continues at coordinate 1,246,288 of NW_028288993.1, read as the reverse complement.
AGGGATTCAACAGGTAGCAGAGCCATGCAGGATTCAGCCAATATTACTGTCAGTCTAGAGCCCATATAGGCGACTGCTGGAGGCAGAGATCTCCGCTCCAGCCAGCGATATTCAGTGATTCAGAGTCACAGAAGGACTGAGGTTACAAGGCACCTCCACAGGTCTCTGGTCCAACCTCTTCCTTTGATCAGAGTCGATTTCAAAGCTAGATCAGGTTGTTCAGGGACTTCTCTAGCCACAGTTTGAGTATCTCCAGCTGCAAAGCGGGGATCCTCTCTCATGGAGAACCAGCATCTTCCTCCATGCACCAGAAAAAATTACCAGCAAGGGCCAGGAGTTTTCCAAAGGTGACTCTAAGGGGAACATTTCAGTGAAGCTGGTGTCGGATTCATGCAGGAGAGGTTCAGCTCTGCTCTGGCAATGCAGAGCAAAGCACAGGGATTTTTACTGCACAGCAGGGTTTGGAAGCGGTGACCCCGAACAGCTGAGCAAATTGGCAGCATTTTAAGGATTTCCCTTCCCCTGAACTCTTCCCTTTGGATCTCCAGTGTTTACGCCACACTGGCATGAAGGCAGACGCTGAAGGCCAGCGCTGCCGAGGGCTGTGGATGCAGAGGAGCAGCGCTGCCCCGGCGCAGCGAGGCTCCGTGCGGGTTTGCACCACGGAGGGGCCCAACGCTGCACCCGCCTGAGCAGGGCCCACCGCTCCGTGCGCGGGAGACGCCCTCGGCACCCCCCGGGCACAAGAGCTCTGGCACGACGGCCCGTAGCTCTGCAGACGTGCTCCCTGGGGCCGTGCACACGGGAACACATGCACACGTCTGCATGCATGCAGAAATGCATGCGCTTATACACACACGCACATGGAGGGACACACACACACGTGTGCCCATGCACACGTATGTCCGTACATCCATGTGCACATATACACGTGCACATAGACACACACCCATCCCTGCACGCTCGTGGGCACACGCAGGGAAGCCACAGATCCACGGACACTTGTGCAGCTGCATGTCCCTGGGAAAACAGGCACAACGGGGCATATGCAGGAACACAAACACACATTGCTGCAGCCTCGTGAATACACACGCATGCACAGAGGGACACACACATCTCTGCACACCCATGCACACACACAGACAGGCATCTGTGCACGAGGCACTCGTACACACACACACAGACCTGTGCATGCACACGTGCAAGCACAGGGACGTGAACACACACACATACGCCTGCACACACAAGCAGGCACAGAGGCACAGACGTGCACGAATCGATGCACGCTCGTGCCCACACACAGGGACATGAATACACGTCCTGCCCGCACAGGGAAACATGCACAGCCCTGTGCACACACAGCTCCGTGCACATTCATGTGCACACACACACGTACACCGTGCCGCGCACACACCGTGCTGCACACACACATCATGCTGCACGCAGTCCCTGCCGTGCACACACGCACGCACACCGTGCCGCGCACACACACACACACCATTGCTGTGCGCACACCGTGCCGCGCACACACACACACACACACACCATTGCTGTGCGTACACCGTGCCGCGCACAGGCGCAGACCCTCCCCGAGCCCGCGCGCAGGCAGCCCCCAGCCCGCGCTGCCGCCCCCTCCCCGATGCTCCCGGCACCTGCGTGGCTGCCGGCGCAGCCGCCGCGTCCGCGCTGCCGCCGAGCCCGGAGCCGCTCTGCTGGCGCGCGAGCCACCGCATTGCAGCAGGGCTGCCCTCTGTGCAGGACACAGGGACGCGCTGCCCGCGGGGCTCCGAGCAGCAGCTGCCAAAAAGCATCAAGCCGGGGGGCAAAGCCAAGAGCTGCGGGTGGCATCGCGCTTGGCAGCCCCATCGCTTCGTATTTACGGGCCAGCTTCAGCCTGGAGCCTCTGAGCAGCTCCCTAATCCCCGCTTCGCCCCCTTCGGCAGAGCACTCGGAGCAGCGGCGGGCAGCAGAGTGACTCCCGCCCGCACAGCCAGTCCTGCCGCACCGAGGGTTCCTCCTGCAGCCCCTTGGCCGCTGCACGTGCCCTGCACCGCACGGCCTGTGCTCCTGGCTGCCATCCGAGCGGGCTAAAGGAGCCGCGCGGCACCGCTGCCCCCCTGGAGCCACGGTTCCCAGCGCTGCATCTCCCCCATGCAGCAAGCCCCTTCCTGGGCTTTCCGCGGCAAGAAGAAGCAGAAACGCTACCCGTCCGATGGAGGCTGCAGGCAGCTCCCTCCTGCGCGGCGCCCGGCCCGGTGCCGCCTGCCCTGGCACGCTGGGCGCCCCGGCCTCCCGGCGCGGCTGCTGCCCCTTCCCTGCTTCGCGGGGTGGAGGGCAGCGAGTGGAGCGCCCAGTGCCGCTGGCTCGCGCTGTGCGGCTGCGATTCCCAGCCCCATGAATAATGAATGGGCGTGCGAGCGGCACCCGGGCACGGCAGCAGCGGGTCCCGACACCCAACACCGCCACGACCGCCATGGCACGAACACCGCGAATGCGCCAGGGACGGCGCCGGGGCGCCCGGCCGGCAGCCGGCACCGCGGGCCCTGCGTGTCGGCTCCTCTGCCCTTGGTGGCGGTGGCCGGGCCCCGTCCCTGCAGCGACAACGGCTCTGCCATCGGGAAGGCGCCGCGGGCACCACCAGGGCGCAAAGGGCCTTGCAGTGCCACCAGCTCCAGGCCCTGGTGGTCGGGTGGCCTGTGCACCTGGCCAAGGGCTCTGCAGCGGTTTCAGCATGAAGGTGCCCTGGGCAAGGGGACGTTTGCCTGGAGGTGACCACCCATCCTGGAGCACCGAGCACCACGCCAGGGACCATCCGCGGGGAGAGGGAAGTGCCGAGGGGCAGCAGCTGCCCTGGGATGCCCTGGGAACTGTGGGCTTCAGGCAGCTGGCAGAAAGCAGAAAAGGGCAGCGCCAGCCATGCCCAAAGAGGGAGGTTCGGCCGCATTTCCGAGCCCATCGTTCCTCCAAGCGCCGTGGGCGGCGTGTCCGTGCTGCTGCCGCCTCACTGCGCATGGCGCGAGCGGCGACACTGCAGGATGCCGAGTGGACGGCTGGCTCCAGCCGGGCTGGCACTTCTGGGGTGTTTCTTGCAAACACTTCTCAGCCCAGCTCCTCTATTGACTTTGCCTTAAGCGAGTGGCTTAATTATTAATAGCGCGGGAGTAGAAATGCAGACATTGAGGCTCTTTACCCATTGCTCCCGTTAGCAGTGTCGCCGGCCCTCATCCGCCCAGCAAAATTCCCAGCCGGAGCGGAGCAGCCCCCTCCGCAGTGAGGGGACACGGCCCCGGCACGCGGCACGGCCCCGCGCTGCTCCCATGGCCCCCGCTGCGCCCCGGCCCTGCCCGCATCCCCATCCAGCAGCACGGTCCGGCCGCCGGCACCTTTTCCGATCCTTACGCTGCTCTCTGCTCTCTTCCCTCTTCTGGGCTCGCCGGGGCGCAGCGGGGGCCGGCAGGGCAGGGAGATGCTGCTCCGACATGGAATACGCTGGCGCCGGGCAGCTCCCTCAAGCGCCGGCGCGGAGCGGCCCGCCCGCGCGCACCCAGCCGTCGCTGCCCTGCGCTCTATGCCATCCCAAGGGGACCGGGCTGGATCGCCAACCCCAAGAGAGAAAAAGAAAGAAAAAAAAAAAAAACAGGAAAAAAAAGGTCTCCCTTTACAGCGCTGCCGGCGGGGGCGATGCTCTCGCGCTCCGTGCTCTCCTCCTAGGTGTGGAGCTGCTGGACACTCCCCCGGGGTAGCCGCTCCGGGGCCCCGGGCTCTCGCTGCCACCTCGCTGGCTCCCTGGCTTGGTTTCTCCTCCCACTGCGGGCGCACAGAGGCCCCATTCACCCCACTCCCTTGCAGCGCCGGGAACAACGGGGCCGTTTGTCTCCATCTGCAGCGCCCGCGATCAAGGACGACATTGTCCCTGCGTGCGCTTCCCGCGCGGCGAACGGCCGCGCTCCCGGAGCGCGGCGGCACCGGGAGCGGTTGTCCGGGATGCCGCGTGTGGCTGCGGTTTCCCTGCAAATCCCGGGCGGGAAATTACAGAGCGGCAGCGACCGGCGGGCTCAGGAGATGCTGCTCGGCCCTTGGCAGGTGGCTTGGGAAGTGGGTGGCAGGTGCCCCGTGTGCCACCGCGGGCCATCCCTCTCCGTGCCCCCTCATACCCAGCCCATCTCCTCCTTCCCAGCACCCCCTCTCGCTATGTGGCTTTTACCCCCGCAATCACGGCCGTGTTCCTGCTCTTTTGCTCCCTGCTCGCGCCGACCGCCCCTCGCCAGCCCTTTGCACAGCCCTCGGTAGGACGCGGCCTTCGCCGCTGCCCTCTTCGCTGCAGCCCCGCACGGGAAAAAGCCCTTGGTGGGCTCTTGTCCCACACGGCCGTGGTGCCGGGCTCTCGGCGAGGGGCACGGACCGGCGCCGTGCTCGGGTGGAACAGCCCGAGCTGGCAGCCTGCGGCAGCCTTTGTTCCCGACGGGCGGCGTCACCGGAGCGGCGGGGGAAGCTCGCGGGCGCCGTTTCCGTCCGGAGCGGCGCCCTGCTCCCGTCCTCCCGGGCTGCTAGCACATCACCCCATCCTCGGGCCAGAATAGGAGCCTTTGTGCGCCGGAACACGGCCCCGGCTCTTCCCCACGGCCTCAAAGCCGCCTTTCTGCTGCCAAAGCAACGACGGCTCCGCGGGCTGCCCCGGGCCCGGCCGAGGGCTCTGAGCGAGCGGTGGCTGCACTGGTGGCCAGCAGTGAGCGCAGGGCACCCCCCAGCCCTGCCCAGCGCTGACAAAAGTCGTTGCCCACACACGCCACGGGCCAGGGCTCTCCTGGGGGTGACCACCCCTGGGTTTCTGCGGGCTCCTCCGCACACTTTACAGGCCTCGTTTCATGTCTCTGCGCCCCACGGCCGCATCCACAGCTCTGTCCCCACACCACAGATACAGCCAGGGCTTAGGTCCCCAAGCCTGCTCAGTGTTGACCTGTGGCGCGCAGGGCAGCTGGAGCCGCTGCCTCCCCCCGGCCAGGTGCACACAGCCTGTTCTGCCGCGGGGACCCGACATCCCCTTCTCACAGAGTCCACCTGCACCACTCGCCCACGCGGCGCCGTGCTGAGGCCGTACCCAGGCTCAAGAAAAGCAGCAACGTTCTCCATCTTGGCCAAGAGGGCCTGTCGGCTCCTGCGTTTGATGCGGGCACTAACTGCTTTGATTCAAACCCGTCCTGGAGTGAGGAGTCACTTCCCTCCTGAGGAACTGCCTGGAACGGGAGGCAGCCTCTGGCTTGGGCCAAAGCAGAGGCATCCCTGACTCCAAAAGGAACTGGAAGATGGGATCCATTCAGGCTACTTCAGGCACCCCAAAATTAATGCCCAGGTTTGTGTCCATCACCCTAGTCTCCCTGTAGGCACTGGAGAGAAACGGGCACCTCCACAAACGGCTGCCCCCAGCCTAACACAGCAGAGAGGAGCAGGTAGGCGAGCATTGCCGCGAGCCGCCACTCCCTGCAACGCGCCGAGGGGCACCGCGAAGCCACCGGCTCCAGCGCACACAGCTGCCCTGGGGACAGCAGACCCCAGCACAGCTCCAGCCCGCAGCCCCCCGGCTCGTGCTCCAGCCCTTGCCCATGCCAGCGGCGGCAGCCCCCGCGCTCTGCCCGACGCTGGAATGGCAGGAATTCCAGGCACATGCCAGCCCGGGCTGTGCCTGCAGCGCTGCATTCACCCCCAGGCTGCGCACGCCGCGCTGGCACTGCTCATCACACCGGCAGGCCACCACCAACCGGAGCAGCCCGCAGGGCTGAGCGCCACGGGGCTGCGGGGCCGCGCACGGGGCTCCAGCTCATGGACCAGGGAGCAGATCTGCTCCGTTCAGCTCAGGGCAGCGCTCCAGCAGGGAGCTGGGCATTCACTGCGCCAGCTGTCACTGTCCTTTACCCCCACCGAGGTCGGCTCCAGGTGGGAAAACTCTAATCTAGATGTGCTCCGGCCCAGCGGAGCGGGAAGCACTGCTGTTGCCTTCAATATTTAACCATGCCGTGGGTTTGCTTCAAGGAAAGAGAGGGCGCCTCCTCATCAGAGCCCTCTCTGTCCCCCTGAAAAGAGTGCTGCCCTCCCTGCCGGGCTCCGGACAGGTCACGGGGCTCTGCTCAGCAGTAGCAGCACCCCCAGCCCCGTGGTGTGAGAGCGGCAGCTCCACGCTGACCCCAGCACAGTTTGGAGAAGCAGAAAGGACAGGAGCCAGTTACCTAGTGCCTCTGCACCCCCCTCCAGCCTGCCTCTGGGGGCGGATGGGGAGCGGGACTCGCGGGGCTCACGGCACTGCGGAGCTGCGGCCGACGCATTTTCAGCTGCACCAGCCCCAGCTGGATTGGCGCTGCTGATTTACCACCAATGTCTTCACCTATGCCTGGAGTACATTTGCCATAGTTAATAGTTACTGAGTGCATTAAGTGCAACAGTGAATTAAGTGTCTTTCCTGACCCTTGGCATCAGGAGTGGCTTCCTGCCATGTGCTCTCCAAGTACCCCATTCCCTGAGCTCCAAAGCAGCCGCTGGGGGCAGGCAGCCATCCTACCCCTTCTCCGAAGAGCTTTGCTCTCCAGAATAGCACCTTCCCACGGGATTTGCTGAGTGCAGCATGGTGCTTTAAAGGGAGTTTCCAGCTCCGAGAAGCTGTGGCGGGTACGTGACAGCCCACACAGAGCCCAGCAACTCCGCTCCGCTGCGGAGCTGCCCGCTCCCACCAGCCAAGGGTGACTCGCTGCCAGGGGACGCTGATTTAACGACCTAATGAGCCGTGTGCTTTGGCGGCTGGCAAAGTACAAGGCTCCTCTGCTCAAGGCTGTGTCCCCGCAGCCCAAGCGGGCAGGGTTGTCGCATCCTGTCTTTACCCCTACTAAGAGGCCTGGGCGTGTTTGGACCTTGACACAGAACAGCCAAATTCAACAGTGAAGCACAAGGGCACGGGGAAATCCTCCTGGCAACAGTCTCCTCCATGAGCCGAGTGGATGCAGCTGCTTTTCTGGAAGTCTATCAACCCCCTGCTCTAAACAAATCTCCCCTATCTGTGATGGTCCAGCGAGGATCAAGGCACCTGGGGGTGCTGAGTAGCCCTGCCAAGAATCACCCCTCCAGGAGGGCCCTGCCTTGGTCATAAGCCACTTTTCCACCCTCTGATCCTCATGGTCACCCGTGGGGAAAAAGGGATAAAAATCCCACCCTGGCTTTAAGAGTAGAAACAGAGTAACTTACATTGAGAAGCACCATTGCTGAGGCAGCGCTTTCACGGCCGGTCTCGCTCGGAAAGCACGTGCAGGAGCTGCAAAGCAGGAGGGTCTGCATTTGAATGCCGACAACGCCACTGTCGTCCACGGCTCCATCGCAGCGTTCCCCATGCACCAGTGTCCTGCGACAGGGAGTGCCGAGGGAGCACGGGCGCTCAACCTCACCGGCTGCTCGTTGCCTAACTGTGTGGCCACGCTGCCTTATTGCTGGACCTCCAAACGCTGGCGGAAGCGCCCTGACGGCCAGCCCCGTGGCGGGACATGACCCGCTGGCGGTCACCTCCCAGGCCAGGGGAGGAACAGGTCTTGGTGCCGGAGCCACATTCCACTGCCAGGCCCAGCCCCCAGTGCTGGCCGCGCACCCTGGAGGGTCCCAAGGCCAGAAAGACCCGTGCCAGTGCTGCCGATGCCGGTGGGAACGCCGAACGCACGCAGCGGAGGCTGCACTGCGCTGCCCTGCTTCACACGGGCTGTTGCACTGCTCCCTCCTGACACTGCTGCACCAGCTGGGCTCGGTTTATCAGCCCTGGACTGGTTTCCTTATCTACCACACCTGCAACCTCCCTTCTGCTCCAGTGGCAGGGAATTTTTCAACCGGCAGCCCTGGCTGCGCTGAGCCCCGGCTCCAGCAGGCAGCCCTGGGCCTGCAAGTGCTTCCAGCGTGGGCGGCCCTGGCCTCCCCCCTGCCGCGCATGGAGCCCTGGCACACGGCCAATGTCCTCGCTCTGGATCTCGTCCAGCTGCGGAGCCCCCGTGTGCGGCCCATGGCACCAAGGAGCCTCGGGGCCCCGTCTCGAACCTCGCAAGCTGTCCTGGGCCAGCGGCAGCCGGGGCCGCGTGGGCTCCCACCTCACCCGCCCTCAGGTCGCAGTTACCATCACCAAGGCTGCATGGCACCGGCAGGTGTTTATGGCCCTGAGGAGTTTACACGCCAAATAAAGCCAACAGTGAGGCAAACCCTCCTGGCAGATGAGCTCCCGGGGCAAAGGCAAGGCACAAATAACAATAAAGACCAAAAAAAAAAAAAAAAAAAAAAAAAAAAAAAGGAAGGAGAAGAAGGTAGAGTGTTAGCTACTGCCTCCGCTCCACGTTGCTTCTCTCGCTTATCTCCTCGGCAGGGCTGCGGGCATCCACGGCGCGTTCGCTGGTGGCACCGCTGGAGCTGGCACTGGGCTGGGCAGCGCCGCGGCGGCGCCACAGAGGAGCTGTCACGGGGCGGCGGGCGCCGAGCTGACCGAGCGCAGCGGGGGCAGCTCCTCAGTCGCTGCCGCGGCTCCCGCCGCCCCTCCGCGGGACGAGGACGGCCAGGCCTCGTTGTGATGCCGAGCGCCCGCGGCTCCTGGCTGCGAGGGCAACGGTGGCCCCCGTGCGTCCCCGCTGCACGTCGGGCCGAGCGGAGCGGCCTGGCTCGGCCCACGGAGCCTGACCGGCAGCGGCCCCCGGTGCCGGCGGCCCCGCGGGCTCTGCCCGTGTGGCCCGGGAGCCGCCGACGCCTCAGCAGGGCCGGGCGGAGCCAGGCCGCTCCCTGGGACCAGCGTCACTGCCCGCTGGTGGCACCAGCCATGGGAAGGGGCAGAACCACCAGGGATCATCAGGTTGCCCCAGCACGCCGGGGTGCTCGGTCAGGGGCTGATGAGCGAGTGCGGCCCAAGCCACCGCCTGACACCCGGGTACTGCTGGAAGAAGTGCCCATGCTGCGGACACGGCTCAGGTGCCTCAGACCCACCCGTGGTCCTGCTTGCCAGTGCCCAGGGCAGAATTCCCCAGAAAATCGGCCCCCAGCCTCCGCGGCGGCCCCTGAACGAAGCCTGGGCTCTGATTTCAACCCGCTCTCAATGGGTTCCTCTGGGTGGTTGTGCGGTCACTAACACCAGCACAAGGCTCTTGTGCTGCACAAGGGGAAGGGGCAAGATAGGCAGAAGAGCATGCGTCCTTCTGGGCCTTGATGTCACTTCAGCTGCCCGGAGACCTGGAGTAACAAGACTAACGTGGCCAGAAAATCACTTGTCTCTTTGCTGGAAGCCACCCAGCTGGAAGCTGCCTGAACTGCAGGAGCCACCTTCAAGCAGCATCTTTCCTCTGTGGAAAGATCCAAGGTGGAATCTCTACCCATGAGGATAGAGATCCTCAACCACGTGCCTCTACTTCAGGGGCTGGTGAAGACATCTCCAAGATGGGAGTCTCCAAGACTGGGGTCTGCAGGGGCCAAGCCCAGCTTTTCAACACCCGCAGGTCTGGAGAGGGTCAGTACCGCGCCAGAGACTCTCCAGACAGACCACTGACTCCTATTTCTTCTTCCCTGCTTTGACCGATTTGCTGAGAGTCCTTATTTCAAAACCTCTGCAATACTCGAGTCTCCTCTTTCCCTTTCCTACTGCCTTCTCCAGGGTCACAGCAGGGCAAAACTACTCCCATCTCCTGAATTTTAGTGGAGCACAAGGGTGCTCCTGTGAGCCACCTTGGCAGCCTCACACAGTCCTTTCCATGATTAAAAATTTAACCCCGAGAAGCACTTGTATAACTCAACCCCCTTAGTAGCAACCCTTGCTCTTCGTTCAGGCCAGGCAGCTCGGTCCTGACACCAGCATCTCCAAGCAAAAGCAGTGTGGTGGGACACTTGGCTGAATCTGCTTTAAACAAGGACTGTCACCCCCGGGGCAGTTCTGCTCTTTGGCGCAGCGCTGCCTCGACAAGCAGATACGCAGCCAGCGAAAGGGGCAGGTTGAGCGAATCTGGGGCTAGGAGAGCCTCAGGCATCAAGCTCTGCCCACATTTCAGAGGCGAGTGCCAGCAGAAAAGACAAGGGAAAGCTGCAGCTCCCAGAGGTAGGAAAGGATGAAGCTGCTTGTCCTTAATTACCTCTGCTAACTGCTTTGGGAGCTGCTCAGCCCCCTTGTCACACTCAGGTGGGTGACCTGGAGGCAACGCTGTAGCTCCCACACACCATGCAGCAGGTTGCCGGGATTTACACTCGGCAGCAGCATTCCCATCCCCATCCCCGCCTTGGTCTTTCTGCTGAAAACCTCCCTCTGGCCGAGGAGGGTTGGGTTAGAGATTGTTTAGGCAAAGTAGACATGCATAAACCTATGGGTGCAGATGGGATGCACCCAAGAGTGCTGAGGGAACTGGTGGGGGTTATTGCTCAGCCGCTCTCCATCATCTTCGAGAGGTTGTGGAGGGCGGGGGAGATTTTGGAGGACTGGAAGAAACCAACGTCACTCCGGTCTTCAAAAAGGGCAAGAAGGAGAACCCAGGAAACGACAGGCCGGCCAGACTCACCTCCATCCTCCACCTAGAAAGGTGATGGAGCAGCTCATCCTAGAAACCATCTCTAGGCACATGAAGGAAAAAGAAGGTGGTAAGAAGTAGTCAGCATGGATTCACTAAGGGAAGTCATGTTTGACCAACCTAATAGCCTTCTACGATGGGATGACTTGCTGGCTGGATGAGGGGAGAGCTGTGGATGTTGTCTCTCTTGACTTTAGCAAGGCTTTTGACACTGTCTTCCGCAACATCAGGAAGTGTGGGTTGGATGAGTGAACAGTGAGGTGGATTGAGGACTGGCTGGATAGCGCAGCTCAGAGGGCTGTGATCAATGGTCTGAGTCTTATTAGAGGTCTGTGGTGTCCCACAGGGACAATCCTGGGCCCAGTGCTGTTCAACTTGTTCATCAATGGCTTGGACGAGGGCACAGAGCGCACCCTCAGCAAGTTTGCGGATGACACCAAACACAGCGGAAGGGCTGACACCCCCGAGGGCTGCGCTGCCATTCAGAGGGACCTGGACAGGTTGGAGAGGTGGGCAGAGAGGAAACCCACGAGGTTCAACAAGGACAAGTACTGGGTCCTGCACCTGGGGAGGAATAACCCCATGCACCAGCACAGATTAGGGGCTGGAAGCAGCTCCACAGACAGGGATTTGGGAGTCGTGGTTGACAATGAGTTACCCAGGAGGCAGCAATGTGCTCTCGTGGCCAAGAAGGCCAATGGGCTCCTGGCTGCGGCAGGAGGAGCATTGCCAGCGGGCGAGGGAGGGGATCCTGCCCCTCGGCTCAGCCCTGGGGAAGCACCTGGAGTGTTGGGGGCAGGTCTGGGCTCCCCAGGACAAGAGGGACGTGGAGCTTCTAGAGAGGGTCCAGCGCAGAGCAACAAAGATGGTTAAGCAACTTGAACATCTGTCTTATTAGGAAAGACTAAGCGAGCAGGGTCTGTTCAGCTTAGAGAAGATTGAAAGGAGATGTCATCAATATGTATAATACCTGAGGGGATAATGTAAAGAAGATGGGGCCAAACTCTTCTCGGTGGTGGCTAGTGACAGGACAAGGGGTAATGGGTACAAGCTGAAACACAGGCAGTTCCATCTCCATGTGAGGAAGAACTTTTTTCCTGTGAGGGTGCCAGAGCCCTGGCACAGGCTGCCCAGAGAGGCTGTGGAGGCTCCTTCTCTGGAGATCTTCCAGACTCGCCTGGATGCCACCCTGTGCCACGTGCTCTGGGTGTCCCTGGTAGAGCAGGAGGTTGGACTGGATGATCCCTAGAGGCCCCTTCCAACCTCAACCATTCTGTGGTCCTGCCTTAGAAAGCCTCTGCAGTAAATTGCCTCATAAAAAGCAGGCTGGAAAAAAAATCCCAGCTTTTCTATGTATCACTTGGCTTTAGAGCAAGACATTTTAGTGCTGATAACCAACGTACCTGTAATAACCTCTTCGCCCTTAAATGCCTTATCTACAGCCTCTCCCAGTATTTGCACTGCAGGTGATTTATCAACAAAGGCAAGAGGGGGCTGCAAAGCAGGAAGCGTGGGAGCCTCCAGAAGGGTAATGGGGAGGAAACAACTGTCCCCAAGGAACTTCTGCCGCCAGGAATTCCCAGTTCAGCTCTCTGCCTGGACAGGACCCTGCGGCTGGGACCAGCTTCACAGGCTGCCGGGCACAAGAGCCGCTGTGTTAAACGTGTGAGACCAGGGTACGCACGCGGGCAGCGCCGCAGGCGCTTGCCTGGCTCCCGGGCAGCCCAGCGTGTCCCCACAGGGTCCCGCTGCTGCGGGAAATGGGGGTTATCACAGAGCGGGCGGCTGTAGGGGAGAGGGGCTGCGCACGGTGAACACCCCCACTCCCAGCAGCAGTCCCTGCCTTGGGGCAGAGGGGGCAGCCCTGAGCACCCCAAGGCAGCCGCAAGACAAGACCCTGCCAAAACCGACCTAGGCAGCAACACGTGGGCGAGGGCAGTAAGAAAGGAGAACCAGAGCACTGCAGGCAGGTCACCGCGAGCAGGCACAGCGCCCTGCCCCAGCCCGCACGAACAGACACCAGTGACCATGGCGGAACTGCCAGCTTTTTATTAAAAAAAAGTCTGATAGAAGTAGAAACTGTTTACAGGCTGTGTCACCGAAGGGACGTGCAAAGGCCTTAAGAGATGCTGGGGAGCAGCTTTTTAAGGGAGAGAAAAGGCTCCCTTCTGCTGCAGGCTCCATTCCCCCAAGGCTGGTGCAAGAGCGCTGCTGTTTTCCCCGAGCCTCCCTCAACTGCAGCATTGAAACACTGCAGCATCCAACAAACACAGGTACTCGCCGGGAAACTCCTGCTGTGGCACGAGGCCTTCCCCTCTGCCCCTCGTCTCTGAAAATTCAATGACCCATCCAGAACGGCCCTGCTCAAGAAGATGGAGCTGCCCTTGGCTTCCTCGCGTTCCTCAGACTGCTCACTGCACTCGCGGGTTGGGAAGCAGGAATGGTGGCAGCAACATCAAGATGACACTCCTCATGTCAGGGCTGTCACGCTGACCCCACAGCACGAGCCAGGGGGGCAGAAGCACTGACACGTGCTGTGCGAAGGCCTTTGCAGAGGAGAGTGGAGGCAACCTGGGAGGCCTGGGGAAAGGCACAGCAGGAGGTGTATTTACAGACAGGGAACATTTTTTAATCTAGCATTTATGTCCCAAGAGCAAAGCAGAGGGATTTCCACCGAAATCCAAGATGGTCTCTGCAAGGTTTGGCCAGGCTGCAAGCAGGCCCAGGGCTGCTGCAGCCAGTCTCTGCAGGTGGAGGATGGGGCTGTTCCCCTCGAGGGGAGCCTTGGAGATGCCATCATGCCCGTCACGCCTTCTTGCTTTTCTTCTTCTCCTCTTTCATGGCCATATCGTGGGCTTTTCTCTTCTCGGCGAGTTTGTTTGCCTGAGGAGAAACCCCCAAGACACACAGTCAGATTAGTCTGCAGAGGCTGAAGGCTTCTCTGCTCTTAGACTCACTACCCGTTCACCCTGTACCTAGAGGAGGTCAACCCATCTCCTGCTGCGCAGGATAACAACTCCCAGGGCAGCCCTGGGGCACTGAGCTGCCTGGGCACAAGCAGCAGCACGTGGCAGCCCCCAAGCAGGCGGGGAGCTCTAGGAGAGCAGCAAGAGCTCTGTTCTGCCCGGGCCAGGGCCAGTCCATGGCCAGGGACACACCCAGGAAGAGGCCTCAGGAGCCTCAGCCTTCATTATCAAACAAAAGTGGGCATGGGGCAGAGAGGGAAACAGCAAAGGGCAGAGCTGGAAACCCCCAGGCACCTGCACTGTTTACAGGCCACTGCCTAAAGACTCATTCCAGGTGGCTTCAGCTCCGTCCAGAGTCTCACGGGAGGGCAGGGAGCCGAGCGTGCAGCCACAGGGGCCCCTCCCTCCCACAGCCGGAGCAGAGAACGGCACACCCACCTCAGCGAGGGCTGTTCCCTCCCCAAGGGATAAACCAGGGTTTAGCCACAGCTGCGACCTGACTCAGGAGGAGCTGACACAGGCAAGGGAGCAGGATGCAGGCAAAGGTCTCGTGGCCCAGAACTGTGCCGGAGCATCACTGCCATGGGAGGGCGGCACGTACCTCTCGGACTTTGCGTTTCTTGCCAAACATTATCTTTTTGTAGAGGTATTTCTCCCTCTTCTTCATCATCATGATGGCCAGGCGCTTCTCCTCGCTTTGCTGCTCCTGCTCCAGGCGCTGCTTGTCCTCCAGCCGCACCTTGCCGGCCGTCACCGTCACCGGGAGTCCCTGCGGGAGCGGGAGAGCTCAGGACGTGGATGCTGAGAGCCCACCCTCTCCCAGGACAGACGGGTGCTCCGCGCCCTGCCCCATGGAGGGGCACGGCACCCTGTGCACGAGGCAGCTGCACGAGAGCTGCTGCAAACACGAGGCAGCCATGATGGTCCCAGCACATCAACACAGGAGTAAGGGGCAGGAGAGCACCAGCAGCTGCGATGGGCCCAAGGGCCACCTCAGCCGCATCATGCCCAGGATTCTGGACTGCCTTGGAGGCCATCCAGCCCACCGGGGTGGGGGGGGGGGGGTGCGTTTCACTTTGCTCATGTTCTGTGTTTCAAGAACAGGAAGCTCTGCAGCTTGGCAGAGGGTCTCCTGAGCCCACACGTATCCCTCCATCGGAAGGGCCACTTCTTTCCAACACAGAGGCTGAAGAGGCTGCAGGGGTGTCCCCCATGCAAGGGCGGCAGCTCCCGGCAGGGGCTGGGACAGGCTCCTCAGGGCCTGGGCAGGCCTGCCTTGTAGGCCCAGCCTCAGGCTGAGCTCAGACAGCCTGGTGAGAGGCTGGGCACAGAGCACAGGCCACCCAGGACCCAGCCTGGGCTTCTGAGAGCCCAGTCCAGCCCCTCTTGGCTTTGGCCAGGAGCACACGGGAGTCCCACAGAACGGGCCAGGAAGCCGGGCAGGCAGCAGAACCTGGCAGCAACAGCACTCACCAAAGTGCCCTCCTCCTGGGGCTCCCAACTCACTGCCAGGCACAGTACCTTGCTCTGAGTCTTCTGCTCTTCCATCTTCTTCAATTTCGTCTCTTCTTCCTTTTCAGAGTCATCTTCCTCCTCTTCCTCCTCCTCCTCTTCCTCATTGTTCTCCTCCTCCTCTTCCTCGCTCTCTTCACCTATGGAGAGGTCAGTTTTACCAGCCAGGGGCCGTGACAGGTAGACCAGAGCCTGGCACAGCAGCACGTACAGCTCTGCCTGGGCAGCAGGTCCTGGCCCTGCCTTCTCCAGCCCGTGGGGGCTGCCACCTCCCGGTACCTGGCTGCTCGCCCCGCTGCATGGCCAGCAGTTTCAGCTTCTCCGGAGGGATGTAGTCTCCTTCCTGCTCCGTGACGAAGGGTGAGAGGTGCGGGGGCAGCAGCACGCCGGGGAAGTAGTCAGCGACAGGGAGGCACAGCTTGGCGTTGACAGAATCAAAAACCCACTGAGGCTGCAGGTAGTATCTGTGGGGCAGAGGGAACGCAGGGCCAGGGTCAGGCCATCTCCTCTGGTCCCAGGGGTCTTACAAGACGGCAGCAGAGCAGGATGCCACCATAACGTGTCCTGAAGCATGGGACAGCTCCAGGACAGCCAGGTGTGCTCACCAGCCCAGGCCCCCTTTTTGGGGACAGCCCTCACTCACCTGCCAACAACCTGCTGCTCCACACGGGGCCGGTCAACAATCTGGTGCGTGATAGACGGGTCACTCACATCGTAGGTGGCACCGATGCACACAGACTTGTCCCAGGACACTTGGCCCCCAAAGCACCTGCCAGTACAACACACCAAGAGGTTACTTGGACTGAAAGAGCCCCCAAGTTCACTTCGCTTGCAGGATATCAGGCAGACAAGCCCCAGACCCCATCACAAAGAGTGGAAAAATCCAGGAAGGGGGAGCAGGGCTGCAGAGGAACAACCCACCCGCACGTACCGGATGACGAAGGCCAGCGGCTCTCGGGGCACTTCTCTGTTGAGGAAAAAGCGCAGCCCTTCAAACAGCTTCTTCTGCTTCTCCAGGGCCTCCTGCTCCTTCTTCTTTGCATCCATCTGCTCAGCAGTCTCCTGCTCAGAACAAAGCCAGAGCCTCTTGCATGGGGACCTTCTCTCCCCCATACACAGCCCCCGCCAAGCCCCTTCTGCCAGGAAGGCTCCTGGACGCTGCTCCCCATCCTCCTGATCACATCGGTCCTTCCCAGCACCATACCAGGCAGTGCCAGCCCCTGCTCAAGAACGAGGCCTCCTGCTGAGCCACAGAACACGCTGTGCACAGAGCGACAAGGCCCAGGGCTGAGCCACCTCGCCAGGCTCTTACCCCCTCCACGGGGAACTCATCCATCTCCACGTCATCCTCTGGGGTTGGTGCCACCACACGGGTCAAGCTGGCACTCAAGGCTGAGAGCTTCTGCAGAGGAGCGAGAACAGGAAGGTGTCATCTCCAGATGGCTTTTTGAGGACGGGAGAAAAGGCAGCCTCGCAGAGGAAGGCGGGGTGATCCTCTGCAGCAAAGGATCAAAGGAGCTCCTCTCCCTCGTGGGAGTTCAGCCTCCTCCATGTGCTGCCTTAATCCCACACTCCCCAACACAGCAGCTCCAGAGCTCCCTGTCACACAGGGTAGAAACCAATGGCCCTCAGGGATAAGCATGGATCTGCCCTGGGGCAGCATGCGGGGAGCTGGGAAGCAGAGCCCTTCACCCTGCATGAACCAGGCTCTGCTCTGCGGCTCCCGCACGCTCAGCGTCCCCGGCCAGGACAGGATCCATGGTGAGGACACAGAGGCCAGCGGCTCTTGGGTGCTAGCCAGGTCCTGGCCGCTGCAGGTGCCCCTCACCTCCAGGTAGCTCTCCGAATCCATGGCGTACGCCTCGCCCTCCGCGGGTTTCAGCTCGACCTCCGCCTGGCCTTCAATCTGCAGAAACAGGCAGCCTGGCACACAGCCCCCAGACGCAGAGCGCCCAAGCAGCCTCCCCTCTGCCACACTGTGCCAGGGCCAGCGTGACCCCCCGGCAGCGCATGCTCCCCGCCAACTGTACCAGGCCCCGGCGGGCACGGGTCCCCCTGGCTCCGGGCAGGCGTGGGGCGGCTCAGGTGAGGGACTCACCTTGGGCGGGTAGAGCAGGTTGAGGGAGTGGTAGAGGCGGAAGTTGACGAAGCCCAGCAAGGTGGTGTAGAACTCCGTGAAGGTGGCCATGACACGGTAGTCCACATCCGTGGGGTGCTGCAGACACGCAGGAGCCGTTAGGGTACAAGGCCCAAGGGCTGGAGCCCCTCTGTGGGGACAAGGGCCCGTTCTCCTGGCACCAGCTTGGGGCACGGGACCTGGCAGCTCATGCAGCACCAAGCCTCTTGGATGTCTGCTGCTCACTCACTCCTTGATCTGGAGCTGAGATGGAACAGGTTGTTCTCTATCTGTGTCCTCATCTGCAAGGGAGGATGCTGCCCTCTCCACAATAAGCTCTGCAGATGCCCGTGCCCAGCACCAGGCCCTGGGCAGGAGGGGTCTCTGTGCTGCCCAAGGGGCCGTGTGCCCGTCCCCCCTTGCCCCACAAGGCCCGAATCCCTCCCTGTGCCCACCCTGCTACAAGTCCTGCCAGCCCTCAACTTGCCCAGCTACACAGCTGGGTGCAGCAGCACATCCCAGGGTGGATGGGGACCCTGAGGGGAGCTGGCCCTGCCACCCACTCCCTGACAGGTGCCCAGGTGTCCCCAGACAACCCTGCAGCACCCAGGGAAGCCAGGGAACAGGCCACAACTTGGCCTTTGTGTGACTTGGTAAAAGACTCTGGCTCCCCAGGTCAGCTTTGCAGGCCACTAGCAAAGCAGAAAAAGAGACAGGCAAGGACTAACGGAGCTCAACCAAGCAGGGATCTGGCCAGGGCCTTAACAATCAAAACCCAAGGGGGTAAGAAGTAACGCTGGCCAGGAAAAACACAGGCTCACTCAGGCGATACTGCGAGGGAAAGAGGGGAGGTGATCCCCAGTGCGGGCTGTACAGAAAGGCACAAAGCTCCGTCCTGACTGTGCCACCCCCGGCCAAGCCCAGAGCCAGACAAGACAGCGATCGCAGTGGAAGCTCGTGTCACTGACCCTGGTGTGGCAGCCTGTCCTGGCAAAGTTCATCCCACGCCTCCCAGAGCCCCTGTGGCCTTGCTGGAGAACTGCATGAGTCCTGCTAGGTAGGACAGAGCCACCCTGGCAAGGAGGGTGTGGAGTCTCCCTTGCTTCTTTCCTCAGGGCTACGAGGCTCATTACTGCAGGTTAATCTTTAATTGTTGAGCTAAGCACATTTAATAATTGACAGCAAGAGGAAACAAGCACCAGGGAAAGCTGGCACAGCCAGGCACAGGAGACAAGGACACAGCCATCCTGGGCTGTGGCCCCTCGTGACTCCCAAGTTGGCCGTCCCACCTCAGCCTGGGCACAGCCTAACTTCTCTCTTCACTGCGTGAGCAGCTAGACACTCCCGTGATCTTTCCCCAGTGCCAGGAAGGGGACAGCAAGGCACACGGTTACTCACGTCATGGGCGAAGGCGTAGGGGGTGATCCAGGTGACTGGCTGTCCCAGCACCTCAGCCTGGTAGTAGATGCCCTTGATGGAGAGGAAAACCTGGCGGGGGCAGAGCAGGGGCTCAGATGCAGGGGACCCCGCAGCAGCGCTTGGCCCTGCTCCCACCAAGGGCTGCTCTCACTGATGCCCCCACAGCCAGCAGGTTTGTTTGGGGGACATCCAAGACGGACACCCAAACCCTTCCGCTCTTGCCACCAGGACCAGCCGGTCCTGTGTCCTTCTGTGCTCCAAGGCCACTGCCCCATCCCCACAGCGCCCCGGCAGGGGTCCTGCCCCCAGCCCCCCGGGCTCGCACCTTGCGCAGGGAACGGGAGGCAATGATGTAGTTGAGGAACTCCACGGAGAGGCGCCGGCACAGCTGGATGGTCTGCACGTGGCACTTGCCGGTCCGCGGGAAGGTGGAGAAGAGGAAGCACATGGAGAGGGCATCGTCCAGGTCCCGCACAGCGTCGATGAAGGTTGGGTACCTGTAACAGGGCAGGAGAAGAAGAGGGAAAAACAGACTCAGCCACAGAGCCACCAGCACCTGCTTAAAGCTGCAGGAGCCGCCGGACACTGCTTAAGAGGAAGGGAAGGGGTCTTGGAGCCACCGCACAGTATCTACATCCCACACGGCCCTCTGAGCCAGAGGAGCCCCAGAGATGAAGCGTCCCTTGCGGGTACCAGGAAGCTCCCGGCCAGCAGCTCCCGGCTCACTCGTGCTTTGCTACAGCCAGCACGCAGCTTGCTGGTCCTTCTCCACGAGCTCCGAAACCCCGTTCACCAGCCAACCAATTCCCAGAGCTGCCGTGGGAGCTGGAGTCCTAACGGCGGATGGACACAGCACGGGCTCCACGGGCTGCAGGCCAGTTCACTGTTGATAACAGCCCTCTTTCGTGAGGACCCTTTCCCTGGGCCTGCTCCACGCTGAGCTGCAGCGAGGGCTAGTGCCTCACCTCTCCTTCACAATGTGGTCAAGTTTGTAGTTGGGCTTGTTGTCCTTCAGCCGCTCCACGGTGCTCCACTCGCTCTTCCCATAGGCCTTCCGGAGCTTCCGGACGAACACCTGCAGGGCAGACGAGGGGGGACTCAGGGCTCCCTTCCAGGGAAACGACGGAGGGAGGCGAAGCCTTGCGAGGTGCACAGAGGCAGTCCTTGGGCGTGAGCGCCTCCCCAGGGGGCTGTACAGGCTCCTGAGGGGACAGCTTCCAGGTCTGAGGGGCTGCCACCAGCTGCTCGTAACAGCCAGGCCCCCAAACACCCCTGCTCTGCTGCCACAAGCGGTTAACCAAAGCTGGGGGCAAGGGACAACGGCCTGGAAGTGAGAAGATCCCATCACCCCATCCCAGGCACAGGCACAAGAGCCCCTGGACACGAGCCCCAAAGTTCTTGTGCCCCCTAAATACCTTATACTCCCGGAACTTGTTGACAATGGGCTCATGAAGGAGAAACTTGATGTCTTTGAGGAGGTAGAAGGTCCTGGCTGCAGTGGAGCCCTTGTTCACCTTCTTCTTATGCTTGGGCTCATGGGGGTAAATCCCCTTCAGGATACAGAGGCGCCTGTCAATGCAGATGCAGGTGACACAAGCTAGATCTCAACACTCACTGAAAGCAAGTGAAACAAGGGCTAGAAAAGGTTTTTATCTCTATCTTATCCCGGCACATGGTACTCAGCTCCACCTCCCTCCTGCATCCCCACGCTCGCAGGGTGCCTCTGCGCTGGTTCTGGACACGTTGCCCTGTGCCCAGCTGCGTCGCCCCGCACAAAACCCTCTCCTAGCAGCAGACGGGACCAGCCTGTGCTGCCGAGCGGGGCTGCTGGATTCACCGTCCCACGGAGGCGCCCGCGGGCCCCGTCCCTGGGGGAAGCAGCTCCCTCTGACCTCGCTGCGCTGCCCAAAGCGCCTCCCCAGGGACACAGACCCTGTGCGTCTGTCTCGGGTGACGCTGGGAGGGCCTGGCCGAGGCTGCGTCCTGACCCCCGAGCTGAAGGGGCTCCACTCCTCCCTGCTGCCAACCCCTTGGCGCACCCCGGGGCTCTGCAACAGCCCAAACACAAGGGCGACGTTCCCAAACCCCTGCTCCGGCACTTCCTACAGAGCCAACAGCACGGCCGAGGCGAGCAGGGATCTCTAGGGATCATCGTGACCAACCCCCTGCTCCAGTAGCGACACCCAGAGCAGGGGCACAGGGTGGCATCCAGGTGGGTTTGGAAGACCTCCAGAGAAGGAGCCTCCACAGCCTCTCCGGGCAGCCTGTGCCAGGGCTCTGGAATTTGATTCCAAGCTGTTCCCAAGGGCCAAACGGGCGGGCAGCCCCGGCGGCCGGGCCATCCCGGCGCGCACGGGCGCAGGCGGCGGCTCCGGCCCGAGCACCGAGCAGGCGGCCCCGCGTTTCCCCCGCGCTCTCCCGCCGCCCCGGGCGGCACCTGAAGTCGGGCAGGCTGAGCTGCAGCTTCTTGCGCGCCTTGTTGCGGGTGATGTAGTTGGTGGCGGCTCCGCGCTGGTACTGCGGGGGGAGAAGGGAGCAGCGTCAGCGGCTCCCGCGCGGCCCGGAGCCCCGCACGGGGCCGCGACGGAGCGGAGGCCCCGCAGCCCCGGGGGGTAACGGGCCTTGGGGCGGGGAAGGGGAGAGGGAACCGGCACCTTCTTCTTCTCGAGTCCCCCCATGGCGGCGCCGCGGCCGCTCCCCGCGTGGCTCCGCGCCGCCCGCCCGAAGGCCCCCGCGCCTGCCCCCGCCGCGCCTGAGCGGCGCCGCCGCGCGCCCGCCCCGCGGCCGCCGCCTCCGCGGCCGCCCGGTGCCGGGCCTGGCCGGGAATGGCCGCGACGCGGCGAGTGGCGGGCGCGGGGAGGGCGACGCGGGCCGCGGCGGCGGCGGGCACGGGCAGGCGCGCGGCGGGCAGCCCGAGAGGCCGGGGGGCGGGGGCCTTAGGCGCAGTGCACGCTGGGATATACCGGGGCAGCGCGGCACGCTGGGATGTAGAGAGGCGCGGCGGCGCGGGGCATTGTGGGAGTGTGGCGCAGCCGGGGGTGGCGCCGCCTGTGCCATGGCGGGTCCCGGTGCCGGTCCCCGCTCCTCTGTCCCGCTCCCTCCTCCAGCCTGAGAGACGCGCGGGGGGCGG
Organism: Tinamus guttatus; assembly: GCF_059628265.1. Taxonomy (NCBI): domain Eukaryota; kingdom Metazoa; phylum Chordata; class Aves; order Tinamiformes; family Tinamidae; genus Tinamus; species Tinamus guttatus. The sequence goes on along the minus strand of NW_028288993.1, from coordinate 1,224,598 downwards.
CAGAGCCGGGGCCGCCCTGGGTGCCCGTGGCCAGCCCGGGCCGGGGCCGCTGCCTGCAGCCAGGCCGAGACGTCCCGGAGGCCTCGAGGCCCCGGCCTGGTCCGCGCGTCCCGCCGGCCCCTTCCCGCGGGATCCCCATGTCCCTGCCGGCCTCATCCCTTCCCGACACCCCGAAGGCGGCACTGGCAGGAGGGGACCCGTGTGTGACTGACACGGAACACGACCCCGGGAGCCCTGTGGCCGGTGGCAGAGCCCCCCAGGCTGCCTCTCCCCGGGAGCCTCCGTGTGTCCCGGCCGCCTGCGATGTGCTGGGACCCTGCGTGTGGCACAGCCGCCCCGTTCCGCTGGGCGCAGGGAGGCCCCGCGGGAGCCCCGTGTTCCCCCAGGGCTTGTCCCCTTCAGCAGCATAGGGACAGCCCCGTGCCCTGGGGCCGGCCTCCCCCTGCGCATCTGCAGCACCCGGGACGGGCTGGGCCTCGGCGGTGCCACCAGGCACAGAGACACCGAGTGCTCCTGGCTCCTTGCGTGGCTGCTGCCTCCCGCAGCGGCTGCAACGAGCCCCGGTCCGAGCTGCCCTGGGGGCTGTGTGTCCCTGCAGGGATGGGGCACTCAGTACCTGTAGCTACATATCTACAGCTGTATGTCTGTATCTATGTTTGTATCTATATCGATTTGCTAAAACTGTCAGTTCAAGCCTGACGCGGGCTGGGTTTGCTCTCACTGTGCCCTGAGCCGCAGAGGGCGGCGAGCGGCGCCGCTGCCGGTCGCCCCCGCGCCAGGAGGTGCCTGAGAAGCGGCCGGGGAGGCAGCGGCTGCGTCTGACAGCGGGCGGAAACGGGAGGGGAAAGTGGCCGTGACCCCCCTGCCCCGCTCTATGCAGCCCGGCTCTGTGCGGTTCCACTCCACGCGATTCCGCTACATGCAGTTCTGCTCCGCATGGTTCTGCTCTATGCAGCCCTGCTCTGCACAGCTCCGCTCCGCACAGTTCCGCTCTGCACAGTTCCACTCTGTGCGGTTCTGCTCCGTACAGCCCCGCTCCAGGCAGTTCTGCTCCGTGCAGTTCTGCTCTGTGTAGCCCCGCTCCATGCGGTTCCGCTCTGCGTCCCCTGTGCTTCGCGCCGGGCCAACGTCCTATCTCGTTTCTGCTGGGCTGGCCCCAGCCTGCGGAAAGGGCCTCTGACGACACCTTCCTGTCCGGGCGGTGCCTCCGCTCGTCCCGGCAGCGCTCGGCTCCGCAGGGCCCCGCGAGCCGCTCGGTGTCCCCGCGCTCCGTGTCCCCGTGTCCCCGCGTCCCCGCTGCACCATGTGGCTCGTCCTGGTGCTGCTGCAGGCTGCGCTCCTGCCTGCGCAGCTCTGCGGTGAGTAGGGCCGGGTGCCCCCGGCCGAGGCGCCGCGGAGGGGCCCCTGGTGCAGGCGGCCCTGCAGCCCCGCGCGGGGTGGCCAGACGTCCCTGGCACCGCAGGGGGCAGCGGCCCCGTCCTGCGCTCGGCCCTGACTCCGGGGAGGCCGTTGGTCTCCCGAACCCCTGGGACGAGATTCCCGGGAGCAGCGGCTGAGCTCGGTGGCGCCGCTTCCCTGTGTCCCAGCCTCTGGCCTGTCACTGCTGCAACGGTGTCACCCTGACCCAAAGGCCGGGTCTGCGATGGGCTTCTGCTCTCCCAAATTCCCCTGCTGTGCCAGACCCCAGCCCAGTTGCGGCGGCTCTGAGCGCTGCACAGACCCCGCCAGCGCCGCAAGGTGCCCCCAGCCTGTGCCCAGCCCGTGGTGCCACCGGCAGCGCGTTCCTGGGCGAGCGGGGACACCCAGCGTGCAGCAGGAGCCTGCTGTTGGCAGCGTGTCCCGGGGGATCCTCGCGTTCAGCCTGCTCTCGGCAGCGTGTCCCGGGGGATCCTCGCGTTCCCGCTCCTGCGGGGAGGCTGTGGGTTGCGGCTCCGGGGGGAGCTCAGCAGGGTTGCATCGGTGCTAGGACAAACCCAGCAGCGCAGGGGCTGGATCCCTGCCAGCTCCGGGACGCTCTGCGCGTTCCCATGGAGCTGGTGGGCCCGGAGCACCAGCCCAGCCTGCGTCCCCCTTTCCCGTGTGCATCCCGGGGGCTCGAGGCACTGGCACTGCCGAGGGGAGCCGCTCGCAGCCGGGGTCCCAGCCTTGGGACGCGTCCCTACCACAACCAGGGCCTCGGGCAGCGCTGCGGTGGGCAAAGACACGGGGCAGGAGCACCGGGGCCACGCGACGTGCGGGCTGCACCGGCAGCGTCCCCTGCCTTCCTCGCCGCCCCTCATCCTCTCCTCCTCCTCCTCGGCAGAGCTCCCGGCCGCGGGCGCCGCGCGCAACATGAGTGCCCGGCTGCTGGGCCTGGCGGAGGCGCCGGCGTGGCAGGACAACCCCAGCATCTACGTGGCGCTTCGCCTCGCCGACGAGCACGACGCGGCCTTCGAGGGGCGCTACTTCGCGCGGCTCAACACCACCGTGCAGGGCAGCCTCACGTAGGTCCCGCTGTGCGCGCGTGGCCCTGTGGCGCCCGCCGCAGCGCTGCCACCCCGCGTGTCCCGCAGGGCCCCGCTCGGCAGCGGCCTCTCCAAGCACCACCATCACCGGCACCACTCGTCGTCCCACAGCCGATCGTCCAGCGCCCACGGCCACCACAGGTACCCGCGTGGCCAAGCACAGCGCCTCCCCAGTGCCACGGGCACCCTGTGCCGGCCCTGATGGTGCCGCGGTGCCGTGCAGGAGCCCCGCGAGGAAGCCGGGGCAGCCCAAGACGGGGCTGCTGGCGCTGCACGCGCTGGCGCTGCGGGCCGCCTGCCAGCCGCCGGGCGTCGCGCTGCCCGTGCTGCAGCGCCTCAAGTTCGCCCTGGACAAGGACTGGCGGGGTGAGCGCGGGGGACAGCGCCGCGCGGCGGGGACCCTTCCCGCCCCGCCGCGGTGACACCGCTGCCCACGCGCGCAGGCTCCCGGCGCCATGGCCGCCCCCACAGCAGCTACTACCAGTACAGCCTGGGCGCGCTGGCCATGTGCGTGCAGCAGCGGCCGCTCAAGGAGGAGGTGACCCGCCGGCTGCTGGAGGCGCAGCGCCGCGGCAGGATGGGCGCTGGCGGTGGCAGCGCTGTGGGTAAGGCGGGCGGTGGGCGGGCGCGCGCAGCGTCCCGCGCGGGCACTGCCCTTCTCCTCTGCTGCTGCCCACAGACACGGAGGCCGTGGCGGGCCTGGCCTTCGCCTGCCTGCTCCGCACGGCGCCGCCCCGCGCCTCGCTGGAGCTGCGCGCGGCCGTGCGCGCCGTGCGCGCCAAGCTGCTCCGCGCGCGCCGCCCCGACGGCCTCTTTGGCAACGTCTTCAGCACCCCCTTGGCCATGCAGGTGGGCGCTGCGGGTGCAGGCGCCACGCGGGGACAGGGAGAACAGACCCGTGTCCCGCCTTGGGCTCAGGCAGGTTGTCCCTTGCCCTGAGACCTCCTTCCTCCCCACGCTCAGTTCTTCATCGCCACCAACGCGTGCAGCTCGGAGCCGGCGTTCAGCAAGGCCAGGAGCAGCCTGCTCAGCAGCCTGGACAACTTCACCAACCCCATGGCCATCTCGCAGCTGCTGCCCGTGCTCTACGGCCGCAGCTACCTGGACGTGGCCTCCATCAGCTGCGATGGGGAGAACGGTAGGAACGGGGCGGTGCGGGGGCAACGCGGGCGGCCCTGCTGTCGCCCCTCCGTGCCGCAGCAGCTCTGCTGCCTGCAGACACGCTGCGCCCCGTCCACCCCTCCATGCCGCCCGTGGGGCCGGGCAGCATCGCGGTGAGGCTGCTGGTGGAGTGCCCCAAGAAGCTGTGCCGCCACCATGTGCTCTACAACCAGTCCGTGTCCGTGCCCTCCGGATCCTCCCTCCTGGCCGTGCTGGAGGTGGCCTCCACGCAGGAGCGCCATGCCTTCACGTACGGACATGCCCCCCGGCAGCGCGGGGGGCGGCGGGCGGTGCTGCCCCCACCACCGGCTGCCGCCCCCAGCCGCCTCCTCCCTGTCCTCCTCTCCCCCCTCCACCAGGTTTAAAACCCAGGACAGCCTCCACGGCCCCTTCCTGACGATGGTGATGAAGGTAGAGGCCAAGACGCAAGACCGGCGGTACTGGCAGATCCTCTCGGCCCCCGACACCAGCCTGCAGATGGGTGAGCGCCCAAGGCAGCAGCAGGGAGCCGCTCCCCTGGGCTGCTGCGTCCCTGCACGCAGCTCCCTGCACCCTGAGTGTCCGTGTGTCCCCCCGGGGTTCACCTGGCTCTGGGGATGGGGCCTGGAGGTGCCACCTGTCCCCTTCTCTCTGGGCACTGGCTGCCCCTCTGTGAACACCCGCCGTGTCCAGCATGGCCCCCCTGGCTCCCGCCAGCCCCATCGCCGTCTCTCTCCGCAGGCATTGCCGACTACAGGCCTCGCGACAGGGAGACCATCATCCTGCGGCTGAGCAAGTGGTAGCCAGCATGGCCGGTGCGGCCGGCGGGGGCACGTGGCCCGAGGCGGCGCCCGCGGCAGCTCCCAGCGCTGCCGTCCCAGAGAGCAGAGCTCTGGCTGAGGAAGCCGGTGCCAATGAAATGTCCTTCCCGCACCGCAGGCCTCGCTGTGTTGTGTTTCCTGGAGCACCCTCGAGTGCCCTGCGCCAAATCCGCCTGAGGAGGAGGAGGAGGGACGAGCAAGGCGCACGGTGTGACAACCTGCCTTTGCCTCTGCTGTCTCCTCATCCCACATGGCACTGTCCCCGCGCAGGTGGCACGGTGACGCTGTGCCCTGCTCTGCCACCACCAGTGCGGGACACAAACGAGGGCTGCTCTCCTCTGCGCCCCAGCCAAGGGGGTCCCTGGGCCTCCTCGAGCTGCAGGGCTTTGGGTGACTCCAGGTGCAGACGTGTCCTCCCATCCCAAGAGGTGCTTGTCCCGGGGACGGGGACACTGCAGCAGCCTGGGGCACCACAAACAGCCCCTGGAACAGGGTCCACGGGGTGGGGGGACACCCTGCGTGCGGGCCGGGCGCCGGGAAGGCTCGCAGGGGTCAGCACCGTGGCCAGCGATGAGCCAGGGCTGCGGGGCCGAGGGGGGATACGGACGCGCCAGGGGAGGGTACGTGGTCCTCGGTCCCCGTCCCCGTCGGCAGCGTGGTGCGGGGGCCCCGCAGGCCGGATGCCACCGGTGCCGGCAGCGGCGGGGCGGGAGCCAGGGTGACGCACCGGGGCAGGGAGGCCGCGGCGCCCTCCCCGCCGCATCCGCCGCCGCTCGGCAGCAGCATTCCCGTCGCCGGGAACATCCCGCAGCGAGTCAGCCGCAGGGCGCTGACGCAGCCGCGCCGTTGCCATGGCGGCCGGGGGCTGCCGTGGCGGCTCCCGCGAGCAGCAGGCCCCGCCGCACGCGCCCGCCGCCGCCACCGTGACGCGCCGGGGCCCGGGCGCGCGGGGAGGAGCCACGCGCCGCCCGCCGTCCCGCTGGGAGAGCCGCCCGCGCGGCATCGCCGCCGAGCCCCGGCCGCCCGCCCGCCGCCGCGCGGCCTCCCTGCGCAGCGGAGCATCCCCGCGGAGCGGGAGAGCGGCCGGCGAGGCCGCGGGGGCAGCCCGCGCCCCCCCGCCGCGGGCCGGGCCCGTCGCCAATGTGCCGGCCGGCCGCGAGGAGCCATGAGGCGGCAGCGATGACCTCCGGCGCCGGCAGCCGGCCGCTCCGGCCCTGGAAGCCGGACCCGGGCCCGGACGGGAGAGGGCGGCCGCTGCCCTTGGTCTTCAGCGTCTTCGTCTGGCTCGGCACCGGCACCACCATGGCCAGCCTCAACAAGTGGATCTTCGCCATCCACAATTTCCGCTACCCGCTGCTGCTCTCCTCCCTGCACATGCTCTCGGCCGTGGCCGTGGGCTACCCGCTGGCGAGGCTGCGGGCGCCCGGCCCCGCTGCGCGGCCCCGCGCCCGCATCTACCTGCTCAGCGCGACCTTCTGCAGCAGCGTGGCCTTCGGCAACCTGGGCCTCAACTACGTGCAGCTGGACGTGGCGCAGGTGGTCTACACCACCACGCCGCTCTTCACGCTGCTGCTGTCAGCACTGCTGCTGCGCCGCCGCCACCACCCGCTGCAGTACGCGGCCATGGCGCCTGTGTGCGCCGGCGCCGCCTGCAGCGTCCTCGGCCAGGTCCGCTTCCACCAGGCCGGCTGCTGCTTCCTCTTCGCCGCCACCTTCCTGCGGGGGCTCAAGTCCATCCAGCAGAGTAAGTGCCACGCGCTGCCCGGGGACCTGGCGCTGCTGCCCAGGGTACCAGAGAGGGGGGCCCCAATGCCACCTCCTGCCCTCCCCAGCCTTGGGGCCAGTCCAGTGGCATCCCAGCCCTGGCGCCACCACTGCCCATGTTGGCCTTGGTGCCAGCGCGGTGTCTTCCCAAGCCCAGAGCCGCTGTATGCCCATTCTGGTCACAGTGTCACCCCTGTCCCCTAGTCCCGAGGTCACCTCCTTGGCACCCCAGCTTGGTGTCAATACAATGTCACCCTAGCCCCAATGCCACCACACTGGCCTTGATGCCAGCACAATGTCCTCCTGGTCCCAGTGTCATCCCATTCCCATCCCAGCCCCAGTGTCACCCACTGCCCACCCTGGCCTTGGTGCCACCCCAGGGTCACCCAGCCCCGGTGCTGCCCCTTCCCACACCAGCGACCCCTCCTTGGGGCCAAACCCTGCTCCCGGCCCAGTGCGGTGGGATGAGCAAACCAGCTGGTGGTGGCCCATGGGCACTGCCGGCTCCTCGCGTGCCCCGGATGCCAGCACCGCCACGGGGTGGCCGGGGAGCAGGACAGCCGCCCGGCCCCGCTGTCCTTGGCAGGCGGCGGAGCGGCGCCGGCCGCTTCGTTTCACATTCCGAGCGGGAGCGTTTTGCGCACAGCGTGTCAGACCGCGAGCGCCGTGGGCGCCCTGGGGCGCTGCTCCGTGCCCGCTGTGACTCCCCCTCCACGCCATCCCCAAGCCCCAGGGGTGCCCTTGGAGCCGGGCTCAGGGCAGCCCAGGCGGGCACCGCGCTGCGGCTGCGGCTGTGGGTGCTGTGGCTGCGGGTGCTGTGGAGGCGCTGCCGGCTCGACCCGCTGCCCGGCGTCCGCCCGGCCCCTCCGGCAGCCCCGTGCCGCTGTCCCGGGAGCACAGGGGCCGCGGCTGTGTGTGTGCTCTGTGCGGCGGGGACCGCGTAGGGGGCAGCTGTGCCTGTGTCCCCGCATGTCTCCAATGGGGGGGACACCGGCCACACGCCCAGAGATTCTGGCTCCGGCTGCAAAATCAGACGGACAAGGGATGGGGGAAGACGGGGAGTCACAGCGGGGACTAAAGGGGCGTTTGCTCCTAGCGCCCTGGCCGCAGACAGGGTGGTGCAGAGCGGCCGCGAGCCCTGCCCGTGTGCGTCACCCCCTCCAGAGCAGCGCCCGGCGCTGTCACCAGGCCAGCGGCGGGGGCTGCTCCCCCGGCCTCCCTCCCTCCGTTTTGCCCTTCCTCCTCCGGGGATGCCGGCGGCGTCTTAACCGCTTCCGCCCCGCGCGCGGGCGAGCGGCTCCCTGCGGTGCCGCTCGGCCTGCGGAGCCTCTGGGGGAGCTGCGGAGGTTTGGGGGCACCGAGCTGGGCTGCTCGTGGTGGTGCTGGACGCTTTTCTCTGCCCAGCCCGGTGCCAGCCCTGGGCGCTCCGATGCCCGCGCCAGCCGTGCCTGTGGAGGGCTGTGCACGTGGTGCACACGCGTGTGCTGGCACACATGTGTGCCTGACGCGCTGCGCTCTCCCCGCAGGTCTGCTGCTGCAGGAACATGGGCTGGACGCCGTCTCCTTGCTCTGCCTCACGTCCTTGCCCAGCTTCTGCATCCTGTTCAGCGCAGCCGTGGCGCTGGAGGTGGGCCCGGCCTGGGCGGGCGTCCTGCGCTACGACAGCACCCTCTGGGCCTATGTGCTGCTCAGCTGCCTCGGTTCCGTCCTCTACAACCTGGCCAGCTTCTGCGTCCTCTCGCTCACGTCAGCACTCACCATCCACGTGCTGGGCAACTTCAACGTCGTGGGCAACCTGCTGCTGTCCCGGCTGCTCTTTGGCAGCCAGCTGAGCGGCCTCAGCTACGTGGGCATCGGGCTCACGCTGGCCGGGATGTTCATGTACCACCAGCCGGACTACATCGCTGCCCACTGGGCGTCGTGGCACGGCCGGGACCGGGACAAACGGGAATAGGTCCCGTGCACGGCGTGGAGAGCTGCCGTCGGGGCTGCTGTGGGAAGCCAGAGGGCTCCTTGCACCCTGTTGCGCGCGCAGGAGGGCTTCTGCGTGTGCCCGCTCTGCGTGTGGCTCGGCACGCGTGTGAGCGTGGGTGCAGGCTCCATGCGAGTGGGTGTCTGAGCGTGGCCAGTGCTGTGGGGCTGCGTGCGTGCGCTGGCATGTGCAGGCTCTGCGTGTGCGAGCGCGTGTCCGTGGGCACAGCTCTGCGTGCGGGAGCAGGACGTGTTTGCGTGTGTGCCCAGGCTCTGCGTGTACGAGCGGGCTCTGTGCGTGCGCATGGTGCAGCGTGCGGGTGTGCACTGTGAGCGTGCACGGGCTGTGTGTGTGTGTGTGTGTACGGTGTGTGCACAGCCCTGCGTGCGGGTGTGCGTTGTGAGCATGCACGGGCTGTGTGTGTGCATGTGCACAACATATCAGAGCCCTGCATGTGGGTGTGCGCTGTGAGTGTGCACAGACTGTGCGTGTGTGTGTGTGTGTGCATGGTGTGCGCACAGCCCTGCATGCGGGTGTGCACTGTGAGCGTGCACGGGCTGTGTGTGTGTGTGTACGGTGTGTGCACAGCCCTGCGTGCGGGTGTGCGCTGTGAGCATGCACAGGCTGTGTGTGTGTGTGCACGGGGGTGTGTGTGTGTGTGTGTGCCTGGTATGCACACAGCCCTGTGTGTGGGTGTGCGCTGTGAGCGTGCGCCGGCTGTGTGTGTATGTGTGCACAGTGTGTGCAGAGCTGGTGTGCAGATGTGCGCACTGTGAGCATGTACAGGCTGTGTGTGTGTGTGCGCAGTGTGTGCAGAGCCCTGCGTGCGGGTGTGCGCTGTGAGTGTGTGCAGACTGTGTGTGTGTGTGCGCAGAGCCTGTGTGCGGCTGTGCGCTATGAGCGTGTGCAGACTGTGTGTGTGTGCACACTGAGTGCAGAGCGCGAGGTGCCCTGCGTGCAGGTGTGCGCTGTGAGCATGCGCAGGCCGTGTGTGTGTGTGTGTGCGTGCACAGTGTGTGCGGAGCCCGCAGTGCCTGCGGGCTCTGCTGTGTGAGCGGGTGTCCAGCGCTGGTGCTGTGTGGCCAAATGGGTCTGTGTGTGCACAGGCTCTGAGTGTGCGTGCGGTGTCACTGCCCACTGCAGCTGTGTTTGTGTGTGCAGGCAGGTGCACACACATGTGGCTCCGTGTGTCCAATTGCTGTCCCCACTGGGGACAGCACGGAGTGGCATGTACGTGTCCACGGACGTTGCGAGTGTGTGAGCTTGAGGGTGTGCGGGCACGTGCTTCACTGCCAAGCTCTGCTGGACGGGGTGGATCTGGAGCGCGCGCGCATGGCTACACGTCCGTGTTTCGATGCTCTCCCCCGAGGGACGGAGCGTGACCAGCCTGCGGTGCAGGTCAGCGGCCTCCTGACGGCAACGGCCAGCAGCCTCCTCTCGTGCCCGGGGAGCATCCCCAGATCCTGCCTGACCCCTCTGTGCCGTCCTGACCCCGGAGATCCCCACGCTGACCCCACGGCACCCCAGCTCTGGATGGAGCCCTCGGCTGCCCCGGCTCCGGCCTTGTGGCTGCCTCCCGTCGGGACCAGGACGGGCTCTGCGGTGCTGCTCCTCCCCGGCCATCCCAGCGGCTGCGGCTGGGCAGGCGCCAGCGGAGGTGCCGGCGCAGCCGCCCGCACGCGGGGCTCACCCTGGAGGCTGCGAGGACCCCGCAGAGCCACGGGGATGTCTCGGACTGTCCTGCCACCGCGCGCAGGAGCTTCCCCCTCCATGCACGGGTACCTACACATGCCCCGTCCGGACGGGTGCAGGATCCCAAGCGCTCCCCGTGCTCCCGCGGCCCTGCTGGGCGCACATGGTGCCAGCGGGCATGCGCGGGGCTGGAGGAAGCGCTGCCTGGACAGCTCCAATCACACTTGTCCTGAAATAAAACTCTATTTTTGTTGTACTCCCCCCAGGCTCCTGGCGTGATCTCCCGCCTGTCTCCATCCTGCAGGTGCTGGGTGTCGCAGGGGCCGGAGCAGGGAGGGGAGGCGGGTGCCGCTGCGGACACATCGACCACGGTCGCAGCGAGCCCCGGAGCCCCAGAGCGCGCGGGCTGCCCTGGCCAGCGCGAGGCCTGTGCCCTCCTGCCCGTGCCGGGTGTCCGGCTTCGGCACGTGCCACGTTGGCCACAGTGGCTCGCACGCCGCGCGGGGGCACCACCCCGACCCGCCTCACGCGGTTCTTATCGGGTGTGTTTCCCCAGCGGATCTCAGCCCGGTCAGGAGGCTGGGGAACAACCCGCCTTTGCAGTGGGAGATGGAGGCTCCAGCCTGCTGGCCACCCCGGGGCGCTCCTGTGAGGTGACGCTGCCCCGTCCAGGCCTGGCGCTCGGTTCTGCTCCCGAGAAACGCGATTCCAGAGCGCTTGGGAAGGGAAAGGTGCAGCTGCCCGAGCAGCAGCAGGAGGGATGTGACGGGGACATGAGTCACAGGCTGCAGCTCCCCAAAGGATGGGCCAGGCCAGCACGGCCACGGCGTCCCCATCTCCGCAGTCACCCCGGCAGATGTGTCTCACCCGCCCTCTGTTCCCCCGTTCCTGCCCGATTCAGAGCCGCCTTCCTTCCCGCGCAGCAGCCTGGCCCACTCCGCAGCGCGTGCCCAGCGCCGGGAGCTCCCGCTGCTCGCTCTGCCCTCCCTCCCTGCTCCAGCCCAAACAGCACTTTGTTTTCCCCCCCTTTCCTGGCTAGGAACTTTTGAGGCAGCAGCTCTGGGGACGGGAATGGCCTGGGAAGGGCAGGAGCGAGCGGTGACTCACGGGGCCGTGGCCCTGCAGGGAGGGAGGCCCTGGGCAGCGCCCGGAGCTGCGCCAGGCCCGCAAAGGCTCAAAGGACACCGACGGCTCCGGCAACACCCGCCTGTGCCGGGAGTCACAGGCGAGGAGCGTTTCTCTCAGTGTTTGCTTTTACAGCTCGTATGTGCGAGGCTTTTCCATAACAGGAAGGATTAAAATATTTCTGATTTGCCCTTTCCGTTTGCAAGGCGAGTCAGCGTGTGGCCGCAGGGCTGGCGCTGGGCGCGACTGCCCTTGCGGAGGGGCCCAGGCCATGGCACCACGTTGTCCCCGCTGCTGTGGGACGGGGGGTGCTCACACAAACCAGCCCCCTGGTCTCGCGGGGCCGAGGAGCCCGTCCCAAGGGCAGCGGCCGCCCACGCACTGCCCGAGTCACTTGCTGGCACCAGAGCTGCCCACATGGGCAGCCTTGCCTTGTTTGTGGCACTCGGTAGGACCGGCCATGGCCCCTCCTGCCCACTGCAGGGTGCCCCTTTAGCCTGGGCACGGGTCTCATGGGCAGCTCTTGCGCCGGGGGGACTCTCACGGTACCCAAGAAGGGGGCCGGCAGCCCCCAGAGGGCTGGCATGGGGCTCTCCTCGCTCGGGTATTCCGGTGCCCGGGAGGCAACCGGCTTGCGCAGAGCATGGAGCAGCAGCGGCGGCACGGCTGGCTCCTCCTCGGCCACCCTGCCCACGCCCAGGGGACACAGACACCCTGGCTGCACTGGGCAGGACAGAGCCGTGTAAGAAACCAGGCACTGGAGCCCCAGGACACCCCTTGCACAGGCACGTGGCACTCAGTACATGCCGGCCACTCTTCCCACAGAGGTACCCACTGCAGGTTTCCGTGCCCCCCTTCACCAAGATTTCTGGAAATGTCTCTGCCCGAAAGGAGGCAGGAGGTGAGAGGGCAGCTCTGAAGCTGCCGAGCGGCTCCCGCAGAGCTGCTGCTGCGGAGGGGCTGCTGGCAGCTCCCCTGCTCAGCACCATTGGGCCGGGAAGGTGTGAAAACGCGAGGCAGGAGCCGCGTGTGTGCGTGTGCGCAGCGCAAACGGGTAGGTACAGGGTCTGGCTGCACCGTTCCTTCTGGGCTGGCTGCTGATCCGCTGCTGAACTCCTCCCGCGAGGCAGCACGGAGCCGTGCTGGGGATTTAGCCGTGAACTGCTGCCCTTGGCAGAGGAGCTGCGTGTTTCCAAGCAGGGAAGAACCGGGATGGCTTTAGCACTCGTCAGCCGCGTGCCCTTGAGCACGCTGTGGAAATTTTCCATGTTTCAGGGCAGGGGATTAATTGCAGCCCTCAGGGATGCTGTGAGGTTTCCAGCATTAGCAGAGAGAGAAGTGGGATCTGCAGATGGTGGGGAGCAGCAGGGACAAATCCTGCTATGCCAGCGAGCCTAAGCCTGGATCATTTTGGAAAATAACATTCTTCCTTCACACCCTGGGTTGTGGTCTGCACAAAAAGCCTTTTTTTTTAGGGTAGACATTCAATAAAGTGGGACAACCCAAGCCAGGGATCGATGTCAGATGGACTGCCACGTCCATCAGTGGACACAAACATCTGAGGATGCTTGAAGCAGAATGAGGCTGGTTTGAGGCCAGGAGCTGGACACGATGACCCTGCGGGTTCCCTTCCAGCTCTACAGCCTCTGATTCAGCACCAGAAGATTCCAGAAATTGCTGTCCACCATTTTGGGGCAGGCTGGCTTTATTGCTCGCTTTCTCTGCGCTCTCGCTGTGTTGGCTCTCTATCTGCTGGAACATCTGCTTCTGCAGCCGCACAAGAGACGCGTGGCCTTCGAACAGAGCTGCTAAATGCCATTAACTTGAAATATGATCAGCATTTCGCTTGAGATATAATTAGCATAGAAATGTTAGCAGAAAGGACCATTGCTAAGTGGTTGTTTGAGGAAGATCATCTTACAGAAGGCTGAGTTTCTAAAAGATTAAATCACGTACGCTTAAAGAAACATACATAATCTTGTACTTTGTTTTCATAAGATATCTGAACTTTACATACAAATGTTGATGTTCAAGATACCAATATTTCCTGTGTTTGTAATACTGGGTACTTGATAAATGCCTAAGATTATACATCTGTATGAGAACCTAAATGATACACAGGCTCCTGTGAAATGAGATATGGATGTACCCAGCCTGCCTCATTGGCATCTCAAGCCGGCGAGCTTGTGCCCAAGCCAAAGCGCTGCCGCGCCGGGCACAGGCTCTTACTGAAACAAAGGAGCGCTGCCTTTTCCTTGACCTGGGGACGTGGCGTGAAGGAACGCGCTGGACCTCAGCGGTCCTGGCACTGGGTGACCTTCCCGTCACGGGCAGCGAGAGGCCGGTTCAAGGGTTTGGATGCCAGGGTGCAGGGCACGCTGCCACCTCCTCGTCCTGGCGCTCCAGGCCAGCTCTCTGCGCGGGGCGACGCTCCAGCCTGGGCTCTCATGGCTGTGAAGGAGCCGAGCGCGGCGGCACATCCCTCCTCTCCTCGTTTCTCTTGCAAGCACTGTTTACACTGAGCACTCGGTCCCTGGCAGAGCTGCTCTGTGTCTGTGCCCGCGCGTGGCCATCTACCCTACTGAGCTGGATCCAGACTCTGTCTTGACACAGCTTGGCTTCCTGGCTTCACCTTGGACCTACCTCATCCCTGCAGACTGCCCTGGTGACCTGGAAGACTCTGCTCACCTGGGTTATGGCCAGCGGCCCCGCTCTGCTCGCCCACGTGGGTGCTCTGGGACCTGCTGTTGGTGGTGTCAGTGCTGGCTGCTGTTGCTTTGAGGTTGTGTGGGTGCTCCGGACCCGCTGTTGATGGTGTTGGTGTTGGTGCTGTTGCTTTGAGGTTGTGTGGGTGCTCTGGACCCGCTGTTGGTAGTGTCGGTGTTGCTGCTGTCGGTTGTTGTGTTGTTGCTGTGAGGCTGCTGCCCTGCCAGCCTTGCTGGCACCTTGGCTCCCACTCGCCATGCAGAGCAGCTGCTGACACCGAGCACCGAGCTGGGGTTTTAAAGCTGTGTGTGACTGCTCTGCTGGCTGCCAAGACAGCCCTCGCCACGGGGAGCAGCTAGTAAGTGTCTTCTTAGAAGACTTGGTGTCTGAGGATTTATATTTTCCCGGAAAAGTTAGCTCCCTCTGTGATGTTTGAGAGTACTTTTGTAACGTGGCTTTATGGGTTGTCAGGAGTCCCACTTAAGTGTCCCCCCATCTGCCTCTAAATATGCAGAGCCCTGATGTCCCCTCTCAGAGGGCGTCTAGACCCAAGCAGTGGTTCCCTCCGCAGCAGGACATAGGACATAGACAGCACAGCATTCCCTTGGTAGGGAAGGCACAGGCTCTGGCTGCAAACTTGGAGTAGAGAAGGGGTGAAATGTCCTGTGGCCACTAACTGCCCCCTCACCCGGTCAGAAAAGCCAAATCGGACACTCAAACTGAGCAGAACCTGACGTGGCTATACAGCACGCAGGGCTGGTAAATGTTCCTCCAAGAGATATATCATGCCCACAGTAATCTCTGCAATAATGCTGCAACCATCTCATTCTGTTGCCCTTCTTGAACATTTCTGTTCTGCAAGAGGAAATTCTTAAATGTTTATGAGATTTTTGTTGTTGTTGTTGTTTGTTTTTGATTTTTTTTCTGTGCTTCTAGAGTGCCTGGGAGAAAGCCAGTATGCCCAAAAGAACATGAGGCTCCTGCCAGCACCTCAACTCTCATCCAAGCTGTTCTAAGAGCCGCAAAGAGCTCGTTCATCAGGCTGCTCTCTGCAGGGGTGGAGGAGCCCCCCACTGGTAGGGCACAACCTCCCAGCTGGCCTTCAATTGGCATGTCTGATTGCCCAAAATGATCAATGTTGTCCACTGCACTGTCTAAAGATGCCTCAGACATGGAGACTTTTGTTTTCTTCTCTGTCTCGAAGCTGAACGGATCTTCTTCCATTCTGATTGGTGTAGGCCCTAGTCTCACATGTCAGAACAGGTCATCTGAGTTGAGAGCATTGATGCCAGAAGAGTTGTTATTGCAGCTCAAAACAGAGCTAGACAGCTCAAGCTGAGGACTTACGCTGTGACAAACACATCAGGAATTGACACATGCCTTGGTGCTGAAAGATGCCAAAGTATGTCCAGATCAGGCTTCTAGTTTATAACAGGGTGCTGACCTTGCAGCAACGATTCAAACTGACAGAAGGATTTCTCTTATTGCTGCCCCCTTGATTTCCCAGCCCATCTGGATGGGAAAGGCAGCACCAGGGACCTGATGTATAGGGGCAAAGAGGATTCCTTCAGGGCAACTCCCTCTGATACGGATCATCACCAGTTATGGATCTTCCAAGGGAAGCCAAGGCACCTTTCTGAGAAAGAGATGCAGGGTCAGGTAGAGGAAGAGAAGGGGTTAGGTAGTAAGAAGCAGGAAATTTATAGGTATCTTCCAACTGGGAATGCAGGAGTCCTCACTGCTCCTGGCCTCTCTGAAATGCAGCAGATGATTGGATTGAGGATTTCTGTATTAAAACTCAAAGTCTTATATCAATTAGGAAAAAGAAGTAACTTCCCAAATTCCTGAATTGCAGATAGTTTCTATACTGTAGTGTGAGTACATTTTGTGCTGGAATAAAACAGCCCTTTCTAAACATGTGACAGTTGGCTTCAGAGTCACTGTCGGCACACCAACATAAATGATGTGTGAAAACTAACTGCATAGTTTAAATTGTGCTGGTTTTATTTATAGTAAAACACACAAGTCTCTGCTCCTATCATTGATTCCTACACTTTTAGCAGCAGAGACTTCAGGTGACAGCTTGCTCCGATCAGAAGAGTTTATTTTCAAAGCTCCAAGATGGGTCTAGAAGAGAGGCCTTTGGCCTTCTCTCAGTTCCTCACCAAGATGTCACAGAGCTAGTTTGTATTCAGAACGGCAGCATTACTCTTACTTCCCTCCCGTAGACATCAGGAACTGTTCCCAAAGGAGTGTTGATCATTCGGACCGTGTTAGTACCGTAGAGCTTATACTCGTACTGAATGAGCTGCTGCCAGAAGCCGTTGTTGGGGCGGATGATGGGGCGGCAAGCCTTGACCCACTTGTGCGCGTTCGCCAGAGACACGGACTGGTACTTCATGAGATAGGCTAAGCACACGGCGGCCGAGCGGCTGACGCCCGCGGCGCAGTGCAGCAGCGTGCGGCCCTGCCGCAGGCTCACGCTGTGTATCTTGTCTGCGATGGGGTCAAAGCAACCGTAGATCCAGCAGACGGGAGAGTCCACCACGGGAACACACAGGTACTCGATGTTTGGATAGATAGTGTTTACCACCTCCACGGCGACGTTGATGACAGTGGTGATTTGATTTGCAAGGAGCAGGAGCTTGTTATTGGCAGCAGCGCCATCGCTGAGGTACAAGTGCGGGGTGATCCGAGACAGGCCGTACACCGAGGGATGTGGGAACAACATGGGCAAAGCCCTCAGGGCTGCATTCATTGAGGTGCGTGGTGTGGAGCAGCTGTGGTGGAGAGCTGCCTTTTGGTCTTCTTTTGCCTAGAAAAATAAAAAAAATAAGGAGATAAGGAACTGCAGGAGGTCAGTATGAACACATGCATCATTGCTACCTAACGCCATTTGTTTCTGGGGTGTGTTCAAACAAAGTGTGTAGCCCCTTGTGCATTCACCTGGTAGGTCTCCTTGTCTCCCTGGAGCCAGTGTACGATGGGTCCGGATGGATTCTGCTCGGTGGTACAAACCAGGGGACTCTACCCTGTCCTCAAGAGCACATCATCTGAGTTCGCAAGAAGCCAGTCACCCAGCCAAGAAAATCCGGGAGCCGGCTGGGTCAGCACGTGTCCCTCGGCAGCGTTTCTAGGAGAAGGCTTGGCCTGAATCGCGAGGATGCTCCTGCCGTGTTTGGAAGGAGAGCAGCCAGCACAGAGCCACGACGAACAGACCTTGAGACCGGTAGCAAAGGAAAGGTTGCTGAGGCGCAGCCCCGCGGCCCCCGCGTGCGCGGCTCGGCGCCCCGACACCCTTCCCTGGGGCGGCTCCGCCTCGCCGGGGTGTCGGGGCCGGCGCTGCCGCTGCCCGTCGCCGCCCCGGGCGCGCCGCGGAGGCGGCTCGTGGGCTCGGGGCCCGCCGGGCAGCCCCGCAGCGGGACGGGGACGGCCCCGGGCGGCGGCGCGGCCGGGTCGCGGGGCCGCACTCACCCCGCCCGCGCCGCTCCCCGGCAACGGCGCCGCGCGCGCACAATGGCCGCCGCCGGGGCGGGGGGCGCGGCGGCCATGGAGGAGCGCGGCGGGCGGCCCCGCGTCACCTTCTTCCCGCCGCCCTGCAGCCGCCTCCGCGCGGGGCCCAGGTGCGGGCCCGGCCGCGGGGCTGGGAGCCACCGGCACGCGGCCCCGCACACACGTACGCCCCCACGCGGGGCTGTGAGACCCCTCCTACACACACACCCCTACACCTAGACGCACACCTTGGCCGGGGGCGTGAGACCACCTCAAACACCCACACAGCTACACACCTACAACTACACACACAGCCCGACCAGGTGGGTAAGAATGCCTCCTCCTCCCGCCACGGACACCTGCACACACAGCCCGGGGGTGAGACTCCCTCACACACACACACACACACCCCGATACACCCTTACACCTACACACACAGCCTGGGGGTGAGACTCCCTCACACACACACACACACACCCCTACACGTACACACACACACCCCGATACACCCTTACACCTACACACACAGCCTGGGGGTGAGACTCCCTCACACACACACACACACACACCCCTACACCTACACACACACACACACACACCCCGATACACCCTTACACCTACACACACAGCCTGGGGGTGAGACTCCCTCACACACACACACACACACCCCTACACGTACACACACACACCCCGATACACCCTTACACCTACACACACAGCCTGGGGCTGAGACTCCCTCATGTGCACACACCCCGCTACACCTACACACACACAGACTCCGCTACACCTACACACACACTGACCTGGCAGTGTTAAAGCCCCTTCAAGCACATCAACACCCCTACATGCACACACAGTCCATCTCGGCAGTGTAAGACCCCCTCACACCACACACCCAAACTTACACCTGCACACACAGCCTGACCAGGAGCTGTGAGCCCCGCCTCACACACATGGACACACTCCTACAACTACACACACAGCCTCGGCTGTGCGAGACCCCCCTCACACACAACCCCCAACCCTGTGAGCGGTGGGACCCGGTGTCTCAGGGCAGGGGGTGTCCCCGGAGCACCCACTGCTCCAGCGCAGGGGCTGTGTGTGACAGTCGCGTCCCCCCCTGCAGCAGCTTTGTAGACCCCGAGGTGACCAAGGGTAGAAACCTGCCCGAGAGCCGCCTGCCCAAGTCTGTCCTCCGCGCCAGCGAACATGCCCAGCAGCTCCTGGACATCAAGGTACTGGCCATGTCTCCAGGCCCCGCTCTATGCCCGCAGCTGGGCTGGAGCCAGGGAGGGTCATGGCCTCCCATTAATGGGACTAGTCAAAGGCCTTGCAACATTTCGAACGTTTCAGCAGTCAGATCCCCCCTTAGTGCTCCGTTCTTGATGGCCTTGCAGTAACGGTTTCTTCTGCAGTGTGAGGTGAGCATCTCAGGTGAGATGCTGTCTCCTGAGAGATCACCTGAGATGCCAAGCTGCGTCCATAACCTCAGATGGAGGACTTGGGGTGGCATCAGACATAGCTGAAGCTTCATGCATGAAGTTCCCTTCAGCTCCCCGCTTCGTGCAGCCAACTTGGTGGAAGGCACCAGACTGATGAGAACCTCTCAGTAGCTGTGGGCTGAGACCTTCCTGGCAGTCGGGAGCCCACAAACATTTGGGATATGTGTTGCAGGAACTCGGGACAGTGCAGCCACAGTGAGCAAGATTAGGTCTAGCACCTGAGCTCTGCTTTGACACCAGTTTGGGCTTGCTGTGCATGTGTGCCTGGAGCTGTGCCATGCCCATGGCGTCGGGTCACCAGAATCAAGAGACACGGGGACAAGCGACCCCCTTACTCAGGAGAGGCTGCATGACCATGAGCGTGTAATGTGGCAGGAAGGCATGTGGAGCACTGTGGTGCTAAGGGGTGACGTAAAGCTCATTAGCTTGCTCCGTAAATCCCCATCAGGAGCCACTCATCAGGAAGTGACCACATTATTACTGACCGGTTTTATAATTTGGGCCTTGTATGGATTGGGTGTAAGATGCAGGGTTAGACCGTGCACTGAGCGGAGAACCCAGGAATTCCAGACGCTGTGACTACTGCCCTCCTGGCCTGCTTCTTACAGTGGTATAAAATGAACGAGGATGGTCTGGACAATTTTGTCAGTCCAGTGTTTAGAGTGATACTCATGGATTTGGGAGTTTCCTTGTCTAGGGGTCATTTGGACAGTACTTGGGGATCTGCCAGGGGATTCCCCCACAGCCTGGCATCACTTTGGAATTCTTTACTCTGAGGTTAAGCTCTTTGCCGGAAAATATTGCATTTGTTTTCTTAAAGATAAAACGCTTGGAAGACACTAAAAAGAAGACCGAACTTTACCACAAACGCTTAAGGCAGCAGTTTCTGAAAGAACAAGAGAGGAAGATGGCACGATGGAAGAAGGCGTCTGAAAGGTTTCAAAAATCTTTGGAAGTGTTCAGCCGCAAAGCTGGGACATTGTCTGTGCCTCCAGCTGCTGGCTTGTCCACGGGGAAGTCCCAAGAAAGTGACTCTAAAGCGATGCCCTCAAAACACTCAGCCGCTACAGACCGAAAAATGACCAAGGGAGATGTTTAGAGAGCTCCTCCTGCTGGCTCCTCGTGCCAAGCTACCCGCCTCGCCAGTCTGTCTGTTTGGGAAGCTAATGCTAGGTCTCGTCACATCAATAAACCAGCATGAACCCACGGGATCCCTCGTATTGCTGCCATTGAGTCTCTAACCTTTGTGAACACAGATGGGGCTGCTGTGATTGCAGGGCTATAGGCTGGGGACAGTACAGGCAGCAGGGCAGCGGCAGGAATAAAAGACACCTTTAAAAGGGGACTGATTTCCTTTGAGGCGGTGGAGGAATGATGTGAACAGGATAGATTTCTGTCTTGTGTATTTGGAGAACTTTATTCTTGGTCCAAACAGGATACATTTCAAGTCTAATCAGATTTTCACAAATGTTACGTGAGGTTCAGGGAAAGAAAATGAATCCCTTGTTGGGAAGAAAGATGGTCTGATAACTTAGAAGCCTGGAAGCAAAAGCAAGAAATGGATATGGACGGAGAGGCGACACCTCAAAGCACTGAATGCAGCTAACTGCAGCACTCATCGTGTTTGCTCTCCGTATGTAGGGGCTGGGTTTGTGGGGACAGGGATAAAACCCACCGTGTGTCGGCTCGAGCGCTGAGCAGTGTCCTCTCCACGCCGGAGGGCCTTGGCTTTTGCTTCTCGTTTGCTCATTTGCTGTCTCCCTTTATTTTGATGGGCAGGCGGAAGCTCTGCCCTTGTCCAGCCTGCAATCACTTTAATCGGGAACATCCCAGCAATTCCTGATGCGCAAAGCTGGGGTAACGGAGTGGGGAGAGACAGTGTCAGCTGGAAGCAAGCGCACATTTCCCTTTCTCGTTGGTGGAAGAAATATGTTAGCTGGACAACAGAAGGTGAGCAGCGGATGGGGAAGGCGGTTAGAGGCTGCTCTGCTTCCGTCTGCCTTTTCCCAAGGCAGAGCCTTTCGGAGTAACAGCTGAGCCGCGATGGGATGTGGGATACCGGCTTATCACAGAAATGCAGAATGGGGCATTTAACTGATCAGCCAGCCTGGTTCCTGTGTTGTGGATTAAGGGAACATTCACTGTCCTTGAAAAATGTTCATCAGATTTGTTTATAAAACCTTTCAGTGAAGGAGATGCTACAATTTATCTAAGTGCCTGGTTCTCAGTCAGGTTTCTGTATTGCAGCGTAGTTTTTTTAACATTAATCTTTTTTGCTTCAAATTAACTTGATCACTCTTAATGTTTCCCAGTGGCCCGAAGAAATAACTGGATGTTGGAGCAATCCTGTCATGTTCTCACTCATTGTTTTCTTTACTAGAATAAATAAATAAATAAATAAAATCCCAGTACCTTCAAGCTATCCTGCTAGGTTGAACTTTCCATGGTGAATTTACATGATTAATGCCACCAGGACAGTGTGCCTGACAAGTTACAGTTCAATGCTCAAAAGAATGGAGGTGTCAGCCCTCCACTAAGCAACCTTGTTTCTCAGTTCATTATAAGGCTGTTTTTTAAAGAAACAGCAAACTTCCCCGTAACGTCTGGTCCTTGAAAATGGTGGAATTTCTTCCTATTTTCTTTGCTGGAGATTTTCCAATAATTCAGCCAGGCTCAGACACCTGACAGGAATAAAATTTCAAACCAGTTTGTCTGGCAAAGCTCCACATGGTAATAGCTTAGACGAAGTGCCTGGCAGCCCTCTCTTCAGGGGCACCGTGTTTTACCTCTGGGACAGCCCCACAGTAACAGACCCTCTGCCTTGGGCTGCCCGTCCTGGAGGACCTGCTCCTCTCTAAAGGCATCTTCTCAAAGGCGCTCAGGAGAGTGGCTGAGAGACCCCATCCAAATGCTCTAGGGAGAATTGAGTTAGAAAATCATAGGCATCAGAATTGGCTTCCACCCCCAAATCTCTAACTTTCTTGCTTTCCCCAAGCACTTCAGGCATTTTCTTATTGTTCTTCTTTACTACAGCTATGATAAATTTGCCCTCTGCTGTTCACTCCA
Organism: Tinamus guttatus; assembly: GCF_059628265.1. Classification (NCBI taxonomy): domain Eukaryota; kingdom Metazoa; phylum Chordata; class Aves; order Tinamiformes; family Tinamidae; genus Tinamus; species Tinamus guttatus. The sequence continues at coordinate 1,202,814 of NW_028288993.1, read as the reverse complement.
TGAACAGATCCTTTTGACCTGGGTCAGGGAGAGTCCATGCTGCTTCCTGGATCCTGCCCAAGAACCTACCAGTGACATCCACGAGAAATCATTAGCAGAGTTCGCTGCCTAGCAGCCCTGCATCTGCAGCCTTTTTTTATTCTTCTCTTTTTTTCCTGCTACATTTGTCCAGGGAATTGTGAATTTGTTTTCATGGTCATAGTTGTTGGACAGGACAGACGGTAAATGTGTTTGGTCATTTTGGCACCAGTGGCAGAGCGTTATCTACCTACCAGTTGGCTTGCACAGTGCTAAGAAAAAAAAAAGAAAGAAAAAAGAAGTGTGTTGAGGGTGGGAAGCAACAAAACACAATCAAGAAGCAAATGATCAAGTAAGTTTCTGGAGGGGAACCTGGAGGTTGTTACCCAGGGGTGACCTGTGCTGAGTATCCCTGGGAATTTTGTTGTGGGAAAATGCTGTGAGAAAAGAATTGATTTAAAACGGAGTGAAGGTGTCTGGATTTGGCCAGACAGTCGTGTGTTACAAACAAGACTTAAGTGATTGTTTGGATATTTGGATACCGCCTCGAGCTCCTGGCTCCTGTCCGCTTGTGAAATGCACCACGCTGCCCCAGCGCGCGGGGCTCCTGCAGCCCAGCCCTGCCCAGCACCGTCCAGGACAGCCGGCAGGAGGAGGAGCAGGTGGGAGTGTGGACAAGGTCCCTTCTCTCCCTGAGAGCCTCTCCTGCTCTCAGCAATCTGACTTGCTCTCCGTGACCTTCGGACTCTTCTGCATGGGTCTGGCCTCCGCAGCACCCTGGGGCAACGACACCAAGGTTTTCATGATGCAATGGGACAAGCTGCTCCTTTAGTTTCTCTTAAACCTCCTATTTGCAGTTTCATGATGCACACCTGGTTCTTGTGTGAGGAGAAGCAATGACTGACATGGCTTCATTTGTTTGTTTTCCCCCTAGTTTGTGATTTCAGAGTCCCCTCTGCCCCTCTCCATCGATCTCCTTCCCGGCGTCAGGTGTTCGCAGCTTTGTTCTGCCCTGCAGCCTGCCCAGGGCCTATGAATATTTCAGTGTTGTGGTTGAGGTAACAGTTACATCCACCCATCTCCAAGATGGCAAAACCTGCACGGAATGGGTCATGGGGTGATGGCCAGGGCAACAGGTGGCTGTCCCCCTTTCCTGGTAGGTTCTCAGCCCTGTCCTGTGCCTGGCCACAAGTCACTCTGGTGATGCGTGGCCTATGGTCCCTGTTCTTCCCCGGTGTGTCTGCCAGGGTCTTGGCAGGTCTTTGCACGTGGCAGCACACAGGGACACCCAGGGACGTTCTCTCCCTTTTGCCGTGAGAGCTGCTCTCTGTCTACCCATGCTCTGGCGTGTGGTGGTAAGAGGGACAACTCAGCCCCTCTGTGCATCCCTCTGTCTCCCTGTGCTGGAGGAGGCTGCTCACCAGCGGTGGTTTCTCAAGACTTCTTTGTCAGGACAAGAAGCCTCAAACAGGAAGGGACTGAACAGCAACAACTGCAGGAGTGGAGGCTCCTATTGCTGTTCAGTCCCTTCCTGTTTGTCTTAGCAGGCCGCTCCTTGCCTGTCCACGTGGACTCACGAGCCTGGACTGCAAACGTCTCCTGCTGCTCTCTTCATCAGCTGCAGGAGCTCAGACAAACACCGAGCCCTCCCCACGTCCTCTCTCCACAGGAGCAAGTTAGGAGATGGGGATTTGTCCTGAAACAGTTCTGTTAAATGAACTTGTTTTTGTTGTTGTTGCTGCATTAGAGCACAGAGAGTGTGAAAATCTGGAGTGGCAAATGTGCAAGTTGCACTGAGCTGTGATAGACACTAAAATGAAGAGCTCCTTGGAGCGGGGCACTGAGTAGAGCATTAGGGACCTCGAGGTAATTGATAGCATCAGCCAGGTGTGTTCCCCGAACTGTGAACCACAGCTTGCATTGAGATGAGAGCAGGCTTCACAAACCCCTGAGCGGAACAAGGAGCCTCTTGTAGGGATGGTCACGTAGGGGCGCCTGTGACATCCTCAAGGCTCTGAAGGGAGTGGCTGCCACCACCAGCTTATGTGCCCCATGCCAGAGGAGCCAGGGCAACGGGCTGCGTGGGGAGCCCCACAGGCTGCAGTGGGGGGTGGGGCCACGCGTGTCCTACTGTCCCCCGCAAGAAGACGACAGAGCTGCAGGGTGAGCTGCGGGCCTTGGAGCAGCGCACGCGGAGGAGCCTCCTCCTGGGAGAGCTGCCCAAGGCCAGCCGGGAGCGAGGGCTGGAGAGCTCCAGAGCCCCCGGAGAAGCCAGCTGTCTCGGGGGGGACACAAGGGTGCCGCGCAATCAGCAGCGCCCAGCACACACGTTTGCCGTCGTGCTGGCTGCTGTCTGGCCGAGGTCCTCTCTGGCTGGCCCTGGTGAGCAGCGGGCAAAGCCTGGAGCCCCAAGGGCTGGTGACGCCTCCAGCTGCTCCAACTGTCCCCATTACCCTCCCGGCACTAGGGTGTGACAAGGAAATCTCTGGGTGTCATTTCCTGTGTGCAGCCACAAACTGCTCTGGACCCTCGCGCCTGGTCACCTCAGAGCGCTGCTGTGTGTTAGCTAAGCTGGGCTCAACCCACGGGTTGCCAAGTGGTGTGCAAGGAATGCAGGTCAGAGAGAAGCCTGCAGGTAAAGAGTGACAAAATGCTCCCTCTCCCTCCCCTAAGAAATAGAAATAAACACGATACAATAAGAAAATATGGGACGCGTCACTGGTATTTTTAATAATGTTCATGTGTTTCTAATACATTTCTGAGGGCAAGAAGTCTGGGTCGCTCCCACCTATTCTCCGTATGGGGGAAGAGCAGGTCCTTGCACTCAAGGCAAGAGGGAGGAACTGGAAAAACAAGCCAGAGCTGCAGCAGGGCAGTGGTCAGGGACCGGGATTCGGTTTGGTGCCTGGTTTGGAGCCAAAGCTCCACGTTCCCAGCAGCGCGCGACGCAAGGTGGCTGCACCAGCTCCTCTGCAGGGTGCAGCTCCCCGCACGGCTCAGGCGGGCGATGCCACACGTGGTGGCAGCCTGCGAGGGGCTCTCCTCTCTCCGGGTCCACGGCAGCTCAGCAGCCCGGAGCCAGGAGCAAGGCAAGAGTTCCCAGCTCGGAGCTGGTGCATAGCAGAGAAGACACTGTCACTGCCCAGCTCTGCTTCCACAGCCGCCTTCTGCAGCGTCAGGGACTTGCACGCGGGGCCTGGCAGAGGAGCCCGTCCCTACAGTGACATTGGCTCGGGGTGCGGTGACGCTGCAGCCTGCCATCTCAGGGTGCTCCCTTCTTTTGCCATCGTTTCTAACTGGTGTAATCTACTCCCTGCCCTGCTGCTGGATGTCCCCTCCTGGGTGGCAGCAGGACCCAAGGCAGGGAACTGATCTGGGCAAACCTGGATGGTGGCGGATCGCAGCTTTCCACGTGGATCAGCGAGCTGCGTGCTCCCACGTGCCGAGCCTCGCGCTGCGGCCACGAAGAGGGATGAGACCATTCCAGAGCCCTGGCACAGGCGGCCCAGAGAGGCTGTGGAGGCTCCTTCTCTGGACATCTCCAAACCCGCCTGGATGCCACCCTGTGCCCCGTGCTCTGGGTGTCCCTGCTGGAGCAGAGGGGATGGACTGAATGATCCCTAGAGGTCCCTGCCAACCTCAACCCTTCTGGGATTCTGTGGTTACTGCCTTTCAGTGAGGGGTTAAAAATCCTGCGTCTGAAGAGTGGTTCAGACGGGGAGGTGCAAACACAGACAGGGCCAGGCAAGTCTTTGATGTTTTGTTTGCAAGGTGAATTCTTTCAGGATGGACCTGAGGGTTTGTCCTACATCCCGCACAAGAAGGGTGACACACAGCTCTGGCGACGTTCCGTACAGCTCCCAGATCTGCCAGGTTTCATTCCTGGTTGAAAAGCTGCTCCTGGCCAGGAGGCGGTGCCGGGAGCCACAGGACGAGTCAGACCGCTCTGAGCACCGGCCACCACCCCCACGGCAGCCTCCAGAGCGAGATGTCTCCAGCCAAAGCTGAGAGGGAGCTGCAGCGCTCCAGGGATTTTCCTAGTTAAGAGGAGGTCTGGATGTGACACACAGGCTCAGCCCTTTCCCCTGCTCTGCTCTCAGATTCCAAGGATCCTTGTGTCCCTTCCACAGGCAGTGCACAGGGTACGTGGGACAATTATTCATGGTGACTGATCCTGTCTCCAGGTCAGGGCCATAAGGAAGTTGGAGTTTCCTCTTCTCAGTGAGCAGCAGCCCATTTCAAATGAGGCAATCTAGACACTCAGCAGCTTTGGAAAAACATTCCAAGGCTGGTTTTAGTGCCAAGATGTCCTCGGGTCAGGATGCAAGAGGGGGTGTTTCTGAACAGCTGTGACGATCCCAGACGATGCTGCCCATGGTGTCCCGCAGGCGCCAGGCCGCTGCTCAGCGCCTGCCCCTTCCAGCGTTGGGCATTTTGCTGGGTCTCCTCCTGGAAGCACAAGGCTTCCTCTCCCCCGCAGATGCCTCCGGCTGATCCCTCAGCAGGGCGAGGGCAGGACATGCACCGAGTCTGAAGGGCCAGTTTGTTCTCTGCAGGCATCGCTACCTCATGGCTAATCAACTAACCGGGCACACCTGGCATCCGTATCTCTACCAGCAGGAGCCTTCTGGAGTTTATTAGCATTTTAATAGCCACAAACACAGTCTGATATGAAATGACTCTTCCTTAATAGTACAGTTAGGTTAATTGCTTGCTTGCTGATGCTCAAACCCCCCTGGACTTTATATTCTGCCCAGTCTGGCTTTGCTACGTGACCTGAATTCCTGTAGCCCTGGCCTGGCCGACACGCGTGCGCTCCCTGCGACCTTGCGAGACCCCTTTTTTCAGCACATTGCTGCTCCTGAACCATCTCTTCCCACCAAGGCCCAGGTGAAGGGCCCCATGGAGCCCGGCTGTGCCGGAGGTGACTGGTGGCTCCCGGCACCTCGACTGTGGCATTGGCGGCTTCCCCGACACGTGGCCCGGTACGCCAAGCCCTTTCCGAGGGGAGGTCGAGTGTGTGCTTGCGAATGTGCTTCCCCTGCTTTCCTTCTGCTCCTTTACCTTGAGTCCAAGGGTATGCTGTTATTAAGTTTATTTTTCAACTTAATTTTAGAGCACGTTTAGCTTAATTTTAGGAACACGTTGCCTGGTGCTCAGGGGGTCTGGAGGGAAGGCAAGCTGCAAGCCGCCCTTGGCTAATAGATGCCAATTCCTTAAGGAAAACGCCCGTTCCTTTCCCCTCAGGTCACGCGTCTCCCTCTCGCGTCTCGCCGCGCCCCGAGCCTCCCCCAACCAAGATGGCGGCTCCTCTCACGGCCGCGGCTCCTTCCCGCGGCCCGGAGCCCTCGAGACGCTTCTCATTGGGCAGCCGCGCTGCCCATCAAGCGCGGGGGCGAGCGCTGAGTGGCTCCACGGCGCGGCCGCCAAAGCGGAGCCAGCGCCATAGGCTGTTGGAGGGGCCCTGCTCCGCCCCCGCGCTCGGTCGCCTAGCAACGCGAGGACTCCGGCGGCCGCCTCGGTAGTGCCCGCGGGGCTCGGAGACTCCCCGGGCCCGCGACACCCCTGGGTCCAGCTCAGACACCCCCAAGATGCTCCTTGGGCCTCTGCTCCCCAGCCCCCACGATACCCCCCGGGCCTCCGCACCTCCGCTCCTTTGGTCCTGGACCCCCTTGATGCACCCAGCCCTTCCCGTATGTGGCCCTGGCACCCCCCACCTCTCCGCCAAGATACACCCGGGTCGTCTCTCCCTGCCAGGCCCGAAACCCGCACACGGGGGTCCCTGCTTGCCCCCGGCACCCCAGGCCTGCAGCCCCCTCACAGGGGGTACCCCCAAAGCTCCCCAAAGACCCTTGCTCAGGATCCCAGGGAGCCCCAGCTCTCTGACAACCCCAGACCCACCCAGGGGGCTCTTCCCTCCCTGGTCATGCAGCTCTGTCCCTTCCCTGGGCCCTAGTCCCTGCAGCTGGTGATTTCCAGCTCACCCGTTCCTTAGGCAGTGCTCAGAGCTTCCTCCCAGTCATCCTTCAGAGTTTATGGCTTTTCTTCCTTTCCCACGGGTGTTCTTGGATGTTTAACAGCCCCTCGGGACGGAGACCCGTTCTGATGTGAAACCCCAGTGCCCTGTGTGCCCACACCCAGGCACAGCTCCAGGGTAATCTGAAACTTCCCCGTTTCCCCAAATGATGCTGATAATGCTTTCCTCAACTTTCCTTTAGAGAGAAAATTGGAGGAAGAAGAATTGAAGAAGAATTTGCCCCAGAAGCAGCAGAGGGATCTTGATGGACTTCGGCTGAGTCATTCCCTGTGGCTTTACCCTGCGAGGAGACTTTGTGTCCCTCCTAGACCTCCAGATGCTCAGCCTGGAAGCGTTTAACTGATGCCATGGCAACAGGGAATCCAGCTGTGCCCCAGGGATCATCTCAGGACGAGAGGGAAAGAAACAAGGCACTGACAGAAGGCATCCACGCTCCAAAGAAGGGAGTGATCAGATCAGATGCCGTGAGGATGTTAGGTCCAAGTCAGCCAAAATTCGATACTCAAGAAACGCAAAGAATCATATCGGTCTTGGACGAGACGATTGTCAAGCTGGAACTGAGCAGTTTGATCCCCTGCATCTTGGACTCTCTGGACAGCTTTGCTGATATGCTGGGACCTGAGCTCACGAGTGGCCTGCTCGAGCACCAAAAGCTTTCGAGCAAAGTGGAGGACCTACTTTCCAGCTCTCGAGAAGGGGAGCCCTCGCCAGCTGAGGAACAGAGGGACAGTCTTTGCTTGCTGGAGGAGCATCTGAAAACTTCTGTTAGGAATATTCTGAGGCTCCTGCTGGCCAACCCTTCGCTTTGTCACGCTCTGCCTTTTGAAGTCTGTGCAAGACAGTCGTCGGCTGAAGCGTTTATCCAAGCCTTTAGGGAGTTCAGGAATTTCATGCACGAGAGACTCCTGACTAGTCCCTTAGAAGAGAAAGAGAAGATTCAGTTCATGGAAGACATCTCCCTCCGGATTAAGAGAAACGCTGAAACACTCACAGCTTTAAAGGCAGAACTGGCAGCAACGATCCAGGCTCGAGATGAAAAGGTATGGTACCGTGGGGATGTTTTCTGACAACAGGTCAATGAAGCAAAGCTTGGGTAAACTCAGAAATAATCCTTCTTTTGCAGATCCTAGACAGGCAGTGATGATTTGTAAGGCAGACCCTAAATTAAAGGTACTTCCTTCATTGCAAAATTATTTTAAAAGGCTTATTTCATGCTTGATTTTTAAACTTAAGTCTCACGTGCTTATATCCTGTTCTCACTGGCAGCTTAAATCACAATGGAAAACACCAAGCTTAAAAGGGAGCTGTAGAAAAGGCACAAATTGCTGCAAGTGTATTTTGGCAGGGCCACAATGTCGACTGCTGCTGAGTGGCTCTATTCACTGCTGATGAAATGCTGGGAAGTCACTCCAAGGGGAGATTGCCCTGATTAAAATGCATTTTTAATATCTACTCTGCCTTCCCTCTTGCTTAAAGCCAACATTTCTTTGTCTTTCAATTCTAAAATACTGGCAGCCGTAGAACATGTGTCTAATGCCTGGTAACACAGTTCCTTCGCTTCTGCACTGAAAGCAACAGAGGTTCAAATAAACACATGGACATGCCCAGATCTTTGTGCGGGCCAGAATTTGAGGTGAATTTGAGCCCTGAACTCCTGACAAGCAGTTCCTTGTTTTCCATGTCCGCTTCTCTTTCTCCTTTTGGCAAGAGGGGCCAGGGAAGCAGGTCCTGTCCAATGCCGACTGCGCGGAATGGTGCCAATGGAGACTAGGGGCTGCCTTCCCCATTCCCTCCGCCCCGTGGAGATCTGTGAGTTGAGACACTTGACATGTTTATTGCAATTTGGCAGCGTGTCCGGGGCGTAATGAATAAACCTATTTTGCTGGTCCCAGCTGAGCATTTCTTTTGCAGGCAGCCCACTGAGCTGAGGCCCCAGCACTGGCCCTTGGAGCCTAACGCGAAGCTCGGTGAAACCGCTGGGCTGTGGTCTTGTTCAGATGGGTCAGCAGCCATGGAGGCTTCCTCAGATGACAGTGCCTGTGGGTCTCTGTGCTTCTTGTTCCATCTCTGGCCTTATTTACAGGTTCACAGAGGAAGAACAAGAGGTTTCTACAGCATCGGGCACTAACCTAACTCTTTTTCCTATGCCAGAGGTCTTGTGATTATTACAAACTGGTCAGAGTTCTGCCCAAATGCAGGTCTCTGTTACACAGACTCCCAGAATGGCTGAGGTTGGAAGGGACCTCTGGAACCAGAGCAGAGCTCTTAGACCTCCTCCATCTCGGCAACCAGCCTTATTTCTGCTGCCACAGATGCCTCACCTTACCCTCCATTTCTTCTTTGTCTTGCTTTCTGGGTCTAGATTCACAGGAAGGACAACGTGATCAAGGATCTCAAAACCTCCTTGCAAGATGTGGCCAACAACTACCAGATCAGTGTCCTGCAGATTACACAGGACGCGGAAAACCAGCAAAAGGAGGAGCTGCGAGCTTGGCAGGCCAGGCGTGCGAGGCTCCAGGAGGACCTGGAGCAGCTGAGAGCACAGCTCTGTGCGCTTGTCCTGGAGCACCGGGAATCGGAGCTGGCCCTCAGAAAGGTAACGGGGAAGGAGAGCTCGAGTACGGGAAGTTTAAAACTCGTGGAACTGCTGTCAGCTCTGGCTGCTTCTGGAAATGGCTTGGTTCCTTCTAGTTGCTGGCAGGATGCATATGCTGTTTGTCAGAATACACCTGCTCTTTGCTCCTGCTCTGCTGATTTCAGTGGAAGGCAGCCCTGCAGCGGCTCCGAGGATGCCGCTCGCTCGCGATCCTCCTTTCCAGCCCGCCTAGCTCTGGGGACAGCCCTGCCTGGCGCCGCACACCGGGGAGCCGAGCTCTGCTCGCGTTCAGAGCGGCAGGAGAGCTGCTCGCGAGGCCTGTGTTGAGGAACGAGGGAGGAGGCATGGGCTAAACAGAGCAAACATAACGTTGGCTGTATCTAAAGCTATCTTTTATAGCTTATTGTTTGTTGTCCCCAGGGCTGAATGCAGCTGGCCTTGGAAGCTAGGCAATTCCCAGTCTGAGTGGTACTTTGCTAAGAGACACAATCCAAGGAGCCAGGGTTGAATCAAAAGAAAGGGAAGTGCGATTTATCACAGTGATAAAAGGAGAAGATAAAAGCAGTAGACAGGCTCAGGTCTCTGTGTCAACAGCCATGGCCTGAGCAGAGCATCTTGGTGACATGTGCCGGTCACCAATCTGGAGAATCTGGAGCTACAAGACAGAGCAGATTTGCCCCTCATTTTACCCCAATGTGGTGTTTGCTGCAAGCAAGCGCTGAGCTCCTGTGCAGAGCACAGCACACCCCAGTGCATCAGTCACTCTTGCAGTTCAGTAACTGTGCAGCCCTGGCAGAACAAAGCAGCAGTGACAAAGGGTCACGGGACATGGGCTGCAGGTGACTTGTGATGAGCTGTTCAGCTCAGTCTAGTGCTCAGGCAGAAAGAGAGAGATTTACTGACACAGGAGCTTCCTTTCCGCTTCCTCAGCCCATGCTTTAGCCTTGGATGACTCAAGACTTTTTGTGCTTTTGGTATAAACAGTTGGGAGTATCAGGTCTGCCTTCCTGATGGTCTGGAAGCCCTTGGGACATCCTGAGCCAGTGTCACGCAGGAAATTGTGTGGTTTGTGTGATGGGCTCTAGCTGGTCTTCCTCTTGGTGATTCCATGGAGCGTGAGTACAGCAGCTGGGGTAACCTGGCCATACCAGGTCATTCTGCAGGGTCAAGCCACTGCTGAACAGATTTGCAGATAGGAATCTCTCTTCATTTTAAGAGGCTCCATCTGTTGAGTCTTTTCTGTCCAGCTTTCATGTTCAGCAGCTCCCTGCTTCTTCCATGTGGGGGTGGATTTCCCAGTCTGTTGATGCCTTAACTCATTCCATCAGCTGTGCTCATCTCTGACATCAGGGCACACCTTGCAGACGGGGCTCAGTACTCAGCCCTCGCCCAGTCCCATGCTGTAAACCCAATATGGCCCTTTTGGCCTCAGGGAGTAGAGGCTGGGCACAAGAAAATCCCCAAAGTAGGGGCAAAAAATGTCAGCTAGACGTGGTGTGCCAGAAGGAGGAGGTGTTCCACTGTTTTCTAACTTGGGTGGCTTTTTACCAGGCTTCGCGTGCCTGTGAGTAACATATCCTGTTGTTTGTTTCAGAAGAAGTGCAAAGTAGAGATGGAAATTGAGAAGTGGATCCAGAAATACGATGCGGACATGGGGGAAAAACAGGTATCCTCTTTAAGGTGCTTCCCTGAGGTGATGTGTCCAGGTGGATCACTGTGCAAACGGATGTGTGGGTCATACACAGGAGGGTAGGGAAGGGACGGACAACCTACCACACAGAAGTGCAGGCTTTGGAATGAAATATTCCTTTGTCCTACTAAGGTGTATAGTTCTCTGCTGTTTTTTTTTTTTAGGGAACTGTTGTTAAATCCAACAGTATTTGGAGGCTGATGGATTGCTTCCAGCCTGCCAGACATACCCACTTGCTGTTAGAGAAGAGGGCTTTCACTTTTGCTTCAATCCTCAACCTTGTTGGTCCTGTCTGGTGTCCAAATCATGCTACTGTTTTTTTCCTGGCCCATCTGAGAGAGACCTGTGGACTTAACAGCCTGCGTACCCCCGTCTTGGGATCCAAATTACCCGTAGCAAGCTGAGAATCAGCATCTCAACCTCTCCTGTGAGAAGGTCCTAGATGCTTTCGTTTCCATACCCTTTTTCATGGAGGTGGACAAAAGCCACTGGATTGCAAAGCAAAATGTAGGGAGGGACCTGAAAGTTTGCGGTGAGGAAGCATCCCTACCCTGCCCTGGTTTTAACAATGTTGTGCTATTTTGGCTTCCTATTTACTGAATGGTTGGAGCCCTGTGTTCCCCTAGCCCTCCTCCTCCATGTGTCTTACCCTAATGCGTTAGGAAAGGAATAAACTGCTGAGCTTGTGGTTGCACCATGAAAACTGTGTGTCCTTGGCCCTCTGCATGCTGACAGCCCAGCTCCTCCCAGGCCCCCAGATGTAAGCAGTGTGTTAGGTGGGCCTCAGTGCCACTTCTCAGCAAAGCTGTTAGCATGGGCTTGGTTTTGTCCCACCTGGTGTGGATTTTTGCTCACAGTGTAGGTAGGACAGGCTGGACGTTGCCTGCTCAGAGTACCCCGCTGAGGGTGGATGTGGTTTGCAACATGGAGAATTAGAACAGTTTTCAAAGGAGCTTGGAAGATATTGAGACTAGGCATCTCGTGAAATCCCCTGCGCAGTGGACACACATTTCCTATTTAGTCCCTTTAAAAAGCCTCAGCTCAGCTGCTAGTTGTGATTCTCCTTAGATTCGGGATGGTAAAAGGATCCTTAATTGGGGATGTACAGGGAGGAGTTGTTGAATGCTCTCAAAATTGCTGTACCTGGTATCTACTGTCTTGCTAGGCTGAATACGAGGAGCTCTATGCTCTCTACTCCGAGGAGAAGGCCCAGGTGTCCCTGCTGCAGGAGAAGCACGAAGTGCTTATCCAGGAGTACTCGCAGATTGCGGAGGAGCGCAGCGTACGTCAGCAGAAGCAAAAACAGGATTCGGATGAGTTGGTCACCATGACCCTTGCTGCCACCCGCATCCAGGCCTTCTGGAGGGGATACTTGGTTCGGTCGCTCTTCAAGATAAAAAGGAAGAAGAAAAAGAAGGGAGGGGGCAAGAACTTCAGATAAGCACAGAAATCTATTATCTCTCCTCCATTCCTCCTGGCAAAGCTGCTGCCTCCTCTGGCTATTCTGGATAAAAGCATTAGCTGAGAGCGCCTTTGCAGTCAAGTCCAACTTTCCAAGGCTGGAGTTGGCTCTCAGAGTGGGAGTACATCAAAAAAGTGGCATAAAGACATGTCTCAGCATTTTATCAGCAGGATGTCTCCTGATGAAGGGACTGTGCCAAGCAGGAGTGTGGATTCCTGACTTGGTCTCTGTGGTCCCTATGCCCAAATTGTGCTTTTGTGTCAGAGCCCAGTTCTGTTGATACTAAAGAGTATCAATAAAATTGCCCCTGAAGGCAGGATGAGGTCCTGTGCCTGACTTGGTTTCTCCTCGTGTGGATTTGAGAGACAATTTGATTTTGGAGGATTTTTTTTTCCTCCTAATTGGCAGCCACAAGAAATTTCAAGGTCCGTGGAGACATTTTCATTAGGATGTCAGTACCCGTGTGGGCAGGTTGGGGTGTATTTGCAACAAGAGAGACATCTCATTTCCAAAGGGGCCTGGGCACCCACAGCTTTTGAGTTCCTACCAAGGGAAGGTCTGGATGTGCTTTTCGAGAAGCCCCTCTGTTGCAGGGGCTGCTCGGTGCTCAGACCGATGCCCTTTGGTCTGAGGGTTGTCTGAAATGTGTCAGTTGTCTGCAGATGTTGGAGCCCACCTGGAGAGGCAGAGCAGGAACACCCGCCACAGGGAGCACACCAGCGCAGAGTCCAAATCCAACCGTTTCCAGACACAGGACTTGCCCTTAGGATCTATTTCAAAGTCTGCTAGAGCCAGAGATGCTGGAGCCCGTGGCTGAAGGTCCCTCAGGGCACCTCCTTAGAACGGAAGAAATGCTGGACAGGCTTGCGGGTGTAGAGGAAAGGCTCCAAAGCAGTAGAGAGAGTCTGTCTCCATCTGTCTCCATCCAAGGGCCTTCCCAGCCCGGATCCTCAGGCTTGGAGTCAAACCGGGACAGGCTGCAGTAGGACGGAGTGTGACTTTTTGGGCTTTGTGAAGAAGCACGAGAGGATCCACACATCCTGACGAGTGCACATAGTTAACGGGCACTGACTGCTGTGGCGTGAGTCTGTGGCCCTGCTGTCACAGCAGACTGCAGGGCCCCTAGCTGGGAAAGGAGCAGAGAGGAGCTGCAGCGACCCCGGCCCGTCTGGCAGCGCTCAGCACGGTGACTTGCTGGCCTTCGTCCCCTGGATTGACTCATTTTTCTAGGGGTGCTCTCAGGTGTGTAGGCAGTGGATGCCACAGACAGGCTCCAAGCCAAGGGTCTCCAGGCTCTTCTCCACCTGGGAGGGTCGAGGCCTGGCAGTGCTGATTGAACCCCTGCAGGGCAGCCAGCCCACAGCTCGTGGGTGCAGGATGTCCAGGTCTCGACCCCGCAGCCGCTTCGGCCCGCGCGCTGCAGGTGAGGAGCTGGGCTGCCCAGGATGCCCCTTTCCGGGGACGTGCTCCTGGCCGGCACTGGGGGTCGTGTTGTACCCAGGACCAGCCCGGGAAGGACCCGCAGGCAGATGTGCTCCGTGGGACGGGTGCTGGCAGGGCTGCAGCCGCACATGCAGGTGTCAGCGAGCCGTAATGCGGCTGCAGGCGATTAGGGGAATGAGAGCAGATTGGAGAGATCAGAGAAAGGAGATCCCCTGGGGCTGGCGGGGTGGCACAAAGCTACGGGGACCTTCCTGGCCTCTGGGATACTTGACAGGGGAGCATCTGTCAAAGGTCCCTTTGGCTCTTCAATGATTTCTAGCTGTTTTCCCTCTTCCCCAGATTATCCACTTTGTGGGGGGGTGTTGTATTAAGAGGCACAGTCAGAGTAACCACACTCGCCTGTGGATGGTCGTCCTCAGGACCCTCCCTCCGGCCTGGAGAGCCGGCTAGGAGTATTGCAGGGGCCCCGGGGCTTCTCCCAGAGCTCAGCCGAGGCCCCTGCCCTTCCAAGAAGGAGCTCTCGGGCGGGTAAGGGTTGATCCTTGCTCCTTCGCCGCAGCCTTGCGGGTAACCGAAGCCGGCAGCCTGCTCGGAGGCAGAGCTGGGTTCCTGGGAGGGCAGCGGCTACTGTTACAAGTGGTGTTACCAGACTGCTTGGGATTTTTTCTTGCCTCATCTGAAGTCTCTTCTTGCCTCTCTTGTTATTGCTGGGAACAAAATCTTCAGCTGTGCGAGGTCACAGGCCTGTGGGTCACTCTGGTGGTGGGATCCTCGTGGTGGATCTAAGTAGCAGCAGGTCCCTGTGGCAGTGGGACACTTCTAGCCATGGGATCCCATGGCAGAGGGTCCTGGTGGTTCTGGGTGCTGGTGGCATTAAGTCTCAGTGAGAGTAAGATACCAGTGGCAGAGGTCCCAGTGAAGGTGGGCCCTGGTAGTGGTGGGTCCCTGTGACAGAGGATACTGATGAAGATTGGTCCCAGTGGCCGGGAGTTCCTCATGGCAGAGGGTCCCGGTGGTGGTGGGTCCCAGTGGTAGAGGGTCCTGGTGGCTGTGGGATCCCCATGGCAGAGGGTCCTAGTGAAGATGCATTGTGGTGACAGTGGGTTCCCCATGGCTGAGGGTCCTGGTGGTGGTAGGACCTGGGATGGTGGGTGTCTGTGGCTGAGGGATTCCCATGGCAGAGGGTCCTGGTGATGGTAGATCCCCATGGCGGGGGGTCCTGGTGTTGGTGGATCCCTGTGGCAGGGGGTCCCCGTGGCGGGGGGTCCTGGTGTTGGTGGATCCCCGTGGCAGGGGGTCCCCGTGGTGGAGGTTCCCCATGGCAGGGGGTCCCCGTGGCAGGGGGTCCTGGTGTTGGTGGATCCCCGTGGCAGGGGGTCCCCGTGGTGGAGGTTCCCCGTGGCAGGGGGTCCCCGTGGCAGGGGCTGCCGCTGGCGGTGCCTCCCCCCTGCGGGGCCCCGCGGTGTCCGCTCCCCAGGCGGCCGCCCCGCCCCGCCGCCGGGGGTCGCCCTGGCGCCGCCGCCTCCCGCCGCCTCCCGCCGCGGCGGTGACGTGGGCGGGCGCCGCCCCCGCGGCCGTGCCCGGCGGAGCGGGGCGGGGCGGAGCGGCGCGGGGCGGCCGCGGCGCCTATGGGGAAGGCGGCCGCGCTGTGCGGCGGCAGCACCCGCGGGCTGGTGTCGCTGCTCAGCGCCGTCCCCTGCCTGGGCTGCCACGAGGCGCCGGCCATGAGCGCGGAGGCGGCGGGGGGCCGCGGCGGCGGGGGGCCCGCGGCGCCGCCCGCCGCGCCGGGCTCCGACACCTACAAGGGCTGGCTCTTCAAGTGGACCAACTACCTGAAGGGCTACCAGCGCCGCTGGTTCGTGCTCAGCAACGGCCTCCTCAGCTACTACAGGTACCGGCACCGGCGGGGGGCCTGGGCCGGGGCGGGCTCCCCCGGTGCCGCCGAGCGCCGCCCGAGCCGGGGCCCGCGGGGGCTGCTGCGGGCGAGGGGCCGAGGAGCCCGGCGGCTCCGTCTCCCGGCCCCAGCTGCGAATAAAGGGCCCCTGGAAGCCGTATCCGCATGATCCTGCTCTCCCAAGAGTCGGGATTCGCTTCCTAGCGCTCTTTGGTCGTGCGCAGAGGCCGCACGTATCCCGGATAGCCGCTCCCTAGGGAGAAAGGAGCCTCCGGGAAGGCAGTGGGAACGGAGACCCGTGGTGGAAGGAAGGAAGGAAGGAAGGAAGGGAGGGAGGGAGGAAGGAAGGGAGGGAGGGAGCCGCGGGGCGCGCGGCGGCTCCTGCCCGGTGGGACCTGGGCCCGTGTCGCCTCCGCGCGGCTCCGCTCCTGGGGTTGCGCCTCCCGCAGGGGAGCTCCGCGGCCGTGTCACCCACGTAAACACACGAGCGATCGGGGTTTTCTTTTGTATTATACCATATATAGTACACGTACGTGGTATATTGGTCCCTTAGGATGGACCAGGTTTGTTCTTGTCTGTGAAGGCTCTTAATTCCTTTCTCCTCTCCCACTCTCGCTTGCCGGGGGTTAGTTCACCGTATTTCAGGCAGTGGAAGGGATCTCTGGTGTTCAAGGAGGTTGGGTCTGTAAAACACCTAGTCGTGCCAGCTAGGGCTTCTCTTTACGAGTTACCTGGCAGCAGTTGTTTTCCTCCCAACACGGCGTTCGTGTTCCTATTCCTTCCCTGATCAGTGAGCTGCAAGTCGCTGCCAGCTGCAAATAAAACTCATCCCCTATCGAAACAGAAATCTGGGGGTTAGGGCCAGAGTTCACATTTTGACAGAAGTTTCACCAGTGTTTTCTTTTGGAATATATATATATATTTTAAATTAAAAACCCCAGACCAAACAGAAAAGCTCTGTAACAAGCTACTCCCCCGGTCCTCTCTTTACTTTTCAGTAATTCAGCTAACTTGTTTGTAACTTGATACGTGTATATTCTTTACGTTAGGTCTGTTCTTGAAGAACTGGGCAGCTTTGAACAGTTGCAGGAACCGAATGCTCCGTTGGCCGCCCCGTGAGGGTGCGTTTTTGTTGTTGCTGTCAAAATGGCCCAAGGAAGAGGTTTTTGAGTGACACGTGACAGAGCTGAGCTAGAATCCCTTAGCGCGGGGCTTCTGGCCAGCTCGGAAGCGCAGCGGCCGCCTGGGTGCTGCTGCTGACTTCGTGTGCAGTTTTGTAGGGTGATTTAAACATCCTGAGCTACTAAATCTTTTTCTTTATTGTTGAACTTGATGAGAGCTAATTCAGTTGTGAGCCACGAGTACAGAAATGTAGCACAGATCACATGGGAAAAAGCTCTTTTTTCCTCCCTTTTTATTAAACACACGGCAAAAGAAGATGATGCTCTTCAAAACCAGCCCTTTTAATAGAGGGCCTGCCTGGCCATCGAGTGCCAGCTAGGATTGATTGTGGCAGGGAACTCCTGTGAGATAATCCTGGGTAAATTGCCATTTTTTTCTGTGTGATTTCTGGCTGATAGGAGTAAAGAATTCCCAAGTATTGAACAGTACATTTCCATCTGCATCATCTATGTGAGGAAACTGTTATAAAACGCGTGGATTTCTGTATGTTTGACTCTCATACAGTTTGACTGTAAAAATCAGGTCTGTAAAGGTCTCTGATAGTCTGTGTTCCACATGTCTCATTTTTGGCTGGTTCTTTGTGCTCACCCCAGCTCCAAAGATGCGTTGTCTTTTTCTGTGCTTGCTACAAAAGGTTACAGAGGACGAATCCTGCCCTCGATAAGTCACTGCACTCGCCTCGGCGGCTCCGGACACCTTTGTAATTTGAATTTAGAAGAGGATTATCCCGCCACACACTCTTGATGACTTGCAGCCTTTTAGCTGCTGACTGTTCAGGGCTAACGAGAGGAAGGCAATAAAAACTTCAATTTGCTCGTGCTTTAAAAGTCATCTTAATTGAAATATTTCACCATTATGCTTAAGGGCCTCCTTGTGTGAATTGATGCAGTTTCAGGCTGAAGCTTTTCATGTGAATTTCCTTCTGCCTGCTGTTTATGTTACCTTTAAAACAAAGCCCGCAGAGTTGGCTGCTGGTGATTCCTGCTAGGTTTTTTATTTGTAGAGGTAAGTGCTGAAATTCTCGAGAGACCTATTGGGAAGTCCTGGTGTAATAGAGCATAGGTGGGTGCCGCGCCATATGGTGGGAATTACTTGTTGAAGTGTTTTCGTGCAGCCAGGTGGAACTCTCGTTTTCTGCCTGCTTGGTCTCAGAGAAACAAATTTCTGAAATAAAACTTCTAATTAGAATATTTGTTCCAAATTCATGTGAATATTTCAAGGCTCTCGTATTGTGGCTGACTCTGCGGAGACTCATGTCCCACCCGTGAAGGACATGCAGGATGGGGCTCATGCTGCGTGTTCTCTACACCAAACTTGTGAGAGATGATAACAGCACAATAGTTCTTAAAGATGTTGTGGGAGAAACTCTCCTTTATAGCTGTGTTTAGATTAAGGAGCTTGTCAGAGGTTGCACAGCAAAATAGTTGCCCAGGAAGAGGTCTTTGGAGGGACCTCCTGCTTTCCAGGCACTAAAATACTGCACCTTTCTTGACCACGCAAGTGAAATGGGAGATCTGGCACCCCTCTTCTCCATGTCGGGCCCTTCAAGTTGGTGCAGCTGCAGGTTGGTGGCTGACAAAATGCTCGAGGGCTAAAAAATGTGGCTGAGAAAGGGCTGGGCTGCCCCTCTGAGCAAGGGGAAGCGCGTGGAGGTGCTTCACGTCCGCCTCTTCCCGCGGGGCGTCGTAGTGGCTGTCTCAGTACGTGGCCGTGTTTGGAGGGCTCTGTGAGCTCCTGCCCAGTCTGTCCTGCTCGAGGTTATGGAGTCTCCCACACGGGATAGCCCTGACTCTCATCACTTAGGAATGACTTGTAGTTTTGAGCTTGAGCTGTAGTTTTGGGCCCTTAGTTTTTTTTCTGTGTTTCTATTTGCCCTTGGTGTCCCTGTTACTGTATTTTGTCCAAGCTGACTTGGACATCTAGAGCATAACGCCAGTCCCTTTGGCTAGGTCCTGAGCAGAAGTCTTCCTCCGAACTGCACCAGCAGGATTCCGCGCACGGCTTGATCATTGCCTGTGATTACAGCGTGTGTAAGGGAGATCTAATCACCTTGAGGAGATAAGCGTGCTCAAGGAGATTAGAGGGGATCTTCAGATAAGTATGAATTTATCTAAGGTTGCTTTTGGCTCTTCTGGTCGATATTCCTCATGAGGATTGTCTTCTCCAAGCAACACTCTCGCATTTCAAATAGCTTTAGTTTCAGATGGCCTTCTCTATAGGGGCTGGTTTCTAATCCTTTTTTTTTTTTTTTTTTCTTTGTAGCTTATACATCCAAAGTTTTCAGCAATAGTACAGGTGGCTGCAGGAGGTGATAGTTAAAATAGTGTCAAACAGAAGAGGAAAAAAGTGCTTCCTGCTCTACGTTATTTGCTTGCTGTCGTGACTGTTGTGCTCTTTTCACCTGATCACAGCCCTTAGCTCTCCTCTCAGTGCTGGAAATGCTCTAGAAGAGTCATCGGGTACCTGGGGTGGATTAGCCTGTGGTGTCCGGCTTGTGTGGAGGGGAAGGACAGCTGGATTCCCTGGAAGAGCTTTTCCAAAGTGAGATTCTCCAAATAACTGTGTTTACACTGCAGGCAACTGTTGATCAGCAGTTTAAGGTCTTGTGTCACGAGGAGACACCTAAGACAACCTGAGGCTTTCTCTGCTTCTTTGCTAGGACCCCAGTTGAAAGCCAAGGCAGTGGATTCAGGTAGGACTTGGAAAATTGCTGCTGCTTTTAGAGTCACAGGTTACTTGAGATCAGAAGGGACCTCTTAAGTGTCTGGTCCCAACCTCCTGCTCAACATGGGGTCCTGAGATGAGGTTTTTCAGGGCCTTGCGTTGTCCAGGTTTGAATGCCACCAAGGCTGGAGGTTGCACAGCCTCCTTGGGCCTTGTTCCACTGTTTGGCCACCTTTGTGATTAAAAAAAAATTCTTTATATCTACTTGACGCAAAATTGGGAAAGGAATTGGCCATGTTAACCAAACACAGAAGCGTGAGTCAGTTTTTTTGGCATGTATTCTTCTAGAATAGTTTCTATAACAGCTGTTTAAAGTTTCTAACTCCAAGTTTCTAACGATTGTCTCAGCACACCCCGACTATGAGCTTGGCTGCGCTGGCCCTGTCTGCCCCTCGGCAGAGCTACCTTGGTGTTGGCTGTGTTGTGCAGCTTGGCCTCCGCTGCCCAGTGCTGTCATAACGCAGGCTTTTTGGAAGGACTTTCCTACCCGTTCCTTTGGTTGTCGTGTTCTTCCCAGTTCGGCTAGTTGGGTGCAACCAACCAGAGCTGGGGACTCTCCCATTATATATATATATATTTTTTTTTTTCTGCTGCATATTCTCAAAGCTGATATACCGAGCCAAATGCTTCATTTGGCGAACGTGTAGGAGAAGTACCGGGTTTATCTCTGCTGACACGGAGTTGAGGTGATGGGGGCACAGGGCACGCGGTGCAGTTGGCCTCGCAGCCCGTACTGCCGTCTCCGGGTCGGATGCACAATAAGCCTCCGGGAATGTCCCTCGCTTTGCAGTTCAGTTCCTGGGCATGTCTGCAAGCGCAGAGCTTGTTTACGGCACAGCTGTGCAGATCCTTGTGAGAGAATGAGGTGCCTGTTTTGTATTTCTAGTCTTGACTGTTTTATCTTTCATGCTGGGGATAAAAAAGCCTCCTAATAGTTATGCCTTTGCTGTGTTCTTACTACCTCAGTTTTCCTCTGCAAAGGCGGGGGAAGGTCATTTCTCAGGCTTTTGTTCCTCCTTTATGTTGCTGGGAGCCGGTTTTCAGCTCTGCCTTCTGCAGCTGGTGGCTGAGGGCTTGTCTGGCCTGACCCCGCTTAGTGGTAGCGCCGGCTCTGTTTACAGCTCAGAAATTGTCAGTCATCTCCCGGTTTTCCCCTCAGCTCGGCTCTTCCCTGCTCTTTTCTCCAGATCAGCAGGGGCAGAGCGCCGTGGGCTGTGCCCCCGCGCCGGGCTGTGCCCCCGCGCCGGGCTGTGCCCGCTCGGAAGGGGACACGGTTCTGTCCTTCGGCCCTGCTGCCCTCCCGCTGTCTGGTTGCAGCCGCGGTGTCCGTGGGGCCTGCCCGGCCACCGGGTATTTCCTGCTCATCTCCCCGAGCTGCAGGTTCAGATTCCTGCTCGCTCGGTCCGTCATCCTCAGTGCCCGCAGCAGGTCAGCGCTGAAGGAGCTGAGCATCTCCTGCCAGAAGTCATGCTAGAAACTTGCAAAGACCCCCCTTCTTTATATATTTTTTTTTTCCTTAAAACATTCTTAACCCCATTTACTTCTGAAGAGGAATTTTTGATGAATGAAACATGAAGTCTTTAAAACACCCTGACTTGCTCCTGAGTGGCTTGGACTTCCATTATCTCTAGGTTGATTTTTATACTGTAGCAAGGCAAACCACTGAACTTATTTTCTGTGCTGTACTGTGTGTGCAGATAAGTTACCTTGCTACAGTGTAATTTATCCAGGTAAGTGTAGATAAGCTGGGGGTGAAATGGCACTAGGACCCTTTGCTTTTCACAGATCTCTCCAGATCTTGTTCTGATAGTCAGATAATCAGATAACCCTGAAATAGGAGTGATCCCGATCGGCCCTGCTGACATTTGTCCCCAAATAGTGATTTGGTGTTTGCACCCCCTGGGTGCTAACAGCCTTCAGGAGCTGAGCTAGCTGCAGGGGGTAATTTCCTTTCGGGTCTTCATTATGCAGTTCAATTATTTTAATCGTTCCTATGGCATCTTGGCAGGGATCTTTCTGTGCTTTGTATCACCCTTTGTT
This sequence comes from Tinamus guttatus, assembly GCF_059628265.1. Taxonomy (NCBI): domain Eukaryota; kingdom Metazoa; phylum Chordata; class Aves; order Tinamiformes; family Tinamidae; genus Tinamus; species Tinamus guttatus. The sequence continues at coordinate 1,181,728 of NW_028288993.1, read as the reverse complement.
TGGCTGCAATCGGAACAGCTCGCTGAGCAATGAATCCCGAGCGAGTCCCTTGTACGAAGCGCAGGGTGCGCGGGGCCGCGCTGGGCGCGCATCAGCCTCCGAGTCGGGAATGCGGATGGAAAGCCGGGCGCCGCGGGGCCGGCGCCGCGGTTCCATTGGCCGTGGCAGCCCTGTGATTACAGCCGAGCAAATCCTCTCCTCGCCCCTGCCCCAGACTCTTACATAATTCATTTTGCCTCGCTCTGGGAAGCTCTATTTTGAAACGTGGCTCGCTGCTCTTAGTCATCGCTCCCTCCCAGCATCTCCAGACGCCGTTGCTCATAACGGGATAACGTCGGGGCTGCCGCTCGCGGCGCTCGCCCTGCCCGTGGCGCGGGTTTGCGCCGTGGGCGGCTCTGGCACGCGGATGCTTTGCGCGCTCCGCGCTGCACCAGGTATGGTGTGTTCGCGCTGCATGCAGCGCTCCTGCCTTTCACACCGCTTTGGGCCACGTTACTTCTGTCAACCAGGAATGCTGGAGGGGCAGGCGCAGCAAATTCGCGTTAAGTAGTTTCCACAATACCTATAAAGATAGATACGGTGCCATAGGAGTCTGTCCCTTTTTCTTCTCTCCTTTAATACAAAGTAGTCATTCTTAAAATATGATATTAGTAGCTAAAGCGGGTTTCTACTAAGCATTTTATAAAGAAGCAAGCAGAAAATGCAGTTCTTCCTGTCTGCTGCTTGCATATTACTGCTACAAACATAAGAGCTTTTTGCATCAGGTTTGTTGATTGGTAAAGGTGAGTTTGGCTCCGAGTGCCACAAGGTCTGTTCGTAGCGCAGGGCAGGCTGGTCCGTGGCCCGCGTGCCGGGCTGGTGGCAGGTTTGCCGTGGCAGCGCCGGGGCCCTGCGCTCGCCTCGCCGTGCGCCGCCTCCTCGCCGAAGCTCCGGCCGTGCCCAGTGACAACCGGCTCTAAAGGCAGCTGGGTCCGCAGAATTGCAGCGTTGGATTCCTCCCGTCTGGATTTGGTCCCCATCGGTCACCTGAACGTGGAACTGGAGTATTTGTCACAGAAGAAAATATCCATGGCACCTAATTCACCAGGGCTGTGAACCTTTACTTTTTTTTTCCTGAATTTTTTCTTTCCATCCCACATAGGGATTGTTCTGCAAGCTTCCAGTTGTATTTCCATTTGGCAAAGTCTTCCAGTGCGTAATTACTCTAGCTGCCCTGTCCACCAGGGTGCAAGAAACATCTGCAATGGGAGATTCCCCCCATCTTCTGTCATGGTCAAAAATGATACCCCTGCTTGGAAACATGCACAAAATGAACAGGTTGCAGTTCAGGTCGTGGGCTACGCCTCGGTGTGCTTGGCTGCAAAACGGCCGTGCCTGCTGGCTGCAGGAGGAGCGTGCTTGTCTGCGGGGGTTTGTGTGGAGCGTCCAGGGCCAGCAGCTGAGGGTGCTGGCTGCGCCGCTGGCCACCGAGGGCCACGTTGGTGAAGTTCCAGCCTGCACTTTGGCTTCCTTTCCAGGGCCAGATGAGTGTCCGGGGCGGCTCGCAGGCCCTCGGTCACTTCAGAAGCTCGGTCCGTGGCCATCATTACTTTCAGCCTGACGTTCCCCAGCTCTGCTGTTTCCAAGCGCGTGCGGAGCCGTGGTGGCGGCTGGAATGGGTTGGTTTTGGGGGCGCTTGTGCTGCCTTTCCCGTGCCCGTCGTGCCTCGCTCGCCAGGCTGGGGCTGTGGCGAGTCGCCCAAGGGCCGGCTGCTGGTCGCCTCATTCCTCACACCCCCACCAATATCCAGTTTTGCCGCACGAGCTCCAGAGGAGCGAGCGAGGAAACCCGCTCGCCCTGGCAACGGCGCCGACCTGCTCCCGTGTGCAGCGGCTGCAGCGGAGGGGCTCGGGGAGCCGCTGGCTTCACCGGGTGCCGAGCGCGGAGCTGGGCCTGGCACGTGCTGCTCCGGGAGATCCCGGCAAAGCCGATGGAGCAGGAGGTGCAGTGGGGGAGCGCACGGCAGTGCTTTATCCGAGTGCTTTTCCTACCTTTGCCACTTGCGTCTCTCCGGGATCTGCCTTGGTGAGAGGCTGCTGCAGGCTCTCTCATTTCAAAGGTCTCTCGGGATGTCATTTTTATAAAGGGGAGTTCAGAGCCAAGCCGGAGGTCATTTTGCCCTGAAGTAATCTCTTATTTCTAAACTGCTGGTGGCCTGAGTTGTCTTTTTTTTGGAAACGATCCAAAAGGTGGAAGAATCCTCATAATTGGAGTTATGGGCTGGCATGCTGTCGGTTCATACAACGCTTATTTGAGTTGTGTTTTACTTTTATTGCCCTAGGCAGCAGGTGGGACTCCTCTTGCAGCCGGTGTAGCGCAGTGTCAGCAGCAGCTCTGTCCTGCCCGGGGCTGGGTGCGTGCTCTGTGCCTTGGTACTTGGTATTCCCAAATACCCTGCGTTGGGGCTCTCCCAGGCCGTCCCTGTGCCGTGTTGGCACAGGGGGTGCCCAACACTCCATGTGAGGTGCAGGGAAAGGTTTTGTGTCATCAGGAGCAGGGTCAAATTCCGGGCCAGGGTCTAGGGAGGTGGAGGAAGTTCTCGGGAGCGTTGGAACTGGCCGTACAATGTGCGGTGCTGCCTCGTCCAGGTGGCCCTGCTCGGAGCAGGAGGGACCTCCGGAGGGGCCTGCGGGGCTCGTTGCTGTGTGCTCCCATCCTCATCTCCTGATGAGGAGAGTGATGTGGGGAGGTCTCCAAACACAGAAAAGGGCAGCCCTGAGCAGACCTCGCAGGTAGTGTAATAATATCCCGTTTTGCTGCTCATGCTGCTGCTCCTCTCCTTCGTGGGGTTATTTGTGAGGCATCGCTTGGGTCCTCACTCCGGCTCCGCTTTCCCAGCTCTTCCCCCTTCGCTGACCATCCAGTCGTGATGTAGCGGTGTCGGCTCGGGAGCGGGAAGACGGTTCTAAAGAGATGTCTCACCAGTGGGAGGCTGTTCTGGGCCTCGTGTAGGAAAAAGCAGCAGCTACTCATAAACCTGAAAACCCTGGGGAGGAATCAGCGGGGATCCTGGAGCCCGAAGCACAGAGCAGCCAGTGGGATCTCCCTGTTGGAGTTGTGCAGATCCTGGAGTTGCTTCCAAGAGTTTGTAGAAGCTAATGTTACTCATCCAACTATTCCAAGCACCTCTTAATTTCTGAGCTCTTTGCAGCTGCAGTGCTTCTTTCCTTCTCTTTTTCTCTTTTTCTTAAACAATAATTCCTATTCCCTGAAGTTGTAAATTAGCCTCTACGTTGAGGGAAGGGCTCTTGCCCGATCGCTGCAACCGTCCGAGTATGGAAAAGCCGACAGAACCGCAAATTGGAGCCTGTGCTGTGATTAAGCAGTGCGTTAATGACACATTATGGTTTTACTGGGCAAAGCTCCTAATAAATGTAGTGTCTTAGTGGAACGTCTCAGGCATTAAAGAACCAGATGAGTTACTAATCCCTTAGGAGTGGGATTTGCTTGGGGAGCTGACAAAGATGGACATTTTTTCCCCCCTCTTAAGAAAGGTATTAGAAAGGCTTCTCTTCTGAAGTGGAAAATGGCTGCAAATTCCTTGCAAATTTAGTTTTGAGCTTTTGGCGTTTGGTTGCAGAGGTCTACAAAGGTCTGTTAGATGCCTTGTTTTTCCTTTGGGATGCTCTGTGTTGTCCTTAGAGTCTTGCTTTTCTTTTTCCGTCTCCAGCCAAAGGTCCCAAGTATCTCAGGCTGTACACAGTTTTCCCTTGCAACATGTAAGTGTCCAGAATCACTGTATTGAGCTGGATTCTCCTTCGCATCTGCAGCCTCGGCTGATTTTGCAGTGCAAGAATTTAAGTATCATACGCTGCCTATGTGCCAGGATCTCTGTTCTGGGGCTTTTACAGGTTAATATGTTACCTGTTTTCTGCTCTTCTGGAAAGAGCACCATGTTGATGTGTGGTTATTCCATAAAACATGTGAAGTGGGGCTGATTCCATCGGGATTTTTACTTTTAATTTCCAAGTGTGCATAATCTGTGGACGCAGGGAATGATAAGTGAAGTCGTGTTCCTTCCTGGGAGCAGGGGAAGGGTTTTCAAAATGATCTTGTGTCGTACGAGTTAAATTCCCTAGTCAACGTACTGTTTGGTGAGCGGGCATTGAGTCCTCCAGGGAAAAATACCCCGAACTATTGCAGGAAGGCAGCGGCAAAGCTTGTAGCAAAGCGCTCGCTGCCAGGAACGTGAAGATGAAGTTTTTTCCTGTAATGTAACTGCCGAGTTATATGGGCCATATTTCAGAGGATGGATGTAAAGGCTGATGGTTAAGTGGTTGTAACAGGAGTAGGGGCCATATAGGCTTTTTAACTGTAGCGTAGTGTGGATTTAATGCTCTTTGAGAGTAGGTTCACAAGGCGTTTCCAGGATGAAGATTTACGGTCTCTGTGATCTTTGAAAGGCAGAATTTGCAAAATCCTAGCTCTAGCTGGGTGAAATGCCAGTATTAAGCTGGCTTCCAGTCGTGGTGGGAGCGTGGGCATGTAGTGGGATGTCCTGCATTCAGCCACTGCCCTTTGCTTCCCTCGGTGTCATAGAATCATAGAATCGTTGAGGTTGGAAGGGACCTCTAGAGATCATGTCCATTCTTTTTCATTTGCATTGTAGTGGGAATAGGTCCCATGTGAGTAAATGGCATCCTTACCGTTATGCCTGCTTTCAATTCACGTGTCGTGGTGGGTTTTGTGGGAATTTGGGTGATGATTTTAAGTACAACTGATCACGGGCCATTGACCCACAGTCTGTTACAGCAAACGCAGTGGTGGCCAGCAGGAATTGCCTTGAAACGCGTTTTCCAGCCCCCCAGAACAATGCAGAGAATAAGGGTTTGCCTCTGGGACTCGTGTGCTGCCAAAAAGGGGGATTGAAGTGTTGGGCTTGAAGCCACATGCACCACGTTGCCAAACGCAGGGCCGTCGAGGGCCATGTCACCCCCGTGGGGTTTGGGTCTCAGTGGAGACGTTGTGTGCGGGTTGAGGGCTGGTGGTGGGTGAATTGGTGTCTTCTTTCCTGCTTGATCTTCCTTGATAAGAGTTGCGTTATGAAAATGAGCCCCGGATAGGGTATTACCGTGCCTCAATAACTCCTTTTTTTTCCCCAGAGTGAAACTTGGTGCCTTTGGAAGAAATGTGAGAGTTGTGTGGGAGATATTCATGTTTACACTCAAAGTAATTGTCCACTTTCAGGGTACTCACGACTGGAATAGGTGAGAGCATTTCAGACTGCTCGCTGCTAGGTATACCTCTTAGTCTTTAACAGAACCCCAAGAACAACCTTTCTGCTGTGCCGGATCTTTCTAAAGAGCCAATTTCTGCGTGCAGGTGCCGTAGTTCTAACAGCTTAGTGTCTCCTTACACAGTGTTCAGGCTCGGTCATCCCACCCATTTATTTGGGGAAGAATATTTGACTTTTTCACTAGGATCACTTGTGGTCAGCCTATTTGTGGTAACCTAGCTATTTTTCTCTAAGCTTTGCTGTTTTGGCTGGATGGAGCTAACCAAAGGCAGATCTAAATTTAGAAGAACCTTTTTTTTTTTTTTTTTTTAATTTTGTATGTGCTCATTAAAGTGCAGACTTGAGATTGCAGAAAGGCTTCCTGCAGTATTCCTCCTTCTCCATATTATGGCATTTGCATTTACTCTCCCACCCCTTGAAGAAATAATGTGAGATCTACAGGATTTTCATTGGTTCTCTTCCTTTACTGGTATAAAAGAAAGGTAACTAAAATTAATCTTCATGTCTAAAATCATTCCAGTGCATCTGGGGAGGAAAGGAGGGGGAGAACAGAGCTTTATTTTCTGCCTTTGTAAAGCATAGCTTTGTGTTAGCAGTTCTTTTTTTTAATGTTCTTTAAAAAAATGGCTGATACTTTTCTGTCCTCCTTATATCCTTAAAAAAGGCAGCGGTGGCAGCCGAGACCAGTGATGGGCGAAACGGCCAGGCAGCAGCTTGGACTCCTTTGCCTCTCCCTGGGATCTCCTCCTTGCCCCAAGCCCCTGCAGGATTTACTGAGTCGAGCCCTTAATCGCCTTTGGTTTCCCTCATTAGTGAGTCTTGCCGCAGATAAAAAAGTGAGAGGGTGAAACAGTAAGAGGGCTTCAGTGTAATGCCGTTTGAGCTGTTGTTCGGGCAGAGGGAAGCTAACGGAGAGGTGTTTAGCTGGGCTGGGTTGCTGAGGGCTGTGCTTCCTTCCAGAGAGTTGAGGTGTTGATGGCTGCACTTGGTGGTGCTTCAGTTTTGCTCAGTAACCGCTTGTGTCCCGGGAAAGCTGCGCTCTTGGGAGGCAGCGAGAGAAATGGGCCCGATGCCTTCTGGCCTTCTGGCTATGAGTTTTGTCTGGTGGCAAGAGAGGGTGCGGAATTAAGTGATGTTTTTTGCCCTCTAGAGCACTGAGGGGCTTCGTGGCTCGAAGAAGGCGTAGTTACAGGCTCGGAAGTCTCGAGGCCCAAGGGTTTCTTTCGAGACAGTTGGGACTTGCTGCTTTTGCTGGGAAACGGTCGTTTTTCTGGCCTCGCGGTGTGACTTGTGCTCCCGTGCCGTGCTCTGCAGAAGCAGAAGTACCTCATAGCCTTAGCTGTGCATTTAGAAGTGTCCTTCGCTTCTGCTTCTGCTTGTCTTTTAGTTTGGAAACGGAGGATGAGTTGTCTTGTGTCCCTTTTCCCTCCAAAAAAGAAATTATTTGTATGGAGTTGGGATATTCTGAAGTTTGTACCCTCCTGAGTATCTTTTTTGTCCCATCGTCTGTTTAATGTCACAGCAATGCAGAATTTCCTTTTTTTTTTTTTTTTTTAACCTTTATTCCACTTTTTTTTTGGCATATATTTTTTTCACAATAGCTTCTGGAGTATTTTGATTCCTGAGTTAGGAACGGATACAAGTGTATAAGAAAAAGGGAATATCTCAACCTTTCATAGGAGCCTGAACTCTCGTGAGATCTTCTTTTCTGAATCCAAAAAAAACCAAGACTGTGCCAAGTGAGTGTCTTTTATTGGCACTGGAAACCCTCTTCTTTCTGATACCTGTGAATCATTCCATAAGTCACAGTGGCTCCAGAAAGAGCCTGGGATCGGACTAGAGCAGCAGTGATGGGTCAAGTTATTCTATTACTGCCTGCTTGGATTTTCTTAAAAGGAGGAGATATAAGTATATGCAGCGTGTTTTTTTGACCACTTTTTAGTGCCTTTTTTTTTTTGTTGGTCTTGTATCTGACCTGCCTGCACACCTGCATAAATAACTTGTTCTTCAATATCTGATACTTTAGCTATGCCACAGAATTCAGCTCTTCCTTCTTCTGTTGCCTGGGGAATCTTTAAAGCTGTGAGAACGCTCCAGAGTGCCGAGTTCCTCCTGGTTCTGAGCTGCTCGTCAACATTTGTTCTCAAAGGAGTAACTATGGTGTCGTTATTTATTAGCGGAGCTTATAGCAGTATTATATCAGTTAATGCACATGACAACACACTTCCCACTTTCCTTGTTTTCACTTTTGCTTTTTTCTGCTCTGGCCTTGTGCACGTGAGCACTTTGCCTGCTTTTGTTGTCCAGTTTGAGCTGTCCTAATTAGCCAAGACATCTCTTTTTACTCCTTATTCTGTTCTCTCAAGCAGTCGCAGCTTGAAATCGCTTAGGGAAGCAAAGGAGGCCGACTGAGGAGATCAGCGTTCGGCCTCTCTGCTATGGAAATGAATGTTGCTGAGAAGGAGCTCTAAAAATAACGTGTTTCCAGTCATGCTCCTGCAGTGTGAGCCCTTGGGCCACCCTTTGGGGAGCACCAGCGCCCAGACTGGGACTTGGGTGTCTGCTGGCAAAAAACCCTGTGGGTCTCCAGGTGTCTGAGCAGTCGCGTGGGGTTTTGCGGGTTGCTCAGTTGAGTGAAAGCGTCTGTTTGTGCAGAATGCACCAAGTGTTGCTCGTTGGGAGCCTCTCTGCCTTCCTGATGCCCGCGCGCCGGCTGCTTTGCAAGCTCACGGCTTTCCAAAGCGGGCGCGTTGTCAAGGCTGCAAAAAGGCTCTTGCTGGAGAGAAATGGGCTGCCTGGGAGTAAATGCCTGTTGCTGTTTGTTCTGTGGATGGGAACCTCGCCGGGGTGGAGGCGATGGAGACGGCTCCAGAGCTCTTCCTCACGGACGGCACGTGCTTGCCAAGAAGCTGTAGCTCGCTGGGAACCCAGCGCAGAGGCGTGGGTTTTTAGCAGATAAACTCGAAAGCTCTTCAGCAGAAACAAAACCTCAACCTCCCTCGCTCTGTGCCAGTGAGTAGAGGGCAGGTCTGACACTTTGTCAAAGCAGCTCTAAATCCCTGCATAAAAACTGGAAGCATCTGTTGCTCCAGGGAGGTTCTCTCGCAGCACACTGTGCTGAAATAACCCGGAGAGCCTGGATCGAGCGGCCGGAAGATTGGCATTAAATTGTAACTCATCCTTGTCTGTGCGGGAGAGTGGCCCTCTATGAAGGTAGATGGCTTTGCTTTCCCTCTTGGCCATACATTTAGCTTCGTTTTTCTATTCCTGGTAACCCATAATCTCTATAATATCTACATAATAATATTTATAGGTTTTTGTTGATAACGTACAGCCATACATACTGATTTCCAATGCAAAGCATGGGCATGACTCAGATTCCAGGGCTAAATTCTGCGCAGTGTGTGGAGTGTGCGTTTCCCACGAGTGTGTATTTCTGTACGGAGGCTGAGAGGGAACGGTGTGTCTGTAAAATTAGGAGCCGTAGGACTGTCTTCATGGCATTTACTTTGTGAGGGTAAATACACTAACGCCCTCTCACCAAATGCTTGTTTGTTATTCTGGAGATTTGTCTTTTATCATTTAATACCTTGCTGTGATTTTTTTTTTTAATACCATCAAAAAATATAGACAAGGTGTGTGTGTGTGTGTGTGTATATATATATTTTTCCAGGCTTCATCCTTGATTGACTTGATGAGCAGTTAGCATCTGAGGAAGTGTGCGGTACTGAAAATGTGACTGTTAAAGGGGGCTCAGGAATAATGCCAAAAAACTTGGTTTGGGCAGCATCTTCCAGACAAAGCAGCTGAAATGTTTCAGAAAAAAATGATCCACGACAAGGACACTGGGGCGTCTGCAAGATCTGATCCAAGAGGCCAAATTGCAGGCCAACAAGCAGTTAGATTTCATTAAAAAAGCAAAACAAACAAAACCCACCTTGGCACCTCTCGCTTCTGGAAAGGCAGCTGCCAGCGTTTTTTAAAAAGTCATTTTTAGGGGAATGTTATAACAAATGGGAAAGAACTTGCTTTCTGATACACCATCCCTTGTGTATTTAGATTGCATGCGAGTTTTAAGTCCCAACTCTGGGCACCAATTCGTATGAAAAAGCTGCTCTCGAATCGGCCGCTAACCTCTGCATTTTCCAGGAACATGTCCTGAAGGACAAGCGGGGGATGCCTGTAAATCTGATGGCTTCATGAATACGATAATGTAGATCATAGAAATACCTGTGCTGTGAGTATCTCTGTGCTGTAGTACCTTGGCTGTAAGTGCCTCTCTCTGCTCATTCTTCTTTCTTCTACTTCAACTGCTATTAAATTGACTGTGCCAACTAACAAAGGACTTTTTGAACTAGCTTCTGAAAGACAGACAACTCCTTAGTCTGATATTTCTTCTCTGTGAAGGACTGATAATTGCTATTAAAATTAGGCTATGCTAGACATAGATCTTTGCACAATTTTTAAGGATTAAATTTTTGGTTAAGCCTTTTGACTCGGCGTTGTCTGGTGATGTGAGGTATTTGCCTTGATCAGACGCAGTTACTTGGCAGCATTTGGAGAGAAAATGCAACCCTCTCATATTTGCTTTCTTGTGTCTAGACCTTCAAATAGGGGCCTGTGTAGCTGTGTGGATTTTGGAGTGGCCTTGACTCTCCTAAGGAAAGTCCACAAGAAATCCACAAGAAATATTCTATATGGAATGAAATTCTGTGCCAGAGTTGTTTGGAAGTTGGCAAATAGTCAGCAGCTCAATGGTTTTAAAATGAGCTCAGAAGTTGGAGGTTATGGGCCATAACTCATGCACAGCGTCTCCGGAGAAGAGCTGTGCAGTTTTGAGAACGTTGATGACTTGCATGAAGGCAGAGCTGCTTGTGTTGGTGGAAAATTTCTGGGAGCCCCTCCTCTATCTACATTTGAGAGCCTTGAGAAAGACTGGGGAAGATTAGTGCTCTAAAAAAGGAAATAAAAACACCCCACGCTCACACAAATATGCATAGGCTGAAAGGTTAGGAAATCTTGCTCAAGTTATGAGCATGTGTTTGTGGGACAACCATGAAAGCTGAGACTGTAACGGTGCCCTGTGTTGTCTGAGGATGTTTGTGGGCATGAGAATGAGAAAATACAAGTATACAGGCTTGCAATGGTCTCTCTAACACAAGAAAATGCGCAATGTGGTTTTTGGTGGTGGTGTGGTTATTAAAGCCCTCTTGTGAGCTGTGGAACTTGGGTGATTTGGGTGATAATGGGTGATACAACTTAGCGGTGGTAAGTAAAGGTGAACTTCAGTGAAGTTGATGTATTTGTTGCCAGGCCAAACATCCACTTTCTGTATCGTTGGTGATCCTTTAGTGGAAGCCTTTCCAAGTGCGAAGGAGATATGTTTGAGAATCCCTCCTTGATGCCTCCTCAACTTGAGTGCCCTGGAAAGCCAGATGGAACAGCTCCAGGGCTTCATAGCTCGTGTGTGTTAGTTGCAATGTGCTCAGGAGGTGATTAGCAAGAGTAGATACAGGGGGTGATTAGGGAGAGGGGTTACAGGCGGCTGGTCAGCTGGTTTGGGTAGGAAGGGGATGGTTTCGAAACCTTGTAGGAAGCCATGAGGAGGTTCTGGAATTCTTCATGCTCTTGAAGGCACCCTGTAATTGGAGTTACATGTGAGCTACGGGACATGCTGGCAATGCTGCTCTTTTTGCCAGCAGCGTGGCTATGCCCTAGCATCTCATTGAATAAAATTCACGTCCCCCCTGCACGCATGGTGCAATGCCACTGAAGCTACCACACGCGAGATTGCACTCTTATTGCAAACCCTGCTGAACCCCACGCAGGCACTGAATGCTTGCTGTGGGCTTCAGGGGACCCTCTCGAATTGGACACCCGTCTCGGTGCACACAGTGATAAATGGAAGTGTTGGGTTCCTTCAAACATGCAGAAATCCAGCGCTCTCCGACTTTCTGATTTCACAGCGTTCAAGGAAACATTCACTGTCTAGGCAGGAGACGCCTTTCCTTGAACTTCCACTGCTCCATCAGCTAAGTCAGCCCAGACGCCAGCAGCTCTTGCCCTCCCCGTGTGTGCAGTGACTGGTTGGGATTTCTCAGCTGGGGCGGACAACTGTGTTTTCCATCTACGGCATCGGCTGTTGGCTGGCTGCCCAAAGCTGAAGGCTCAGTGCTTTCGCATGCCCTTACTAGGTTTCCTGCTGGTTAGGGCTGAGGATATTCTCCCCACCCATTTTTTTTCCCTGTAATTGATTCCCATACAGCCTTTTTAAAAAAAATATTATTTTAATTTTTTGGTCAGAAGGTGAGAGCTGAAGGCCCTCTAGTAGTAACGGGCTCCTCTCCCAGCCAGGGTCACCCCTGCCTTTGGACACGGAGTTGTTGTCAATCTTTCCTACTGCTTCTTCACTTGACTCTTCTCAAGAAATTGGGAAATGCCAAGGATGGTCCCTGTTCAGGGAGCTTCCCTGGCTCCGTTCCCCTCTTTGGTGGGATTTTGGCGTTTCCGTGAGATGTCTGGTATGTTCAGCCTTCCCAGCTCCCCTCGATTCCTCCTCTCATCCCACAAAGCGCGTGGGGCTGCTCCCCAGCACACCGCCTTTCTGAGCTCTCTCCACGTGCCCAGCCCCACGGAGCTGGTCCCCTTATCGGCTGGGAACAACCGGGGCATCTCCAGACGTGGAGCACAGATAGCCCAGCGCCGCGGGAGCAGTGCGGGTGCCTACTGGTAACCAAAACACTTCACTGCTGTTTTAAAAATGCTTATGTTTTTAAAAAACACAAATTGAAAAAAAAAAACCTATTTTTGTTTCCACGGAAAGTAAAGAAACAGAGAATCCTTTCTCAGATGCAGTCTTGTGCTTCCCGATTCTGCATGCTGCCTTGCTGAGTTTTCACCCTGTTGACCACTGCCAAGGTTCCTTGGCAGAAGCTCTGCCTTGTGCCCGAGGAAGACTGATAAGTGGGTTACATATTCTTCAGAATTAGCTTTTGCATCCAGAGAGTAGATAGCTTTTTACACAGCACCCTTCTCTTTGGTATGAGAGTCCTATTAAAAAAAAAATCAAAAAAGGGGAAATCTCTTCCCCTTTTGGGGGAAGATTTGGGTTGGAAGGAAGCTGGGGCACCTTGGTGTTTTGATGGGTCATTGACCCATCTTGACTGTAGCCAGTTGCAATAAGTTCTCCTTTAAATAAAAGCAGTTTCCTCTTCTCGCCGAAATCCCACTGCAGCTGGTGCTGTATGTTTGCGTTTTCTGTTTTTTCCATAGGTTTTGAAAGAGGTGGAGGGAGGGGAGGGGGAAAAAAAAAAAAAAAAAAAAAAACCTGTCCTGCGGAGCTTGCAGTTTTGGAGTCTTGCTGAATGAGCTTGTAATCTGTTGAATGTGCATGTTGCTCACTGCACGAGCTGGGAAAATATTTCCTCTGCTACATGCTTGTTTTCGCTTGGATACTGTGTGCCGCGGTTGAGCTGTTGTAAAAATCCTTTTCCTTGTACCAAGGGAGAGTCCAAAAATCCCCCAAAGGTTCCCTGCCCGGGCTTATAGCTTCTAACTTTGGGCGTTTCTCAAAGGAAAAACCAATTTTTGCAATATAAAGGCAAGGGGGGAGATTTGACCCACCTAACTCCCCGCTCTCCAAAGTGCGTGGAGTGGATGCATGTGAAATGGCGCCTCGTGTGTGGAGTGAACGCGTGCGAAATGGCGGCTCGTGCGCGGAGCGAACGCAGCGAGTGAACGCGTGCGAAATGGCGCCTCATGTGCGGAGCGAACGCAGCAAAATGGCGCCTCAGAGATGAACGTTCCTCAGGGCCTGAGCGCAGGGCCGGGCTGAGGCGGGAGATGCCTCGTGCTGTGGGCGGCCGCCCTTTGGGTACAAGGGCCTTTTGTTCGCGCCCCGGTAACAAGGCGCTCAGTGTCGTGCGGAGCGCGGGCGCTTCCCGTCCAGTGCGGCGGCCACACCGGGGCCTGGCAGGGGCCACCTCTGCAGGCCACAAGGAAAGAGGCGCCTGGTTCCTGCTGTAAATCCTGGAGGGGAACCGGCTGGTGGGTTCTGCCAAAGGACATTTGGAAACACGAATCTTTCAGCACTGGAAGATCCGTGAAGTTGTTCTGCTCCGGGGAGTTTTTAGATTATGAATTTTGTGTGGAAATCCTCATGTGTATTCCAGAATTGGCTTGTGCTGTATGAAATATAAACAAAGCAGTTTCCCATGGGAAGGGCACCCGGATGGTTCTGATGGGCTCTCCAGCAAATGTCCACAAATGGGCTTTTCCTGCCCCGGGAATGCCTACGGTTGTGTTTTAGCCTGTTGGGCCACCCTGTGCTCTGTAATTGAAACGAAATCCTCCCAGAGAAATTATGATCCCCTGTTAATTAAGGAAAGAGTTTACCTTCGCGGACCATGGTGGTTCTTTGGTGAGCTCTTTGGAAAGTGGCCTTCTCCAAGTATTTCGGTCCAGTGGTCTTATTTGCAGGCAAGGTACAGTGTGAACTTGCTCTCGCCCAGTTGTTATCCACATCTCTTGCGTTGTCCGATTTTGTTTCCCTTTCCTTTTCCCTCCCCATTCTTGCCTCTGCCCTGTGCCTGCTCTAAAGAGTGTTTTGGGGAATGAAGTTGGTATAAATACGATTCCCTGGCAGTAGAGCTGTTAGCTTAGTTACTGTTATATTCATCTTTCAGCCAAATGAAAAAGTGAAGTCTATAAATTGGCAAGAAGGCATTGAAGTCAACTGTGTCTCAACTCCAACCTCTGAAAAATACTGTGGGGAAAAATAAGGAGCGCTTGACCCAGATGGCACCTAGATGTGTATTGGAAATGGCATTGTGTGAAGCAGGCTGTCACCTGGGAGAAGGTGTTTTTCCAGTTTCTCGCTGTAGGAGGTGGTTTGGGGGGTAATAAGTGGTGTTACAGAAGCGTTTTGTGACAGCTCCGCGTACCTTAGGGAGGTCACAGAGATGTAGCGGCCCCAAGATGTTTCCCTCCAGGAAGGTGGAGGTGGTCATGAGTTTCGGGATGCTGGTTACCTGCGTCTGAGACTGCCGAGCGCCTTGAACTGAGCTTTGAACCAACTTCCATAGCTGTAATTTAATATTTCTGTACAAATGTTTTTGTGGAAATATTAAATCAGATTAGCAGCACTGGATTCTGTGCCCAGGTGTGTGTCATGTCCCTGCAGTCCTTGGTGAGGATGGGCAAAGTGTGGGCGGCATGGGGGAAGGTCTGAGTTTTTCGGATGGATGTGGGAGAGGGAGATCTGGGACACGCTGTGACCTCTGATGTGGTGGGAATCCAGCAGCCTTCCCGTGTTCCTTGTGGTGGGAATCCAGCAGCTCTTCCAGTTTGGGGTTGAAATTGTCATTTGAAGGTGACAACATGCTTCTAAAAGGGAGCATGTACCAGCATAATCTTTCTTTGAAGTCCATTTTGTTCCTCCTTGGAGAAAATCAGCGAACATTGAATTCTTCAATAAAAAGCTTGTAACCAGCCCAGTGCTACCATCGTTTCCTTCATCTCTGATGAGAATATAGTTGTGTGCAGTGCACGTTGCCAAAAGCTGCTTGCAGTGCTCAAGTCAAATACAGAGTCTTTTTTTTTTTTTTTTTTTTTTAAGTATAATGCTGTGAGTTTTTTTTTTCCTCAATGCTTGCTTTAGGGCAATGACTTTTTAAGTGCTGCTCCAGCAGTGATGGACTTGCCAGGATTTTATTTACTGTTTTGCTGCTTTGCTAATCTGTGGTAGCAAATTGCTTCCCACCTGCTTCCCACCCACCACTGATGATTTCAGCCCCAAACTGGGTTCCTGGGAGTTGCATGCTGTATAGTCAAGACATAAAATCACTGATGAAGGGTCAAGCATGTCAGTGCTTTGGCCACAGGATAATAGTCCTTGACTTTTTTGCAAGGTTAACAGATGTGAGGTAGTCCTCTTGTTACACAGATGTTAAAGTGCGGAAGGGCTGCACAATTTCTGAGCTAAGTGACTGTGAACCCCCTGGTTGAAATCCTGACAATTGGCAGGTATGGACAGACCAGTGCTTTGCAGCCATTTATACTGTGAGTTTACTTTGGTTTCCTACCCACTGCTGGTGATTTACTGCCTTCTCTAGCAGGAAAGCAGTTGCATTTCCATGATTTCCAACATGCGTTTGTTTTCCTGGTGTTGTAATGACACCCGCCCTGTTTTACCGGTGCATCCCATGTCCCATAACGCAGGGTGGGCTGCAGACATGTGGACGTACCTTGCTGTGAGTGTGAATTTGCTTTCCCCATGCAGAATTGCCTTCTTCCCATTCTGCTGTGGTCACGGGTTGGGCAAAATTCTTATTACATTGATGCCTCCAACTTTCTTGTTGCAGGGGCAAGCAGGCTCTCGCGCAGCAGATGCGGAGGAAGGGCTTGCTCTGCCCCGTGGATGTGTTGCTTGGCTCTGCTACAGCCTGAGCTTGCTTCAGCCGCAGCTCCGCACATCAGAGCGGGGATGTTTATTCTTGTTGTGTTGCTGGAAAGCAGGGGAAGATGAGAAGCTCACGGTGTGTTTACCCAGCAGCGTGGGATGGCTGAGCTGCCAGCCGTGTGTTTGACCTGGTTACGCTGGCTGGGGTGGCTGCAGCTGGTAACGTGGAAGGTGCTCGATGGGTTTTGCTACAGCAGCCTTGAAGTGTTGGCCTCCGTGCCATGTTACGGGGCTTCTTGAGCTGCTTTGGCACCTGACATACTCGTACCTGCAAATCAATGGTGCTTTCAGTTCTCCTGATGTGTTGGCGGGCTGCCCTGAGCTGTAGGGTTTGCATCTGCCTTTGTGTTCTGCTTTTCCTCCTTGCTCGTGTCCGGGCTGGAGAGGCGCCGTTCCGCTCCTTCAGTGCGCTGGCACAATGGAAGGTGTTCCACGTGCCCCGGGTGAGGAAGAGCTGTGATCCTCCTGCCTTCTTCATCTGTCGCCGTTCTGAGTGGGCGCTCTGTCCACAGCACCTGAATGCTAGGAGCAGCCTTCCCAGCTGGGAGCAAAATAAAGACAATTAGATTGAGATGTGTGTTTTGTGACTAAACTCCTTTGGCCTTGACTGCGGGTGTAAAATCCACATTATTCCCAACCATCAAGACAAAACACCGAGGAATATGAGCCACGACTTCCACACAGTAGGTAGCAAATGACAGTAAGGAAGATGGTGCTGCCTTGTGACCATTAGTTTTGTTGTGCTTCTAGATCCAGTAGTTCTTAGCAGCACTGATGCCTCCTCCCTCGCCTCCTCCCTCGCCTCCTCCCTCGCCTCCTCCCTGCAGTTCTGTAGTGGCTCAGGCTGAGAGTTGCCATTCTGGCCTGTGCCAGAGGAAATAATTTCTGAAACCAGGATTTTGCTAAAACCCAACACTCAAAGTTTTGCTTATGTTGATGGGGACTAAAAATGGCATAAATGGTTCTGCCTTCAGTTCTGCTTGTGTGTCCGTGTTCGCTAAGTATTGCACAGGCTCAGGGGAAATGGCTTCCCGGCGTGAGGCTGCACTGTGAGACACCCCGGCGCGGGCGTCGGGAGCGCGGCGCTGCCCACGGCCCCTGGACACCAGGCCCACGTTACGGCCCTTTGCCCGCGGCGGCTGCGGCCCGTCCCCGCTGCCGGGGGCGTCTGGGCTTCCCGCGGCGCCGGCTGCAGCCGATCTCCGTGCCCTCGGCTCCGTGCGACGCCCTCCGCGTGCAGCGTTTCCCTGCCGGGCTGCTGGGGGCGGCGCAGCAAGGAGAGCCCTGTTTCATACCTGTGAAATTCCAAGCATCGTTGCCGTTTTAACTTCAGGATCTTCCACGCTTTCTCAGCTCCAATGTCTCCTGCCGTTTTGTGTCCCTGAGAAACGTGGGCAACATTTCTGTGCTGCTTCTGAGGTTTACCTTTAGGAATACCTCCTTCCGCATTTTTCTATAGCTTGCTTTTCCCTTTATTACTAACTTATTCAGGTTACAGGCAGATATTTTTGTAGCATTGCATCCTATTTTCTTATCTTCAACTAGAAAAAAGAATCACATATTAAAATTTTATCTCTGTTAGATAAAGCACTTAAAATTCTTCAGCCCAAATACAGAGCAGCAGTTAAGGATGATTGTGGTGCAGTTGTGCAGAAAGCATGAGTGAGTGTATGCAAGCAGAGGTGTCCTTTTTTGCCTCCACCTTGACTTTGTCTCCATCTTAATTTTTGTCCCAGTTCTGGGATTACAGTCTCATATAGGGGATTGTATGAGAGTAGGAGGGGAGTGGAGTTTGCTGTGCCCCATATTCTTGTTTGGCCAGACTTTGCTTCAAGCCAACCTTGAGGGCAGGGTCTTGTGTACATGGCTTTTTTATTTATTTATTTTTCCCCCAGGCTATTAAAGAATGAAGTGTCTGATGCAGATTTTAGTCCAAGACCTGTTTCTGCCTGTAATGAGTTAGATTTTCTCCCTCCATCCTCGGTTGGACTTTGAGAAGGAATCTCACTCTATTTTTGCTCAGATTTATGAATAAATATGTGACAAGACTGAATCAACATGCAAGAAAGGAATTTTTGCATTGCAAATGACCAACCCTCTTCCTAACCTTGAGTTGTGAGAAGCTATCAGAGAGCCGTAACTGTAACGGCTTGAGCTTGTTGGGATGAAATATTCTGCTCATTTTGTTTTTACCAAAATGCAAGGATCTTGTATGGCATGGTCTTGGCGTGGCCTTGATCTGCAGCTTGTGTAGCCTTGCTTCAGGGAATACATTGTGTAGTGTGTATTTCTTTTTTTTTTCTTTTTTTAGTGCAAGGTCTGTGCGGTTCTACTGCAAAGGTAGTAGCTGTGGTTGGAAGAGCTGCTGTGATTTCCTGGAGAAGCACAAATATCCCTCTCCAGTCCCTTTATTATTATTGTTGTTTTAAAGGTAGGTTGTATGGGCTTGCCACTGCATTGGAACAGGTAGCAGGAAATGTTGCTGAAAAGGCAATTATAACCCTGAGTAAAACCTGTAATTCTTCTGGGCTTTTGAACCCTGATTTTGCCATTATGAACCAAATAGGCAGAAAAGGTGCAGCTTGGCAAGCTGTGTATGTGGTGGTGTTTTATTTTATTTTTTCTTGAAGTTGCTCAGCCTTCATTGCTTTGTGCTTGGAAAGTGTGTTCCAAATCTCTAAGTTTCTTATCTCTCTGTAGTGGCTGTTTCATTTTCTGCTTTCAAAAGGTGATGAATGTCTGCAATATCCAGGAGACAGCCAAGTTTCTCATCTTTCTACAACCTCAGGCCATCTGAGAAGAAAATCTCTGGTGAAATCGAAGGAAGGGAAACTCCGTGGCCAAGCGATGCAGGGAAGTCTTTAATCTAGTGGAGTAAACCCATCCCTTTTGCAGGGCTCTGTTTTCACTGATCTAGTTGCTCAGCCCAATGTATCTTTTCATGCCAAGGAAACCAAACCATAAATGGGTAAAACACTCAGGAATCTGGCAAGATGATAATTGGCTTGTTCTAAAGTCTTAAAAATGAATTCTCTAGGTGGTGGTGGTGTTTTCACGGCCCCTCAGTGTCTGTCTGCTCTTGGTTATTCAGTTTGTAGGTTGACTTGGTTCCTATGTGCTCTGGAAGACCTTGGGCCTTATATCCAGCTTGCACGTGCCAGCTGGATGCTCCGGGGCTGTTCCGTGCCCGTGCACTGTGGTGCCACCTTCTCTAGAAGTGCTGCCTTCTACTGGTCAATGCCATCTTCGTGTACGTGCTTGTTTCGCTAACGTGACCTGCCTTGTCGGTGCAGAAGGCCAGATGCACATTTTTTTCCGTTACAGCAGTGGCGAACTGTTCCCTTATTCTCTTTAGAATATGGTTTGATGGGGTTGCTCGTGTGGGGAAACTCCTTTTAGTGTCTGATTCATGGCCCAAAACATGAACATGGTACTTGTTTCAGCTTCACATAGTGTAAGTAATGATACTGTTGCTTTAAGTTCTTCTTACTTTACATCCACAGACTCAAAAAGTCATAAAACTTGGAATAATTTTATTCTTTTCCCTGACAGGCTGTGGCTTTTCCTTTTTTTTTTTTTTTAAAAAAAAAAAAAAACTTTTCATATCCATCTCATGTTTTGTCCCCGCATCCTGGAGGACAAACCAGTAATGATGTGGGACTGCAGCGAAGTGGTTGGTTCGATCCCTGTTAACTCTCCAGCAGCTCCCTGGAGCGGGATCCCCGTGTCCTGCAGGCAGAGGTGGGAAATGGCTGCTCAGGAGCAGGCAGAAGCGCTTGGACGAAGCAGCCAGGCTGACGCTGTCACTGCTGAGGAAGCAGCTTCTGGACCAACGCTCAGAATAGACACAAAAAGCCGTACTCTAAAACGTCCCTTCAGCCAGGCATAACGAGTTTTTATAGCTCAATTAATTATGGGAGGAGGAAAAAAAAAAAGCAACTTTGAAGAGCTTGCATGGCAACTGCAGATTGCCTTGTAAATGCTGTTTATAACAACATATTTCCCAGTTTGTAAACAGTGACAAAGCTGCTGTTAGGACTGGATGATAACCTGGCAAACGGGCTGGTGTTTCTGTTCGTGCCTCCTGGCTGCTGCCAGGACTGGGGTTTGGACAGCAGCTTTATGCTCCAGCACTCGCTGCGCTGCTTGCAGAAAGGAAGAATGACTCAGGCAGCAGCTTGGGAACGCTGCTAGCTTTTATCATAATTGCCTTATACAATTCTGAAGGACAAATTCTCCTTAGGTGAGTGTTTGGGGGATCTTTGAAGGTGCAGGTATGGCCTCTGATGTACTTGCCTAAATTTTGCTTGGTTTGACGTAACCGCAGTTACTGAAACCAGGAGATGGAGAACACACTTGAAGAGGAAAGAAAAGAGCACGTGGCTGAATTTGTTGGGACAGCGATGGATTTGGGAGCCCCACACCAAGTGGAATTATTTGGTTTGTGAGTGACAAAACGTGAGTTTGGCATTTAGGATTTAGAGTCAGGTGTTCTATTTAATTTCAGTTTATAGCAAACTATCTCGAGATTGTAGAAGAAAAGAATGGAGCTGAGAAGAAAGAGCCTATCAGAAAACCATTTTCATGGGTCTAGGTGAGTTTGGGTTTTGGATTTCTCTGTGAAGGTGCCTACATGTATGGAATGAAGTGTGTGGAGACATGTGAGCAGAGAGCATTGGCTCTTCCAGCTTAGGAAGACCAGGTCAGTGTTTGTATAGCCCTTCTGATTTCTTAATTTTTATTATTTTGTGGATAATCTGGCTTGGAGGAACTGTTCGCTTGGTAGAGTCTGTTCTCGCGCTGCTGTGAAGCTGAGCACTTTTTGCCAGGAGGTAACATAGTGAGGTCCCCTACGTGTGTCGTCTCCACCTTGCTCAGTGGAACTGAAATAGCTTTTGAGCTGCCAGGGCTGCAAATGTCTACTTTGATCTCAAAATGGGCCCGCTTTGCTGTTCCTGATCTCCTTGCCTGTGATTGCATGGTGGAAAGCAGCCAAGAGTACTTGGGCGAGCTTGAAGGGGGAGCAGGGCTGTGCAGTGCAGGTTCCCTCTTAGGCTCTCCACCTGGGACAGGTTGAGCTGTGAGGAGGGGCGAAGGCAGCTTGCAGAAGAGAGGAGGCCATGAGGAAACGGTGCTTAGCGCTGCTGCTGGTAAAGCACACATGGAGCAGAGAGCTCTTGAAGTGGCAGCAAGTCAACGTTGCAGAGCACCAGTGCCACCTGCATTTTCATGTATTCGCTTGATCCTTTGTTGGGAAGCTGCCTGCTCTCTTCTCCCACCCGTTCATTCCAAGGAAGTCTTCGCAGCGGGAGCTGCCCCGGCAGCGCTCGTGTCAGTGCAGGCAGGCAGGGGCGGCAGCGTCTGAGCAACCTCCTGCCCGTGCTGGGAGCTAAACCTTGGGGTCTAACCCAGTATATACAAAGTGGTGGTATCTCAGAGATCAAACCTGGAGCTTCTGGGTGGAAAAAAGTCACTACCCGCTTTTGCAGCGTTACCTCTGTGGTCTGCCAACATTTCTGAACTTTTGTTATGAAATAATGAGATGTTACTGTAGGGCTCTTCAGCAGGTGAAAAGCAGGAGTGTCCCGCGCAGCAGACGCGCTCGGGGCAATCTCCTGCACAGCCAGAAAGGGATCTTCTACATTGTGACTTCCTACTCTCTTTCTCATGCCCTGCAGCGTGTAGCTGGTCCTGTCGGGCTGTGGAATATCAGAGGGCAAGAATTAGAGTTTTATATTGAAGGCCTTTGTAAATAACTCTGGCTGGTAAGTCATCTTGTCAAGCTCTACACGTTTAGATTTCTGGTATTAAAGTAGTGTTAGCAGCTTCTCTCGTCACAGAAAGAAGTGCTGCAAGGAATGTTTTAACAACGACAAGATCTTAGAAGTTTTCCTCAAAATGGGACGTTATGCAGATCGTGGTACAAGAGCTTTGCTGCGCTTATGGGCGGAACGCCTGTGCCATGATGCCAATCTTAAATTTCTATTACTGCAGCCTACGTGCTGTAGAAGAAACAGTAATAATAAAAGCTAGTTCTGTGCTATTTTGAGCAGGGCCTTCTGGTAGCTTTGGCAAAAGCCGCTCAGGAACCAGAACCGCAATTGCAGAGTAGGTTTGACTGCTTAGATAGGGACCTGCTGACATCATGATCAAGTCTCCTTTCTGATAAGACCTGTGTGTTTGGGGTCGTTCCAGTTGGCTCCGTGGTTGACGGGGTTTTCCAGGGAGCCCTGGGCGAGCCCTGCCGCCTGCTCCCGGGTCGTTGCTGCTTGTGGTGCCTCTGGGTGGCGAAAGCCCCGCAGACGGGGTCTTTGCAGGGCCCTGGTGCCACCCTGGGCTGAAGCTCGAGGAGCAGGTCAGGAGCAGGAGGGATATGAGTGGGAAGCCAGGTCTCCCGCTGCGATTTCCTTGGCGATTACTCCTGTTGACCCGATTGCATAGCCTCTTTCACTGTATATACACACACAAATACACATATATATTATATATATGTATATGTATGTCCCTCATCTTCTGTGTGTGCCTTGCACAGCCATAACTGGGAGCCTCCGAAGGCGAGTCCCGTAAATCAGCTTTGTATGAGGGAGCAGCCCCAAATCCCGGCTCCGGGGCAGTGTCCCCCTCGCTCCGTGGTGCGTGGCCATGTGTCACCTCGGTGCCGCCTTCTGCGGCCTGCCCACGTGGCCGCCCATATGGGCAGCACGCAGATTATTGCGGAAAGGCCAGAACCAGAAAATCTGCCTGGATCACGTTATGCAAGAGTTGAGCTGCTAGCAATGAATAAGCAGATTCGTTTAAAGGCAAGTGCTTCTCAAGGGCACCTCTTTTTTTTTTTTTCTGCATGCGGACGGAGAGAATTGCTTGGTTGTTGGCTCAGAGCTGGGTCAGGTGCTTGCCTTGTGGGTGGTGATTGATAGGAATTGATTTTTCCCATGCGACTTTTCTCTCTGCGATAGCTTAAAGAACAGTACCTGGTGCAGAAACAGTTTCCTCGGGTGGAAGAGCAGGGCTGTTCTACGTGATTTAGATGAGCTTATCTCAGTCACCTTGGAGACCTTTGTTTCCTGTATAGGAGGAAAACATTTTAGCACTCTTCTCCAAGGGAAAAGTATTCTCTCCCGAGAAAATGTCAGGCTGTGCTGAATCACAAGGAGGATGACTTCTGAGATGAAGGAAGAAAAAATCCCCACAAAACCCAACCAAGCAGTGCTTGCTTTCATTTGGAGCACAGTTTGCCCTTCTGCAAACAAATGCAGCTGCAGGTGCTCCCTGGCACTGCCGGAGTTTACCTGCGAGTAGCTAAGAGGCGCCAAGAGCTTCGCTTTTCTACATGGTCCCTCCATGCCGTGTCCACACATTGAGCTTGGATGTGGTGCTGCGTTCAATCTGTCCTCCAGAGCAGAGGCAGAGCTGAGCAGATGAGAAAAATCTGAAAAGGCAGTTCTGAAAAGCTTAAATTTTAGGAGTTGTGGCCAACTCTTGTTTCTGGACTTCACTGAATTGAGTGAGTTGTCGCACTGGTGAGCTGAGGAAGATGCAGCTCACTGTGAGAGCTGAGGGGTGGGCAGCTCTGCAGCAGGACCATGGGTGCCTCTGGTACGGGCTGCCGTGGAGTTGAATGGGAGGTTATTAGTGGTAGGAAAAAAAGTAACTGTGCATGTCCTAATGATTGGGAAAGGTTCCCAGTGTGCAGAGTAACCCAAAATGTAGAGGGAGGGACTAGGCTTTGCCATGTGAGGATCAGCAAAGACATCTGCTCAGCTGGGGCAACTTAACAACCCGGGTGAAGGTGAGCCTTCCAGGAATACCATGCCTAAGGGTGCCACAGTTTGGGAGCAGAATGCTGCAAAAGCACATCTAGGGCAAAGCAATGAGAAAAGTGGAGAAAATACTTCAGGAGTAGTGGCCGGAGAGCCCTGGGAGACTTGAAGCAAGGCTAGGAGACCTGGTGCCCAGCTGGAAGAGTAGCCCATCTGGGGTCTGCTCGTTGTCTGCTGCTTGGTCAGGCAACAAAGAGCTTTGAAGCCTTCAAGAACGGATGGAAATAACTTGTTTGGACTCTTTTTCAGAAAGCACTAGGGTCCTGGAGGAGTGAGAAGTCATGTTCTTTGATAGCCCTTTTGCTCAGAGTTGCTTTGGTGCCGCGAGTGGGGTGACCTGTCCTCGAGGGCTTGCACGAATCATGTAGGGCTCGTGGCAGCTTTGTGTCACCCGCTGGAGCTGAGCGGGTCTCGCCTCTCCTGCCACTGAACTTAGTGGTTCGTGTGTTGTTTTTGACTTGTCATTCTTGTGTGTGTTTGTCAGAAGGCTGCGGGGTGACGTGAAGGTAGGACGTGAATCAGCAGCTGCCAAGAGCAGCGACTCCTTCGGTGGAAGTCTCCAACGCTTTGTGGTAGCTTCTCCTTGCGTGTCCTGAAGTGTCAAAAATATCCTGTTCAGCTATGCCGTGATCTAATGCCTCTTTCCACAAGAAGTAAAGAGTGTCAAACTCCTGTCATCAGGGACCTTCCTTAGTGAGGACTGTGTTCCTAGGCCGAAGGAAAAATGAAGGAGCCATTAGTAAGTGAAAGAAATTTCAGCAAATTCCTGTGGTTCTTCAGCCCTATGAGCAACTGCTCAGTAATGTATTTTGCTGAAGCGCCAGCAAAGTTGTTCCAGCCGGTGCCTGAACTCTCTCTAATTCCAGCATGTCCTAATGTTAGGAAAAAGGTCCTGGAGAGGGGACCTTGGGAATGGTTTGGATAAGAGACATGCAGAACTACACGAGGCCTCTGTGCCCCGCAGTAGCGTTGTTCTCATCCCCTCTCTCATTTTTTCCCAGCGTGATCACATGGGCTTTGGGTGATTTAGGGGTTTAAACTGGATTCAAAAGCTCCTCTAGGACCATGACTGCTTATGGGGCAGGTGAAGCTGCCAGACAAGATAACCCTGCTCTAAGGAGTCATGGCCGGTGGGAGAAGCAGGAAAAAGCAGCAGAAGAAAATGAGGAGGAACTGAATTTTGGAAATGTTAGCAATGTCTGTCCTACTTTACACATATTCATACATACATTATATATATATATAATATATATATATATACACAATTTTATATTATATATGTGTATATAATTTGATATATAAAAATATTTTAATAATGACGTTTGTAGTGAATACAAGCCAGGAAAGACCAGGAATGTGCTCTATAAATGCAGAACAAATGCAAGTTTGGATTGCTCAAGTGCCTTTAAAAATCTAGTCTCTGGAATTTGCCATTTAAAGAAAATGATGTGTATGTGTTTGTGTGTGTATGTATATATATTTGTGTGTGTGTGTGTATGTGTGTATTTATGCACACACACACACACACATATCTATACACAAACACACCCTTTCTGTAAATGATGAGTTCCAGAGGCTATATCTATATATAGAGAGAGAGATTTTTTTTTTTTTTCCCTTTTGGGGTGCTTCTGAAAACATGGTGCTAAATGGTGTCCAGGGCACTTGGGCATCTTGAGAATGAGAAGCAGACAAAGGGAAAGAGGAAAATTGTTAATAGAGACGAGTAATTGTTTTAGCTTTTAGCCCACCAAGGGCCAAGAGCATTCAAGGTCAGAAATGCCCTTCTGTGAATAGGGGCAGTTGCAGTTATCGCAGATGGTTCAAAGCAGCCCCCCTCCAAATCTGCTGCATCGACACCCTTGTTTGTGTTCCGGCCCAGGACAGCTGGAGTGCGGGGCACAGAGGCCTCTTGTATTTGTGTCCAGGATTGATTGACCTTGGCCTCTCAGCAGCACGCCAAGACTTGATGCTAAAAGTGGTGGGGTAGCCGTGGGGTGAGACCTCTGCGGGGTAGATTGACCAAAGAGCCTGATCCGTGAATGACGCATCGAGAAGGTTTGTAGGAAGCAGCCGACGGGTCTTTGTAGCTGCTTTTGTAACCGTTCCCTCAGTTACGTGCAGCAGCGCCGACGCCGCTCCTTGGCGTGCGGAGCGTGGACGTGCCTGGGGTGAAACGAGTGGTTCCCTTGGGTGCTCAGCCCCAGGAAAGCACCCCGCTCTCCACCGAGCAAAGTCAGGCTGCTGCAATAGGCAGCAGTGCTGCCGGTGCTCGAGGTACTCCACTGCGGCGGAGGAAGGATGCCGCGCTCATTTGCCTTACAAATGGAGATTTTTGCAGGATCTAATCAAACTGTTAGACAAAAAAGGCAATGATTGAAAAGAGAAGGTATAAAAAGCTGCAAAATGCTATATCCTAGGAGTGGAATAGCAGGGAGAGGGGAAAAAGCAGCAGTGCAAATGAGAGGAGGGATGCCAGCAGTGTGCAGTTGAGTAATTTTATTTTGGGGCAAACGAGAGCTGCAGATGAAGCCCACCAGTATTGAGGGAGCTGATGCCAGGGAACAAGCCATGCAGCTCGACCCAGACGCTTCAGCCCATTCCTCATTTTTCTGTCTGAAAAGCTTTCCTGGCTTTTATGGCTTAAATGTGCTCACTGCATTTTGGGGATTATCGTAGGCCTTTACTGCCTTGGAAGGCGTAGCTGCAGCAGTGAGCGATGGGGTATTGCAGGGCAGAAGTGAAGGTTTGGGGGCAGAGTGAATCCAGAGGTTTTTATGCTTCCTTTTCCTCTGTTCCTGTGCAGGACACAGGCTGAAATGGCCCACACGTGTCGCGGAACCATCAACCTGTCAACGGCTCATATCGATACGGAGGACTCTTGTAACATTGTGCTTTCCAATGGGGGAAGGACATACCACTTAAAGGCAAACTCAGAAGTGGAGAGGCAACGATGGGTCACGGCCCTGGAGCTGGCCAAAGCCAAAGCTATCCGCATGAGGAACAACCAGTCAGGTAGAGTGCCAACTAGAATGCAAACACGCAACCGGATCCTTCTGAAAAGCCGCTCGGGAATCAGCTCTTCTGTGCTTGCTTAATTGTGCAGAAATCTCAGTAGATGCCATTTCTTATGCAATTAAAAGCAGGTGATGGTTGCCCCGAGCCACAGAGGGTTTTCAACAATACCTCGTGCTCCAAATGTCCTCTGGCTGTGGAGCATTAAGCAAGTGCTTTGAAAGCCCTGGTAACGACGCTAAACTGCATTTGCAGGGAGTCGGTAGATGTGAGCTTGAGATGCTCCTGCTGCAAAGCAGGACGCGCGTGACCGTCCCTGGGAGGATCCGAGGGGGTCGGTGCACAGGGGGGTCCTGCGGGAGACGCGGAGCACCAGTTCACGCCGTATTGCCAGGGCCTTGCTGCACATCACGATTTGATAGCTCTGTAACACGCAAGCCCTTGATTAACGAAACTTGAATTCACCTTGCTTCTCCCTCTCAGCGCGTATTTCCTGTTTTTTCCTCCCCCCTACACCCTAAATTGGGGTGTTGCATTCACTAGTGTGCGTTTGGAACGGCTGTGGTACGTAAAGCTGTCAAGGCCACGTTAGCCCTAGGCAGCTCCTCCTGAGGGTGTCATTTTTAGGGCTCCTTTATGAAGTGAATGGAAGAGGTCCTGAGCAAAAAGTGCGTTCCAGATCTCTTGCAACGTTCCTAACTCTTCTGAGACTGTTTTATTTGCTTTTTCTTCCACAAATAAGCATCACTTCAAGTCTCTGGAAACAAAAATAGTAAATAACGTATTAAAAAGCCAGCCATCCCCTCTGCCCTAGAGTAAAACCCCTCAGAATTTACCTTGACTGCTGGAAATCAGACATTATACAAGGGAAAAGGTGTAGGGAACATCTGGGCATGGTCATTATAATGTTTCTGCTTAAAAACAAAAATGCAGCTTCTAAAACACCCAGGGCACGTTATGAACAGCAGTGTGGGATGGTGGGACCGAAAAGTCACAGCAAGACGGTCAGTGCACAACTCCTCAGCTTGGGGCCGCTTCGGTTCAGTGCTGAGGTGACAGGTAAGGGGACGCTGATCTGCTTCGGGCACACATGAAGGCCGCTCTGTGGTGCCAGCGGCAGCAGCTCCGCGTGTGCAGGTGACGTGATCCTGCAGCGCGGCTGTCAGACCTGCCCCCAGGGGGGCTGCGTTGTTCCGCGCGGCGCTCGGAGCTGCTCTTTGTCCTGGGGAAGCGGGGCCGTGTCCGCGCGCAACGCGCTGCCCCGAGCAGCGCCGCGGGGAGGGGGCAGCGCGGCCAGGCAGCAAAATGCAACAAGGTAAAACCAGAAGCTGACCAGCCTTTTGGAAGGCAGCGCTCTGTGCCAGAGGGACAGTCACTTCTGGTGCTGGCTGCTGGGGGTGGTGATGCCAACCTGTGCTTAACATCATGCTTTAAAGGCAGCAGCTCTAGCGTAAGCAGTTTGACTTGAGGCAGAATGATCCTCTAGGCCCTGAATAATGTGATCTAATTTTATGTATAATTAGCTGTCCCACAAGGTCATATAGAAGTTGATTAGTGCAGGAGCCACTTAGTCATTTCCCCCAATTATTTAAATACACTGTGCTCCGTGGCACTAGTATCCAGATTTAATGATATTGCGTTGTGAACCCTTGATGCTGCAGTTGCAGAGTGTGTGCACATACTAATGAGGAGTAAAACTGAGCAGAAGATGGCAAATAGCTGGCACGCGTGCCAGGCCTGGCAAAGCGTGGTGCCGTGCCAGGCCACGGGTGCAGGGAAGTGCTACGGCTGCAGCAGGGCTGGCGATGGACGAGCCTGGCCCCCTCCGTGGAGAAGAGCCAGGTCCTCCAGCCGGGTAGGTGTTTGAAGAGGATCTTAGGTGCAGCAGAAGCGAGTCCAGTGCTGGGCTTTTTGCTACGTCAGTGCCTTGACATCGACCTTTTCTGCACACTGCAGCGGGAGGCTGTGCAACGCGCTGGTGTGTGCGGCCACACGGAGGGCAGGGAGCAGACCGCCCGCTCCCGAGGCGCCGTTCCGGACGGAGCGGATGCTGCCTTCAGACCCGTGTGTGATCACTTCAAATACTGAACACAGGGGCTTCCTGTGAGCTTTGGACATGCTGGTTTCTGAATTTCAGTCACCCCGGCTGCAGTTCTGGGGTGCGAGGAGCTGGGGAGCGGGGCTGCTGCTCCAGCTGCCGGCGTCCAGGCCCGCATGGCCTCTGCTCACCCAACGCTCGGTGAGGTCGTGCTGGGAACTGGGCCAGGGAGCTGATCTGGGTTAAACAAAAGCCTGGCAAAGCAGGAGATTATGATCTAGCCAAGGGGATAAGAGCTCTGCAAAGAGGCACTGAACCCTGTGCTGCAGAGTTGTTGTGAGTTACAATCAAGCAGCTGGTGCAGTTTTGAGGAACCGGCTCGGTGAGGACAGCGAACCAGGTTTATGTCTAACGTTGCCCATGTTTCTGGAGAAGACCTGGGGAGGGGTTTCTCCTTACAGAAACTTCCTACCCAAGTACTGCCTTCTCTCCCAGCTGCTGCGAAGGTCTGGCTGGGACGTGGTAGCCTCCGTCCCCGGTGGTCTCCAGCAGTGTGCACAGGACTATGGGCTTCTGGGGACAAGTGGCACCTCTCCTTCTGGGGAGGAAACAGGCCCGTTCAGTCTCCGTGCTGTAGTGGCTTCTGGGCACCCAGGTGTCTGGATGTGGCCAGGAGCACCCAGGAGAGATGGAGGGCTGGCTCGGAGGGCAGAACCTGGGATCTCCTCTGAGCATTCCTCGAGCTCTCCATCCGCTGCGGCTCCCCAGGGAGCTTTGCTGTAGGACCAGAGTTGGATTCACTGTGATTCCCAGGGCGTCTAGTCTTAGGAGCTCTGAGAAGCCGATGGCTTTGGGAGCCCTCCGGCCTTTGTGTTCAGAAAGGATCAATATGTTAGTGTGAAACTGAGGACAAGAAAGCAGCCCTTGGGCACATCTCTTTGTTACTTGTGTTGTGCAAATGAGGAGTCCTGTTGTCGCAGGGCCGTCGAGCACCTGCTGGTCACCACTGACTTGGGTTTATTGATCATTTATTGCCCAATCATCCCACATGGCCTGGGCATCATCCTGGTTTTTCCATTAATTTGTATGTCTGCCCAGATTGAGGGGTCTCTTCCTATGAACACATTCCCAGGAGGCACAGACAGGTGAGGAACAAACAGTATATAACTGCTTAGGGACCGGGCAGTCTGTCTGCTGCAACAGCTGTAACTGGCTCTGTAACTTATACATAAGGGTTATAGAAAGTGCAAGGCTGACAACCAGGACCAGTGACCACCAGGTGTTTGAGATATAACAAATGAGAGGACTGATAAATCGGGTTAAATCTGTGAGTAACGAGTGCAAGAATATTTGAAGGTGCATGAAAACTCTCTTTATCTCCTCCAAAGGGATTTTTCTTTAAACATTTGCAAAAGCATCTTTTAATTCGGCTACTGGCTAATTGAAATTGTACCTGAGGGTATATTCCATTTTCCTGGCATTAATTCCCATTTCTAGTCCTAAGAAATAGTGAAGCTAATACTGAAACCAAGTAGGAAAATCAGAGGCTCATTTGCAACTGGAGGAGATTTGATTTTCCCTTTGCCTGTTGCAGAGCAAAGACTGTTTTGGTAACATGTCGTGGGCTGGGACAGCTGCACAGAGGCACTCACGAGGAGGCTACGTGAGAGAGCTCGGTTCGTCATCCTGTTTTGCTGATGCAAAACCGGTAGGTGTTTCATAAAGCTGCCTAGTGTCACCTCCTAATACCCAGGGGCTTAGTGACAGAAAGTGAGAGCAGGCTGAGCTGCTGCCTTATCTTCCTCCTTGCTTGGCATAGTGCTTAATGTAGCCCTTCGCGTGTGACGTGGTGTTACGGTGACAGGGCACTAAACGCCGCTGGAGGTCTCCCTGCAGCCCTCTCCTCGTCAACGTCTGGAATCCTGTTTGCAGCTGCGTTTATAAAGCAGCGTTCAAGTCCTGATAAACTCGGTTCACTCAGCTGGTGCCCTTCCACACCGCGGAAAACGGCGAGAATGGCTTAAATGTTTATGTGCATCGGTGCTTGATTCGGCCCTTTGTGAAGGGCTGTTTATCCGCTCCAGAGAGAGCAGATTTTTGTAATCGCCCTCTGTGTTACTGTAAGCTCTCGAATAGTTCCAGCCTTTCTGTTGACCATACCGTGCTCGTGTCACCCCTGGGGTTTCTGTCAGCCTGGGCGTTAGCCCGTCCGCAGCCTGCGCCCGCCGCGCGCGCCCGTCGTGGCTGCCGCGCGCCTCCTGCGAGGCCGGAGCTGCTTTTCCTCCAACGCGGGGGTTTTCTGTCCTGCTCCGGCCGAGTTTCCGTGGGTATTCCGGGAGACTTCAGCAGCTCTCGAAGGCTGGGTGCGACGGATGGTAGGAACTGTTACGTGTGCCTGGTGGGCTCGCGTGTCGTGGCCGGGCTCCACGAGGATGCTGTGCCGGGGTATGTGCTGGGTATAGCCCATGAGTGTGTTTTAGGAGTTAGAGATACAGGAGTTAGTTCTGTGGAAACTGGCTGAATATTTCAGAATCCATCCTGTGGCCGTTTAAGTGAGGCGGTCTTTGGAAAAACTTGAAATGGAAGGGCAGAAATGTGGTTTCTGGTGCTTTAAACACCATGTATTGTACTGGAGAACATCCAGGAACGATGTATATGTATATAAACATTTACTTTTATCCTTTGCTCTGTGGTTTATGAGAGGAGAGAGGGAATCTGCTGCTGTGCCAGGGGTCAGCATCCAAATAGGACCGTGGTGTGGAGGCATCGCGTCACCCGCAGAGCAGGGCGGGTTTGGGGCTGACCGAACGCGTTCGTTTTCTGCGAGCTGCTAAAAATGCAGGAGCTGATGAGGTCTGCGCCCATGTCCGTGCCAGAACCGCCTGGTCTGGCACTAACCTCTCCCCAAAGCATCCAGTGCCTAATGCCAGGGTTTTAGGAGCGGGAAGCACCAGAGCAAAGTTGGGAATGTCTAGAAAAAGAGCTAATGTGCAAATTAAGTTTTGCTCCGTGTGTAGCTGTGATGTCTGCC
This sequence comes from Tinamus guttatus, assembly GCF_059628265.1. Classification (NCBI taxonomy): domain Eukaryota; kingdom Metazoa; phylum Chordata; class Aves; order Tinamiformes; family Tinamidae; genus Tinamus; species Tinamus guttatus. The sequence continues at coordinate 1,150,090 of NW_028288993.1, read as the reverse complement.
TGGAGGAAAAACTGTAGTTCTCATCACACCATCTCCCAAAATTTACAGCTGAGCTGAAAGATAAGAAGGGGGCAGGCAGGTTAAGCAGATTAACAAAACTCCTCCCCAAAGGGATCTGGAAAGTGAAGGGCTCTGAGTCTGGAAGAATAATGGTTGCCACTATGGAAAATAGTAAACGTTGTGAAAAAGATGGGAAACAGTAACTTGCAGCAAGAACAAAGAGGAAGTTGTCAGGTTGTAGTCTTAAAATAAGCAGGAATTATTCATATATCGTGTAACACCCAATTAAATGGTGCAGCTCCCTGCAGGAAGCCGGGAAGCTCGGGAAGAGATTGGATGGATTTGTGTACAGTGTAGCTGTTGAAGAATATTAGCTGTGATTTTCTTTATACAAGATGCATCCCGGGAGACCCTTGACAGCAGGTTACTGCAAGCTAGGGAATATGCCAGAAAAAGCAGGACTTGGATCTCGATCAGCACCCAGCTGGGTGTGGGTCTGAGTGTGGGTCTGCGTCGTGGGGGAATGTCCCCAAATCCCTTGAAGCTGCGCGGTGAACTGCTTGGATATGGTTGTTCGTACTGACCTGATCAGACGTTTTCCTCTTAGTGGTGGGAATTATTAAAAGCAGCTTCATGGGGGCTTGTTTGCTCACTGGAGGAGGTCAGGAGCTTCGAGCAGTGCGAAGTGTCCTGGAAGGTGGCAGCTGGAGAAGGACAAGAGATTTCAGTTCATGTTTCAAGTGACTTCTGCTCTGCCTCACGTGATGAGTTGCCGTAGCAGAGTGTGAAGGGTCAATGTAACTCTGGGGGGCACAAATGTTATCTCAGCTTCGGCCCTGCCTTTGCTCCCACTTTTATGCTGGAAGAGACCCTGCAGCTTCTCCCAGCGTAGCCAAAGGGACGGTGTAAGGCACCGGGAGCGTGGGATGTGCAAACCACCCATCCCCAGAGCGTGAGGGACACCAGCTCGAGCTGGTGACAGCATTCGGAAAAGATTGGAATGTCTTCAGCTCCTCCGGCCCCGGAGCCTGACTTGACTCCCAGGAACTACTGGAGCCGACCCCAGCTGGGGCCCGTAGCTCTGCCCTTCTTGTATTCTCCATGTGCTGCTGCTTTCTGTTTCATGAACCTTTGTCTCCGTTACTGAAAACCTGAGCTGGGGTAAGAGGCTGTTTTAAAACAAACAAACAAGAACAGTCCTTGCTGCTCCAGCTCTCCCAGTAATCTGGTCAGCAGTTAACCTGCAGGTTGAGTCGATGAAGCTGCATCCTGGCCGTGTCCTGCAGCGCCAACCCTCTAACTGCGCAGAGGGGAACGCACCGTTGACTCCTCCTTAGATGCAGGTTGTTCAAGCAAATGTTTTGAATATCTTTCTGGCATGTTCTGGGAAATCGTGTAGCATTTTCCCCCCTTTTGGTGCTTCAGAATAGCTGCGATGAGTCTGGGAGCTTTTCCTACCTCGGGAGGTGCTCCCGCTGGTTTCTCAGAAGAAGCCCGCGAAGGCCTGAAGAGGTGAGGAGCAGGGGGCAAGTGCTTAATCGGGGTGTCTGAACAACCACAACCGATGGGCCGGGAGCTTGGAGTGAGTACCTGGCTGGAAGGAACTGTTGGTTGAAACTTGGACAGCCTGAGGCTCCATCTCCTGTTCCTCAGGCTGCAGGTCCTGCTTGCACGGAGCGCTGGAGCAGTCGAATTGTGAAGGAGCAGAAAAAGCTTCAGCTTAAACTGCAGGCACGAGCAGGCCGGGGGATCTGGGATCTTCCAGGCTTTTTTTCCTATGTTATAAAACATTCCTCTCCTTTTCTTTTTTTCTTTTTTTTTCCTTTTTTCCCTCTGTTTTCTTTTCTTTTTCTTTTTTTTCCTCTCTTTTTTCTTTTTTTTTCCTGATGCAACTTTTACATTTTCCTCTTGCCCATTTCTGCCTCGCTCCTGTGTTATACCGGAGAGCTACGCTTAACTCCTCCATTTGGTGCTGACCTTTTGCTCGTGTGGCATCTAAACCTGTGAAGCACTTTTCCAGAGCGGAGCAATCCGTGCTGATGGCGGCGAGGGGCCTTACGTAACGCCGCACGTTAAATATTGCAGCAGGGAGCTGTAGTGGGGACTGCAGTATATAGGCCAGCGCGACGCTGCAGCCTCGTCCTTCGGAGTAACCCGGAGGAGGGCTGCGCTGCTGCGGCTGCCAGCGGCTCGCTGGAGCGCTGACGATGGAAAATAACTTGCTGCGCAGCAGTGGTTAAAGGCAAGGGCAAGGCTGGCAAGATGTGCCAAGGTCCCCTCTCCTCCTTTCAAATGGGAAGAAGGAAGGTGCGTAGCAGGATTTGGGAAGCAGTGCAAAGGAGTAAAGGGGTGTGATGTTTGTGCGATCAAGGGGGTTCAGGTGTTGCCTATGGAAGGGGATACCCTGGCCCTCACTCTTCACCTTGCTTGCCAGTGCAGGTGTGTCGTGCCTGGGACTTTCCTCTGGGAAAGCAGCTCCATGAAGGGCCTGGGAGTCTTGGTGCACAACAAGGTGACCACGAGTCACCAGCACGTCCCTGAGCATCCAACGGCATCCTGAGTGCAGCAGGATGAGCAGTGCCGCAGGCCCAGGGCGCCGAGGCTGCATTGGGGAGCCTGTGTCCAGCACTGGGCTCTGCAGGACGATAGAGCCGTGGAGCTCCTGGAGGGCGGCCAGCACAGGACCCCGGGATGAGGGCCTGGAGCCGCTCTCCTGTGAGGAGAGGCCGGGAGAGCAGGGCCTGTGCGGCCTGGAGACGCTGGAGGGGGATCCTGCCGATGTGTTTAAGCACCTGAAGGAGGAGGGTGTCAAGAAGATGGGGCCAGGCTCTTCTCGGTGGTGTCCGGCAACAGAAGTAGAGACAGCAGGCACAAACCTAAAGAGAGAAAGGTCTGCCTGAACATGGGGAAAACCTTCCTTACCCTGAGGGTGCCGGAGCACTGGGACAAGATCCACAGGAAGGCTGTGGAGCCTCCATCCCTGGAGCTCTTCTAAAGCATCTGGACAGGAGCCTGGGCAATATGCTGCAGGGGACCTGCTTGAGCAGGGGGTTGGACTAGGTGATGTCCAGAGGCACCTCAACCTCGACCCTCTGCGTTCTGTGCAATTCTGTGACCTCTTGGATTAACGGGGAACCAAGGGTGGCCGGAGCGTGCCCCTTGGTGGCCTCTTGCTGGGTATGAGGCGCAGGGCGGCAGGGCAGTGCGCGGGCTCATGGCTCTGTGTGGGGATGCGGGGCTGGCGGCCGCCTCCGCACGGGAAGCGCCCGGCCAGCGCCGCTCAGCTCCCCGTGGGCCGGCAGGCTGGGGCTCCAGAGCTTCTGAAACCCCGTTGGAGGAGACGCTATTGAGCGGGTGCTGCGTGGGGTGACAGATAGAGCTGCCCGTTCTTGGTATGCTGGATTTGGAGCTTTCGGGGCTCCTGTGTTTTCAGGGCTACCAAAAATCCTTCAGGGGATGGAAGGAAACACCTGAACGTGAGCACAGAGGAGCGCGGGAGCTCTTATAACCCGCTGCGCTGCATGTTACAGCGCAGGCACTTTTCGTCCCATGTTGCCCTGTTGGATGCCAGTCCGGCCAGGAGAAGTAGGACGCGTGAGGGACAGCTTTGTGTCAAAGATGGCGAATCTGAGCACAAAGAGCATTTTTGAGTGGAAAAACCTGTTTTCGCTGTGATCTTGGGCCTTTGAATTTCTTTTTCTATAGATCAAAACCTGCTGTTAAACTGCAGCTCGCTCTGTTCCTCTGGATCTGCTGGCGTCCCAGCAATGTGACCCTCATCCCTTGCTTGTGTCCTCGGTCCCGGGCTGTCCCCCTGGCCACCCTCACGTGCGCGATCCCTTCTGCAGGCGGCCGACGCAGCGATGGGGCGATGCTGAGCTGGGCTTGCAGAAGCCTGGCAAGGCTGGAGCTGCCCTGGGGCCTCTGGCCAAGCTGCCAGCACATGAGGGAGGGAAGCTCCTTCCTGGTCTCCTCGCGGTGCCGCCGCAGGGGCAGGAGGCTGAGCACCGGCACGGCCTGGAGGGAGCTGTTTGCAGCAACAGCAGTGCCCTCGGTTTCCTTTCACCTTGGCAAGTTGAAAAACACAGGGATTAATCAGCCAAAACGGGGAGGGATGTGTGTTTGTGGCGAGGATGGTGCTGCTCTGTGTCAGGACAGTAACAGTGGCAGTGTATGTGTATTTGCAATATGTGTAATTGCTGTAAAGGTTTTATTTAATAAGTGCTGATTATCGTGCTGCTGTTTCATTTTGCTCCTGTGTCCGTCCTCCTTGCTCTGTAAAACATGGGCTTCCTCCTCGTTTCCTCGCTTGCTTGCTCCTACGCGGGGCTGCGGACGAGCACTGCTGCTCATGCGTCGTGTACGGGCACAGGGCTGCGCAGGGGCCAAGTTCATCATTTCGTGCTTTTCTGCTGTTTCTGTTTCCTTTGCCTAATGCTTTGTGGCTTTTCCCTTTCATTTTCTTCAATATTTTGTTGCTTCCATTCGTTTTCCATCATGCGCTTTAGGAAACAAGAGTTTGCCCAACTGTCGTTTGTCAGAATTGCGAAGCAAGGCTTAAAAAAAAGAAAAAAAGAAATAAGGGTGGGGAGTTGTGCACATGTGTTACCAAGATGAATATTCAAGTACCTCATTTTGAAAAAGGCAAGCGGCACGTGGGTATTTCATGGAGAGGGTGGTTGCAATAGCTGCTGCCTGTCCTTTCCTCCCCCCTTGAAAGGTCCCGTGCTCCGTCTGCCGTGGACGTGGTCGGCAGGGTTTGCTTCACGCGTGCCCAGCCCGTTTCCCTTGGATCGCGCCGTGCCGACGCGCTGGGGTATGGCTGCGCGTGGCTGCGTCGCTTCACGCGGGGAGCAGGTTCCTGCCGTGGCGCCGGGGCCGCGTGAATGCCGCGACCCTCTTCGGGGGCGGCTCCTGCTCCCGGCAGCCCTCGCGGGGAGCGTCGGTTGCCAGAGCCCTCCGGCATCCGCGTGATGCCGGCTGCCCTGGAACAGAAGCCGTGGAACAGAGGGCTCGGCTTCAGCTTGCAGCAGCCTGGCTGCTTGGACAAGGACTTTTCCTAAGGCTGCTCGGAAAAGCTCTGGTGATGGTGACCAAGGGTCCTCACGGCCCAGACTTCGGCGTTGCCGGGGGAGGTGATGATTTGGATTTCTGCTCGAGGCGGGAGCTGCTGCCGAGGTGCCCGTGGGCCGCGGCGGAGGTGGCCATTAAGGTGCCGCTCGCAGCCGGCCACGCGCGGGCGCATTGGGCGCGCGGGATGGGCTCGTGTCTGCCGCAGAGCGGGTGCAGAGCCGCCGTTTTTATCCCCATCTTCCTTTAGGGAAGAGCTGTCCCTAGGGGCAGCCAACAAGAGCTTTTGCCCTGCGTTCAGGGCAGGAGGAGCCTCCCTCGGCCGCGGGGAACCAACCCTGCGGCTGCGCTCGGAGTGGCTCCTGGTCCCCTGGGACCCGCAGCCGCCCGTGGGACTTGCCCTGTGCCCGCAGGTTGGTTTCTCTCCCGCCCGTCCTCGCTGGCAGTGCGTGTTCCCTGCCGTTTCCCCCGCCGTGTGGGTGGAACAAGTGGGAAGCATGATCTGTTCCTCGAGTTTTCTGCTGTGCTTGCTAATATTAGTTTAATTTCTTATTTTGGTGACTGCTACAGCAAGAATTGTGATGAGAATAAGTTGGATCCCTTTTCATCAAATGCCTGAAGATGGATTTGCTAATTTGAATGCTAGGCAGCGTTCCCAGGTCAGATTTTAACTCGCGGCTGTGCTTCCCTGCTCCGGCTGGTTGATGTTCCGACAGCAGCTTGTTCACCGAGCTGGGGCCAGCCAGTCTGCACCGAGCAGCTCGGTGGTGCTGAGCATGGGACATCCATGGATTTATAATTAAATATCCTCTCTCCATAATGAGTAACAGAGCAACCCGCCTACGACGCGTCAGCCAGTGCATCACTCTGCGGTGCGAGCGCAGCCTCTGCGAAGGCCAACGGGTCGTCCTCACGCGCAGGAGATCACAGAATCCTTAAGGTTAGCAGGGACCTCTAGGGATCATCCAGCCCAACCCCCTGCTGCAGCAGGGGACACCCAGAGCAGGGGCACACGGTGGCATCCAGGCGGGTTTGGAGATCTCCAGAGAAGGAGCCTCCAGAGCCTCTCTGGGCAGCCTGTGCCAGTGCTCTGTCACCCTCACTGTTAAGAAATTTTTCCTTAAGTTCATGTGGAACTTTTGGTGCTTCAGTTTGTGGCCATTTCCTCTAGTGCTGTCGGTGGCCATCACTGGAAAGAGGCCGGCCCCATCCTCCTCACTGCCTCTCTTGAGGTATTTATGTACAAATAGTAAAATATAAGCTGCCCTGTGAAGACCAAGGAACCTCGGGCGAGGATGTGCAGCCACATCCCTGTTTACGCCGCTCATCGCTACCCCATCTGGCCTCTGGGATGTCCTGGAGCAGTGGCAGGGTCACGGCGCCGGAGGGGACAGAAAAACCCCGGGGGAGATGCCAGCCCTCAGGGCGGCACGCATCCTCCCGTGGCCACGAGCTGTAGGTGCCACCGAGTGCCCTGAGCGGCACTGCGGGAGGCTGAGCAGCACTCAGCAGATCTCGTCCTCTGTGTTGAACAAGGCACTTCTTATTTAAAAGGATTTAAACAAACCCAGCTTCAGTGTAAAGGGTTTTTAACACCCCGAGCAGCGCAGCGGGGCTTCTTGTGCCTTGGACGCCGCGAGAGTGAACCTGACAGCGCCGCCGTTTGGCTCGGCGTCTTTCTGGGTTATTATTAGGCCTTTAAAATTCCCAAGTGTTTTCCGCTGGCACCGCAAGCGGCTGTTGGAAGGAAAATCAATTTTTCATGCTGAAAATAATAACAATTCGAGCTAATTAAAAATGAGTCATTAGATGAAAGCTGATCGCTTGAAAGAAATCTGAAGGCCTCTGTTTAGTAACTGGGCCTTGGCGGTGCCGTGAGCGTCGGCGGTGTTTTCTAGCAAGCGGTGCTTCATTTCCTGCTCCCATTTCATCCCCCAGAGCAAGACTGCGTGCAGTTGGGCCCCAAATGGGGGAATGCTTGGATCCAAGGTTATGGCATTATTATTATTATTATTATTATATTTTTTGGTGGGACGTGGGTGAAACCCACCTTGCTAGCGGTGCACAGGGTGGTCTGGAAAACCTCCGGTGATTTCAGGTGACTTGAGGGTTATGAAAAGGAAGTGCTGGGGCTGTGGTGCGTGGGCCCTGGTTGGGGCTGCTCTTCCAAGAGGCACCATGCGGATGCCGCGATGCTGGCGCCCCGGAGCGACGCGGAGCGCGGTTGCCCTCTCCTGGCACCTTCCCGTGAGGAAACCGCAGCTCCCGGTTAGGCAGCCGCCCGCCCCGCTGAGCGGCCCGAGATTTCATTGCCGTTTTGCAGGGGGATTTGTCCCGAGGCTCTGGAATTCTTCCAGAGGAAACTTCCTGCTGGGAGCCTGGAAGACACTTGCTGGCCTTTCCAAGGAGAGCCTTCCTTCCTTCTGGGAAGGGGCTCTTGTAAAATGACCATTACACTGAGGGCTAATGGAGCTATCCCAGACAAACATCAAGGAATTTACTTGGAGGAACTTATGCATTAGGGTTATTTTTCCCTGCGTCTTGCTGAGCATCGGACTCTGGTCCTCATGGGAGGAGATCCAGATTCCATAGACCACCGCCAACGTGGAGTCCACCTGCCTTCCCGGGCGTTTTATGGACTGCAAACACTAGGAAGGGGCTGGCAAGGGAGCCTTGACTCTTGCTTCGCTCGCTGACCAAAACAGCTTGATTTCTCCTGAAGTCCTGCTGAGGCCTGGGGGAAAAGAGAGGCCAGGGCAGAAGGTGGTCCCTGCTTCTGTCCCCCTAGAGCCCCTTGGGGCCGCCAGAAGAGCCGGCGCGCTGAGACGCGGGTGCCCAAACGGCTCATCCTGCCGCTGCTGCTGTCATCTTGTGGCGCTTCGTGTTCCTGCACTGCCTCCCCTGCCCTCACTCTGCAGAAACCACAAGGGCTCTCACCTGAAAGCGCAAGCGCTTCCTAGAATCGCTGGTTCCTACCCCTGTGTAACGGGGACATGGATGGTAGCGGGAGTGGAAGTTCCTAATCCTGTTTAATGCGGAAGCTGTGGGGTAAAAACTGGCAGGCTAGGCCAGAGGACACACTAAGTCTCTGTCACTCTGCCAGTGTTTGGTCTTGTTTAAAGAAAATACCTCTTTAACTGCAACTGAGCCAGCTGCAGGAGCACCCGCGTGGAGACCTCGTGCTGACCCTGCTGTACTCAGTGACGTCCCCGCAGGGCTGAGCGAGCCATGACCACGCGGACACGCAGAGCAGGTCAGTGTGACTCCGGAGGTGACTGAGAATGCCCCGGAATGCCCCTAGGGCTCTGTCCCTGCCCGCTGTCACCTCGCTGGGAGGGAGCCGCAGGTTCCTCCCCTGCCCAGGCACTGGGGCAGCCGGGAGCTGCTTTGCTCCTGGAGGGCACCGGGCAGTGCCGCGCGTCTGCCTGTCAGGCACCCGAGGACCTTCTGCTAGTGGAGGTGACTCCTTGGTCCTGCAGGAAGGGAGAACAGGCAGAATCGCATGATTTGGGCATTCGGAAGGAGCCTCTGGAGGTGGCGCAGACCAGCCCATAAGGCAGAAACTGCCTTGCACAAAGGTAAACCAGACTCAGCAGGAAAGGCCGCATCTGCAATTAGAAATCCCAGGGCTAAGACACTGCAGGCTTCATTTGCATATCTATGTAATTGATTACAAGCGGCTGCTTTTTATAGCTGAAGTGGGTAACTATCCTGTCCCAGGAGCGCTGGGTGCTGTGGCAGCCTGTGTTAAGCTGGGCCGTGGTGCCCTGTGCCCAGCACCGCAGGCTCTGATCCATCTGGCAGCCTTGGCCGGGGGGAGCACGAACCCAGCGCTGCTCCCAGCTCCGAGCTCTTCAGGGGTAATGGGTATAAACTAAAACGCAGGCAGTTCCATCTCCACGTGAGGAAGAACTTCTTCACTGTGAGGGTGCCAGAGCCCTGGCACAGGCTGCCCAGAGAGGCTGAGGAGGCTCCTTCTCTGGAGACCTTCAAACCCGCCTGGGTGTCCCTGCTGGAGCAGAGGAGATGGACTGGATGATCTCTAGAGGTCCCTGCCAACCTCAACCCTTCTGTGATTAACACCCCCAGGCGCTGGTGTCCGAGCCTCGCAGCAGCGCTCGGCCTTGGCCGAGGGGATGAGACGTTGCTGGTGGTAGCTCAGGAGGAGCCGTGTCCCCGGGCTGTCCTGTGGGGACAGCAGCGCCATCCCCGCTCTCTGGCTGCAGGAGCTGCTCGGCCGCGCTGCTCGGCGCCGAGGGGCCCTGCGGCTCCTGCAGAGCCCCAGCAGCTCTGTGTCACGGGACCTGGCGTTGGCGCTCTCCTTCTGAGCCGACCCCCGTTTCGAGGCTCTGCGAGCGAGGTTGGGCTCGCACTGCCTCCCGGGGAGCAGCCAGGGAGGACGTCGGCTGCAGGGGCGGTGCTAACCCCAGTGCTTGTTTCAGGTGCTGGATTTTGCAACCAGAGGGTTACTGAAGGTGCATTAGTGACAGGTAACAGGCTGGGGGGCTGCCCATGCAGGCAGCATTTCTGACTACCTGTAGAGCACTTGCAACGCCCAGAAAGCCTCCGAGAGGGGCACGGTCTGCTCTGACTCGCAGCAGCGTCCTGTCACTGCAGTCACACAAGGTACATCGTCTGTGCTGCCTGTATACCAAGAAGACGAGGACAATCCTTTTCCCTTGTGTAAATACATTGAGGGATTTGGCAAGTTACGAGTGTTTTCCCTGTGCAGGTGGAAACAGGATGTCACAGGGCACGAAGACAGTTTCCTAGAGCCAAAGCTCCTGTAGGGGCTGGGGCAGGCGGTGGAGGCAGCACCAGGTCTCTGCTGCAGGTACCTTCAGTCTGGTCCTTCTCTCCAGCGGGCAGGGAAAGCACCTGACTCTCCTTCCTAAAACATAAATCTGCGCAGCTCCCCTGCCCTTTCCTTTCCAAGGAGGGGAGCATTGATCCTGCCGAGCCCTCCGTTCAGCAGGTCACCAGCCTCTTCCGTAGGACCCTTGTCCTTGCATGAGGGTGACAGTCTGGGCACCCAGCTCCGCCAGGAGGGATCCGGGAGGCTCGCGGTGAGCGCAGGGGCCACGAGTGCAGCTGTGTGAACACGGGGCATCGTGCAGTGCGGTTCTTCCAGTGCTGTGCTGCCTGTTTTGTACCCGTGAACAACCACGAAGACACCAAACTGGCATGGGTGCAAAGGGGCTTAGCCCAGATCGGGTGTGCTGAATGCAGCGTGCAGGCCTGGCCTTTGTGTGCGTGTGAAATCACTTCTCCCAGTAGTATAACAGCATTATATTGTCAGGAATGATGTTAATCGTGACTGATAACTAGTGGTTTTTGACCTCAGCTGTTATATGTATAGCTTAAACTGAAAATACGGCTTTGAGGAACCTTGCCAATTCTCACCTAATCTCTTCAGGGAGAAATTCTCCCTTTGGCAGTAGCCCATTCACTATAAATTTAAATATTCATCTACAACTAAAGCTCGGCAAGTCCTTGGGGGAAAACGAGGAGCAATGAAAGCACGACAAGGTGATAAAAATCCAATTTATGACTTCCCCCGAATACAGGGATTGGAGCGTGAACTGCTGGCGGAGGCTTCTCGAGGGAAGCGGCAGGGGTTGGATTTAGCAGTGCAGGAGCCCGGCGGGGGCTTGGCACAACGGGCATCGATAACCAGCCCTGCTCCTGCCCCGAGGAGGGACGCGCGGGCGCAGAGACACTCAAGCAGAGATGAAGGAGGCGGGGAAGGAAAGGCCCCGTTGGTGTAGGATGCTGACACTGACTTCAGCAAGGGTGAAGGAGATGGTGGAGCAGTGCTGGGTTTCCTGAACAGGCTCCTCTCCTGCAGGATGAAGTTCCCGAGCCTTGGGGATGGGTTTATCTCGATCCTTCGTGGAGGTTTGTTATTCGCACAGCCACAACTGATCCCAGTTCTGATTCTGTTCATTTGCAGGCTGTTGATCTGGTGGTAACCGGAGTCATAGGACAGTTGAATTCTCTTCTAAGAACTGATGCAGTTTGTACTTTATTCTCACAATTTACTGCTTTTTTTACTCTCTGGAAGCACAACTCGTTACGATCTCCAGGAGGTCACAGAGGGCGAGATGGAGCAGGTGATCTCAGCGGCCCCCGTGCTTGTCTGAACTGTGGGCAGCGACCGTGACCTATTTGGCTTAAGGCTCCCCATTATGCAGAGGCTCTGCGGGAGGGTTGGAAGAGCTCTGCTGCCTAAATCGAATCCTTGCAGGCGGCAAGGCGGCTCCATGGAGAACAGCCGGACACTTCACCTCCTGCTCTGCATGTGACAGCTCTGAAACGGCACCTCTGTGACTCCGCAGAGTGCTGGGGTTTCTTTCCCAATGATGCTCTGCCTCCTGGGGCTAGTTCCCGGCCAAGTGATCTTTGTTCTCCCTTTTGTATCTCCTACATTTTATGTCAGCTGGGCAAACGTCCTCCTTTTGGCTGGTGGAGTGTGAACTTTGGGGAGCTTGACACAGAGAAGCAGGATCCTGCTCCGTTCCATCGCTTAGTTGCATTGCTCCGTTCCATTGCTTAGCGTCTTGTTGGTAAGCTGGGCAACAGCGCCTGCAGAACGTGCCTTTCCTCACAACAAAAAATACTGAAGTTGTAACACGGCACCCAGCTGTGGTGGCTTCCCAGCCTCCTGTGCCGGGAGGAGGCTCTGCCTGGCTGCAGGATGCGCTGGGGAGATGCCCCGTGCAGCAGCCTCCCGGGACTGCCTCCAAATGCCTCCCTGTGCACGGCGTGTTCCTTGGAGCATCTCCGGGTCAAGAGGGAAGGCTCCTGGGCGGCCGTCTGCCTGCGGAAGGTGCTTTACAGCCAAGGCTACGTGCTGGCAGGCTGGAGCCTGTGAGAGCCCTGGCGGCTCCCAGCTTCCATCCAGGCCGGGGTCCCCGTCGTCTCTGGTGGCAGTGCTGGATTCAGCATCTTTTGCCTCATCTGCAGCCGCCACCTCTGACATTCTTCCATGTTGGCTGTGTTTGTGGTGGGGCAGTGAAACAGGGAGCTGCCGGTGGTGCTCACGGCCTCTCAGATTGCAGGAGCAACCCCTTCCCACCCAGCTCCCTTGCAACCAGGCCCTGTGTGAGAACAGGCTGAATAACGGTGCTCTTGTAGCATTTGACTGCAATATCTGGCTGTCGCCCTGTACTATTGGGAATCACTGGGGGAAAGGAGCTTTGAGTCATGGTGGTGAAACTGGAGAAAATTCAGAAGTGAACCCCGTTAACTGAGCCTAACAGGGTTAACCCTGTAAAACTTCCATCTCATTTGCCTTCAAGTGAGGCTTTAGGTGCACGTTGAGTTGGAACCTCTCTGGAGGTTGGACTAGATCTTTAGAGGTCCCTTCCAGCCTCAACCATTCTGTGATTCTGTGACCAGTGCCTGTCTTCATAGGCACTAGAGAAACAGGCATTGCCGAGGTGGGTTGTCCAAGTGAGGCTGCTTAGATCCTTTATCTGTTCTCAGTGGGTCCCGATCCATCCTGTATGTGTTGTAAGGGGACACTAGTAATAAAGAATAGGACTCTTGGCATACTTGTCCCAACCATTGGCTGCAAATGGGTTTCTATTTCTAGTTAGTGACTACTAAATAGCCCGATATTGACAGCTGAAATGACTGTTAGACTGGAGTTTTATTTTATTTGAGCTAAGGAACGAAAGAGTAGTGTTGTGGTACAGCAGCTATGGATCCTAATGGACATGGAACACAGAGAAGGTGGAGAACTTGTGTCCACTTAAATAGATTGCACAGTTAGACCTGACGGTAGAGCTAGAAAGGACCTATTGATATTTTTTGGCAGGTTATTGGGAAAACTGCAGAATAACTATGGCAAGGAAGTGATTAAATAAATTAAACCACAAAAGGAAAAATGTGTGCCTTTTTGTGCCAGCCTATATGGAGAAAGTCCTTCCTATTGAGCCTTCCATTTAGAAGATGATCCTTTTTTTTTTTTTTTTCCCCCCCACTGGCTAGAAATTCAGGTCTTGTTGCAAGTCTTTGATTGGAAGCGTAGTGGAATAGTAGCACCAGTCGCAAGGTTATCAGCCAGCAGTGCTCACAGGAGCCCCGAGGCAGCCATCTGAGGGACTGAGAGGGAAGGGATTTTCACTAAATCTTGGCCCAATCGAAGGTTTGTGCTGATGTTCCTCAAGATTGTATTTTTAGCTCGTGTATTCATATGCTACAACTTCTCCTGTGCCTGACTGGTATCAGTAGAAAGATGCTTATCTCAGTTTTGCTTCTTTTTGGGTGTCTTCAAGAACAAGCTCTGTAAATTCTGTCACATTGTCCCCTCTTCAGACCTGGCTGTTTCAGCAGGAATGTCCCTCCTTGCTTGGATGCCGTAGTTCTTGTATCCTTATTCCCTTTCCATTCGGAGATCTATAAAGGGGTACTGAACACCAAGTCTTTGTGCATGAGTTGAAGAGCAACATTTGCACCAACTGTGGTAACCATGAGGTGACCTTGGCTATTACAGCCCAGCCTGCAATGTGCCAAATCCGTGTCTAGCAGGGACTAGAGGTTCCCGTGTTGTCTGTGCACCTGGCATATCTGCTAGGACTTGGCAATGTGAAGTTTCTCTCCCTAGAACATATGAGATTTTTTAGAAATCGTCTCAATTAATTAATCAACTCTTTTTTTCCTGCTGCCTAATGGCACATAATCCACAACAAATGTTCTAGCTCCATTTTTATCATACACAACATTTTCTTTTTCTTTGCGATAATGCTGGAAAAAGGAGCTGTGGAATTGGACCATATCTTTGAGCTTTTACTTATGCTTCCCAACACCCTTTCAGGCCTTCTTATGCAGCAAAGGAAAACAAAATATGAACCCAAATGAGCACCCAAAGGCACTGGAAATCTGAAGAAGAGCATGATCAATTTTTATGTCTGTTGTTTGCTTCATAACAGCCTGTACTGGGAGAACATCACATCAAGTGCTCTCACCAGGGAGTGTAAGCAGATCTGTTGTATTTGATCAAATGGAAGATTTGTTATCCATGGGTAATGTGGGAATTTTATTGATAGATGCCAGGCCCTTGAAAATAACTGCAAGTATGCAAAATTAGAAGTATATAGCATTAGAGGAAAAAAAAAAAGTGTGCGTGTGTGTGTGTATATATATATATTTCTTTACATCGTCCTCTGTGTGGAGGCTCCTACATGGGTGCTGGGTGATCTAGCATTGAATAAGTTCATCTCAGAGATGCTCTGTTGGCGCTTGGTCAAAAAGCAGTTGCTGATAGAGGTGGAAACAGCCCTCGGTTGTACCAGTTTGGACACGGAAGACACACACGGGCTGTTAACCTTGCTGATAATATCTTGACTAAACCAAGGAATGTCTTAGTTGTAATCTCCAGAGCTGCCATGTTCAGTAAGGAGTAGGGGTTGAAAGGAGCCTTCGGTTCTTCTTCTGCATAGGACTGAATTTTCCTACCTTTATGTAAAATTCTCCATATGGCTGTATAATGTCAGGTGGGCCCTAAATACTGAAGTCAGTAGTTTCTTGCTACAGCTTAATCGTCGCTTTCTCCGAATCCTGTTTTGCATGTCCTGTGCTGGAAGGAGAGCTCTGGAGGCCCCGCTGAAGTGCTGTGTCACAAGCTGTCCCACACAAATGGGACTGCCTGGAACGTCTGGGGCAGGGCCTTTCCAGAGCAGGTACCTGGATGATGAGCGTGGACATTCTCTGCTACCTGGTGAAAAAAGTGGGATCTTCTAAAACACCCAAATGACAGGATATGTTGTGTTAACTGCAACGTATCCTGAAAAATGAGGGTAATTAGAATCTCTTCGTGTTATTAAAAGCTTAATAACTTCTGATTCCTACAATCCAAGGAGCAGCGAGTCCTGCTGAGCTTAGAGAAGGGCCACGTGGCAAAGGAGAGCAGAGCAGGGGTGACAGCCCCTCTCCGTGCGGCGGAGCAGCGTGGAGAGGGTGCAGTGGGGTCTCAGCGTGGCACGGGCCGGCCCTGCAGCGCTCGTGCTGCTCCTGGCTCCTGTCCCTGACGGCGTCCCTGGGTCTTTGTTCAGTGACTTTGATCTTTGCCTTTGTTTCTCCTTCTCCCTTTGCCTTCAGATATTTCTCCCGTAGCACTTTGCATGTCTATCCTACTGTAATATATACAAAGATCCCTATTTATTGAAGACTTATGCTAAATCATTAAACGATGAAGTCAGACTCTTGAGAGAGGAAAGGAATCCTCCTCACCCTGATGGTTTTTCCCCAAGATTTGCGTTTCCCCTGTGTTCCCTCCTGCCCTGCCGCCCTTGCCTGGACTCCCTGGACTTGTCTGAAGTTTGTTGAAGATGTTTGGCTGAGAGTTTCCGGAGCTTTCCGCTTGGGCAGAGTGTGCCAACAACTGCAGTGTGGGATTGATTTTTAGCAGTCCCTGGGGACCCTTGGTGAAATCAGGGTAAGAATATCAGTGGGAGCACATTTAATGCAGTGCTTTTATTGCTTTTCTTGCATAAGCACTGGACTCCATAGGAAATGTAGGGGGGAAAACCCTGCTGCCTCCGACTGAAACAGCCCCCAAACAAACGGGGCCGAGGGCTGGTGTGCCACATGCATGATTTCAGGTCGGCAGCGGAGGTGACAGACCCCGTCTGAGGGGTTGTGTCCTGCTCGCCAGGTCCCTGGCAGCCACTTCCACGTGCGCGCGGTAGATGGTGCCCAACGAGCTAGTTAACGAAGCACTTTTGGCCGATGCACCTCTGCCATCGTCCTCCCGCCGTCCGCGGCCTAGCGTGCGGGCCTGAGGGGGCCAGGTGGGTGACAGAGTCCGTGTTGCCGCCGGCAGTGTCCCTGTGGGGCCCAGGGGGCTGGCGCTGCTGCCGGGGATGTCCCCGGGGCCGTCCCCCATGCCCGGCCTTGCACTGCGCGTGGGCCTTGCTGCTCTGGGGCTGCGCCCGTGGCGCTCCCATGGGTGGCTCGGCAAGGGGCCGTGCGGCTTCTGCAGCCGCGTTCCTCTCCCATCCCCACGGCACCGGCCTCTCCCACAAACCCTTCCCGGGATCCAGACGTGGGGATGAAGTGGGCGCTGGCTCCCCTGTTTGCTACCCGGCCTGCGCAGCTCACGTGGCCAACGCGGGCCCTTCGCGGCCTCCTGGGGCCGTCGCAGGCCTCTTCTCTGCCTGCAGAAATCCCAGCGCTTGGCTCTGTGTCTTATTTTAAATACTTCTAAAGTGTAGCTTGATGTCTAAATTTAGCATTTCCGAGACTTGGTTATTTGCTGTTTAATTAGAAATGAGCGAAGGGTAAAGCGGAGCCCGTGCGCTCACACGTGCTAAGCGGCAGCGTGAGGGCGACTGTGTGTCGGTACTGCTGAGCAGTCAGGTCTGTGGGGGCTCTAAGTGTGTGGGGTTTTTGTTTGTTTGTTTTTTGGGTTTTTTTTTGCATTTATTCAGAGCAAGTTTGGATCATAGCAAGACTTCCTTGGAATGACTTACCTGGTGCTTTTATGCGTTTTCCTGATGTGAAATTCCCTTGGAGAGCTCTGCCGGGCACGTGGTAGTTGTGTTCCTTGGGCTGGAGAAAGAAGAGCACTGTCTTCTCTGCAAATTGGATTTATAGCCAAGGAATTGAGAATTATTATTGTTATTCTTTATTCCTGGGGTTTTTGTCCCCTACTTCATAGATGTTTGCCTTATTTAAATAAAGGAAGCTGTAGACCTGTGCATGGTGCCCTTCATACCCTACTTAAAGGTGAGGGGTTTCCTAAATTCACTGGGCAGAGTGATCACACTGAGAGGGGTGGCCCCAGCTTGTCTGCAAAAGCACAGGCTGTTTTAAGGAATCATCTGTGTGAAAAAGACCCGAAATGCGAAATGAAAGGTGGTTTGTTTGTAGGGTCTCCCTTCCCAATGCGAAGATTCAAGAGCAAAAGGTGGTAAATATTTGAGGAAATGCTCAGCGTTGTGTGAAAGCAGAATTGTCCTGTTCTTACTATCGTGTACAGGGCATCCTTTCTAAGATAGAAAATATGATTTTAATACAAGTGACCAATTTCTGGCCCTTGCTAATTGTTTTATTTGTATATCTCCTTTATTTTGTTCGTACATCCCATTTTCCCACCTCCAGCGGTAGCTTGATGCCATGGCGGAACACTGGAAGGGCTGCTGTGTTCTGCAGCAGCGTCAGGACTGACGCCCTGACCAGGAAAGTGAGCTCAGGATGGCCAGGGGTGTTCTGTATCGCGGCAGGTTGCAGCGATGGGCGCCGGGGCGGCTGCCACGAGGAGGAGCCCCTGCGTGGAGCAGCTCAACCTTCCTCCGAAGGACTGAGGACACGGACAGGCTGCGCTGGTCGTCCTAGAGCTTACGGCAGAACTGCGAAGAGCTTCTTGCAGGAGGGATAAGAGTGAGCAAGTGTGAGCAGAGCAGCAAAGATGCTATTATAGTTTTGCACTTTTATTCCTGCTTGCAGATCTCCTCTAAATTAATTCTTCTTTGGTGCATGCAAGTAGAGAGCAGGTGTAGTGTTACCTAGTTGGCAAGGAGGATTTTTAAAACACTTTCTTTCTTTTTGGAAGTCTTGAGGGTTTTCCTGCTTTGTTGGCATTGCCTAAATCACTTCTGAAGGCAAAAAGATGGTTGGATTTCAGGAGGAGACAAAATTCTAAAGGGCTTTTGGAAATTGGTGAACTGGTTAGAAATTGCTGGGATGAAACTCAGGAAAGCCAAGTGCCACATACTGCATCTGTGGAGGGAAAAGAGAACAGAAATGTAGAATGGGGAAAGCAGTGCGGTTGCACAGCTGGTTGGTAGTTTTTAGCAGGTAGCAGGTGTGAATTGTGCTTGGAGCTGTTCCAAAAAATCCATGTGTTATTCGCCTCTGTATTGCATGCAAGACACCAATTCTGCTTTATGCTTATTTGGGGGGATGCTTGGTCTGTTTTGGGCATTATATTTCAAAAAGGTGGAAAACATGGAAGGAATTGTGACCCCTAAATCTAGGAAACCTGAAAGACGCAAATGACTTTTGGAAAGAAAGGGACTTGGTTCTGAGAGCGTCGGGTCTGGGTGGAGCAGGAGGGCGAGCGCTTCTGCTCCGCGTCTGCTGGGGGCAGAGGGAGTCGCTTCAGCTTGGAGCAAGAAAACGGTCAGCAGCTGAGAAACTGCAATTACACAGATGTGTGAGTGTCAGAGGCTGGTTTTGGGCAGTGTTGAGTCTAGAGGAAGGGTCTGTAGGAAAGGATTGGACAAGCAGCTGTCAGAGAAGGTGCAGATCTCCCGGATCCTGCCTTGGCGCAGAGCGCCGCCTGGGCTTGCAGCACCACTGTGAATATTAGGAATCCCTCTTGTCATTACCGTTTTTGCTTCCCATGGCAGCATGCTCTTTCCTTTTCCTTTAATTATGTTAAATAATTACTTTATGCATCTGTTTTGTTTCTTTCTGCAAGGACAGAACTGAAGCATATTGTTTGCTCTTTTGCAGTATTTGTTTTTGGTGATGGGCAAAAATGTGTTATTTCAACATGGGCAAAAGCCATCAGAATTTATTGTGCCAGGTTTGGAGATGGAACTTGAAACTTTTTGGAGCCGCATGGTTGAAATTTCCGCAGCGGCTGCTTCCTCTGCGCTCGTTTTGTCCCTCCCATTTGCTGGTGGAGGCTGAGCCGGGAGGGCAGGAATCTCCCTGGCTCCACCGCGAAGGGGAGACAAGTCTGCGGGAGCAGCGGAAAGGGAGCAAATTGGGACATGGAGCCTGCTGAGCCCCTCGTAGGAGGAGCAGCGTCCTCGGCTGGAGCCTCCCGGCCGTGACGGTGCCACGACACGGCGCCGCTTCCCGGCGGAGCTGAGCCCCGCTGCGCCCTGCATGAGGAAGAGGTGCTGTGGAAAGCGCAGTACGTACCGAAACGCACGGGCCGGGGGGCTTCAGCGCGCATGAGCAGCCCAGGCTTTGGCAGGGGCTCAGCTGTGCAGTCTGCGGGTGGGCGCTTTGCTCAGGGCAGGATGGGTGTGCAGGGGCCGTGGCAGCGACCAGGGAGAAGCAAATTCACAAATACCACGTTTCCGATGGCTCTTAAAGGAGGGGCTGAATAGGGGTTGCTTTAGTCCCACTAGGCCTGTGTATTTTGTAAATCAAGCATTTTTATGACATTTTGGAGTTGCATGTAGCGGTTATGTGAAACGTTGCAATGAAAATTAAGGGCCACAGAGGCTTTCAAGATTAAGGAAATAATAATACTAAAAGGACAATTTCACGTTAACACATGGAGCCCTCTAACTTTGTGGTTATTTTGTGTGTTAGTGCTTGCACTGCAGATGAGGAAAGCATAAAATATCTTGTGTCTTTGCTGTGTTTTAGATTTCCATCAAACCCGGCCAGGGAAGTTGCACTAGAAGTGAAACAGAAAGAATCAGCCTAACTTTTTGCCTCCTTTTCTTCTGCACAAAGTATTTGGAAGGTTGAAGTTGCAGGGACAGGTGTGTGTTTTAGAAGTCTCCCGTGTTTTTTTAGAAGTCTCCCGTGTGTTTTAGAGTATCCCGTGTTTTTTAGCACAGATGCTCCATGCACTGAAGAGGAGAACGTTTTTCACCTGGGGCCTTTCGTTCACCATTTTCATGGGTTCTTTCCCCAAATCCTTCCCTCTGACTCCCCTCAGTCAGCACGGAGCATCCCACACCTCTCACAGCCTTTTTTTGTCACGTATTCACCGATTTCTTTGCTACTGTTCAGCAAAACTAACCTCATTCCTGTTGTTTTGAGTGTCATATGCTTTATAAATAGCCACATAAGAGGTGAAAATAATTTGCCTGTTTCTCATAGAAAGGAAACCAGCAGAGATTTCCTCCTGCCCCGAGCTGTGCAGCAGGTTGTGCTTCCCAGGTACCTGCTGCAGATCCAGGGGCCAAGGCTCAGTCGCTCCTGGCTCCCAGGGCAGTGAGTTAAATTCCTTGATCAATCTGCACTTTCTTGTTAAGTAGGGGACTTTAGGACTAATTTTTCACGTGTGAGAGGAGGCGAAGCCTTTGGTGGAAGAGGTGTAAAGAGTCATGAGCGTTAGGTGGACTGAAAGGGGCTTAGTGCTTATTTCGATGGTTGCTTCTTGCAGTTACGTCTGGGGCAAGCTAGCTAGAGGGCTTGCTTGGAAAACCTTTGCGCGTGGCGTGGAGGCTTCCAGCTTTCCTGCTGCCGGCTCCAAGCTCCTCGTTGCACGGATTACGGAGCCGAGCGGTGGCGGGACGCGCGGTCGGTGCCTGCGTGTCCCTAAACGCTGAGGCGAAGGGTCCGGTTTTCAGGGACGTCGGGGATTTGCAGCAGCTCGGATCTGATGGGGGAAATGGAGGCGCCCGTTTGGAGCCGCGTGTCGGCGAGGCCTTTCCCTCGCCCTGCGCACGGCTGCTCGCGCGGTGTTTGTTTGTGGTGTCCCCTTGCCAACCTTCCTGCTCACCCTGACCCTAATTGCAGAGAGAAATGAGAGGTGAAGCCTCCGTGTGCGAGTGCCTGGCCAGCACCTCCGTCCCCTGCCCGTGGTGTGAGAGCTCCTTTTCCCAAATCCTCCATCCTTTTCCCACCTAGATCACCCTGAAAGTCCCTCTCTGTTTTTATGCCCATCCCCAGAGGATGGGGGTGGCTTTAAAAGACCTCACGGGTCCACCTGTGGTTGCCCAAATCGGAGCCCGTCGCTTACGGGCCTGAGGTGCAAGAGCAGCTTTGCTGCTGCTGCCGCGGATGTCCCAGGCTCTGATTCATGCAGCATTTTTTCTCCTCTGGAGCTGCCAGTTCCCCCAAGAGCAGGGAAACCCTAAAGGCTGGGAAAGGCCGTGGCGGAGGGGTGAGAGCCCAGGGACGTGACAAGGGCATGTGGTGCTGGGGGGAAACCTTGGGGTTACCACGGTGCCCTGAGACGTGGCTGTGCAAGGAAAACCCTGCATGCTCGAGTTTCCTGGAGAAAGGCAGGAAATTCCCATGCATCTTCTAAGTGAGCATCCTCAAAATAACCCCCTCCCTCGGCAATATTTAAAGGGACAATCGTCCAAATCCCGGTGTCTCCCCCGGGAAGCAGCATCCCTCCCGCTTCCAGCCCCCGTGCCCCAGGGGAGCCAGGGCTCCGTGTCGCCTCTCCCGCCAGCTCGCGGCGGGGCTCTTCCTTTTCCCGCCGCCTTTCCCGGGAGCCGCCGGCGCCTCCCGGCAGCGCGCGGGTTAAGGGCCGCCCGGGCCGGCGGGGACACTGCTGCATGCCGGTACCGAGGCCGGGTGCTGCGAGCGCTGCTCCGCTTAGCAGCACGGGGCGAGGATTTGCAAGGGGAAACGGGGACCTGTAAGTGCGGCGCCGCAGCCCGGGTGCTGAACGAGGAATTTTTTTCTCTCTTTTTCTTTTTTTTTCCCCTTTTTTTTCCCCTGCTGCGTCCCCGTAGCCATGCAGCGCTCAGCCGCCCGGCCGCGGGCATGAAGGGTCGGGGCTGCTGGGAGGCGGCGTCCGCTCGCTCCTTCTGCAACGCCGGCTGCCTGAGCAAAGTGAGGACGGGTCAGTGGCCTCGCGGCCTCGCGGCGCGCGGCGAGGGTGAGGGGCTGCCGCCCGCAGGCCTCTGCCCCCGGCGCTTCCACATGAAGCCCCTGCGGAAGCCCCGGTGCTCCGGAGCCGGCCGAGGAGCCGGGGAGGAGGCGGCTCTGCATGACGGCCCCGCGCGGGGTCCCTGACTGCTCCCCCGGGCGCTCTGGGGGCACCTTCCAATTTGCCCCGTGTTGGAAAAAACGCGAGAGAGCGGCCACGCTGTGACGTGCGCTCCGGAGCCGAGAGGGTTAAGTTTTACGGTGTTTCCTCCTTTAGCATTTGGGAGCCCTTTCTGTATCCAAAACGCTTGTTTTGCTCAGCCTGGGTGGCAGTCTCTTTTGGACTGTTACCCGCTTTCGGGCAGTCCGTGTTCTTATTTCCTTGCAAAACTGCTGAATTAAGGTGAGGCGCGAGGGCTGCCCGGCTGGTGCTTTAAGGCCCCCCCGGCCCTGCCGTGTCCTGGCACGTGGAGCGGAGCCGTCCCCGGCTCCACGTGTAACAAGTATCCGCGGCGCGAACGCGGCGACCGGGCTTGCCGGGCAGCGGGCACCTCCTTGTATCCCTCGCTGGGTTGTTCCAGGAATTGCCTGCTATAAGGAAACCCTGCCAGGAGCTCCGCGCTCGCTCCGGGTGCGGGAGCGCTGTGATTTACAGGGCAATTGATCCTCTGCCCAAATCGGCACCGACTGGGGACAGAAATCCCTGCTTAGGAACGCTGCTGGAAAACTGAGCAGCTGGTTCCTATTTTGGGGTCTGATCCTGTGATTTGGGGAATGAGGGTGGATTTTACTGCTGGCCGTGGTGCCGGAGGGGTCTCTGTGGCCGGGAACGGGCATCGAGGACGAGGCCCGCCTGCACGTCCCCGGCGGCCCCACGTGGTTGTTGCTCTTCTGGTTCTGTTTGGGGTAATTCAGTAGGTTCAAAGAAGGGCAAGTCAAAGGTGGTGCAAGGACTCATTAGACACCAACCTGCTGGCTCTTTCGGCGTGGCATGCATCTCCCCTAGCTTTAGCCATCTAAAATGTGAGAGTTTGGGCCCAGTCTAGTGACCCAAAGTTTTCTGTGTTGTCAGTAAAGAGGAACGGGCATCTCTGGAGAGCTTCTTCCTCAGGCGGGTGCTGCAGGTCGGCAGACACCTGAACGTGAGAATTGCCTTGAACTTGTCGTTTTGGGGCAGCCAAAGCCGGCTGAGGTGAGCGGCCTCGCCGCCTTTTGCGATACGAGTGCTTCAATTCCCCAGCCCGCTCACGGCGTCTCCAGTGCTGCTTCATTTTGCACCCTGCGTGGTGCGGGATCGTGTGCGCAGAGCCCTGCGCCAGCAGCAGCCCCTGCTCGATGCGGTCCTGCGCGTGGACGTGTCTCTCGTACTCCCAAGCGTGCGATCACAGAAAGTTATTTCATCTTCATGTCATTTCCCTTCGAGCAAAAGGCAAGGCAAGGGGAAATGCAAATAGGTCAAACCAAAATTCAAGCAACTCGGGATTTACAGGCGGCTTCAGACAGATGAGGAGCTTTTCTACCCAATCCAGATTGCTCACTTTCCTCTGGTTTTCTTCCCAAGCTGTTTCTATAGCTAGATGACATAAGGATATATGTGTAAGCATGGGGCTGCACATGCACGCACAGCAGCTTATGTAACCAGGCTTCACAGGAGAACAGAACGCCCTGAAGCAGAATTTTCCTTAGGGTTTTCCCTGTGCCGCTTCCCCATAACTCCCGCCCAGACACTGAAGTGTCCAGTGGCCCTTTTCCACCCGGTGCCTCGCATGGGGCCGTGCGGGTGCATTTCTGCATTTATTTTTCCCCTGGGCACTCGGCACAGGGCAATCGTGGCAGCGCACACGTGAAAACCGCGTTGTGTGTGCACAAAACAGCCTCGAGATTCCGAATAGCTTCTGATTTCCTTCCTTAGCCTTTCCTGTGCTGCTCTCATGAGACTGGGCAGCGGAAAGGCTTCCTGCTGGGAAGAAGATGCCCAAAATGGGAGCGCGGCTCTTCCTCCCGTGCTTGTGAATATTGGGCTTGTCCTCAGATTCCCTTTGATGCCTCTTGTGTGTGTGTTTTTTTTTTTTTTTTTAATCAGAAAAATCAGCTGAAAAATTGGGAGCTCATTAGCTTTTAAAATCAATTTACTGTAAAACCTAATGTACGAACTTGCCAGTAAAAGGGAGTCTGGCAAGTGTGCTACCTTTTGAAAATCCAATGCCTCTTCCAGAAGTGGAAATATTTTCTAGTGATGCCTTGCTGTTCATTTGAAAGTCCCTGTGCTGTGATAATTTGGAGGGTGATAATTTCCCCCAAAATTTGGACTTAAGCCCACCAGAAGAAAAAATGCTTGCAAAATATTTAAGATCTTAACAAGGAGCCCGGGATGGCTGGCCCAGCCTTCTTGCTCTGCGGGAGATTTCTTTCAAGCAAACACGGCCTCTCTGGAGCTTGGGCTTCATTTTATTTGTGTGTGTGCACGCGCTTGTACGGCGAAGCTGCTGTGCAGACCCTGCGGATGAGGCAGAAAAAGGGGCAAATGGAAGTAGGATGTTCTGTAGCCTAATGTGTTTGTGCACCGGATCACACAGAATCACAGAATGGCTGAGGTTGGAAGGGACCTCTGGAGATCAGCTAGTCCCACCATCCAGTTCCATTAAAGCTGATGGGAACTTTTGGCATCTTTTGGCTTCGGGAGTGCCGCCTGGGGCCAAATTAAGGTAGAAAACCCAAGACGTTGAAATCTCTCCTGGTAGAAAGTGGGGCATCTTACTGTGCGCTGTGATGAGCAGGTTTTGGTTGCCCACCATAGCCTGCGGGCTGCTGTCCACAGCAGTTAGCGAGAACGCGGTGCCCAGGCTGCCTGTGCTTTGCAAGGGCAGCAGGGAGCCCATGAAGACCCTTCACCTCCCTCCTGTTTATTGTGTTTGAGAGCCTCCAAGCTCTGCGCAGCAGAATCACTCCATGCGATCCCCTCCGCGTCCAGGGAAGCTTCCACGCATCTGCCAGGTCCGTTCGGAGCGCTCGGTGGCAAGGGCAGTAGTAAGGCCTGGGTTTCCTACCGAGGCTCCTGCTCTGAAATATCGGCACGTGCGGTTTGTCACTCAGGTGTGTCGCCAGCGCGGGTGGCCGCCTCCTGCTGGGGATGGAAACCCCGGGCTGCGCCGGGCGGGGGCTCCTGTGTGCGCTGGGCTTGTGGGTGACCCAGTGTCTGTGTGTGCGAGTGGTTTCCAATGGGGCCATCGAACAGGCAGCGGGACGAATGCTTTGGTAGAGCTGCCTCGTGGGTGGTGTTTGTTTTGTGCCCTGGTGAGGCTTTAATCAAGTGGATCTCTTGGGCTCATGCAGAGATCGAGTCGCTGGGAAAAGCTGCTGATTTCTAGCCTGCTTTCTGAATGCTGAAGCACTCATTCCACCTCTTCCCAAATTTACTTAGAAATCTTCCCGGAGGGCTGTTCTGGGATGTTCGTGACCCTTCCTTCCTTGGTGTGGCCAGTGCCAAAGAGCACGGAGCCAAGGCCGGGCTTCAGCATCCCCTTGCATCCCTGGGAGCTCCCTGCCTCTCTCTTCTCTCATCCTGATACCGCTGCGTTTGGGAGCCTATCTCCATGCAGGGCGACCCACCGGGATGCGGAGGCAGCCAGGATGATAAAATCCCCTGGCTCCCCGGTGCCCTGGTTCTTGCGTTAGTGGCCCCGGCCGAGTGCTCCCCTCGAGCCCCAGCTGTGGAGCTCCTCTTGCTGCAGACGCCACTTCAGCAGCGCTCTCCATGTCCTTGCATGGTCTCGCTGCTGTCACCTTCCATTTGCTTTGACTTGTCACGCTCGGCACGTGCTTTCCCTCTTGCCTCCGTCCCCCTCCGCGCTCGGGCGCTGGAAGTGCCCCAGCTGTCCTCGTGGTAGAGGAGCAGTGCCCTGGGGCCCTGCCGCATCCCCGCGGGGCCGTGCGTCGCCGCCGGCCCTCCCGCCCGGCCGGGCTGCTGGAGGAGCCGGACGGCTCCGCTCCAGGTGGGCTTCATCCACGAGCTCCTGCTGCTCCCTCCACGGAGGGTCTGCACAGGCCGCCCGGCGCTCCCGGGTTCCCTGTCGTTTGTGTCTCACAGGTTGTTCTCACCCGTGGCTCTCAGCGGGGCGCTGGCATCTGCTCCCCCTGGGCACCGGAGCTCGGGGTTGAAGAGCCCTGGGCACTTTGGAGCTCTGCTTAGCAAAACCACACACGATGGCTGCGGCCTTGGAGGGGTTTCCTATGCAGGTACCCTCCGTCCTGTAGCTTAAAGGAGCTGTGTGCGGGCGCCAGTGCCGCACAGAGCCGGGGCTCAATGTGAAGGGAGACGCTCTGCTCCTCCACAGAGATAATTGGCTACCAGTGCTGTGAACACAGGCTCGTTTGCTGGACCTTAAACACAGAGGAGAGGAATTGGGGAGGAAGGGGCCGTCTTGACGGCTGCTGGCATCCTAAGGGAGCAGAGACGCGTTTTGAACAGGAAGGGGCTGCCGCCTTCTCCTGAGCCCCATCCTCAGCCCAGCCTGTGGGGGCCTGCTGGGGCAAGAGGCAATTTCAGGGCTAAGTTGCTGCTTTGCCGGGTGTCTTGCAGCAGGGCATCCACGGCAGCTATAGTGGGTAGCCACAGAGTGAACAGATCTCAACGAGCCTCCAGAGAGAGTCCGTGCCCGTCTGGCTTCCTTGTCCTTGGAGCAGCTTTCAGCAAGGACGTGTGTCTCGTTGTCCCTGCTGGGCTCGCGGCTCATGACGGGTTCAGAGGGGTCTTCCCCTTTGCTCGTCCTGCAGCAAAGCAGCCTGGCCAGAGGAGGAGCCTCGCAAAGCTCTGAGCAGCTTCTGTGCATGGAGGTGGATGAAGTCCTGGACTCCCCAGCCCAGCATGCTCGTCTAGACCATCCTCAGGGAAAAATAAAAAGCAGGCTGTGGGATCCCTGAAGTTACAAAGTCGAACACGGGCGCCAGGCTGTCCCTAGGAAGGAGCTGTCACGATGGAGGCTATATAGGTGCCCCCCGCAGCGGTCGCCCCTCGATGCTGCTGTGGCTGCGTCCCATCGCCCGTCGCAGCAGGGCAGTGACATGGCGGCCGTGCCAGGCTGCGGCCGTGGCTCTGCTGGCCCCGCGGCCGGTGCTGGTCCGGATGGCCATTGTGGCGCCTGCCCGCAGCAGGGGCTGTCCCATGTTGCCACTCAGGCACCGCGGCCACGGCTGCAGCACGCGGAAGGCCGGCGGGGCCGGGGGACCAGGGTCACCGAACGCTTCTCCGTGAGCAGCGGCGGCTCCGTGCGGCTGCGTCGTGCTGCCTCGCGGGCACCGCTGCGGCCCTGGTAGCAGCGCGTGAGGAGGAGAGGAGCTCCAAGGTTATCTGTGCCTTTGGGCAACGACGGGGAACAGCAACCATGTCCCGTCTCTTTGGTGCGGGGCTGGAGAGGTCCCTCCAGCAAAAGGAGCCGCTGGCCACGTCCTTGCAAGCAGCTGCTCTGGTTGCAGGCACGTCCTTTGGAGCAGAGGAGGAAGGGCTGGCTTGGAAACTGCTGCGGCGGCAGTGACGCCGGCAGCGTCCTTGGGGTGACTCCGGGGCGGGTTGCCAGGTGTTTGGAGAGCACCCAGGAAGGCAGCTGTGCTCGTGGAGCGGCCAGCACGGGCGCTGGAGGGTGGCAGCTTGCGGGGCTAGAGGCTGTCCCTGTGGCCGGCTGTGTTGGTGATTGAACACGTTTGATCTCCGTGCTCCTGCTCCTACCTGTGCCAAGCTGGAAGGGGCCGCAGGGTCACAGGGATGAAGAGCACAGGGACATGGAGCTGCCAACTGGCTCTGAGTTACCAGAGACTGAAATGAGAAGCTGCTGGGAATTGGGCATCACATCTCAGGCCTCGGGTGGGGACAGTCCCTGCTCTTCAGTTTAAGCTAAAAACCTGAGGAGCTCTGGTTTGAGTTAAAAGCTGAGGGACGGGGAGGTTTTCGTTGTGTTTGCTCTTTGTTTTGCACGTTCGTGTTGCTGCTCTTTGGAGGCAGCGCGCTCCAGCTGCCCGTCGCTGCAGACCTGTCTGCACCGCTCTGCGGGCTCCCGGCACCCGTCCTTGTCACGGCCCCCCGTCTCTGTCCCCCGCTTGTTAAATCCAGAGCTCCTTGGGGGGAGGTTTCCGCACGTCGTGTCGGTTTGTTAGTCCTTGAGAGCACGAGCTCACCTTGTGCCTCATCTGGGGGCTGCTGCTGTCTTCTAGCCCGCGGTTCTGCTGCTGCCCTGGAGCAGCTCCGGAGGTTCCTGCTGCTCCTTGAGCTGCCTCTTGCTGACCCCATGGATCTCGCAGCTGTGGGATGTCAGGGGCCATGGCTGGAATTGCGCTCCGGGAGGCAGGAGAGGGCTGAAAAGAGCTGGAGCATCCACGTGGTGGCAGCCTGTGGTGACAGCGGCTGGCGTGGAGCATGAAAGCCCGGCACGGCCGTGGGGCTGGAGGAGGGCGAGAGGCTGAGGCCGGGTTTTCCTCTGGTGCCTTGCGGGCCTGGGGAGCACGATGGTGCTGCGGGGACGCCCCGGGGACAGCGTCCATCACGAGCGGGTGCCAGAAGCGCGGGCGCTAATGAGCAGGGCCAAAGTAATTAGTGTTTAAACTGCTTGAACGTCTCAGTGAGCCCTGGCGGTGATGGGCCTATCTGTCACCGAGCCTGAGCGATTACGTTACCTTCCATTACAGGAAATGAGCCGTGAGGGCTGTTTGCCCAGCGACGAGCTCCTTCGGGGCACCGTGACGCCCCGGCGTGCTCTGGCACCTTGGGAAAGCCCCTGGCTGCCCAGCGAGCAGGGAGAAGAAAGGGAAAGGCCCGAAAGAGGGGAAAACAAAGAGGGGAAGAGGAGGCCCTTCCTCTGAGCGCTGCTGCTCCCTGCGCTTTGCGGTGAGCTCCCGTGGGGTCGGGCCTGGCGCGCTCGGCTTGGACACGAGCTGCTTGCAGAGTGGAACAGCCCCCGATGAGGGGATCTGCAGCTTCACTGCCCACGGGAATTACGGGGCCTGGAGTGGGGCTCGTAAAGGGCAGCTTTTAATTAATGGCCACATAAGTATGTATCAAGTGAGATATGCATTAAGTATTAATACATATTTTGTTGTGCGTAATAATACGTATTTTGTGTTCGTCCTACTTTCCCTTGAAGAGAAGATGCCGCTGACTGCAGAAACCTGAGCAGCCATCGTTAGTCTGGCTCGTACGTGTGCAGTGCAATAGGAGAACTGCACGAAGGGTGCTGACACGAGCTGCCCTTGAGCGCCCAGCACTGGGATGTGCCGTACGGGCTCACTGCCAGTTAGGGAAATCTCTTGTTGTTAGGTGAAATTCAAAGGTCTGCTGAGGCCGGGCTTCACCTTCGTGCACTTCTAGACTAACTTCCAGTTGAGACCTCCAGAAGGTCTCCCCCAGCACGCCCTGAACGCCCAGTGCTCAAGAAGAGGTTAAGGCTGTGTTTGCCAGGGCTTTCCCTTGCACGCTGGTGAGTAGTGAAAGGAACAGGGCTTAGAGCCGAAGGCAGAAGCGGTGCTGGGAGGGTGCAGGCTGGTCGGGCTGCCCGTGGCCTCCTCTGTCCCTCTGCACCGCACGGCTCCCGGGTACGTGTTGGGCTCGGAGGCCGCCCGCTTGCTGAGCCTCCCCGCACTTCCACTGGCGTGTGCTGACCTTTGTGGAACTGGATGCAGACGTGTAACCCACACCCGCCGCGATCCCCTGACCCGCGGTAAGCCGAGCCCGGGCGCGCTCAGCTGCGCGTCAGCGTTACCGTGTCCATGTGCTGTCGGGCGGCCTCCCCGAAGCCTCGCTGCTCTTCACCCGGGGTTAGCAGCGCTCAGAAACGCGCAGGGACGTGGCCTGGTGCCCTCCCGCCGCGGCTGCCGTTCCATGGGGACGGTGGCGTCTCCGCTCCTGGCCTTCTCGGCCCTGCTCCTCTTCCTCGCCGCGCTCCGGATCGCCGCTCCCCCTCCCTGGAACAAGGGACCTTTGCCATTTTGTTCTGGCTCCTGAGGTTTAATTGCAAGAGAGAGGGAACATCCTATGGAAATCTCTGCCTGCTTTCCAAGAAAGGAGGAGAAGGCTCGGGACACCTTGCATTTCCCAGCTGACAGGACTATTCCAGTGAAAGACTCTGGGTTAAAAATATGTAGAGATATATAAATGTGTATGTGTTTATATGTATCTATATAAAATCCCAGGCCAGGCTCTTCTGTGGTGAGCTCCGTGGGCACTATCAGAGCTGCTCCAAGGGCAGCATTAGCCTGTTGGTGGCACGGCAGCCCGCTGGGAGCGGGAGCTGGCGCTTCCCAGCACCGTGCGGCACCCTCGCGCCGGCAGCGCTCCCTCGGCCTCGTGTACTGGGGAAGGGAGTCCAGGCTGTCGACACGCTGGTGAAATTGTAGATGCACCCGAGGCTGGAAAAATATTTAAACAGGATTAAAAATGTATGGTTGGTGACGCACTCAGGAGGCTATCCAAGGCCGTGGATGGTTTTACGGAGCCGCGTGCCGGTGCTCTTGCTGCTGTGTGTGGAAGAAGAGGGCCCAGATGTCCATGCTGGGGTGAGCGGCTCCCTGCATCCCGGGGCTGCCACAGCCCCTTATTTTTATATATATATAAAAAAAAAGCCCTAAGGTGATTGTGTTGGCCTGGAAAGCACCTGTGTGCCATTACCTTTCCCTAAGGAGCTGCCAAGCTCTATCACCTCTTCTCTTTTGGAGCTGAGGAGCTGGGCAAATTGGTATTAGTCACTCGATGCTAAAGGTCTGAGCAAGTAAGTGGACAGACATAATTAAAAAACACTGAGGCTCGCACATTTTTTTCATGCACTTTATTCCTCTGTTAGATGAGAGCAAATAACTTTTAATTATTTATGACAACAGTTCTGTCTGTGTGTCTAAATATTCTCCGTCCTGATGGAGATAATACTGAAGCCTTGGGTAATATTAATGCTCCCTGCGGAGTTGTCGGGTGTTGCCTGTTGGCTGTGAGCTCTGAGTTTGCGTACGGATTAGAGGAGAGGTGGTTTAGGAGAGCGCAGATTAGGGATGTTCATCTGGGCGCGGATCCTGCTGGCCCTGGAGGCTGAGCGCAGGTCTTGGCCGTTTCCCCTTTGCTGACAGGGATTAAGGACAGAGGCAGACGCTTCCACGAGCAGTTTTGGCGGGGCTGGTAGAGCCAGTAATGAGCCCTCCCGCTGCCCTGCTCCCCCGTGCAGAGGTGCGGAGCGGTGCTGGGAGCGACGTGGAGCTCCCCAAGGGGCAGCTCCCCAGCGGCTCCTCGGCCGCGCGCACAAGGTAAGACGGGAGCTCTCCTCCCTGCTTCCACAAGCCCTTCCTAGACGTGTCCCTTCCCAGGGCACTAACGGGGCTGCAGGAAGAGCTCCTTGCTACCCCGTGCGTGGCTGTGTGGAGGTTTCCCTGTCCGTGTGTCTTTCTGCCTCTTGAACCGTCAACTCCATAGAAAGAGCTGAAGAACGTGAAGTCCGAAACAGAACCGGCAGTGGCCGGCACGCGATGAGATCAGCTCCGTCTGGTGCAAGCTCCTGGTTCTCCGGCTGCGTCTGACACTCACAGCAGGAATTTGACTCCTGGCTTGACTTCTGCACTGCTGAGTGCAGGCGTTGCCAGAGCCATGGATCTGCAGTCCATCCGCTGAGGAATTTAGAAGATCGAGCTGCACTTCCAAGGGATAATGTAAGCGTTATGGACACTCTCCTGTAGTAGAGCTTGCATTGAAAGGGGAGCTGGTCACCAGACGTGAGCTGGGGACTTGCTCTGCGTTGTGGCCATCGTCACCTCTTACATGAAAATCCGCGGGGAACATTTGGAAGCTCCTGCCTGGGCTCAGTGAACTCTTCATCGGCTATGAATGAAGTTCTGGTGTGAAACCTGCAGTGCTGAACGTGCAAAGAGGGCTGGGTTCTCTCTGCAGACCAGACATCCTGGGGGAAGTGGGTGTTTTTCTGGGATTTGAGTCCCTTGGGAAGGGGAGCTGGGAAGATTATGGAGGTTCTGGTTAACAGAGCCCCCCCTGTTAGGGCAGGATTTCTGTTGTCCCTTTTCCTACGGGACTGCTCTGGAAACGCACGGGTCCCCTCGCAGCCTGGATGTGCCGCTCGGCCCCGGCCCCGAGCGCGGGGAGGGCAGAGCCAGCGTCCACGCGAGGGCTGCGGGGGGACAGGCTGCGTCTCCCCCTCCATCACCCGGCCTCACGCAGCTTCATCAGGCTGTTTATTAATTTATTTATTCAGATGTGCTGTGTGAGCTGCTAATTGCCCAATAATGACCGGTTATTTCCCTATAATCGCACCTTCAGGGCAGGTTTTTTGTCACTGTTATCCCTGACTCTCCCTTGGGCTCGTGAAGTTCCTTGGCTCTGTGCGGCGCAGCCAGCTTCGACTCCTTGCTGTTTTACCACTTGTATCTGCTGGACTCACTCCCAGCTCCGACTGTATTCCCGGGCAGGTCTGTGCCCTGCGCCTCTACTTTAACAGGTTTGTGCTCTGGCTTGATATTTGTCTTGGTACCTGCCAAGCTTTTTATTCCTCTGGAACTGGAGAGCAGGAAGACTGTAGTCTAAAAACGCATCAAAAAAGTCCCTCCAATTTCTCCAAAAGGCAGCAAGTAGAAATCTCGTGGTGAAGGAAGCCCTGCTGCTGCTTCCTCTTGAGGAGGATTTGGGGAAGGTTTAAAAGTGTTTCCTTCTAAAGATGTGCAGCACCGGGCTGATGCCGTCCCGTGCCTCATCCCTTACGCACGGGCTCGCCGGAGTTGACACAGAATTCCCGTTAGGCTCCGCAGGGTTCTGCTTTGGCTGGGGCCGAGGTGCTGAGCTTGCCTGGCGGAGCTTGCTGCTTTTGGCAGGTTTGTTTCCTGTCTGTTTTCTAGCCTTTGATTTTTCCACTCTTAAGCGATAAAATCCCCGGGCACGAGGAAGCCTTGAGAGGCTGCCGAGTGCAGCCGTCTGCCCCAGGGCAGGAGCAGCTCCCTGCAAACCGTTCCCGACACGTTTGCTGCTCCTGTCCCCCGAGGTGGCTGTGGTCTCTGTCGGAGCCTCGTGAAGGCCTCGCTAGCCCTGGGAGGGGAGCGTTGTTCCCAATACCCCGTGTTGCTGCTACAGTTCTGAGTTTGTGGTTTCTTGTCCACGTGGAGAGCAGATGATGCCCTTCTTGTTAGCATCTTGATTTTATTTATTTATTTTATTTATTTATTTATTTATTTTATCCCGCTGTCTCCAGAGTGTTTTATCCCATCCTTTCATTGGCTCCCTCCCTGATGGATGTGTTTCCTCCCACATATCGGTCTCATGGACTCTTCCATGGACTCTTTTTGTGGTGCCCATGTGTCTTCCGAGTTCAGTTCCCCAAACTGCGCATAGGCTCTTGGATATTTATCAGTAGTGACATCATATATCTTAGACATGACTGTTCTATTCATGTAGCTATTTATTTGCTTTTAAGTGCACTTAGAAATCCATTTTAATTAATACTGTATTTGTACTAATCTAGAATCATTTGATCCTTTTCTGCCAGGCTGGGGTAGGCTGATTTGTATCTAGGTTTTTTGTGTCCTGCATTTCAGACTCCATTTTTCCAGTTTGTCCATATTCTTTGGATTTTAAACCCTGTCCTTGGGTCTGTTTCAGCGGGTTTGGGTGTCTGTGGGGCTGTAGGAGTTGGTTGGGTTTGTTGTGTAGGTGACTGGGCAAGCAGACAGGCCCGTGGGCTCGGAGGAGGAGGATGGCTGCAGTCTAGACCAAGGGCAGCAGCCGCCGCTGGGGCTCGTTGACAATTTGCATCATCACTTCCTAATTACAGGAATGAAATGTTCAACAGCTGGACTGGGTGCGTTGTGCTTTCCCAGGCTTTGCTCTTCAGAGGGCCCCAAGTCCTTTACAGGCATTAAGAGCCTGGGCTACCAGGCTGTGATACTTTAATAAGCATTTCCCCAAACAAGAAAATGTAAAGTGGGCCAGAGTTCAGGCCTGGTGCCACTTCAGTGGTATCTGGGCCCTTAGAGCAAGGCTGGTTTGTGCCAAAAGCAATTTGGGAGGTTAGATCACCTAATGGGAACCTACTGGCAAGCTCCCTGCTGGAACCTGCATGACCCGTGCCAAAAAGGCACAAGTATCCTGTGCCTCCCCAGTGAATTCTGAAAAGGCAAAATCGAATAAATAAAAAGCAGTTCCACTTGTGCAGTGGGTTTTGCTCTGTAGTTTCCTCGATGTCCCTGCCTTAGGCAGCCTCGAACGGAGCGTTCCCTCGTTGGGAAATGTGTCCCCCCAGCACAGAAGTGCCAGGAGCAGCAGGGACAGCGCAGGGTCGCTCAGAGCAGATCAGGACCTGCTGATGGCTCCGTTTGGCCTCCTTGTTTACAGTGACTTCTGCTGTCTCCGGGGAATCGGCAGCCTCTGGCCTTCCAAGGAGATGTTTTCCTGCGTGCTCCCCTCCTGCTCAGCCTCCTTACCTTGCGGTTGGGGTCCTGTCTCCATTAGTTTCTGCATGTTCTCTGCTGTTACAGTGTGGCTTTGCCAGCTGCTTTACTTGTAAACAGTCATTTCTCAAGGCCGAGACTGACCTCAGCTGCTTTTTATCCTTCTGAGCTTTTATTCCTAGTCTTTGCGCCCTCCTCTCACCGTGGAGCTTGCTGAGAGCAAAGGGCCACGATGGATGGATGGAGCGGCCCTTCTGCTCGGCTCCGCTGCAGCCACCTGCACCCGAGTGCGGGAGAAGGCCGAGTTACGGAGTCCAGGAGATACCACTGACAGCTTTGCTACGTCCAAAGCACGGGAGAGGTTCCTCACCTTCCCGATGGCAGCACGGCGTGCAGGAAGGGGGTTCCTCCAAGCTATGACCCAAACACAGGCTCCACAAGTAGGTTAAGCCCGTGTGCCTGTGGTACCTATTTTACATATTCACGTTCCTCCTCGTTTTCGACCAGATATTCTGATATGTTAGTATATAGGCATCTGAGTGCTTATGCAAATGTTTCTCATTTGCATATATATTAAACTAACCCCTTTATTACAGCTTTAGACCTGATTATGATCTAAGGTCAATTATTTCAGGTGACCAAATTTCATTTAACTTAGAGCTGTGGAGTAATTTGGGTGGGGAGGGCTCTGTGGACATCTGAGGTCCAACCTCTTGTGCAACCCAGGGCCGACTGAGATGGGGTTGCTCAGCTCCTTGACCTCAGTTTCTGCAACGTGCACACATTTCGCTTCTCACTGCAATTCGGGGCATTTCAGGCAAATCCGATGGGCTGCTGTGGTGGGAACACGGCTCTCTGCACCCTAGAGAGCCCTGTCATGGGGCCTTGGGCTGGCCCAGGATGGGGTCCCTGTGCCCTCGACTCACTCATGCTACTTACTTCTCTGGAATGAGGCTTTGGGAAATGTCCAAGCTGAACAGCAAGGGAATATTTCCTATTTTTAGGCCTCCATTTGCTCGAACAGCTGCCCAGTTACATTAGCAGTAGAAGAAATACCCTTGCCAGGTTGGAGTTAATTGTTAAGTGATCATCAAAATTTGCAGTGATTTATGGTGATTATTCGTGATGCTATTTTGGTGATTTAATTTCCAGCCTAATTCTTTACACCCCAAACTGCTCTGGCTGCGCTCGCGGATGCTCTGAGAACATACCCATCCTTTGGCTGCCAGGCTGGACTATTAAATATAGCTACCAGCTCCCATTTAGTATTCATAGCTGTGAGAAGCGATGGAAGCAGATGTGTCCTCTAGCGCCAGCACAGGAACTGCTGCAGCTGAGAGATGAGCAGTGATCGATGCTGCCGCGACGCAGAGACCAGCCCCGCTGGGGACGGGTGTCGAGGGACCCCGGGAGGCCCCTGGGTGGCCTCGCTTGGTGCCAGCCTTTGGGACTGGCCTCCCTGGGGCGTTGGTTTCCTCCACCCTGGAGGCAACGGCAG
The DNA here is from genome assembly GCF_059628265.1 of Tinamus guttatus. Classification (NCBI taxonomy): domain Eukaryota; kingdom Metazoa; phylum Chordata; class Aves; order Tinamiformes; family Tinamidae; genus Tinamus; species Tinamus guttatus. The sequence continues at coordinate 1,114,584 of NW_028288993.1, read as the reverse complement.
GATCTCGCGTTTCCCGCTCGCGCGCAGAGCGCGGGTGACCCGGCTCGCGTGCGCAGGGACGGCACCCGCATCCCCTGTGGGTGCCACAATGGTGTCACCGGCTTGCGCTGCCCTCGTCTGCCCTTTCCCCCCAGCAGAGAGGACGAGTTGCACTTACCCCAAAACAGCATTGCTGCCTTGGAGAGGCACCAGGGCTGCAGGAGGGCGGTGGGTCGGGACGCAGGGCGCTCGGAGGGCAGGGGGAGACCCGCTGGAAGGAGGACGTTTGGCACGGGGACGTTCCCGCGCAGGCCCTGCTGTCCTGCTCTCATCTCGCCCCGCGGAGCTGCTCTCCGGGCCCGGGAGCAGCTTACGGCCGCTGGCTGCTGATCCATCTGACATAGATTAAACAGCATCATGGCTCCAAAAATAATCTCGGCTTATGGGGAGGCTGTTCCTATAGCAACTGCTGCTTCCTGCCAGTGCCCTACAAATGCAAATCCAAGCAGAATTCCCCCAAATTTGTGTGCAAGTCAAGGGGAGGTAGCGGGAGAGGAACGGTGGGACTCGCCTTGCAGGGGCTGCGAGGTGTGTGGACCAAGCAGCCGTGTCCAAACCAGAGCCGTGCGGGTCCCAGCGAGAAGATGTAGGAGAAACTGCTGTTGCCGACCCTGCAGCCTGCACCAGGCGCTCCCTCGGGCCTGTCCTGCCTCCTGTCAACCTGCTGAAGGACCGCAGGGAAACCCTGTCCCCTCCCGTCATCCCTTTGCTCCCACCTTCTGGCTGCGTCGTGCTCCGAGTCCCGCTGGAGAAGCCCCTTTGCTTCCTCGGGCCTCGCGGGTCGGCTCCGTCCTTCGCCGCCTGTTTGCTCGGTGTGTTTTTTGCAGGTGCTTTGTGAAACGTTTCTGGTGCTTTTGGGGAGGGTTTTTTCTCCTCCTGCAGAGAGCAGATGGCAGAGCTGCTCCCGGCAGCGGCGGGTGATGCACGAAGCAGAGACAAGGGCTTGCTGCACAGGAAAAATAACATTTTGGTGCTTTGCCCAAGGAAAGGGGTCGTTCCCAAAAGCCCTTTAATTTAAGTGCAGTGCAGTGTTTACACAGCGAGGTGCTTGGGTCTCCGTGAGAAATAGCTTTGCCCTCCCCTGGTCTCTTCCAAGTTGAACCTATTCTGCAGAAAGAAGTAATTTGAAATTGTGTTATCATCTCCCTAACCCTTGAGCATTTAGAAATATAGGTTTCTCCCGTTTCCAAGAATGTGAAATCTTATATCGCAGAAGTCAGGAGATGCTGCACTGGGGTGGTGCCAGTCCCTCTGGAAGGGAATATCCGTGAATTACCTGCAGGTTTTGCCCCCACACGAGAAGACCTGAATAGTGTCTGCCTCTCACTGTGCGTATTTGTTGACCTTCAGGGGTTTCTCACCAGGCTTATTGAATTAAGCTGTGGTTTTCCCTGGCTGGGTTGTTCCAAAAGCTTGAGCCAGGGACATTTCCCTGCGTATCCCAGCATTTGGTCTAAAGTGAAGACCTTCAAGTGCTGTTTTGTGGCTGGGTCACCTTTCTGGATGAGTGAATCCTTTCTCTGCAGCAGTAACAACAGTTTTTGCTGCTCCTCTCTCTTCAACCGCTTTACAAATAGGCGTTAGCGTTCCATGTGGAGAAACGAGTGCAGAAAGAGGGCTGAGGAGCTGTTTTTGGCGTGGGGTGTCCAGGCCCTGTCCCTGTCCCATCCTGCTGGGACAAATGGGAAGGTTCCGCTTAGGAAGCTGGAGAACTGCTGTTCTTGCTGGACCCGAGTCTTTGGCCTGCTGGAGATGCCGTGGAAGCAGGGCTCCGTCTGCTCAGATTTGTGCTTTCTACACGTTTTGCAGTTGAACTCGCTCTGGTTTTAAATACAACTGTAGTGTTGCGCTTCCTGCTTCCCATGCTCTGCCTGGAGCTAATTATAGCAAGTGATGTTATTGGGGATATCTTTGTTTTGCTGGGGATGGCGGGAGCCGCGGGAGCTGCTCCGCGTTCCTGCAGGGACCAGCAGGCAGGGGTGGCGCGGGACGGCGTGCGCAGCCTCCGTGCTGTGCCTCGTGCAGGGCCTGGCTGTTACTGCATGTCGCTCCCTTCTGCCCACGGGGCTTGAACTTGGTGTGAGCTCGAGATCCCGGCTGGGCTTGGAGCTTAGGCACAGCCTGGAGCCCTTTCTCCGCTCAGACCTGCCAGGGATGAACGCGGCATCCCGCAGCCTGCATTGCCCAGCTCCGGGGCGGGCGGGCCGGCCCACGGGTGAGATTTCCTTCTGGTTGTTGGTGGACGACCTTCGAGGCTGCAGATTTGAGCGAGGTCTCCCTGAGCTCTGGTGTTTGCCAGCATTATATAGGAGAGAAGAAAAGGAATAGTCTTCTGAAGCAGCTTCTACCAGGGAACGTGCGCCTGCACTAGGTCGGCATGAAAGGACAGTGTCCCCACTGCCACAGTGTGACCCAGGTGCCTCCTCCCTGCAAGAAGGGGGCCCTTTTCGCTGGGATTTGGAGCATTTATGTAATTCTGCATAGTGGTTTAAAGAGAGAGAGGAAAAAAAAAGAGGAAAAAGAAAAAGAAATGGTCCATGCGGTGCTTAGCTGAGCGCACAAGGAGACGAGGAGGCTGCTAGGGCAGCCTGGGCGCGCGGAGCCAAGGTGGGGAGCTCACGTTCGGCGGCGGACGGAGCCCCGCTGTCGCCACATGGCCGAGCTGTCCCCGTCGGAGCGGTTTAATGACAGGCGACCCCCCAGCCCCTGCTTCCCGTTCCCCATCCTTCGGGAAGCGCTCATGGCCCGGCACGCCGAGCGCGGGTTGCCCACCGGAGCCAGGGCTCGGCCCTGCGGCGCGATTGCTGCAGACAGGCAGGACGGGGCCGCGGAAGCGTTGCCAGCATCTCTTCCTCCTGCAGACAAACAGAAGAAGCTCAGGTTGGATCCTTCGCCTTGAGGTACCCAGGATAATGGCATTTTTTGACCCTGTGGTGTTTGCCTGCCTGGTGTGCGTGATGAAAACCAAGCCAGGGTGGCTGGCTTCTCTAGGAGCAAACTTCTGTGTTGCTGTTCCTGCTAGTTTCATAAAACACCCTTTAGCCCCTAGTGACTGGGTTCATTAGTGAGCAGGTCAGCACACACTAGAGAGATGCTTGTCCCGCCCGTGTGTTTGAGAACGGGCAGCTCGCTGCAGGGCCGCTCCCGGCGGAGCCGAACGGAGCCGTGGGAGGCAGCGCGGGAGCCCTGGAGCTGGAGGCGGGGGTGGATGGGGCCGGCCGAGCTCTCCTGCGTGGACGCTGCCTCCGTCCTGGGAACGCTGCCTCCGTCCGTCCCCATCCCCTCGGAGGGCCACTGGGGTGTGTGGCCGTGCCCGGCGCTCCGCGCTGTTCCCTGCTCTTGCAGGGCTGAGGGCAGGATCCGGGCAGTGACCATGGCAGCGCAGTGGCACATGGGTGGCTTTTGTATCTGGAGAGGCATCTCTTTGGGTCAGTTTTCTGCTGCTCCAGGGGTTTCTGTCCTCCCTTCAGGAAGAAGCAATGGTCCGGCGAGCTTTTTGATCCATGTTTTGGGGGAAAACAGCCCTGCTAATGCACTCCCTGCAGCGTGGGAAGGCTGCCCCTCCTCAGGAACCAGCACTTGTGCTGTGTCCCCTGCTGCCAGCCCCCGAGCGGAGCCCAGGCATTGCCTGGGCATGGATGAGCTCTCCCAGGCTGTGTCTCCAGCAGCGCCAGATGTGAACGGCTTCCTTCAGACTAGCCAGAGGCGAAAGCCAAGCTTGGATGGAGCCGACTGCGTGCCTGCGCAGAGCAGCTGGAGCCCTGGGTGCTCCGGCGGGACTGAAGCTCCCTGGATCGGAGCCTGGCCCTGGTGGAGAACGGGTCTCCCTGAGCTCCTGCCCTGTGGGGTGCGCAGCCCCAGCAGAGCTGCTGCTGGGCCCTGCCGACCCGCATGCGAGCGCTGCCGGCTGTCCCGGGCCGCCGGGGCTGCGCGCAGGGCAGCGGCGCTGCGACGGGCCTGGCCGGGCGGCCGTGGCAGCCATGCTCAAGCGCCGGGGCAGCAGTGCCAGTGACTCAGCGTGCCGTGGCCTGCGCCGGGATGAAAGGCTCCTTGGGCGCTTGAAACAGAAATAGGAGCTTCGGCGGGTCACAGTGAGTTTCCTTAGAGGCGGAGAATGGCTTAAATTTTCTTGCTGGATGTCCTAAGTTTGTGCTGTAAGACGCCTGTGACATAAGCCTGTGCCGATGACGCGAATCTCTGTGCACCCTCCTGGTGCCCTTGGAATTCTGCACCTTCCCTTCTCCTCTTCACTCGTCTCCATCCTCCAAGCCTGAGGCCGTACCTGGTACTGAACGTTTCCAAAATGTTCGTCTTACCCCGGGGACCATAGCCATTGCCCCGCTGATGTGCCCTGTAAAGGCCCCCCTGCCTTGTGGTGGGATCAAACTGCTCGCAGAGCCTCGTCCTGTCCTGGGGAAGGTCCCACCTTGCTTCCTGTGGGCACTGCCACTGACTGGGTGTTTATTGATGGACTGAACCTTGTCCCTGGTGCCCACAAACCTCTTTACCCGCTGGCTTTTTTAATTGCTTTGGGTGTTCCTCAGTAGCTTGTGCTCTGTGGGGGCCCAGGGATGGCAGGTGGATGGATGAAATGGCTGTGTAGGGAGGTCCTGCCCTGGTGCTTTCCTTAGTGAGATGCTCCTGCATTTTGCTCCATGCCCTCTCTCACAACAGGCCTTTATTATTTTGTTCTCCCATCTTTATTAAGCAGCTGGGAAAAGTCCTTTCGTGTGGAATAAGTCTTGGCTCTGGGCTGTATGTCCTGTTCCTACTACGCCTGCTCCGAGCAGCATCATGGTCTGGCTCTGGTTCACCAAGGGCTTTGGTTTCCCTGGTGCTCCTGGGACCTTTTCCCCCGTCGTGCCATCCCTTCCCCACATCCCATCTCACAGGCTTAGTTTTCTCCTCGTTGCCGTGACCTCCTGTGGTGTTTCCTGTGGTGGCTCTTGAGCCACCCAGTGCTTGGGTTAAACCTGGTTTCTTTGCTGGGCCTTTGCGCTTGGCCATTCTTGTTTGGACTCTATTTGAGGGCCCTCTGGGAGCCCTGTCTGTCCCACCAGGTGCTTAGGAAGCTTCTCCGTGGACACTGTCCACATCCCAGAGGATTAGATGAGCTCCACAGCACAGGACAGCTGGGGTGACCAAGACCTGAATTACCTCATCTGGCTGCTCTGCCTTTTGTGCTTGGGTCCTGCAAGTGTTGAAGGAGCTGTTGCCCATTACTCCGAATTAGCTGCAGCCGTTGGGCTTGCTGCACGTTGGCACAGGCATTGTTCTCATTACAGGGGCCTTATTGGGCTTGCTTGCTCCTCTGGCTCTGAACTGTGTGTCTGCAGCGTGCTCCAGACTGTAGCACCACCCTGCTCTGCCGCTGCTTTGACTCTCCCAGTTAATTGTGTTTCTGTATTATCCAGATCGCTCTCATTCTTGTAGTAGAAGTGCATCTTCAGCACTGTTAAATGAAGGGCTCTTTCCCTTCCAGTTCCCTTAGCTGACCCGGGAGCTGTAGCATCAATGTACTTACATGGAGTGATGGCTGAACATCACTCTCAATACAACGTTTTGAAAGGTTTTTTAAATGAACTCAGAATAAAAAAAAGGAAGAAAACCAGCAGTCATGTATCAGCTAAGTATGGGCTTCTCTCCCTGCATCCCAGCGCTGAAAGCAGCGTGGCACCTCCAAGGTCTGTCCTTCGCAGCTTCACAGTGTCTTCTTTTCATTTTAAGTGGACATCCTCGTCCTACCTTGCTCTTCAATTCCCGCTGAAGAAGCAGGAGGCCCTGGGGAACATGTTCCTCTCTTCATTCCCAGAATCTGCAGCCTGCTGGGTAGAAAGGATTAACCGAGGGAAGAAATTTCTCCTGTAGGTTGGAGATACTTCTGTTAGGTTTGTGCCTCGTGGAGACAGGCTGGCGTTTTTCTCAACCCAGAATGGGCTCGTGGGGTGTGGGAGCTCTTGGATGGTGGTGGTCGTTGGGCCTGTGGATCTCCTGGTGGCCAGAGCTGCCGCTGTGGTGGAGCGGAGCTGACGTGAGCCTGGTGTGCCTTCCCTTCATAGCTGCCCCCGAGCGCCAAATACCCACATTTCAGGACCTGTCCCTTTTCTCACAGTTGATCTGTGCCAGTAGAGTCTAGCTTGATTTCTTCTCTGTTTCTGCTCCAGAGGTTGGTTTTGCTTGTCCCTGTCTCATTATAACCCAAGAACCAGGGGACTGGAGGAGGGGAAATGAAGGGGCTGTTTGCACTGTGCAGCCTCAGTGGCTTTTGGTTGCACCCGGTGCAGGCCACCTTGGGATGTCTGCTTGTCATTGTCCCACGCGGGTGGACGTCCGCTTCGCAGCGGTGTCCCCGCAGCATAGGGCGCGTAGAGCGGCCATGCCCGTCACCCTTCCCTGACCGGCCTGCTCCACGCTCGCTTGTTGTATCTGATGATCCGGGCAGTGCCTTGTCCCAGCACCTTTCGCTTCTCCCGCCTGCCTGGTGTGACGGTGTAAGGAGGTCCGCAGTGTGACTCTTGCTCCCCTGCTTTGGCTGAGGGTTTCGGTTTGGGGGTTTTAAGTCACCCAAGTGCCCAGAAGTTGCAGGGATAACCGTCCCCGTCACATGTGGTGGTGCCGATCCCTCATCCTGCCCCATTGCGTGGCATGGCGTTGCATATCTATCCTAAAACGGGACTTCTGTACATGGCGACGGGTGGGGACCTTCTCCTCTGGCCACCCTGGGCTCCCTGGCACTGCAGTCCGACCGCTGTGGCTGCGATGGGGGGACACTGACGGGGAGGAGAGACAGCCCTGCCCTCTCGAGGCGTCGTGCTTTCGGAAAAAGGCCTGTGCCGGAGCCGATCCTTTGTCACTGCGGGGAAGCGGGAGGTTGGGAGCGAGGCCACCAAGCCCGGCCTGTGGCGGTGGCTCCTTGCGTCCCCTCTCCCCTGCGGTCGCCTGGCCTGTGGTGACGGTGGCCCCTCAGGGGCCGCCTCAGGCGTGCTCCCCTGCCAGCAGGGGGAGCGCGCAGCCGCCCAGCGGGGCCGCCCGGGTGGCGGGAGGAGCGGGCAGGGCACTGAGGAGGAGGAGGAGGAGGAGGAGGAGGTGTCGGCGCAGTCCGGGGGTAGCCATGGCAACGGTGTTTTCTCCATCCCCCCCTTGCAGATGACTCGGGCGACGAGGAGCCCGCCTCGCAGTCTGACAAGGGCGAGCTGCACGGCACGCTGAAAACCCTCTCGAGCAAGCTGGAGGACCTGAGCACTTGCAATGAGCTCATAGCGAAGCACGGGGCGGCCCTGCAGCGCTCGCTCAGCGAGCTGGAGAACCTGAGGCTGCCGGCCGAGAGCGGCGAGAAGCTCAAGGCGGTGAACGAGCGGGCCACGCTCTTCCGCATCACCTCCAATGCTATGATCAACGTAAGTGCCGAGTGCGTGCGGGGCGAGCGCCGCCACCTCTCCCTTCGCGCGCGTCCCTGCTCTCCCGCTCCCGTGTCCCGGCTCCTCCCTGTGCCCGGCTCTCTGGGAGCGGAGCACACGGCGCTGGTGCGGCGCGGAGGGCAGCATGTCCAAGCTGCAGGACACGGTGCCGGGAGGGAGCCGGCGCTCCTGCCGGCACGCAAGGCGCTCGACCCACGCTGCCCTTGCTGAGCACATGCCCCGAAACGTCCCCCTCCGGCAGAGCAGCAGCTTGGGGTGTAACGGGCCTCTCGGCACTGCTTTCTGGCCATCCCCTTTCCCACCATGGGCTCGGATGCATGTCCTGGGTCGTTCCCACTTTCCTTGACATCCCTGCAGCTCTCCTGTTGCTTTACGCAAGTCAGGGACTTGCCCGCGATGTCTGAGCGCTGCCGTGTGCCCGGGGCTGGGTTATCGTTGGTCGCCAAGTGCCTGGCAGCCGCTCGCCACCGCTCTTTGCCCTGGCACAGCGTGACGTTGCTCCTGATTTTTTCTGCCAGCAACGTCTCCTGACAGGAGAGAGCGGTGGATCTGCCCCTATCACAGAGAGTGTCCTTCTGGGGGGAACCATCGTTTTCCCTGGGGACCCTAGGGGAGGAGAAGAGTGGCCTCAGTGCTGTGGGCAAACCTAAATTAAATATTTAAAGCAGAAAAAAAAGCAGCCTGTCAGAGCTGGAATAATATATGATAAATGACAGCGAAGCTCAGGGACCCATGAGCAGAGCCCTCTCTCCCCCAGAGCGAAAGCTAATGTGTTGTTTTAAAGATGTGTTTAAAGAAGAAAAAAAACTCCTCCTCGTGGCCTTGTGCCAGGAGCCCGAGGGCGCTCATTAACCTCTTTTTGCAGCCAGCCGGGCTCTTAGCGGCAGCTGAAGCACCTAGGAAGGCAGGTAATGAGCAGCAGCCAGCTCTGCCGGGCACTGCCTCGTGGCCGAGAGCCGCCGGCATTGCGGAACAGGCGCCGGGTTTGTAGCCACTGGGCAAAAGGCTTTCTGGAGACTCTGTTCTGTGGTTCAGAGCGGCTCTGCGGATGCCCGTGCTGAGCTCTCCCCGTGGAGAGTTCGTGGAAGTTTTCTGAGTGAGGACAGCGTGGTGCTCCCTGTGGCACGAGGCCGCGACTGACCCTCGGTGCCCCAGGAGAGGTGGCTCCTCTCCTCGATCCGTGGGTTCCATGGTACTGACAGAGGAGTTAGTGGAGGGATATAGGAAAAGCAGTATGGCCATGAAAATGCTGAGGCATTTTAAGTACTTCTTAGCAGCCTTTTGGATAGAGATGAGCAGGGCAGTGCTCTGCCCAGGCCGAACAAGAGGACGTGGTGGTGGTGGCAACGTGAGCTGGTGAGAGCCTGAGCATGGGTTTGCTGGGTGGTAGGAAACGTCACTGAACTGTTGTGTGGGGAAGAAGTGGCAGGAATTCAAGATGGTTTGGCCGAGTCCAAAGCAGACACGAGCTAAGAAATCTGAGGCGTTTTAAGGTGGATGTCAGAGAGATCTGTTTTAACAGCGTCTTCTTTTTCACTTCAGCTCATGGCTAAGCTTCTTGAGGAGATGTCAGAAAAGAGGGAAATGTGTGAGAAGGCAGGACGGAATTAGAAGGACAGATCTGGGGCGGCGATTTTGCCTCTCTGCTTTCTGATGAGACCATCCCTTTGGGATGGGGGTCCTCAGAAGTAAGATAATGCGGGTAGGGAGGCAGGATCAAGGCCAAAGCCCTCAGGGAGACTGGGGCAGGTCCCCTGAAGGGCTCCTTTGTAGGGCAGGAGGGGAACAAGCAGTGGGCAAAATCGTGGGAGCAAGAGAGACTCTTGCAACCCAACCCTGCGTACTCTCGTGGCGGCCTGGTGCTCCCGGCCACACAGTGGCAGTGACTAATCACTACCGGTTGTGATTAATCACTTTCTGTTACGGTGTTTTCCTAGCAGGGCTGTAGTTCAGCCTGATGTGTTGGGCGGAGAGAAGTGGTGACGGATGTGGATTTGGAAGACCCAGTTGGACACGGTCACATTTTCACCGTGTCACAGAATGGTTGAGGTTGAAAGGGAGTTGGAGTCCAGCTCCCCTGCTCTAGCAGGGTCACTCTGAGCACGTTGCCCAGGGTTGTGTCCAGACTGTTTTTGAATATTTGGGTGTATTCATGAACGTGAACACTGAGTGCCTGTAGGTTATATTCTCTTTAGCGTGGTGGAATGCCCCAGAGTTTTATAAACTGCTGTGGAGACGCTGGTGGCCAGTGTCCTCCTGTCCGGGGCAATAGAAAAGTCCCAAATCTGCCACGTTTAAATGTTAAGCATTGCAAAAGAAAAGCACATGGCATCAAGCCGTCTCCTGGCTGTAGATGAAAATACCCTCTTGCTGAGTCCATGCAGACTCTGGTGGGCATCTCAGGGCTGCCGATCCCACACGAGCACAAAATGCTTTGGCCAGGTCTCTAGTTCTTTGCAGGAGAAGGCAAATCATCCTTGCACAAGTCCCTTTGGCCGGAGAGATCCGAGCCAGGAGCATCAAGCACGTTCCAACCTGCGGATGCTCCTTTCCTGCATGGTGCCCCTGGTCATGACACGGCTGAGCTGGGAGCCGGTGTGAGCACTGCTGCGCTCCGTGCGCTGCTGCTCTCCGTGCGCTGCTTCGCTCCGTGCGCTGCTGCTCTCCGTGCGCTGCTGCGCTCCGTGCGCTGCTTCGCTCCACGGCAGCCCGGGCACGGCGGAAGGCAGCGGCGGGGCGGGCGGGCGCCGGAGCCGTGCGCACCCTTCCTCATCGTGCAGGTGGGCAGCGCTTGGCTTCCGAGGCTGTCCCATCGCTCGTGTCCATGACTTGCCCTGCTGGCAGTGACGATGATGACGGGCTGCCCGGCTGATCCGGCAAGGGGGTGACGCCGTGGACGTGCTTGTGCCTGCTGCTTTCTGTGGCCACTGGGAGTGTGTGGCTGCACCGCGTCCCCCTCTGCCCTTGGCGACCAGCTGCCCTCAGCGCTGGGCGAGGGTGGCCGAGGAGCTGCTCTCCCGGGAAGGCTCTGCTTGGCTCTCTGCAGCAGGAGCGGGTGCGCTCGGGGCCGCGCAGCTTCCATCTAGCTGTGCATGATCTGATTATGTAAATGTCCCCGGAGCAGCGGGGAAGAGCGTCAAGCAAGTAGAAATAAATAAATACGTATGTAAATAAATCAACTTTGCTGTCAAGGCGGCATCCTCGGTGCAAACGTGTCTCTAGGACAGCTGAGGGGCGATTTGCCTTTGGAAGATCTTTCCTGGCTTAACCCTGGGATATGCTGGAGGAGAAGGTGCTGCAAGTTGCTGCTGCGCGATGGGAGAGGTGGGTTTGGTCGGAGGCACAAGGAGCAGGACATGCTGGGTAGTTGCAGGGAGCATTCACCTGGGGGCCTCACCTGAGAGTGACATGTCCCGGAGCCAACATTCAAGCCCCGGCCTGTGTGCGCTGCCCCTTCTCTCCGCTCCTGTCCTCGTTATTAAATCTTACGTAATAACAAGCTTGGCGAGAGCAGGTGACGGCGTTTGAGGGCCGCGCAGAGACCATCTACGTGGAGCGATGAGGAGATGCCGAGAAGTGAGTCGCAATCTGCTGTGCGGGAGGAGTGGGAGGTACATAAAAATAAGAAGAAACAAATTAAAAGGATAATTAGAGGAGCAGGGGATGAAAGGCAGCGTGCTGCGCTGCGCAGACGGTACCTCCAACGAGCAAAGATAGCTCCCTTCTAATAACTCTGCAGCCTCCAGAAGGTGAGAGGGCCTTGCGAACACATTGAGGAAGCCGGTTTGGGAGCCGGGAAGAGCTCAAGATGCTGTGGGTGTAGCTGGAAATAGCAATGCTAGAGTGAAGCTCAGAGACAGCTCAGCTTCATGCAACAGGGTAGCAGCCACTGTCTCCTTTTTTCTGTCTTTGAGCTCTTTGAAGTGTTGTGCTGATCCGTGTTATTTTCTGGCTTGGTTCTTGTTGTTCCTCAAGACTTCTTGGGAGTCATTCTGCAAGGAGGAGAGCAGAGGGGGAGAAGGGGCCACTGCCCTGCCGCAGACTGGGGTCATTCAGCTGAACCTGTTGGGATCTGGGACTGTCCCACGGAGCAACAAGGATGTGCAAGGGCTTTCCAGTCCTGTCCATATCAAGGTGTCTACATGGGGATGGCTGGCCCGGAGCCTCGGCTGCTTTGTGGGAATGACTTTGCTGCTGTGGCTCGCACAGTGGAGCACTGAGCACAGCAAAGCAGGCAAATTCAGCGTTATTTTCATGGACCCACAAGCCTCCGGTGCCAGCAATTAATCTATAACCCGAAAATTATTTCAATATTAAAGCAGACTGATGCTGAGCACATGCTCCGAGCTGCTCCCGACTCCCCAGCGAGCAGCGGAGAGCAGGTTCTGGCCCGAGTGTAATTTTCAAGGACCTGTTTCAGTGATTCATAAACCACTGTGCGTGTCTGGGTGCTTGAATGAAAAATTGCTTAGAGTGAGCACGCCGCAGCGTAGCCCGGGCTGTTTCGATGGGCGCTTGGTGCCGTGGTTGGCGCTTCCTCCCCGCCGTGAGCGGTTGCTCCTCCCGCGCTCCCACGGCTGCGGCTGAGCGTCAGCGCGTCTCCGGCCCGGCCGCTCGAGCAGCCGCAGCCTGCCCAGGGCGTTCTCCCGCGCAGGCGCACGCACGCGCTCGCGTTGCCGTGCCGCGTGGTCGCAGCGAGCGGCTGCGTCGATGCAAACCCTGCTGGACTTTGCTGCGGCGCCCGGGCGGCGTTTGCAGCGCGGCCGAGCATGCTCTGACGTGGCCCTGTCGGGGTGGTTCCTGTCGCTGTCGCGTGTGTCCCTGTGCGCGCTGTGCCCTGTGCCCGCGGGAGGAGAGCGCCTCGTGCTCGCGCTTCGCTCGTAACATCGGCTGGATTGGGCCTGGCTGCGTCCCGGGCTTCTCTCCGCAGACGGTCTCGCTGCCCCGTGCCGCTGGAGCACTTTCTGCCAGACATGCGGGGCCAGCCGCGGGTTGGGTTAGCAGGAAGGTGTTGAAGGGTTTGTGCTTGGACTCAATGATCTTCGAGGTCTTTTCCAGCCATAACGATTCTGTGATTCTCTGGTTCCATGTCCCAGCTCCTGCGCTGCCCTCTGTGCTGCCTCATGCTCTGCTGGGCTCCAGCCTTGCGCATGCTGCGTGAAGCATCTCCACTCCCAAGCTGGGAATGCCCTTCCCATGTCCTGGGCCGCCTTGGGTGGCTGCAAGGATCAGGAGGGCCTGCCACAGCCCTGCTCCCTGCCAAGCCCATCGCGTCCCACGGGGCTGACCGAGGGCAGACCCTCCGAGGGCCCTTGGAGGAGCCCCTGCTGGGTGCATCCTCGCGCCGCGTGGGGCTGATTCAAGCCCCACACTCAGCAAACAGCAGCCTCAGTCCCTAGCGGAGCTGCAGGTGGGGGTTGCCTCCACGGGGTCCCCATGCAGATCCAAGTGTGTAAAATCAAAGTAGGGCCAGCAGGATTTCTCTCCCCCGTGATACTGTTGTGGGCTTCCCGTTCCCCACTGCCCGCTCTGTAACGGGGCCATAGAATTCTCTGTGCCACGCTGTGACATTTACTCTAATCAGTGCATCTAAAACCATGTCGCAGACCCAGAAATCCCGTGGCCTCAGAATTAAATCTCTAACCCCTGCGTAATCCTCGCCGCAGCGAGGGGTCCGCGCGGCCGCCCTGCAATCTGGCACCGCGCGGGGTTCTTCCTGGGGGCATTGCCCCAGTTCTCTGCCGATGGTTTATTGCAACCTCCCTGCTCTGCCCTGGTCTCCCGGCTCCTGCTTTGCCAGAGGAGGGGAGCGTGGGTGGGCTGGGGCTTGTTGGAGCTTTGAGGAACCGTCCCCAAGCGTCATCCTTCCCGTTTCGCTGCCGTTTGCTGAAGGTCTTGCCTGCCGAGCAAGCCTGCGCTGGTGCTGTCGGCTCTGCTGCCTGTCACACCTGCTCCCTGGGAAGGTCCCCGCGCGGCTGTGGTGATCAGAGTGGTCTGGGAAAGCAGAGGGGAAGGAGGTGACTCCAGTGGCCTCTCCCCGGTGCGTCTTGGAAGGAGACGGGGCCTGTGCGGAGACTCCCTGCTGCCGGCAGCATGCGGCAGGGAAGCCGAGCAGCAGCTCGGAGCGTCCCAGGGAAGCGCCTGTCTCCTGCATCTGGGCTGCATTCGGACAGCGCTGCTGGCTGGAGCGGTAAGCAAATGCTTCCCTGGTTCTGCACCAGAGAGCAAGGCCCTGGGAGCCCGACCGGCCGCTCCCGCTGCGTGGGCCGGCTCCTTATGCTGCTGCTCAGGCCTGCAGCGAGCGACCTCCCCGTGGCGCGGCCAGGGCGCGCTGGGGCGGTGGAGGAGCCCCGTTAGCGCAGCTGCCTCGCAGGCTCCGCGCTGCGGCCGCGCTGATCCCCGCGCTGCGGCCGGTGGGTTATAGAGCGGGGCAGCACTGCTGCAGGGGCTCTCGCTGCGTGCTGGGCTGTCCTGACTGCTGCTCTGGGTGGGTTTGTCTGAGCTCCACCTGGATGGGTTCATGTCTGAGCTCCACCTGGATGGGTTCATGTCTGAGCTCCACCTGGATGGGTTCGTCTCTGGGCTCCACCTGGATGGGTTCGTCTCTGGGCTCCACCTGGATGGGTTCGTGTCTGAGCTCCACCTGGATGGGTTTGTCTCTGGGCTCCACCTCCCACCAAATGCGTTCAGGAGACGGGCGGCTGAATGAGTCAGCGTGGCCTTGGCTCGCCAGGATGACTTGAGCAAACGGAGAAGAGCTTGTAGCTTTAGTGTTGCTTTGTAACCGCTACGGTGGTAAAAGTGTTTTTAGTTACAGTTAGTGCGGTTGCTGGCCCATTCGTTGGGACAGTGGCCATTGCCACGTATGTGAGCAGGTAACAGAAGAGGCTTCTTTTGCACCTTTCCTACCAAGAGCCTCCACTGACTCTCCAGCTTCTTCCAATTACCTGCTCTGGGGCTAGTTAAGCTCTCCTGAGGCCTGTCTCAGGGAGGGGAAGGTTGGTGTCTTCATTGTGTTGAGGTGGATGGACCAGAATAACACAGTGAGTGAGGAGGAGAGACCCTCTCCCCCGGGGAGACAGCCCGTGAGTCCCCGTCTGACTCCTACCGTCCTGCCACTGTGGTCCCTAGGGAGGAGCAGGCCCTGCTGGGTGCAGGTCACCCCGTCGCGCGGGTCCTGCAGCAGCTTTGGGAGCGAGATCCTGCCCGGCCCTCGGCTCGCTGCGTGGGTGTCCGGGATGCTGGTGTTAACAGAGCGCAGAATGTCCCTGCAGGTCACGGGGATGTGGGGGAGCACGCGGTGCTGTGGTGCCTTCATGTTCCCCTTTGGGGCCTTGGGGAACTTTCCTGTGCATTTCTGTGATAGCCGTTTCCCCTGGATCCAGGACTCCTTCCAGGTGTAGTGTAGAAGGATGGAAAAGCACCAGGGAATGGGATGCTTCTCAGCATCCGAACCATCTCCTGTCCCCACAGGTTTTGGATGCTGTTCTGCTTCCCTTAGCTGCTGGTTTACCGTGGGTGTATCCTGTGCGTCCCCTTGTTTCCATGGCCGGATCGCGCTCGTGCTCCTGATGAGCAAGCGGTGAATGACCTGGCGAGGGGCTCAGGCCAGCGCCGCCTTCCCGGCGCTCCCGCTGCCACCAGTCCTGTGGACCGGCCACGGGGAAGAGCGGCGCTCTGCCTCGGGCAGGGATGCTGCCGAGGGCCAAGGGGCATTCCAGGGGGCTCGCAGAGATCTGCTGCCATTTCCGCAGCCCGTGTTGATAGCGACGTTTCTCTGTTGCTGCTCCCCGTGGCGTCTGGACGGGCTGTCCCCAGGCCCCCGGGTGGCCGTGGCGGCGGATGCCTCGACGCAGACTCGCATCTCGGGGCCATTCCATCGCTCGTGCAAGATGATGCTGGGATTCAGGCTGTCCCTGTCCTCCCTCTTTGCGCTCCTTGTGTTTTCCCTTTAGGTTTCTGATCCAAGTGTTTTAGTAGGAGGGAGACGTTCTCTCTCTCTTGCTGCAAATGCTTGGGGCATCTCGCTGCTCCAAATACAAACTGCCAGTTCCTGCTCTGTGCCGTGTGACTGGAGCACTGACCCGGCCTTAACGTGTTCGGAGCTCGCAGGACCTGGCTGAGGAGGCGAATCAGAAGTCACCTTCCCTTTGGAGGGTTTTTTTGTGCTACGTGCAGATGCGTCCCTAGGCCTGAGGAATCCAGGAAGGAAGCGAGCACTTCCCTTTGAGGCATGAGAGACAACTTGCACAACGTGGAGAAGCTCTTTGCTCCAACCAGCGCACAAAGAGCTCTTGAAGTGTTACTCACCTTAAAAAAAAAACAGAGATGACTGAGCACATCTGGCAGCTTCCCTCTCTTACGTAGCTTCTGGACAATGAAGTGGTTCCTCTCCTGTGCCGTCAAAGGAGGGATCTAGGTGGCCAGCAGCAGATGTGGCTCCTCGGAACAGTCTGTGCTTCCCTGGTGGGCTTGTTCCTTCCCAAACTCACAGATCTGCAGGGTTCATTCCTCTGGGATATTGGGGCAGGTCGGCTGCAGGTGCGATCACGTTCCCTTGGCACCCGTGCATGTCCTCGGGGGCGACGACATCCCCGGGAGAGCAGCCTGGCCAGGCCGTCGTCATCCCCCGCGGCTGTAACATGGCTCACGCCGATGGGCTCTTTGGCCTCGGCGCCACAGCCGGCGCTTTCGCTCTAATTGAGTCTGTGATCCACATATCCGACGTGGCCTGTGTGCTCCCCGTGGGGTCCAGGCTCAGCGTGGGGACGTCGCTGCCGTGCGCTCCGCAAGGCAGGCGACCGTTCCCCACGGGAAGGAGCGGAGCAGCCTGCTCACATGGGCCATGTTCTCGCCTGGCAGGACACAGGTCACCTGGGAGGATGGTTTTCAGCTGTATAAATGCTCTGCAGGACTTTGACAACATTCCTTCTCATCTGAAATAAGCTGTGAAATCTGCTAAGTTTGCCGTGACAAATGTGTGAAATCTGCTAAATTTGCCCATTTTCACTGCCGCCTCAGGGCGCCGGTGTTGATGACGGCGCTGGCGGCCTCGGCAGGGCCTTGGCACCGGCCGGCCCCTTCCTGCGCGGGGGCTCCGAGCTGCTTCTGCACATGGATCCGCTCGTGCGGGTCGGCCGCGAGAGCTGCTAGCGCTGCCTGGCAGGGAGCTGCCGGCTCCCCTCGTCCCGCTCCGGCCTGGAGAAGACAAATGCAGAGGCTGGTCGTGCCCCGGGCACACGGCACCCTGGCTTCTGCCTCCTTGTCCTCGCGGAAGCCGTGGTCCTCACGGCGATGTTCACTCCCCATGCAGCACTGAATGAGGACCCCTTGTAGGAGTGACCTTGCCCTGGCGGAGGAGGTCCCTGTCCCTTCTGCTGCCAGGTCCCTGAGCTGCCCCTCGGGACCTGGCACCTGTCCTGCGAGTGGATGATGGCGCTTCCTTTCATCCTCACGGGTGATTTGCCAGAATTGCAAAGATGACGAGTTGTAGGTGCCGGCTGAGACGTTCAGTGATGACAAATCACCTGGCTTATCTTTCCTGGGAGGGCTGCTTTTCTTTTTTTAAACGTGCCTGCTGGCAAAGCTGAGAACATCTTGGCCAGCATCCTCCAGCCTTGCCTCCGCGCTGGGGCAGCGCCAGGGCAAGCCGTGGTCTCAAAGGGCGAGCTCCAGGCTGCAGCTTCGGCAGCTGGACCTTCAGACCCTCATCAGCTACCGCCCTGCAGCAAAAGCTGTGGCTGCTGTGCCACGTCTGCCCTGCGAACGAGGAGAGGCTGCATCTCCCTCCCCAGCCCTGAGTTTGGAGATCAGAGTGTTTCTTGCTGCTGAGGACCGTTACTGGAGACAGGTTGGGCCAGCACATGGTGCCAAAGTCTCTCACCTGGGCAAGGAAAGTTCTTGGCTGCACATAGGGTGCACGAGGGAATGGTGCACAGCTGAGGGTGGCAGCCTGCAGGACCCGGTGCTGCTCCTGGATGGGGGCACGGCCGGAGGAGCAGCCGCCACAGCTGAAGGGGTAGCTGTCCCTGTCACCTTCGGTGGCTGAATGCAACCCCAGCACAACTCAGGGAGTTTAGATGGGCTGTTTCTGGCAGGAAAGCCGATGCTTCCTGACACTGTCACTGTTTGCGTGCAGGCGAGCTTCAAGAAGCCCCCGTCTGCCGACGGTGGGGAGAACCAGGCATCCTCTTTGCGTGTGAAACAGTGCCGTGGCGCCTGGAAAGCAAAGGCATCGGGTGCTCTGCTCACCCCGCGCAACGTTCCTGCCTCCGGCCCGGCACAGGTGGGATGGGAGAGGAGACCATCCTCATCTCCTCTCCGGGCGAAGCAGCAGGACCTGAGACTGCGTGTGCAGGAAAGGGGAAGGAGTCGGTGCCTGTCCTGGCCCTGCTCCGGACAGCCCCGAGGGTGAAGCCTCATTGAACCTCTTCTCCTCTGACCTTTGCCGAAGTGGCTGTGCAAACGCAGCGCGGATTTGCAGCCGGCTTGCGCCCAATCCAGATCAGGTTCATCTGTAACTAAATTTAGCCATCACCCTCTAAGTGTTTTATAAGCCGTTTTCAAGACATTGCTCCCAAGAAAGCCAGCGGATGCAGTTGTTTTCAGTGTCCAAGCGCCGTGGGGGTGTGATGGAGTGAAGGAGCGGTGAGCTGAGACGCTGGAGTTCAGCCTGGGGTTCGTGTCCGCTCGCCCCGGGCTAATCCACGCCGCGTTGGTCCGGGCCCTGCGTGTTGAGCAGAGCCAGATCAGCACCTTGGGGGAAATCCGCCCAGCTTTGCCCCGTGCGCGCCCGGCGGAGGGTGCGAGCCGACGTCAGCAGCTGACGCGGTGGAAGGAGGATCGGGAGGGCCAACGCTGGAGAAAGGACGGGCGGCCTCGCGCGCATCCCAATCCGCCGCTGTTCGGACGGAGCGACGCGCTGGGAGGTGCCGACGTGCGGGAAGACAACGAGGGCGGTGAGCGGTGCCGCGGACGGTCCGCGTTTCCTCCCAGCGCTCCCACCGCCTGCCTGGGGTAAGGCAGCGGGAGGCTGCCCTGGCTTCTCCCGGGATGTTCTGCGGTGCCCTGCGAGCAGAGGTGCTGCCGGGGGCGGTGAGGAGCGCGCTCGGCTCAAAGCCCTTCTTGCAAGCAGCGCGCTCGCCCGCCCGGGCCAGGGTGCTGCCGTGGGGCTGAGCGTGCGGCTAACGGAGCCGTAGAGCCCCGGGCATCCCACAGAGGAGACGGTGGGGGTGGAGCTGGCACTGGAGCAGCCCAGGGGTCACATCCTGCACTGGGATGTGCAGCACGACCTCCAGGCCTCCTGCCAGCCTGTAGCTCGCTGCTTCCCCGCGCTCCTCGGGAGCTGCTCCGGGCCCCGCAGCGCTCCGGGCACAGGGATGCGGCCGCCAGAGTCCCTGCTCCAGCTGGGAGAGGGACAGCAGCGGGATTTGGCCCAGGGCAGGCGGGCAGTAGTCAGGAGAGGTGAGTGGTGGCGCGTGGCACATGGAGGTGAACGTGGATTTGGGGGTTATTTAAGGTCTGCTCACTGCTGCTGCCGCCTTTCTGACTGCACCCCTTGGTGCTCGGCCTGTCTCCACCTTGGTCTGCAGGACACTGTAGATTCCCTTTTCTCCAAAAATGCTTCTTGTCCCACGCTTTCAAAGCCCTCAAACCGCCCCCCCAAGCTGGGTGCGAGGCCCTGCACGTGTGAAAACCGTATCCCAGAGCCTGCAGGGGCTGGGAAGCTGCTGGAGCAGGTGCTTCGTGTGCTGACCTGCTGGGAGGGTCTGGGCTCGGAAGCGCTGGGCCTGGGGCTTCTCCTCGACTCCTGCCCTGCCGCCCAGCCCGTATCCCCAGCCTGTGCTGCCTTGCAGCGTGGAGAAACACTCGTGGAGACTATCTCGTGGTCCTGCCGGCCCTTCTCCTGCGCTGAGCCTGCCCCGGGGCTGCTGTGCTCAGGGAACGTCCTGTCACTCCGCTTCCCGAGCAGCTGGTGTCTGCAGAGGCTCTCCCCGTCTGCCCCCAAGGCTCAGGGCCTGCTCGTGGCAGGACACCCCCTCTCCGACCCCGACGCTCCTCTGCCTTCACTCCCCGCTCCCTTGGGACCGTTCTCAGCCCCCCTTTTCTTGCTTTCCTCTGACCGCACAAGCGCTCTCAGATCCCTTGCTGCCCGTCCTGGGCTTGTCCCTCAGTCCCCTCTGCTGCTGCCTGAATTTCCCTCACCCTCACGGTTGCCCCGTTCCCACCCGTGGTTGCCCTGTGCCCTCCACACGGTGCTCACAGCATTTCCCCATCCTCACCCTTGCACTGCTCACTCGTTTCCTGTTTTCTTCGGCTTTTGATCTGCTCTGTGGCCATCTCTCACTCGCCCTGACCTGCACTTTGCTGCCATTGGTCTCTTTCTCCTTTTCTCCCTGATGTCCCATTTGCTTCTCATCTCACTCTTCCTCAGTCTTTCCACCTACTGCTGCCACTTGGCCTGGTGCTTCCAGCTATTTCTTGGGCATTAGCTCCTGGTGATCCCGTAGCTCCTTCAGTCTCCTCTTGTCTTTCCCTCAGCCTCTTTGCACCCTCTCAGTGCTGGAGAACTTGCTGCCCTTCTTCCTTCTTCAGCTTCTCTTCCTGACCTCCCTTCTTGTCCCTGCGCTCGCTTCGCTTCTCCCTTTGCCACCAGCCCCGTTTTCTGTCCCTATCCGCCTCCTCCTCCCTTTCTCACGTGCTCGGGGACTCCTCACCCTCCCCAGGCCGTTCCTGCCTCGTGCTGCTCGCGGTTTGCTCAGGGCTCCTGCCCCTTGCTGCTCCCTGAAGCAGTGGTGCCTGTCGCTGGGGTCAGCGGCGTCACGTCCCGCGGTGGAAGGCACCAGCAAGTTGACCGGTATCGATTGCTTGTGGCAGCTGGGAGGGCTGCGGGCACGGAGGCCGTGGCAGAGCCGTGTTTACCGTGCGTGTTTCTGAGTTTTGGGAGGAGATCTGCGTGCAGGAGCCTTGGCTGCCGCTTGCTCATGCAGCCACTGCCACCCTTGCAGCTGCAGCTGCAACATGATGTCCCAGCGGGCCGCCCGGTGACGGCTGTGGAGAGGAGCAGGGAGCAGCCGGAGCCGCCGCGGGCGCCGAGCAGGGCTGCAGGCGCGAGGCCGGTGCGGGGCTGCTGGCTCTGGCCTTGCGGCGTTGCGTGTGGCGCCTCAGGGGCTGCAGCCATCAGACGGGTGGAGAAACGGTGCGGATTGCGCAGGTGCAGGTTTATTGTGGTTTCATTGCTGTGTGGTGACTGCAGAAGAGGGTTTTGGTTGCCTGTAAAGAGGGAGCTCAGGGCATCCCTTGCGCCAGGGCCCCAGATGCTGCCCCGTACGGCCCGGGCAGCAGCAGGGCCTCCACTGACACCTCCGTCAATCAGGACCAGCACCGTTGAGGTCAGGGCAGTGACGCTGGTGCAAGAGGTGCTCATGACAGCAGGACCAGGCACCTGGCCCTGCAGTCACAGCACAACTGGCTGGGCACACACAGAGCCGTGGGAAGGAGGAGGGCCCCAACCACCAGGCCTTCCTCCCGTTCTGTGCTCATCCCGTAAAAACAGGGGTTCGGGAGAGAAGGATGAGTTGTGCTGCGGCACCAGCAGTTCCCATCAGGCCTCTGCACGGGTTGACGAGCATCTATAGCTGCAGGAGCCTTTCACACTCTGCACCATTTGCTATGAAAACAGATCAGTAATGCCCGTTTGCTGGGCCTTAGGCTGATGCTTGCAGCTAGGCGTCTGTGTTGGAGAACCTCTGGCTCGGGATGTTCTCTGGAAATACATCAAAACACCCATTTTTGCAGTGGCAGAGGGTAGCAGGAGGAGAGAGTCCTCCATCTTCCGCCCCCCATTTCCGTGTGGTTCCTGACGTCCCACATTGCTCTAGTAAGCTGAATTACCCCCACGCTCAGCAGTAACCCCCAGCCCTGAGCGCGTGGTGCGCGTTTTCGTACAGTCTCAAACAGCCGGACGTCAGGGTGTTAGTTGTGCCCGGTTGTAGCGGTGGGTTGGGGAGGGCAGGGGCTGTCCCGGGGGGATCCACCAGTGGTGCTGCCCTAGCCTAGGGAAGCCTGTGGGGTGACACCGGGTGACACCGGCGAGGAGAACGCCTTGGCCGTGAGCGACGCTGCTGTTTGGCCACGCTGGGCCCGGCCCGGAGCCCCGCGGGCAGCGGCTCTCAGCAGGGTCGCTACATGCGCGGGCTCCGCTGGGTACCGAGCTGTGCTGGGGCGACCGGGACAATACCTCGTGCAACCAGGCAAGCGAACAGTGCCCGGACGGAAGCGGAGCCCTTTGCCTGCTCCTGGGCTCACGCTGCGGCCTCGTGGCCCCACAAGGAGAGCCCTGGGAGCCAGTGGCAGGCCCAGGCATCTCGCCCTTCCGCAGATCCCCCCTGTCCTCGCCGTGCCCTGTCATCCCCTAAATCCACGTGGACACAAGTTGTGGGGTGCAGCGAGCAGCGTGGTCCTGACCGGTGCTTGGGTGAGGCTGCTGCGGAGGCCGTGAGGCTGCTGCGGAGGCCGTGGCCTCCTGTGTGGCATCCTGGGAAGCTGTGGAGGCAGATTTGGCAGCGTGAGGGTTGTCCAGGACCTTTCTGAAACCTCCAGACCTGCCACCCATCTCCCTGGAGGTGTGAGGGAGAGTGTGTGCAGCACTGAGGGCTGCCTCTCAACAGCATGGACCTTCCAACATGGATGTGGATGAAATCACCCTGTGGATTTCCTTTCTGTAATGGGATGGTGGGGTCCTCAGAGAAACTCCCTGGAGCCCCAAGACAGGATGACCAAGGTTTTAGCCATTACAATTCTTATTTAGGACACTGACTGACCCTGGGATTTCTTCTCTGCTTCCTTTGCGCTTCCAGCTCCCTCGTGCAGGGCTGGGAAGGTCTGCTTTCACCTCGCTCATCCGTTTCTCTGTAATTCACCCTCGTACCAGAAACATTCCCCTAACACTCCTGAAAACAGCCTTTAATTGCAGCAGGATAATTGCAGGTGATGTGCTGGTGCCTCGTTTGAAAGCCTTGGAGCTGCCGTGCCCGGGAGCCGGCCGTCTCCGTATCACATTCCACTGGAATGGGGATTCGGGCGCAGGCAGGATGAGAGCAGCCCTCCGGAGCAGGGAAGGAGCTTGCCCTGGCCGCCAAGGTCAAGGCTCCGATCCCATTACCTGCCAGCGCGGTGTCATCCTCTACTGCAGGCAGCAGCGCCGCAGAGGGGGCCGGCGTGCCCGCGCGGCGGGAGGCCTTCGGAGCGGGCGCTCCATCCTGGGTCACCAGCAGCAGAGCTGATGCGCTGGTCGCTGCTCTTCCCCTCTGCCTTGCCCCATTAGGACGTGATTCCCAGCCTGTCTCCTCGTGCGACCTCACCGGCATTCCGGCATGGTGCTAGCAGGGCTGGGGTAGGTACGTGGCTCCCTGTAGCCTTGGCAGCGTTTCTGAACTGCCACCGAGCATCCCTGATGGGACAAATGGAAACGCAGAGGCCGAGAAGCGAAGGCCCTAGGACAAGCCTTTGCTCAGAGCTTGTAAATGCTTCTCAGCTGAGTTATTTCTGCCTGGCAAAACTGTGTGCGATTGCATCTCGTTAGAGAGCCTTAATGATGCAGAATAATGATGTGTACTGTCCCTCACCCCGGGGATGCGTAAACAGACCAGGCCACGCTTGTGAG
The DNA here is from genome assembly GCF_059628265.1 of Tinamus guttatus. Classification (NCBI taxonomy): domain Eukaryota; kingdom Metazoa; phylum Chordata; class Aves; order Tinamiformes; family Tinamidae; genus Tinamus; species Tinamus guttatus. The sequence continues at coordinate 1,091,463 of NW_028288993.1, read as the reverse complement.
AGGAGCAGGTCTGCACGAACGAGCAGCCTGGAAATGCACCATCCCCCTGGCACGAGCTGCTTGGGCTGTCCTGGGACCAGGCTCTGCAGCGGGAGCAGTCCGGGGCTGCAGCGGGTGACTTGGGCAAGTTGGCCAAGTCCTCGGCGCAAATATTAGGAAGCAGGAGACGGCAGAGGTGAATAGAAAGTATTTGATGTGTCAGGGTATTAATTCCCTCAGTTTTGTACTGTTTAATCTAAAACATGAAAACCTGTAGCTCATTATCGCTTTCCTGCTGGCTCGTTCCTGATGTGTTTAAAAGAATTCCTTAAGCTGGATTAGATTCGTCGTCTTCTGTCCAATGGAAAGGCTTAAGAGTTTTGTTCTTTACTCTGCATGGAGATGTGATGGAGTGAGCCGAACATCAGGTTCCCTACAGAAACAGTCATTTTGCCTGCAGGACGCCAGTCGGCTTCCAGAAGCCTGTAAATTTTTTTGTAAAAAATCACATCTTCCAAACATGCGGAGGAGCTGAGCGTGTCCCCGCAGGCCGTGCACGGGTTGAGGGGGAGAAGAGGAGGTGCAGTCCCGCGTCTGGGCACACGTTCAGCTTCCCAGGTGCCCAGTGACAAAAGGAGGCGTGGAGCCACGGAGACTCCATGTTCCACTTGGACATAAAGATAACCCCAGCCAGAGTTCTCTCCCTCCTGGCAGGCAGCAGGAAGGCAGCTCTGGGAGGTGGCAGCGAGCAGGCGGGCGCTGCACCCCGGCCGTGCCCGCGGGACTGTCAGTGAAGAAGCAGGGGGTTCACTCCAAACGGAGCCTCTTTCCCGCAGGGGACGAGGCGGGGAGCAGTTGTGCGTCGCCCGTGGCCCTCCAGGCTGGCCTGGGAGGAGATCACTTCTGGTCCCTGTGCCCTGGGACTGGTGCCAGGTCCCTGTGCCTTGTCACAGTGCGTTTACGGGTGTTCGGATGCTGCACAGTCCAGTGCAGGGCAATGCAGTAAAGAATCGAGCCACCAGTGAGTTCTGTGCGTCCTCAGTGCCAGCATCTCTGTGTCCTGGTGGCACCGGGCAGGGACCTGTGGGTGCCACAAGAGCTCCACAAGCGCTTGAGCCCTCCACTTCTTGCTGTGCAGAGCGCGCGCGTGTGTGTCCCTGCCTGGCTGGTCCCATTCTCCTGAAAAGGGCTGCAGGAAGCCTCAGGCTTTGGGGTGTCACGGGATCATTGCAGAGGCCCTTTACCATCTCCTGGCCCCCGCAGGCAGCTCCAGGGAGGACCTGGCAGCCCTCCTGGTGTTTCCTTGGAGCAAAGGGCTCTCCAGCTCACTGTCTGGGCTTCTTTCTGTCACCTGGGGACCCCTCGTCCTGGCGCTGCTGCTTGGGCTCCCATGAATGGGGGCTGCTCTTCTTCAAACAGTGAGACCAGCATAAGAGGAGGAGGAGCAGGAGGGACCCGGACGGGGAGTTAAGATGTGTCCCGGCTGTGTGACGAGCTTTCGGGTTCCTGCCTCTCCTGCAGGCTTGCCGTGATTTCCTGGACTTAGCCGAAACTCACAGTCGGAAATGGCAGCGGGCGCTGCAGTATGAGCGCGAGCAGCGGATCCGCCTGGAGGAGACCATCGAGCAGCTAGCCAAGCAGCACAACAGCTTGGAGCGGGCCTGCCGGGGAGCCCCCGGCCTGGCCTCGGGCGGCGCGGGCATCGCCAACGCTGCCAAGGGTGAGTGGCTCCGGGATGGGGGCGGTGGGCATGGCTGTGGGCAGAGCCTTGGGGGAAGGCAGGGAAAAGGGGTTTTCCATTGCTGCCGGTGGGGCGGGAAGGATGCCCATCCCTGTGTACCCCTGGGTTTTTCTTGTGCAAAAACTGGTTGAAAGGCAGCGGTGCCCCTGGGAGAGGTGCTGCCGCAGCTCGCCCTTGCTGTGCTCCTGTGGGAGCCCTGGGAGCGCCTTGGCTTGTCCTGCTGCTCTTGCGTGGGCACTCGTGTCTCCCCGGGCTTTGGGACGTGGGTGCAGGCGAGGGACGTGTCCCCGGAGCAGTTTGCCCACCTGTGCATCCAGACGGCCGACGGGCCATATCCCTGACCTGTGGGTCGTCTCTGGCTGCTGGACGGTGGGTTTATTGCTCAGAGGCAACCGACGGGTCCGTCACGCTGCTCACGGGAAGCAGCAGTCCATAAAACCTAACGGCTTCTGATCTTAGTGCCGAATCCTCTCTCTCGTGCACAAGGCAGTGCAATCTGCGAGTTGAACCCTGCCATATTTCCAAAGAACGTGGACTAAGGGAGGAAACGGCTGCTGTTGGGGGGGACGGTGGCAGTGCCTGGTGTCACCCCCCTGCTGACACCTCCCAGCATGGCGGCTGGGGCGGGCAGGGGCTGAATCAGCACAAACACGGTGTGACCTGACCGCAGGCCCCACTGCGAGAGGTGGCCTTACTCTTCTGGCGGCTCAGCCCGTGCAAGAGGAACGTGGCAAGGGTGCCGGGAAGGAGGTGGCCTTTCCGCAGCGGGAAGACCAGTGAGCAGCTGAGCAGCTCGGGACGCTGCACTGAGGTGCAGGCTGGGGCGTCCCGTTCCTCCTGTCACCTGGGTGTCCAAGCCCGGCCTGGCTGCGTCACCCTCGCCCGTCCTTGCTGCTGCAGCAGCAGCACCCGGCAGCCCCAAGAATGGTCCATGTCCCTGAGCTTGCTGATGGAGAAGGACGTTGTCCATCTTCAGGTGTCACCTTGTAATGTGAACCCAAGTGGAGGGGATGGGCACAGGGGGGCCAGGCAGGGCGAGACAAGAGCAGCGCCGGGCACGGCCGTCGCTTGGAGAAGGAGGCACCTTCGGGACAGCCAGCCCCCCCCGCTGACCTTGCGTGTCCAGGCTGCTCGGTCGTGTGGGAGAGGCTGCTGGAATCATGGTTTTGAGGAGGAGCAGCCAAGCGGGTGCCGGAGCTGGAGCTCTGCTCGAGGAGCACCCAGGCAGCGGCACAGCAGGCAGGGCAGGAGCAGGCACCCCGCACCTCCAAAACGCCAGGGTGTAGCGTTCCTGGGTCACGGGGCGGTGGTGACAGTCGAGGGGCATCACCTGGGTCCCAGCGGGGTCTGCAGGGAGGTGAAGGAGCACCAGGATGGATGCCGTGTCCTGGCAGACATGCTGCTGCTGGCACGGGAGATGTTTGTGGTGCAACGGGACGTGCTCAGCACATGCCCGTGCCAGACAGAGGGTGGTTTGGAGGGGCTCCTGAGCATGCCAGGTTTGAGTAGATCAGGCAGGTTCCTGCCTTAGAGCTGAACTCAGCGGCCCGGGCGTGCTCTGCCCCAGGGAGTTTGCGGTCGCCGGGCGGGATGGAGGAGCGAGGCGGCGCGCGGGGACGTGTGTCGGGAGGAGGGTGGCTCCGCGGGTGCTGGCGGGACGGGCTAAGCCCCCGCGTGCCCGCAGGGAGCATCCCGTCCGCCAAAGGGGAAGCCAGTGACGAAGATGAGGAGACGGAGTATTTCGACGCCATGGAGGACGCGCCGGCTTTCATCACTGTAACCGCAGACCCCAAGCACCACAGGTAGGATCCGCGCCAGCCCCAGGGCTGCTCGTCTGGCTCCTCACGTGCCGAGCGTCCCCGCGGCCCTGCCTCTGTCACCCGGTGGCCTTGGCAGCGTCACCCGAGCTGGGGCGGGGAGAGGTGCTGGGCGGCCGTGCCGTCCCCGCGTGCATCCTCGGCGCTTTCTTCCCGGCAGGCGTTCTGGCAGTAACCTGAGCGGGGCCAGCGAGGGCCACCCTGAGGACTGGAACCTGGAGGACAGCGTGAGTGTGGCACGGGGACGGAGGGAGGGAGGGAGGGAGCTGCTGCGATGGCATGAGCAGAAGAGCAGGGCGTTGCGGGGCTCTCCGCGCAGTTCCCCGTTACTCCTTTGATGCAGTGTGCGTGACTGAGCAAAACCAGCGTGCCCGGAGTAGTGAGCGAGCAGCGACTGAGAGCTGGAGGCCCAGGAGGTGGCGGTTTCGGGTTGGGTCTGCTGGGAGAGTCGGCCTTAAACCTGCCTTTGTTACGCTGCTTTGCAGGTGTTTGACAGCTCCAACCAAACCAGCTACAATGAATCAACTTGCAAAGATCTCCTGCCAAAGAAAAGGAGAAGGACCCGCATCCCTGACAAACCCAACTACAGCCTTAACCTTTGGAGCATCATGAAGAACTGTATTGGCAAAGAACTGTCCAAGATCCCCATGCCTGTAAGTGCGCGTGTCGCAGCGGCCCTGCCGCCTGGTGCCAGCTGAGGGCTGTCAGGAAGGTCAGGGTCACGATATGAGCATTGAACTGAGGTCTCAACTCGGGGATGGCTCTTCGCCACACACAGGATCTGTATTTTGGCTCCTCAGGTAGGGACTGTGGAGCCTGAAAAGCACTTGAAGATGGAAGGCTTTTTTGGTCCAACTGCTTTGTGGTGGGTAGGCCAGGTGAGAGGTGTCAGCAGCCCTGCAGAGTCACGCACAGGAGGGGCAGCACCTGGGCACCCAGGGGTGCAGGAGGATGGTCTTTTATTTCTTTCAAGCTTCAGGTGGCATTTGTGCAAGGGGAGGGTGTGCAGAAGAACCAGACCTCGAGGATGCATGAGGATTGAGCTGGAGGTCTGAGAGAAGCCTGGAAGAAGTCCTTCTTGGCTGGTGGCTTCTGCTGGAGAGCTGCTCCAAAATCAGTTTGCTGAGGAGGAGCTGGGTGGTGTAGTAGCCCGGAAGGCCCTGTCAGGACAGAGAGCATGTCACCGTGTCCCTCCGGGTTGATGGTTGCAGCTGCTGTGCCTGGGTTTCTCTGGCCATGGCTGGTTTTGGAGTTGTCAGGGCTTGGTGTAGCAGTTGTTGAGTGTGCGGAGGTCCCCATACGAACTGTTGTGCATACACACAGCACACACAGCCAGGAAACAAGTGCAGCTCAAGGACTGTCCATCAAGGAAATGGCCGGTGCCCCTGGAGAAGGACCATCCCCAGGGACTGACCTGGACGTCTCGTTCCTTCCTCTAACATCTCCCGTTTCAGAGCAGAGTCCCTTGGGACTGCGGCCACCACAGGATCCCTGTTTGTGCGCAGCCACATGGGCAGTGCTGTCCTGTCCCCGTGGGCTGACAAATCAAAGCTGTTCCTCTCGCAGCCCAGTGCAGGTGGCCTGGTCAGGCAGAGGCAGCACGGCGAGGAGGAGCAGAGCTTGCCTGGCGGGAGGAAGGCTGCTGGAATCCTTCACTCCCCCCTGCGGATTTCCAGGCCACAGAGGCTGAGTGGGGCTGTCTGGGGCTGAGCGTGGAGTGTGGGTAGGTGATGGCCACCAGCAGACTGTGCTGTGATTTGGTCTGGTCTCCTTGGACTTAGCCAGGATCCCCCATCCCTGTCCTAGCGAAATCAGGAGCTGCTGGATCCTGAAGCTCTCAGCAGTGCTGCGTTTTTCATGCTCCTGTAGCATGGGTTGAATTTACATAGTCAGGGCATGGAGTATGGATTTCAGTAAGATGAACACCGTCTTGTTCGGCTTCATGAGGGAAGGTGTGTTGCAGCTCTGTGTTTCGGGGCTCCTTCTCACAGCAGAGAATTACTTGCTAAATAAGCACCCACTTAATGGTGTCAGCCGAGATGCTTTCTTGTAGGCTCCAGAGAGGCCTGTGGTCTCCCTGGGCAGATGGTCCAGAGGCCCATGTTGAGAGTGCGGGTCTCGTCCTGGTCACCTCAGGTAACTTGATCCTCCCTGCAAAGAGCAGCCTTTTGGTGGAGGAGGCACCACAGGGACATCTCACAGGCAAGGCTTCCCCACCGGCTGCTGCAGATATTTAGAAGAGAGGCTTTGCTGGCAGGGCTCCCTCTGGAGAAAGTCCTCTCACAGAGACTGCTGCCGAATAGGAGTGGGCAGTGCAATTAATTCTCGCAGATAATTAAATCTCGCTGTGCCTCATTTACTCCCATCGAGCCTGCAGCCTTTTCACTCTTGAGTTCAGAAAAGAGGGGGAGGGAGCCCAGTCTTTGCTAGCACCTAGAGCATCTCCAGACCCTGTCCTGGTGACAAACTGCCTGCCCAGACTCCCACGTGATGGCATGGGGGCTCGTTAATGGACTGACTAACGAGCAGCCCTCCTGGGGAAGGGTCAGGCTGGCAGTGGCACATGTACAACAGGGTGGGCTCGAATGGAGCCATTTCACTTCCAGTCCCCTACATGGGGACACATGGATCCCACCACAGATGTTGCAGGCTGGGCTGGGTCATGCCCACTCATCCCACTCAGATGCAAAAGCCAAAGCCCACCCAGTCTCGCCCGAAACTGCAGCAGAAAGAAATTTTCAGAGCAAAATGACTGCCAATTCAGCAGCGGGTCTTGACCAGCCCCGTTAGCAGCATGGATGGGGCTGAGTGCTGCTCTGCCTCATCCATATCCCAGCAAAAATGTAACATCCCAATGAACTTGGGAGAACTGGAAAGTGGCGGGGAGTGAATTTGGGACACTGTGGTGCTGGCTGGAAAGGAGGTAGTGCAGAAAGTTTGAACCATGCCACATAGCTGAACTTGGAGAGCTTTATCTACTGGATAAGGAGGAAAAGATGTGTTACAGAAAGTGGTCTGCTCAATTGCTTAGTCCTCATCTCCTTTTAGAACAGCACCTGACAACCTCGAAGTCCGAGATGTGAGTGTGTCTCTTCCTTGTGCTGCGTCCAGCAGCGATGCTCAGCCCTGCACTGTCCGCTAGCGTTTCTGCATCAACAGCAGTAGGAGATAAAGCCCTGAGGGGTCCAGGGATGAGCTCAGGACTTGGTTTCCTCCATGGAAAGGCAGCAGCTGCAATGCCTGAGGATTGGAAGTTCATAACTTTCTATCAATCAAAGCCTTCCAGGAGCTACTGGAAATGAAAACCTGAGGACAAGATGTTCTACCTTCCACAACAGCTTCCTGTATCAGCTCGGGGGAGGTAATTACTGCAGCCTCCTTGGGGCAAGCGAGTCCAGCGTAACGCTGTCGATAAGCTGTTCAACAGAGCCGTGTCCTGCAAAAAACCTACCTAGCCCAGCACCAGCTGCTCGCTGTTAGCTTCCCTGTCTTGGTATCGTCTGCGATGGAGAAGGAAAGGCAGCGCTCGGCCTCCCAGGCACAGAGTGGGTTTTTCCTCCCGTCTGGTATTGGAGGGCAGAGCGGTGCTTCGGGCCCTGCCAACTCAGCCTCGCGCGTTGTTTATTTGGAGATCTACTCAAGGGCAGGAAGGCTGCGATAGAGGCGACGGGGGGCTCTAAGCGGCCCTTTAAATCCTCTCGCGCTGCTACGGAGCGCGGGGGAAACTGGCAGCTCTGTGACCTGAAATGGAGCTGCCTGACAGAGGCTGCTGTTAGCGCTGCGGTTAACGGGGCCGGGGAGAGACCGGAGGGAGCAGAGCAGCCAGCTCGGGAAGGGATGCCTGGAAATTGGCTAGTTATATATAGTATACAATGTTGTTGAGGCCCTTCTGCGTTCTGGGGCTGCGATCACTGGCGGGGAGGTAACAGGAGTTTCTCCTTCTGGGCGCTCTGATTTGTGGCTTTTAAGGGATGTCCTTGAGGTGCTGTCCTGTCCCAAGGGACGCAGGGACGTGCACGGGATGGCACGTTTGAGCAGTAGCACACCGCTTAATCCTTACGGTGCATGAGCAAATCTGCAGCGTTGCAATGGAGTAAGATAGCATGAGGAGTTAGCCGTTTCGGTGGGTGAATGTCTAGTCCTCCCCTGCAAGACTTCGATTTGTCACTGGTGGAGAGGACAGGGCTGCTGGCTTTGTTCCTGTGCTGCCCACTGCTTTGCTGGGTTTCTTCTGGCCGTTAGCTCCTGTTGGTGCTGCTTTGCTCTGCTGTGGATGCGCTGCTGCCCTTTCTACATAGCTCCTCTTTTCCTGGATGCTCTCAGAGCCTTGGTACTTGCAGGCCAGATCCCAGACTACAATGATCTGCTTTAGTTTTTCTTACTACACAATATGTCACTTGGCTTCCATGAAAAACCCCTTCTCCAGCCATCTCCCAAACATCTGCTTGTGCTCAGACAGTTTTGCCGTTCCAAGCTGAACATAAAGTGCCCATTTTGGATTGTTTCTGAGTGGACGGATTCCACTCGTGTGGTGGCAAACACGTTGTTTGCCCTTAGCTTGCGCTTAGCAGCCACACCAGGTTAGACCCGATACAACCCAAGGGCTGTGGCTGCAGGGCCGGCGAGGAGCCGTGTGGGGCCTCGGCGCGGGTGCACGTGCCTGGGCTCCCCGGCCGCGCCGCGGTGTCGCACCGGGGAGAGGTGTTGTGCAAGGCAGGACCAGTGTCCTGCTCGTGGTGGCTCTGGGATGGGTTTTCCAGGGTCTCCCACGTGCAGGGCTGCGTGGGAAGGGCTTGTTTGCCTGGAGGAGGTGGAGGGGGACCTTGCCCTGCACTTGCCTGGGTGGAGGATGCTTTTCCGCGGCTGCAGCGCTGGGATGGAGGGCTCCCCGGGAGGAGGAAGGTCGGCTCCGAGCGGAGCGAGTGCGTCCCGGCAGCGCCGCCGGCTCCGGGATGCTCCCGGGGGCCGCGCTGCCGCCGAGGCTCCGCTGGGCGCCGGGCAGCGCCGCGTGCCCGCGCGCGTGACCGCTGACGCCGTCTGCCCGGCTCCCGGCGCCGCCAGCTCCCCGCTCCGGCTGTTCCCGGCTCATCCCAGCTGGGCGGCTCGCGGCACGGCTCCGCGAGCGCGGCGCAGCGCGGCTCGCTCGTCCTTGGTTAATGCTTTCCAGATGAAACTGCCGCGGCTGCGCGTGTGCTGGGGGCCGGCGCCCTGCAGCCCCCGCGCCTCTCCCGCAGCCGGCGCTGACGGGAGAGCTGCTCCAGCGGGTCCTCTTACCTTTCCAGGTGAACTTCAACGAGCCGCTCTCCATGCTGCAGCGCCTCACTGAGGACCTCGAGTACCACGAGCTGCTGGACAAAGCTGTCAAGTGCGAGAGCTCCACGGAGCAGATGTGCTTCGTCGCTGCGTTTTCCGTGTCTTCCTACTCCACCACCGTCCACCGCACAGCAAAGCCCTTCAACCCGCTGCTGGGGGAAACCTATGAGCTCGACCGGCTGGATGAGTTTGGCTTTCGGTCGCTGTGTGAGCAGGTAAGATGTGAGGGTGATGGCTGCCCAGCAGCAGGAGCACTGCCCGCTCCTCATGCCTGCTCCAAGCAGCCCCTTCCTGAAGAACGGGTGTCTCCTCGCATGGAGCGTGGCCAATACAGCGAGCAGTTTGCTGTTGGCATTGGCAGAGCCACCTGAGCCGCGTCCTGCAGTGTCACAGAGCATGAGACGCCAGGAGGAGGAAATGAGAAGGGCCCTCTCCTGCTGTCAGGTCTCTCAGCAGCTGGGCTGGGGTTTCTGTACAACCTTAACGCTGGAGCAGGAAGAAGCTCCTTTTTGAGCTCCCTCCTAACAGCAAGTGGTGGCAGATCCTCCGGCTCCCAGCATCTCTTCAGGCTACAGCATGGCTTGAAGTCTTACTTCCTTGTTGGCTTGAAAAGTTTTTGCTTTCAGAGCTTGAAGACAACCTGAGCATCTCTGGTATACTGCTGCTCTAACCACAGAGCGCATCTGACCCACATCAGTCAAACAGCAGGTCTTAATTAAAAATCTGGAGTGTTTTATCAGTTGAGACCAGTGAAGAAATTTGATTCTTGACAAGTTAACATTTATCATGGTTGGCTGGTCCATCCTGCCTTCCTGGGCCATCTGTAACCCTTTGCTGGATGTGGCAGGCAGGACACAACGTTGGCAGGGCTGTCTCTGTTCTCCAGGTTATCCCCACGCTGTCTTGGGGCTGGGAGCCCTGGAGCAGAGCGAATATCACAAGTTTCCAAGTCAAAACCACCAATCTGCATCCCTCTGCAAAGGCCGATGGAGGTCCAAGACCTGCCCAGGCAGACAGCACCCTCTGAGCCCCATGGGGCAAGACTTGTGGGTCAGGGCTGCACTTCAGTGATTCACCGTATGGGGATCTGCCTGGGTTGCTTCCGTGGGGCTTTCAAGTGGTATTCTTCAGTGTCCACGTGGGTGGGAAATGCCAAACCCACGTGTTTCCAAGCAGAGATGCTGGATCTTCCCCCCGGCTGCTGCGCTCCTCCGAGAGCTCCGCGTTGTCCCGCTTGCAGCTGTTTTTGTCCGCGTGGTGTTTTCTGGGACGAGCTCCGTGTTCCCAGCTCCGCAGAGCGCGCCCTGTGCCTGCAGCGCTCCCGGCTGCCAGCCCCGCACACGTGCCCGTCACTGCCTTTGGCCACGTCACAGACCCTCCCGGCCCAGGAGCTCTGGGCAGGACACGTAGGTGCAAGCAAAGCTGCAACTCAGGAGCCAGCCCTGGGCCGTGCCCAGGAGCGAGCGGGCTCCTTGGCTCTCCTGGGAGTGTGGCCACCCACCAGGGACAAAAGTGAAGGTGTTTCTGTAGATATTCTTCATGTTTCAGGCCTCTGCTGTCCCTTTGTGCCATCCAAAGCTGTGTGTCGCCCTGGGCCAGCTCTGCCTGCAGTCAGCTTTGCTCTCTTGCCATGCTCAGTGGTGTCCGTGTGGCCTGTCCCCGTCACTGGAGCTCATGCCAGGCACTGCAGCAAGCCAGGACACTGCTGGCCAGAGCGTTATGCACTGCAGCTATGTGTGTCCTCTGCTGTCACACTGAAGTGCAGACGGATGGCTGGTATCTAAATAACTCAAAATGTGGTGAGGAGCCTGCTTTCCAGGCTGTGGGGGCAAAAAGCCAAAGCAATCAGGGTATGAATGATGATCACATGTTTTCTGGGGCTTCTTCTCTGGCTCTGTACATTCTCAAATATCCCCTTAAGGCCACCTGTCCCTGGGCTGTGACCCTGCCCAGCCTGGTGTTAGGAAGTGGTGGGTAGGTGCTGATTTACGGGGTGGGTGCCAACATGATGGTGCCAGGATGCTCAGTGCCTCAGTTAGGACCTGCAGCCTGGCCCTCTTGGCCGCTGCAGCAGCATCACATGTGTGATGTGGTCACAACAGCAGCTTGGAGTTGCTGTCCTCATTGGGCTGTGGCAAGCAAACTGCAGGACAGCCCCGTAGCATCCTTCACATACCTCTCCAGCCCTTTTCCTCCTTGTTGACCCTCTTCCAGGGTTCTTTCATCACTAGCACCACACACGTCTTAGTGTCAGCTGCTCCCCAGGGCTCTTGTTGTCACTGGTGGACCCCAGGTTGTGTGGTTTCAAGACACCCTTTTCCTACCCAAATCCAGTCTGAGGGCCTGGGCAGGATGGTGAGTGCCGGTTCTCTGTACACATCAGCCTCATCTTTGCAGGAGTGCAGTTGGTGCTAGTGCAAAGCACACATTAAAAGGGAAAATTCAGTCCCCCCTGGTGTTCCTGCTCTGGCCACGTTTGGGGACAGGTGGATTTTGGGTGCCCACCATATTAGGCTTGCATGTAGCAGCCCTTTGAGCTTGTAATTCCCTCCTCCATCCTGTTCCTTTCCCACAAACATGTAAAAGAGACTCATCGTAAACTGAGGTTTGCAATAACCTGGGGTGAAACTGCTCTGTTGCAGCTCCCAGGAGCCTTTGATCCATGAGCTGAGTCCCTAAATCCCCGCTCTGGACACATCTCGAAGGGCAGACACAGATTGCACCTGCACAGGGCTGGCAGTTCCTCTTGCCATGGGCAGTCCTGGCCAGCACCACGCTCAGAACGGGCCGCACTGGGTCCTGCTCCAGGGCCTGGGCCCAGATGGACGTTGTTTCTAGTGCTCTTAATTTTCCTTGGCGTGCCTCTTCGCTGCTCAGCCCTCGGACATGCTGAGCGAAGTATTGATAATCTTGTGAATGAAATCCAGTTATCCAAATAGGATTTTCTCCTGCTGGTTACAGTGGGGTTTAGTGGAGAGATTTTTGTTCCACTCACGTTTGTAATCCGGTTGCTCGGGGCACTTAGGCTGTAATTACATTGGCGTAAATCATCTCTTAATGCAGTCCCGCAGCTGCCGGGCCTGGAGGTGCTCCCAGTGAGCGCAGGCCGGGCAGGTCGGGCTGATGCTTTCAGGGAGGGCAGAGGGAGCCCAGCTGCAAAGCGAGCTGCCCTCCTCCCGCTTGTCCTCCTGAGCTCGTTGGAGCCGGGCTGCCATGTCCCAGTTCATCCCATGTACCGTTTGTGGGGCTGTCTGTGCCCTTCCCCTGATGTGACTGTCCCCAGGGCAGGGCAACACGAGCTCCTTGAGCGGCGTCCCCGGAGCTTCCCGGAAGGCTGTGCTGCAGAGCTGTCTTTGCACCCCCTGCCTTGGTGCACTCGGTTTGTCCGAGGGGCAAGGGTAAAGCCTTGGCTGGGCAGGTCCATGTTTCTCCAGAGCTGTGGGGAGCTGTCCCCGCACTGGGATTTTCCGTGCAGGAGCAGTGGGAGCTGCTGCAGGCAGGATGCTGCTACGCTGGGGATCTGGGTTGGGGTTCAGCACATCCCTGTCTCCTCAGCAAGATCCTTGGAGAGAGGGGCCTTGTTCCAGGGGTCACGGTCCAGCACTGTCACAGTGATAGAAAGTTGCTGAATTTGAGGGTTTTTTTGTAGCTGATGCTTTGCTAATGAGCCTTAAAAAAACTGCTGATTTTCTGCACCTGCTCATGCTGCCAGGCTACTTCATGGGAGGTCATTCTGATGGAGAAGGTGATCTTTGTCCCAGGGTGACACCAGCGGCTCCTCTGGCATTGGAGACATGCAGCCATGCCTGGGAGCTTGCCGTGGTGTTTCCTTGCGAGTTAATGTAGTCTCCTTAGGGCAGTCAGGATGCATGGCATCCTCAGGCCAAAGCTGGCCTGTAGCCAGCATCTCCTTGGGCTCATGGTTGATTCCTGAAAGTCTCGAGGGGACTCTCTGCCTCTTGCTCTCTAACTGGGCATGGTGTGACCTGACAGGCTGTTTCTTCTCTCTCCCAGGTGAGCCACCATCCCCCGGCAGCTGCCCATCACGTGTATTCCAAGCGAGGCTGGACCTTGTGGCAGGAAATCACGATCGCCAGCAAATTCAGGGGCAAATACCTCTCTATCATGCCACTGGGTAGGTGACTTGTGTCGGGAGGATTGGGGCTGGCCTTGGCTGGCACTGCTGGTGCAGTACCCAGGAGGTTACCCCGACGTGCTGATCCCACGGGCACACACGCAGCTGAGACCGTGGCTGGGCTGTCTAGAGCATCTCAGCTTAATCAGTGAGGGAATCCCAGGTAATTAGAAGCAAATAGAGCCTCAAACCAGAAAGGATGTTTTATATCCCAAGCAGATCTTCATGCTGCTGGTTGTAAACATGAGCTACACTAGCCATGCCAGAGCTATGCTAGCATTGAGGGTGCCTCGCTTGTGTCATGGCACTAAGCAGTCAACCAAGCAGCAGATTTCTAATTTACTTTTAAAATGAGAGCTTTTGAGGGGAGGGAAGGGGGCACAGGGCTTTGCAGATATCGCAGCTTCACTAGACTGGCAGAACACGCAGCACGGCGAGGGAGGGAGGCGGCATGACGCTGCGCTGCCTGCGGGACACACCATGCACTCCGTGCTGAGCAGCGTTGAGTAGGAACTGAGCCTGGAGACATGAAACCTCCTTCTGCGTCTCAGCCGCTGAGAGGAGGTTTGGGCCTGGGCAATGGGCATGGGGCCCGGGTGGGCTCTGAGGGCGAGCGCGGTGCTGGCGGGTCCCTGTGCCCCGGGGAGCTGCGCCGTCCCTCCTGCTGCCTGCGCTGAGCCCTGCGCTCTCTGCAGGCGCCATCCACCTCGAGTTCCACTCCAGCGGGAATCACTACGTCTGGAGGAAAGTCACCTCCACCGTTCACAACATCATCGTGGGCAAGCTCTGGATTGACCAGGTTAGTGGCTGTGGGTGCCTGTCTGGGTCTTGTCTGGCTCCAGGACAAGGGCAGGGGGACTAGAAGGACACTTCCTTCATGCTTGACTTCCAGACAGTATTCCTGCCATGATGGGAAGCTGTGTTTCCCTCATAAGGTGGGGGGAATGCTGCTCGGAGCTCCCGATGGCTCTTTCCGAAGCCAGCAGCTCCTTGGAGCAGGGTGGTTCAGCTGGCCACATATGACCAGATCTGAGGCACAACAGGTTTTGCTCTTGCAAACAGAGCAGGCGGCTGTTGGAGAGCCATGGGGCTGGCAGGAGCTGCCAGTGTCTCCTCTCCTTCCGTGGCGCTGCCGCAATGTCACTGCTCCAGCCTCTGGAGTCGGGAAGAGCAGCAGTGCTGCAGGTCATGTTCATTTGTATCTGCACAAACTACAACTAATGCCTCATTTGTCTCCTTGCAAAGTCTCTCACTGCCTGTGATTCTGTGTCTTTTATCTAGTCTGGTGAAATAGAGATTGTTAACCATAAGTCAAAAGATAAATGCCAGCTGAAATTTACCCCCTACAGCTACTTCTCCAGAGATGTCCCCCGGAAGGTACGTGTCCCACAATATCCCTGCTCGTTGTAGCAGCCTTGCACGTGGCGAGGCCTGGCTCTACTCTCTGGGCCAGGCCAGAGCCTGTGGGGCTGAGCACGGCGGGATGAAGCCCGTGTGGGTGGGAGCTCTGTTGAGGGAGGTCACGGCAGGGCCTGGGAGGGCATGGCTGTGTCAAGCTGTGTTTGGGCTCTGCTGGGCTCTGTGTTGGAGCTGCAGCACCAGCCAAGTGGCTGTGTGAGCCCTGGAAAGGGTTGGATGGGTTGGAGACCCAAGCGCAGGGGCTGCATCAGGGTGGGCCTTGCTCTCCTTGTGCTGGGGGCAGCTGATGTCTCTCCTCATGTACAAGGATGCTACAGCCCTGGTTGAATCACCGGGTCCAGCTGCTTTGAGCTGCCCAAAGGGTGTTCTGGCTCCCTGCCCATCTCCTTGCCCTGTGGGTACTTTCAAATGCCACTAGAGCCGTCCGCAATTTCCCCTCTCCTTCTGCCAGGTGACAGGGGTGGTGACTGATGCTGATGGTAAGGCCCACTACGTCATGTCTGGCACATGGGATGAGAAGATGGAGTGCTCCAAGATAGTGCAGAGCAGCCACGGCAGCACCAGCTCGGAAGGCAAGCAGAAAACTGTCTACCAGACCCTGTCTCCAAAGGTCCTGTGGAAGAAATACCCCCTTCCGTAAGTGACGTCCTCAGGAGCAGGGTGGTGGGGCCTGGGCTGCAGAGCTCCTCCTGTTAAACACTCTCCTTGTTACAGCAATGGGCAAAATGAGCCAGGCGTAAAGGTATGGCCCTGTAACGTGCAAACAAGCCCGAGGCAGAGAAGGGCTCTGGAGGGGGTTATTGTGAAGGCCTGGGGACAGTGGAAAGGGACTGGGATTTGTGTGACTGCGTGGCTTTTCCTGGGTTATGAGCGTGTGCCAGGATGGGAGAGCAGGTTGCGTGGTCTCTGCGAGGGAAGGTGAATACTAGCACGGCTGGAAACGAGCGTCACCGAGTGATCGGTGTGCTGCTTTGCAGAGCAGGGAAACCCTCACAGTACTCACAGGGCTTGGCCCTGCACTTCACATTTGGCCTGGCTTGGTTGGTGTTTGGCAGCGAAGCCGTTGTCGAGGTGCCCACAGCCACCAGGCCGTTCAAATGCACCGCGACAAGCTCTGGCTCTTTGCTGTCCTCCTTGACCTTGAGAGGCTTCTGCATATGGCTTTTTACTCGGGTAACCAGAGACACAGGGTAGGTTTGAGTTTTGGTTCTGCTGACTGCCGACCCTGCCATGGGTCAGCATTGGCCACTTTGCTTCCCTGGCAAGTCATTAGCCATCCTGTCACATCGGTTGCTTGAGCCATCTGGGGGCCAACCCTCTCTTGTCGTTCCTGTTCTCCTGCTCACGTCCCTCCTCATCCAGCCTTGCTCCCACCCAACCAGTTTTTAGCCGTGTGGCGCTGTAGTTCATCTTCACATGGAGCAGGTGTCTGTGCTGCCCAGGGAGGCCATGTGGCAGGATTAGTCCAGGAGAGGCTTCGCTGGCATCTCCAATAAGGTGGTGGGAGACAGGACTCTCCAAAAGGCCTTCTGTATGTGCTTTGGGGATCAGAATATTTCTCTCATGTCCCTGTGTGGGCTCTCTGTGTCCAGGGAGAACGCCGAGAACATGTATTTCTTCTCTGACCTGGCCCTCACCCTGAATGAGCCTGAGGAGAGAGTGGCCCCCACGGACAGCCGGCTGAGACCCGACCAGCGGCTCATGGAGAGCGGCCGGTGGGACGAGGCCAACGTGGAGAAGCAGCGCCTCGAAGAGAAGCAGCGCGCCGTGCGCCGCAGGCGGGAGGCCGAGGCCGTGGAAGCCCTGGAGGAAGGTGAGATGCTCTGGGATGGCGAGGGGATAATCAGAGCTGCTTTGAGATCCCAGTGCCCTTGGCTGTCAAACTGAGGGTAAAGCAAGTGAATTGAGTAGCCTGAAGGGGCTCCAGTGCTGGGGTGGAGGAGAGACCCTTCACTGACCGATGCCCTGGGCATGGCCACCCTTAGGGCCCTGGTGAAGTTATGCAGAACTTTACGGCAGAGGTAAAACCACCCCTAACCCTGAGTTTTCTGCTTCACAGGCAAGGACTATGAAGGCTACATCCCACTGTGGTTTGAGCGGAAGGTGGATCCCATGACGGGGGAGCTGATCTGCGTTTACAAAGGTGGATACTGGGAGGCCAAGGACAGGCAGGACTGGAGTATGTGCCCTGACATCTTCTGAGCTGCTCTGCTTGCTCTGGGGCCAACCTCAGGCCTCTCTCTTCACCAGGATAGACAGAGGGACAGTGAGGACATGCTGGCAGCGTCCTGCTGCAAAGAAACACATACAGAGACTCCATACATGCAGAAATTTGAAGAGAAAATCTAAACAGGGATTCCAAACCTATTTTTTTACGCACTAGTAAATAGCATTCTTTTTTTCTTTCTTTTTTCTTATGGTGTTTTTTTCAGCTACTAATTAGGAATGAAGACACATTGAATCTGGTTGATTTTTAGCCTGACATATTTATTGCTATCAGGAGTTGCTGCCTATATCTCTCAGCGCCTCAGCTGTGTTGGTTGAGACGTCGACTTCCAAAGATGCTCGCGTTGTGGGGATGCCGTACGTTTGTGTGAGCTCTTCCTTTGACATTTTTATTTTCACCATTTGTGTGTGGACTTTATGGGTTTTTTTTTAATCTGCTCCTAGTTCAGGTTCCTTTGAAGACACAAGCAACTCTCTGAGCCCTGCTCAGAAAACTGCCTCCAGGGACTGTGGCTGAGGCGCTTGATCCTGGATCCTCTCGGTAGCTCCTGCTGTGTCCTGTGATCCCAGCAATACCAATCAAGACATTTCAGCTGGTGACCTTTTTTTTTTCGTTCTTTTTCCTTTTTTTTTTTTTTAAAAAAGAGAAGCACACTGAGCAGTTTCCCATCAGTCGGCAGTGTTTAGTCACGGTAAACACGGTGCTTTGTGAGGGTGATTGGGGCCACACTTGGTTTGGCTTTCCTGCAGCTGTATCCTGAGAGGAAACAGCTTCTTGCTGAGGCCGGGAAAATGTATCACCAGGCTGATACCGAGCTGGCGAGGTCAGAGGAGGTGAGAGCAGTTTGTAGACCAGCACACGCTCTGTGACACTGGGGCCACCATACCAGCACGTTCTCCTCCACGTCTCTGCAGCGGGGCCCGGTGGCCGCGGGAGGCTGCAGCTTCATGCAGGGGCTTTCCAGGCTGTTTCCCTCTTGAGATATGACTGACGCCAGGTAGGAGGGTCATCCTGAGGGAGAGGCATGAGGAGCGAGGAGAAGGTGGCACTGCTTGCTCGGACGGAGAGATCTCCCATGGAGCCGGTGACGGGGAACCCGCCTGCTGGCAGGGTCCTGCACATGCTGCTGGCACAGGGGTGGGTGGCTCTGTGCAGGAAACCTTTGTCCTGGGTCTATACTCACATCTTGATGTCTTCTCCAGTAAGTTAGACAGTCCCCAGATGCGCCTGGTCACAGGCTCCAGGGCTGAGGGTCAGTTCCTGGAAGGCTTCTGCTGCCTGGTGCCAGCAAGGCCAGGCTCTGAGCCTCCCCGGGTGTGATAGTTCTCCTCCCTGCAGTAATATTTCTCCAAGGAGAAATTTTGAGTCATAACTAAATTACCCCTCTCCCCATGGAGCCCTGGATGCAGCAGGCAGAGGCTTTGCTTCCTCCCTGGAGTGGTGGGAGATTCCCACAGCAAACCCTGTGCCTCTGCTGTTCCCATTTTCATGGGGAATCTTCCCAACACCTCAGAGCCCCGGGGCTGTCTCAGGAGGAAATTTCAGGCTGAATTCAGCTCAGTATCCATCTGGAAGAACCCCGGGCTGTTTGGGAGCCTCTCTTCTGCCTCTGTCCTTGCCTTCTCGTGAGTCCTGCTTGGCAGCAGCTTGAGAACATGTATGAGGAAGTCCCACATCAGCAATTCACCCCAGGAAGAGCTGAATAAGCTCTGCAAGTGATCAGTGAGGAGCAGAAGTGAGTGATTCTTGGACACAGGGCATTCACGCAGGAATAGCTGGTCCCTAAATGCTGGTTCAGAAGTGGAGGGAGGCAAGTGGCAGGACCCGGAAGAGAACAGGCCCAGCAAGTCCTGCTGAATCAGAGGGAATCAAGGAGACCTGGACACTTGTGTTTGCCTCCCTGGATTTCATTTTTGATGTCTTCTTCTCCGGATCCACATCATATCATACTGACTGCCCCCTCCCGTGGGTCAGAGGCCACTTGAAGCTGGAGTGTCACATCCACATTGGAAGATAATTAGCAATAATGAACTTAGAGGCAATGGTAACTGGAAAACCCAGGCTGCACATGGGACATTTATGCAATCAGATTCCTAAACCATCAGTCTCCTTTTGGTCACCTTCTCTTAGAGCACCTCCATTACAGCACCTGCTATTTACAACATACCTATGTGTACAGTATATATAGACCTTGTACGATGTAACGGTAGTGAGTGGCTATTGGAGTGGCAATACCCACTGGTTGCAATGTACCCTTTAATCTTATTTATTTGCTTCTAATTTATATATATATAAAAATATATATAAAATTATTTTGCTTAAATTTATATGGTACATAATAGATGAAAAAAATAATGAAGACAGAAGCAACTGTCTGAGTTTTTGTAGTATGAGTACGATATTATATTTCCGTAGGCTCGTCCCGGAGGTAGGTATGTAGCAGTAATGGTGATTGAGTAATTGCTTAAGTAGAGAAGTAACATTTTGCGCCAGAGCCAGATGCAGACATCTGCGTAAGGTGTTCTCTCGAGAAAGATCATTTCTGCCTAGAAATTAGGGGTTTGAATTCGGGTCTCTCAGTAGACACCAGGCTCAGGAGCCCGACGCTCCGGCCTGGCTCCCTGCAGTGCTGGGCTGGGTGGTGCAGGCAGCCAGGCCTGGCCCCGTCACGGTTTCGTGTCCCCATGGTTTGGCTATGGCTCATTAAAGCCAGTGAAGCGCTTAAGTTTTCCAAATTGCTCCACTAATGGCATTCAGCAGGTGGGATCTAGCCTGTCAGGAGAGCGTCGAGTGTCCTGTCTCCAGGGCATTTAGATCTTCTTCTTTGGACACCGCCATTCACACAACTGGGGCAACGGCAGATGCTCTGCACTAACCCTTCCCTATGCTACTCTAATTTGGTTTATAAAGACAAGAAAAATCAAGTGTAGAGTCCTCCTCCCTCAAGCAGGAGAGATGGGGGAGGTTCTTCTCCACCTGGAATCCCGGCCAGGTCTGGTTCAGTTTTATAAAATGCTCTGGAAGCCTAGCTTTTCAAAATGCCTTATTTTCCCTGTTTATTTTGTCTACACAGGCATTAACCAAGAGCTTGGAAAGGTGGGAGATGCCTGCACTGGCTGTCCCTTCACGGGGATACGTGTGTTCCTGCAGTTAGGGAAGGAGCGGAGTGAAACGTGGCTCAGGAGGGGTTGGCAACCTCAGTACCTCCAGTAAATGCATCCTTCTAGAGTCACCATCACAAACACTGCACAGCGTAGCAGAGCCCAGGGGAGTGCTAGGAACACCCCCAGGAAAGAAATCCCACATTTTTTAGATTAATTTAAAAAAAAACTGTTGTATCTTCCAGAGGTCATCTAGTGGCAACACTTAATCTGAGCACCATGTCCTAGTCTTTCTATTTTCCTTCCGGAGGATTTTAATGTCATTCTATTGTAAATGCTATTGAATGTATTTCTTTTGAACAATATATTGTGAGTGATTCCTCTTCTCTGACACAGTAATAAAACTTGGATTCGGGAGTTTTGAAATGCGCAGTGCTGTTCTCACTTGCTCCATGGAGCTGCAGCTGGGAAGCCCGGGATGAATCCAGAGCCTTGCAAGCTCCTGGCACACGCAGAGCCTGGCGCATGGTGGGTGGAGGTGAGATCCTTGGGAATAGCAGTGGGAAGAGGAGCTGGGAGGTGGACATAGGCAGAAGGAAGGCGAGAGGAAGAGGAGGTCCTGGAGAGGCGGCCTAGGGAGGACAGGGGAGCTGACAAGGGGAGGTGACCTACAGGAGGAAGAGGGACAGGACGTGGCCCAGGTGAAGAGATGGCCAAGGGAGGATATGGCCCAGGGGATGTTATTCAGGGAAAAGAGGTTTTGCAGGTAAGAAAGTGACGGAAGAGGGAAGGAGCCTTGGGAAGGAAGGTGTCCGAGGAAGATGGCTGGTGGTGTACGTTGTCCAGGGAAGGAGGCCTGGGGAGGAGGTTGTCCAGGGGAACCCTCTGGAGGAGGCGCAGGGAGGAAGGTTGGGAGAGGTGGTGCAGGGCAGGGTGTCCCGGGACGGCTCCTGCGTGAGGATGGTCATGGAGGGACTGGGAGGCGGTGACGGCCGGGGAGGCTGGCGGGGCCGCGGCCATGGCCGGGCAGGCCGGGACATGCCGGGGCCTGGCGGCGCCGTTGCCCGGCGACGGACGCGGGCGGCGCGCACGGCCTGGCTGCACTGCGGGCCGGGCCCGGGGCAGCAGCGGTGCCGGCGCCTCGGCCGCGTGTTGGACATGGAGCTGCAGGAGGCTGCGCACAGCGGCCACAGCGAGCGGCTGGCGACGAGCGGTAAGGGTCACGCGTGGCCTAAACCTGTGGGTCAGCCCCAGGCCCCTCGGCCTGTCCCGTCCCCTCCGGGCCTGCCGGCGCTGCAGGAGTTGAGCTGGGCAGGTGGGTCCTGGAGGGGCAGCTCGTGTCTGCGGGGCAAGGGAAGGAAGGACGAGGGGGAGCCCGAGCTTCGGAGCCGCCTCCCTGCTCAGGTGTCTGCCAGGAGGGTCACACGAGGCTGCCCGCGCCCGGCGGTGCCTCCGCTCGCTGGAGGTGCCTGTGGATCACGCACCTCCTGCGTGTGCACGCACCAACCCCGGCCCCACGAGGAGAGGCCCCTGACGCCAGTTTTGTGCTGAAGTGAAGCCCGGCGGCTTGCCGAGAGCAGCATCCCTAGTGCAGAGGTGGTCTCCAGCTGGTGCGCCCAGCTCCCTGTGCAAGGAGGGCTTCAGACCCCCAGGGCTTAAGGATCTGTGATGCTCTGCGTTGGCCACACTCTGTTTCTTCTTCTAGATGCAGAAAAGCAGCGTGGGCTTGTGGGCTCCTGGGCAAAAGAGCACTGTGACCATGTCCTGGATTCCATCGATGCCCAGCTCAGGCAGGTGCGGGTGATCGGGATGGGCACCACACCAAGGGGGTCACAGCACGAGTCTGACATGTGAGAGGGCTGGGGGACAGCCTGGGACACGATGAAACACTAATGTTGTGCTGCTCCTGCCACGTCTCATCCTTCCAGTGCACGGACGGGTTCTGAAAGCACGTGGTCCTGCTCAGTCACCAAGGGCTGCAGTAACCTGCAGTCCCCGCTGTTTTCTCTCTCCTTTCTGCAGTGGCAGAGCCGTGGTGTGCAAGTCCTGGGCAACAGAGATCACAATGTCTCTTCTGACACCTCCTTCGATGTGCCTTGGCCAGCTGGTGAGTGTGGCTTCTTCTGGCAGTGCCTCCTGTCTCAGCCCTCCTGTTGTGATGCAGGAAGAGGTGACCAGAGCAGCTGCTGGCAGGGGATGGAGCTGGGGCTGTGCCAGCTCAGCATGCTCTGCATTCTGCTGCAGCATGTCCTGGAGCATTTCTCTAGGGACAAGCTGCTGTTCTGCTTCGGGCCACTCTGAGCATCACAGGAGCAGCCTGGATCATCCCTGTAAGGGACCAGGATATGAAGAGTTACTGGCTCTTGAACTCTCTGAAGAGTTACTACAGAGCTCTTTGCAGGCACATGGGTTGACTTCTCAGGGCTTGTTCTGCTTCCCCAGACCCTCTGCAGGATGCACAGTCCAAACCCTTCTGCAGAGGTAGATATCTCCCTGGGAAGGAGATGGAAGGATGCACAGATGGAGATTTTTGCAGCTGCCACAGTTTAAACAAAACAATGGAGCATCACAGAGACAAAACATAATGCAGATGCTACAGTGCAGAATTGTATCCTGGGTACCTGTGGCTGCAGTAGAAACATTGCTGAAAGAGGGAGTAATGGGGCTTTTGTGGTAGTCTGAGGGATGAGGGATTCCCTCAAAGGGGCAGTTTGGAATGAAGGGTTCTCACTTCAGGCAACTTTGTTTTTCCCAGCATGGTTCCATCATGGAACCATTAATAGATACCATTTCAGCTAAGGCATGTCCTTTCTGAGCAGATTCTTTCTGTATTGGGATATTTTTCACTTCTCAGATGTGTTGTCTGAGACCTTGCTTTAAGGAAACACCATCTTAGGCTGTGGTAGAGCTTGCAGCTCCATCTGTATGAACTCCCTTTACAGTGTGCCTTATCCCTGAGCTGCACTGCTGTGACAGGCTGGAATTGTGTTCGGACCCACAAGGGTGAAAAGTACCTTGACCAAAGCAAGATTGACGTTTTGGAAGCAAAACCTGCTCCTGTTCAGGTTCACAGCCTGGCCCAGCTCCTGGCTTCTGCCTTAGATGCCCTTGGTACCTTGTCTCAGATACACATCAAATGTCCCACACCCGTTCTCTCATGCGGGTGCGAGTCAGGTGAAGACCAGAGCTAAGGTGGACATGGTCCCTGTGAGGGCAGATGTTGTCAACACCTCCAAGGTGGTTCGGATTCAGCTGGATGGGAGTGCTCCTTCCCATCCTGCGCCATTCCTCATGGGGATATCAAAGAGACTCATGGCTCTCTACTCTCCTGCACAGAACTGGAAGAACACCCTGTGGCCAAGGCTGAAAACCTGCAGGGTGAAGCCAGTCGGAGCAGCTCCAGCTCTGTCTGCACGGAAGATTTTGCTGTCAGGTTTCGGGAGGGGATGGTTGAGCCCCTGGTGCTGTCCGAGGATGAGGAAGAGGAGCCCTTCTCAGTATGCAGCGGGCATGGAAGGGATGTCCCAGAGGGAGGCAATGGCATCTCCTGCTCCGCTGAGGACCGTGATGCTGGCCAGGATGAGTCCTTGGTCTCCACAGGAAGAAGCCAGGATGTCCCATGGCAGCTGGAGGTGGAGCTGGGCTGTCCGTCACAGAGCACTTCTCCATCGCTGATGAGGCGGCAAAGCCTGGAGTCTCTGGGAGGGAGGATATCCCGACTGAGCCAGAGCAGGGCTGTGACTGCAGCCATGGAGCCAGGCAGCTCCCCAGGGAGGGGGGCTCCCTCACCAGCCCCCTCTGAGCAGGTGAGTGTGGGCCAGAAGGAGCCCCCACTGGGCTCCATGCTTCAGCAAAGGTCCATTGGGCAGCAGGTTCACTGGTGATGACCTGAGCGCTGGGTATCCCCAGAGAGCTCCAGAACCTCTGCCGGCAGGACCAGAGCCTGGGACAGGCACAGGGAGCACTGGCCTAGACAAAGAGCTCTGAGCCTGTCCAAGACGGGACCTTGGCACCATCGTGGCTGCCCTCACAGACCCATTGCTGCCCTCCGAGGAGGGACTCAGACCTCGGCCTGAGCACCTCTCTGAACCTGCCTATGGCCTCCTGAGTCAATTTGTTTTGTGACAGGGATGGACTCTGCATGGAGCTAACGTGAGAGCGTGCTCAACCAGGAGGCGTGCAGGAGTCCCGGTGCCCCCAGCCTCGCTCTCTGCAGACAGCAATTTTCCAGGGGATGGTGGTGCTGGGACCAGATGGCGTTGCATGAGCAAGCCTGTGAGGTCAAGGCAGCAGGACCCACCAGCTGGCTGGAGACAGTCTGAAGCAGCCAGTGCCCTTGCTGTGACTGATGTGGACGTGGAAGGAGCTGGAGACAGGTCGAGGAGGGCTCAGTCCTGGGCACATCGTGAGTCTTGGGCTGGCCCTAGGAGGCCAAGGATATCTGTGGCGTTGCTGGAGGAGGATGGGGCGAGCTAGGGGCCACCTCTGGGTGCGTGGCCTGTGGGCAGAGGTGGGAAAAGGTCCTGGCTGGGCTGCAGACCCTCTTCCCAGGCTGGGTGTCCTGGAGGGTGCTGTGAGCTGTACACAGGCTCCTGGGCCTTGCTGATATTGGGACATCCCTAAGTTTCCCAGTCACTCCTGGGTTTTGTCTGTGGTATTTGGGCTCCCCTCACTGCACACACATGCTGTTTTTTTCCCAAACAGAAGCAGGAGCCCCCTGGATGTGCAGCCTCAACTCCTCTGGGGACCGTGGGACCATGGCCACCTACAAGGAGCCATCATCCAGCGGGGGCAGCCGCTGGAGGAGCAGCAGTGCAGAGAGGTGGACCTGGAGCCCAGGCAAAGCGGCCAAGCCCTGGTCACAACACAAGAGGCTGGAAGCCGGCCTAGACCACAAGGTGCTGTCCTGGGCCAGTCAATGGCTCTGCTTGCAAAGATGAGTGCACATGACCTTCTTCCCACCCCATGCTGGGGCACAGTGAGGGCTTCAGAGTCTGTCACAGGAGCCCAAAGAATAATTCCAGAATAGGCCACAGCTCATAGCATCCATCTGCAGCATGGGAGAGACACTGTGTTTTGGAGCAGGGACTTGTTGCTAATGAAAACAAGTCAACTCTCATCCTTGCTTGAGTGACCGTTCCTGCTGACCAAGCAGGAGAGCTCCAGATAGAGCGACCTGGTGCTGAGACACCCTAGGATGCTCAAGGACATGTGAGGTGATGACTCCACTCTGTTGAGGTGTCCCTCTTCCTTGGGAGCCCACTTGCCATAGGAGGGCAGGACATGGGAGCAAGATGCTGCCGTTTTACAAGTGAAAATGCCCCTGGGGAGAAATGTGGGTTCCTGGCCTGAAATAGGGGTCAGCAGCACTACCCATAGGCCATGGGGGAGAAAGAGGCTGGAAAACGGGCTGGGAGACATGGCCGTGAGCGGAAGGGAGGGAGCAGCTGGAGGCGGGGGGATCAGCGGGCAGCTGGGGTGGGACGTGGTCTTGGTGGGTGTCCCCAGGCTGAGGGACAGGAGGCTGCAGAGGCCGAGAGTGCCCAGATCAGGCTGGGCTGGCCAGGCTGCTGGCTCTGCTTCTCTCTCCTGTGAGGGAAGAGTAATGCATCTTTCCTGTCCATGGCATTGGGTCCAGAGCCGGCTCCTGGAAGACGGAAAGACTTGGTGGGCAGAAAAGAAGGGAATTATCCGGTCTCAGCGTGGGCTCCTGGGGGAGCAGAGCCAGGGAGCCTGTGCTGCCTGCCAGGAAGGGTTGGAGAAGGAGCTAAGGAAAACATCAGCTTTGCAGGAAGAGAAACTGGAGTTACAGAAGGTCAGTGTCCTCACAGATTTTCTGCGGGTCGAGGGTTTTGCTGGAGGGATCCTGAGAGGCAACAAAAGAAAGCAAGTCCTTTGTCAGGCTATGTCCCACAGGCAGACACAGTCAAATGGTCCTTGGAAGGTCCTGGAGGAGGCAGGAAGAGTCAGGCACCTGAGGACAGACAGAAGTAGCAGGCAGGGCTCTTAGTTCCAACAGTCCCACAGTTGTGGGGTAGCAGTCACGATAACACTCATTCTCCCCTCAACAAATGTGAGACCTTGTCCTTTCACAAGGTATTTGAGTTCCTGAATAGTTCCCAACACTTGGCATCTGTCCCTGCAGTACATGTGTGTAGTGCTGGAGGGTGTTATTGTCTCAGGTACTGACAGGTACCATATCTCACTGCTTGGATATTTTTTTTCCCACCGCTTCTCTCTGTTGTTATGCTTCAAGCATTTTTTTCCAACCTGCACCTCTTCAGTGACCAGTACTTGACCATCACTGAGCTATTTATAGTCATAAGGTCTTTCTTTTCAGCCTGTACTCACGATCAAGACCTCTGCTGTTATCCCGTGGTTAAAATACACACCATAATAAGAGACATGTGGTACCAACCTCTGCTTCACACAGCAAAATATTATAATAACTTGAGAACAAGCCTAAGCAGGCAGGAACTGTGCCCTTGCAGTTAGCACAAGACAGTCATCCTTGGTCTGTGGGGAGTGTCTAGCAAGGGCCACTGACTCCAGAAGTGACCAGATCCAGGATGGGGACAGGGTTGCTCCAGAGGGACTGAGACCCGGCACATGAGCAGGTTGAGGTGGTGCTGCACAGTGTGATCAGCATCAGACACTTGCCTGCCCTGGCTTTCCCAGGCACAGGGCCAGGAGCATATCAGGCATCCTCAATTGCATTGGTACACTGAGTGGAGACCGCAGTTGGGCAGATGTTCCTGAACCTGTGCCATGGGCTTGAGTTACACAGAAAGGACAGCATGACCCCAGCTTCTCTTACAGAGACTCCACGAGCTGGAGCATCGTACCCGCAACCTCCTGCAGCAGAGGCAGGAAGCCCTGGACGAGCTGCACGTGCTGCTGCAGAAGGAGAAGATGCACATGCTGTGGCAGCTGCAGGAAGCCCTGGAGCAGGTCAGGGAAGAGAGAGGGAGTATCTGGAGATGTGACATTGAACAGTCCAGATCCCATGTGAGGAGGGTCAAGGACTCAGTGCCCTGGAGCTGGGTGAGCTCCCAAGGGGCACTGGACAGGGGGCAGCTGCCAGGACACACCGTGTCTGGTCCTATACAACCACAGAAAATCTTCACCCCCAGCACAGTAAGGTGTTTCCCTTGGTAGGGAAACCATGGCTATTGAGCACCTGCAGAGCACAGCAGCCCAGATGTGCTGTTCCCTCTAGGTCATCCAGGTCTTCCACCCTATTTACAGCAGAGGTGGCAGCCTCCAGAAAGGCTGTGCAAGGACAGTAGGTCCATGTGGTGCATTGGGTGCCAAACTCAGCAGTTGCGTGCCTCCTGGGGCAAGCCCTGTGCCCCACGCTCGGGATGCCTCACCAGGGCAGAGAAGATGCCCTCCAAGGAGTCTCTGTGCGTGACCTATTTTGTGGGTCAGGCAGGGACCCCCTTGCTTGCACTGAGGCCAAACCAAGCTTCCCCTGGTCAGTACGGGATGGATGAAGCTCCGGCATGGCTGTAAGACTAACATCACTTACTGGAGAGGCCATGTGGAATCAGGGCAGAGCAGGGCTTCATCTTTGCCCGTCTTGGCCAGCTTTGGGGCAATGTGGATGCAGCTCTGATGTCTCTGATCTGGTGGCTGCTCCCCCAGGAACGGGCTTGCAACAGCCCCTGTCTGCAAACGCGGCTGCAGCGGCTGGAGCAGCAGCACCTCCTGCAGCCCCCACATAGGGAAACTTCCCGGCAGGAGTCGGCGGTGCCGGGCCAGGCCGGGCGCTCCCTGGCAAGCCGTGACCTGCTTCCCGACAGCTCCGTGGGGCAGAGCCCTTGGCCAGCGCCGTTTGGGTGAGTCCCTTAACCACGTGGCGTTTCGGACCTGACGGGGATGCCAGAGCCCTGTGACACTTGCCCAGCATGGGCTGGTGGAGTAGCAGGTTCCTGCATCTCTGGGACCTCCCTGGTGGAGAAGCCCCTTGGCATCCTCAGACACTCTGGCTCTCCATCTCTGAACGCAGCCCATTTCCTCCAGCTCATCTCCGCTCTCCCCCAGCCACGCGTTCCGAGTCCTGCATGGCCTCAGTGAGGAAATACAGCGTCATCTCAGAGACCTGCAGCAGGAGAGGGAGGCCCAGAGGTGCTCTGTCCTCCACCTTCAGAGGCAGAAGGTAATTTGAGGAAAGCTTGAGGAAGGTTTTCACTCCTCCCTCAAGGAGGAGGTTTCATACATCCACAGTGGTTTCTGGAGCACCGATGTCTGCTATGGTCACCCCAAAGCAGAGAACATCCCTGATTCATCCTCCTTCAGCCCCAAGGGAGGTCAAGAGGGGCTGTACCTTCTCCCTGGGCTACACAGCTGGAAAAGGGCACTGTGAGAGCTCAAGGAAGCAACGTTGACAAAGTGGAGGTTGAGTGGGACAGCACACTGGAGCCCTTGGGAGCAGATGTCATGTTTCTTTAGCCTGGGAGACTTCTGGAGACTGTTTCTTCCCATGTCTGTGCTTGTCTGTTATCTTCACTGGGCCACTGCTGGGAAAACAGTCCTAAGGAGAAATCTAGCTGTGGCCATGGATATGGCATTGAATTGGGGTTGGCAGCTGCTATGCTGCACAGTCTCACACCATCTGCCTGCATGGGACAATTTCTGCTCCTTGGGATGGAGCGATGATGGAGCTAGGAGGACTCTCTGTCTTCTCTACCAGCTGCAAAACCCCCTGCCCCTCTTTGCACCAACGAAATAGATGGGATCCATGACAAGGATCAGCCTTGAATGAATCAGACTTCCTCATCCTTGGAGCTTGCCAGCAGGACATGAGAGGAGGTGGAGATGTGTGCT
Organism: Tinamus guttatus; assembly: GCF_059628265.1. Taxonomy (NCBI): domain Eukaryota; kingdom Metazoa; phylum Chordata; class Aves; order Tinamiformes; family Tinamidae; genus Tinamus; species Tinamus guttatus. The sequence goes on along the minus strand of NW_028288993.1, from coordinate 1,062,902 downwards.
AGAGAGAGAGGCTGTCCACGGCTGTCTTTCCACTCAGAGCCCCATATGCAGACTGCAGGCAAATGCTTGTGTTTTCATCCACATGCAGGAGCGTGAGCTGAGGCAGCTACAAGAGAGGATGTGCATGGAGAAGGAGGCAGGTCCAAGAGCCCTGAGGGAGCAGTTGGTCCAGGTGAGTGCTCCACTTCCCGATCCAAAGCTGCCCTGGCCCTTGCAAGGCTCTGGGTGAGTTCAGGGGCTTCTGGTGGCTGCTTGCAGGACGGTTTGCTCTGGCTGGGATAGCAGAGACCTACAGGGATGCCCAGCCCTCCTGTCCAGCAGGCTGTGTGGCTGGCACTGTCCTTCCTTGGCCTGCTCTTCCCTAGAAATCCCTACTGTTGTCTAGTGACGGTCCCTTCCTTCAGCAGGAAGAACTGAAGTTTGGGGTTCTGGGATGCTGTTCAAAGCTCTGGGCACCTATCTATCATTATCTGTGCAATGTGTATCATGGCTCCCCAGATATCATGATAAGCACAGGCAGATGCAGCCATTTGGTGCAATTGCCCCCCACAACTGATCTCCACTGCAGGGTCTGAGCTCATGAGGACCCAGAGACATGTCTGAGAACCAACCCAGTTCTGATCTCCTCCATACCAGGTCCTCCTACTGCCCCTTTCGTGATGAGTTTGCTCTTGCCTTTCTCACACAGAGACACAGCAAATATCCACACTTCTGCTCCACATCTTCCCCATTCTCAAGCACTGTGCCCTGCGTCCAACGGCAAAACTTCAGGCCCCTGGACGTCCTGCATCAAATCCAGAGCTGCATGCAAGAGCTGCAGGCAAAGACCACCAGCATGAGCAACTCAGAGAACCTGACTGGTCTGTGAGGGGGCTGCGCTTGATACTGAGTGTGGTCCATAGCTGGGTACTCTTAACAGCTCAGTATTATCAACAAGGGGAAATCCTTTTCCAGCTCCCTCTGCTGCCCAGAGCAGTTGTGCCCCTGCTCATTCCCAGCGGCTAACAGGTTATCCCCTCTGTATTGCTTATCTGATTTTCCATGGAGTTAACCAGGAATCATCTCCACCAACCTGGACCAAAGTGAGTGAGCAGGAAGAGCAGGTAGTTAAGGACAGGGAGACAGAGGGGTAGCTGAACCTCTGTTTTTGACAGCAGCTAGTTGTTAGACTCTCTGCTTTTGGTATTAAATACAAGGTGCTGTTGCCAGCATGGCATTTGAAGGGAAACAAATCTATATTTCTACTTGGATTCCATTCGATGCAAGTGTGTATGTGGAGGGACACAATGGGTGCTGTGTTGTCAGTGTCATCCCTTTTGGATGCGCTCTCAGAACAAACCAGGGTGCTTAGAGCAAAGCTGGCAGGAGTGTGATTTTGGGAAGGAGGAACATGTGAGAGATTTGTCAAAATAAACTTCCTTTATAATATCTTCTAGCAGAATAAATGCTTTAGTCCTAGACATCTGCTTGTCTGTTTGGAGACAGCTTAAGCATGACAAAGGGAGACAAAATTTTGTTGAAAACTTGAGTACTCCTTTCATCTCCACATGCATTTCAGGCGCTGCCAGGGAGCACTGCTGGGAGGCTGTGGCAGCCTGTTTACATGGGCCTGGGAGCAGCCGGATGCGCAGAAACGTCCTTAGCCTGCTGGGCCCTGCGTTGAGACCCGCGAGGCCACCATGGGACAGGCTGGCTGGGGCTCCCTGTGGGAGCAAGGGGCTGGAGCACCCTGTGGAGGGGAGGGCTGCTGGGAATGTGCAGTTCAAGTAAGTGGGATGAGCACCCGTCTCCTGTTTTAAGCAAATTCAGTGCTCCAACATCCCAGGCTAGATCTCCCAGGGAGTGTCATGCTGGCACAACAAACCCCGGGTCCTGTTCCGTTAAAGCACTCACAGTGGGGCTGCTGACCTCTGAAGATTTCAGGTGGGTTGGGCAGGGGAATGCGGGCTCCGGGCTCAGGTGCTGGGCTGGGAGCGCTGGCTGGAGTCACGGAGTCGGGGGGAGGCTACAGGATCCCGTGAAATCGGGATCTCAGCTCCCCCGTCCTCCGGGCGCAGAGGATGTGGTACCTCTTGTTTGCAGCCTGGGGTTGCACAGAGGCACCTGCCAAGCCCAGTTGTCACCCTTGTTAATAAGATGGATGAACGGATTGTCTGAGCAAGTGCCAGGGATTGGGCAGGAATGCTGAAAAAGGATCAGGATAAAGTATGAAGGCTCTGAGTAGGGGCTGAGAGAGCCCTCCTTGCAGAAACCGGACCAGTTTCTTATTAATGCAGCTCTTGCTGGCTTTTTCTGTGGTACTGGTGATGCATCCCTCCCTGCTGGAGGATGCTTTAGAGATGGTGTTTTATGGGAGCACTCATCTCCCCCCGCACAATCTTAGGTGCAGTTCTGGGTGTTGCTCCAGTGCCTCAGCCAGGCCAACAACCTCCTTAAACACCTGGGAGCAGCCGCTTCCCTCTCCTTTCTCTGCCACCTTTGCTGTGGGACACTGGGTCCCGCGTGGCTCTTGTCTCTGCAAGTTGTGCCACACGGAGGACCAGTCCCCACGGGAGAAACTTTCCCAGGGATTTCATAGCCTGCCCCATCTTACACTGTACTGAAACGTCTTCCATTTCCTCCTGCACAAGCTGTCAAAGTAGAAATTCTGAGCTATGACAGGTATTTCCTCTGCAACTGGGATTACAAGGCTTGCATGGACCCGTATGGGTTTCATTGCAGGAAGCCCAAGTTGCTTAATGAAAAAAAATGATGAGGAAATTTTTCTGCTTAGAACCTCTCATTTAATTTTGATAAGGAGAAGCCTGTTTCTCAGTCTTTACACATCTCACTGGAGAAAATACTGTTTTTAATTTGCAAGAGAAATTCCAAGGAGAGTTTCACCCTGTGTGGTGGCAAAAATGAGAATTCGTTGCAGTACTTCATTACTACGCCTCCTTTCATGGGAAAAGAGGGACTGAAAATTGAAATATCTGTATGCCTTCTTTCCAATTAAAAGAAAAGTATTTTTCATGATGTTTTTATTTCAGGGATATTGGATTAGAGAGGTTTCCAAAATTGCTTAAGACACAGAATCAATCCCTTGCTGAAGCTATTTCATATTTTTTTTTTAATTTCAAGTTTTACAGTGAGGACTGTAGTGCATGCTGCTTTTTATCTGAAGAGCTTTCAATTAAAAACCAGAGACTTGCAGGGCCCAACAAATGTCCTAGCAAACTATACTCTGACCTTACTGGTGGAAGCATATGAATAATTTGGTGGCATTCTTTAGCAAAAAGCTAAAGAATTTGGCTCATTCTTTAGCAAAAAGCCTGCTGCAGAAATGGCTTCCAAACCTCTTCAAGTTATCACAGCAATGTTTCGGTCACAGAAATCTGAGCGATGGGATTCCCTGGTTGAGGCTCATCCCTTTGCTATGACTGTGATGGTTGTGGTTCTGCAGAAGGCCAGAGGCACGTGAAGTGGAAGATGAACCATGATTAACTTTGCTTTTGAGGTGGAGTTTTCATGGCAGGAGTTGTCGATTCTTTAAACATTTGCTGGTTCTTTAGATGCAGCAGGTATGTTCATCACTACCCGCTTTTCCGAGGAGGGGGATGGCAGCAGGAGCTGTGCAAGGATGTCTGCAAGGCTTTGAGTCGCACAGAAAAAAAGGAGCATAGGCTTTTGTGGGATGCTCCATGGAGATTCAGATCTCAGACATCCTTCTTCTCATGGAGGGCCTGTCTTCATGAAGAAGTGGCTCTGGATGATGGAGATTCAAACTTCTTCTGGTCACAGTTTTATTTCCAAACTATTCCTAGTCTAATCCAAGTTGCTACTGTGCCTTGCATACAAGAAAGTCTATTCCAGGAATAGAAGTGAGGAAAGCATTTTGCATTCACCAGCTTCGCTTTGTGCACTTTTGTGGCTGATGAATAATGTAAATTATATGATGTTCCCCCATCTATGGCTTTAACTCCATCTTGTTCCTCAGCTCTTAGGATAATGCTTCTCAGCGCGGCTGTTGCAATCCAGCTGGCGTTCAGAGGCGGATGCGGAGCAATAGCAAACGTGGCACGGGCAGCACATGGCGATGAGGATTTCTTCTCTCCCTTGAGCTGTCTCTTCTGCTCTCAGCTTGCTGGCCAGGCTAGCGGTGAACCCTCGTTGCCCTCCTGCATTAATTTATTTCTATAAACCAGATAAAGTGTGTGCTCAGAGGCATGAAGGGTGCAAGGCAATGGGCAGAGTTCCCAGCTCTTCCATTGCTGGGTCCAGGAATAGCCTTTGTTTTTCTGCTGTGGGACAAAAAGGACTTGCCAGTTTAATACAGCAGGAGCTGGTACTTCTTGCAGGTGTGTTGCAGGAGTAGATATCTTGGAGAGAGAAATCTCTTGTTGAGGCATCTCTCTTTTCCCATTGACTCTGGAGGTGGTTATTAGTTCAGATGGAAGGAAAAGCTCCTCAAACCCATCCTCCTGCGCCTTCTCTTTCATAGAATCATAGAATGCTTAAGGTTGGAAGGGACCTTTAGAGGTCACCTACTCCAACCCCCCTGCACACACAGGGTCACCTAGAGCACGTGGCACAGGACTGTGTCCAAGTGGGTTTTGAAGATCTCCAGAGAAGGAGACTCCACAACCTCTCTGGGCAGCCTGTTCCAGTGCTCTGTCACCCTCACTGTTAAGAAATTTTTCCTTAAGTTTCTGTGGAATTTTTGGTGTTTCAGTTTCCGGCCGTTTCCTCTAGTTCTGTCGGTGGCCACCAGTGAAAAGAGGCCGGCCCCATCCTCCTCACTGCCTCCCTTGAGGTACTTCTAGACACTGCTCAGGTCCCCTCTCAGCCTTCTCTTCTCCAGGCTGAACAGGCCCAGCTCCCTCAGCCTCTCCTCATAGGGCAGATGTTCCAGGCCCCTGATCATCCTTGTAGCCCTGCGCTGGACTCTCTCCAGCAGCTCCACATCTCTCTTCTACTGTGGGGCCCAGAACTGGACACAATACTCCAGATGTGGCCTCACCAGGGCTGAGTAGCATCACCTCCCTCGACCTGCTGCTTTCCTCCTGCCAGCATCACCGCTGACTCTGTCCTGGTCTGCACTGGTTTGCCGGGTGCTGCTGGGGGCAAAGCAACCCATGCAGCTCCTCTTCCTTAAGCCCACAGGGACACAAGTCCTGCATTTTGCTTTTGGGCTCTTCACCGCAGGGCAGTCGGTGGCAGCAGGACGCTTTCTTCCCGAGCAAAGCAGGCGGGCAGGCTCAGAGTGCAGGATTTGGGGAGGCGAATGCACCCTGCTGCGGCAGCGTCCCAGGAGGTGGGTGCCCGTGGCTGGGTGCAAGGTCCCCGGTGCTGGCACTGTCGGGTCTGGCTGCAGGGCCCTTGTGCTGGTGAGTCAGGGTGTTGGTGTCAGGGTGCGGGTGCTGGGGACAGTGTTGTGGTGCAGGGCTCCGCATGCTGCGTCCGGCTGCTCTCTGCGTGTCCATGAGGGGATTCCTTATGCTGCAGGAGATGCTGGAATGTTGGAGCTAGGCCTGGACCAGACTGCTGAGTTCCCTCCCAGCAGTGTCCGGGTTTGGGGACAAGGCTGGGAGGAGGCCGAGCTCCCTGCAAAGTCCCAGGAAATTTAGGAAAATGGATTGTGTTCTTGGAACATGTTGTATTCTCCAGACGACCTTGCGTGGGCTGGGGGAGCAGCACAGAGAATAAAGCACTAAATGGGAAACAGGCAAAGCCAAGGGTACCGGGACTTGCACCACGGATGGGATGGAAGAGGAGAAGGAACATGTCAGTGACAGAGCATGCATTGATAGAGCAGCAAATAACCATTTGGATGCAGTGATATTGCTGTGCTGCTGAAAGCAAGACTAGCTTTGCTTGTGGTTAAAGCTGCATTACTTTAAGTTGACAGCACTTGGGTGTGAAATCTGCCATGGTCGCGACAAGGACGTGGCCACCTCTCTGCCTGCAGGTGCAGGACAAGTGCTGCTGCCCCGGGCCCTGGCTGCAGCCCTCTGCGGAGGACGGAGCTCACCCAGGTCTTGGGCAAGGAGCCCCTTGGGCGAGTGCAGGGGTTGTGTTGAGTTCACCATCACCCAAGAAGGCAGCACCTTCGAAACCAGGATTAAATGCAAACTTTCTAAATTTGTGTTTAGTTTTCATGTGCACATCTCCATGGTTTGGCTCAAATGACCTAGGAGTTCCCCAGAGCAGTTTGTTGGCCTGGTGAAACATTTTGATTTGGTTTGAGGCTGTGGGCAACATCTCTAACTTGCAATTATATTGTGGAAAAATAATATAAACCGCATGATCTATTTTCTGTCTATTATATTTGATTCTGGAGTGGGAAATCTTCTCAGTGGGAACTGAATGGGGAATAATCTTCTTGTGATGAATTTTTAACTGAAGATTTAGCAGGGCTTGCAGTCCCATTAGAAGTGCTGGACTCCAGAGGCAATTTGCTGCATGCCTGGAAGAAACCATTAGAATAATAAACAGCATGAGGCAGTGGGTGGAAGAGGCCAAACCACAGCACTTCATGCTTTGAGACTTTTATACATTCATTTTTTTTCCCCTCAATGACCCCTATGGTGGGGTATAAGTGGGAACCTGTTTAGCGCTGGCTGCTGTAATTGCTGCTCTGGCAGGGAGCAAGGCTAAAGCCAGGCTGCGTGTGGCTGGCAGCATCTTCCCCACTGCTCTGTGCCCTAGCAAATCGTATCACTTTGCTCTGGAGCCATCCAGAGGATAGCAGGGAGAAGACGCCTGCTTTGGTCCTCTGTCAGACGAGGAAGAACGGCTTAGTTTGGACTGTGGTATATGCCAAAACACCTTCCAGGCGGCCTCGAGGATGAATCTTTCTGTTTGCATGATGTTTATAGCTCTCATCTACCTTGTTTTCAAGGCTTGCGGAGGCAAACCTTGAATCTAGAGCTGGATAAAGAGCCTGGCTCTTGATCCTGTTCAGCATCCTCAGCATTTTTTTGGTTTTGCCTCAGGCCCTTATGACATTTGAGGATGTCGCCATCAGCTTCTCGGAGCACAAGTTGAATATTGGCAAAAGGAGCTTTTCCCTATGGAAAAGCGGCTCCAGAGCTCCACTTCAGCAATGCTGAAGCCTGCACAAGCCATCACTTTCCCTTCCTTTCCCTTGCACCAACGTTGTCCTTTCAGCTCTGCAAAAGACTTCCTAAGTGCTTTTTTCCCAAACAGTCCAAGATGTCTCTGAAATGGCAGCATCCCTGTGGTGGAGCCTAAGGAATCGCCGGCAGCAGGACCTTTCCAGCTGCCTCCTCAGACGAGCAAGGATGGGAGGCTCCCAGGGAGGTGCCATGGAAGAGAGGAGAGGTCTCAGAGCAGCACATTTTGTTTGCTTGAAGAGGTGTTTTTTTTTTTTTTTTTTTTTTACCTTCATTTGCGAGAGCAGCTGAGCTCATTGCGGATTTTGGCCTTGTACCGATGGCTGCACAGCTGACTTCGGACAGAATATCCCTTTCAAAAGAAGGCAGGCAAATATTCCCACTGCTTTTAAAGGGTCTGCAGCATAGCTGGTCTGCCCCGAAAGCAGCTGAGTGCTCCCCTAGGCAGTCACGTCTTGCAAGAGCGTGACAGAGTGGTGTTTACTCCCCATGAAAGAGATCACTTACAAAAGGGAGGGAAAATATCCACGTGGAGAGCCACTGATGCTCAGGAATAATAAATCTCCCTAAGAGGCTCAGTAATTCCCTTTACTCTCACATTTCAGTTCCCACAATGGGTTCCCAGAGCTGTTCAATCTGGAAGAGGGAACCCAACCACAGTGATTTAAGGGTGATGAAGTTGCCCCTGTGTCTCCCAGGGTATGTTTCCACCCCAGAGGCAACAGCATGCGATAAATCCGTAGTAGTTCTAGCTCCTCTTTCTACATGAGGTGTTCCTGTATGGGCACTGAATTGTGGCTGGGTGCCTTGCTGGGGTAAAGGCTGCTCTCCAAAGGCAACTTTCCTTCCATCTGCAAGGTGCCTGTTAGGATGTGATGTAGCTCCAAGAGCAGATGCTGGTGTCATGGAGAGCCCGAACTAGCTGCTTGGTTCTGTGTTGGGCTTTCCAGGATGCAGAGGACGTGCAACCGTGTGAGCATCGTGGTCGGAGGCTGCTGAGCGCAGGGAGAAGAGCTGCCACAGTCAAAGCTTCCATCTGAGGTTAGCGCTGATGCTCTTCCCTTGGTACTTGTGCTTTTGAAGCTAAATGTAGTAAATGAGGATGAGATGTGTTCATTATACGAGAACATCTCAGGACAAGGGAGCGGGCTGTATCTGCCTGGCGATTTGCGCACGTTCTCTGCTTGTTATTCAGATGTGAGCACGGCAATGTGCCTCATGCAGAAGAAGCAGAGTAATGAGATTCAGAACGGAGCTGTAATGAGATGGGGCATAATGTGATGCAGACGTGGAGCTTTGTGGTGAGTTGCAAAAGGAGTGCATCATAGGTTGCTAAATGTAAATGAGGCATGAGCTGCAGAACCCCAAATTTGCACTAAATGCAGAGTGGAAAAAAAAACACTGAAATGCAGAATCTGCTGTTCATTGTGAAATGCACACACACACGCACAAATTCAGAGGAGACGGAAAGGATGAAACAGATACAGAGATCTGGATCCATAGCTGTTCAACACAAATTCTGCTGTGCATAAAGAGGAGATTTAAGCACAGCGAAATGTTCAGAAGGAAAGTGGTCAGGAGGATACCGATGAATGATACCCAAAAGGATCTGGTGGAGAATTTATCCCTTTCAAAGGTAATATGAGACTCTACAAACAGATGTTATTTTTAATTTAGTACAACCAAAGCACTGATGAAAGCTGCATGAAATACCTAGAGCAAATGGTTTATAACAGAGATTGTAAACCATCATGTAGCAAAAAAAAAAAAAAAGATGCTTTTATAAAGAATATGGACAGTTCTGTTAAAGCCAACATATAATTTGTAATGTTACAGAAACTGTCCCCTGTAACAATTTATCATATTGCATGACAGTGTCCATTTTCCACTTTTTAGTTCTTGTCTTGTGAGGGACAGCCTACAGAGGACCTAAAAGCTCTCAGATCAAGACTAAAGACAAAACTAGAGCTGTGCAACTGAAATCTGCAGCTTTAACCACGCAGCTTCGATGGACACTTCTCTGCAAGGGCCTGGCTGACATTTTTGACAACGCATTTGTAACTAAACTTCTCAAAAGCTGCCCCACATGGAAATCTGTTGCGTGCAAAGACCAGGACTGAAGAAGGCAGCTGCTGCAAACACCAGCACCTGTGTTAAATTCTTGCCAGGGTGTGAATAGGTTTGGATTATGAGGAATATGCAAGGAGGAGTTCTGGGGAATAAAACTGTCTGCCTGACAAAGAGTTTTTTCTCCAGGAGAAGACGAAGTGTAACAGGAATAGCTGTAGAAAAGCTGCTTGGAGTGAAAGCCCTCCATTTCCAAAGGCATGTCTGAAAGCTGTTAATCACTCCAGTTTTTATTATAGAGTTGGATCAAAACTTCCTTTTCTTAGGATGACTCATTTTGATCAGGCTGAGGGTCTGAACTGTTAAATTCTATTGAGCTTTTGATGCTGCCAGTCCCTTAATGGTGACCCAAAGAGACACCTGGGCTGTCTCCTGTCTGTGAAAATCTCAGGGATGGTACTCATTATTCACATGAGAGAGCCGAAAATTTAAAACTCGCTGTCAGGCATGATGGTAAAGTGCAAAAGCCCATACCGTGACCATTCACATCCCTATTGGTTATAAAGGGGGAATAAAAATGTGAGAGGGAAGTCTTGTAGCAAAAGGAGAACCCCAGTGAAAGCTGCTACTCATCATGAAGGATGCCAGGTGCAGCTCCTGGCAGCTTTCCCTGCTTTTACTGTGGCAAGAGTGGTAGTAGGTGTGCGGATTTTCCACTTGCCAGAGGTACCTGGGACCTTACTTTTCCTTTTTAGTTTTTTTCCTTTTTTTCTTTTTTCCTTTTTCATTTTTCCTTCCCTTCCCTTCTCGTTCCTATGATGTCTAGGAAAGCCTGAGCTAAATGAAGCCCAGCTGTACACCAGGTAAAGCATTGACCTCTGCAGGCTTCTCAAGGCATGGTTTTTGGTTTTGATGCTTTTAAATATAGAAAGTTTAAAAAGAAGATGCATTCATACCTGCACATGGAAAACCTACCTGGTAGAGACATGGTCTCCTAAATCCTGGATCCTACTGTGACTGTGGGGCCAGCTGAGGCTTCTCTGCTGGTTGCTGGTTTCACATGTCCCCCAGCTCACTGCAGCATGGGAAATCAGCATGTGATTTCCCTTTTGCCTTTTCTATGTCTAATAAAATGGTTCTGGGCAGGATAGTTCTTGCAGCCTTAAGCCTGCAAGAGGCATCAGCAATCCTGTCACTATATTTACATAGGCCGTCCTTTCTGGTTGAATATATTGCTCCTGTTAACTGGGCTTCATATCTCACTCCATCTTTCTAGGGGTGTAATGAACCATCAGACTCCCTCTGTTATCCGTAAGGAAGAGTTATGACCCCTCTCAGCAATGCTGTGCAATCAGGGGCTCTTTGTAATGCTGCTTTTCTAATAGATTCCACTCTGGCAGCGCTTGAAAAATACACTGAGTCCCACTCGTTCTGTGCTGGCTGTTTTTTATCGGATTATATCTGTCATAGGGACGAGGGTCTGGAAGGAGGCACATGTTACCCCTCAGTTTAGTTTGCTTTCTCTTGCATTCCTGGTCATTTAGGTAGCCTAAGAAATAAATTATGGGGGCTATAAAAGATTGCTCTAATGTAGCCGGCATTGGTTTATAATTTGCAAGGCTATTTTAAAATGATCTGTAATAATGTGACCTTTGCCAGGACTGCAAAGCAAAGTCCTCTCTAATAAGCCTTTGCCCCTCTAATAAAGAGGCAGAGACACCAGAAAAGATCTCCTCTATATCTACAGGCAAAAGCATCCCATTAAGTATCTTTAAAGACGTCTTTGCTTTGCAGGTTTTTCTACATAACTGGTGTATGCTAGGCACCTGCTAGATAAATGTGCGTGTATGCAAGTGATCAAGTTAAATGTTTTCCCTCCTGCTCTTTTGTTTTTGGAGTGTTTTGTATGTCCTGTGGCAAGTTCATCATCCTACTTAAAGATATAACTGTTATCCCAGAAATTAGGGTTCCTTAATGACCAACTGCTGGTGAAACACAAATTCTTTTCACCCTGGAACTTCAGCATGTCATGAAAGTCCTCTGAGCACCCAGGGCTGTGGCAGCCCCTGTTCACACGTGCATCAATCGGAAGAGCAAAACAGAGGAAACCAGGGAAGAAGGGTTGTTTGTGGTCATCTCTGGCTGCTTACTTTGGTGCCAACATTGGTGTCAGCAACTGAGAGCTGTAATTAAAATTCTACAGATTTCTAGTCTCAGAGCTTTGGCTCATGTCAGTGAGACTCAATGTCCTGGCAACAACTAAATTCCCAGAAATGGTGCTTAAACAAATCCAAATAAAACCTCCAAGGGGCAAAGCTGAAGAGATGCCCCTGCCTCCTGTGCAGATAGATTTGTTCTGCTATTGACAGAAACATCCACCCTTCAGCAGTACTGCTTAGCTGGAAGATTACTTGCCTTCTAGTCAGTGATTTTGTATGGGGTTTTTTTTGAGTGCTCATGTACAAGAGGTATTTACTTATGGAGAATGTTTTCTAATGCCTGGGGACTGCAGATACTTGTGGATCGTGGCTGACGTTTGCTTTGCATTGATTAAACTCCCCATTTGAAGGAGCACAGAGCAGTCAGTAGCATCCTCACTTCCTTCGAGCAATTCCCATCCTTCCTAAGGGGGGAAGGCTGGTGGATATGTGAGGCAAGGTTGTCTCAGGAAAATTATGCCCCAAAGTCTAACCGAAAGTAACTGGGGGTATTAGCCACTAGGGAGGTGTCATTGACATCCTTCTGCAGGAATTGCACATGAGGGCAATTAGCTAGAATTGCTGCAGGGAAATGGGGGAATTATTCACCAGTAAGTGGCTGCGTTTCCCAAATGCTGCAATCCAGTCCTTTGTGCTTCTCCATGGTTCTTCATAGATACTGTTTGGATCTCGCTGCGCAGCTCTGGGCAGGTGTATGTTAGCATGAACACAGCGGGGCCTCAGTTACCACCACTTAGCAGCGCATTAAGGTTACAAGTAAAGCGTGTGCTGAGCACAGCATGGAGACCCTGGGATGAAGTGAAAAGAACCGGCTGCAAGGCAGAAAAAGTGCTGCAAAGCCAGAGGTGGCCAAATATGATCAGACTGCAAAATATGAATCTAATGGCTTGGGTGAAAGAAGGCAGCAGTCCTTCTTGGCCAGGCCTGAGCCCTGGGTGGTCGCTGTGAACTAGCTGGTGGTACTGGAGCTGGCTGGCATTGGCCTGAAGGCTGGCAAGAGACAAGAGAAATGCTGCAATAGCCCCGCTTTGAGTGGGTCTGCAAAGCCAGTGCACAGGTTAGGAAGTCTCAGGAGGATATCCAGGAATGACCCTATTGGAAGATATCAAGCAAATAGTTGTAACTATGCTTGAAAGCAGTAATGGGCTCAGCTGGGCATATCTGCACATCAGTCTGTGGGATGAACTGAAACCCACTGGTGGGCCTCGTTTCTTGTTGATGCCCTTTGCCTTTTGGACTGGACAAGAAAACATCACTCTGCCTGACCAAATTCTTCAGAAAGAGCCTGGAAAGCTGCAGCTGGGCACCTTGAGACAAGGGTGACCTGAGGAAGTGCAACAAGGTCCAAAAAAGGGGGCTAGCAGGTGAACACACTGCTATCAATCACGGGCTGCAGGTACACATGAACTAACATTAACCCAGCTGGACCTCAGCTGGCACTGGTTAGCAGAGGGTTTCATCCCTAAAAGTCACAGCACCCCCCGAAGACCAGCAGAGATACTGAGAAGAAGCTTTCAGATAACTGCAAGGAAGATATTGTGAGACAGACAGATATGAAGAGGATGCATGATCCAGGCACTGACAGGAGAAGGGCTGTGTGAGCAGACGTGCACAGTGGCTGGGCTGTACTGATGACTGCAAAAATGAAGGATGAGGAGGCCACGCAGGATGTTCATGGCTGATGAGGAAGTTATTGCTCTCATCTGGTCTGGAGCAATTTCTGCAGGTCTGAACTGAGGAAGGAGAGCAAAATGGAGCTCCAGTCATCACCAGAGAATGGGAGATAAAGACTCTTAATTGTGTGTATATTTGCCTTTTTTTTTTTCAATTAATTCCCCTAATTATCAAAGTATGCTGGCCATTTTGAGATATAAAAAAGAACTGCCATCATTTATATGAAATTACAGATAGTGGCTAATTGAAGATATATTTGCTTTATGCTGATATGTTCCAATGCTGCTGCTGTTTGTAGGAGGTGGCAGTTAATTTTAGTCACGTTGGGTTTTAGCAGTTTCCTAAGAACTGCCAGGTAAGCAGAGAATTTCTGCTTATGATGAGAAATGCCCACAGCTCCTTGTCAGTGTTGACTAAGTGGAAAAGCACTTAATTAACTCATTCCTGTTATGCCTGGGCCATACTGTTTAATCAGATATATTTCTTTGATTACCCCCAAATAAATCCAGGCAATCAATACGAAGTGTGGAACATGGTGATTTTATGAAAATACATTTACTAATTAGTTTCTATCTTTCCCAGAAAGGACATAAAAAGACACTTTTTCTCTTGGCTAGTTATTAGTTTTGTATAGTAACGCACTGTGCAGTAGTGCTTAACTAAAGACATATTTGTTTTCTGCTATCTGATTCCAATCACTTCTACAGGCTGCTATTTAATCAGAATCATGCTTCCGTCTGCTACGTCTCACTGTTTCTGAGGACTCTGTGAGGATCAGAGTGAGCTGAAGATGCACACCTGTTTTCCTTAATGCATTTTATTTCTAAACACAGCCGAAAACAGCAAGTAATAGGGAGAATTTTGCTCCCATAACCCCATTTAGAAGGAGGCCTCAGTTTGGTGGTTGACTCCTGCTTATCTCATGGCAAAAGCTCCCACTGTTTGGTCAGCCCTTTGGTTTTTATTTGTGTTCCCATCTATTTCTAGTTATTTGTGCCAATGCTCTGGTAAAGCAGTGATGGCCACTCATGGATACCATATGCCAATCAATTCCCACAATCCCTGAAGAGTGCTGGTTAATCAGGAACACGCTTTGTTTATAAAGAATAATCTAATCATTTGTATGGAGCTGTGGGTAGGGTAGTTAAGCAGGGATAGGCTTGTGTTATGCTGGTTAATTCTCTTAATTTCTAGGTAATTAGATTTATTGGATGCATTTTGTACTCTTACTGAATAATTCCCATTATAATTTATGGCTTGAGCACTGGCTGTCACTTGGGGGTGTAATTGTCTCTAGCTGTTTCACTCCCCTTCTCTGCAGAAGATATCAGCTAATTGAGGCATTTTGTGCATATGGTGAGTAATTTCCCCCGTTCCTAGGGAAATGGAAGCTAAGGATGATTGGTTGGAAACAGATTTGACATTGGCTGATTAAATCCCAGTGTTCCTAGGATTTCCAACTGATGTTTCTTTCTAATATACCCAATTCCTGGCATGGTAGGTAAGGAAATGGTTGTTATGTGGCAACCTTTGAATTGCTGGTGGACTGCCACGTGTGCAGGGAGTGCTGGAGGAACCGATGATCTTCTGCCAATGCTGACATACCCCTGGGCAGCTGCGTGCAGAGCCGTGTATAACCCATGACAACAAACTCCATTGCCTCTATGAGGAGCCAGAGTATCTCTACTTTTACTTTGGATAAGGTACCCGCTCTCCTTATTCCTTGGGATTTTGGACAGTGAAGGCCATACTTACCTTTTAGTGGCAGCTTCTCGGCATTTCTAAAGAATTTCAGCTAAATCCCCCTGGGCCATTCCCCCTTATCCTCCTGGCCTATGCAATGGCTGGGAAGAGGCATAAAGAGGGAGTTTATCAAATATTTCCTGTTAGTTCTGCCTAATGTGGATTAATCAGAAGTGTTTCCCTAAATGGGAGTAATTACCACCCCTCCTATGGAACTGCCAGTGACAGTGATTAATTGAAGACACGCTTGATTTATGGTAATTAAATCCCAGTGGTGCTCGAGAACACCCGTCAAGCAGGGGCTTTTCTGCTTAGGTTGCTCATGTACTCTGATTCTTGCAGAATTGTGGTCATGTCATGGTGGATGCTCTTATATATACATCAATCCCCACACCCTTTAGAAAAAGCTAGTTAATCCGAAGCAATTTTTCCCAACGCAAGCAATGCACTTTGTCCTGAAGGACTGCAGGAAGCGATGGGCAGAGGCATCGCGGTGCTCCTGCCAGCAGTTCCCCTCATCCCTGGAGACTCCTGGGAGCTGGAGGCAGTTTGCTAGGTGAGATCTGCACTGCTGGTCCCTCGGCGATCTGGGAAAAGAGGGATTTACGGAGCTGTGTAGCGGTGTGTTCTGCTACTGATTTATTCCCTGTATTTTGGGGAAATGCTGGATAATTGGAAACCTTGGGTGGTGCTGTATAACTCCTGCCCTTCCTAGGGAACTGTGGAAAGTGGTAGTGAACCCTATTCGTTTATTTGTTCCAAAAGTTAAATGCAATGCTTTTTATTTTATTAAGATTTAGTTACCCCCCATCTGAGAAGTCCCCAAGCTGCCACCTAAGGAGCTCTCAAACAGCCTCTGTGCACCCTGCAGTGCCCATGGGCACAGCAGCAATTGGAGAAATACTTCCAGCGCCCTCACAGGGAGCTGCCTGGCTCTACCCAGGAACAGCCCTGGGATATTTTCCTATGGGAAATTGAATAGCCAAGAAGCCAACCCGGATTCTCCCCATGTGGGGGTTATTTTGAATTCCCTGACTAGTTCAGCTGCAATATGTAAGCAAAAGCCTTCCAATGGTTACATTGTCCATTCCCACAGCAGCCACATTTCCCACCATGAGACCATTCAAAGTGCTCCAAGATCTCCTACCCTTGGAAAGCTTCACATTTTCCCAGGTGTCCTGGTGATCTTCAGCAAACACCGTTTTAAAAGTGACGGTGCTGCTACCAACGGACCATCATGAAAGCAACTCCATAACGCTTTGTGAAGCCCCTCACCCAGGAGATGTTCCTATAGGGACCTGGGTGTCCCCACCTGGTCAAACACAGGGCCTTTGGGAGCAAGCCTCTGGGACTCGAGCAAGGGTCAGCCCCAGAACAGTAGGGTTATTAGGGTTATCTGAAGGTGGCTGCTTCAAAAACATCTATTCTGGGAAAAATTTCAGGATCTCTTGAAAAACACAGGTACCTTTTCAAAAACATCTGCATGGCACCACCCAGGGCCATCTTGCCCTCCCATGTCCTCTCCCTCAGCAGAAGGTATTTTGATTTTTGCTATTTTGTTACGAAAAATGAAGGAAAAGTGTTATTTGTAGAGCAGTTGGAGAAACTGTAAAGCACAATAGGACATGAAAAGTCGTAATTGCAATTTTTTCTGCTTTCTGCATCCCAAACCCGCTGAGGTGGATTCCTCGGAAACAGCGAGGGTTTGAAAAATAGCACAGGGAGCAGGTTTAAAATAAAAATAGCTGCTCTGGCTGATTTTTTTTTTCCCTTTTTGAAAAAAAATGCCCCTGGGGTGTTGCCTAAAAACAAAAGATCCTTTAAAACGAGAAAATTACCTTCAGCACCTGAGCCACAGCAATGGGGCCAGGAGGCGAAGCCACTGCTCCATGGCAGGGACCTGCTGGCCGGCTGGAGGGTGCTGGGTGCTGCATGTCCCCAGCTGGCCTCTGTGGGGATGGTCCTGTGACACGGAGGCAAAAAAGCCCTGTTGCCACCTGAGTGACAGGAAAAAATGGATAGAAAATTAAAAATTAACATTATAAAAAGAGAAAAGTGAAAGAAAGCCACTGCCATGTCACACATGAAAATAAGGCGAAAAAGGATGTGAAAGAAGAATGAGGGAAATGAGAAAAAGATATTTGCCACCCTTTTGTCCATCAGGGAGAAAATGATAAGGGATGATATAGAGGCTGGTGCTGTGTTGCTGCTCTTGAAGAAGATGCAGTGAAAGGAACAACAGTGCTGGAACAACAGTGCACCCTTCTCTCGCCGAATGGTGTAGAAAGGGAGAAAAGTTCCTTTACTCCCTGGAGAAAAGGAGACCAAAAATGCAGGAAAATCTGGGGGAAACATCCCTGTTTGATTGACGGAAATGCAAAAAAATACGAGGAAAGTGGAGACATAATTTGCAGAATGAATAAGCAAAACTGGAAATGAGAAAAAATACCTTAAATGGAAGCTGTTTTCTGGTATAAAAATAAATAAATAAAACAGGAAGACTGGATGTAAGGAGGAAAAACAAAATAAGACTCAACCCTTCTGGATTTTCATTGGGGGTGATAACACTGAGAGAAGTGGAGAGAAGAATGAAGGCAAATGGAAGCAAATGTTAAATCCTTTTGATCAAAAGAAGTAGTTGCCAGGGAAGGGATAAGAGATAAAGAACCAGGTACCCGCTGGCTTTCCCAGTGCCAGGGGAGACCTGGAAAAATGCAGATGAAAATCCCGCCTTTCCCATTGGTGCATGAGATATAGGAAGTGGCACCTACCTCTCTTGCTTCCTGTGAGAGAGCAAACACCAGAAATTAAAAAAAAAAAAAAAAGAATTATAGGAATTATAAAAGCAGATGATTTTTTGTGGTGCTTATGGAGGGAAAAATGACAGAAAAAGAGCAAACATCCTTAAAAATATCTGGAATCCTGCCCCTTTTCCAACAGCCATGGCCAAGAGGAGCTGGATATGGTCATCCCATAGGAAAGGTCCTGCAGGGCACTGGTGTGGGACGGGCAGGTCCTGGGAGCTCCCACCCTCCCGTTTGGAGCCTCCCCACCAAGCTCAGCAAGGACAAGGTCCACTCCGGCCAAGAGCCCCTGCTCCTCCTTGGGTATTCGTACCGCTAATTCACTGCCATATCTCAACCCTGCAGGAAAACAGTTCATATTTAACAGTTGCACATCTAAAAGACTATCAGGTAGAAGATTGTTTGCCATAAAAGTCCTCTAGAGCCAAAGAGAATAAGAATAACGGTTGCCATTAAAGAAAAAGCCTTAACGCAACACTTAATATTCCAACGCACTAACTGCTTTTTTCCCCATTCTTTCAATAACTTTAATGAAAGCGTTTAAATGATTTTCAGGAGCTGTTTTTTTTTTTTATGATAGGCGAAAGCTAGTAATAACCTGACGATGAAGCATTTCATGCTCACAGTGTGAGAAGGACTTCTTTTACACCGTTCACCATTGCGTGTCATACTTCCCCTTACATTTTGCAGAGCATAAATAATGCCAAAGTTTGCAAGTGAGAGCTAGCTCAGCTCAGTAACTCAGATTTATGCAACTGTTACTATTCTGGGCATTTTGCACAGCTCCTTTGATAATATAATCCTACCTTCGCTGGGGTCCTGTAACACCTCTGCAGCCAAGACCTCAGTCTGCTCCTGTGCACTGCTGCCAGGCCCACATGCCCATCATTGACCTTGTGTTTTAATGCACCCCTGCCCAAATTAAGGTTAACCAACAGAAGCTGTAGCTGTGAAATGGCCACCAGGTCACAATGTGCTGGCCTGAGCACATTCACTGGCATTTAACAGAGGGCAGGCACCAGCCCCACTGTATCACGACAGGAAAACCCACATTGTGCACTGCCAATCTGTAGCAATAGCAGCGAGAAAGCAGAGTTTGTGTTTGTTTATTTATTTATTTATAATCCTGTTATTTGCAGGAGATGCTTATAATGAGCATTTGAAATATGCGGCATTCTTGCTTTAATTAGAACAATGAAAAACACAGCAAGAAGAAGAGTGGTGAAAAAAGCTCCGCAGTCACTGAATCTGGCCTAAACAGGGTGCAAAAGCCACAGGGAGACAATAAGTCCCCAGCACAGCGCCCCGTGGCCATGCCACACAGCACCCATCCCAACCAGCAGGTAAAAGTGAAGTTGGGTGTCCCCTCTCAGTGCCATTAGGGAAGGACACGGATTGGTGCTGAGGCCTTTCTCACCCTATTGATCAGGTTCGGCAGCTTTCCTTTCGAGGTGGTGCTCAGTGGGGATGAATCCCCGCTCCGGGTGACTATGCGCAGACGAGCCCCAGCCATCTCTGCAGAGAGGCAGCCACCCACTAGATGGCAAGTTTGCTCTGCACAACACGAGGCCCACGCTCAGCCCTGCTCATCTGCAGAGAGCCTGGAAAACAGCAGAGGTATTATAAAAAGGCCCTATTTACTTAGAGACTTAAAGGATTTTTCTGCTACGAAAGCAACAGGATAGAGAGCAGCATCAAGTTTATAAGCCAAAGTGGCAAATCTAGGTGCAGCTGGGCTTTGCTTTGATGAACACATCAGGTTGCAGGTTTACAGGGAAGGACATACTGCTCTGTCTCAGGCAACTCCCTCCATATTTCAGTACAGATTCATGGCTGGGTGCATCTCATCTGGAGTGTAAAAGACTTTATTTCCTCCAGGAGACTGCCATTTCCAAAGCACTAGCTTTTGCTTGTATATTATCACCCAGTGTGGGGAACAGCCTGACCTCAGCAAATGCCCGAAGAATCTGGCATGGAGAAGTGTTGCCTGCCAAGGTTCAAAGCCTGCAAAACCCTTCACACACGCCATGTGTAGGATCTGACCCATGGATCCAGCACTTAAAGCCAACTCCTATGTCTTGGACTTAGATGAAGACCCTCTCTTTCACTCATGTTTGGCATCTCTCCCCATGCAGGTCTCTGCCTGCTCCGTTGCAGTGAGCACGTTGTACATGCCTTGTCCAGCACCTCATGAGCACCAGAGCAAAGCTGGAGTTTTCTTTCAAAGCAGATCCTTTTTGCATTAGTCAGTCACTAGGTCACTGGTTTTACTTGCACAGCCAAAGCAATGGGAAGGGAAATCTCTTCTACAGACCAGTAGGTTTCCAAGTCCAGCCTCACCAGAGCCAAGGGAGTTCTAGCTGCAATAGAACACGTTCCTTTCCTTCGTGATCATCTTGTCTCTTTGTTGGCAGCCTGCCCTCTTGAGCTGCTCTTGGCTGGACAGAGACTGTTTTTTATCTCACTCAATCTTACACTTGGAGTCAAAGCAAACAGCTGGAAGGGGAAGTTCTCATATGAAACTTTATATGTTTTTCATCTGTAAAGCTGATGGAAAATGCCTCTCTGGGTCAGGAACATGCCCTTTCTCCAGCACAGAACATTGCTGGCTCCTGCGCATTTGGATTGCAGTGTCCAAGAGGAAAAAATAAAAAACAGGCCAAGGGAAAAACGATGCATTAAATAGTCCAGTTATGAGTAAGAATAATCTCTGAGTTTTGCAGATTGCTTGTGAGGCTGCTGTCTTGTGTTCTGCACAGAGCATGCCCCAAGGAGAAACTGGAAGCTGCTTCATCCTCCAGAGCAGGAGAAGAAAAGCATTAAAGAAAGCTGTGGCACCTTTTGTGTGTGGTGACACAGTGACCAGAATGCTAATGCAGTGGGAACTTGTTCTCATATGTAGGAAGTGTCTGTAATAGGGAAGCAAATCCAGTTTTTGCTAGATACAAATTCCACTGAACAGTTCAAAGCCTAACAAAATATTTAAAGAGGCTGTAATTGAATTAGAGCTGTTAGAGAAAGGCTGTGTCTCTGAGCTGTGAGGGGCTAAGGAGGAATGTGCAGTTTGGGTGAGGCTGAGAGAGGCTGCGGGAGCAGAACCGAGGCGCTTCCAGAGGAGGGAGAGGATGGTGGGAGAGGCAATGCTGCCTGGCGGAGAGCCAGATGTGATCGGACACACAAGTGGAGGCAGGAGACAGCAATGCTGGAATGGCCAAAGGGGCCCCCAGGAAGCAGTGGGCAACTCAAGGGTTACAACGACTACCAGCCCTGCAGTGCCAAAGGGAACACATCCTGTTTCTGATGGTGGCAAGGAGGGAGCTGGCTGTCTTGGTGAGCACCACATGCAGTCAGATTTTTCCAGCCTATCTGACACTAACAGCCCATGTGTGGTCCTGACTATCAGGAGTCTGAACATAGTCAACTCATAAGGAAATCTAATTTCTTGTACATGGTGACATTGCGGGCCCAAATACATCGAAAGCAGAGATATACCAGAATGTGCTTGCTCCATGATGCCAAGGAGGTAGGTTTGGGGGGCAGGGAAGTGAGTGAGGGAATAAGTTGCATTGCAGCTGATTTAGAGGTTGCTTGATGCTTTGGTGCTTAATGAAGTCTTTTAAAGAACATCCGCTTGGCCCAGGCAGACCATCCTGACTGCTGATGGGGCATCATATCTTTGGGGGCTTGGGACAAAGTACATGAAAAGGCAGGTGTGAAGGGTTGATGTTCCTAACTGTCACTTGCTAGGACCTGTTTGAGGAAGATGTCTGGGACTGGTCTCTCCCCTAGCATGAGGAACCGGGCAGGTCCTTGTGGCCAGCACACATGTTGCAGCCACACAGCCACAGAGCTTTGCTGTCCTCTAGCTTTAGAGGAGCTGCCAAGACATATGAAGCTGTTGTGTGCTCACTGTATTGATGCCACATTACCCCTTTCCTCCAAGTCCAAATATCAGCCCCTCGGCACAGCTAAAATATTGGACCTATATAAGCATTCAGCCACCCTAGCCTCCAGGGTACATGCTGACCCATAGGTGACAGCTTATGAGCTGGGAAGGCAGGATGTAGAAGGGATGGCAGCAGAAGAGGGAAGACCTGGCTGCAACATGGTTTCAGGTCTCTGCATCCTCTCAGGAGCAGATCTGCCCAGAAGGGCCAGGCAGGCCCTGCTGTGAGCATCCCTCCAGGGCACTGTGAGAAGAAATGAGTCTGCAGGCAGTACAGTCACCACTATGCACACACCATGATTTGGCCATGTGGAGGAGCTTACAGAGGTTCCCAGACTGGAACTTTTCTGTGTTGGAGACACATCAGAAAATGTGTCAGTAGATGAAGTTATAAAGCAAGTCGACAAAATAAACAGTAGCAGTTTGGTAGGACTGCATGGTATTCAGTCAAGACCTCTAAAGGAACTCATGGATGAAATAGCTGAACTATTAAATGAATTAAGTCTACTGTGAAACTTCTCACTTACTTAAAATTTTCTCACTGTCTAGGGGAAGAAAGCAGTGAGATCTTGATGAAAAGAAATGTTTCTGAGCAGATCCAAGAAACAGCAGATTGCTAATACTGATGTCTAAATGAAGTAGAACCATACTATGGAAGAGAAGAAGGGAGCACATGAATGAGACACGATTTATCGGAAAAGTCAACAAGGCTTCTGTGAATGGAAGACCTACCTAAGTTTGGCATTGGGAATTCTCTGAAGGATCCAGTGAGGGCAGGGAGCTTGGGTTGATATAGTCTGCTTGAATTTCCTAAAGGCTAGTTCCCTAAGCAAAGGATCTTAAAGAAATCTTAAAGTTATTGCAAAAGGAGAGAGAAGGTCCTCGTATGAACATGTCTTATTAAGAGACAGGAAATGGAGGGTAGGAGAAAGAGCTCAGCCTCCACAGTCATGAGCTCTGTGAGGTTTTACTCACATAATGACTGAAAAACTCAGGCTTCCAAGCTAGGTCTAAAACTGAGTGTATATGAAGAGGAGAACTGGGTTCTTCATTTCCCAGTGACAGAGTATGCACTTTGTAGCAAGCGTCCATTAAAACAGTCTATAAATTATAGCTGAAGCATCCCCAACAAAAGATTAAGTCCAAAGCACACAAGATAAAAATGCCTAAAAAGAAAGCCTTGGGGCTTTCAAATACCTGATTCCACTCTCTGGTGCCTGGGTATCACCAGGCCTTTCTAGACCTCTGGCTCACAGGGCTGGTCACACTGCCTTGTCCAAGCAGAGCGTTGTCCTCCTGCCTATATCCTCAGTGAAAGCGGTGGTCTGTGCAGAAGGGAAGCTGGTGAGAGCAGCATCAGCCTGCAGAGATGTGATTTCTTGGCCTCCAACAGTCTGTGGCTCAGCGACTTCCTTCTGGTGCCTCTTCTTTAACAGCTCTCTATCAAATAATGTCTGGTTTTCCTTGTTGCCCTTGCCAGTAATTTTTCTGGCTTTACTATGTGCATTTTGAAGCTGAGGATGGGGACAGGGAAGACTGTGATTTTTTCTAGTTGCAGGTGAACCTTGACATTATACAATGGCATAAGGATGATTTCTGCTTTGTTCTCTGTTCGTTCCCAGCATTCAGTTTTTCTTTTCTTTTTTTTTTTTTTTTTTGACCACTGCAGAGAGCTGAACTGACATTTTCACAGAACTGTACATTATAACTCCAGCTCTTGTTCCTGAGTGGTAATTTTTCAGAGGCCATTACACTGTATCTGAAGTTAAGATTTGTTTTTCCCATGTGCATCACTTTACATTTATCTGTATTGAATTTCATTTGCCATTTTGTTATCCACTCTCTCAATATTATGACTTCCTTCTGAAATTCTCTGCAGTCAGCCCTTGCCTTTACTACCTTCAGTAACTCAGATCAGCATATTGTGTCATGTTTCCACTCATTTCCTTTGCAGATCATGTGCAGGTGTACTCCTTTAAGCACAGCTCCCTTTGAAAATCCACCTACTTTCACTCTGGAAACTGAATATTTATTCCGGGTCTTTGCTTTCCGTCTTTAAGGCAGACATTTATCTTTGAGGACCTTCTCTTATGGCATCATAGTTGCTCTGTAAGACATTGGTAGGAAGGTTTTCTGTCTGCTTTCATCCATATTTTGTGATTTTGTAGACTTCTTTCACATTTCTATTAAAGCTAGCTCTTTTTTCACGATGAAGAGTCCTGTCCTCCAGTTTTCCTCATACAGAAGCCATCCCACACCTTTGATCACCCTCTTGTCCTTCTCTGATGTTTTCCCAGCTCTAATATATATTTGAAATCAGGAGAACGAAACTGCATGCAGAAGACAAAATGCAGTTGAACCATGGTGGTGCAGTTGTCTCTTCTATTGATCAGATTAACTTTTTCAAGGTGCAGCATATGACGTGCTACTAACGTAGCTGACCTATTTGATGTTTTGAGTGCTATCTTATGAATGATCCTACTGTCCTTCTTCCACCTTCAATTAGTTTTGGAGTCCTGTTGTCACAATGACTCACTCACACGCTCATGGCCTAGATTTCCTTGGTGATTTCATGCCTGTGATTTACAGTCTCTCCTTCAGCTGTTCCTACCTGGCATCCAAAGAGCTCTGCCTTGCCTTCCTCTCCTTTCCTCTTACTTCTATAGCATTTGGGTTCACTTTCCTCTTCTAAAACAAATTTGCAAGATCGTGCCCTGTGTAGTTTTGCTGTCTACTTGGGGGGCTTGCAAACCTTATTATTAATATAGTCAAATTCTAAGGAGTGACCATGAACTACTAAATCATAGCTACAGCAGTTATAGAAAAGACTGGTGTCCACAGCTTGTTTTCTAACTCAGGTTATCTTTCATTGAAGGGCACAATACTGTAGATTCAGCTGCTTTATCTGGTGTCTGATGACTTACCTTGACATCTTTATAAGATTTCAGTGATCATTTGCTATAGAGTATGGTCTCTCCCCAGAGGTCGAAAGAGATTACTGCTGAACACTTTGCTTTTGAAAAGAAACAAGAATGTCTGAGCAGACACCAGACTCAACAGGAGGAGCACTGGCAGTGCAATTAGGAATAAAGCTCTAATATGCAATATTGTAAGACAAAAAGGGAACTCTGCTTGGACTGAACACTCTGTAGCCCTCTGGGAAGTGGATGCCTGACTGACCTCTATTTCTAACAGCAAGGTATCTTATAATTTTCTCCACTGAGTTATTAATGGCTCATTTGAAATAAGTGGACTGGATAGTTCTTTACCAAGTGACATATTACCTGCCAAGGACCTTACTGAAAGCTTCTTCCAGAGTCAGAGAATTGATTTCCAAATGTCTCAGCTCTTCCTCCATCTTCTCAGAGACAGCAGTTCTCTGGACTCGTGGCTCTTAGACATTTTTCAAACACAGGGATAACAGGGGAGCACATCTTGTCTATGGACATGGGCAACAGCATAAACAAAGCATGGAGGTTGGCACCATTGTTCTGTCAGTCTCATGGACTCAGGTAGAATTGGATTGCTCACAGTTATCCTCTTGGCCACGGTTCATTATGGCAGAGTGGCATGCAGGTCAGCAGCTGCAGGGAGATGAGTGCTAGCAGGGGAGAGAACTCTTTAAATATATTAGAGAAAAAAAGATTTAAAAAGATCAAAATGTGTCCAATGCTCAAAGAGCTTTCTGAAGCACACATGTAGATGGTATATTGGTGATATACAAAAACACATGCAGTGAACAGAGTGCTGAAAGATCCCAGTGGAACAGAAGCAACCCATTTTTTATATATGTATCCTCCTCCAAGTGAAATTCAAGAGAACTTTCAAATGAAAGCTTCTATGGCTCTCAGCAGCCTTCAGGCCTGCTTGATTTATGGTGTTGTGTGTGGCCTTCTGACAGATACATCTTCAGTTGACACACCCTTTCTTTGAGATGTGATCAAAGATGCACATTTGAACTTGTGCAATCATCCATTTCACTGCAAATGACTACAAGAGGTGGAGCCTTAACAGTGACCTTGGGCTTAAGTTTTTCTCCTTGCAAATCAAGCAAGTAAACTGTGTGGTGCTGCAGCGCTGTTCTTCCCCTTGGTCTCAGGCAGTCAAACACAGGAGGGAGTATAACTTTTTGTCCACAGAGTATTTTCAGCATGGCATATTCAAACCCAATCTACCATAACATCCATTCACACTATTGTTATTTTGTGGAAGCCATTCAGAGAAATATTTTCTATCTCTGGACATTTAGAAGTCTGATTTGATTTCTGATGTCTTTTCAAAGATGTCTTTCTCTCACACAAAGGCCTGCCATAAGATTTTCAAAGGTTTTTGCAAAGCTCTTGCCCCAGCTTTGGAGAAATTGTTGAAGTTTTGTCTTTTTTTTTTTAAACCCATAACCCCATAACATAACTTCAGTTTTTAATGTCAGTAACCCACCAGGTGATTTAAGACAATGCTATAGGTTGTGGTACATTTACTCAATTTCCTTTAGTCCACATGTTTTGCTATGGTTCCTGTAGGCAGAAACACTCTACTCCATCACATCCTCCACACCTTCTTCATGCCACTTCTAGTGACGATTCCTCCTGAGCCGTCTGCTCCTGCTCCTCTTCTGTGTCTGAGGGCAGCACAGGAAACCAAGAGACATCGAGGAATTGTATATTCAAGGTGAAGATTTTCTCGTTGATGTCTCCATGTCCTTCCTTGTCTGCTAGAGTCTGCTCCCTCTGCAGAGTGTGGCATAATCAGTTAGCTTTAGAGACCAGTATATTTTCCCCTGTCTTTGCAAGGTAAAGTTGGAAAGTCATTTCAGCTATTTTTGAAGGGTCTGTGGAGTGCAGCCTCTCACTGATGATATAGGTATTTGTATTGGCAGCTCATGTCACACTAGTGGGTGACAGATGATATTAAAAAATATGAATTTTCCCCTTCATTGGAAAAAAAAGTATTTTTAGGAAGATGAAAAGCTTGCAGAAAACTGGAAAGATATTGAAAAAAAATGTGTATTCAGCCACATATGCACACACGCAAGAAAAACACAAAATTGTCAGGGTTTAAAATTTATTAGTCTTTGCCTCCTTCACTTTCCAGGCTTGTCTCTAGATTACCCTGAATTTGTCCCTATTTTCTGCTAAGGCTCATAATTTTCTGCCAGCTCTCCAGCACTTGATCTTGCTAGAGCCACACAGTGGGGCTATTATCCTACCTGATGGAAAGATGCCTCAGTTAGTTATTCAAAGCTGAGCCTGGCCCTTCCTGCTGTAGTATTTAATGGCAAATGTGTCCCTAGTTTACGGCTCTTTTTGACCCCACTGCAGTGTCTCAGGATTTTCCTCTCTGGACACTGGCCAGTTCATCTCTGTGCCTTCTTTCAGTGCAGTCTGTGGATGCGGTTCTCATGCCCTTCATCCCTATCTACAGACTATCCTTATCTGCTCCAGCGTGGCTGTGAGGGGGTAGAGGACGAGCCTGAGCAAAGCGTTATGAGGGCACATCTGTTTTAGGAGCTGGTCTTGGTGAGGATCATCTTAAAACAGCATCAGGGTGATGCCTGAAGCAGCAGACCTGGGGTGGACTTGAAGAAGTCGGGCTCTCTGTGCTCCCTGCTGTTCGCAGGGATGCTGCCTGTGTGCGAGTGGCCTTCTGTGGACTTCAGCTATGCTTCAGTCTGCAAGTTCTTGTTTCCCCTTGGATTGCCAAGTGAGCTCTTCTTTTCCCAGGCTTTGCAAGATGACAGCATGGTCCTGAGATGAATTGTGCCCTAGCAAAGCAGTGGGCAGTGAACCACGGCTGCAGGCTGAGCCGACTTTCAGGAGGAAGGATGAGACTCTCTGCTTCTGCTTCCTGCCTAAGAGTCCTATAATTTGGGTCAAATGTGCACTAAGAAGGTGCAAGAAATCTAAACCTGAGCATCTGTTTTGTTCAGGACAGTCACTGCAGATATGCCCTGTTCCCAGTTCCATGCCCTTTGTGTTACAAAACCTTTTCTTATGGTTGTGGCATCTCACTTCCTTGTCCCTCTGGTCAAGTCTAATTAGAGCATGCCTATGCAGTCTTCGTAAGTCAACTCTCCTGAAATGCCCACGAAGGGTTAACTCACCCTTTGGTGCAAGACACAAGGAAAAGTTTGCAAGTACAGTACCCATGCCATATGCTGAGGATTTAACTTTATAATCATGCTGGCTTTAGCAGCAAAGCTGGGAAGAGAAGCATTTTTCTGTTTATTATACATAAGAAGATCTTGGTGGTTAAGAATATACAGAGCTGAAAATGGGAAAAATCTTTGATAAGCTTTAAAGATTTGAGAGATGGAATCTACATCTGTGTTACCAAAAATATCTCTGTTAAACCTAGCTGCTGGGATGGGCAAAGCATGTGAGCCATGACACACACACACACACACACTCCTGATGCACTATTTGCCCAGCACACCATTAGTCAAGCAAATGTCAAACTCCACGGTTATGTTACAAGAGTGTCAATTCATTCAGCCTGTGGTATCACTTTCAAGTCAAATCTAAATCCTGTATGTTTGTTTTTACTTGAGATTTTCTCCTCTAAAGAAATTCTTATTTTTACTGGGAGAATCCCCTGGAGAAATGCATAGGTGTTGAGAATACGCAAATACTTTCTCCATATTAAGAAAATAAAAGGGGTGGTTGAATTTTATATTCCCCATGTGGTCCCATGAATCCTGCAGCTCCTGCTCTCACAGAACTTCACTGGTGCACCACTGTGTGCCAAGAGCTGTGTTTCCAGAGACATTCATGCTCCATTAGATTGAAGTGCTGTTTACATGTCTGCTACTTGAGAAATCAAGGGATCCTAGTGTGTATTTATTCAAATGCATGTCACTGGAACATAAGTGCTAATCACTGAAAATTAGAACAAACTCCAGCATGCCATGACCATAGATTAGAGAGACATTTTACTGGCTTTTCTTAAGAGTAGTCTCTCTTCCCCATAGGCAGCTCCTAGCATAGGGTCAAGGTGGTGAAAGTGCCCTGAGAGTTTGCAGGTGGTGACACAAGGTGACCTGGCAAACTGAGGCAGGCAGCTGTGACCGTGCACTGGGAACAGAGGCAAGAGCTTCCTTTTATGCCTCAGTCATCATCCCAAACCTTTCCTATGCGCAGACATTTTCAGGCAGGGAAATATAGTCTTGAGCATTTGATGATGACACAGCGATTTGGGCAGGGATCTCTGGGATTTTCCACTGATCCGTGTCTCTGCTGATGTTTGGAGCAGTGCAAGTGGGAGCTGCAGATCTTACACCTGAGAGAGCACGGATAGTGCATCTTCCTCAGCAGGCAACTTCACAGCTGGATCTGTGCAGAGAGCTTCCCTTGCTACCCATTATTCCAAGTGCCAGGTCCCTCCACCCCTCTCTTCCTAATGGGAGAGGTCAGGAAAGGCACAACTTCAGAAACCTCCCCTTCCAGGGCTGGTGGGCAAAATACCTTCCAGCCTAAGCCCCTTGGAGGCCCCTTGCAGGCCCACTCTTGTGCCATGGTCAGTGCTAGCAGTAGTGGTCTGTCTGGATCACTGGTGTAGAAACAAATATTTGAGCTAAAAAGTATTCCAGACATAATTTTAACCTAAGCCACTGCTCCTCCACACACTTACAGGTTTCTCTAATTAAAACAACCACAGCCAGTGTATCTGCCCTGATATCAGCGTGGTCACGTTGCAGACACAGCTTTGTGAGTCAGGCAGAGAAATCACAGTTTCCCAGGACAGCACACCAAAAACTTCTTCAAAGCAAAGGGTTTTTACAGTATTTTATCCTCTGACATTTTTGTCTCTCTGCTTCTGAGCGGGAGATCACCAATATTTGCCAAAAACATTCCCCTATGCATAGAATTTCTGTAAACACATTTCTAGGAAAAAACAGCATGATTTCCATTGTAGGTTTCACTATAAAAGTCTTCTAAAATGGCCTGGCTCCAGCAATATGTCTCATTTTTCTTTTCCATACTCTCTCCTCTGCCAGAAGTTTTGTCTTTTAAAAATTCATTGGGGCCTTAGATGTGGCATCATGCCAAGGTTGTTACAAGTCACTAGATGTTCTGGCTGCTTTAAGAGTTCAAGCAGCATTAAAACTCAAGGGTAAGGGTCCCACAGTTTCTGAAAATCAGTTTCCTCTTAACTTGGCCAGCCAAAAAAACAGTCAGGTGAAATTGAAAAGAAACAGCCAGAACCCTTGGATAGAGTTCCCCTGCTAGGGCACTGGTGAAAGAGAGCTAACCAGTTGTTAGGAAGTAATTCTGCCCTTAAGCTCCTATCTCAAAATATCAAGGGACTTTGCCTCTTTGCTCCAGGGATTCATACTTACAAGGCTAAATTTTGCAACTCTGTCTCATTATAAGGCATGCTGGGCTCTGGTGAAGGGCTGCTCCCCAGACCATGAGGTCTGCACTCGCGCAGAGCGTGTTGTCCTTGGCAGGGGGGAGATGCCCCCTTGGCACTGCGGACTCGGTGTGAAGTCTAGCCCTGTATGAGCACACGCTGTCTGCAGGACCCCATGCGAGCTGGCTTCACGTCCCAACGGTAACTCTCAATCCATTACTTGCTTTGGAGCTGAGCTTATTCTACTGCCGTGTATTTTGGTGGGAGGTCAATAGTTGACCATTTTCTATTTTCACTGTCTCATCCTAGAGTAAAAATTAAATTATGAAAGTGGCCACTCCTCCACTTGCTGTGCCTAAAATCATCCAGCTTGAGCTGCTATCATAAGAAATTGAGCTGATTTTATTATCTTTCCTGGTTAACCCTGATTAAAGGCATTTGGGCAAAGATGACTCTGTATGTTAAGATCTACTGCCCCTCCCCAGTAACTCACACACAGATCACATCAAAGTTGCTAGGAAATGCTGAAATTCAAACAAAGCCCCTGCATTTCATCACTCACAGCAAGGAAATGCAGGGGATTTTCACTGCATAAAACGTAGCTTATAACATTAAAACACAGAATATTAAAATCTTCCCCAGGCCCACCCAAGAGAGGAAGGTAAGACAAGTTTGAGGAAAGGTGACTTGTAACTATGACCCTTTAATATGTTTGTGTCCCTGTCAGCTGTTGTGGGGACCCCCCACTGCTCATGTGACCACATCAGCACTGGCAAAGAGACAACATAATGTCAGGTTTTGCAGGAAATTCTGATCAACAGCCCTTCCTCCTCCTTCTCCTCCTCCTCCTCCTTCTTCAAGCAGAGAGATAAAGACACTTGATCTGGACAGACAGACCTGCTCCATCTGACCTCAGCATCTGCAACCAGAGCTGCTCCTCCTCGTCTGTAGCCCAACCATTGGGATCTTGCTCCTTAGCATCCCGACAACCATGGATCCAGTTTCTCTAGCTGCGCATAATGTGGCTCTTCCTCATGCCCCATTGGTAACGCTTGGACTCCAGCATGGATGGGAAAGCCATTTTCTACCTAACATAAGGTGTATCAGGCTCCTCTGCCACACTCTTCCCTTCTACCAGCGGGTTAGTCTGCTGGCTAGATGTCCTGTTTTTGGGCTTGCTCTTTCAGACAAAATGGAGCAAAGTGGTCTTTCCTCCATGCAGCAAGGGGGAGAGAGAAAGGGGGATGGAGAAATTAATTCCTAGTGATCTGGGAAGAGCAACTCTCGGGGAGAAAGGTGTCTCTCCTGCTTTAACTTCTTCCCACTGCCTCTTATTTGTACTCTTTGTGCTTCTTGTCCTGCTCTTTGATAGCCTTTGGATAGCCAGATGCCTCTGCTGATGGAATATGTCAGGTCCCGTTTTGGGGGAAATGCATGGAAAATGCTCAGCGCCTGCCTAAGCTTGGAAGATGTAAGAAGATGCTGCCTTTACACGCAGGACGCTTGTCAGCAGACCCATGGATGTGCCCTACAGACAGCACATTAGAGTGGGCTGACTCCACAGTAGGGTTAAGTGAGGTTTCTTTTGAGACAGACTGGGCATCTGTTTGTGTTTTGTTTTAAGGGAAAATTTCTAAGCCAAAACATTAATTCTTTACTTTATACATTTAATTTCATCTCTTTTTTTTTTCCTACATAATTATAAGTTTCATTTTTTGGTCCAGCTTGAATTCTCTACAGGTTAGCTCCATTTTATTCCTTGCAATTTATCATTTTGCTAGAGTGTAAAATTTTAATTGGCATTTGTCTGATATATTTCTGTGAGGGCCTAGTTTCATTGAGGAGACTTTCTCTGCTGCTTTGAGTGCCTCATTCATACCACAGAGAATTGACAGAAGTATTTTTCTTAGTCATATTTGGTGTGCCTTTCACAGATTGTGTATCACCTTTTTTTCAAGCTAAGTTGATATATAATGCTTGGAACTTTTTAAGTCCCCTCACTGAAATAGTATGCTGGGGACACAATGTCCCCACAAAGGTCATAAACTCCTGACAAGTTGCTATGCACTCCTCGGAGGTTGCTGAGAAAGTCTTAATCCTTTCCTGAAAGTCAATGATCCAAGGTCAAGCATATATTCAATCAATGCGTGAATTTTGCAGGTGACACAAGTCGGTGCATGGGGACAAGTCAGTTTTTACAGCATGATCAGAATTACTTGGTAATAGCAGGTGCTGTGAACACATGTTTTAAGACTGCTGAATGAAAGGCTATGCACCCAGAAAGTAGCTTTTATCTGTGCAGTGAAGGGCTGTATCCTGTAGTGGACAAGAACTAAGAGGATGTTGGTGAGAACAGGCAACGCAATGACTGCAGTGCTGATGTTGTCCATAAAGATGCAGTCTGGTAATAAGCAGTCACAATAAGTGTCAGGGAAAAATAATGACAGTCTTGCACAGAATGTTTTATTGCTATTTTAATTTATTGGCAACAACATATTCATCTGCTCATCCAATAAAATAAAGATAAAAAACATCCTGATGACTGTACAGGAGATCCCTCTGGAGATTTCCATGGCTTCATTTTTTTTTTTCCTTGTGGGAGGTGGAGTAGATTTCTTACAGTGACATCTCTGAACATATTCAGCCTTTCTTCCCTTCTCCTAACCCATATTTGGGAATGGTGTTACACTGACACTAAATGAGTATTCTTTAGGTTCTTTCTTCTCTGATTCCTCAAAATAGGCCAAAATTGGGAGTTTTCATCTATCTTTCACCAAAGGAGGTCATGCTTCAGGTAGACTTCCTTTGGCTGCCAAGGTGTTTCTCTTGTTTACCTCCTTGGGAAAAGCCTAGAGTAGCCCAGAGGTCTATGTACAGAAATGAAAACCATGGGCAAAAGGGCATATTTGCTCTCCCTGGCTGGCTGGTGTGGAGCAGGTCTATAGCCCTAATTAAAAGCAGTGGCTACAGCTCAGCCCTGGCTATACTTCTGGGAACAGCATGTCGATTAAACAGGCAGGACCCAGGGGTGAAGGAGCTGCTGGTGTAAGCAGACGTTATGGAGAGCAGTTAAGAATGTGTGACTGCATCTTGCAAAGAGCATGTGAACTACTGCAGCACTTCCTGGTATTGCAGGGAGCCACTGCACCCACACACGTGCAGAAATCACAGTGGTAATAGTTGTCTTCAGCTGATTTCTAAAATAGCCATTAGTTGTCTTCTGTCTGGCTCCTGCTTTCTTGCTCTCTCCCCCTGACACACATACTGTGCCTGTTCCTCCCTATCTGTTCCTCCCTTCCCTCCTTTCCCATCCCTGCACTGCTATAATATTCATTTCCCAAAGATCCCTATCTGTGCTGAGTGAGAAAAAAATAGTTTCAAATTTGCACATCAAAAGAAGGCCACGTCTGCTATCGGGAAAATTAATAAGAATTAAGAGCCTTTCAAAGCTGTGCAGCCCCCCCCCCCTTTTTTTTTTTGAAATGGAACCAATTAAAAATATTCTTGAGCTGGAAATGCTCCTGTGTGCTCAGGTCCAGGCTGAATAGGCCTTTTCAGTGATGACAGGAGCTCTTTCCCAGTTCAGAGAGACAGGGAAACATCCAACCACCAGTTTCTTAGGAATGAACAGACATCGGCTGGGAACACCCTTCCCACAAGCTGCAGAGCATCATCTGATAAGAGAATAATGCAAGGACAATCACAGGCACTGGAATATGACAAATTAGGAAAACAATCCGTTTATAGGATGCAAGAGCAAAAATGATAATCCTTTGTGATACAGCTTCAAATAGGGGAAAAACATGCCAAACAGCACAGGAGCATTGTTTAAAACAAAACAAGTGTTCTGGAGGCTCCTACTCTTCTAAATTATTATTTATCTATTTCATGTTATTTATTTTTGATGTTATTTTTTATGGTTTATTTTATTTTATTAGAGAAAACAAGGTGCTTATTAAAAATGCATTTCATGGTATCTAGCAGAGTCCCAGAGAGGGTTTTGATGTTGAACTGGACATCCTTTAGCATAGGATTCATCCTATCCACCATATCCTTAATTCTGATGTCTATTTTGGAGGAGTCTATACCTGTGACTTTGGGGATGGCATCCCAGATGCCTGCAGGGGTACAACCCTTCTTGTTACTGGGCAAAATCACTCTTCTGAAAATGATTTCCTGAAAGGACAGTCTTAGATAGAGAGGGAAATGGGAAACTGGGAGTCCTCCAGTTACAGGAAAAAGTAATCTCCACATGATTAAGCCTATGAATCTCCTACAAATAGCCCCAGTCCTGCCTGTTTCTTCACATCTGGCCCCTGTGCTCACCTCCGGCCAAAAGTGGACACTGCCCTGTCCTTGACCAGTTGTGCAGGGCCCTGGTACCTGCTCTGTCAGCAGTGAGGATGTCCCTTGTGCAGCCCCTTTCTGGTGCTTCCCTGGAGTCCCCCGCTCCACTTCCCTCCTCCACTTAACCCTTGGGGATGTCCAGACTATGGACAGCACCATGAGGAGAGGTGACAGCGGAGCCTCTTTGCAGCTTGGTGTGTTGAGCATCCTCAGGAACAGGCAGGCAGCTTAGTTCAGTTCTTTTCCCCATCAACCTATGATATCTCCCCTCTGATTTTTCATTTTATGTCACCTGCGTTTATTCAGTTTCTTTGTCCCTCCTGCTTCAGCTAGAGAAACCTCTTCTCTCTCTGAAATGAACCTCTGTCTACACTTCGGGCAGCAACAAACTGGGACCATGCACTATTTGTTTGGGGATGCAGTACACAACAAACTAGGTGTGTGGGGTTCTGTGCCTGATGCATCTTTCCAGCCTTCATTAAATGAAGTTTTGGGAACTCCCAAGCGAGCAGTGACACGTTCGTGCTAAGTTGCACTCGGTGATCCTTCCATTAATATGTCCAATTGCTTTTCAAACCTATTTCAGCTGTGGCAATGAGGGCAGTGGCAGACTGATGTACTGTGTCAACAGAGAGCCTTTTGCTTTGGTTTAATCTTGTTGCTTGAGAACTGAATTATGTTGTCCCTATTTCTGAGCAAACAGAAATGTGTATTCGCCATTACTCACCCTTTCCCTGCCATTCTCAGCACCCGGGTTGTTCTCGCTCCATCAGACCAGAGAGTTCTGCTCTATTTAGTGTCTCTTCCTCTGGAAATGGTCCCATCCCTTGATCCCCCCACTTCTCCCTTCCCTCTGTCCTCCCTCATCGTGCTATGTCTGTCTCTTGTTCCAGATGCGGGCACACTAGGCAGCTGCACAGTGCTACGGGAATGATTTCAGGTTTCTTCTCTATGCTTTTCTTAATGCCTCATATTCAGCTTGGCTTTCTGCCCATCACTGAGCATTAGTTAACATGTTCATCATTCTCTCCACAGTGGCTCCAAGCTCCTGAGAAGGGATAAGTAGTGGAGAACCCATGCTTAAATATATACTGTTTACTGCCAGTTTCCCCCTGTAAGCACCGCTCTGCCTTTATGGATGATGAATTCCAGCTGCTGTGAGTCAGCCCCCCGCCTCAGTGTGGTGATTGACCTCCGCAGGCACTTACTTGGTTCCTTGCCTAATTTTAGGTTATCAGCAAAGTGTGCTACCTCAGTGTTCTCCTTTTCCAGACCTTTTAGGAATATGTTGAGCAGTGCAATTCCTTGGATAGGCTCCCTTGGTTCTTTGTGAAACTCATCTTTTATTTCTTGCCCATTTTTTCCCCCTCTCTCTCAAGCAATTTTCGTCTTATCACTTAATTTTTAATAAATTACTCTGAAGAAAATGTATTTGGAGGGCACTGAAATAGATGGTAATTTTGTCCTGTGCTTCCTCCATGCCTTCCTGTTAGTTAGTATCAGGGGCATGGCCAATACCTGGTCTTTGTCCTCACAGCACTGGGCTGCCCCCCAGAGATGCGGAGTCATCCCTCGCAGCCTGGTTCCGATATCACCAGCCCCTCTCGCCATACATGCATGACACATGCTTGGTGCCATAGCACAGAAATCATGCAGAAATTGAAGGCTGCCTCCTTGAACACAAAAGAGAGGAGCCAACCTGCATGGCCACCTCATTATATGTGTTCCATTAAATTATGACCTGCATACAATTTGGAGGGGGATGGTGAAGGTTGGAGGCCACCACAGAGTGTCCATTTGTCCATGACCTCCTCCAGATGGATCTAGAACTTCATCTTAGTCTTCTTGGCCACTGAAGTAACTGATGATTCAGAAAGAAAGTTGTAGGTTAAAGCAGCATTTCACTACCCCACTGGAGAAAACTACATGGCTCAGCTAAGGCCTTCAGGACTCTTAGGAATGTCTCGGTATGGAGGCACAGGAGGGACTGTGCAGGGGATGGCTGCCAGCTCTCATTCTCCTCCAGCCTTTGAAATCCAGGAGGTGACATTAATGGGAGATAAAGCCTTGAAGTGAGGATACAATATCTGTGACATCCCAGTTCTTCACAACTCACTGTCCTGTCCTACATTCCTAGAGGACTACAGCTGTCCACAGGGCTGGTGGGGAAAAGCACAGTGGCTCTGTTCTCCATCCAGGAACAAAGTGATGGTTTGGTTTGGTGCTGGATGGTCACTGCTCGCATTCATAGCCACAGGGTGAGCATATGTCCCAAACAAAGAGTTTCGGTGCACTATGCTCATGCACGCTGGACTAGCTTCGGAGTGATGCTCTTCCCAAACCGCAGCTGTGAGTTTGATTTCACAGCACTGCATGTTGCAGGGCCCCTTCTTCCCAGCCAGGAATTATTTGTCTGAGTCTTTCCTCTTACTCCTGCTGTGAGTGTGCAAAAAGTAATTTGCCCCTGAGCAGTGTCTGTGCCTCTCTAGGCAGCCTCCACCACCATTTACACTTCTGCTGTCTAAAGAGGTCCAATGTGTATCTCCGAATAGCAGGAGGTCCAAAGGGAGTAGGGGCTCCCTGCCAGCCCCTGGGACTCTGGTGCATTGTAAGCCATGCACATCCCTTTGCACAGTGCCCAGCTCCGGGTGGGAGAGTCCCTAGTCTGCCAACCACCTGCGTAAAGCCTGGTTGTAGTGGAGGATCTGTGGCCAAGGTCACCAGCACACTGCAGCCACTCCTGGTAGTCCCCAAAATGACCAATGCAGTGTTGCACTCCTGGAGCTCAGGGGTCCCCTTGGAAAATGACACTTTGGCAGCATCTCTGCCTGGGAGGTGGCTGTGATTTCATTCATATTTAGCCAAGGCATAATCCTGCTTGCAAAGGATACTCTCTGTACAAGCCAGCAGACATCCCTAAGACTCAGCCTGTTCCCTTCTCTTCTTCCAGTGACCCATCCTCATGGCTACCCAGAGGGAGAGCTCTCTGGCATAAGACCATGTGGCTTTGGAGAACTGTCTTTTTATCTGACTGATCCCTGAATGTCTTCAGGCGGGACAAGCTGGAAATGTGTGGGAAATGGGCTAGCATGAAGGTGATTCCTCCCTGGAATCCCCTCCAAGGCTGAAGCTGCAGCATAGCCAGCTGTCATTTGCATAGACAGCAAATGTTGTCCCAGAGCTAGTTTTCCTTCATTTGGATGTCCAATGGCAAGGGGGTGCAGTTCACCATTGATGAGAAGGCTCTAAAACCATTTTCCTGCATCTTCTTGAACTGTGATTTGTACATATAGTGTGTACACACTGAATGGTGGCAAGGCTATGGCAAAGAGTGTGCATCTCAGCATTTTCTGGGAATATGGCATAGAGAAAAGTTAAGGTCTATGTCATGTATAGGATTGAACCCTATAGGCCTGTTTCTATACTAGGTACTTGAACTCCTCTTCTAGGCAAAATATTTAGCTCACCCCAAAGTGGAGTCTAGATGTGAAGTAATATTTTTGCAGTGATAAATGGAGAACGAGGACATGGGAGAGAGAAGCAAACCAGGATATCCAATATAGAAGTTGGCCAAAAAGCCATTGACAACCCAGCTCTGGCCAAAAGTCATTGACAACCGAGCAAATTATACTGTGTGACCCTGCACCTGGGCAGTATGGGCACCTGCAATTTTCATGGCAGGAGGTGTGGGTCAGGAAGCCTGGAGCAGAGCAGAGTCAGACCTGACAAGCGCTCCGCCAGCTCCTTCACTCTGTTGTGGCCACCACAATCACTGCCTGATGCCACATCACTCTAGAGAGAAGCACAATGCACAGGCCTTTACGAAGTGCCTTGAGATACACAGCAAAAAAGGGATAAAAAGCTGCAATTATTACTTTCTTGCAGGTGGTTGGTAAATCATGCAGTTGTCCTTGGAAAGGAAATAATTTTCTTATCCTGACCACTGCCTCTTGCAGACATAAGATATGGAAGAGGGACTAGCAGCTCAGCAGAGTATCAATAATAGAGTTTTTGAATGAAAGCACCCACAAAGCCTTACAATAGGAAAGGATCCATTTCTTCTGTTACTGAAGTGCAGCTATTGACATTGCACAGGATACTCGATGGAGAAAAAAGGGTACAGAACAACAAAGCCACCTTCCTTCTCACTAGTCTTCCTTGCCCTCTCCTCAGCACAGAGATTTACCATGAGTTGTATCTTCCCAGAAGGATACTGCCACGTATTCATTCTGTTCACACAGAGGACACCAAATGTCACATTTCTCCGTATTACCTTCATGTTGAAATTTCAATTGCATTTTAAAACACTGTGACTGGCAGTAGATTCAGTGCTGGGTTGGACTGTGGGACCAGTGGTCCCATCCACTTGTAGGAAATGCACATAGATCAGAAAGCACAGTGAGCGTTTAATAATGTGTCGGCATATAGCCCAGCTCAGCGGCTCTTTACACTTTCCGTTGTTCCAGGAAGATAACACTTCACAGAAACTATAAAAGACACATCATTCTCGGTGACACTTTGGGACAATACAGGATGAAATTCAATTAAATGCAAAATCCAAAAGAAGTCTGACAGAGTTTCAGGTGCTTTTCAATTCATCACTTTTCAATATTTTTTGAAATTCCCTGGAACCAAATATCCAGAGGTCATTTCAAAAGCTGTGACGAAGAATGTACTGGAGGAGTTTTCATCAGAGACCTTATGATAGAAAACTCTTTCCATAAGTCTGAAATTTGGGGCAGAGAAAATGTTTGTTTGAATAACTACAGCTCCCTGTATCTTTATTCCTTGTTTTGATTTTGCTCAAGCTGATATTAAAGAGGAACCAAAGTGCATTCTGGTACCAGGAATATTTCTTTTGTGTTTTCTGCAACTTTGTGATAAAAACGCTTCTTTCTTTGGGAAGATCTCCATACTGTAGGGTGTGCTGACAACTAACAGTGCGTGCTTTCAGAAAGCACTATGCACTCTCCTACTTCAGATGTGCTTATGAAATCTATTTAGTTTTACCTTCAAATCATGAATATTGTCCTGCATGATGTGAACACCAGTTTAGTTTCCATCAAGGTTACACCTTAAACTCAATAGAGGAAAACCTAGTTCTGCATTTAATATTTACATACTTTTCAGGCTGTGTTTATGAATTGGAATGACTATAAAGTAGATAAATCTTTTCAGGAAAGGGCTGTCGGCTTTTATAGGGTATCTCAAAGACTATCCTAGGTTTTAGATGATATATAAGAGTTCAATAAACTCCATGCTACTGCCACAATGCCTATTATACTACCTGAAAGAGCTGTATTGGCTGCCGTATTGATTGTCTTCAATATTAATTGCTTAAGTTTACTGAAGATACAGTTACAGTAAAGGAGAGTATGTTACTAAAATGTTTTAAGCCATGTGACTGCCATGGTGAATAAATATTGTCCAAAGCTAGATCCAGCTCCTGCTGAAGTCAGTGGGAGCAATTCTCTTGCCTTTTCTAATGTGTAAATTTGTTATCAAAGGAACACAAAAGACTAGAGAGAAAGGAGATTGCCAGCAGGCTTAATATATTAAAAGGGTGGATGAGATAGGGATTTGTTAATACATGAGATTCAAATTCAGCAGAATGCAGAAAAAAATAGTAGAATGATAATTAAAAAAAAATCTGTCTTGAAAAACTCCAAACTCATTGTGTCTTTACAGCTGTTGTATCAGCCTTTTGGGTGAGGCCAGAGCATACCAGTTGTCTTTCTTGACAGATGTGGGGATGCAGATTCCTTTCTCTGCTTTCAATTTAAGTCGGCCTTACATCAGCAAGAGTTCAAACCCAGAGCATATCTGCAGAGATGTGTCTGCACCAGGCGAACAAGGAGTCTGGATGCAGATACAGGCATGGGCTTTGGGAAGCTTGTTTCATTGGATTCAATACAAAACCACAGTAGACAAGGTAAAGACATGGTCTCATGGTACCTCAGATACACATCCAAAGACATAGGAGGGGAAGTTAAATGTGTGTTTGGTTAAAAAACAAGGTTGGGAAATATGTGAAGCTATTCACATTTTGAGTTGTGTGTTTGGTTAAAAAACAAGGTTGGGAAATATGTGAAGCTATTCACATTTTAATTGAGTTCAATCCCCTTTCTACTCTCCCAGAACACAGGCATCTGTGGGGGAGCTCACTGCAAATCTTTCTGCTTGGTTTCTCCTGGGTGCTCATTCCCATCATGATGCTTTCCATTTTTCACTGCCAGTCAGTGATTTGGACCCCAAGGTTTTGGTGGATTAGAGAGTTCCTCATGACTTTTTCTGCAATTGATCAAAATAGTCAATTGTGTTTCAGAGCTCCAGGCAAGCCCGGGTAAAATTT
Source organism: Tinamus guttatus (assembly GCF_059628265.1). Taxonomy (NCBI): domain Eukaryota; kingdom Metazoa; phylum Chordata; class Aves; order Tinamiformes; family Tinamidae; genus Tinamus; species Tinamus guttatus. The sequence goes on along the minus strand of NW_028288993.1, from coordinate 1,022,286 downwards.
TAATCTGTTTATGGTTCCCTCACTCTTGTTCAGTCTTGGAGAGGAACCTGGAGAAGAATGTTTTCTACCAGGACCATGGTATGCTGCCATCCATGCTCCGCAGACATTCTCCTCTGACATGGGATAGTTTCCAACTGCTTCTCTTGAGTGTGTGATTGAATGCTATGACCTTCTAGAACAGCTCAAAAGAAAACCCAAAAAACAAAACAAAACAAAACACCCTCTGATATGACAATGATACAGATATTTGGACATTGGCCCCTCGGTCTTGAGAATATTGCATTCCCTCTGGTCAGTGATTAAAATCCACACAGATGTGATGAAGCTTGGAATGTGACAGAGTTCTGTGGTCACTCTGACAAGCTATTCTGTTATAGGAAGCTCTTCAAAGAAGCCAGAAAAACATTTTTATATCCATAATCCAAGACTTTTTAGAACAGAGATTGTAATGCTTAATTTATAAATAAAGAAAGCTCCAAGGATATAGAGAAGAAAGTCAGAATAGAGATCAGTTTATGTATAAGTCTTCACCTTTCCTGCAGACAGTTTGCAGGCTTGGTTTTGCATAATTTGGGGGCTTGTTTACTTGCAGTGATCTCTGCACAGCCTAGTTTTTCCCTAGGAAGGGTTTTCTTGCCACTTAGCTTTACTCTCTGCTCCTTGGTTCTATGAGTCTTTCCTCAATGTCCGTTGGATCTGCAGGCTTCCATTCTCGCCTCTTGCCCCACTGCCTGCTAGGCCCCAAGCCCTTTCATTTCTGGTGCTCCAGGGAAGAGCATCCTTCCCTCTCTCCTCTGTTTCCCGGACCGTTCAGTCTCCTCAAGGGAAGAAAACTCACAACCTGAGCACCAAGAAATCAAGAATATGCCATCCATCACAGTGCAACATGGGAATTTGAGAAAAGGGGCTGTTTATATCTCATAGCCGAAGCGGGTATTGTCACAACAGTTTCACTCAACTGCACAATTTAATGCATGAAAAACAGAAACAAAAATAAATGAACAAATAAAACAGAAAGGCTGCAATCATCTCTTTTTAACACAAGCAGAGACATTGGACTGTCATTTTTGCTGCACCCATGAATGCACTACCAAAATCTGCAGCAACAGTGTTGTAGTTGACCCATATCCTGGAACTCGCTACAGGCACCTGGTGGTGGTAATAAGGGAATATTTCAGGGTGAACACTGATATATTTATCAAAGGTTAGTTGGTACATATTTTTCTTATGAATAAATAGTGCAGTCTTACTAATGTAGATGTTTACACCACTTCAGTTATCCAGTTGCTCACTGATAACTTATTTAAAAATCATTCTCCGGTGGTTAATGCCTGGTAACATTAGAAAGGCGACCAGCTGCTGAGATGCATATGTTAAATATGCTGATATGTTAAAAATAATATAAGAGCCATTACTGAGTATTTAAGATGATGTTAATCTTTTCTTTCTCTGGTATAGACCTTCCCGACAGAAGTTGGGCAGATGCAAGGAAACAGGAAAAGGGGGACACTTGGGAGAAAGTATAATTTATGCACATCAATTTTACTTCCAGAAAGTGTGCACACTGAGCATTTGATTTTCATGTTCCAGTGATGCACAGTGAGCCAGCTTTATTTGTCAAAAGCCCATATAGGCACTTTGGGAGAGATAAAGCCCACAAACTTTGCAGTAGTTGGAGCTAACTATATTGCTCTATCTGCTTTGGCTTCACAGTCGTGCACACTGTCAGTTGTTATGGCTCACATGATGAGCTGTAACACATTAAGATTATTAACTTGACTGATTCTGCTAATGTATCTTTTCTCCTTAGCAGAATCTGGAAGAAATTCATGACCATGAAATGTCCTATAGGCAGATCTGTAAACTCAATTCCTTCAAACATCTCCTGGCACTTGGCTGTTGCCTTTCACCACTGTCTGAAGTCATGCCATTCCAAATGGCATTGGCAGTTCAGGGCCTGGTGGGCACCCAGGTAAAATTGCAAGTCAAAATTATGCTGTTCCTGAAAAAAATCAGGGTGACAGGGATGCAAGAGTGCTCCTGGTAGAGCAGGCTCCACTGAAAAGCAGCAGTGGCTCCTCATTTCTTCTAACACTCCCTCACTCAGGTCACAGGTGTCCCAGGTTTTTACAAGTTCAGCGAAGGGAGAGGCATTCAGCACCCTCCTTGCCTGAGTGATTCAGCTGTGCTTTTCCTATCTGTCAGGGAACTGCCCTCCCTCCTGGCTTCTGAGCTATGTCCGTGGTGGTTGTTGAGATGCTCTCAAGTCCTATATCAGCACAAAGGGTTACTGCAACTTTCTTGAGCCAGGGCATGGGAACATGGCTCTTCATCACAGGAATCTAGGGATATCTAAATGCCAGTCTCTTCCTCTGAATGTTGTGCAGCAGCTGGAAACCCAATCCATCACTGTCCATTGGAGGACTAATCTATCAATGCTGGAACAGGTTAATCTCATTTATCAGGTCTCTGCTGGCAGACTGAAGAGTAATTTCTTCTTGCTGAAGATGCAGAGAAGTTGTGTGTGCTTGGACACACGGACAGGATTTCACTATATCACTCAAGCAGCTATTAAGAAGTTGAACAGCTGAATTCATATCAACGAGATGAGGGTGCTGCCTGCATTCATGGGCTGTAGGACAACCATTGGCTGGGAGATGCTGGTGCAGATATGTTCAAAGAACCTGGGTAATCTGCCCTGCCCATCTGCTCAGGCCAGAGGGCCATGGGCACCTCGCTGACGGAAGGGCTTTTGACTGAGGGTTTGTTGTGGGGAAAGGCTGCTCTGCTGCAGCCATAACTTATGTGTAGAAGTGCCATATTGATCTGGATTTAAGGAACAGCTGTTCCCAGTTCCCTCCCCAGTGATATGGATCTTTTGCCCTCTTTTCTTCCACTTATCTCTGGTATGGTCACTGAGTGTGTGATGTAAAGTGAGTATTTAATGATGCTAAGAGAAGGTACTCTGAGAAAGGTAGGAGACCTGAGGCACCTTAGTTCTCTTCCAGCTCTACACAGATGTTCTGTGTGACTTTTGGTGCATAGTTTAAAATCTCTCTTCCTCAATGCCTGTTTTAAAGAACAAGTATTCTCCTATGTCTCCTATTTTACTGAGGCATCTACTGCTGGTTTTGCTTCCTTAGCTTTCGTGAGCTTTTTGTGAGCTGTTTTTTCCCTCTTATTTTTAAAAAACATTGCTTGCTGGTGTAGAGGCAAAGGTAGATTGGTGAGGGAACAGCCAGAAACAAAGTGCTGGGGGGAAAGACTGTAAACACAGAATTTAGTTTTAAATATGAGTTGATTTAGTCCAGGAAGTTCATATCCCTCTGTGATATCTCTAATTTTAATTATAAATAATAATGTTTTATCACGTCTAGTGGTGTAATTAATAATTGTATGCTTAAATATGTGGCCAACTTAAAGCATGGAGTGGGAGGGTCACAGTAGAGGAGGATGCCCCAGTGACCTGTTGGGCTAGTGGCCACCGTCCCTTGCCAGGAGGAAATGAGTTTGCCCCCACCTCATCTTTGTGTGGAGGAGGCAAAACAAGGGAGACTCTCTCAATGCTTTGCTTTGCTCCTCTCTTCTCAAGCCGCATATCTCTACAAGCATCAACACACCCAGTGCCATTCCAAATCCGAGATGGGCAAGTATAAGCAGTCGGTCAAATAGAGCTATGCCAGCAGGATCATTTTCTCTGGTGGCACATTACTCACATTTATGGCTCTGTGTTTTGGCTGTATTCTCCACAATAAACTCTACAGTGATTTATAGTCAGTGAGAATTTCTCGCTATCTTCTATTTCTTTTTAAACGCAGTCCCAGCTCTGCTATCTATTGTTATTCGTGCCCTTGTTCAAATTCCAGGTTCATTTTGTAATGTTGGGAGGTTCTGCTGATTCCTTTTAAATCCTCCTACTCACAGCATTCTGCATTTTCCTCTTTCTCCTCCTTCTCCCATTGCCAAAGCACCAGGGCCAGCAGCCAAGATCTCAGGGTCACCTCCCCTTAAGGGGGGCCAGTGCTGGGACATCTCCATGGTGGGGCAACAGCCCTTTACTGGCCCCAATGTGCAAAGACAAATGGCTCAAACCAGCAGATTCCTCCCTGCTCATGACCCTTTTGGAATCCAGAGACAGGGGAGGGGATGTTAACCGAGGACAAAGGGCCTCTGTTCCCTGGCTGCAGTTCACCTCACCCGTTTGCTCTGCATTTGACTGTTGTGCTCTGTCAGCTTTCAACATCTCCTGAAGAGCCACAGTCAGTTCTGGGTTCATCCTGCCATGCAACACTGCAACATGGTGCAGCTGCAAGAGCATCTAAGTATGTCTGTGCCAGACCTAGGTGACGGACTCTGGTTCAGAGACCTGTTCTAGCATTTTCTCCTTGTGGTGGTCTGAGGAGGGTACCCTGAAGACCTCTAGTTTGACAGATCTCTCCCTTAAGAAATTTTTAAATTCTAATGAAATGTATTGAGGGATATTAATTCTTCATTCTGATGGAAATGTAGATGTTTAAGAAGATAGTTGCTGTCCTGAAAGACAATTTTGTCACATTGAATTCTGCTGTTCTGGCACACATTAACATGGTCTGTAAGTTAATTTCTAGGGATTCAGGGCGTGTTTTTTTCTTACACAACAGCATCTCCTAGGAAACCCCAGGGACTCAGAATATCATTTGATAATACGGAAAGGTGCAAGAAATGCTGCAAGATCTTAGATGCTCTTGGAGAAACATGGTCTTAGTATATGAAGTCAATCCACATTGATCTGCTGAGGTACATGTAGTCTATCCAAGGAGAAGTCCCCCTTTCTTCCTCTTAGGGAGACTCATCCAGAAGCTGAGCTTCTTCAAAGACACTGTTCCCTAATAAAAAAAATCTTGGAAGGAGTCAGTAGTGTAATTTCTATATTTTGGATGACAATTAATTTGAATTTTTATTTGTTCAATGAATCCACTCACACAGCCAGCTGTTAATCCAGTGACACTACTGAAGGAGGTTTGTGCTGGAGTAGGATACGTACCCCTGAGGCAATGCACCCAGGGGTGACTTGGCCAGCAAACGAGTTTTGACTGGATGCCGAGCATGGAAGGCACAATATTTCCAAAATACACAATTCTCATGTGTGCAAGCAGCACTAGAATTCATTCCTCAGGCAACTCAGTAAAAATAATCTATGTTTGATAAATAATACAATTCAAGGGGTTACAACTGTATCTAAGCAATGGGGAACTGCCAAGTTAGCATGCAGCTTTAATTCAATACCCTAAGAACCCCTCATGACTAAGAAGAATATTGACAGTATGTACTATAGTACTATGTTGATGTTTCCAAGGAGATATGACCAACTCCTGTTGCCACATGATTTAAATGTGCAGACTTTCAGTAACTATAGGTAAGATTGGGATAATTGTGTTGCCTAACCAGGGGATAACACAGTTTTAAAGTCTAGTCCAAAAAAAATGGTATTATTTTTAAATTGGTATGGTTTTAAAATACATTTGTTCATGAAAGCCTCAGATAGATAGACATTCTTGTATTTCCCAGTCACATATTTTTATAACTAACTATCTTACAATGACACTGACATCACACAGTGAGGCCGTCCTTCAAGATTCAGGAAAACATTTTTCCAGTGGAATTACTCCTTGCAGCAAGCACAGCACAGTTTACTAATTTATCTCTTTATTATGTTTTTGCAACATTCCTAATTGCTAATCATAGCAGCTGTTTCAGCAGTCTATGTCCCTGGGATAGATCATTCCTACAGGATCATCCCAAAAGGGACTTTCCATTATATTAACTGTTTGCTATATGCAGAAGATATTGTTATATTGTTTTTGTACGGTGGCATTACATCTGTACACCTTTGAAACTGAATTATCCCATACAGTAATTTCAGAGCGCTGCCTAAGCTAGTCTTAATTCAGTGTTTACCCTGCTTTGAGCAGAAGGTTGAGAGACCTCCTGAGTTGCCCTTCAAGCTGAATGTTCCTGATTTTATGTTCCTCTTGCTCAGAACGTACGATACGAGCTATTTTAGAGCAATATTGCTCTATCTTCAGTGCGGTGCAAAGTGGAGAGCCTCACGGTATTCCCACTTTCCATTGGCATTGCTCTAAATCAGATCTTTAATAGCTGTATGACTCAACGCTGTCCATAACTGCCTTATCATTTTGTGTCTGCTGTTGTGCTCATTTTAGTCTGCAATGTGAGCTGTGAATAAATGCCCTGCAATGTGTGGTGTAATTGTTTAGTTCTGTGAGCTGATCTGAAACAATTTCTCTTGCTGCCCTTCCCAACCTGTAGGTAAGAGGGCAGCTTCCCTAAAGCGGGGGGGCATGGTGTCCTCAACCCCCTCCTTTTTTTTTTTCTCTCAAGATGAAAGGAATTAGCAGTGTTCAGCTGTCACATTCACACAAACCCTTAAGGTTACCAACACTCCTGCAATGGCTGAGGTTTGCTTTTCCAAAGGGAAATGCAGAGTGTGCACGGCCGCCTGCTCCAAGGCCCTGCCTGAGCAGCAGATGCTTTTAAACCCCAGGATGACCTTTGTTGTAATTGCTTCCAAACACTGGGCTTGAAGCGTAAGTCTTGCCGGGCTCTCTGTGAACACACATGTTGTTTTAGGAGCAGGGAGATGCTTCTGTCTCTGACTGCTGGGCAGAGCAGAGGATTAATGCATAATGAAGAACACAGAGCCAGAGCACTACAGTCAATGAATACACACCAAGCTCTGGTCTCCTCCTAGCACCAAGCAGCACAAAGGTGCCTCTTCCATCCAGGATGTGACAAGATATGCTTTAATGGGAAGGCATCCTCTGTAAGGCGAATTGCACAGGCAGGTGCACGTTACTGTCCAAACTGCCCATGCCCCAGACCCTTCGGAGTTTTCCTAGTGCTTCTGCTCTCTGCTTTTCTTGCTAGCTGTGCTGACCTGTGATGTGTGCCTGGGCAAGAAAAACAGCAAAACATGGTAATTTTCAGTGGATGGGGAGAGAAGCTTGCAGGAGAGGCTGCCTGCACGGAGGGAGCTGCTCAGTCTGGTTCCTGTTTGATGTATTCCCTGAAGATAGGGTGAAGAAGAGCCCCATCTGCAGCTCTGCTCTGCTGCAGAGTGATGATGATAACTCCCATCAGTACTCTGGGGAGAGAAGTGATTTCTTTAATTGTATCTGGAAAAAAAAAAAAAAAACAAAAAACAGAGAATGGTTACTGTCTGAATAGGAATTATTTTCTATTCCAATAGTAGTTAAAGGAGTTGTTAAACAGCAATTACTAAATGTAGCTATTTTAAAATCAGTGGATCCAGATAACTGTATCAAAGGCTTCAAAAAGATCTCGCCAAGTAATTCTCTGAAACACTAATGGCAATTGCCAGTAAACGTTGAGCAATGGGGAAGTTCCAGAGAACTGGAAGAGAGGCTGAATGAGCAGTGTTGGTAACTCTGGCCTCTCACAGCTGCCATGGGGAGAAGCATAATAAGTGACAGTGGCAATGAGTAATGCAAAATTAAAGAAAGACTAATAATAATTGTTGACACTGATTTATGGAAATTTAGTTGTATTAATAGGTTTTCTTTTTGGTGAGATAAATATAGCTGTGCTGATATAATACACTTCTGGACAGTACTTGACTTGTTATTGTGCAGTATTTTCCTACAGGAGAAACAAAAGTGAGTTCCATAAATGCTCACCAGAATAATTAGTTGGGATTGAGGTTTCTGGACTCTCAGATACTGCTTCAGATACTATCAATTCCATTTGCCTTACAGGTTCTGGGCTTCAGAGCTCTCCAGGAGTCTGAACACCCCCACAGTATGGAAAGAAGTGGGTGAAACACTTTCTGGGTATTGGCTTGCAACCCCACAGCCCTGAGGAGGAAGCAAGTAAGAGGGGTAAGTATTTGTGTCTGGTTGGTTAAAGCTCGCACATACAAGAATTCTGACTATTCAATGTAAAACAAAGAAATAGTTCAATGAAGAAGTTTTTGCCCTAGCTCCTACATTCCTGGGAAAGTTACATAGAACAGAGGAGGGGCTGAGGCCAGGAAAAGGTGTAAGGGGCTGGGATGTGCCAGTGAGGATGAGCACAGGCAATGGCAAGAGTAGAGGGATGAGCTAGGTCGGAGGGGCACGGCTTTGTGGGTACCACTGTCTGCCTGAATCTGATGGTCACTTAGCTGCTGCCCTCCTACTCACAGGGGTCAGACATGGGCCCATGGCACCTTTAAGGCAGAGCTTTAGAGGTTTCCTACCTCCTTAGGGTTGAATGAGATCCTGCAGGACGAGTCAGCTCACCTGATGGCCAACATCCATGGTAGCTAAGACCACTCACACCTTAGGGATCCAGTAGGTGAAGGAGAATCAAAAGCTTTTTCTCAAATGATGGTTAGATGAATGTCATGCTGGCTCACAGTGGCTATCCTTATGGGAAGGGGGATTCAAAAATGCACAGCAAGGACTCAGATCAGTGCAGGTGTTCCTTGCACAAGGAACAGATATTGAAGAGAAAAGGCTAGGGAAAATGTGGGGTAATTCATCACCACAAAAGAAATGTTTGGGGTTCAGCAGGACTGTACATTTTTCTGTTTAGTCTCTGTCCTTCTTCTAAAAGATCTCATCTAATTTTGACACAGGTAGTATATCTGAAGAGGAACAACCACAAATCACAGTCTGGAAGCATTTTTATGGAAGACCATGGTGGTCTTCCTGGTCTTATTTGTGGGGTTTCTTTCACTCCCTGTGGTACATGATGGCTGTGACAGCAGATGAAGAACGGAAGGCAGTGTCTTGTGTAATTATTTTTCAGTTCCAACTTAAGGCAGAAATTTGAGAAAACCTAGGGGAGGCCAAAGTGTGAAAACCTGATTTGCAAATGTTATACTGAGTGATTGATAGGTACATTGCAAAGACTCTATCTTACAAGTGTTCTCATGTGGCCTGAAGAGCAGGGAGAATACATTTATTTGTGAGTGACTTGCATGAGACAACTGATAAGAGGATTTACACTGAAAATATTGCAGTTATTTCTTATCTAATTTTATAAATCTGTGCATAAGATGTTGCTACAGGCTTAGGGCAGAGTGGCTGGAGAGCCATGCGGCAGAAAAGGATCTGGGGCTGCTGGTCGACAGCTGGCTGAACACGAGCCAGCATTGAGCCCAGGTGGACAAGAAGGCCACGGCCTCCTGGCTAGCATCAGGAACAGGGCAGCCAGCAGGAGCAGGGAAGGATCGACCCCCTGTGCTCGGCGTTGGTGAGGCCACCCCTCGAATCCTGTGTTCAGTGTTGGGCCCCGCTCCAAGAAGGACACGGAGCTGCTGGAGCGAGTCCAAAGGAGGGCAGCGAGGCTGGAGCACAGAGCTCCTGAGGAGCGGCTGAGGGAGCTGCGGGTGTTCAGAGGGCAGAAGAGGAGGCTCCGCGGAGCCCTTATCGCTCCACAGCTACCTGGAAGGAGGCTGAAGTGAGGCGGAGTCGGTCTCTCCTCCGGAATAACTACGGCTACGACAAGAGGAAACGGCCTCATGTTGCGCAAGGGGAGGTTCAGGTTAGGCATTAGCACAAACTTGTACACAGAAGGAGTGGTGAAGCATTGGGACCGGCTGCCCAGGGAAGTGGTGGAGTCACCGTCCCTAGCAGGGTTTCATAAATGTGTGGATGAGGCACTTAAGGACATGGTTTGGCAGGATGTTGTAGAAGGGTTTACAGTTGGACTCGATCTTGAAGGTCTTTTCCAACCATTATGACTCCATAATTCTCTGTTGACGCTTGTTTCCAGGTGGCCCCGGCAACGCAGCCGCAAGAATCCCGGAGCCCGATGTCACAGCACTGTCACAGTGACATCACGGCCGGGACAGGATAAAAGGCAGCGCTCGCTGCACTCCCGTGCCTGTCTCGGGCCAAGCACAGAGCAGGCCCTGGACAGAGCCAGGAGGGCGCGGGCTGGCCCCTGGGCCAGGTGTAGCGGGGAGAAGCGGGTGGGATTTGAGGGGCTGGCAGGGGAGGAGCACCTGATACCTCTGGAATTTTTTCCCAGGTAACGCAGTGCTGGCCCCAGCCAGGTGGGAGCCCTGGCCAGCTGCTGGGCATGGAGCTGCTCCCAGCAGAAGCAAATCCAACTCCATGGATCTCCACGGTAAGTCCTGGGTGCATCTCAACGGGAAGAGCTTTCTGCGGTGGAGCTGCACCACTGACAGCAGTGTCATCATCAGCCTCCTTGGGACAAGGATCCACGCGGGAAGTCAGGTTGCTGCCTGGGAGAAATCCCAGGAGGCTTCCTGTGAAGAGAACGGCCTCGTGGACAACATCATCCTGCTAACACCTGGTAACGGGGAATTTGTGGGGAGGGAGGGAATTTGTGGGGAGGGAAAGCTCCGCTTTTCCAAGGATGCCCCCAGGGAAGGGGGTTCCGTGGGTGTGGGGGGTGGAAGGGAGCTCTCCCAAAGGATGAGACTCCCTTCCAGTGGCGTAAGCCACGGGGGTGTCCAAGTGGGAGAGGCCCAAGGCCTGCTAGGGATGGCGGCCTCCTTGGGAAGGCGGAGCTACTTGGGGAGGGCTCTGGAAGCTCCTTGGGGCTCCCTTTGCGAGGAGCTGCCAGGAGCCCAAGTGCCTGGAGCTGGAGCGTGGCCAGGGCCGTGATGCGGCCAGGAGGCCGGAGGGGAGCAGCCAGGGCGGGCAGCGCTGGTGTCGCTGGCGGGGGAACCCTGCCAGCCGTGGCCGGGAGGCGGCCGTGCTCGCATGCTCAGGGAGCAGCCGATCGCCAGCTTTGGGGTCAGGAAGGAATTTTCCCCTGGCACACATTGGCCCTGGTGCCCAGGGGTTTTTTGCCTTCCTCTGCAGCATTGAGCACGGCCCGTTCCCAGGCTCCTTGGGGCCCTTTCAGGCCACGCAGCCTGTTCTTGAGCGCTGACACCAGCTCCGTCCTGCGGCTCTGTGTCACCCGGGCCCTGGCCAGTTCCCGGCAGGAGCTCGGCCACTCCAGAGATTAGAAACCCTCCCTCGGAGTGGTCTGACCTCTGTGAAACAGGGAGCATCCGCTAAGGCTCCAGGCTGGATGCTCCCCGAGGGAGCAGCTGCCGCTTGTGAGCTGCCCCTGCATACAATAAAAGTTCAATTCCGAAAACCTGTGTTGTGTGTTCTCTGTGTGTGCCACGAGGGGAGGCTGCGGCGCGAGCGCCGTGTCCTGCAGCTGCGCTGGCAGCACCTGCAGGTCCCTGCTGCCCACGGGGCCTGTGGTGGCCCTTGCGGGGCCTGGAGGCTGCTCCTGCTGCCAGGGCCGTGGCGGGTGGGTGCCCCTGAGCTGCACAAGGCCACAGCGGGTTCCCTCGGTGTCCCCTGGGCACGGAGCCCAGCGATGGGAGCAGGGCCACGTGTCCCTCGGCTGCCTGCTGGTCCCTGCGCGTTGGTGTCCAGCAGAGCAGCTCTGCTCCTGCCCCTGGTGCCCGGGATGTGTCTCCCCATCTCTCCTGGCCCTCCAGGAAAGGCCGGGACCCCCTGCCCTGTCCTGCCCGGGACACTCTGCTCCCCAGGGCCTTTCCGCACAGGCCGGCGGCGATGGGACAGGAGACGCTTCCCTAAACACAACCCCCTGCAGCAGCCCCAGAGCCTGCCCTGCCGCCAGGTGCCCGCTGTCCCCGGCAGCTCCGTGTGTCCCCGCACTGGGAGCCGAGTGGCACCCAAATGGCTGAGACAGCTGTGGGCTGTGGGGGACAGGGACACAGCGCACCCTCCCCACTCCGTGCCCGGCCCCCACCCCAGGAGCAGCAGCCTCTGCTCTGCTCACGCTGTCACCGGCCAGCGTTGGTGGTGGCAGGAGCAGCAGCTGCTGCCTCGCGACGCCCTCCAGCCTGGACCCCTGCACCGGGGTTCCCAGGCTGGCACTCCCTGCTCGGATTCGGGCTGCTGGGCTTTGGCCCTGCCTGGTCGCCCCAGGATCTGCTCGTGGCCCTGTTGGCTGGACACTCCTGTCCTGCTGTCTGCACCCGCTCGTGCCTCCACCAGCCGTGCTGGAGCAAGTGTCACGAGCCCAGGGCTACCGGACACGCAAGAATTGTCTCTTACCTGCTCCAATCCCCATCCTGTGACCACGAGCCCTGCACACAGCTCTGCCACTGCTTGCTTGCTCCTGTGCCCTCATCGCCCCTTTCCCCTCCCCTCTAACATGGGAAGCAGCCGTCCTGCGCCTGCTCCCCAGCCCTTCTTGCAGTCCCCTGTGCTGCGTCTCCTCCTCCCTGTGCTGCGCGGTCGCTCCGGGGCCTGGGAGGGCGGGCGCCTGTGGGTGCTGCTACGCGGAGCGCTGCGCCATGGGCACCCGGCGCTGCCCGCGGCCGCTCTGCAGCTACTCCATGCCGCAGGGGCTCATGGTGCGTGACCGGCGCCGGGCTGCTGTGTACCAAGCGCTGAGCCCCTGATCCTGACAGAACAAGAGGAAGTGGCCTCGGGTTGTGCCAGGGGACACATTAGGTTACACATTAGGAAGAATTTCTACATGGAAAGTGTAGTCAAGCATTGGAACTGGCTGCCCAGGGAAGTGATGGAGTCACCATCCCTGGCAGTGTTCAAAACACGTGTAGATGAGGTGCTTAGGGACATGGTTTAACAGGTAGGCTGTCTAAGGGTTTATGGTTGGACTCAATGATCTTGAAGATCTTTTCCAACCATAATGATTCTATGATCCTATGTTGGGATTCTTCACAATCTCTAGATTTCACTGGGAATCAGCCATGGCAACACTGTCCATTGAACATAGCAGGGCTGCTAGGTCATTGGTACCTATAGCAAGATGACAGACAGGAATGATACAAACTCAGACAAGGCTCATTTGTCTTTGGGAGGTTCAAGGCTCTTAAGAGAACCTTTTCACGGTCTTCGTTAGAAACAAATCTGGACTCCATCACAGGGCAACAACATTGCTGTAAACCACAACCTATGCTGCAAAGGAGCTGGTAAGGTTGGATGGTAACAGAAGCTGCCGAAGACCCTCACTGTGTAGCAGATGGATGCTAAAATGGTAGCGTTGGCATTTGCTGCACAGTATCAAGGTGATGGCTGGCAGATGCCTTTTGCCATGCCTATTTGGAGATGACTGCTGTTCCCTGATGATTTGCTACAGGTTAGCTCAAAGCCTCCAGAAGAACACAAGATGGGTTGAAGCTATCTCCAAACCTGCTGCCAAGTCCAGTGAAACAGAGATGGGGACTAAAAATGGAAAAGAAAGTGAATCTGCATCCCTCATGATAGAGCTGGGGAACTAATGCTGTTATCCACTGGCTACGGTTTATGATCAATTCTCATTTCTATGAAAGTCCTTTAAGGAGCTGCAAGAACTGACCTTGCCTTTTGTGATGGCTGTGCTCCTTCCCCAGCTCAACCTGACTTTTCACAAGTAGCCCTAGTCAGGTGTTAACCACCAGTGAAATTATCTGATCCTGGAGGTTGCCTCCCTCATCTCTTTCCCCATTCAGACAATAACCATCAATAACAGTCCTGATGGCTGCATTCTGATTGGGAGATAAGGGCTAATCGAGTGTTCATCAGCCAAAATTCATCTGAAATGAAAAAAAAAATGACTATAGGTCAATCATCCCATAAGCAGCCCAAGGGCTCTCCTTGCATGGCAGCGGGCTGCACGCCCGGATCTCCTCTTGAGCAGGGATGCCTCTCAAGGATACTCCTGGGGGTTAAGTGATCCTTGCTACAACAGATTAATGGTAAATGACTACAGCATGCTTTTTGAACTTGTAAACTTTACTGGCGTAACTTTGCACAAAATTCTTTAGTCACAAACCATTGACCAGCTCTGGGACTAGGACTGGATCCAGCTGCAGCCATACTCCTCTCAGGAGTTTGGAAAGTAAGGAGGTCCAATCTGAACCCCGTGACCCAACAGGACGGTCTCCTTGGTAATTCTGTGTATATCTTGTACCCCATGCAGTAAATAATAAGTGACCTTGCCATAAAAACTCATTAAATAATTGTCCAATCAATAAAACATATTACTATTTCTTTCACACTAGTGAAGTACATTGCATCATCCCCTCCCCACACTCGTTCCTTGACACCCTTATGCCCATATAAGCTGTGACTGTCTATCAATGTGCTCCTTTGCACTACTCGATCAGTGAATAAAGAAGTTTCAAATCTTCTCTTAAAATTATGAGCAATTTAAAATCTGTCATGTCCACTGGAAAGAGAGCTTAGTAAGACTAGAACTAGTCTTAACTGACCGTTTTCAGAGCAAACAAGACCTGTGCCAACTCAGACTCAAGGGCCACTGGCACATTCAAAGCCAATAAGGACAGCCATGTCACAGGAAAGGCAAATCTTCCTTACTACTGTAAAAAAAGTAAAAAAAGGAATGGTAGGAGGTATAAAGGGAGGAAAGGTAGAAGTGCATGTCAAAGGGTACATTCGTAAATTTTGAATAAATCTCAGGAGGGACAATATTAAATAAAAATGCTTTCTGTAAGGGAAGTTTGGGGACATGACATTTGTGAAGAAGACAAACTCCAGGTAGGACACCTTGGCAAGCGTGCGGCTTTTGAGCAGATCCACATGTAACAACAAAATCAATAATGAAGTGTGAAATAAATAAAAATTAGCTTCAGTCTAGCTATATATGTCCTTTCATCTCTTCATAAACTTAAGATAAGATTGTTGTATATTTTGAAATTGAGAAAATAAATATTTCTCCTTCATCCTGCTTTGAGCTGAGGATCATTTTAAGGGGGCTGGCTCACACCACATATCTGGCAAACTGTAAAATTAGAGTTCCAGGAGAAGGCTCCATCACTTGGCTCCCAACCTCAATGCCCTAGGTACTCAAAGAGTAGCCAGATATTCCTCTACTCAGGCAGCACAGTCACCTCTCGGAGCAGTCATTGGCAAGGGAGGCAGTAGGAGAGGATCATGTTAGGCCTGGAGTTTTTTAATAAGCAAACAAGTTGCTCATCAGTGATCATCCCCTCAAGAAAAGAAATGAGTTGAGCTTCTAATGTGAATTGGTCATAACACTTTGGAGTTCAGTTTCCAAGCTACATGGGAAAGAGATGTCCTGGCTGAAGACATTGAACTGACCTAATAGCAAATGAGCAGACCCTTTTCAACAGAAATATTCATGGGCTGACAAAAGCCTGGAGAGGGAGGAAAGGACAGGCATGAGACCAAAAGGCAACAATCCTTTAGCTGGGAGGGTTGGTGGAAATGTGGAGGAGAAAGAAGAAAATAGCGTTGTGGAAGTGAGGATTGTTTTACAAGACCCGGTGAAGTACTGGTTGGAGAGGACCGTGAGTGGGACAGTGAGGAGAGGATTTAGATGTCTGGATGTGATTAGTAGAGCATCACCGCACTGATCTTCCTGACATGAGTGCCAAGTGGAATTTGGAGCCTGAGGTGAAGACCACCAGACCACCCAATTTTGCGCCTTTTTTGCTGCCTGTGTTTTCTGGGTCACAGAGGGTGCCATGTTGGAAACCTCTTTGCCAACTGCTTTAAAAATCATGACAGCTAATGTATTGCATTTCCAATCCCCAACATAACTTTTTCCAGAGTAATTACTTTCGATTTCTTCACAATAAATACACTACTATCTTTTTTTCTTTCCAATAATTGAGCATATTATTCTTAACTAAGATTAAATGTCTTTCGCAGCTCAAAATGAATGGGGTTACCTTAGAAGATCAATATGAATGCTCATAACCATTGTCTCTTTGTGATGCCAGGGCTACTGCTGAAGACCTTTCAGTGTACACAACCCCTGCCCTTTTCTTCATGTAGCCTAGCCACTGAGGTCCACTGAAGCCCTTCTTAAGATGATCTTCATGGATGGGGTCACCTGCTGATGTCACTCCTGGGAGGAAACAGAGGTTTAGATTCATCTGTCATTTATTCTGCTCTTTCTGCCACTTTTTAAGTTTTCCTTGTCTTTCCTTCTTTCTCAAATGACTACAAAGGACTCTTGCACTGCAGGTTCCCCAATGCTATCAGAAAAGAAAGAATCCCCCAATTATTCCTCCTCAGGAAGTGTCTTGAGGCTGAGGAAAGGAAAATGGGCAGTGAGGAGAAGGCAGAAGAGGCTTGAGGCTCTGGAAAGAAGGGTGGAAGTCTCAGCTCTGAGTATGTGTCCATGGTAAAGAGACGAATGACTGCCATCGCTCTTTACAGCCCTCTTGGGGAGCTATAAATATTCCCTCTTTTCAATGTGGAATGAGTGAATGCAGCTGAAGCAGGTCTGTTTGCCTTGGCAAAGTTTTGCACAAGCCAGAAATATCTCATTTCTTTGGGCCTGGGATGGCACTAGATCCTGTAGGGATCTCAGACGTGATGGCCATATATGATATTATCACATTAGGTAACTGAATAGTTACTTGACAGTCAAGAAAAAGAAATGCCTGCCTGATGAAGATGCATTTTCACAGCAGTCAGGACTTGCCACCTTCTCAGCTTCCTGGAAGGAATGTTAAAACACAAACGTAAAAGTCCCAGGGAAAATGGGAACAGGCATAGGTCTGAAGTGTCAGTCTGAACTTTAACAAAGTCAGTGGGGAAAATGATTGCTCTATGAATGCTGTTGGCTTCTCTTTTATTATTGAAATAATGGCAGCTGGCAAAAATTACTCTCCTGTAGCCTTTCCCAGGGCTCAGATTTCCCCTTAGTGATAGATATATGCTGATAAAATACAAAAGGATAATTAAGGTAGTGTGATTCCTTGAAATATTATCGCATAACAAGAAAAATGATAGCTATATAATGCCAACGGCTTCATTTTCATTTCAAGGTGGATAAACGTGTTCTTTTCTTTTCACTACAAGTCAGCTAGAGTCTTATTTGACCCTTTCCACTGTGCTCAATATCTGGCCTTTTAGCAGCAATTGTTAAAGTCTTGAAGTTCATGGTGCAAGGTCTTTGCTTTCCATCTCATTCCACACAGCACGAGGATCTCAACTTGGTCAGAGAATTCAGGAATCAAGAGAGGTGAAAGAGTCATTTTGTCCACAAACAGACGTTAGACCATTAATAATAGGCTGGGGCAGCTGAACTCAATCTGTTCTTCTTCCTCCACCATGCACAGGGAGAAGAAGGGACAACTGGATGATCTTTTACAACATAATTGACGCAAATATCAATTTTTTAGCATTATTTGAAGTGTGACATGTACATTTTTAATATAGCTTCTCTAATATGGACAAGTGAGATAAAGAAAAAGCACTTGCATGCTAAAGATGACTGCAGCAAGAGGATAAAACGGACACCTGAGCTGGCTGTTAGAAATACTGTCCCTAAGAGGACATACACAATTTATTAGAAAACACATAATATCTCCTTGGACTTTTGTCTAACAGCCTTTCAGAGGCTACGTAATTTACATTTTATGGGGCTTGTACTATGATGCTGTATCACTGTGCCCATTCAGATATTTTTAGGAATACCATAAAATATTAATTTTAAATTCATTATATCTAGAGTCCTTCCATTTCAGACATTCTTAACTACAGTTTTGAGCTAATTGCCTTAAAAAGTCACCTGTTTTCTATGTCTCCAACAGAAGTCCACTTAAAGGAATATAGTCTGGTTTTCACCTGATGCCTTTGGTGCAGCGGTTTATAGCAGAACAGGAGGGAGCAGAAAGTCGGAACAAAATGCTGTTGATTTACACTCACTTACCGCTCCCTTGTCACTGAAGTATGACAGAACAAGGCAAACTCCACTGAGAATCCACCTCCTCTGCACAACTCTGTGATGTCCTCCAGGTAAAATGTCCACATAAAAAACTGCCTGCTATTCCAGTTACCTCCATACTATGCGGAGCAATGGAACAACTTATCCCAGTTGTGTTTTGTGTGAGATGAACTGCAAGGCAGAGACCCTTGCATAGCTCAGCACAGAGTTGTCCCAGCACTGAAAGGACTTCCCAGTCTTCTGTGCACCAGCTACATTGCACTCCCAAAGCTCCTTCTGCATCAAACACCTCCATCCTTGGGATTCAGAGAGGACATGCTGGTTTGAAGGAGCACCACAGGACTGCTGTGAAGCTCCCCCAGCCTCCTGGAAGAGGAAACCATGGGGAACTGGGAGAGCTCTGTGCAGCTTGTAGGGCACTGGATGGACTGGTGCTGATGTTGTCCAGAGGCATCCGGGTTTCTCCACATGTTATACTCCAGCACAGTTGATTTTGGGGATAGGATACGGATAGCTGATCTCTCTGTGTCTGTGAAAGCAACTGCATCAGTGTGTGGTGCATTCACATCATGTGAAAAAGCTCCTAGTCTCAACTGTCTCTGGAGGCAACAGAAATGCAGCACCTTTCCTGGCATTGTGGAACATCCCAGCTCTCTGAACCAAGTGAAAAGATTTGCTTCTCAGGCAACCTGCCCACCACACAGAGCTGAATACGTCCTGCGTTTGTGACTGAACCCAGGGAGTTTGGGGGATAGTTTATGGAGTTAATAACTAAACCTTAGAACTAAAACACAGAAAATACGATTTGCTTCCTTGCTGCACAGGAAGAGATTGCACATGAGAGGAAATATGGACACCCAGAGAGGCTATTTTGTGGCCGGAGTCTTACTAGGGTCATGCAGAAGAATGCCTTGGGACATCTCCTGCTTTCCTATGCTCCCTTTCAAAAACCTCTCCAGTTTAAAACTCTCATGTTAAGGAGGAAACCCTGTTCCAAACAGCTGAATCAGCTTCAGTGTGCATCAGGCAAAGAGCCACCCTTACGAGCACAATTTGCCCCAGAGCTTATGGATGTGAAGAGCAGTTCCAAGTGCTGTAGCGCTGCTGTCTTCAGCCCAGGACAGACAAGCAAAGGGGCACCGTGCTGGGAACGGGAGACTCATGCAGACGCATGGAAAAGCACATTTCAGCAGTTCAGCTGACTTTGGGAGAATTTGCTTATAACTGTTTACTAAAGCAACAGAATCAGTGAATTCTTGGTTTTCTTAAAACTTCCAGCCCTATTCTCATTGTCCCAAAGACCCTAAACAGGAAAGTTTTGCCATCTGGATGTGTGTATTTTAGCTGAGGAAATAGATTTCCACTGAGCATATATTTTTTTAATGAGTGTTTTCATCCAGGGCATGAAACCCTGAAGCCAGTGTATCAAAGGAATGCAAAGTGAATTCTTGCCTGGCTGAATTTTGAATATGCCCAGAGCATTGCCTGAAAGATTTCTTCAGCATTTCGCTAGACCGTGTTCAAGGTCGTCTGAGTCATCTTCTGACACAAAACGCAACAAAAGCAGTTTTCCAAAATCGCATTGTATGGAAGGCATTGGGAGTGAGATCTCCCTTTCTTATGACCAATGCTCTCTTGTGCTACAGCTGTCCTGGCCCTCTAAGTGTACTTCACCCCACATCCTGCCACTAACTGCAGCACCAAGGTCAGGAGAGGCTTAGAGTGAAAAGTGCTTGTCCTGAGTCAGTCTCACGATTTCTTACAATTTTCTCCTTTATATCACTTTCCTGACTCCTCAAAGGGAAAATTCTATGGCCCTTTCCCATCTATTAGCAGACATTTAATAGGTATTAGTAATAACTCTGTAGCGTACATTTTAATAATAATTATTAGAATTCTTAATGCAGTCGTTAATCAATCCAGTATTATTGAGATAATAATTACTTAAAGATTTATAACTCCAGTTAATGCTTTTTCATTAATTTAATTTGGTGAGGTGAGGAAATGAAATAAAAACACACTGCATTGTGGGCATTTCTCAGAGCAAGCGGGAGTTTTTGCTTTTACTTTAAGGGATGCATGTATGTATGTATGTAGGTGTTCATGCATCAATGATTCCTGTGTCTATCCCTGTACGGTTGGGCTTTGTCCAGACTTACAAACGGATTTAGTCTCACAAAGCAAGGCAGGACACGGCTGTTGTCCTTGGTTTATTCGCATGTACAAGACCAGCAATCAGACCCTTGAGAGTTGAGGATAGATTTGCAATGGTCATGCAGCTGAGCATCACTTTTTAGCCCATACAGGTGGAATTCTGGGTGGAATGAACCAAAACCTGAGTTATTTTCAGTGGTCTGTCCTTTTCTGAAGAAACTGTGCTGTTTTTCATAAAGGAACATTGGGCCCATTGTGCCATGAAGTGGGAGAACACATTGCTGAACTGCCATCCAACCTTGCTCAGCTGGACTTATTTGTCGAGGGATCTTAATGGCAAGGTACCTGGACTATTGCCTCTCATCAGAACAGAATTCACTTACAATATTCAGATATTTAAACATTCATATATGACCCCGTGGAATGCTGTCAGTGTTTTTAAAGGACACATCCCTTACATCCCCAGTGTGGTATTCATTCAGTAATAAATGTTTCAAAGCTAGGTGCCCAAATCTGACTTTTCCTTCTGAGACCCAATGGCTAACTTTTAGCACCCAGGTTAAGACAGATGCATAGCGTATGTTAATATTAGTGATCTCCAGGAAGGAGAGGAAAGTTCTGGTAGCACTCTCTTAAGGGCCAAGGGAGAAGCGAAGCAATGTCCTGGGACTTCATTCAGTACAAGCAAAAAGAGCTTCTTAATTTCAGGAACAGAGCTGAAGCTTATGGGACCCTGGTCAAAGTTCCATTACAAATGATGGAGTGAAGATCACAACACAAGACAGCTCAGGAGGACATCTTGCCAAAATCTTTGGAAATGACTGGACAGGAGGCAGAGGATTCCAATTTTGATGCCATTGGCCTAGCAAAGGCTGTTGAAGCTGTGTTGTCTCATGAGCATAAGGCTTCTGTCACTCAGGGATTCTCTCCTGCCAATTTTCCCTTACTCCGGCCAAGCAAGTTTTCATTGCAGAAAGTATGTTTTTCCTCCTGTGCATTTAGTCGTTAGGGATTACTTCAAAGAGCATCTCTATTGCTTCACTGATGAATTGAGTCTTTCTGAGTAGGGCCCTGGGTTGAAAACTATTTCAATTAATTTTCATTCTCTCCTTTATGCATAACCCTTTTAGTCACCTCAAGAAGCATTTCCATTCCCTCCTGCATAAAATGTAACATGTGTCAGTATTTTTTTCAATTTGACATTTACCTGGGATTTCAAAATGAGCTAAAATCTGATGCAAGTTTCATTTTGTCAGGGATGTATTTTGTACTGGATTTGCATCCTCTGACCTTCAACAGGCTTCACAACCAGGAGGGGGAATCCAGTTCAAATTTTTGAGAAGGGATTTTAACAGGTTTTTTATTTTCCTACTCCAGACAAAGTTATGTAGTAGAATAACACAAGAACATAAAATGTCTATGTTCAAGTCACACAAAAATCTGCTTGCCTGAAATTATGAATTTTAATGACTGTGGGGTTGTTCTGGAGTTAGCTCATGTAATTTTCTGTAAATGGCACAATTTTTCCATCTGCATATGATTGGGATAAAGCAGCAACAGGAATGGTAAAATAAGAAAGATTTCTTCTTCCTCTACGACCTTAACAACAGTTTATAGCTTTGTGTCTCCCCAGTTAAAGCCTCCATCAAAAGAACTAATGCTAATAAATACCAGAGATGTCCCCATGGATTTCTCTCTTTTTTTGCAGAAAACGCTCCCAAGTTACAAGCTGATGAATCAGTCTCCAGCAAAGATGATGGGTCTTGTCAAGAGTGGTGCCTGGTATGAATGGATTGTGCTAGTATTCCTGCTGCCCACAGCTATGTGGATGCACAGCTTCTCTTGGGACTCCTCAGACAGTCTGAAGAAGCTCTCTTACTTGATGAGCATTCACAGGAGAGTGCCATGAAGTAAGTGAGCAGAAATACAGGGCGTCCGATACGTGAGCAATGTGTTGCTGATAGGAACAAAAGGCCAAATCTTTGTTCTTTGGCATTAGTATTACTCTGAAACTCAGCTCATGGGACAGAGGGAGCAGAGGGTGGGCTCACATTATTTTTGAAGGGATTTACTTTAACATTAAATCTGTACCCTAACACAATGGGTTTACCCAGGAAGGGGTGATTCTTGCTCCAGGAAGCCCATGATTACAGATTTTAGACAAATAGGCCAACATGGGAGCACGTGCTGGCATGGATGTGTGGCACAGGCAGATAGCTTTGTAAATGTGTAGGGGAGGAAGAATACTTCCAGCTCGTTCAGTATGCATTCACCATGCTCTCCTTCACTTTATGATTTCTTGTTGCCTTTTCTCATCCCTCTGGTGTCTCACGATTTTTTTCCTGTGACATTTACTGGGCTGCAATACGGCTGCAGAAAGATCCTGAGCTCTCTAAACCTGTCCCAGGTGTATAGTAATCTAACATCTTATATCTCCTTTTGTCTCTGTACCTTTGGGTCATTTTACACTTCTGGGTCTTTAAAGTTATTTAAATAGCCTCTGTGCTGAGAACAGCCATCACTTACTTGCTTTTTTTTTGAACTAGCTTCCTCATTTATGTGTTTGCACAGAGTGATTGTGGGAATGGGCTTGAAAGAATTTTTTTTGAATATTTTACTGTTCACTTTGATTGCACTTATCCTATTCCATGGCAATTGTTCATAAACTGACTAATAATTAGCTCCAAAGGTGTGTGATATCTTTAGGAGTAGTTGATACAGCTATTGGACTTCTCTTATTTGTGGAAAAGATGTGATATATATGTAGAATAGATTGTAGGATTCTTCATAAGGAAGGGAAAAGAATCGTTCAAGTTTATGTGGTGGAAAGTTTTCTGCAACTTTGTTTTTGAAAGAAAATACAGAATAAAGAAAGAAACAAAAAGTGGGGGGAAGAAGCATTTATTATACTATAATGAGGTAAAACTGAACTCACATACCAATAGGGGAGCTGACAATAATGTATGGTTTTAATTAGCAATCGGGATTTGAGGAACAGCTTATTATGCTAATAGTTTCAAAGCTTCCCAGTAAAAAAATGCCTATAGAGAGATTTGCTAATGACAAGGAGATCTCCATTTTGTAATATAATCATGTAATTCTCTAGATAATAATTACACATTTCCTTGCATGTTTGTTATGAAACTCTGGACTTCAGATTCTCTTCTGTGTACTCCCAGTGGACTGAGAAAAAATATAATGACCCAAAACTTCTACTCCAAAGGACAGTGTTGTAAAGTTTTTTTTTTTTTTTCACTAGAATTCTGCTGTCCTTAAAGAAATATACTGTGCCATGGATTTAAATGGAAAAAAAAAAGTGCCAAGGTTTGATTTTGAGCTCATTTAACTGGAAATGAACCAAAACCAGTTCTGCTGAAGTCCGTAGGATCAGACCATATTGAAGATAAAGTAAGTTTTTGGTCAAATCTGTAGTTCTGAGACTGTTTAGCAGGAGGTAGCAGTGAGGAGCTGACATTAAACTCACAGATGACTTCTGTAGCAGCTCCATGAAGATTATTATTTGCCCCAAGAAAGGGATTTGGTGATTAAGAATGAATGCTCCTGAGACTTTTTTATTTAATCGCAATTTGAGTTAAGTATTCTTCCAAGGTGTGCGGAGTATAACAGTACTTGGGTACTTCTTCCTCAAGGACATGACCACTTGGACACTGGAGTGCCTGAGCATGTGTCCTGCTTCTCAACATACCCCACCACAGAAAATTATTCTTCTGCAGCAGGGAGCTGGGAAGTTTTGTGTCATGAAGCAAGATACTAGGGGCCTGCTCAACCCTCATGGCCCCAGAGAATTTGCCCCAGTCAGCTTGGCCAGTGTGTCCTCTTCATGGGAATGGAGGCCTCACCATGCAGCGTTCAAACCAGAGCTCTCTTTGAAATGGCTCAAGAGCCAAGCTCAGACTGCTGCACTGCTGAGCTCACATCCAGCAGCCACTCAGTGCTTCACTTTTAAGATCTGGTCAGTGTGGTCTATCTGGAGTCAAGAATCAAGCCTCCCCATTTGATGGGGTCTGTGGGGAAAGGTTGGAGGTATGAATCATCCTGATGATTTCATAGCAGATTGAAAGTTATCTGTCAGCTTCCTTTTGTAGCTGTTCCTTTCCAAAGGATAAGCAGGACAGATATATTAAAAGTTCTTTGCATTCAACCCAAGTCACTGCAAATAGTTCAGGTGCAGAATGTCCAAGCTGCCAATTACCTGCACAAAGAAATTAATTAACTGCAGTCTCTTCTCAGTTTGGTGCTTCCCCTCCAGAAGCATTAAGCTAAACCTGGAGTGGCCCAGGAATGACAAGCAAAAGATCTCAGACTTTCTCTTACACTTTTTGTTTTTTTTGGCAGATTCCTTCTCTGGGCGCACTTGAGAGTAGCTGCTGGCAGACACTGCTGCAGGCAAGCTGGAGGCATGAGGACCTGTTTGCACACATGCACCACATGCTTGGGGCTCTGCTCTATAAAGCTAGGACCTTCTTCCAGGGATTTCAAGCATCCTACAGAGTCAGACCTCCTCTAGGGGGTGGGAAGGGTAGAAAAAATTACAAAGGTCAGTCTTGTCCTTCACCAGTTCATTGCATCTTTTTTTCTCTCAATATGCAAAGAGGTCTAAGGCTTGTATAGTCATCAGCTCTGACTCTGCCCCTTTGGAGACCAGAAGGTATTTGTTGATTCTGTACTTTATGTTTGAAATGGGTAGGCTATTTACAGAGAGACAAAATTGTATGTGTAACTGTTTAAAGCCTGGCACATTCCTGAATGAGGTATTCCTGTATTCTGTGGCAGGATAATCATGAAAAGGATCTGGACAAAAACCATGGGAAATTGCTACAAAGACCTAGATTCCTGCATAAAATATGCCTGTGGCAACAACCTCAAAGCTACCTCCATGGCCTTACAGCAACACTGACTAACAGAAACATTGCAGGCTTCATCAGTCACTATTCAATTTCTCAGAAGATGGAGACTCCAGACAGTAGTAAAAAGCTGCAATTACAGCTGTTTCCTTTTCAGAGACTCCTGGGACTTCACAGCAAAGATGTAGTAGAGTTATTTTCCCAAGGACTATTTGAGGGAATAGTGGAGAGGTGAAGAATTAGGGTGTGCAGTCCATGGCAGTGTAGGTCTGCTCTGTAGGTAGACCCATCTGGGTCTGCTGTGGCCTTGGCTTGCTCTCGGCTTCCAGCCTCCCTTTTTCTTCCTCCCTTGAGATGCTCCTACTACTGTGTGACTCTATGGGAAGCTGCTTCAAGGAAGTGCTTAGTTGAGAACCATCTTTTGCAAGGCTGCAACAAACTTACCCTATCCTGCCTGGTTTCCACCAGATATCCATGATTAAAGATCTTCCTGGACTAGAAGATGCCTCCAGCCATTACCTGAAGACTCTGAATCTAATCCTTTTATAGAATCCAACAACACTTTACTCACCCTGCTCAGGCTAGGCATATGATATCGAGGGATGACAATGCTGGAGTGGTCAATCCCTGAATCTTGCCTTCTCTCTGGGGAGAACTATTGCCATACAAAACGCAGAAGGTAGGGAGGTGACCTACTGTTACTCTTGGTTAAAAGATCTTAGACACTGCAGTCGAAGTGGGAGAACTGTTTGGCTCGTATGACAGCAAGAGAGATCCTCAGGAAGGCATCTCCTAGCTCTGAAAAACTGCTTTTACCAGAACAAAAGAAGTAATTTCAGGACTGAACCAGAGATGATGTAATTCAGCGGTTCTCCGTCTTACACCAGGATGGGTTTGTGCTTGTGCTGCTTCCTCTGACTTTCTTCATTGTCAAATCCTACTTGGATCCTTCTTTAGCCTTTTTTTTTTCTTTTTTTTCAGATAATATTGAAAAAGTGCCCAGAAAAAGGATTAAATTACCTGATAATGTTACTTTGGAGACCACAAGAGTTCACTGTTTCAGGTTATCAAAACGAATCTCTCAAAATGAAGATCATGGCCCTAACACCAAAACATGTCCTGCAGTTCACTACAAAGAGGACAGAGGCTGAGAGAGTTCAATGATGAAAATAATGCTCTTTCAAGAGCGCAGCATAGCAATATGAAATAAAAGACAAAAGTTCAAACAAATTAACATTTCACCCAGGAAGTTAGACAGATTTCTTTACAGTTTTCTTATTTTCACATTTCCTACCATCCAACTTCTGCAGGATATTTAGTGCCTGACATGGAGAATGCAGAAGAATTTTTGCAAACATACAGAAAAGTAAATGTATTTTATTTTAAAGTATGGTCTCATAGGTGAATTTTAGAAAGAATTGGTATACGAGAGAAAGAGCAAGAACCCTCCAAAGCACATGTGTTCACAGAATACATCTTCGCAAGAGCTAAGGCTAGAAGAGATGCACTTTACCCTGATCTCTGGAGAAGCCCTGGGAATACTCCAGGATAGCACACTGCAACAAACATTTTATGTTGGCCACATGGTTGGTTCAGTAGTCTACAGATCTCTTCAATACTGCTGAGAAAATCACAATGCTGAGCTATCGCTGCTGAAATTTGGCTTGGTATCTACTTGTGATGGAACTGTATTTTGTTCTTGAGAAGAAAGAAACATCCTTTCTGGCATCTCACGGACTGTCTTGCACAGACCTCGAATATTGATCAAAGGAGTTATGTGAGTGTGAGCTTTGAAGTTCTAGCTTTTTTCTCATTAATGAAATAATCACGTAATCAGCAGATCATATACAGGATGCTGAGAAGCCTTTCACAGGACAGCTGAGAATGGGAATGGTTTCTATCTAGTTCTGTTGTAGGCTGAATGCTCTGAGATTGCAAAGGTGAAAGGTAGGTTTCAAAGTTAAAATTTTAACCAAGAAGATTGTCCAGTTTCCAAAACTTGCAGCCAAGAATAGACCAGAATATAAAGCAGAACAGAACAGAACAGACTAGAATAATTTTCTTGCTCAGTAAATTTAACATAAGACCCTACCAGTTCTCCGTTTTCCTTAGAAACATTCTCCACATCAGATACATTTGATAACTTCAAATTAATATGTTTATTAATTCAGACAGTACTGCAGAGGTGCATAAACCTTATTTTACACAGCAAGTTAGGCTGGTACAGGTTAATGATACCTCTGTGCAAGGAGATCTGCATCTTTTCTGTAGTGAAAAATATTACATAACATAGAAATAGTAAATTTATAGTCCCCATTCACCAATAGCATTCAAGTGGGGAAGAATACATAGGGCACTCTATAAAATCTGAGGTGCATGTGTGAACTCAAGATACTTACACCATGGCCAATACCTGCTGGAGGTGAGGTCCTTTATTTCTTTTGGGTTTGCAGATCTCTGCTCTGTTTCCATAATACTTCTGTCAGCACCCAGGAGATGGCATTAGCACATAACAGCTTTGATCTTTTTCTTATCAGAGACTTTTTACATTTTCTCCATTTCAGGAGTTAGATTGCAGTGTTAATTCACCTTCTTTTCAATGCAACAATTCATTTCAATATTCCAAGTTATTATACAGCATGGTTAAGTGTACTTACTGTTTTTTTCTCCTGTCCGTGCTTTGAAACATCTTATTCCTCAATGTTGAGAAAAATGGAAAAATAACAGTAAAATCTTTTAGTTTTTCTAAATGGAATAGGTTTCGTATATATATTCTTTGATTATAGCTAACACTTTTCATGTAACACTCTTGAAGATGTGTAATACAACAAGAGATATAGCAATTACAGAACAAGATAGATGACCCACATAAGGAAAAATGTATATATGAATGATTGATAAATACACAGGTTTTGGTGTTTGAAATCTAGAAAATAATAAGGAAATTTGTTCCATAGAACTTTTCATTTTCTGCTATCAGTTTATTTTACCTATGATGAGTCACCTCCCTCAACCTCAACTTTGGTCCTTAGCTCAGTCAGGAGCTTTAATCTAATCTGCTCAGCAAAAAGGAGTGTTATTCTGTTTGCCAATTTCTGACATTTCCGCCTAGGCAGGGAAAAATGGCAGTTGATTATAAAGAGTTACAGGAAGATCTCATGATCCTTAATGACTAAGCCATAAATTGGTAGGGGAAATGCAACGTCAATTATTGCAAAATGAGGTACAATTATTTACAAAGGTGTACTCTAAGCTAGCTGAGGGGAGATCCTGACATGACTCTGGTGACCCCAGTCCTGATACATTCTTGGTGTTGCTGTCTCAGAGTCAATGGAGTTGTTGAAGATGGAGTGAAAAAATAGGACATAAAATGTGTTTGTGAAACTATAATCCACTTTATGACTTCAACTTTGGTATAGGCACTCTTCTGATCCCAGTGGAAGAAAGGTTAGAATAGACTGGTAGAGATCCAGAAAAAAGCGATAAGAATGACTGAGGCATGGAATGGCCTCCACGTTAGACAAGTAGATTGTACTTATTCAGTCTGGAGTTGAGATATGTGAGTGTCACAGTGCAAAAGCCCAAACACAAGTAAGTCCTAAGCTATGGTATCTGGGACAGATACCAGGAAAAGGAGTAAACTTGGCTTTTCCTTCTTTGCATTCTGTTTTCACATGTATTTCATTATCCACAGTCAGAGACCTGACAGTGACAGATAAGATGGACCTTTGGGATGCCATAGTACATCTGTTTTTCTGTTAAGTCTCCATGTTTTGACATAATTGTTGGCATACACAAGTAAGCCTAGACCTAGACTGAGTAGACAACTTGGGTGCATTGGCCTGGGAGACCATGGAGCGCATGCAGTGAGGCCCATAGGCTGAGAGCTGCCCAGGGCCACCCCGTTCCTCTGCTGTGTGCCTACGTTCTTCCATTGCCGCGTTAGATCCAGCACATATCAGTCAACCAGGGCTCCCTGCATACGTTTTTCACCCATTCCTGCCTCTGGGACACGCTCATATCCTGTTCTCCTGGAGAAATTCACTGAGTAAGTCTCTGAGATATGCCTGTGTTTCCCGGTTTTTCCACTCACACCCTCCAGGATGCTACTACTTGTGATTCCTGCATGATATTGCAGTGGAAAGTTTTCACTTTTCATTTTGAAACTATTATCTTCTAGATTGTAGGGAGCATAGCATAGCATAGTTTATAATATAATATATTGTAATTGATTATACAATTTAAGAATCAAAATCACACTACATTTTGCCAAAATTAAATGCTTTTATTGGTTGCATATAATTTTCCCCTCTAGAATTATCCTTGAACAATATATAAATGTTTGTTTTTTCGTTCATATTGGGACTATATTTCAAAAGCTCTAAAATTCTTTGCTTTAAAAAACAATCTCTCTCTTCCACACTGCTGTGTTTAGCAGAGCCCTATTAAACCCACACAGAGCAGAGCTTTGTCCTTGAGAGGCAAAAGGATCAGAAATTGCCTGAAGCCCACTGGAGATTTAATTCTTGTTATTAATTTTATATAGGAGCTGTCCAGACTCTATGGGAAAGGGCAGGAGCATGAACCCCTCAAATAGATCATCAGCAAAAATTTATTAGCAGTAACATATGTTGCAAGAGGATAAGTGGGTCTGATTTGTTTGGCTTTTGATTCTGCCTGGTGTTTTACTCTTTTACAAGGTAAAAAAAAAGACAAATAACGAAGAAGCAGAGCATACATGCCTCACTGCTTGTTGTGCGATTAGCAAGACATTATCATGGCTTTAAAATATGAAACTGTCTTTTGAATAATTTTCTTCCTGGTAGCAGCAGTCAAGTTTGTATCCTGCAAGAGTAAGATGGAGCAGTGAAGGTCAGTAGAGATTACAAAAACAGTAGGAGTTGAACTAAGAATTTTTCCACGGTGTATCAGAGCAATCCTGATTTGAGAACACTTCCCTCTCAGGCTTCTAGAGACTCTGGGTAGTTGCAGGCTACAATGATTTCTCCTCATGTTCATGTCAAATGATTCATTAAAGTTATTTATCATAACAAGTACAGTCCATAGAGGGCTATGCTTCTAAAGTATATGGATTTTGATGGCTGTAATGTGTTTTTGCATGCACATGAGAGCTGCTGGAAGAGAGGTCTGTAAATTAGCGTTATGAGCATGTGGCACCGGTGACCCAAAGGTTGTATCTTCTTTCACATCTGTGTAAAGTCAATGAGAAACAATACTTTGATAGAATGTTTTGACATGTTATAGAAAGGGCACATATTTTTAAGGACAAGAGAAAATTGAGTTTGAGGAGGCTAAAAGCAAAAAGATGCAATGCATCATAAAGGCATTAGGCCTATAGGGACAGATATGAACATAGATTTGGGGAATGTAAGTTCAATTTACAGAAGGCAGTCAAGAGTCAAGTTCTACTGTATTTGCTCGTGGGAATGTGGGCTAATGGCAGCTTTGTCCATTCGGATCAGGGTTAAGTCCAGAATTATTTGGATGGTTTTGTTGAGTAAAGTCTTGTTCTGATAGCATTCACACTTCATCAACACCAGTGATGGTGAAAGAATCACTGTCCAAACTTAAAACATGTCCATATTTCTACAAGAGACTGTGTTCAGAGTTCTAAGGGGTCAGGTAAGCAGGGCAGTCTTGTTCTTTGGTGAACTAAAACCAATCTGTGATAACAGATCATCTCCGATTTCACCAGGTAGTCTTTCTTCTCTCCTTTCCCAAGGTTCAACTCTTCCCATATTTAAAAGCAGAAACCTGTTCCAAAACTCAGACTTGACTTTATCTCAGTGATTTGAAATACATCATCAGTTTTACTGTGCCTGGTACAGCTGCCTGCGCTGGACACTCCAATGTCTGCATGCACATTTAATAGTTCAACTGAAAGAGCTAAAAAATGTGGTGATGAGCAGAATCTGATTTTCCTTCTCTGGGGCCCCTTCGTTTGGCTGGGAAGCAGCTACAGTTGCATGGAAGCAGATCCTTAAAAATGTACAATCAGAATATTTCTTTAATACTCCCTTGCCAGGGTGATGCCATTGCACAAATGAAGGCTAATCCTGAGCCTGTTCCTGCCTTCTTACAACTTTTAATCTTCCAGACAAGCCACTGGGAATGTTTCTATGGTTACCTCCTAGGATATCAGTTTGCCAACATCAAGTCATTTCCACCTCGGAACTTAAACTCAAGCTATTTTTTTTCAGCTAGGCTGAACTTCAGTAATGCTTTTAGACTCCTGAAGAGTTGCAGGTGTAAAGCTTAGATGTGAAAACTCCACCATTTTTGTAGTGCCTGTCACAACTTTGAAAACGATACATATTGGAACCTCAGCAAGAGAAAGACATAATAACAAGGGTTTCATGTTCAGAAATCAAGAAGTCATGTGAAACCTCACAAAGAACTGGCTGCAGTAAAAAAAATCAAGGTCATTTTATTAGATTATCTTCAGTTGCAAGCTTTGGAAATCTTTGGAATCACTGTCAGAAAGTTGATCAAAAGCACAACTTCTTTAAGCAGCTCTGAATGCCGTAATGTCATTCAGTAAGGTAGGTAACACTGATTCTTTGCACCCAGAAACTCCGTGTATTCATACAGCGAGTATGACATTTACAAATGTGACAATGGATAAGATACAGCCTTTCTCAAAATCCTTTGATAATCAAAAGTGGGAATTTTAACACTGTCTGGGCTTCTATACTTCCGCGTTCATAAGTTAATCATAGCAATAGATTTCCTAAGCCAGAACTTTTTCTGACCTGTTTGAATTCATGTGCAGCGCCAAAATATATCCCTTTAAGTGTAGTTTCTATTCTAGCTGGCATTAGAAATCTGCTGTGAATATGAGAAAGAATGTGAAATCTCACTGTCTTCTCTGAGGAGAACAATCACTTCTTTTTCTTTTCAAACTGGGGAGGTCATGCTGCTGATAGTCACAAAAATAAGCTTTTTTTGAGTCAGCAGCTTTGCCTGGTCTGTCAAAAATGTCACAACTTGCTTGTAAATATTCCAAAAGCCAGAAGTCTCTGTTAAAAAACCAATTATGGTGGCTGAATGACAACAATGCACCTACTTATCACAGCATTTGGAAAACCTGGCCACTTTAAAGCAACAAATTGTTAGGGCCATCATACTTGTTACATAGCCACATAACAAACAAAATAATTTCTATTGAATATAAATTTTATCATGGTGCAAGGACCCACCCCTGATCCAAACGGAATACTATCATTCCACCAGTAAAATCGAAATGCAAACATATCACAAAGCCATTTTAAAACAGGGACGTTAAAATTATATATGTGTAGTTTCATGACATATCCTGCATAGTACTGACAGTATTTCTAGTTGCAGTGAAAACAAAATCAAAACCAAGTCTAAGGCACAGAACAGATTTCTGAAACAAGTTTGAAAAAATTCTATAGGGCTTGTCAACTAACTCTGAAACTCTGAATAAACTTATAAAATACATGCAATAAAAAAGCAAATAAAGTATAAAGATTTAATGCATACCCAGAGGTCTCTAAATCTCTTTGAATGTAAGGTCAACCAATAACAGTTGGAGGCCTAGTTGGAGGCCTGTAGCTAGCGGTGTGCCCCAGGGGTCAGTCCTTGGTCCAGTTCTGTTCAATTTATTCATCGATGACCTGGATGAAGGCACAGAGTGCTCCCTCAGCAAGTTTGCTGATGACACGAAACTGGGAGGAGTAGCCGATACCCCAGAGGGCTGCGCTGCCATCCAGAGGGACCTGGACAGACTGGACAACTGGGCAGTGAAAAACCTCATGGAATTCAACAAGGCCAAGTGCAAGGTCCTGCACCTGGGGAGGAATAACCCCAGACACCAGTACAGGCTGGGGACTGACCTTGTGGAGAGCAGCTCTGTGGAGAAAGACCTGGGTGTCATAGTAGACCACAAGTTGACCATGAGGCAGCAGTGTTCTCTTGTGGCCAAGAAGGCCAATGGGATCCTGGGGTGCATTAAGAAGAGCGTCTCCAGCAGGTCAAGGGAGGGGATCCTGCCCCTCTGCTCAGCCCTGGTGAGGCCACATCTGGAGTACTGTGTCCAGTTCTGGGCTCCACAGTACAAGAGGGATGTGGAGCTGCTGGAGAGAGTCCAGCACAGGGCTACGAGGATGATCAGGGGCCTGGAACATCTGCCCTATGAGGAGAGGCTGAGGGAGCTGGGCCTGTTCAGCCTGGAGAAGAGAAGGCTGAGAGGGGACCTGAGTAGTGTCTAGAAGTACCTCAAGAGAGGCAGTGAGGAGGATGGTGCTGTCTCTTTTCAGTGGTGGCTGCCAATAGGACAAGAGGAAATGGCCACAAACTGAAGCACCAAAAGTTCCACAGGAACTTAAGGAAAAATTTCTTGACAGTGATGGCGACAGAGCACTGCAATAGGCTGCCCAGAGAGGTCTCCTTCTCTGGAGATCTTCAAAACCCACTTGGACGCAGTCCTGTGCCACGTGCTCTAGGTGACCCTGCGTGTGCAGGGGGTTTGGACTAGATGATCTCTAGAGGTTCCTTCCAACCTTAATGATTCTATGATTCTATACTAACCATGCTGAAGACATGAATTTTTGCTTTACCTTAATATTCACAAGTAACCTAAGACTCCAGTGGAAAAGCCAATGAGGGAAATCTGTAGATGAGATTTCAAATGATTTGCTTTCTTTGCAATGTTACCTGTCATTAGTCAACCATACATGTTTATGTCTAAAACATGGTATCCATCAGATGAGAGAGGATTTACCATCCCAAAAGAGAGGTTAACAGATTCCATTTTAAATTCACTGTCCTGACTCCCCTGAGCGATGCATTTCCATGGACATGCCTTTGACTGACAGAACTCAATATCTGAGATCAAGCACCCTAAATTCTTACCCTATTTCATGCTTTCTTCTCCATTCAACCTGATATTAGACAACTTAGCAGCATTCTCCCACCATCTTACAGATCATCAGTATGACTCGGTAAGTAGAACACTCAGAACTGAGAATGACTTTCTTCTGCAGAAAGTTATACCTGTGTCTTTCTCTCAAAGAGGAGAGAAGATGAGCCAAATGGTTTCTTTTAGTCCTGCAACTGGTAAAAATCTCCCTTGCTTTTACTTCTGTGCATTAAAGCAGGACTACATATAGTGTGGTCTATGTTTGCAGTTATATCACAGAATCACAGAATGGCTGAGGTTGGAAGGGACCTCTAGGGATCATCTAGTCCAACCCCTCTGCTCCAGCAGGGGCACCCAGAGGTGGCACAAGGTGGGCTTTGAAGATCTCCAGAGAAGGAGACTCCACAGCCTCTCTGGGCAGCCTGTTCCAGGGCTCTGTCACTCTCATAGGAAAGAAGTTCTTTCTCACATGGAGGTGGAACTTCCTGTGTTTTAACTTGTACCCATTACCCTCATCCTGTCACTGGCCACTACCAAGAAGCGTTTGGCCCCATCCTCCCTACATTCTCCCCTCAGGTATTTGTACATACTGATCAGATCTTCTTTCAATCTTCTCTTCTCTAGGCTAAACAGGTCCAGCTTGCTTAGTCTTTCCTCATAAGATGGATGCTCCAGTACCTCGATCATCTTCGTTGCTCTGCATTAGACCCTCTGCCTCAAGCAAGGTGGTAAGTTGCTCAAGATCAGACTGCAAGTGGATGTAGGATCTCGCAGTTTATTTTCATGGAAAGGAGGAAGAAGGAGTAAAACCAAAATGACAAATAAATGGAGTCCTGTATATATATTTGTATGAGTACATATAAATATAAATAAAAATAAATAGATATGTGTGGATATGTATATGCACATGTAATTCAATATTTCTCCCCAGGTAGGTAACAAATTACAACAGCTCCAGGAGCGCGTCTGAGGGTGCTGCCAGACAGCAGCATCAGGCATGGCCTGATCGAAGCTCCCTCTCATTTATCAGTGCTCATCTTCTGAGCATCACCCCATCCTGGTACAATGCATTAATACCATAGTATTTCTGAACTACAATCTATTCGGAAAGAGGAATACTGAGCTCTTTACTTAACTGTTGTCTGCAAGAAAGACTGCACAATCTTGCCTTTTTTTCCATGCTCTCATTCCCACAGTAATGTGACATATATTCTACAGTGAAGAGTTGCCAATCAACCTTAAAATCCAAGAGTCCTCTCAGGCATGTTTGTGCAGCCGTAAGCCTCTTTGGAATTGACTGGCTTCATAAGTACATTGCCTAATAAAACGTGTGGTTTGTAAGGAGATTTCATCTATAACTAATTATTTCATTCACAGCCTAATATCTAGTTATGATTATGTTTATGGTCTTATGAGAGCTGTGTTGCCTTTCCAAAACAGACAATTTCTTGTTTGAGCTAAGGGGTAAGAAGTCTGACAAGGGCTGTCTATGGTGATACAGGCCAGTACTTTGTGCCAGGAATCAGAGGAGACTGAAGGTGATTCACTACTTTTAATGCTGCCAGACAACATTGGGAAGGGTCCTTTTCTAATCTATGAAACACTGAGAAACTATTAGATGGTGCAGAAATGCAAGGAGGACACAGACATTTAAGTCTATCTGCGTTGGCAGGGAGTTTTTGCCTCAGTTTTGGTGGGGAGACCACTAAGATGCTGTCTTTGTCAGAAAGGAAAGGGACAGCCAATGGTTCATGCAGAGCATTTGCACCAGTGTTTTTGAGATTTGATTCTCACAAGTATTTCTGCCCCATTAATAGTTCATTTGCCATTTTATGTTTAGCAACATGTATCTTAACTGTCAAAATATATATATAAAAAATTCTTCTGCAGATCTATTTAATGAGACACAGGCACAAATAGCATTACAAGATAATTCTTTAATTTGTGAAAATTAAATCTGATAGAGAATGCATGCAATTGAATCACTTACTTATTTAGATGTTCAAAGCTCCTATCCATAACAGTGAGTAAATTAAAAATACACAAGCAGGGATAATCTCAGAGGATAAAGCCTGTCTTAATCTCTCAGTCTCTTGTTGGAGACAGTCTGCCTGAAAGGTTTTTCCTTTCTCGAGTATTCTGGCTCAGTTTGATCTCCATTTTGCGTAAGTAAAATGTTCAGTATTTCTATTAAGCCCCAGTTATTAAATCACAATCAGTCTGTTGTAAAACATAGCTCTTGGAGCTATACAACGAGATTTGTTTTCTTTCTTTGGCAGAGGTGTGCCAGGAGTGTCTCTGGAAGACGAAAGCAAATGCAGTTTTTAAATAGAGGGACTTCTCTCTTTCCTTGACATTTCAATAGATACTTGGAAGCTAAGGAAAGAACTTCAGGCTTTGTGCCAGACTGCGTGTCTACAGCAACACAGTCATCTTGCTTGTTTCCTATAAAAAAGAAGGTGAATTAAATATGATGAATTCTTTTTTTTTTTTTTTAATTATTTCTGCACTGATGCCATGCTGTTAACTCACCTAGGTAGGAAAGTTGCCCATTCCAGGGAATAAGAAAGCCGAAGACCCAATGAAGAGGTTTTAAGTGCTGCCTAAGGCAAAATGAAAATTTCCCCTCAAAGTGCTCATCTTCTCTTTATTGCATTAATGTAGTATTTTTTTGTTGTCCATGACAAATACTGTTATGTTTGTTTAAAGAATGAACGTGCAAATCCCTGAAGAGCTTCTGGTAAAAAAACAAATGTTTTCATTCTGAAATGTTTCCTTGGTGTTGCAAGGAACACTTAAGGTGTTCCAGTGTGCTGCTGCAGGTTTTGCTGTCCCCATATTTTCTGCAGCAGACAGTTCTTCCAAACAGAGTCAAGTCTAGAGAGATTTGCAGTTAGCCTAACAGGAGCTACTGATTAATGACTGCTAAAAGCATCCAGTGACTGATGCCTGCTAGATAGATAATATTTTGCCAGAGACAAGAGATAGCAGCTGTGATGTGAAAAGACAAGAGAGCTATGATCACATTAATGACTAATGGACTCATAGCAGTATAGGAAAATTCAGGCTGGAGGGGGCTTGAGGAACTCTAGTCCATCTCAGGAGCAGCTTGAGATCAGATCAGAATGTTCAGGTCTTTATTCTGTCTGATTTTGAAAACCTCCGAAGAAAACCTCAACCTCAAGCATCAGATGGGAGCGCATAAATGCTGCCATCTTCCTGTGGAGACAAATTCCACTCTCAGTTCCATGCAGCAGGCAGGAATGTTCAGAGAAGTGACTTTCTTTGGTGCTTTTCTCTTTAACTGTCAAAGTTTAGCGGTCAGGGCCTGAGAAAACTTGGTGAAAGGTGTCCCAAGTTGAGTTCCCCAAAATGGAGACACACAATATCTTAGTTGTCAAACACAATGGAGTGAGTGGAAGTGGATGAGAAAGTGTGAGCAAAAGGCTTAGAAAACATCCCTGAAAGAAATAGTTACCCTAGTCTAGGCTGTAATTTCTCCTTATTTCCTCACTGTTTTCAAACTGCTCTGAGATAATCTAAGAAATATTCCTCAGCTGCCGTTTTATATCCTACTCTGAGATCGAACATCTGTGAAAATGAATCATTCAAAGGCAAGTTATTCAATAACAGGTGATAGTCTGTTGTAGCAGTGAAAATGACCATTATTATTAAATGACCATTAACTTGTTTCCCAAAACATAATCTCTGTGAGTGTAACACCAGAAATAAGCTCTGCTGCCCCTGATTTGTACCACAGCAGTATCTGGGAGGCTGATGTGGCAGAGCATGGCTCTGCTGTGCTTGTCATGGTACAAAGAGAATAAAAAGTGACCTCCTGCCCTAAGGAGCTAGTTTTATATCCCTGGTTATAGTTGGGATCTTCTTAAAAGCATTGATGCCATGACCTCATGTACCCTGATGAAAGTTCCTACCTGTTCGCAGGTTTTGGGGGATCCTGAAATAATTCCTGCTGCACATACTAGGCCAGATAAGGCATTCCTCATCCTCTGGCTCTCATGAACCCAGGCTAGTATGCTGGAGTCCCTGCAGTCTCAGAGCTGGATCCCCAGCTCTGGCTTTCTTGAAGCCATCAGGATCTCTTC
This sequence comes from Tinamus guttatus, assembly GCF_059628265.1. Lineage (NCBI taxonomy): Eukaryota > Metazoa > Chordata > Aves > Tinamiformes > Tinamidae > Tinamus > Tinamus guttatus. The sequence continues at coordinate 984,577 of NW_028288993.1, read as the reverse complement.
CTGTGAATAGAGTTTGACTTGCTGCTTTCTCTGGAGGTAAACTCACTCTGAAAGCCTCCTGACACTTTTTCCCCAAGAAGACAAACTGACTTAGAGCTCAGGAGATCACAGCCTGACATTTCAGCTTCCTCTCACCAGCTCTTCCTTGCTCTAGACAGTATCATTACAAAACCCAGCTCCTGATAGCTCATCCCGAGGAAGCAGGGCAGGTTTGGGTTTAATTGCAGTTGTTAATTCATTTTATCACTGCAGACGTTACAGTCTGATGGGAAAAGGGAAATTACATTTAACAAATGGCTCCAATCTCTCACTGCCTGGTGGGCAGTTTGTCAGGATGAGTCATTCATACTCCTAACCTTGGTCAGAACTGCCTGCTGTGCTCCCCATCCTCCTCTTCTCTAAGAGTCCCTCCTGGCAGGGAGGACTCAGGCTGCCAAATGGTCCTTCCCCCGTTCTCCCCTCTCTGGATCTCTGCAAGGGTAGCAGAAGGCCACAGCCCTGTGGGTAAAGGCTCTGCAGAGATGCGGCAGGGTCAAGCTGCAAGCTTCGCTCTGCAGCTCCTCGTGAAGGGCTCTTGGAGGTCAGAGAAAGGAGAGAGACTCAAGCTCTGCTTCTGTGTGAGCGATAAAACTGAGCAGCCAGCCTCAGTGGGAGGTCGCATCCTCGGGCTGATATCTAAGGGTATCGTTCTTCCTGGGATAGGAGAAGAAAGTCTTGGTTCCTGCACTATCCGTCTGGCAGCAAGCTCCATGCATGCAGGCAGCTGATTTAGGGGAACTACAATTCCTACAGGAATAAGTCCCTCTGCCACACTCTAGTTCTGTACCATGCAGGTGTGTGAGCAGAGCACGAGGAGGTTGCCTCCTGTGCAGTGATACCGGCTTGTTATAGAATCATCATGGTTGAAAAAGACCTTCAAGATCATCGAGTCCAACCGCAAACCCTTCAGCACCATCCTGCTAAACCATTTCCCTAAGTGCCTCATCTGCACAGTTCTTCAGCACTGCCCCTACAGACCAGCAGGATTTCTATCCTTCTCCTAACCAACTGATGTGATGGGGTCTCACCAGTATGGTCTTCACTTTTCCTCCTGGTTTAGAGCTTACCAGCCTCCCTTTCTGTTTCTTCATAACGTCTTGTTAGTTCTGTCATTCTCTGCTCCTCCTTCTGGCTACAATAAACCCCTCGAATCCTTGCAACATCCTCTGTTTCCCATTAATCCTTGTTTGCTAGAAATGTACATATTTATTGCTTTTTATCTTGTTTAATCTATCAGGCCCTACAGTCCCTATTCATTGTTGCTGCTTCTCTCCCAGCTCCCACCCATTTATCTTCCTCTGTTATTGCATCTGCTTGAATACAATTTGATTATCTCTTGTCAGCTCCCAAGCCAACACCATGCTCTGCACTGTGACTCGATTCTGTGGAACAGTTGGTCTCTTGAAATCATAATTACCTGAGTCCAGTGGAGACAGGGGAAGAGATTCCCCCCCACAGATCTGCATCCTCTATCCTCTGCTTAGTGAGGAAATTAGCTTAACATTTAATAGGTTGTCTGTCTTTGAGGGCTTAAAAAAATTCATGGCATTTTCTTTCACAGCTTCCAACCTATGAATAGCCTCCCAGAGAACCATATAGCCTGCTAGCTCAGACTGTGACCTCTAGTAAATCTTTAGAAAAAAGTTTTTAGCAAGTCCAGATGTAGAAGCAACCTCTTGGCTTCTGCAGTTCTGCATATACAAAGAACCAGAAACTGTTTCTTCCCCTTAGGGCGCTGTTGGTTCTGGCTAGTGCTTGTTGATTTAAGTGAAGCCTCTCCTTCAGATCTGCTGTCAGTGCTATCTGATAGCACGGTGGCAGAGCCTAGTCCTGCACATGCTCTGTGAATTTGATCCCACTGGATCATCTTCTTTCCCCAAGAACTCCAGAAGGGACAACTCTGTAGTGGGACTGACAAAGTTCACCCCTGGCTTCTTCCTAGGCTTTGTAAATTAGGTACTCTTTCCTCATATAAGGCCTTCTTTCTGTCTCACTTGCCAAAGGCAGAGTGATTAGGAGTGGGAACATGGCTTTTCTGGGAAAAACAAAATCAACAGGCACCTCGGAGTCAGGAAAAGTCATGGACTTCTTTCTAAGTTCCAGATTAGGGAACACAGGTGTGCCTGCAAGGTCTGGCTCGTGCTTCAAAACTGTGCTACCTCTGTGCCCTTTGACTTGAGGACCTCAGCTGTGACCCCATTTGCATCTTCCTCTGTGGCACAGAACAAGGGCGGCCATTGCCGTAGCTGAACCGACCTGCGTGACCAACACCATAGCAAATGCTGGGGAGTGAGTGGAGCCATCCTGACCTTTCTACAAGCCTATGTCCTTTTTGGTTAGTTCAGTGTCTCTGGCTGTGTTCCTAACTCCAGCTAGGTCACTGTGCATTATTCCTAAAAGACACAAAGCAATTCAATCATGTAATTAGCTAAATTATTTGATGGCAGCTTTGTCCAGTGCAGACTAATATCAGATAATAGCTCTGGGGGAAAAGGCAACAAAATGGAAAACATCTGCTCGAAGAGGAAGTGCAACTGCCTGTTGACCCTGAGGGTGGGATGGAACAAAAGCAGCCAGAAGGACTCCTGGCTTGGGTACAGACACATGGCGTAGACACAGGGTAGCAAGGGTGAGGACGTGCAATATCCACATGCAGTTTGAGGGCTGCGTACTGGTCTCATTGCCACAAAGTCTGAACTGAAACTGAGCTATATTGAATGCAGCTCAGTACTGCTGAGCTCCAAGGAGCCACTGGATGTGTGCTGCACACCAGGCAGGCTTACTGGGGAGGAAGTCAATGCCACGCGCACCCCAAAAGGGCCATAGGTGTTCAAAAACCTCTTGCCTTGTAGCTCACTGAAATACAGTTGCTCCTTGTGTGACTTCTGGCCACTGAATGTCTATGAATCTCTGCTTCCAGGTTCCCTGCTCTTCTTCATCCTTCCAGAGATTGCTGTAACCTCATGCAATCTCTGCTGCATGCCCAGACACTCTCCTTTCAGTGAATGCATGTGGCCCTTGAAGGCTGTGAGCTGCACAGTGGCTCCTTTTCCTCTCACGGACTCAGGAGTTAGGCCACTGAAGAAGAAAGTGGGAGATCATTGGGTTTTCTTTCATGCTGATGGCTGTGCAGAGAACTGTGTAGGAAGGGAAGAAAACGCCAACTTGCTGTTTCTCTTTCAGAGGCAGGACAGTTGTATGGACAGTAATCAGGTTGCTTGTATTTGAATGCTTCATACGTGCCATGGTCTTCATGCTCTATATTAACTCCTGGCAGGGTGCAGTTTGATGTTAGGAAAGGGAAAAGATGAAAGAAACTGGGACAGGATGATGGGTGGAAAATACAGAATTCACTATATAGGGCTGGCAAGTGTGGCTGATCAGGATCAGTAGACAGGCTGGATGCAATGTCCAACCCACAGCCCATGCCAGTCAGCACCCTGGGCATCACCAGACCAGATTCCTTCCCCACTGGGCCTGGATAAATGGTTACTGTAGAGCAGCATGTACCCCATCTGGTATAGGGGAACCTCTGGGGACAGAAATGGATGCTTCCTTCCTGTGAAGGAACCAAACCATGGGACCAAGTTTGAGAGATATAGCGTCAGTGCTGGGTCTGCAGCAGTTGAGTCTGCAGATTTCGTTCTCTCACATTGGATCTTGTTTGTTTGGCTTTTCTTTGAATAAACACAAGTGTAGAGGGGCATGTGAGAACCCCTTTTGCAGGGTGCATGTGAAAGTGCTGAGGGACAAGTCTGTGACTTGTTAGTCTGATAACAAGTCTTTAAGTGTGAGGACAGGAACTGTCCAAATTGACAAGAATGACTATGAAGGACAAGAAGAGATCTCACTTGTCATTTATAGCCATTGTGCCAGGATGGTAATTTTTGGTCACTTTACATTTAAGTTCATTTACATTTTGTTTTAGGGTGGAAGAAATTTTTATAATTATATGGTAAAACCAGGAGACCACCTATGTATTAGGCATGTATTAAACATCATTATGTTTATCATTATGTTATACAATCATGTATTAACCACCTCACCCTGGCAAGAGAGGGCAGTGAATACTTATTCTGCAGAGCTATGCTCTTGTAGGACAGAGAGAGGGATGATTAATGAGTATAATAAATATGTTAATCTGTAGAAATGAAATCTTCCTAATTAAGAAATGCCTTGTGAGGCTCCTGCTCCTCCTTTCCCAAGCTGCTGTGTATGCGCAGAGCATCCCATCCACTCCAGTGCAATGGTGCCAATCATGCGCTGTTCATCAGAGTTCAACAAAGGGGATCTTTCTGGTTCCCTCTCTTGGCAGAAGATGGTGAGTGCGCGCCTACACTGTTGACTCCTTTCTCCTTGTAATAGTATCAACTACAGTGGAGAAAAGCAGAATTTAAGTGAATGAAAGGATTAAAATAATCTCTGTGTAATCCAGGACTCTGTAGCCGCTCAAATCTGTAGCACAGAGCCCATGCCTCAGTCATAGCACACTGATTCTGTGGGATGCCTGCCACCAGTCTTGGCCTGACCCTGTCCTGCATGTTCCGGGGGAGGAAAGTTGCTAGGAGTCTCCCAAAGTCCCATCTAATCACCTGACTGACATATTTTTTCTTAATATCATTACTGTTGCAGTCTGCTATGGCATGACCACATGCTCAGTGTCTACCACCTGGGATGGATAAAGCAGCACTCTGCTTGCACAGCAAAGTGTTTGCTTCCTTCTGAATTGGCAAGGAATGGTCACCCAGGACATGGGAAGTAAACCATCACTGTCTGAAATATTAATTCCTATTCCTCTTTAGTGTGAAGCTAGGAAAGAGATGCCATCAGTAACCTCACAAACACCATTTAGAGCAAAATAGAGCTGTTTAGTATTGTCAGTGACTAAGGGACAGAAGAGAAGACGTTGTATAAAGTCCCAGAATTCTCCCTCTTTGGTGAATTAATGAGTCCTCTGTGCTTTGCAATGATGTCTATACAGCCCTTCAGTACTGATTCTGCTAGTTTCTTCATCCTTTGCGCCCCTGCTTCAGCAGAGGGGTTGGACTAGGTGATCCCTAGAGGTCCCTTCCAACCTTAACCATTCTGTGATTCTGTGATTTTCTGCCTTTTAAGGCAGATGCCATTGCAGTACACATTGAAACCCACACGTCAGAGAGCTCACATTAGTCTGTTCCACTAGCACTGCCGTGGAGGTTCCTGAATATGCTCAACCTATTCCACTCATTATGGAATTCCACTTCCTTAGGGAATAAGGAATTCTCCAGTGGTGAAGCACTGCATAGTATTTCTAGCCTAAATTATTTGTCTACCTGCAGCTTCCAGTCAGTGGGACCATTCTGCTTTTGTCCCGTGGATACGATAAGTCAGTCTGCAATCAGAAACACATTTTCTGGGTAAGGAGCCGCAAACATTTAACTTACTTAGATAATGTATGAGAGTCAATTTTGATTTGCAAAACCCCACTATTTTTTTTTTCCTGCATGTGTGCAAAATCTACTGTAGGAATTGTAATTTTCTTAATTATGTTCTGTGCTACCAGGCTGGATAGAGAAAAAATCTTTGCTCTAGTCCAGTGACTCTCCTCCAACTTCAGGAACAACCAAAATCAGAACGTTTTAGTGTTTTGCTATAAGGAATATTTCCTGATCCTCAAACAGCTCTTGAAAATCCTGAATTCTTTGGTTTGATGCTTTCTGAAATATGAGCTCTGTAAGTGGGATATGTATCATACTCATTGTCATATGGGACTGGACATTGATAAAGTGGTGTGTGAGAAACTGATGGAGGGATATTTATGGCAAGACAGGAAAAGAAAATCTGTTCTTTTTGGATCTGACCAAAAGGGAAGAGTCTACTCAGACTCTTGTTTCTTCTTGAATCTTGGATGTCTTCTCATGCTTTTGGGTGAGAACTGCATATATAATAGCATCACACAGACCACTGCATCATTGCTTTAAAACACTGGAGTTTTTTTCAGTCTTTTTTTTCCCCCTTCCTCTTCCCAGAATTCTTTTTCTATTTGAAAACCATGAAATTCTAAAACTAAAAGACAATTTTAGACTAAATATTTCGAGATCAAAAATGTAACAATACTTTTGTGAATCTAATTGCTTAACTGACTGACTGAAATAGTGAACAAGATTCATCACTCTCAAGTACTGACACCAAGAACAAAAGGTTGGAAGTGACAGATGAAAGTCAAGACAAGAAATCTGATATCTCAGTGAAATTTTTTTCCTCTTACATGTCATAAATATGAGTATATAGCAGACTAAAAATTATCCTTTCCAAAATGGTCAGGTTTAACAAAAAGTAAGAATTGAATTTAGATACAGTTGTAGTGAGAACACCTGCAGAAGATGTTGAGGAGTAAATGACTAGCAGAGTATGTGGTAGCATCATACGAAACTGCACACTGACCTGATCTCCATCAAGACCAGCCAAGTGTATTTTGTTTTGTGCCTAATGTCCAGCTGCTTCCCAGATAGAAGTTTCTCAAGGTTGGCACAGCTTAGATGAGGAAATAGTTCTACTAGACTTAAGGGGCCCTCAGGGTGCAGCAAGTCGCATCCAGCTTGCTGTGTGTCTTGCTTACGCCTATGTATCTGGCTTGTGCCTTCAGCGGTCTCCTATCAGCGAGCCCTCCGCAGGGTGCCCAGGGCTGCCCGTGCAGCTTGCAGTGCAGGTCCTGTGTTAAATCTACCCTGTTTAACCTCTCACAGACTTTGAGTGTCTCTTTCCATCGGTATCCGACCTTCTCTTGAGGGCTGTGACCTGCCTTGCGGTCGCAGTGGAGATCAGAACTCAGCATGGTTTGGTGGGAGCAGAGGTGGATACCTTTATAATAAGCTTTTATTCCCTGCAGAAATTATTGCCAAATTTTCTGGAAGAATCTGTTTCCAGAACCATGATTATTTTGCATTCGTAAAGTTGGTCTTTAGCTCCATTTCGTTTCAAAAGAAATGACTTCTGACAAACAATGAAGCAGCCCATTAATTAGTTGTCTTTAATTTTCTTAAGCTTATTTCTGTAATCAATGTCTAACTTTCTGAAGTATACTTAAACTGGAATTGTTCCATGTTTAATAGCTAAAACGTCCCATTAGATAAAGTTAATTTAACTGTCTGAGAATGGACAAATAGAGACCATGAGGCCTTTCTTTAAGGGATATATAAATAATCTTAATAGAAAACATGCTAGCGGAAATGTGAATAGCATAATGTCAATATCATTAGAAATAGTCTTTCACAGGCTTGTGTGAACATTAGCTGTTGGGCTTAATGGCTAATTACAAAGAGAGTAACATTTACATACCCCATTGCACAGCATCATTGTACCTGAGTGGGTATATCACTAGCTCCCTTGTCCAGGCACCTCCTAAATTAAACACAAATGTTGCAATCACCCCAAAATCAGAAGGGCGTATATATAGATAAATATATGTTTGTGTGAGTGTGTGTACATATTTATAAAAATAGGCATTTTTTTTTTTAACAAAAGTGACTAGAACTATCTTCTAGCTCACAAATAATTACAACCTACACAAACATACTTATTTGTCCACTGGACCCCTGTAGGAACAGGGGTGGCCCTTGGGAGCTGGAAGGAAGCTGTTGTAGATGTAGATGCCGTGAGTAATTTTGGCTCTAAGTACCAAGGATATTGAGCAACTATCTGAGCCTTTCCTGCAGCATAATCTGAAGAGTCCGACATAGCTCACATCTCAAGGGAAGAGCAGTCAAGAAATGAGAAAAAAAGGTCATTCACTGAAGTCATATTTGACCCACAGCCTTTGGCAACAGCACGAAGAAATGAGAAGTGACAGGGGAAACCCAGTGTCCTTTTTTTGGCTTGTGCCCAGCAGGAATATTGCTGGCTGCCACTGTGGTGACCCAGTCATGGCAGCCGCTGGTCCCTGAAATGTGCTGGCCTTAGGAATGGGCCAGTGGCCCATGCTGGCTTCTTCCAGCAGTTTCTGTCTGGCCCTAACATTCTGGCATCACCAAGAAGCAGGAGAAAAACTTATTATTTGTTATCTCCAATAATCTTATTATCTTAGTCAGCAGCCATACCAGTTCTTTTAACTTCTTTCTTTTAACTTCTTTCTCTATCTTCTACAGGCTGCTGACTGTTTGTGGATAAAAAAGAGTACATATTTTAGGAAGACATCTAACACACCACATGCTTCAAGAGGAAGGTACATCTCGTGGCCAGGCAGTACATTCCTTGACTAGTATTTCAGTTTCAGGCTGGGTTAATCCAGTTTTAGCTTTTTGCCACTGGATCATGTTCTGCCCTTGCATATTGGATTTGGCACTTCACTCTCAGAAGTCTTTCCTGCAGGTAATTCCATGATTAATTCATGACTTGTCTTTCCACTTTATAAATTAAATAGCCTTCAGGCTTTTCCCGGTAGGGATGTGGTAGTTACATGGCTTACTGCTCCACTGTGCTCTAGTCAACTCTCAACTCTCCCAGGCATCATGACTTTATTTTTTCTCAGATTGGTATGTCATGCTTTGCCTAATTTGGGCACTAGACTGCAGCGTCTACTGAGTGTCCACTGTTAATATCCCAAGGATCTGACTCACTTTGAGAATTTGCAGTTATGCTCTCCAGGACTTTGAAGCCAAAGACCTAAAACATTCCTGCAACTATAGTTTATTTAGCAGAAAGATCAAAGCATTACAGGAAAAAAAAACTTTTAAAGTATGAAACAAAAAATAATTGTCTCTTCCATCCCTTCAGCCTGACCATTACGTAATGATGCTTTTGTGTCCAGCATCTTGTTTAGGAATACCACTCAGATATTTCTGTCATAGTGTTCACACAAAACAGATATATACCATTTTGAGAAGGTTTGTCTTTTAGCTTCTTTTTTCCAAGTGTTTTTCTTTTTTCTTCTTCTAGCAATTGTACTGAGATAGAAGCAAAGGGAACAGCCTAAGTGTCTTAGGCATAATAACCCAGTCAGCTTAGGTATTTTGGTAAGAGCTAGTTTGACCCATTCTCATTCCCCATTTTACTTGAGCACTGAATTACATGCCAGCACCTATGTTTGTCTGTTTTCCACTGTCCCTTTTATTTGCTTAGGTCACTGTTCTCCAACGTGTATTTCCATGTCCCAGGAGTGCGGTGTACCATTTTGCTGGCATCATTTGCACTTTGCTTTCAGTGGGTTTAAAATGCCTATTGAATCTTGTAACCATTCAGTCAGGCTGTATGATGAAACTACAGTTACGACTTAAGATCCCAGTGGCAGGATTTAACATGCCATGGCATTGGCAGCCTTTGCCAATAATATGTCATTCTGAATCATCGTTCTACATTATCTTGGGTTGAGAATAACTCTTTGTGGAATCTATTATAAACATCTGCATCACATGGCAATTTTCCATTGATGCCAATTTTGCATCAAATGCCCAGCCTGAGATATTGGGTGGGTTGCGTCTAGCAAAGCTTGGGCGAGTTTGGACTCACCAGATGGTCTATCCTGATGATGCAAATGATGCTGAAGATTGCTTTGCAGCCAGAGATGTATGTGACACCAAGGATGGAGCAATGAAGGCTTTTGGAGTCTTGCAGACCATATGAGGCTCCAAAACATTACCAGGTACTCTTAAAGCATTGGAAAAGAGCAGGGTCAACTGGTTCTGTAAGAATTTAAGACTAGCCAGATTGAATCTGCCATCACCTGAATTAACTATTACTTCTGTAGACAAGGCCTATAAGTTTTTCAGCCTTTGTGTCTCAAATAAAGTAGGCAGGTAATAACACCAATAGAATTTCAGCATGAAAGATGAGTCCTTGGAGTTAACCAGGTAATCATAGGTTCACTAAACCTTGGTGTCAGGAAATAGAAAGACAGGGAAAAAATTGTGAGTGAGATGTAAGAAGCTGAGAGGTGAGTCAAGACATCGCAGAAGCATGAATTAAAAAAAACCTGTAAAATTAGATGGCAAGTAATAAGATAGGTTTATGCCTTTTTTTTTTAGGAGTAGGACAGCTTTATATTAGCAATAAGGCAATAAGAGTAGCTCTGCCCTGAAACACTGTCCATCCTGCTGTGAATCAATGTTCAGGAAATGGCTCCTATCTGCATATGCCCTGACATTTTTAAGAAGAATATCCTTTCCAAAACGTTGGGAAGCCTGGAAAGATTTCCTCTTTGATAGCACTATCACTAAAACAGAGTTTAGTCCTTAAAGTTCCTTCCATTTCTGCTGCTAAGTAGTTTCATTTATCTCTATCCCCTTTTGAATTAATTATGCCTTAACTATATTGCATTTGTTCTTATTTACTTACTACTCTTTGTAATTAAGATTTTTACTTAAACTTTGCTCCTATGAAATCTGATTTCTCTAGACAGGTTCCTGGAGCTCTTTTGGTCCCCGGCTCATGGCTGGGAAAAACACTTCTCCATAGCTCTCACATGGTTTAAGTCAAAGGGGGCCATGTGGAGTCCCTTCTCTTCATAAGTGATCTTCACTGCATCAAGGTGATCAAGGTAAAGTTGACTGGCCCCAAATTCTCCTCGTTTTTCTGCTTGAAGACTAGGGTGGCATTTCCTCTCTTCTGATCCTCAAGAAACTTTCCCAGCTGCCATGATCTATCAAAAATAATTAAAAGTAGTATCACTCCAGCTCCCTTAGTCCTTGCGGGGACATCCCATCAGGGTCCAAGAAATTGTATATGTCCTGCTTGTTTAAATGTTCTCTAACCTCCCCTCTCGGTAAGTAAGTCATCCTTGCTCCAGATTACTCCTCTGACCTCTGGGGCCTGGCATTCCTGAAGGACAGTCTTACCAGTAAACACTGAGGAGAAGGTGGAACTGAATGCTTCAGCCTTTCCCATGTCATTTGTCACCAGGGCTTCTGCCCAGCTTAGTAGCAGACTCACATTTTCCTTAGTCTTCATTTTGCAGCTGATGGATTGTAGAATGCCCTACATGTTCCTCATCAGGATCAACTCCAGGTCACATTTGCTTTCCTGATCCCATACCTACATGCTTTCACAGAGTCTCTGTGTTCTTCCTGGGTCTCCTGTCCCTGCTTCCAGCTCTTGTATACTTCCTCTTTTATGTCTGAGCTGAGTCAGGCACTCCTTATTCATCCATTCCTGCTCATAATATAATGCCTGGACAGCTGCTCCTGCCTGCCTGCCTGGTTATACAGGGTGGATTTGGACACTGAAATCTCTAATTGTGTCCACCTAAGCCAAAGGTTTTAGTGCAACTGCTATGCACATAAAATATGCCTGGAACTCGTGTCAGAGATCTCTAAGAAGAAACTAAACTGCAGAGTCCTCATATCACCCACTACCATCATCAAGAAATTCTCTTTCTAGCATAATTTTCCCTATGTCTTCTCCAGCATTGGATGTGTTGACATTTTGCCATGCAGGTGTGAGGAAATTTCTTCAAGCGGTACAAACTAATGTTTGTTTATCTATTTTTTATTATTTAAATTGAAATAAACATAGCAGAGTCCCTCCCCTATGTGCATTTACAGGTGTATTTTTGATTTGTTTACCAAAATACCCAGTTTTCTTAGGTATAAGAAGATGAATTGAAAACCTCATAAATGGATCCCAGAGCTGCTATGTTTTAAATATAAAGGCTAGCATCTAATTCTTAGGATGCAGTAGGGCCTAATCATTGTTTTGGGGGGCTTTTTCTCTTTTAGAGAGAAAGTTTTAAGGCAAACATCATTCGACAAGTCTCAGCGGACAGTTTCCCAGGCACAAAGAAGCAGGGCGCTTGGCTGAACATGAATTGGCAGCACTTGCAGGCAGTACTAACAATAGTTACTTGAATAAAAAAAAAATCTGCTCAGCGAATATGCATGAGTTCTGCTTCTCAACACAACAGAGGAACATTGTTAAAGGTTATGGCCAGCAGAAACATCTCAATATGCATTTTTTACATCCTTTCGTTATTTTGAATACCATGTTCTTGTAGAAGCTAGAAATTTCATAAAGCGTATTTAAATTTTTGATATTCAATTTATTTTAAATCTCCTGCCTGGCACCTGTAATCTAATTTAGCAAAATACATAAACCATTTTGGTGCAGCTAGTGTGACCTCTTTCCTGTCCTGACTGTACCCAGCACTGGAAGGAAGGCTGAGCATGGAGTTTTTATCTGTGTATGTGCAAAGAAAATAAATAAGTAGCAGAGGGAAAGGTTTTGCCCGAGTCTCTGTTCACGATGTACTCTTTCTAGAAAAAAAAAAAAAGAAAAGATTCTCTACCTGAATTGAAATTTGGGACAGAAAAGTACTTGTTTCTCTGTGTATGTGTTGAATAATTGCTCTACACACACACACCGAAAACCTCAAGAGATGGGTTACTGCGTGGTTATGAAAGAGCCCCTCAGTGCATGCACATCAGTCTGCTCTTGCTGGGTGTGCTGGCACTGCGGATCAGAAGATGCCCAAAGACTAAACCCAAACCGGTACTCTGATTGCTCAGCATATTCCTATCACCTCAGAGGACATATGCAGGGAAACCCCTCAAGACAGCAGATATAGCGCCTGCTATTTTGAGGAAGTTGGAACTCATTTTTGGGCTTTCCTGCAAGCCTTCCTGTACCTAGGATGATTGCGGAGTTTCTCTAAACGCATATATGTATGTATTTTTATATGCTTGGATGTCAATGTAGCATTTCTACATTTGGGGAGAGATGGGCCATAAAGTACTATCCCTGTATTTCACACTAACGTAAAGTTATTTGGATGTGTTTGTTTGACTGATACGTCCTCAGCGGCCATGGCAGAACCTCTACTGCACAGCGCCAAGCTGCACAGCTCAAGACTTCGCGGTTGCGATGTCTTGAGGAAGATGAGCTGATCTCCCAGTTACAGAGCTGCCGTGGCTATCAGACCTCCTTGGTGGCAGTCAGCTGGAGCTGGGGACAGCCTGTGCATGTGGCCCTTCATTCTCTCTTGCATCCCAAAAGAACAGTTGAGCCACAACGGCCGGCCAGTGGGCCAGGCGGGCCGGCTGCCAGGGCGGCCGCTACTGCCACGAGCGGCACGGGGAGCTTTTCTATGAGCTGGGTTTGCCCCCTTCTAGATTCAGCTTGTTGTCGCTCTGGGGTTCAGACCTCACCCAGGAATTTTGCTGGAATAACAGGAATGTTTATTCCTTTGCTCCTAAGGCCAGCGAGTATTTGAGTAGCGGCTAACATGATTCTGTGAGTCAGAATAATTACTTCAAGCATGTACAAATGAGAATAATTATTTCGAGTGTCTTCTACGGGGTTTAATAATTAGTCATAAAGTAATACATACACAATAAACTATAACAACATAATTTGTTGTTGTGTCTTCCTGTGAGATCCCTCCCAGGAAATCTCTAATCACTTTTGATCATTTTGAATCTGCTCTGGTGCTTCCAACACAACAGACTGACTGAAGCAATTGGGAAAAGCAAATGGACTGATGAACAGACCCAAACTGGAAATGAGCCTTTTACCTTTTCCTTTCTTGGAACTGTGCCTTCCCACCTTTACTGAGTTCCAACAGGTACAGAGAGCTACCAGGAAGCTTTCCCCTCATCTTGGCATGCAGCTAGTGTTATTAATTGTATTATTAAGCCAAGGGGATTTTATGTTGGATGCTCTGTAGTATGGAGGGAAACAGGTTCCACTCCCAGTATGCCCAGAGTGCTGGTATTAGCTACATTAATTAATATGTTGCTTATATCATACAATAGCAATAGTCTTCCCCTACTCTTTATTGTATTGTGTCGTTGCACATACAATATGTCTTGTCAGTGTTTTATTTCTTCCCTCTCTCTTTGTTTCAGGTTTTCAGAAATTAGCACTACAGTTAGGGCAGAACAGGAGCCTCCCTCTTACAATCCCTTCCAGACTCTGAGCATCTGTTAATTCTGCAAAACACCTGCTACCATGGGAGAAAAAGAAATGTTGAAATGGGCAGCACCATGAAAAAGGCTCATCACTGAGGCAGGCAAATACATCTGCAAACATCAAAGAGGTCTTTGCCACCAAACAAGAGGTATAGCAGTTGTTGGCAAGCCCAAATGTGCAATAAATGGTCTGCAATACAAATCATGATGGAAACTCATTGAAGCACAAGCAGACATGCATCACCTGAATTCAGTCATGGTCCAGCTCTCCCTAGTGCTTTCCATAGCAGCCAGGGGAAAACAGAAACTTAATCCTGATCTAGCATAACCAGTAGCCCCGCTGTTTGGACTGTGCAAAGGCTGTTGTGGACAGCATCTCACACACATTGGAGACATTTGCTATGCAGATCCAGCCAGACATAATAACAGGTTCACTATCCTTCTGCTGCTCTTTTCTTTCCTGAGGGTCAAACTATGAAAACCACATTTAACAACGCAGTGCTGTAACACAAGAGTTTAAATAGCAGGGAATCACAGTAGAGTTTTTTTTTTTTTTTCCAAAGTGATGTGTGTGAAGTGAAACTGCAGAACTGTTGGAAGAAGGAATTACACATCAAGACCCACATCTAAAACAGCTGAAAGGCACGTAAAATAAACACTTGTGTGAAACGGCTCCGTTAGCCAAACCAACTGTTGCAGCTAGCAAAGCACTGGTTAATGCTGGGATGGAGGAAATAGGAGGTGATTACCATTTATGCTCGCGGATGTTAATGGAATGGGGATGACATATTCTTTAGAAAACGCTATCGCACTTGCTTTCTGTTACTGTATAGTGAAATGGAAAACTATTGGCACATGAAAATAGTTAGGCAGAGTCCTGAATGATACATTGTGGTGGATGTCTTCGGCCAGTTATTGTGACCATTCTGCATGCGTACACTGACAGGATTGCTCCATGAGACGCTGCAGGAGAGGTCACCAGTGATGCTGCTGAACAGCCATCTGCAGATGGATGGGAGCAGTGGCCAACCTAGAGATGTTTGTCTTGTCTCCGAACAAGAGTTGGCAGGGCAAAATGCAATGTTTAGAAATAGGACTTATAAACATGTCCATAATGAGGCAGGTCATGGGGATGAGGCAGGTCCAAGGTTTCATGAGGGAAACTGGAGGCAGCAAGGGAAGGTTCGGATCAGTGAAGTATGAGGCTGGGTGCAGGTGGACCTGCCATGTAGCTCAAGCAATGAGTCACTCCCCTAGGAGGGCAAGAGAAATGGCAAAGCCTGTGGGTGCTCTCAGGGCCCTAACAGACAGCTAAACTTCCTGATGATCAGAAGGAATAGGTACTAATTAAAAAAAATCCTTCTGAAATTGTGATTTTTAAAAAATCTACTTTAAGGTACTATTATTGTGATGAAACAGCAGGGAATGGTAGCCTGTATACCTGCGGAAGCTGGGAATGCACAAAATCCTCCTGCTCCGGAAGCTGGGAATGCACAGAACCCTCCTGCTCCTTCAGAGTGGTCCAACCTGCTCCAAAGCTGTGATAGCCTGTGGGGTCTCTGGTGTGGTAGGAATTGTATTATCCTAAATATGAAAATTCATCTTCCAGGAGTATAAGAAAGATGTGACAACAACTCTTCTGCTTCCCTGATTCCACCTCTCCCACTTCAGCTCTGCCACATGTCATTGAAGATGCTCCTATGGGAAGAACAGACTCACTTTTGCACTGTAAGTGGGAAGAAATTAACATTTTAGGGCCTCCAAAACAAAGAAAGTTGACCTAAATCTCTGAAACAGCCTGCTGTGCTTGTCCATTTTTGGAAATCATTTTCAGGAGAACTACTGAGAAGACAGGTGACACTGATGAGATAAAAACTTATTCTATAAGCTGAAGATGGAACAAAACAATGCACAGGAATTGCTTCAAACAGCCCAGCAAGGCTGAAGAAACCTTTGGGGAGTGGGTGGTAAAGAGAACACCAGAGTAGCGAGTGAAAACTTAATAGGAAAGAAAGTCTGACACTGTAGAGAAAAAAAAAACACAGAATCATCTATTGAAAATTATTTTCACAATTAAATTATTTATATTTTAATTAGTCTCATTTCATGTACTTTTTTTTTTACCTTTTTTTTGTTTCTCTGAGTAATAAAAATATTTTATTTAAGAATGTTCTCAGATTCTAAAAAGCAAGGTCTCTGAAGTTATGATTTAATTTCTTTAATTAACCCCCCCTATCTTTTGATAGGAGAGAGCATTTTTCAGCCACCTGTGGCTGAGGATGAGCTGTTGCAGGCACTGAAACCCTGCTTGGGAGGAGCTCAGGGAGGCAGAACGAGTCTGTTCAGCGGGTCTGCAGTCAGGGCCGCAGAGATCAACACCATCACTTCTTTTGACAGGCTCCACAGGGTTTGAGATGACTGTAAATACCCAAAGTTTTTGTCCCATCAAGCACAGGAATGCTATAGGAGGCTCGACGCTGGGGTCTGAATTCATCAATGAGACTGTAATTCCTCAGGATGATAAGAGCAGGTCCCCTCGTTTTGTTTTAGATGAGTAGATCTCACCTGTTTCACTAGCCCAGTCCGTAGCCTAGATGTCCACCTAACTGCATGGGCTCCACCAATTCAGGGTTTTGTGAACAGATGAAGCCATTCTCAATTCTCATCCACGAGCACAGAGAGAAGCAGAGAGGACCAGACCTATATTTTGGACTGTATAGACTTGGCCTATGCCCAGCCATGACCCTTGGCCATCCTGGCCATTACACTCCCACCCGTGCAGCTCCTTCCAGCTCCTTCCCAGCTGCTCCCTCTCCTCTGGCATAGAAAGCGACCTTTTGGGAAAGGCCTCTCCTGATGGAAAAGAAGGCCGTGAGCTGCAGAACAGCATGATGAGTGCTCCTGCCAATTACCTGCCATCCTTTATAATATTTAAATTATTTCTAAAATTATAATGTCCTTGGGGAAGAAGAGAAACTGTGTTCCACTAAGTAACATCTTATTAATCAGCTTCTATATGGCACTGAATGAATGACTGAAATCAAGTCCATCAGTTAGAGAGGATCATGAATGTCAGATTAGCTCAGTAATTATTGAAAGGCTCAGTAATATACTTCGTGAATGGAGACATGGAAAATGACTTTCCTTCCTTTTAATCAGAGGTCTGTGATCCATGCAAGCTTTTTAGAAAGTGATTCCTTGAGAAGGACTGGTTTTGTCTCCATAAAGGAAGACAGTGCACTAGGTATGTTTTGCATGCAAGCCGACTAAGTGTCCCAAACCTCACTATAAATGCAGAAGATGACAAACTGCAGCTTAGTGAAAGTCAGAGCAGCTCGGATAGGTTACCAGAGCAGGTTTTGAGGGAGAAGCTGGCAGGGAGATGCTCTGAAACAGGAGCAGGGACAGAGAGATCCACGCACCAAGCTTGGCACCTTCAAAGTGGCTGTTAGGGAGGACTCAGCTGTTTGTTCTTTGGACAGTAATGCTGATCTGGGATTCAGCTTTGGCTGCACTCTAGACAAATGTCAGATCAGCCAGGTGCAGCATGATATCAGTGGGCTCTGAGCATCAATTGTTATCCCAGGCAGATCTGGAAAAAAGATCTTTTTTTTATTAGTACCTCAAATTAAATTTGTTAAAGAAATCGTACTGGAATAACTGGAAAATGATTTTTGGTTTTAGTGTAGAAGGGATGAACTGACAATATGCCTCACTAAATTTTGTGTTTGTTATTTGAAATGGCAAAGGCTGACAAAATATTGTTTTGAATGGACTAAGTATAACATTTTGTTGGGAAATATTCCATTTTTCAAACTTGATTAAAAACTCATCTGAAAAAGAAACAGTTTAGTCAAGTTTTGCAAAAGGTGTCAGCTGGCAAACAGAAAAATGTAAGCTCCTGTCTACTCATATTTCCCACTGTATCAAGGCATGCATGTTTCAAAACTGCTGGACAGATCCCTTTAAACTGTTTTTATGCTACCTGAATCTCACCATCTTGGGAAGAAGGGTGCAGCATGAATACAGTGTGCTGGGTCCATTAACTGTGCTTGAAGATTTTAGTAAGAGGATCCATGAAGAGGAAAAATTACATCCCAAATGAGCTTACTGTGAGTACACAGAGGCCAAGACCAGTAGGCTTGGACTCATCCACCTGTGCAGACCTGCACAGAGAAGCACAGAGGAAATTGGGGTCAGGCCCTCATTTTTCTGTGACACAGAAAAAGAAATAGTCAATTCTCAAAGCCCTGATGCTGCTGCACAGAGCATGAGTCAGGAGAAAACAAGGGGACCAGTGAAATGAGGCTCAGGCTAGATTAGAAAGCAAGATTTTGGGAGAGAAGTTGAAATGTAGATGTTAGGGTCATCCCATTAGATCCTAATTTAAACTCATGGTTTTTACTTGCAAGAAAGGCACAAGATTTCTGTGAAAGGGATCTGGTCTAGTGTACAAAGTGCATCCGCTGTATTTCAAGCCAAGCCTTGCCTAGGAGTAAGGACTATACTTAGGCAAAGTGCTTACTCCCAAAAAAGTTGAACACAGCTTGAGAAATGAGCCTTTAGCTATAGCAGTTTCACACCCCCCCCCCCCCCGAAAAAAGCTTTCCTGTTGTATTTGGGGACAGAATCTATCCTACAATTCCTTGAAAGCAGTCAGCTCCCTACAGCATCTCTTCATCTAGTCATGGATGCTAGATTGCTGCTATGGTCTGGGCTGCTCACAGCAGGCTCCCTTTCTGCTCACAGAGGCAGACACCTCAAGTCTGTCCCCTTTCACTAAGAGATGAATATTCCTGAGTGTCTATGATGAGAAGTGACAATTTAGACATTAGTACAAATCAGGATTTTTAGGCTGCAAAGCTAATGCAGGAGAAGGGTGCACCGTGAACTCAGTTCTGTGTTTTACTAGTTTGAGCGGTCTGGAGAAGAATCACCAACCATGGCTGACTCTGTAGTCATTATCAAAAGGCAATTGCAGAGCAAACAGCAGCAGCATAAAAACATCAACATCAGCCCTTTCCCTCCATACAGGGGAAAAGGAAAGAACAGAAAAGTGCGTGTGAACAGGTCTTTACTCTTTTAATTAATTCCCAGCAAACTGTATTGAAATTGTGCCTCAGCGTGTTTATCATTAAGACAATTATTTTAGGCTGACCTACTTTTCTCTGTCTCTTTAATAACACGGGCCACATCATTAGATTTGTACATGGGCAACAGAGAAAGGAAGCTAATTGGTAGCAGCCTCTTTAAGAAATAAAGCAGCCTAATCGTTTGCCTCCTCACGTTCTTCCATTACAGCTGAGGAACTGCAGAAGATGTTCACTGATTAGTCTGTTGAATTATGAATTAGGCTTCTGGTCCCAGTGCAGCTGTTTTCTCCATGTCATTCCTAGCACTTTATTTCCCCATCTGCTTATAAAACCAGGAGCTTGATCCTGCAATAAACACTTCAAATGCTTTTTTTAGAGGCTAATTAATTGTGTTGCATTTCTTGAACACATATAGCTATCCCGGCTTGCACCAAATTAACAATGCTAATTTCTCTACTGCTCTGTGCCCAAACAATCCCTCCTACAGATGAGTTGGAAAATAAAGAGGATTACATCAAATGATTTTTATGTTTCCAGGTCTTACCACTTTGTTAGTTCCAGCGAGCAATGTGGAAAGGGTGTCATCAGCGTAGTAGCATTTGAAAACCAGTTTTACTGATCCCAAAGCCACTTGGACTGATTTGTCCTCGCAGGAGCCAAAACAGTTAGGTGACATTTGCAACTGGCTCACACCTAATGTTTAGTTCTAATCTCCAGTTTTTTTGGCTACTGCTCCCTGTGAATTGCAGAGGGGGCTGTTTGGCATCTGCGAGCTGCTCATACGGCTTGAGACTGCATGGAGATGCTGGGGTATACCGAGGCCTCACTGAGTGATGAGCAACGCTGCATAAAAGTAACAGCTAAATAAGAGACTACTTTAAATTAATGATCCCTTTAACGTATACAAGTCATGCGGGTCAGCAGTAATTAGATGACAAATTGTATTTTATTGTCTCTATTGAGCTAACTTGACATCGGCTCCATATGTATGCTTGGACTGATAGAGAAGGACATTGGGTATGGCACCCTGAGCATGCCAGAGACTCCAGACCACTTTGTGCAGCTGTGCTTTAGATGACAGCAATATTTTGCAGTGTGTAGAGAGGCAAACAGAGAGAGTGGGTCAGACCCTCTCTGAGGGAGCAGGTTCCCTGGTTGTCAGCCGTGCGCCTAATAGGGGTAGGAGAAGGTGGTACTGGTGGTGCTGGGGCAATTCCACTCCCTCAGCCTTTTTACAGGTCTCAGTTTTAATGCTTTGACATTTGCATTTGCAAAGAGGCTGCTGAAATAAATTTTCAGGTTGGAGGCTAATCCAATTTGTGGGTCCAGCTCTCTTAGACAGCAAGTTTGTAGCTTCTGGTGGGTAGAACAAAACCAAAGGTATTTGGGGGAATTGACGTGAAAGAGGCAGGAAAGGTGAGAAACATCTGTCCCAGCTGTATACATCCCTGTGGAGATGTTTTTCTCTGCATGAGAGAGATCCTGAGAGGCACTGGTCTCAGCCATATTAAATATTTCCTTTAGGATGTATCGAATCATATCCTGAATGTGTCAGTTTGCAGGTGTCAATGAGGACACCGGGATGACTAGCTCAGAACAAAGATGTCAGGAAAACAGGTGAAATGAGCTCTGCTCCTTCTGTTTGACCTACTTAACATCAGGTTGTTTTATTTTTTTGTAGGCTGTTCACTTTGTCTCTCTTCCTGCCTCCGACTTTTTCAAGAGGACTATTCAGAAACAAAATGCACTTTTTTTTTTTTTTTGACATTAAAACAGTGAAGCATTGGGGCAGATTACTCAGCGAGTTTCTGCGGTTTCCATCCTTAAAGGTTTTTAAGAGCAGACTGGTTAATACCCTGAGTAACCTCATCTCGTCTCATAGCTGGCCCTGCTTTAAGCAAGAGATTGAACTAGAGAACTTCTGAGTTCACATCCACCTAAATTATTCTTCAGCTTCAAGAAAGTTTCCTACTTTTTTTTCCAAATGAAGCCATAGGCCTAATTTCACTGACATACTCCCTTTGAGATTATTTATTTGGGATATTTTACTCATCAGTAAATGTTTTGCCCCATTCTAGCTGTGAACTTTTATCTCAGGGAGGACCTGAAGGAACTTTTGGGTTTCCTGGGCTCTTTAGCTAGCAGTCCTGATGCAGACCAGAGTGTCTTAGTTACCTAAGTGAGCTCCCTCTAACCCCCAGACTAGCTGCCAAATGTCTTTAGGTGTTTGTCATGACCTAAAGGGTACCTGGTCTGGAGATAAGCCCTCATCAAGGACTACATCTCTCATGATTATACATTTCACAGTCTTGGTCCACAGCAGTCAAAAAGTGGTGACCTTGAGTTCATACAAGCAAAGGGCATATGCCCAGTAAAAGCAAAGGAAGGAAGCCTGGGATTTTGGGCTAGTGATTGAGATTATTTCTACTTCTTTGGTGTTTTGTTACTACGGATTTCTTTTGTATTACTGCTGCTTGTTTGTTTGCTAGCATTAAAGGCTGGTCTCCCTGCAGGCCCGAAGTTGTCTTTTAGTATATGTTTTTTAATGATCTGCATGTAACTCTATCAATCAGTTACGCTCAAGGACGAAGACAAGGTCTGGGCTGATATTAGTCTTAGTTCCATCTCTGCTCTTTAGCTAAGGTTACCAAACCCTAGAGTTATGGTTTCAGATTTGTAAATATTTCTTCTAAATCCAATAGATGGAACTAGCCCCTGGTGTATCTTTGGTGTTCAAGACTGAAAAAGCCCAGTTAGCTTGTGAAGAGCTGTTCCCCACAGAATAATTCACTGTTTGGTCCAGTCTACTATGAAAGCATTTATGGCTATACCTTATCATCGATGGTTTCTTGTTCAACACAAAAAGTGCCAGAGGTGACTTGGTTTCTTGCCAGAAGTTCTTTGTTGTTTATCTCTTGTTTGCTCTTTTATCATCCTGCTTCTTTGAACCAGTTTTTCAGAGGAAGATGAAGAACAACTGAGATTTTAAAGAAGAAAGATACATATTTTAGCACTTGCTGTATTCAGCTGTTGACTATCATCTCACGCTTTGTCTGTGTTTGTTTAATATTCTGTATGCATCTGTACACATCCAGAGAAATGAAAACTGGGTCTGCAAGGAGCCTTATGAATGACAACAATCCTCTGTGTTAGTAGTGGAACTTATTATTAACAATAAATAATGGCATATGCCGTACTTATATGCTACAGTGGACCTCACAATTACCTTAGGCCAGCTACAATCTAATCTCTTCACGAATCTTCATAGGAAAGATATTTATTTCTTGTTGGACATTGCAATACGGAAGGAAGCAGCTGCTCCCTGTCACTTCCTGAATCCACAGAGAGGATCTGGTTGATGATGAATTGTGTCACAGCGTCACACAGTTTCTTCTGCAGGTGAGAATTGTTTTCTTAACAACTGTGAAAACTATCAGTTGCTTGAGAGTTCAAACATGAGACAGGGCAGACATCTATTCACTACTGGAATGGGCTGAGGTTGCTTTCCTGGATGTAGGGATTTGCTGCATGTAAATGTCAGCCCAACTTCTGGAACTACATTAGCATTGCCATCTACCAATCTCCTGCTAAAAGAAATTGCTGTGTATGATAACAGAAGATCTTTGTGATGCACAGGATGGAGGACAGAACCAAGACAAAGCTCTGCATGAGAGCTGAGTGCGAAAAAATAAGGTAACATTAAGAAAATGACCTGTGTCCAGCCAGTTGTATGCTATATTTGCATTGTGCTCAGCCATTTCGAGCAGTGTGGCTCAGTTTGTGCTACATGAGTGGAGCAGGACATTGCTGTGGGCTCTGGGCAGAATCCCCTCTGTGGGAACTGCTCTCTCCAAGTCAGGGCTAAAGCAGCCTTCTTCATTGCCAAAGGCTGTACCCTCATTTGGAACTTTACAGATTTTAACACATTCACCAAATCCCAACATTTTCAATGGACAGAATGATGTTGTTCAGCCTTTGTCATTTTATCGGGATAATATAAGAACTAGGCTCTGTTACCTAGAAATTCCAGCAACTAAATCAATGTGTAGTGAGGAACGCTTCTTTGAATCAATGAATCCAAACCATGAATACAAAGACCTTAATAAAGAGAAAAGGAAGAGGTAATAAACCATCCAGTTCTCTGTGGCTGCTCCTGGCCTTGCTGCAGACACATTTTTCCTCCAGTTTCTTTTATCGGTGGTGCTGGCCAGTTACCAGCTGTTCCAAGGTAGCCCAGGTAGCACCAGGTCCGTTTGGATCAGAACATGTTTTCGCTTAAAGAAACCACTCCTGATCCAAGACCTGTGGTGGTGTTTTTTGCCATACAAATGTGAAACAAAGAGACAATCCCTTCTCCTACTGGCAAATGAGACAAAAAAAGGAAAATGTGTTTTTTTTTCTGGTTTAGTGAAGATTCTATAACAAGTCATAGGAGTTGCCATTTTCTTCCTTTATTTTCCAGTTCCTTAGTAGCCCTCCTACTTCTGGAGAGAGCTACATGGGCCATTAATTGTGAAGTTTCCATTTCATGGCTGTAGTTCCATATCTATGAAGAAAAGAAAGATCTGAGTTACTTTGCTGCAGAACTATTGAGAGGTAAAACAATTACTCATCCATCAGTAACAAGAGGTTTTCTGGATACATTCCCATCCCATAATACAGCGCTCATAATAACAAAGGGTCTCATGAATACCCATCACACATCACCATAACCCTAACAAAATAATTTGCTAGGAGTAATGGGATGAAAATGAGAGAAAGAATGGTTGAGCCAACTGTCAAGGAAACTCCCTGGAGATCAATTTTACAGGGGAAGAAAATCCGTGACAGAGAAGATTGAAGCTTCAGTACTTCAGATATGATCTGGGAAAATAATGAAGTTCTCATGACAGTGACCAAGCCTAAAAATCCACTTAAATTTATGTTGGAAGCAATTTTATTATTCTTGTTCAAAGCATAGAATTTGAAAAAAAAAAAAAAGTTGTATTCATTTTGGGTCAATCTGAATTGTTTCCTTTGAGAGTGAGATAAATATTGTGTTTTATTTTGGAGCGATTTGCCTCATTTAGGTACCTCTTTGTCTTTTGATATTGACCACTTTCATACTTTTATACTTTATACTTTTTTATGTTTTATATGAAACAAATGACTTAATAAAAATTAAACTGTTTCAGAATTTTTGTACCTCAGTATTTTTGTTTTGAAAGTATCTAAATGGAACACATGCATTTTCACCTTCATTTCCTTTTTGATGAGAACATTGAATGAATTTGGCCAAATATCACATTCACTCTGATTCTCATTTTTGAACAAGTTTGATTGTTAATAGCATTTTTTGTCCTGTTTAGCGTGAGTTATTTAAAAGCAGACTAGATACAGTGAGCAGGACACTGGTCCAGAGAAGCTAGCGGAAAATTCGATGAGGAAGAAAGTAAGAGATAGAAAAAGAACGAGATGTGATTTTCCTTATCTTCCTCTCATCCTTTGACCCAGCTGAGCACATGTGATCAATCGGAGCAGCACGAAATGAATCTGCCCATCATTGGTAGATACAATTACGAATATTTTGAAGTCCACTGGCATGAACATGGTAAACTTAGTGGGATTATGTATTTTTAATAGACTTAAGGTCTCTAAAAGTTAGGGGTCCAATCTACACAACTTATCACTGCTTAAGAAAGATTCAGGCCTCTGATACATGATTTATTTCACCTTTACCAGATACCTATGACCGTAGGTGATGAACTGTCTCCTTCCTGTTCTAACTATCTTAAAGCAAACAACAACTTGGATTAGCCCGTAGAAAGCTGGGAGCACTCAGTTCCATGCAAACACAGCAGCAGACGTATGCTAATTTCTTGACTCAAAATATATGTTTTTCATAAATTTCATTTTCAGTGTTTGCAGCTTGGGCTCTTTCCCAAATAAAGCAGCCAGTGATTGAGACTGAGTTTATTGCTTCCACAAGCCAAATTACAGCTATTATCACCATCTACAACCTGCAATTATCCTCAGAGTGCATATTTCATTTCTTTATCAAAATATACTTTGCACTGATAAGAGGTGATAGACTGGCAGCCTTGTAAAGCAAAACCTTCACTCTGAAAGGCAGATGCAAAGCAAGAGAGCAGAAGCACAGCCTCTGCTCATTCCAGCCCTTACATCATGCAGCACTCTGGCTTTTTAAGTTGCAGCTGCATGGTTGCTCACCAGCATTCAGGGACACAGGAAATATCATCCTGGTAGGAGATCTCAGTGACACAGCTCAGCTATATTTTCGGGGTTATTTATTTATAATAATGAACACAAAGTCTTCATGGTCAATATACATATACCAGAAGTCAACAAGAGCAGATATTTTCTACACTCTTATGAACGTATGTGTCACTTTGGTGAGCTCTGTTCCCAAAGAGCTCTATTCTACTCCTTTTTCTGATGATCATCTCTCTTTCTGGTTTCTTCTACATTACTCTGTCTATATGACTGCTGGAACAGGAGAAGCCTTTATTTTCTTTCTTTCTTTTTTTTTTCATAGTCCTGCCATGTCACCCATTTCTTCACCTGTCCTTGAGAGTCTCAGCAAATATTTTTCTTATACAATGTGGCTTTTTTCTTCCTCCCCTAAAGACAAGATATCCAAGCTTCCACCCTTGAAATTTCTGCCTGGCGAAAGCTACCATGCAGCTGCATTCCCTGTGAAATGCCATTTATTCTGTCCCCCGATTACGTTAAATCAAAGTTCTTCCAGGTCTATTTTCTGTGCAGTAGCACTAATAACCGAACTGTTTAATTGCAGAAATCCCAACTTAATCCACCACATGTAGCCAGGTCCACTGGAGAGCACATACGGGTTAGGCCCTATGCCACCCAGCAGCATGGGGCATCATTTTAATTCTGCAAGTGCAGGAAGCGAGACTCTTCTCAGAACACCTGGCTTTCTGAGCCTGCACTGAGCCATGCATGCATGTACACATATCCCTGGCCAGAAAATCTCAGGCAAAAATGGGGTTGCTCTGAGAATAGCAGTAGGATGTTTTTAAAAAGCTTGCTTCAAATTTCCATACTCCTAGAGCAAAATGTGCCCCTCGTCAAACATGGTGAAGCAGAGGACAGAGGCTGAACTATGAGCAAAGCTTCTCCCTTTTAACAGCAAGAGAAAGATCTGCTTCCATCTTTTTGTGTAAACCAATTTGCTTGGATGAATCTACAGCACACTCTCTTTGAGCCTTGCACACCTCCTTGGACACATATATAGTTTTGCAAGAGCCTTAATTAGTAGAATTTGCAATAGTAAAACAATGAAATGTCAATGGGACCGAACTGAGCATAGCTTAGGTGTGGGGTGAGAATAACCTGAGATAGGTTTTGCCCTACAAACAAGTCCCAAAAAAGCCCTGATGAGAAAGTACCAATGCTTGTGAAAGCAGAGATTAGGGCTTTCACATTCCTCAGGAAGGACCTTGTGATGCTTCATTCATTTCTTAAATTAACCACTGTCTGCTGGAAGTTCCTTGTCAGTGGCTACCTGCTCCATTTTTATTTATTTGTGAACTGTTTTCTTTCTTTCGTGTATGGCTTTCATTGACATCCAGCAGTTCCCCCTCTGGCCCCTATGTGGACATACTGAGAAAACCCATGCCAGGGGCCCAGCAGATCTGGTTAGAATGAGAACTTTGACTGGCGCTTGTGCTGACCTGCTGAGAATTCTCTAACTGCTCAGCCTTTTGCCTTTGTTTGGCAATTGTACTGTGGATTGATCCATCACTGTTGATGGATATAGCTTGATGTATTTGGGATGGAGGTAGGAAGAAATCATGGGAAAGGAGATCACTTGATAACACAAAGCTTATCACAAGGGATGGTGAATGAAGTCGTAGAAGGGAGGGGGGGTCAAGGAACACTCAGTAGATGATTCTGTGACTCTGCAACATGGAATATGAAAGGGCCAGGGGGAGCACCTGTTTCTCTTATTGGATATTATTTTCAGCAGCTGCTGTTGACTGCTCTTAGCGTGCATGCAATGTCAGCACTGCAATCCCAGAGACATCACTATAGGCGTATTTGCTGCCTCAGACGCATTGAGAACTTTTTCTGCCTAGGGATTTAGATAGACACTTGAAAAGGAGGTGCAAAATCTGAAATTGAAATACTACTTAGCAAAGGGCTTTGCGGTTTTCTGACCGTTCCTCACTACCTGGAATCTTCTGATTTTGTTTGTTTTCTACCTTGAAGTTCTCTCTTAAACTGTTCTGTTCTTTGCTGGCCTGGGAGAGCTTCAGTCTTCATAACACTGAAGGAGAGGAGCAGTGCTCATTTCACTTAGAACTGTAGAATCCGGATGCTTTCATAATACTGTCACTTGTGGAGATGTGAAAGATATCTTCATTGCCTTCTTCCATCTCAGGAGATTTAAGGCTTCATTACTGCAGAAGGGTGACCCTGTTACTAAACTAGAGGCAGTTCTTCATTGCAGGACAATCATTTCAACTGCCAAGCTGGTCCTCAAGTATGAAAAAATGTCCCTTAACCACTCAGAAACTTGGTACAACTCAGTTTCATCCTGCAACCCAAATTCCGAGTTATTCTCTGCACAGCAGGCCAGCTTCCACGAAATGGGGGGAAAGTCTTTTCTTGCTCCCTCCTGATACCTTTTTCCAAGTAGATCCTAGAGAATGTAGAGCAGGACATGTGTCTTGGGCAGATGTGTCTCTGTTTGCAGATAATACAATTCATATGGCTTGAAGGCCTGTCTTCTGGTACTGGGTGGATCAAGAAAACATCTTTGTCTTTCTTGACAGCACCATAGATAGTACCTACAGGGTACCTACTACATGGTTTAAAGTAAAATTTAACGAACCATTCTAAAATGTTTTGTTCTAATCTGCATTTCATCTATTTTGTAAAATGTCTGTTGTGTTAAAAACAAATTAACAAGCAAATAGTTTCAAGGATCTAGAACACTTCTTCAATTAGCTGATTAACGCACCCTCTCCAGCTGAAATCTCCTCCCTGCTCAATTCAAAGCAGAGCTCTAAGACAGCGGGTTCCACATCTCTGCCAAATACCCGAAAATGGAGTGAGATTGAGATAGGGCACTCTATAAAGTTCTTCATGATTGACTAGGAGGTGAGCATGATCTCACATTCCAGAGAGTTCCACATTCACATGGAAAGGAAACACCTGCCTCCCATTCTTTCTGTAGTGATAATACAACAGTGGAACAGATTCATTATGAAACATGGGGACATTTTCCACAGCGCAGGGACTGAGCACTGAGACTTGGCTCCAGGCTATGTTGATGCCTAAATTGAAGGGTGTTGAGTGCAAAAAGATGTTGGTGTTCTGATTTCCAAGCTGCAGATGCTGTGGACATCCTTTTTTTTTTTCATGGCGTAAATTGAAATGAAACTTTTTGTTTTTAATAAAAGAAATGAAATAATTTCATTTTTCTTTTTGGCAAGAAAACATGAAAAAAATCTGCTATAGCTTGTATAAAATTGATTTTTTTTTCACATTTTGACTTGCTAGTTGAACTGAAAAATCAATTATTCACCCAGCCTTACTCCCAGCATATGTCCAAGAGCTGAAACTGTTGTTTTTACTCAAAAGCAGGTGCTGAGCAATTTGAGCAAATGAATACCAGGATAAGAACAGGCCCCCCAGATGCCCTTCCTAAATCTTCCTGTCTTGCATGCTGAAACTTGCCAGTGTTACAGTGAGAGACCCTGAGGTGCCTCGTTTCCTTGATGTAATGCCATGTCTCCACCTACCATGCAGAGCAGTGCAAATACTGAGGTGATTTGGCTAACCATATAAAACAGAGTCCTGATTTTCATCTTCATAGTTGTTGCTTTTTCTTTTTAATTTTCTCTTATGCACTAGCATAAGTTTCTTCAGACAAAATACCAAGGCCGTCTTGGTGGCAGTCAGATCATTTCGGCCTCACAATCTCTTATAATAATGGTCTTCTTGGTTTGGATGCAGTCCTGTGCCACGTGCTCTAGGTGAGCCTGCGTATGCAGGGGGGTTGGACTAGATGATTTCTAGAGGTCCCTTCCAACCCTAAGCATTCTATGATTCTATGATTCAAAGGAAAAATATTGTCACCAAATGTGAAGCATTAATGACTTGCAATGCTGTGTCATAAGAAGAAACTAAATAGAAAGACAACTCCACCTATAGCACCTTTCCAAATAAGTAGCTCCACTGGAAAGAAAAGGGTACATTAAACAGGATATCTCAGTGCTGTTGGTTGGGACTAATGGGATGCTGTCTATCTACATGATGTTATTGGCAAGACTGTGCTCTTGCCACAATAATGCTGGTGGAAAAAGGAGAGCTTTGCCAAAAAAAAAAAAAAAAGAAAAAGAAAAAGAAAAAAAAAGAGTATACTTTCTTCTTCCCTCTTGAGAAGATAAAATAAATGTAGAGAATCTACAGGAGACCAGATAGAGGAGACCAAACCAGTTATATGCTGTCCTATGAGGTGCTTTGTAACAAGCAGGTGGTTTTACATCAGCAAACTCCACAGGAGCTCCAGTTCCTTTTCTGTTTCACTGAAGTGATCTGGATGACTTGGTCTCCATAGCACTATATTCATGTTGCTTTGCTGTGGGAGAAAGAAGACTATGCCTCAGTCTCCTTCCCTGTCACCGAATAGTAACCTGGACAAAAAAGAATCAGGTGAGAAGCCAGTGCAGGTGTTTGGAATTTGGCCGAAGTTTCTCGTGAGCTGAATCACAGCAGAGCTGAATCTGCAGCTGAACCTTGCAGAGCTTCTGCACAAGGGGAAAGTCTGGGGCCCATCCCGTCAGCCCAGGGTGCTAGCCTAAATAGGCACAGCACCACGCATCATCAGGGTGACATCAGGGTGACTTTCCCATGGGGACATCCCTAATGCAGTCTCAGTAAGGAGGAAATTTGCTCCTGAGCACCAATAGTTCATGCCATTCTGTCTTATGCCGTTGGCCAATGAATGGAAATTCTCCCTGCCTGCCACCTTGTCACCTTCACACCCCGAAGTGTGAAATCTGTGTGAGCCATCGGACCACGGCTGTCCCGAGGCCAGCGATGCAGCCTGTCCTCCTGGGGCAGCCCCGGACACGTGCGCTCCCATCTCCATCCACTCCAGCCACTGCTGTCTGCATTGACTGGTGCTCCTGAGTTATGAGTGGTAGCCAGGCTGTACTGAAACCATCCACCCCAGATTTGGATGTAATTGCTCTCTGAAGGCTGTTGCTGTGCAAGGTGTCTAGTGAGGAGCTGAGAGAAAATCCATCATGTGGCAATGGCAGGGGAAGCTGGCAGCTAGGTCTGAAGAAAACATAAAGTATCCTAGCTACAGACTCCAATTCCTATCTCTTCCTTTGACCTTCTTTAACCCTGTCCCTACTCAATGCTTCCTGGGCTTTAACCAAAATAAAAAGTCGGGACCATAAAGCAGCTGGGAAACAAAAAAAGAAAAAATGTCAGCAAAATAATAAAAACAGAGAGTGGTGAGAACAGGCATGTGCCAGCAAAGTAAGCACTGTCGAACACACTCCAGTCAGGGCAAGTATCTGTAGGCTCTTGTATGGTATTAAAACTGTCCATCTTCACAACAGATGCTTGGAGTCTCTGCCTCAGTGGGTCTCCAGGGGATGAAGGAAGGAAGGCTCCTTTTTCCATTTTCATCTAACAGCTGCCAGAGGTAGCTGCACAAGTGATAAATCCTGCCTGTGCTGCTGCAGTGCTGGCAAGGTGAAAAGTTACCATGTGGCCCAGGTGCCGCCTGAGTGCGGTCAGATAATACTGAGTTGGAGGGAATGGTGATGACCTGGGAACAGAAGAGAGGAACTCTCACTTCTTGTTGCATCTTGTTGAAGGTTTAGTTAAGTGATGTCTGAAGACCCCAAATTCGATTCTAAGCAATTGCCATGACATTTGCCAATTGCAAATCTGCCCTAACTCAACAGGTGTTAAACTCCCAGCTCCACTGGGGGTGCCTTGGCTTTTCTTGCTTTTCCTCCTATGCTTGCAGTTCTTCCTGCATGTTAGTTGGCTATCCTGGGAGCCAGGCCCTGCCTTATTCTCTAGATGCCCACACTCACAAAAACTGGCAAATCTAGGCACATGATTTCATCTGAAGCAGACAGGCCAAAACGTCCCCCCACCACCGCCACCACTTTGTGCTGCCCATCGCTGTCCAGTCCCTCTGGAGCAGCCTAGTTGCAGGAGAGCCAGTTCTGGGATCCTCAGGACACAAAAGACATGGACAGACTGGAGGAAGTCCAGTGAAGGGACATCATGATGATGAAGGGACTTGAGCATCTCTTGTATGAGGAGAGGCTGAGAGAGCTGGGGAGCTTTAGTTCCCTCCCAAACTCAGATACTAGGTGATTCCATGAAAATGAGTTAAATTGCCTGGAAGTTTGGAAATAACATTTTAACTGACATAAAAAGAAAGGTTTTCTTAGTCATTCATTTATTTTTCCTTCTACTCAATGTTTCTACCTCTTACAAATAACTCAGATTTTGTAGACCATAGCATATTATTTAAAATATATTATTTAATAATACATACTGCATATAATATACATTAAGTAACTGCATATAATATACATTAAGTATGCATAATTGGTTTTAGTGCATTTCAGGGCATATATGCTATTTTAATGAATTTGTAAAATACTCCTTATAGGAACAAACAAAACAAATTTTAATTGGCAGGTTAGCCTTAACAGAGCCAATACTTTACAGATATTTGCAGCCCATGTGCATTTAGTTACTTAAGGAAATTATTTTTTTTTCCATTGACATCTGGACAACCCAAGTTCTGAATTTTTTGAATTTTTGAGTACTAGGATATGAAGTTAGATCTTCAGGCATTACCCAGCAACAGTACTGAACCATCAGCATGCGTGTACGCAGATACACAAACATTCTGTATTGAATCAGTCAGCACACAATAGTCTTTAAACAAGTAGCCAAATCAGCTTAAAATCTTCCACAGATTTTCCTGAAAAAAACCAAAAGCAAACAAAAACCCTCCTCTGCTTGTTCTACTTTATCTGGCTTTTTCCTTTTTCCTTTTTTTTTCTTTTCTTTTTCTATTTTTTTTAAAATAGGAGCCATATTTCTAGCTCAAAAATCTTTCGTAAATACTTTATTTTTCTAGTTTACACTTCAGTGACTGCAGTACTTAATAAACAGGAGGCTCTGTTTTAATTAGCTGTATCATAAAAAAAAAGCTTTTAGTGCCTTGGGAAATAAACAGATATGTATATATATTGCTACATCGCAGGGAGTGTCTCTGCAACATCACCCTCTTTATTACTCTTTAATAACTTTAAAAATGTAACATGGAAAGTTCTCCCCTAATGCACAGAAACAACCTCTAATAAGTGGAAAATGCTTTAAAATCCTTTCGGCTGTGTAGTATAGAGAAAAATCATCTTGTGGGGACATACCTCAGTATTTCCATGTGTTCAAGGTTGCCAGAATGAAGTATCTCTGTAGTGCTGAAATGCATTTCATAAATGAAGAAGACTGATTGAAACTGTTTATTAATGACTTTCAAGATAAAAGTTCAATACAGATATAGCACATCTTGTTATCTTGTGCTGTATATAAGCTGGTAGTTAGCAGAGAGCAAATATTCATTCTCATTTTCTGTTAATTTGTAGTCAATAATATCTACCAAAATTAATATTAGCATAGAAGTTGTAAATGTTGATGCATAGTCATAAGTACAGAATGACTGTCTACTTTATTTTCTTAAGTACCACAGCTTCTTTGTTATCTTGAAAATAATCAAGCAGATTATATCTATGTAGTAATGCATAATGAAACACGTTTCCGTGTGAAGCATTAATGATTATAAAGAAAAATATGTCCTCTCTCTATCATTTTCCCCAATGAAGGAAGAGCTAGTATGTTTTTGACAGTATATATATTTTTTTTGCCTACTAAGATTTGGCTTTTTTATCAACAGGTGAAGTTCAACGAACAACAGTGTTTCATTTGTTATCTCAATCACAAAATCTATATTAGTGATTACTGATAATGTTGTGATGCACTTTTGTTTCTGCAGCAATTACCTTGTTTTTTTTTAATAAATCTTCATATTCCTTAGGCAAAAGTTTCAAGAGTTCTGCTCTTAGAAGTTATGTTAAAATTTTATAATTTATGTATGTATACACACAAATATAAATATCTAAAATTATTTATAATTATATTCTGCATAATTCTAATGTAATAATTTTAGCATTTGCATTTGCTCCATTTGCATACTGACTTATATCTGATTACCCACCTCGAGCGATTGAGAACCTACTTCCATATCAACTCCAGTAAGACTTAGGGAAATTTTTGCTATATTTGGTGATCCATAAAAGATCTTTTCCACTGGGAAAACAGAAAGCCTTCTGCCTTTTAGGGGCATATTTTTTCTTGGAGCAGTCACTCTCACGGTCACAATCCATATAGGACACAGCACTCACGCTGCAGCTCCCCGACAGCTCTTTGTCACCCTGCCTGCTCTCTAAGCTTGAGCACACCACACCAGCAGACTGCAGAAACCTGCCCTTGCCACCCAATATTCCCTATGATATATTTATGGACTGACAAATCCATAGACTGAAAAAAGGCTAACCCTATACTATCATCCTCGCTATAAATGAAAATCACATAAAAATGTGTTTCAAACACATTATTATATCTCAGTGGAAATTGGAACAATTTCTGGCTACTATCATACAAGTAATTTAGCCGCCTTTTGGTTTTCAAGATGATATGTAGATATGATTTTTTTGGTATTTCAGCTGAAGCATGTGGAACTTTATTCCAAACAGCAAGAAGTTTTAGGAAATGAGATGTCTTTCAACAAACGTAACTCTGATCCAGACATTGGTAAATTGCTCTGGAGAAGAGATACTCATAGCAAAACACTCAGAGCACTTTTCTGTCATGATGACAGAAAAGATGATTTGCCTCTCTTTTGCCTCTTGGCCATTCTCTGATCAAGGAATATCCATTCCACTTTTTGGAATGCCTTTTTTTTTTCTGCCTTTATTCTGCTCTTCTTCAGTCCTTACCCTCATCTCAGAGGGACCCAATTTCTCCTAACGCTCCCCTGCATGATTCCCCAGCAACCTCTTCATGCAGCAGCCTTAGGAGCTCAGGGTGGATCAGTGGCACAGGAAGAGCAAAGCCCTGCAGAACGTAGAGTTCTGCCCCAGTCCTGGGCTGCTGACCCAGGACAGAGATCATTAGAGTGTTAGGGTGTAATGTTCAGATCCTGTTAGAGAGACACAGTCTGACACAGTGTCCCACTTCATTCCTTGTCCTACTTGTTAGATTCACAAAATCTTCTCAATAAAATCTCATGGTACCCCTGCATGCTAAACATGTACTGTTTTGTCTCAGTGGGTCTGTCTAGAAGACTTCTTCTTGGTTAACTTTTCTGTACATAGATCGCAAGTTCAGAAACAGAGGCCAGGGATAATAACATGTTTGATAGGCAGAATCTTAAAGTCATCTATGATTTTTGGAAAAAAAAATACAAAATGCAAAAAAAAAAAAAAACCCCAGCAACACAAAAGGAGACCCTTCTTTTCTTCCTAACTTTATGATTATTTTCTGTTAAAAGACTAGGTTCCTTCAGGCTGAATTCCACACTGAAAACAAGGTTTAATCAATGATTGGATTGCTTACTCTACAGGCTTTGATTGATGGATACAGCCTTCCTCTAACTCATGTAACAAATGAAGTAAGGGTCATCTCTTATAAGCAGGAACAAGCAAACACATCAAGGAACAAATCAAAACCATAAGGGAGCAGACCTTAAAATAAGGGGCAGGAAGTCACCATAATTCTGCCTGGCACTTGCATAGCACATAGTGGTTCCAGGGAGAAGGTCTAGCCTGCATAGAAATGCCTTCTGCTCCCCAACTGCCTGACTATGACGGGCAGTTTTTGGAGTACTGATAAGAGTCACTGCTTCAGGGCCAAGCCCTTCCCAGCCATCTTCTGCTGGGAGAACTGAAAAGGCTGCTTTTGGTTGTTTCTGAGAGTGGAAAAAGGCTTTATACT
Organism: Tinamus guttatus; assembly: GCF_059628265.1. Taxonomy (NCBI): domain Eukaryota; kingdom Metazoa; phylum Chordata; class Aves; order Tinamiformes; family Tinamidae; genus Tinamus; species Tinamus guttatus. The sequence continues at coordinate 949,500 of NW_028288993.1, read as the reverse complement.
TGAAAACCAGAATGTATTTTTGCTTTTTGCAACTTCTGCCCGTTGTCAGGACTTGATGGTCTTCGAGGAGGCTGTCTGCTTTTTATGTAGCTCACTGGGAGGCTCCTGTGGGAGGGAGACAATTCCCAAGTAGCGTATGGACAGAAGATCAGAAAATTGAGGCTTTGGGATGTGACCAAATGAAGCTTGGGTCTAGCAGTGAGGTATGGAGGCAGCAGCCTCCATGCAGGCATTTTCACACTTTTCCTTAAAACGGGTGTCAAACAGAGCTGCAGGTTTTGCAGCCTGCACCTGATCCAGGACCCGGGTTGGCACTTCGCTATGGAGGAAGGATAGGCAGCGCTGGCAGGGCTTGAGGATCATGTGTGTGCTGTGAGGAGGTGAGCGGGGCAGGAGTTTGTCCTGTGCCAGAAATCAGCTCCACATGTGAGCAGCTTTCCTTCCCCTGTATCCTGAAAACAGTCTCCTGGCAGCAGAAGGACCCAAAATGTACTGGAATCACACCATTATACACCAATCCTCACCAGGTGAATCAACCACTTAACCTGCCATCTAGTCCTTGATTCCAACCTCAGACACCTGTGTCAAGCGCAATGCAAAAACATCAGGTTGGGAGAGAAAATGTTTTCCGGCTGCCAGGAAAAAAAAAGCTGAAACATAAAAGCTGATGATCCAATTTGATGTGCTCTCTGAAGAATTTCTTATTTTTTAATTCCTACAGAAAAGAATGATTCCAAGAGTGATTTTTTTCAAAGGGATAATAGTATGTTGTAAACGTAGTTTTGCTTTTTCATTTCTCAGTGTAGTTCCTTGTAGCTTTTCATGTTCCTTTTGGAGCAGGTGAGTGGTAGGAGAGTCTAACCACCATTTTCATCTTCTCCATTGATTGCTTTCCATCCCTGAACACATCTGCAAACAACTCGTTGAATTGTACTTCGCCATCCTTCCCCAATTCACTGTCTCTCTAACAAACTTGGTTACTTTCTCTGCATTTTCCCTTACAGTCTTACTGTAAAACTAAAATCAGGTAGCCTCTGGACTCATTGCTGGACAATGTGGCAACAGTCCACAGATGGCCCATAAACCCTGTACAGAACAGATCTTGTTGAGGTAGGAAAGGGAAAGCAAATGTGTTTACATTCGCAGAGGGGCTATGAATTGTACTCAACATACAATAAATGCAGCATCTTATTAGAAAGGTCCAACTCATTTTCCTAACAGCCCTTGTCCCTGTCTAATCGGAATAAATTCCACATACATCATGGCTCTGTTTATTCTGTTATATTCCAAACAATAATTGAGCGTGTCTCTGTCCACCCTGGCCACCTAAGCTGCTGCCCATTTCTGTTCTCAGAGAGATTAGAATGTGAGAAGAAATATATCCTGCACTTTGCTCCATGTGTAAAATTGCTTTTAGGTTGAATGCAATACGTTAGAGGATATAAAAGCTCCTGCAACAGAGTGTCTCTTTTGACGTTGACCTCAGGAGCCACCAAGTGTAGGGGAGCGAGATGAGCTCTGTTGGCCTTTCCTGATCAAAAATGGGTGGTGAGGTCACCAGGGATAGCAAATGACATCTTACAGGACAGTGGTCTCTAGACCCAGAATTATTCATGGCGATGGCACTTACTTCTGTCAGTTGCATTCAGACAACATGTTTGTCCTTTAGTTTCTCACAGCTCAGAGTTAGCCAGGCTGTGTATTGCAGCTTGGCAGGACACGTCATGCTCCAATGAATACAAGGTATAGTTTCATTCAAAAAGATGCTCAGTTGCTCTGCTATGGACTAGGTGTGTTATGTCCAAGGACACAGATCTGTGTTCAAACTGGAAAAAAAATAAATGGACAACTTTCCATGGCCTCACCTAGTGCTGACATCACCATGTCAGCTCACAGTTGACTCTAATGGACACACAAGACATCCATGAACATGCAAGAACATCACATGCAGAGAGATATACCGCTGTCATGACACAGTTAGCAGTGACCATGTCTGTCAGATTTTAGGGCAAACAGGATCAATGCAGGGATCAATGAAGATTCTCAGATATGTGGTAAGACATACACTGGGGAATTTATACCTCCTACTTTTAAATGCTTCTCTCTGATTACTTCTCTGTAGGCTCCCTTTGTAGTACCTTTGTAGTACCTTTGTAGTACCCTTGTAGAGAAGGAGGCACTTTCAGGCACTGTTCATCTGACCTATTTTAGACACCTGCTTTGGGACAAGAAGGGTGGTGTCTTGGGTTTATACTGATGAGGGTGCCACTGACCACAGAGGGACACATATGTAGCCAGAAGAATCCCGCTCTCCGTTAAGGGCTGAATACAGGGACATCAGACAGTGATAAATAGCTAGACAGATGGTTAGATTTTCACCACTTTCTGAGAGTTATTACTTCATATTTCAGCCGACAGCATAGGTTACACCTGCTTCACATCAGAGTGTTGTTTACAACCCTAATGGATTAAATTTTAGTTCCAAATCTGTTGTGTAAGAGCTACATCATGGCAACAGCCAGGAAATATTATTGAGCCATCAGCTGCATTGTTACTGTGGCCGAAATGCAGCTACCCTTGGAGTACAGCGTGACGACTACTTTGACACTGTACAAGCAATGTTTTGGGAAGCAAATCAAAGAATAAATTTTCCTTAATAATATCTTCAGTTCAGGATTTAGGTGAAATTATGTGCTTTCAGTATAACTACCTTCACCAGAATTCGACCAGAACTTCAGGGCAAGAAAGCTAATTTTTAGAGAAAGCAGGACATTAGCTTTATCTTTCACTTCAAATGAAATTGTTGAGGGCTGCCATTGCCAGTGGTAAAAGGAGAGAATTTTGGTCCCAGAACTGAAAATGATCCATAATGCAAGGGCAGTTCTGTGGAATCAATACTCATGTTCAGCAAATGTCACTCTGCTCTGGAAGCCTGCAGCCAAACGATGCCATCTCTGTATGGGATAGCACAACCAGCAGGAAGCAGGTGCACTTTGGACTCCAAAGTGCACAACAGGAGCAGGATGGCAGTGATTGGTGGATGAAAGGGGTACAAGAAAAATTAGTTATTGTGAGGGTCCCCAAACACTGGGAAAGGCACACAAAGTTTTGTGGGATCTCCATTCTTGGAGATATTCAGACAACAATACCACAAAGTCATGAGCAACCTCATATTGTTGGCACTGCTTTGGGTGACAGCTGAACAAGAAACTTGCAGAGATTCCTTTCGACTTCATTTATTTTGTGATTCTGTAGGATCTGAGAAGAACCATGTGTTCTTCCTGGCCTGAGGATCGGACCAAACATTCGTCAGTAAGACACAAAATACACTGCATTCACCAGGGAAGGGGATGTATAGCCGAGGGAACTGGCTAAGAGTGCTCTCCTAGAAGTGTGCAGAAGGATGGATGGTTCTGCAGTAAAGCAGACCAACAGCTATCTGCTTGCACAGAGGAAAGCAGAAAAGCTGGGCATGTTTGCATGACAGGCCTTCACTTGCTTGCTGTCAGAGTGCTGTGGAACATTCTGAAAAGGTCACTGACTCATAATAGCCAGGAAAACCAGAGCCCATTCAAAGCTAACCATTTCATTTTCCACTTGGATCAGTAGTTCAACTGCTATTTGTCCTTTCCCTGAGAGAGATCTCTGACAGCACAGGCTCCTGCCTGTTGTTGCAAGAGCAAACATATGTATAAGACCACTTTGGTTGGAATTTGATCACTGCTTCTCTCTGGAAAGCTGTCAGGATGCTTGAACTTTGGATTGCGTGTAGTCTATAGATCGACACTCTTCTTCAGTGCTTATCATCTTCCAGCAGTCTGGGAACATAGTCAATGCATATCTGTATTAGTGTCTCTCAGGCCATTTTCACTGAATGACAGGGAGTTAAATCTGTCTTTGCTGAAGACCATCAGTGTCACAATGGAGAGAGGTCATTCTCTGATCAACTGTGGCAGTATCTCCTAACAATACAAGATTAGTTCAGGGCAACTATGTGCCTAGCACTGTTCAAGATCCCAGTGAGAGACAGTTTAATTCAGTTCCTGTTCTGTTGCATCATCAAGGATTTGAATTTAGAGAGCTTCTAATACAATTGCACAGTACGTCGCTCTTGGCAATCAAACTCAACGTTCAGTGCATTTCTTTGTTTTAAGGACTAGTGTATGGTTTACGGTGCTCAGTTTGTTCAAAGAGGCCATCTATTCTGCATGCTCAAAGCTACAGTCTTATTTAGGTACACAAGCAGGAAAACTGAGGACAGCAGAGCTAGATCACTTTAAAACTGACCTGCTGAACTTGGGACAAGATCTCTCAGTCATGCTGCCATACCTTTTCAATGCATGTTTCATTCCATCCAGTAAGGCAACCACACACGCTAATGCTAACTGACTTCTCTAATGAAGTGCTATCAGCATTGCCAGGTTTGTGTTTGCTGGACACTCATGTTCTCACTTTCCTTTTTATCACTGAGAGCCAGATGCTAAATCTATAGAAAAAGAGAGTAAAGCATAAAGAATGACTGTGCAAGGTCATGCAAAAGTTCATTTGCCCTAACACCCTGCCTCCCAACAAAAAAACAGGATGAAAGTGTTGCTGTTTCCACTCTCCGCAGATTTTCTCATGAGATGCTATAAGAAAAGACTTGAGAGAAGCAAGAGTTTACTTGCTCCCTGCACTGTTCCTCTCTGACCAACAGAGCAGATGTATATTCCTTCTTGCCTCTCTTATGAGGCATAATGAGAGAAGCCCCAGCCCCATTTATCACTTTTTGTAAGGCGGGTATCTCCTCTGTTTCCTTCTAGGTCCCCAGTTCTTTTTCCCATCTGTTTCCACCCTCCTGAACCTGTGGTACTTTCATCTCATTTGCTTGTTTCAGTCGCAATGACATTTAACTCTCAGGTTCTGTCTGCTACTAATCTCACAATTTAGTGAGGCGTCTCTTTCTCAGAATTTAGCTGGATGCTATGTCATCACGGTCAAGAACGAGGAGTACAATAAGCATGAGACCTAATTCCTCTTCTTTCTCTGCTCACATTCCTAAAAGTAAGGTCCTATGGGTCAGTGTACGCACTTCTGGGATGCCTTGTGGGAGAGGTGGGTAGGGTAAGAGCTGTCCTAGTGAGTTGTCTACCTCTGGTGCTCTTCTAGTCTATCTTTTAGCCTGTCATCTTCATGCCATGTCTTTGTTTTTCTTAAGTTATCTGTTCTGAATTATCTGTTCATATCTTTTTACCCTCTAGCTCTTTCTGTTCCAGGTAAGACTTTGTATTTTGATTAGTGTCAGCCTAGTGCCCAAGCTTAAAAGGAGTATTTTGAAATAACTGTTTTAGGTAAAAGAGACAATGTCTCTCCACCTCTATTTGATATTTCTCACAGGTGAAGGTCTTCCTCGACGTTATGCATAACCTTCTTCTGCATAAATGTTCCTTTGCTTCCCCTGCAGTGTTTCCTTTCTCTAGTCCTGATAGCCTCTTTTATTCATCTCCATTTCCAGAAGTGCTTCTAGTTCATTCTCGTAGTGAGGTTTGTGATACCTTGCATTAAGGAGTTCCACTGCTTAATTACCCATTGTGAAGAAATTCCACTTTTTGTTTGTTCTATACCTTCCATTTGCACATTTTGTAAGATGCATGGCAGTTTCTGAATTAGCATTAGAAAGTGAGCAGTTATTCTCTAGACACCTTCTCTAAGTTATTCAGGATTTTATAGAACTATGTTATATTTCCTTGAAGTCACTTGTACTTCTGGTTGGTATCTCACAAACTATGCAGTTTTTCCTCATACAAAAGCCATTCCATGACCTCATTCATCCCTGTTGCACATTTTTTTTTGTATTTTTCACCTGTCCTATACCTCCTCTTTCAGATGTGAGAAACTGCATATAGAACTACATGCAGTATTCTGGTGCAGATTTATCATGGATTTATCACTGGCTTTCTTTTTTTAATATATCTGTTTTCTCTTGTCCTATTAATTCCTAGAATTTGATTTTTTTTAATGTATACAGTGAATGGATGTTTTCATAAAAATAGCTGTTAAAATCTCACTATCTTATTCTGGAATGACAGTAACCAACTAAAAGACCATCACTAGCGATGCGTAATTAGCATTTTTCCCTATACACATGAATTTACATTTGCTTACATCTTCCATTTTCTTACATTGTACTTCTGGATTTTTTTTCTCATTAGTCCCCTGACTAATGATGCATTGCTAGACAACTTTTTCCTAACTACTTGCACAGTTCTCCAGGTTGTTTATGAGCAGCAAAAACCTGCAGAGAACCAGACTACTGTCTCCTGACCTCCCTTCATTGTGATGCTGTCCATTTACTTCTAACCTGTTTCCATTCCTTAAACCATATATCTATGTATGTGAGGATCTTTGCCTTTTTCCCATGGTGACCTAATTTCTCTAAAAGTCTCTTGTGAGAGAGCTTTGAGTGCTTTCTAGAATATAAGTAGACTGTATCAATCAGATCTCTTTGAAATGTGGTTGTGGAATCCTTCAGTAGAGTTTAATAGCGGCCTGACTTTCCTTTAAGACACCTATATTGTCACTTTTCCAATACATTATCTTTAACCCTTTCCTGATAGATGCCTGAAGATTCTGATCTTCAGAATAGTTGCTAGTCTACTACAGACATAAGACTTACTGGTCTGCAGTTAAATCAATAAAACCTGAAAAAAAATCTCTAATCCCATGTAGGTTTTAAGCCAGAAGTTGGCTATAACAGCTATTCTGTCCTTGAATTCTTTTAGGACTCCTGGGTGAATGCTATTTGATTCTGGGAAGAGGTCTCTGCTCATTTTACATTCTCTTCTGCAGCCCTTCTAAGACAACACTATGGTCTCTTCAGATCCTCCTGGCCCTTTGCAGGTGATTAGCAGGGAACATCCTGCTGCAGGTATGGAAATGCAGGGCCACACGTGCTGTGCCAGGCTATTTCCATTCCATACGGCTCTGATGCAGTAAAACCAGAGGTTCAGGGCCTGAAAATTATACTGACTGAGGGTTCAGGACTTGCAACAATCTGTGCTAGATAACTGTCAGAACAGCACAGCCAGGCTGTGAAAGAGCCCATGAAACTTTTATGTTGCTGTAGCTTATGATTCAGCATTACTAGGTGTGAATTCTTTATGCTAGCAAAAAGCTCAGCCTCCATTTTCTTGGCTTTGTCTCTTAGTCCTTTTAGATTAAGAAATGCCAGGCTCATAAACTAGCCTTGAATTAATTTAATATTATGTGGAGACTCATAAAGACCTGACTCTCAATATGGGCTCCATATATCTCCCTGATGAATGGGGAGTTCCTACTTCAAAAGATTTCCCATCAAATCATATGGTGTGAAAATGCAGAAGTAGCAGGCAGCTGGCTTGGTCAGTGGTTTTGTGACCAGAGGGATCTGAACGTTTGGTAATGTCTTCTGAGGGCAAGTTAGGAGATTTAATAGTACATAGTGACAGAAGGATGAATTCAGGAAGCAGTTAAAACAACTCTAAATAAACCAAGTTGCAGGAAATTAAAGAGCAGAAAGAAAGAAAGAAAGAAAGAGAGAGAGAGAGAGAGAAAGAAAGAAAGAAAGGGAGAGAGAGAGAAAAAGATGGATGAAGGGCCATGCTCAAAGATATGTTAACACTGCTCTCTGAAACTCCATGAGCGCCAGCTGAGAGAAGATAAAGAACTTGCAGAGCTAATGGGACTTAAATTGTAGAACTGGATAAAGCCAGTGTCCATCTGATGACAGACTGTTTCATGACACATCCCTCATTAGGGGTGGTAATGAATGAAGGGAACTGGAAAGGCAATGGAAAAAAACATACAGCTGAAGAGAGAACCAGACAGAAAAAAAAGAGCAGATGTCAAAGGCTCAGTGCAATCAGGGGTGACAGGAATCTGCAAAATCAATCACAAAATATAAGAACAGGTTATAATTTTCCAGTTGCGCTGCCCAGGAGTCAGCAAGGCAAGTTTCAGTTTGGTTGTTGGTGAATATGTCTGAGCACAAGGAAGCAGCCATAACATGTCTATCTTTTCCAGGCAACATTTGCATTACACGCTGAGGTCTCAACTTGCCAACCAAGTGAGATGCCAGGAAGATACGTTCAGTATTTGGAATCAATGCCCTGCTTGTGTCTTACAATCATGCCCCTCTCCCACTCAAGTTTTCTTATCTGCCGAGATCTGTGGTCATGTTGAAATGTCTATGCTGTGCAACTTCATTTATGTTTGCGTGACCTGACAGCCAAAGGCAGGGTCAGATCTGAAGGAAAACTCACCTTGCTCTGTTAGAGCTGTTCACAAACTCTCCAAAAGAGCCACAAGTCTTTTTTCCCCTGCAGGGTAAAAGGTCCAGCAGCCTGTGGGGAAATATATTCAGTGGTTAGAATGCATGGACATAAAGGGAAAAGGTGGGCAAGCATCAACCATCTTGCTGGCCCTGTTGCTCTTTGCATTAAATCTTGTTGTAGAGGAAATCTGTGAAACAGATAAAGGCTCCCTGGGGACATACAGTATCACACTGGACAGGAAAAGAGCTATTAGGGCGAAGTAAGAAGGTAAAATCCCAGATGGAAACTTCGATTGGAACACCTGTGAACAAATCAAAACAACACTTAGCACTTTGTGTTTAAGAGATTGTCCTTAAAAACTTCTTGCTGATTCGTCCACCTGGGGTAACCTGTCCTGGAGGTATTTGATGGGTTGTGACCTAGTAAAGAATGTCTATGGTTCTGCCCTTCATCAGCTGGCTATTCACCAGCTCGCCTTTATTGCCAAATACTCCAGACTGAACCACGTAACCTTTTTCTGCTCTGGTTTCCTTTATCCTCTGCTGCCCAGTCACAATTTCAGGAGAGTCTGGATGAGCAAAGACAGCTATAATGTCCAAAGTGGGGAAGTTAATATATTTCCTTTGTCTTAGCTTGTTTGCTGCCTTCCTTAATTAATTAACTTAACTAACTCAGCGACCTCATGGGAGAAACCAGAAGTAATTGGACAGTTACATTTGCTTTCTAGGAACTATGCACTGATTGAAAAAAAAAAGCCCAAACCCTTTTAAAGCTATTGGTCAGAATAGGATAGATTTCCTTGACAGAATCAATTGAATTGTAGTAGCTCCTATGTGCAAACATGCATGACTAGGTAGGCTCTTGCCACAGTGAGTGACATAGCCTTTAGGAGATGCAGTAGAGCCAAATAGAACTGTTCCTTGCAAAGCAGACACTGAACTACCTTAAGCAACACCAAATAAGGCTTTGAGTCATTTGCATCTCCCCTTTTCCTCTCATGCAATACTTGCATTCAGCTTCTCTATTATCTCTTAAGAAGATCACCTAGATGTCCTGTCCCATAAACAACAGCCTCCAGTCCTGTTGTGGGAACAAGGATCTTACACCACTAGAGATGATCCTGACTGTCCTTGTTACTCAGAGGGAAGTACTTTTACTGGGGAAGTAAGTTCTCCTTAACCTTTGCTTAGTGAAAGCCCATAAATTTCCTTCATGGTGATCTTTCTGGGACAGGATTGCTTCTTCTGGAATGGATCAACCAAGGAAGTGTTAGTGCTAAAAGATTGTGTATGTGTTACAACTAGTCCTTTGAGAACTGGGTTATGTTCTGAAATCATTCAGTTAATGTTCTAGACGGACCTATTTGGGGGAGCCCTGGATATAATTGAATTAATTCAGAAGGATTTGCCACCTCCTCCCAGATGGAGAGTGGATCCTTCGATAGTTTCAATGCCTGCATCTTTTGGGGCACACTCTGAGTCTCCAGGTCAGAATAGCACTTCCAGGCAGGAGTCAAAATAACCATGTGTGATATGTCATGAGAGATGCTATATGAAATATTCCCTGGAGATTTCCAGACAAGAAAGCAGAATATGTGCAGAGGATGATCAGAGCTGTTCCTACATTTGTTTTGCTACATAGGCAACATTCATTTTCCTGTCTTGATTTCATCTTACAAAGGTAAGATCTCATCTGGGGCAACAGGAACTTATTTTTTTGTAAATGGGATAAAAAAAAAATCATGGCTTTTTACTGAGTTCGGGTGTCTGACAGATGTTGGCAGCATCTTCTATCTTTTAAAAGCTCTCAAAGCAAGACTTTGCACAGTTTGCAAAGCAATTCCTGGAGATCATCCAAGAAATAACACAGAGTCCTGAAAGAATAGTTGTCCAAGTCCAGCACTTGGCATATGACTCACAAGTGGTTCTTCATGTCTTTGAACCTGGAATTCCTCTCCTTTTTTTTTGGAGCTTTTATGAAGGACTTACTATCTGCTGCTGTAGCCACCTGCAAGATCTTACTATCACTGTCATCCATAGGCCAGCCTGAACAAGTGACTATGCACAGCTACAGCTGTAGTAGAGTGTAAAAGCCCACAAAGATGGATCTGCTAAAAAGAAAACACCTTAAATACAGGGATGGAAAGAAAAGAAAACAACAGAGGTGACAGTGAAGAAAAATGAATGAAGACAGTTAGAACTTTATAATAATAAAGCAAGCTCCCTGAAAGGTGACATTTGGAGTTGCTGACTCTTCAATTTGTCCTTGCTGCACTAAGGGTATAATATAGTAATCCAACCAAAATGCAGTTTTGAAAATGTCAGAACAAGCTGCCCCAAATATGCAAAAATGATATCCTGAACTTCTCTGGGGAGAACAGAAAGAGTAAAAAGCAACTGAGAAGAAGGCAGAGAAAGAGCTCTGCAAATCTTCCTCTAGCAGGTACCAATTCTCTTGTTCCCCAACTTTCTCCCATGCTCACAGATTTCTCAGCTAGCCCACCCGTGCTGACCAACCTAACAGTCTCTATGAACTTCCACTGTCCTGTTACCTTCAGGGTACGTTGGTGGGCAGCAGCATGGCCCAGGTCTCTCACTGCCAGGGGTGCTGTGGTGCTGACGACGCTACATTGCAGTGTCTGTATGAATGATTGAGGTTCCATTATAATGGGTACTAGAGCCCTGCATAAGATAGACGAGGTCACAACGAAGCAAAGAGGGAGACTTCAAAGCTCTGCGGTGTGGAAAGTGAGTTGTCAGCTGACTGCGTTACTGCTGCTGCTCCATGTCTGCTCACACACTGGTTGGAGCTAGCTGTGACACTTAGCTAAGATAATAAAGTTGCCTAAAACGGGCAGGAAAATCCAGTGTGATGGCTGGAGTAAGAAAACAGAACGGAAGGCTCCAGGTTACAAGGATCTTGTCCCCTAGTGTGTTGTAGACCTTTCCTCTTGACTCTTTTCAAGCCTTTAGAGACATCAGTGTCTCACAAGGCATCTACTCTGTTGTCTCCATATTATCTTTCCTAAAATTGTTGCTCCACATAGGCAAGGATGTTCCTTAGGCCCTATCTCTGTGCTTTATTTTTCAAAACAACTGTAAGATAGGATTATAGGGTATCTCCAGTCTTTTTCACAAATGCACAATGTACATTAAGTAACAAGTCTGAAGAAGTCCATACTTCTAGCAGTGAATAGGCAAAATAAATGCTGCATAGGTCTGAAAGACATGCCCGATTATTTTAACTGCAACTGAATTAATGCAGAACTCAAGAGTTCAGCGGATAAGCAGACAGGTAATAATCAACAGGAGTGATGACTGTAATTCTTCAAAGGACAAGGAGAACATTCAAAAGACACCTGAGATATTGTATGGTGAAAGATATGCAGGACAGAAAATACCTGAATATAGCTTCTTGAAGTAGGTAGGATGAACAGATCTGACAATGACTACAGTATTAGTGCATGTTCAATGTATGGATAAAATCATTAACCAATTAAAAAGAGCACTATGAGCCATGATGAACAATAATAGCCATTATGAATGCATAATTCAATATTCCTAAGGAAAAGCCCTAGCTCAATTTCTTTGGATTTAAGCCATTGGAAAGTTGGGCCACAATATGCACCGTCTCCTCACTGATACACTGACTGATCAAGGGTCTTGCTGAAGACAACCTGGCTGTTACAACAGATGCTACAGTGAGTATAATTCAACAATGTGCTTCTACTGTGATTAAAGTGAGCTGCACTTTGGGCTATGTTAGAAGTGTGGCCACCAGGATGCTGGAATATGTTGTGCTGCTTTACTTAGTACTGGGGAGAGAGTACTCCTGGTACAAGAGAGATACTTGGAGAGAAACTGGAGAGGAAACACTGGAGGGCTAAAAGGGTGGTCCGGGTTTTTAGAGCACATGTCCTACAAATAGGTATTGAGGAGCTAGGCTGGTTCCACTGAATGAAGAGAGTACGTAGGGGTGATCTAATAGCAGTGTACAAAAACTTGAAGTAGAATTAAAGAGCTAATGGAGCCAAATTCTTCTTGGTGATGATATAGCATGGAACAAGAGTCATAAACTGTGGCTTAGGAAGCTAAAGTTGGAAATTAGGAAAAGAATTGTTCTATGGAACAGTTATGCAACCCTTGGGGTAGGTCACAAGTGAGAAGGAGAGGATCTCCATCCCCGGAGATTACAAGACCTACCTAGAGAAAGCCAAGGCCAACCTGACTTAGTGGTAGTCCTACTAGTAGCATTTTACACTAGACACTCATGATTGCCTTTCCCACAAATGCTTCTGGGTTTTCCAGGCCCAGAAGATTTATTACTGAGGGATACAGAGAGAGAGGAGAGTTGTAGGAATACTCTTTATTTCTTAACTCTTAACCCATGTGCGGTGCCCTCTCTATCTTCTCTCAGGACCTGTATTAACGGATTTTCTATAAAATGCATAGATAAACTGCCTGTAGTGACAACCCAAAACTCTGTGAAAGGCAGAAGAAGTAGCTAGTGGATATATATTCATCAACTTAACATATGCAAAAGAGTTTTTATTACAGCCATTGGTGCAAAGATAAAAGGTTAAAATATGTAATAATAATTAAGTAGAAATATGCCACAAAGTGTTACGTGAGCCAGTTCTGTTTATAGTTATTTGTGCAATGGAAAACAGGGACTTTGAGGGACTATGGGAGACTACAGAGTCCTCCCAGCTGTTTCTTCTTCCTTCCTACTTCCTCCTAATTAGCAGTAGGAATAGATGGAGAGAGACACTTGTCAGAGCCAGGTATCTGTAATGAATCAGCTGTCCTAGAGATATTACTATGTGCTTTGGCTAAGGAAGGTCAGCTGATGTTCTTGCCCCAAGCCATGAACCTTGGATTTGTTGTTTGTTGTGATTTTTGTCAAAACACAAGGTAGGATCCCAAGTCCAGATGGCTCATGGGCTGTGAGTGCCAGTATGGTGAGATAACAGCTGAGACTTGGCTCATGTCCTCTTTGTGTGAACACACTTGAGTCATCTGATGGCTACTCCTGTCATCTAGACTTCCAATGGCTCTGTTCCATGTCTCTGAGTGAACTGCTACTCCTTCTGCTACTCCTTATCGGGGATTCCTTGAGTTGCAAACAATTTTCTTCACCTCCCCTTCCTGTTCTGATCTCAGCACAGTGTGACCAGCACTGGATCTTTCTGACTGTCTGCGGCAGCTCAAAGATAGGACCTGAGACATCTAGTGTTCTGCCTTTTTGCAGAGAAGAAGTAAAATAACAAACAGGAAGACTGATTGGGAAAAAAGAAAAGAAACCATCACGTGCAGAAGAACAGCAGGAATAGTGGGAGGGAGTCACAACAAGGCTAGACGGCCAAATATTGAAATGGGTGTTGGCAGTCTGTGGTCCTGAGGTTCCCACAGCAGACAGCAGGCTGGGTTATGTAAGGCACTGGGGGTTCCTGAGGCTTTCCTGAGCATGTTCTGCACCAGAAAAATCACCGTAGGGGTTCTCCGCATGCAACTGGATGCTGCTTTCTCACTCTGTCTGCCAACAGCCTAAGGGGGCAGTGAGTGGTGACAACCATCCTCTTCGGATGGGAGCTTGTTCTGCTCCAGATGGTCAGTGTCGCATTACAGCTCCTGTCAGACCACAGGTCTGAAGGGGGGAAATTAGAGATCCACAGGGAAGAAGCTATAGACTGGCAGTGTAAACACTGCCAGGACTCCTCCTTTTTCCAGAAACCATTCCCAATGACAGCGGAGGGGCTGTAACTCCAGGCATTGGAGCACTGTGTAACTGTGCAGGTTTCTTTTAGCATGCTAATATATTTCTTCATTCTCCAGAAGCTTGTTCTGCAGCTTGTGAATATGGCTTGCTGGTTGTGAGTAATTTATGTATTTATTATGCCCTCTGGCAGTGCTGTTTTACTAAAGCTGTCCCTTTTTTATGTTGCTCTTTTATCCCTCTGGGAATGGGGCTTATATATCTTTAAAGAAAGCAGAATTATTTCATATTTCTTAAATGGGATTTTAAGTGGAGTAATGCAGATGAAGGGGAGCATAGCAACACAATAATGTTTTGTATCTTAAATAAAAAAATATGTTTCTCAGGAAGGCATGCAGTGGTGATTTTTCTTGCAGGCTTTCCACAGAAAGCGCTAGCTGTTAAAGGACTTTTCTATATGTCTCTAACCAATTCAAAGCACATTTTTCCTACATAGTTCTGCTCTGTACTGAAGAGGAAGGTTTTTATGAAACATCTTTTGTGTGTCCAGATGGCTTCTCTAGGTGCTAAACTAAACTTAAGAAGATGCTGGAATTGCTTTAGATAAAAAGGGAGTGAGAGGGGAGCAAGGGTGCTCTCACAGACACTCATTCTGGGGAAGTTAGAGAGGAAATCAGTTTCATCTTAAACTTAGGGAGGATCATATTGCCCCGGTCACCCAGCAGCCTAGCTCCACTTCTCCTCAGGCTTTAAGACTTCCCCTTGGCAATTGCAGGAATACACAAACAATAGTCCAGGAATTTTGTTGCTATGTCTATGTAACGAATGCAGATTGCTTTGCAGCTCTCACTAAATTCGCTGCCGCTTCGTGCAGAGCAAAGAGAGAAACAGCTTTTATAAAGTGACATGACAAGCTAGGGGTGCTGCAGGAATCAGAATCCTGGAGCCCCTCCTGCCCTGCAGCCTCGGCTGCGTAGGGTGCCTTGGCTCCTGCCCCAGCAAGGGGTCTCCTCCCAGCTCTCACAGGTCTCTCGGCATTCGGCTGGTGCCAGCTTCTTGGGAACAGGCACGGGGAATTCTGATCTCTGCTGGGCTGAAATAGGACCGCACCAGGATGCTCCTCTATGAGGAACAGGGTTTGTAAACATGAAGCTTCTTACAATTTTCTGAATAAGGCTTTGGCTACCTTTTCCTGATCAGATATTCTACAGAAGATACCCATAACAGTGTCACCCATATAGTCCTGACCCCTAAATCTGACCACAAGCTCTCAGTTGACCCCTCACCCATGCCCAGGCAGAGTTTCATGAATTCACATTACTGTGTCACATAAAGGATGACTTTCCCCCCTCCCCTTCCCAGCCTGTCCTTCCTGAAGACCCAGCATCCATCCATTACAGCATTCCAGTCATGTGAGCTATCCCATCACATCTCTTTGACCCCAAGGAGATCATGGCCCTGTAACTGCACACAGATTGCTAATTCCTCCTGTGTTCCTCATGCTGTGTGCATGAGTGTACAGGCCCTTCAGAGAGGGGCTGATCCTGGCCTGGTACAGTGTCTTTTTCTTTATACTTCACCCTGAGAAACATCTTGGAAAGGCTCAGAATGTTTTGCCCTTTCAGCCTGGAAGGCAGAAAGGAAGAGCATGTCAATAAAGCATCAGGCTACCCACAGCTGACAGGAATTGTGAGAGTCACAGTGGCCATCGTGGGCTTATGGCGGAATGGTTTAGGATGGCTGGGTGCCGAGCGGCATAGCCACCAGACCACACAGTCACCAGGTTCAGATCTGCAGCAGCTGAGGCCAGCTTGCTGTATAACTCACAGCAGGGCTGGTAATTGCATTTTAGAGAGGATGGTGTTATCCTCTCAGTGGTGAGAACAATACTGAGCTGTACAGGACCAAAACAAAATGAAGATGGAGAACCAATATCAAATCACCCAGAACTGTTTTGCTCGAGTGAGACTGCACCCAGGGGCTCTAGTTGCAATCACAGCACTGAAACCTTGTTTCAAGCACATCTGATGTTAAACATCAACACCGCAATAATACAAACCCATCGTTTTGATTAAGCTGCTGCCCTCAATATTCACATTTGTCAGCACAGGGCCGGCAATGAGAGAGACTGGCTGTGCCTGTCGTCACCATGGCAATGCATGAGCCCGGCCCACCTCTCCGCTCTGAGCGCATCCGCCAAAGCAATGACCTGAGTGCCAGGGCTGGGAACAAGGACAAGGAGCACGCAGAGACTCCAGCGCCTTCATGAGCCACCCCTGCACTGCCACCCGCCCTCACAAGGGCTGCAAGCAGGCGCACGCAGTGGAAGCCCGGCACTGCGAACCCTTGGAGGTGACTCCCCAGTACTAATCCTGCTGCCTGCTTTTTCTAGGGCCTTGCTAGGGTGATCACTGCCTTATTTCGTCCCTTTGTCTCAGCCATGCAGAGCCAGCCTCCTCCCTGCTCCTGCTTTAGTCAGTGGGAGCTATGTCCATGAACCTGGGTAACATGCTCCACCTATACTAACTGCAGCATTCAGTAAGGAGAGTATGAAGCTCATCTTCATCCCTCTCATTTCATTGACTTAATCCAGGGTCTAGCAGTCTCACACAGCCCCTGACACTATCCACAGAACTTGAGCTTTGCATATCTGTGGCAAGCATAAGGGTTGACAGAGAGGGATGAAGAGAGGAGAAATCGAGGTAGCTGAAAATTGAGGACTTTTCCAGTGCTGAGGATGCTTGTTATGGGGGCAATTTCATACTACCACAGTGTCCCCAGAATCATTTGCCATCATCATCATCAGTCTCACATTTGCCTGTGTGGTCTTTGCAAAAACCCCTGGGAAATGGTAACACCAATGCCCTGATGCTCTTTGACATAAGAAATGAAGTTGTAGACTACTTTTAGGTTCACCAGGAATCCAACTTTTAACATTATCAGTAGATCTTTCTGACTTGGAGTTCTTCTGTCCAGGATGAACTAGTGACTCTTGGTGGTCCAAATCTCTGTTGGTGGTGTCCTGGGTTTTGCTTTTGGTCCAATGGGCCAAATTGGCTCCATCAATGAGCCTGAGTCGGTGGCCATCACATTAGTTGAGGCTCACTGTCCTCTCTGTCATGTCCTCCTGCACAGACAGCTCTGTGATGGAAGCATTTTAATACCTGGTCATTTCTGAAGTACCTTGCCCATTACAGAGCTATTATTGCTGACACTGGTAAAAGCAGTAGGACTGAAGCATCAGACCTAAAGTAACGACATGTTCAGTTATGGCACAAAACTCAAAGAATCACAATTAGACCCCCAGGGAGAATGATATAGAGTGGGAGATGCAGCACTGAGCAAGCACCGGGCTTTCCCTGCTGCAGAGCAAGTTCCAGTTCACCAGCCTACAGACTTCAACAGTCTTCTCTTGGATCTCTCCCCATTATTTATCACCCTGGTAAGCAAGACAAAATCTGAGCTACAGCAACACTTAGCTCCTTACCAGTGTTTTCAATCAGAGAGCTCAGAGCTCTGGGTAGCACACAATTAACCTTTTAGCTACTAAAGTAAATCACAACACAGTGGAAAGAACAAATCAGACCCTTGTCTCTAAAAAATAAGGCTTGGATTTTACCCTCTTGCTTATATTCAATTTGATTACACTTTTGTTTCATTTGAGCTAGTTAGAGAATAACAATATAAAGAAGGATATGAACAAGAGCTAGATTCTTGCAGCCCCGTCTGCAGGACATTTGGGAGGGAATGAGCAAGTCTGGGACTGCTGCTTGGTCTTGGGTATACCTCTGCCTTCCTCTCTCTTGGTAAGCAGAGGAACCACCATGTCCTTCCATCTCTGCAGCTCTTTAGAAAGTAAGCTGGATCATGCTTGGGCCCTCAAGGAGTCACATCCCTCCAGCTAAATAAAGAGCTTCATTTTTAGTGAGTACATATATAGCGTATACATAGCGTATACATACATATCTGCGTACATATATGCATATGTGAATATATATGGCAAAAGCATCATTTTTATCTCCCTCCACTCCCACGCTTCCTTTAGATTGCTTTTATCAAATTCCAGATCATTAAATGTACTCACTATCAGCATCTGCACTTTGTGAGGAGAGGGGAGCAATGGCACTTTATAGAGCCGTAGGGCCCCTCCATCACTTCTCTGACTCATGGAAAGACAAAATTCATTCTACAGGAATTTCATTTAAGACAGTATTTCCAATAACATTTGATCCTCAAAGGCAGACAGTTGTCTTTTGCAAACATAGAGCCTAGCAAATTTTATTAATCTGTGTTTAGTTGTATCTAATGCAACAGAGGCAGATTCTTCTGTGCTGTTTCAGTGGTTTAAAGGGAGATGCAAACTAACAGGAAACAGGGCTGGAATAGCTGCCTCATGGTGTGTACCACATCCCCTGTCACAGGTGATAACTCTGTCAGTGTTGGCACAAACTTTACGGAAAAACATCTAGTGATAGAGCAAATGTCATTTCACAAAGGAAGATCTGTTCTCATAATCTACATTCTCTCTTTCGCAATTCGACGTTTTAGTTAATATCTAGCCTATATGCATCATTGCTGCAATTCCACCTCTTTCTTTCCTGTCCTAATCATAAATGACAGTATAGTCTTTCATCTCTGCTGCTACCTTTAGTACAATTACAGCTGCCATCGTGCCTCCTTCCAGTCATCTTCTTACTGTGAGTGACCACAATTCTCCCAGACTTCCTTCAAAGATCTTGTCTTTTAAACCAATTATCGGTCCCATTCTGTCCTCCAAGTATGTCCATCTCCTTGAATAGCAACAACTACATCAAGACTCAGTTTTCCAGATGAGGCCTCACGTGTGCTTAGCAAAGCAGCAATTAGTGTCACCAGAACTGGAAACCCGTGGAGAACAGTATCTGCCTTTTCCCACAATAATGTGATATTGTTGACTCCTCATTGCTTAGCTGATGACCAGCTGTGACACTCTAGTAGTTTCCTGCAGTGTTGGTTGTTCCCTATCCTGTCCCTGGGCAGTTGATTTTTCCTTCTCACTGAAATCACAGTATATGACATCCATCACTGCTCACCTGAGCATAAGGCCTGCTTTGCTGCCATGTAAGGATATTAAATTGGTTTTATGTGACTTGTTCTTGACAAATCAAACTTGGCTGTAATTCCCTGGCTTGTTATCTCCCAGGTGCTCAGAAGTGGTTTGTCTGATAATATGTTCCCGTTCTTTTCCAGGTAGTGTAGGCAACTGGCTGGTTGATAGATCCTCATTTCATCCTTCCTTTTTTTTTAAAGATGGGCTTTGCATTCATCTTCCCAGACCTCCAAAACTTTATCCATTTTCCACACACTCTCAAAGATAAAAAGGCAGCTGGTTTGAGATTGATTTAGCATCCTTCAAGCACCATACAGCGAATTTTGGCAGGCCCAGGCAATTTGAAATCCTCTAATGTATCTCTGTGTTCTCTCACCCTTTCTTTCTCTGTTGCAGAGTAAATTCTTACCCCTTTGTCACTGAAGCTATTCGCGTTAGCTATACCCTTGTTATTAACTCTTTTAGGAAAGGCTAAAACAACGTCATTAAAAAATTGTTCATCTGGGCCATCATCAATCAAGACTTTTCCATCCCTTTGGAGTAGCAGTGGTCTAGGGAAGAATGCCTTTTGCCTTTTTCCCTATTACTTTTTGTCATTATAGAAAGTTTTCTCATTAGTCTTCGTGTTTCTCTCTAGTTATATTTCCTTTTGTGCCTTTGCTGTTTTGATTCCTCCCTTCTCTATCTCTTCCCCTCTTTTATATCTGCCCTTAATAATGTGACTGAGGTCACCTCTGCAAAGAGCCTTCCTCCTGGAAAGCTGAAGCTTGCAAGACATCCCCAGCACGTACAAAGCGACTAACTCCCAACGCTACAGTATGCGCAGCCCTCAGTGCCAGAAACCTGCTGCTCCCAGATAACTCCCCAACAGTGCGTGGCTCCCTGTGAAGTCTTGGCTGGAGGACATTAAAGCTGCCTCCAGGCCAACTGACACGACGTCCTAGCAGGACTGCCTTGTAAAGCCACTAGCGCAACGAACTTGTGCACTGTCCAAATGAAGTTTCATTGGAGTGACTTCCTAAATACTTTATTCTTCTTTGGCTTCTCATCTCCATGATTGCTTTATCTGTCTTTCAGATCCTCCTGGGCAGGTTATTATATGCAAGCCTGAGCTCTCCATCTCCTTTTGGATACACACTGAGCAAAACTCCTTTCCTCCAAGGTCATGAGCTTCCTGCTGCTGAGACAGCACATTTCTTTTGCGTTTCTTTGCGTCAGGATTCATCAGTGTCATATTTAGGTGTGTTTTTTTGCCCACTCAGCTTATACACATGGAAAGGGCCCATGAATTTGGTCTATATAAAGCCATGTCTACACATGAAAGATGTGCTGCAATGAATAGCAATTTAAACCAGCACAACTAAACTCGTGTCAGTCCCAGGGTAGATGTTCTTGTTTTGATTAGCACATGTCCAAGCAAGACACTCATAAGTTGCTCTTACACTGAAATGAGAGGATCCTCTGAAGGCCTGACCTAGGCATAAGAACAATGTTAAACTTTCCAGAGGCTGGTGGTGACAGGGCAAGTGCATGATCTGTGTTGCCAACAAGGTCCGAGCTAATCCCTGCAGACTGCACTCTGGCTCCAGGAGGCTATGAGTTAGCCTAGGGATGTGCTGATTTTTAAATTTTTTTTCATAGCAGAGGTCTGAGGATCCATCTCTGCACAAAGTTTCTGTGCTCTGCAACACTATCAATCACCACTCTAGTCAATTATTTATTAGCCCCTCTAAGTTGTATTCTGTCATACGCTGGGCTGGAGCAGCTTGTGCTCCCAGACAGGCTGTCATGTACGTGGCTATCTTTGGAGCTCAACCCCATCTTCACAACTCTAAAGAGATTAAAGACACTTGTCATGCTAGAGCCATTATATTCCAGAGCCTGGGTCTCTCCAGCACTTTCAGGGAAGAGGACAAAAAGTAGAGTATGCATGGGCTTGAAAGTCATTGACTCCTTTTGTTCCTGGAAGGTTAAAAGATGGAAAACCGGGAAATGGAAGCAACCAGTCCCAGGCTATTAACTAGTGGCACATTGATAGGCCAGTAACATCATTTAATTTTAAAATGATAATTTGCTTTTAAGGCCATGTGTTAGTCTGCCGTTTCAGCCTGTATTTCTGCTTTCTCATCTGTCACCCTACAACAGAAAAGGAACGTGCCCCAAAGGATGTCACGGTCTGGCTGTGATATGACATGTCAATACGCAGACAAATGACCCTTTGGCGCTCTCCAGGCCAAATGCCCTGGAGGCACCCAGGAGGCAGTGGGCAACACCAGCCTTGGCACAGGCTAATCACAGTAATGAAAGAACACATATTGTACAACCCTTTGTTATTCATATCTGAGATCCCCTTGTGTCCCATCCCTTCTTAATGACTTCATGATGGTGATGTGGTCATTAAAGATGGTAACTTGCTCAGGGCTCCTGTATATAAATTACAAGAGTAAAACATTAAACAGAGAGATTCGGAGCCCTTACAGAGCCATCAGCTTTTCATGATTGCTAATTAATCCAGGATATGATTAACTGGAAGCAGCAACACTGGCGGCTGCCCCTTTTAGAGGTGCATTGGGAAGCTGGCTGAGGAGAGGGTTAAAGCATCATCAGCCTAGAAACATATCACACTCTGCATGAGCACCTGCTCTGTGGTCCTTGGGCAGTAACTTGTAGTGGTCCTACATGTAGTAGTTCTATGATATAATCTATAGAAAGAACTGTTGGGCTCAGTGCCAGCACTGACCAGCATCCCTCCCAGCTAACCCTGCACTAAGGCCTCCCTCACCAAGGATTACGATTGCTGTGAACTGGCACAGCTCCATCCCTCTCTTTAAATCCCTAACAAGCCCTATTTTGATATTACAATACTACAGTGCATGTCTCAACTGCAGAGGACCTTGCTGGCTGCCAGGATCAACTTGCATTTGCTTGTGCTGGATAGGATGCACCTGCCTTGTTTCTTAATGCCCTGTATCCCCTTTTGAGGAGGAGATATAGTGTGAATATGACCAGGATATACCCAGATTTCTACTCCTATGGATCTAAAGGTAGAAACAGCATGGAGAGCACCTGAATCTTCTCAGTATTCATGCTGATGCAGCATTACACCAGCATAGACAGAGCTTCGCCCAGTGCAGGGGATGAGATGTGATGTACTTCCATCATCTTCTCAGTGGCTGAGATGAAGCTAACCAGCCTGTCATTCCCTGTATCTTTCTCATTGCCCTTCTCAGCGACAGGAGTAACATTTGCTCTCTTCCAGGCTTCAATAATCTTCCCAGGTGAGTTGGGTGCAACAAGCAAGGCTCAGAGACCTGACTTTCGCTGTTTTAAATGCAATCCAAAAATAAGCCATTTATTTTTCCATGTCTGACATGCTCTCTGGCAGTTCTGTTGGGGGAATCTCCTTACTGCATTGCTGTCTCCACAACTGAGAAAAGGCAGTGCTGAAAAATCAGTTGTCTATTGAGTTGCTGATTTGCTGAGGAATCAGATAGAGAAAAGCCAGGGCCTGCTCCCAGTTTGCTGGAGCCGCTCTCCTGCTTGTGCTGTTTGCTGGGCTGGGCCATCCCCGCAGGGCAGTTTCCTGCGTGCGGCTCCACTGAAGGGGATAATCACAGCAAAGGAGGGTGGTACCCGCTCAGCAGCCTCTGGCCGCAGGCCAGTAGGATAATAAGAATAATAATGGCATCATTTGCATTGCTCAATGCCTTTCATGGAGGATATCAAAGTGCTTGATAAACACTTCAGAACCGATCTGGGGATTTTGGTTTAAAGGCAACATGAAGAAAAAAAAATTCCTTTTACATCCTTTCCTCTTGCATTCTGCTGGCCTCCTTGTAGACTTAGGCTCTGCATGCATGGTGTCCTGGGTAGGGAGGTTATCAGGGACCCGAATTACAGAGGTAGCTTTTCACCACCCGGCATTGCTCACCCTCCACAAACATAGGGGAGCGGGGAAAGGGCAGGGCATCATTAGCTAGAGTGACGGTTTCTCTTCCATGTCTTGGGAAATGTGGCCTTCTCTCCCAGCACAGCCCCCTTCATGAAAGGCTGACTTGCCAGTGTGTCAGGGATACCCCTACCAGGGGAGGAGGTGGTGGGAATAAGGCCCATCTGCAGCCCCTTCTTCTTTCCATCCCCGCAGGGGTCATGGAGACAGCATGCCCGGCGCTGGCAAGACAGCTGGTAGGGGTAGAGGCAGGGGCAGATCATCCAGAGAAGGGTCAGCTGGATACTCTGACAGCTCTTTTTGCTCCAGAACCACAGCCCAGAGTCTCCAAACACCTATCAATCAGATGAGCAAACAGGACTTGTTTGGCCAAGTTGGCAGGAAATCTTGGTGGTCTACATCTTCAGCAAAGTTGGGCAGCTCCAATGAAACACCACATTTGCTCACGAGACTCATGAGCTCATACACTGTTCCATAGTGTTTGCCCAGTTTGTTCTTGCATTTAGTGCTGGACTTTATAGAGGTCACAACTGTATTCAAACTATGCCCGTTTTGGGATGTAGCTGGGCAGCTACATCCATGCTCTAGCCTATTCACTTTAATGCAACAGCGGTCCTGCCCTCTTCTTTTCTTTTGAAAGGATAATCTTTGCTTATGATATGCTATGCATATGCTCAGGTTGCTTGCCCTCTGATTTTTGAAAACCTCTCTGCCGTGCCAGCAGCTCAAGATGCCCTGGAAATCAAAGATGCTCAGTGACTTCCCAGCAATGTGGTGCCTCGACATGCATCCTTCAGCCCTGCAAGGAGGACTGCAACAACTGTGTCCTCTCAGGAGATGAGCAAGGCAGATGGCTGTTGTAACTCCTGTCACCGCTGCTCACTTGCTGTTTTCTTTGTATAAACCTCTCTGCTATTTTATGGCCAATACCTTCTTTCGTGTTCACATGGTATAGATGTACATAAACGGCTCGGGAGGAAAAAAATAACCCTGTCCCAGCCTCTCTCAGACACGCTCTGGGGACCAGCAGCCTTCACGGTACTGGTTCCAGAGAAGTTAAATATTCCTGAGAAGTTAGCTTAAAAAAGCTTCCCTGTAATTATTAATGGAATGGAACATGGAATGCAGCAAGTAGATTCAAACAATATAATACAAATATTTAATGAAAAATATGAATATGATTTCTAGGCTTTTTTTTAAGAAGGGTGACTTTTAAAATTGAAATTCCTGCAGGCCACTCATTTCTATTTCCACAAGCACTCACGGCAGGGTCTTAGTAAGGAGACACTGCAAACCTCCAGCAAATGCCTGCTCTTATTTCACCCATGAAACGGGGCCAGTTGGGTAGGGGGCTGGCAGGGGACAAGGGCACAGCTGCCACCAGTGCACAGCCAGATGCTGTGCCAGCACCGGGACCAGGGTCCCTTCACTGTCGTCTGTGCTTAATAGGAATCTGGTCTCTGTAGGCAGGAAATGATTATTAGAAAAGACAAAGCTTGGCCCACTTCATGTGCCCCTTCTGGAAGGATGAAACGTGTTTCTGAAACTAATCTTTGATATCTATTTGATTGTGCACTGGTTAAGTCCCAAGGAATATAGTCACATCAACTCTGCTGTATAAAAGTAATTTATGAATTTATCCACTTCTTAACTTTCCATGTGCTGTCACATTTTTATTTTATATACAAATAAAAATATATTGGTGAGGAATGAAGTGCAATAGCTTTAGAATGGATGAAAACAATTTCACCAGCAGAGAATGAAGTGCAGGGGCTCAGCTGCAAGTGGGAATCCTTGGTCTCCTGTTAGTCAGCAAAGAAATGAATCCTTCACTCTAACTAAATAAATAAAGAGACCAACTGCCTTGAAAAGAATAGCATGTTGTATGTCAAAATATATTTGAATGGGCCCATGCCAGCATCAAGCTATAAAACAGTGTATGAGAGCTTAACCATTCCTGTGTTCAGAAGCTTTCGTATTTTTCTGGTCCTCAAAAATGTTCCTTAAATAGGTAAACAGTGAAAATGAGCTTTAGAGAACTGAGTGTATAGCTCTGTTCCTTAAAAGAGGACAGGGAGAGCTCAGGAAAGGCCGACAGGGAGTGATAGAGTCCCTGAGGAAATACTGTATGGAGACAAGGTGGTAAAGAATGAACAGGATTGATGGGTGGAACAGGAGAGGAGGATAAATCTTATAGACTCTATTTCAGCTACAGCCAAGAAGTGGGGCTGCAGCTCTTAAAAACACATGCAAGCAAGGGGCCAGGTCTGCAGCACAGGTATTGAAAACAGTGCATTTATTTTTGTTCCATGCAGGTCAGTGTGGGATATAAAATCCCACCTTAGACACACTGCAGCTGGTGACCTGCACCAAACCCAGAGCCCTGCACACAGATGGGACTGCAAAGACCACGGCAGAGGGCCTGAAGGAGAGAAATCTGCAGACTTTGCCCAAGTTCAATGTTTTCTCCACAGGTTAAAGGGATAATTTTGATCCGGGATTTCTATGCTGGCAGTACAAAGAGGCTAGACAATGATTTTGTATTCTGGGGGGTTTGCCTAAATTATAAACCAATCTGAGCTGGGCAGAAGACGAAAAGAAGAGTGTACAGATGACAGTCCAAATGGTTATTAAAGGGGTTCAAAGCTCTTATGGATGATAAGCCAGGAGGCACGGCCCACAGAGATCCTGGCTGCTAAATGAAAGGGGGATAGAAATTGGATAATCTGCACCAGATGCCTGTATTTTTACAAGCTCATTCACTTCAGAAGAAAGCCTTGCAGGCTGGAAGGTGGCCAGCACATACTACTAGAGGGAGCATCTGGATGCAGTCCGAGCAGGACACCGACTGAGGACCTTCCCCGTTTCCTTCCTTCCCTTGTTGTGAAGCAAACTCTTGTAAAATGGATGCCAGGCAAGCTACTTCTGATGCTTTGGGGAACAAGCTACCCAAGATGTGAGCAATAATTCTCACAGTAAATGATCATCTAAGAAGACCTTCTGAGGGTTTCCAGGGCGGAGTCTCCAACAGAACACACTGCCATCAAGAAGAACCTTAAAAACATTTACAAAGTTTGCAAAATAATAATAATAAAAAACCTCACTGTGACTTCTCTTTTGGACAGAGAGAAAGCTTCATTTTTCTTGCTGTATTTTTAGCTTTCTGACCTATTCTGATGGATCCTGCATTTGTTTGGTGGTTTTACTGTGAAAATTGAAGTGTCTGGTATGGATTAATGCACATTTTAACACAATTACTTGCGGCCCAAAGACTGAGGGAAGAAGTTCCTACATCTTCCACATTCCCCATGAATGAAGGGATTTTTCAAGTAATCATAACCTTAAATTGGACCAATTAAAAAAAAATCTAGACCTGGAAGTCATCACTTGTAAATGCTTGCAGAAATACAGATTATGTTGTGAGCCAGGGCAT
Organism: Tinamus guttatus; assembly: GCF_059628265.1. Lineage (NCBI taxonomy): Eukaryota > Metazoa > Chordata > Aves > Tinamiformes > Tinamidae > Tinamus > Tinamus guttatus. The sequence goes on along the minus strand of NW_028288993.1, from coordinate 923,023 downwards.
GCTGTCAGCCCCCAAAAGCACCAGACAACAAATGAGACTCCTCAGCAGCAACTGAAATACTTGAAATCATTTACAATTGACCCCAATGGCTTTAAACACTTTACCACAGCAGGTTATCCGGAGATTGTGAAGTCTCCATCCTTGGAGATATTCAAGACCAGGATGGGTAAAGCTATGAGCAACCTGGTCTGAGTTCACGGCTGATCCTGCTTTGAGCAAGTGATATGATTAGAGACTTCCTGAGATTCCTTCCTCAGTAAAATATTGTATGGTCCTATGACTATGGTCTTATTCTACAGTCCTATTACCCTTACTGTTAGAAATGCTTCCCTAATGGCTAGATTCCCTTGATTCCTTTTTTTTTCTTTTTTTTTTAAATAAATGTCATTGCTTTTGTCTTTGTGAAAAAGACAAAATTCCACTCTAGAGCTCCACTCATTCCTTACATGCTCTTGGCTATAGGAATCAGCAACTCTGAGACTCCTCAGGGACCTGCCTGAAATACTCTGGGCTGGATTTTGTCAGATTCAGATAATATAAAAAACATAAGATTATGTAACTCCTCACGACTACATTCTTTCTCCCTTTCAGCCTGATTTCCACTACTTTGCCACTCGTTAGCTGCCTGAACAACCTGACTTTTTGTAAAGACAGAGAAAAAGCATTAAGTGCTTTACTTTGTGTCATCTCTTGAGAGCTTTCCCTGCCCACTTTTGCTTTGACCAGCTTTTTCTCTGTCTTCCCCTTACTGTTCATGTCCTTACAGAATGGTTTCTTAACACTCTTTATGTCTCCTGGTGATTGCTTCTGTTTTTTTCGCCCTGCCCCTGCTTTTTACATCTGTAAATGTTTATGCCATTGTTTTTACATTTTTCCTTACATTTCCAAGTTGACCTGGTTTTCATTTTCTTTACTTTTCACTGAGTACCTTCTCTTCATGGTTTGCTGTAATAAACTTAATACAATTTGCTTAAGGTGCTAGCAAGATTCTTGAATTCTTGTCCTTTAGGTATTTTTTCCCAGGAAGATTTATTTATTATGTTTACATTAAGATTACTGTCCTATGCCACTGTTGCTCCTCCCTGTCTTCCTGGGAATGCTTATCATTTCATAGCCATATGTGAATTCCTTTTAACAAATAGCCTGTGTGGATATTGAAGATCATTCACTTTGCTTATACTGCTTCATAGATGTAATATCCTCCATCTAATACCAGTTTCAATTTCTGAGTATGCAGAGTGGAACTTTTTAAAGAGGAAAATAGAGGACTGTAAATTACCAACAGCAACATATGAATTGCAAATAACGAATAATGAAAAGCAAATATTTGGTCAGGCTACACACGACCCAATTTGTGAACGAATAAAAGCAAACAGCCACTCCCAAAATATCTGAGCAAACAGAGACCTGCTGACATAAATATTTGCAAATAGCATATCAGAAGCTGAACCAGAGGGTTTTGCAAGCACTGCCTGAGAAGTCTCCACACAGTCGGAGAGCCCTGGATACAGCTTTAATCCCTAGCACTCCTGTCAATGGGCTCATCCTTTTCCCCCATTCTTCTCTCATTCTTCATTCCAGGAAAATTAATGACATTCTCTATTCCTATTTGCTTGACTCTGTGAAAAACAAATTCTCCTTGTAGTCCCTATTGCTAAGCTTTAGGAGAAAAAAGAGGCAGAAGGAAGTGGTTATCAAGAGCTTTCATGGGAATGCAAAAAACTGGGCAAAACATCCATGACTGAGCTGTGTGTACTGGAATTTTCCCAGTAAAAAATGCAAATTGTGTTTTTCATAATTGAGTTTCAATTGTCAAAATACCTATGTTCATTTTTCAGCTTAATGCACAGCAAATAGGATGCCATCCAGATACTGCTTAGTCAGCAACATTGAATGATTAGTTTCCTGTCAGCCTGTTTATTCTGGCTCCCTGTGCCTCAGCCTTCACACATTATAGTCCAGAGTGGCCTTTTTAAAAAAGAACTCAAGGCATCCTTCCTGCTGAATGCTTCATAGTGTTTTCTTTCTGCATTTGATTTATAGCCTGGTAAAGTCACTGGAAAAGTGACTGTTTGAAATGACGTTTCTGGGCTGGTGCCCACTTGGATTCCTGAAACGGGCAGAAATTCTCTGGGAGTTGAAAAAAGTCCTTCCCTGCATCCATTGCATTGCCAGGGTTGACAGAGATGTCTCAGTGAGTTCGAAGGATTGACAGCAATGTCTCAGTGAGTCCAAAGCTCCCTTGGAGGATAAATCACTCCAGCCTTAATGAAGACAAGCGTACTTGCCTTAGTCCCATTGCACCTCTGGGTGTACAGAGCCTGCCACCAACGTCACGGCTGCAGGTAACAGTGTGGGATGTGTAAGGTCAATCTTTTCTGCTGAGGCTGCCTTGATGAGCACATAGCAACAGCCAGCAAAACCGGACACCAGACATAGCATGGCTGTAGGCCATGCTGAAAGGAGCTAGCAACTCAAAGGACCTCATCACTGCCTGGACCCCAGTGCTTTTGGGTAGCTCTTTAGATATCTTCCTCTTCATTCGATGTTCTCCCCTTGGTACTTTATGTTAGTCTCAAAGCTTTCATACTGGAAAGAATGTCTAAATGGGATGAAATTGGATAAGAAGGCTGGAAGATTTAGAAAGTAGATGAAAAACACCCCAGGAAGAGCCTGTGAACTGTCTTGTGTCTCATCTGATCCAGACTACATTGAAAAGCCCTAGAGTCTGCCCACAGAACTGCAGAATTCATGCACGCATCCAAACAAATCTCTACAGGACACTGAGTTGCACAGTGGCAAAATGTAAATTAAGAAGCAAAAGATGTTTCCAGAAAACATTAAAAAATTAAAGAAGTAAAAGGTGTTTCATCTTGGCATCTGCTGCGAAACAGGACTATCGTACACAAGGAAGAATGCAGAGCCCACACAACGCTGGAAAGGGAGATCTTGGAAAATGAGTTTATATTGTTAAGAGACATTTACCAGCAAATAGAACTGTGAAATGACAGCTTAGGAGTTCAGGTCTTAGCAAAACCCTTCCCCATCAAGCCTGCATTTTATATTCCTTGGTTTATATTCCTTTATATTCCTTGGTTTATATTCATTTTATATTCCTTGGTTGCAGAGTATTGCAGTAAATTGAAGAGTTCTTGTGGGCTAATACAGATCATGGCAGAGCATCCCATATGTGGCAGTACCACTGAACAAGTGAAGCAAGTCCTGAAGAGAGTGTCTTATGCCACAACCGTATCGCACTCCATCCACTCCATGGCTAAAGGAAGGCTCAAGCACAGAGTTTGTGCATGTCTGGGGACAGGCTTGGCAGGTAGGCCTGCTTCAGCAAGAGCATCTCAGCCTCCTCTTTCAGCCCAGATTTAGGGAAACACCACTGACAAGGCAGAACATCAACATGTCCTGCCTAACACACATCTTCCTATGTCCTTTTCCAGCAGCAATCCCTGCCCTTCCTTCCTCTGCCTTATCTCACTCCCAAGTGGAAGCATTTTTGAAAGCGTTGTGGATTCTGCAAGGCAAACATCAGAGCTGGGCAATCTGCAAGGCACCATCTACCCACACCAAAAGCTGTCTAAATAGATAAATGCTGGCAGACAAATTGTCTAATGCCTTTTATACAGGAACAAGGAACACGCTGCGGATTCTCCTAAAAAGGTGGTCGTCATTATTATTTGTTCTGGAGATGAGAAAATTCAGATAAACAGAGGTTTGGTGCCTCAATGCTCTTCCTACTTTTTAGAATCTTTATATCTGCTGGCTAAGCTGTGCGAGGATTTCAAGCAGTGTGAATGGCACAAGTGGAATACATGAAAAATAAAATAAAATGTTCACAGCAAAGGAAGTTAGTCAGAATTTCTTCCAATTGTGGAGAGCCCATGAGCTTCTTGCAAATTCTCTTTCAGTAGAAAAATCTGCTAGTTCTCTGTGGGTGGTATTGAAGCAGTAATTCTCACTTCTCTCCTCCTCCCATCCCCAAAGAAAATGATTTTGGAGAGCAAATTTGAGTTTCAGAAGCCTAAAATTCTGTTTTGAAGTTCCGCATTTCCCATTTGAATTTTATCTCATTTTTTAGGCTTTTCATTTTAATGCTATTAGTTTATATGATTCCTTGAGAGAGCTGTAATAAAATGTCATAATATGTATGACTGTTGGTGTGATACAGAATAACTGAATAAAATCCTTGAAATTCTGTATGATTTTATCTGTTTTTATTTTATTTTCAGAAGAATGGAGAACTGAATGAATCATCTTATGGTCTTTCCCAAGGGAAGGTGTCTCTCAGTCATTCGGATGAGAGAGTCTGAAAACGACAAAGTGGTCTTTGGTGTCATCATTTGGGCTTGGTTCCTCTCCCTCTAGCATATAATAACATCTCTTTTATCCTTCCCTTCTTACCACAAGCTCTTTCATTTCTCTCATTAACTTAGCAGCTTTGGGCTGTCCCATTCTCATTTTAATGAGATCTTTCTTCTGTAGGAAGAGCAAATCTGTGTACATCATCGGGTTCAGGAGAGTCTGGTCTAAACTCCCTTCATATGGGTTGACTTCTAAACAATGCTGTTTTCCCTAAGAATATGGTATCATCCAATGTGAATAACACAATTCTCTTGGAAAAAAGCCAGCATCTCTCTGACCTTCACTTAGGAGTCTGTACCAAAACATTCAGGAAGATACTTTTAAGCCTACTGTTATGCCAAGATACTTTTCTTTTAGAATTCACATTACTTCACCTTGACAGTTACTTCAAGCACAGCACACTATTATATATATGTAAACACTGGTTCTGCATAGAGACACAACTGCGGGAATGGGAGAATTTTTCATAATGATTTTCTCTCTGCTCTTCATGTCCTCTGAAGGCTGCTAGTAACAGCTCTATAATAAAAAGAGAGCCATGTGATGGCAAGCTGCCAATTTAACTCCAGAACTGAATCTCACTGAATAAATTCCTCCAGCTGGCTCTCACCTGAAATGAAGACTTTCATCTTCGATGATAGCTGTAGGTACATTGGAAAAAAAAAAAGAAGAAAACAACAACAAAAACAATAAACAGTATTCTGGAGTGCCTGTGGTGCAATGGTCAGGAGAGGAGGAGATCAAGCAGAAGATATGCATAACATGAGGGAGGGCTGGCATCCCTTGGGGTGCCTGTCCCCTAGCCTCCAGCTGTGCACAAGCTCTGTGAGGCAGCAGTACAGCTCTGCAAACATCGATTACAAGCCAGGATTAAAAGACTATATGAGAATTCATCATGGGAGACTGCATCAAGACAAGCCATCCGAAAAAAACAGATTTATGGAATCTTTTGGTCCCACTCTATCCAGACCGTTAGTTATTTCATTAGAAAGTAATCATATTTGTCTGACATGATTTACTCCTCATAAACTTAGCCTGACTCACACCTATTCGAAAAGTACTTTTCTAAATGTATCCTGAAGCTATCCAAAGATAGCAGTTTCTAGTATTCCTTTCTTTTCACAAAGGCTTGACAGTGTGAATGTAACTTGCATTTTCCAGTAGGACTGATTATATATTGGAACTATATGCAATGTCATTGGCACTTTCAGTATTAAATATTATTAAAATATAATGATCATTAATGAGTGTCTCTTTGATTCCTAACTTGGTATCTCATTTAGGGATGGGGTCCATAAATCTGTGGTTCATTTGTTCTCTTGTCCTGTGAATGTAATAGTGGTTAGTATTTACTGCAACAGATGCAAATGCGAGTAAAGCATTCAGTACTTCACATGTTGCTTTTTCAATAACAAGTAAATTCTTACTTTCTTGCCTTCTAACAACTCTCATATTAGTTTTCTCATTAAACTCATTAGATTATGACACTGATTTAATGTGTTACAGTGTTGATAATAATAAAGAGTACTTTGAATCATTAGATTTTAAACCATTTCCTCCAAAGTGGACAACATACTCAATTTTACAGAAAACTGAAGCATGTCATGAAGGTAATGATAGACTAGTGATGATGCTACAGAATAGCTGAAGGAGGTGGAGTGAGAACTGAAGTTCAGTGTTGGCTGCTGCATTAATCGCTTGCTCTTTACCAGGATTAGTCATGGTCATGGCCTCATTGCAATGGTCATTGAATGAACGTATGGTCAGATACAGCCTGTGCTCCATAGTGACTACACGTCCAGTCTGAGAAAAAACATAAAGGAGAGAGGTATGTGGTGACAGAGCTTGAGGGGCATTCATGACTTAGCATTTAACACCCATATTTAGAACTGTCCCTTTTAGTGATGCCTACCAAAAGTATCATAGTTGTTGTTTTCAGAGAGCCTTTTGAAGGGTGGTTTTACAGATTTTGTTTTCAAAACAAAAATAAAAATAAACAAAGAAAAAAGTCCTTTCCTTCCCTCCTTCCCCTCACATGCACACCTGCCTCAAATAAAAAAGAAAGAAGATCCTCGAAGGAAAAGTGTGAAGGCTTTTCTGTAAAAGTAGATCCCACTGGATAATTCCCAAATGACAGTCGTACTCTGCAGATAACTTTGACAAGACACATTTGTGGTAGTCTCATGCGCTCTGCATTTCCCATGGCTCACTTGAATGCATCTCCCTGATGAGTGTCTCGGATGCTCTGCAGCCTGTTAGGAAACACTTAACAATCCTCATGAGCAAAAAGACAATTCAGTCATGGTCCAACGTCCCATTACCAGTCACAACGATCAGAAGTTAGCACATTTCCCCCAAATCTATAGCATTTCTGGACCCTAGCTCTTCTGGGAACAACAGAACTGCTCTAGACCCCAGCACAAACTATTAAACACACAAGGGAGGGTGAAATGACTAGACACAAAGACAGACAAATGGAAGACGTTTATTCTGGAGACATATATCCATGTTTTACAGGGGAGGTAAGTCAGCTATGCCCAAGGACGCATCCTGCTATACTCTTGCTAGCTGGCCATTAACTCACCAGCCAAGTCTTTGTTTCCAGACTAAAGAATTTCAGACTTATTGTGCAGCTGTAATGGAGGAAGAAGGAGGATCCCATCAGACAAATGGATCACTTAATCTTCAAGTTAATTAGGCTCATCTGGGACATGAACGATGTTTATTCTGCATGAGAAAGAACTTTATCAGAGAAAGCCACTTCTGACATTTCTGGGGTGAATCAATCACTTTAATTAGACCCTCCAATATATATTTGAAAACAAAACAAATGAAGAGAGAGAGAGAGATGCTTTCAAGCACAAAGCGCTTTTTTTTCCCCCATCCTATCCCCAAAATGGTTTATTTTTTTCCCATCTGCACTGTTTGTCTACTGGAAACTCTCTTTGCACCTTAGGCTCCTTGACAATCCTACTATATCTATGAGAACATTGTTTATACAAATGTTTAAACATGTCTTCTTGTGTTTCAGTCTTGTATATTTTTATACTTTTTTTTTTTTTCTCTCAGGCACAGGGAACAAGCAGTAATGTAGCTGGTATGTCCTCATCTGTTCTGATGTTTTTCCTTTGCTTGTGCTTGTGTAACGCTACTCTGCTGACATCATCATAGTCATCATCATAATAGCTTCAGTAAATGCTTTCTCTTTAAGTAAAGAACCAGAGAGAAGCAAATATGAACTCCACTGGAAGGTCCGCTAGAAAGAAACAAGACACCCAGTGAAGGGGGTCAAGGTTAACAACAAAACATTCCCATTTCAGGAAGACACCTTGGGAAAAGTGTTCAGTGATTTCAAATAATGGATAAACAACTCAGTTAAGTGCATGCTTGGGGCTGTAGTCTTAATGGTAGTTAAAGGGAGTTATTTTATAGTCCTTGACAGTTCTGTATTAGCTCATGCTGCCCATTGATATTGCTAAACAATGTGAGCTGACCCGGAGAAAGCTTTAAAGATGAAATTTTGCAAGGGAAAGAAGAATGCCATTGAGTTTCATCTTCATAAAAGCTGTGAAGCTGAACATACTTTTTAAGCTGAAAAAAATGAGCTGGAAAGTTCAAAAAACAAAACAGTCTCATGAGACTTGTAATAGGATGTTTGAAGTCATAATGACATCTTAGAGGAACATGGAGGCTCCTACAAGGAACCTAGAAGAAATTAGGGAATATGAATGGAATTTTTATGACACTAGAAGGACTCCACTCAACTACAGGGATTGAAGAGGAAGTGATGGGAAAAGTGATGGCCCAAAAAGTAGAAAAATACAGGGTGATTTGTCTAGCCCTAGGTGATTCACTTCACACATTGCTTGTCTGTATGACAATTCCTGCAGCTACCAGGTGTGTCTCCATGACCTTCTTTATGAAGCAGGATCCAGATTCTTAAACATTCCCAGTCTCCAATGTGAACAAGCTGCAAGCCAAACTGGCTGCAGCCTGCAACCTTGATATATCTTAGAGAGGCGGGGATAAACTAGTCTTATGCAGACTGTGTGTCTCTGCTCTTGTCTTCTTGGCCCTCCACTGTCACTGCTGCTGTCCCAGATCAATGGCAGGGAGAGTTCGTATGTGCGTATCTGTGCAGAAGAAGGCCCCGAAGAAGTAGGGATAGGATATGCGTCTTTCAGAGCTCTCCTCTGGCTCAGACTCCCCCTTTACAGTCTTCCTAGACCCCTATGCCCTACAGCAGAAAGTAGGGCAAGTCCTGGCCCTGGAGCTCTAGGAGGTTTTCTAGAGGAAGGAATGGTATTAAGGGAGAGGCATGAGCATGGGGGTGAAATGAAATGATCTAATCATCAGAGGATGTGGAGGGGAAAAAAGAGAAAGTGGTAGCAGGTCAGGTGAGTAACTAGAAGGCAAGAGAAGGACAGCTTTTTAGTACTCCTGAGTACTAAAGCCTAGGAGACTAGAGACTAGTCTTGTTGCCTCAACCCCTACTGACCCTTTCTTTTTCTGAAATATCTGATGGATCACATTCTAAAAGTTCCTTTTTTTTCTCCACTGGAGTAATGGAGAAAAGGGTATCCAGAGCGACTTTGTACTAAATCTTCCTGTTGACTTTTCTCTCTTTCACTGTGATCTACTGTGGTGCAAAAAGCATGACTTTTTCATCTAGCAAGGATTTAGTTAACATGTGTCTTCATATTTTTCTACTAGAAGAAATAGTGCAGGAATTAATTTTAAATATGAATTTGGAAAGGGGTGCAAATGCCACCAAGCATAGGAACCTCAGAGGCTGGTACCAGAGAAGTGTAGAAACATGGAAAGAAAATACAACCATAGTCATCATCTATAATGCAAATACATCAATTTGCAGAATAACTGGCCAAGTCTTAAAAGATTCATTGTGAGGAAAGAGCTTGAATATCTTCAAATCTAAAACCAGGACTGTGGGTTAAGTCAGATGTGCAAGCCAGATGTGCTATATGGGAATGGACAAACCTGGGGTATTTCTGAGCTTCACCCAAGAGGCTTCGCAGCTGGTAGGTGGGTGGTGGAGGGACTCTCACAAGGCTCCATCTGAAAAGTACTGCTCAGAATTGGGAATCTGCTTAGTAAAAAGACATGGACAAATTGTAGAGAATTCATAGAAGAGCAATGCACTTTCCCCAGACATGGGGAAATGAGAGACAAAGAAAATAATGTGTCTAGCTTGGTGAACAGATTAGACTGAGAGCTGGGCAGAGAGGGAGGAGAAATTCACCACTGAAAGAAAAGAATTCATTCTGCTCACTCCCAGATCCTTACAAGACATGGATGGAAAAAATATATTCTTTTACTGAGAAAAAAAGTATATTGAATAGAATCATTTTCCTGTGATGTACTGATGTGACTGTAGATCAGTTTGTTTGTCATTTCTATAAGAAAAATACTAGGGTGAGCTTCTGAGTATTATGGTGCCTCAGGCTGTAGGCTTCATTTTGGAAAGAAGGGCAGGTTATTCCATCACCTGGAACATTTGTAGCTAGCCTGAACAAAGCACAAACATACCTATCATCAGGATCAGCCTGTCCAGGCCCTTTAAAGGGGACTGTATCATTTTATGGACTTCTTCTGTATCCTTGTTATGGTACTGCAGGAATGGCTCTTGTTTTGCTTGCAGATGTCTCCACCAGAATTCTTTTTGCACATGAAGCAATTTGTGTGTGGCAAACTGGCTGTGTGGGCTGGAAATTTATTTTACACATAAACAGCTAATGTTTTGTCTGTATAGATTTCCATTGGGACAGGCAATAAAGCATCTGGGATGTCCCCTAAATAATGGCAAGAGTGTTTCTGGGTGTCCAGGGACTTCATTGAACAGATGTGTCAGGAGAAGAATAATTTGTAAATGGGATGATAGTAATTAGTGTCTGATTATTCTCCATGATACCCAAGACTGTCTGTGGAGAGGAAGTTCATGTGAGACGCAAGAAAACAAAAACAGTTCCTGTCACTGACCAAAAATACCTTTCTAGCTAAAGGAGATGATCTAGCGAGGTAAAATTAGAGCATATTTCTGGGTCATTATCTCCCTGATCATTATTGTAGTCTACAAGTGGGTGTGATGATTCTGCATCTGTCCTTCCTTACAAATACTGTGTGGATGCTGGGCATCCTCTTTTCTGACTTTCTCCACTCCAGGAGTGCTTCCCGGAGCACTGCATGTTGTCCTCCTCCAGATCTGGAGTTGGATGACAGATATTTATGTGTTCCTGGAATGCCAATGCTCTTATTGGTGTCTAAGAAGGAGAAGAAAGCCTTTTGGTTTCACCCACACTGGTGCTAGGTCAAAGCTAGACCCCAAAGAACAAGTACATATCAGGTAATCCCTGACTCTGGTGGCAGCCTGGTCTCTACGTGCGGAGGGGCTCTTGGAGATGTGGGCATGTGTGGGTGCAGAGGCCCTGTGAGAAGTGCAGGCTGTGTACATGGATCCAGAAAGGTGTTGGTATATGGCTTTTTGTGTGAGGGTGACAATGACAACCAGTCATTCACAAAATTTAGCCCTGGGGACATATCTCAGGGCCCTATAGAATGGCAGGGAAAATGTAGTCCTTTGTAGAGAGTGAGGCAGAGGGCCTTTGAAAAGGATGATTCCCAGAGCAGCAGGAAGATGATCCATTGGTCACAACAGACTGGATGACTAGTGCTCATTCCTGAAGGCACCAGGATCTCGATATGCCCTTGGACAAAGACTGCTTCTTACTGTGAACAGGGTCACACAAGTCTTCCCTGGTCCTCTGGGCCTGTGTGACGGGATACATGCAGTGAGGTTTCTGAGGAATTACAGGCAACAGGGAACTAAAATGAGAATCCCAGAACAAGTGTGAGGTGCAGAGGGATTAGGGACACTATGAAGGCAGGACCATTCGGACCCAGATCTAACTGGTCTCCATTTACTTCCTTTACATTGGCTCTGAAATCACCAGGAACGAGGAAGAGTCATCATTTCCTAGGAAAAAGGAACAAAATCTTATAAGGTAATATAAACCCAGCAGGAGTAATTTAGTCATGCTTTGGCAAAGATTGATTTTGCTGTAAAAATCTGTCACACTATTTTTGTAAATAAGAGCTTCTGCCTGGGAAATGTCTGTATCTCCCATCTCACAAATTCAATCAACAAGACCATGCTGGTTTCTCTCCTACTCCTACTGTGCTGGGGTCCTCATCAATGGAAGCCGATGCATGGACAGCAATGCTTCCTCCTCCATGAACTCTATTTTTCTTTAGAGGTAATGTTACTGCTTCACCAAGGAACCAAAACATTTCTATTTACAAAGCAAGGATATCTGAAAGTGATTTTTCATTTAATCCTTATATACCTGATTCCACAAAGTAGAATGGAAATTAATTTTCTTTTAATTTCCTATACTGGGAAAATATTTGGATCAGCCAGACTATTTTGATAAAAGTGCTTCATTCCTATTTTAGGTTTCTACTCTTTTTAGATAATGTAAAATAAAATAATTATTGTATGAAAAATTTTGGAAAGAAAACAGTATGTTCTCTTCTGAACAAATGAAAATATTTTGGTTTTGTCCAGTTTTTATTCACAGTTGAAAGCTGCAATCTTCCACAAATCATTTGGTTTTCAAGAAAAAGAGGTCTGAGGTGGCAATGGGGTCCTTTTGAAAATTTCTAGGTAGTGGTATTAGTAATTTTTCTCTAGTATTGCTCATGAATTATCCATACTGAATTATTCACAATATCTCAAAGAATAGTAAGACAGAGACTGCAAATTCACAACCTGAAACAACTCAGGAGCCTTTGCCCTGTTTCCAGATAGGGCACTACTAGACCTAAAGAATTTACACTAATTTGTTCACAGGTCCTGTGATACCAGTTTGCAAGAGATATCTAGGAGTTAGGTCTTCTGTGTAGGTGATTTTATACATACCCACTTTCCTTCTGTACTTACTGCTGTGAATGAGACATTTTACACAACTTCATAAAAACGGACCACTTAGATTGCCCTCAGAGCAGTAAAGGCAAGGCAAATGGATCGCTACAGCACCCAAGCAAGTAGTAGAGGGCACAAGTGACAAAATGGCTAGAAAGAAGATATGTAGCTTATGTTGGTGGGCTGAAGTAGAGTTATGGACAGAATTATTATTGGCCAAAGCTGTGGTTAATCTGGGGGACGTTTGTTGCTCTTACCATAAAGCCTAAGTGTCCCTTCTCATCTTAGCGCTGAAAATCCTGCCCAAAGTTCCTGGTGTGGCCAATGAAGTCAAATGAGAAGACACTCAGCTCCACTGAGCTGGTTCTCCGCAGTGTCTCTCACCACCTCGGAAGCACTGATCCCATGAGAAGGAATCAAATCTATGCAGGAGCTCTGAGAAAGGCAGAAACATTCCCACTCCTCCTGCAGTCCATATGACATCAGTGCCTTGCCTTACCCAGCAAGAACAGAACTGGGTAACTTTGCAGATGATACTACTGCTGTGGCCCCCTCTAACTTAAATTTTCTTGCTGCTTCTTCTCTAGCTCCTCAATGAGAATTTCAGTTTCTTCATCTGCATCTAAAAGGAGATCCCTGGGCAAAGAACTGAAGAAAGATATCAAGAACTCTTTTTTGCCTTGCCAAAGGAACTCTAACTCCCAGTTTTGTTGACGACTCACTCTACAAATTTGCCATTGCCTGATCAATAGCTACCTGCAACAGATTTAATATTTTTCTGCTCTGTCTGGGCAAATATACATCTAGTCTGGGCTGTAGGTTGGATTTAGGTTGAAAGTTAGAGGTTTGAGTGACAGATCCCAAATTAGGAGAATTCACAGAGAATATAGCGTATCAAAGATCATTGTACTGAAATATTACCTTTTCTTTGCTCTCCCCCTTGCAGGCAACTGCTGTTGACCTTCCCTTTTTGACCTATACTGCCCAGCATTGAGGGTTTGTTCACCCCTTCCAAAAATGAAGTGCAGACACTTGAAAGGGCAGTATCTCAGAGACATGTAAGGATTGTTTTCCTTCTATCCTGTAGTTTTCTCACTCACCCAATGCACCACCAGTGTGGCCGACAGCAGCTGGAGTGCATAGTTGAACTAGGTTGAAAGGTGCAAAGATGTTGTGTATAAGAGATGCACACTGTGATTAGTGCATGACTATCACAGCATAAAACCTCCAGGTAACCACTCAGATATTATCTTTGAGAAATCAAACCTTAAAAAAGGACCACGGAGTGAGGGAGACAGAGATGTCTGTGACTTTGTAGCTTATTTGAGAGCAGGAGGTGTTAAGACAATGAGCAGATCGACACACTTGAAAAATCAGGTTATCTAACAAACCAAAGCAATAGAAAAGATATCAGACTTAGTAAGTCAAAGGAGAAAATTATATCCTATGGGAGAACAGGAGGAGATTTTTCTTTGAACTGAGCATTCATCAGTTAGCGATACTGGAAGAGGGAAGAGATCAGCATCGGTATGCACTGATTGGATTGACAATGTGATGAAGCTGTGAAAACAGCCCCTATAATTCTGGAATAGTTCAGGGGAGGTATTTTCAGAAGAATTAAAGAACTGTGGGTGCTACACAGTATTATATACAAAGTATTAATAAAAATTTGCTTGAATTGTTTGATATGGATTTTGTCCAAAAATTAGTTCTAAATTGGATCCAGAAAAGAGCAGGTCTATTGAATCAAACAGTTTGGGGGAGTGAAGTGCCTATCTTAGAATAATACACTTTGAAAGCTTCACTTCATCGGTGTAACAGAATGACTTTGAAGGGTTAGGTGATAATTCTTTACAAATACATCTGGGGGATAATATCAAATGGGGAAGAGTTGTTAAGAGGTAATAGAGAAATAGATCAAAGAGACATAAACTAGTCACGGGTATAGTGAAACTGGAAATTTGAAGATTTCTAACTATTCAAAGAGTGAAATTCTGGAACAGTTTCTAAAACATATTTGTTTTAGGCGGGGCAGACAGGAAGGAGGAAGCATTAATCGTATAAAGAAGGAACTGGTGAAAGGAATTGTCTGATAGAGTAGAAATCATTCTGTGGCTGGAAGTTAAAGGTCTTAGGCACGTGATTTATTGTTATTCCATTTTCCAGACTGAAATTTGATCACTGCATGCCAAATGCCTGCACTATATTTGTATCACATTAATCCAAGATTTCAGACTTCTGCTGGTCACTTGCATGGTCTAGGAAGGCTCGTTTACCCTTTGATTCACAATTTATCTTCGGGCCCTATTTTAGTCTTCCTCTGAATTGCTGCAAGTGCTATCCCCAAAGGATGGTTGAGAACAGTGCAAAGCTATGTTTCTTGTATTAAAGACTTCTGAATGAATGGTGATTGTATCTTGCTTCCTCACCTGGGACTGCAGTGATTCTCATCTCTGGGACTAGGAAGGAGGGTTTTTTTTTTTTGGCTCCTTTTTAGTATAACCTGATCACTTCTGAGTAATTAATCTAAACGAATTCACTGCTATTACAGGAATCCAGGAGATTGATAATGACTTGGCCTCTGCTGGGAAGTATGATAGCCATTGATTAGCCCTCTTACACTACATTCATAATCTGTAGGGCACTGCTGGGGGATGGTTTGTGGGCTCTGGTGAGTGCAGGCATATGAAGAGATGTTCTGTGGCCCCTTCTGGACTGATAATCTATTTCAGGATTCCCTGCAAATGCAGAACATGGAAGTGGGACAAGGTGGCACCTCTCAGTCTCATGTTTCTATTAAAGATTATCCATAGCTAGTATCCTCTTAAGGCATCAGTTTTTAGATGCAGTCCTGGGTCCTTGTTTAAAAACCTATACTAGACCCTATGTGCAGGAGGCCCAAGTAGTGTCATTTTGCAATGCATGTTCATGGACAGAGTGACTCTTCATCGTGTGCAGCGAGACCATATCCCTTCCTCCCGGCTTGCTCATCTTCCTCGTTGGGAAATGGCCATCATAGACAGTCTACAGGTAGAGCACTCTGAGAGGAATCCATGTCCTTTTGAGTAGTCTGGCTTGGAGCAGCAAATTGACTTCCAGGTCCTTGTAATCCTGCTTTGAAGTTGCCTGAGAACCAACTTATTTTTCCAAGCCCTGAATGGAATACTTAGATTTCTACAGTGATTTTGCTCCCACTCTTCCAGTCTGGTTCGTTTATGCAAGTAGGAATCTAGAGAGAAAGGAAAGAGGAGAAATGGTTTAAATAAGCTAAGGTAGCATCAGGCCTGTTTGGCCCTCTCCTGAATTCTTTAAAGAAAGACGAATTAAATTTATACAGGTGAGATTACCTCTGTATGTTATACCCTTTTCTCACAGAGTGTAAGAGCACCTCAGAGGCACCACATAATTAAGGAGTAAGCGATCAAATGAGATGGACCTGTCATCTATGAATTTCATGCCCTTCCTCCTCTAGCACTTAAAAGACCTGCACACTCACATGCACTATGCCTTCTCTGGCATGCTCTTAACTATGAATGGAGCATCCTTCTGCTGTCTCAGCAAAGGAGTAATCACTCCTTGTCAGTTAGCAATGATTGCATTTTACAGGTATATTCTGGTTAGAAAGTGAGTGACAGAGAGACAACATTTGTATTTGTGATCTAATGGTGGGGAATTGGAAGGCTGGGGAAAGCAGAAAAAAATTACAGGGACAGTCTAGCAACCTGGCACTATTATTTCCCCTGAACCATCAATATATGATGATAAAACCTGTTTTAGGACTCCTAAGAATGGATCAATGGGACAACAATGTCATGTGTTCTCCTGACTCAGTACAAGCAGAACCATAACTCTGGATGTTCTACCCATCATTATATGAGTGTTAGATAACCTGTCCCATTTGCTGGGTTCCTTCAAGAGCAGTGTGTTGCCCACGCTTCTGCCAATTTCTCTTTGCTTATATCTTCCACCATTTCTCTTTGCTTATATCTTCCAAATTTGTCATTTGCTAGTAATGGCTTGGACCTTGCCTGCTCATATTCTATCTTTTGCTACATCTCAGCCACTATGAATCTAGAACAACTTGATTTTATCTTAACTGAAAGCCATTGAGCAAGGCTCTGAGTGAGACCATCATAGCTGTCCCATCACCTTACAGACATTTGTGTGCTCTTTCCCAGCTTTTTGTAGAATCCTATGTGACACATCTTTGTGTGAGGGAAAGCAGTAGATGAACAAGGTCAGAAAGATGAGGTACAACTCCAAACTCCAGCAGACAGTGCGAGAAATGCTCAGGAGCCAAACTACTCTCTGAAACACAGCCAGCTCTTTTGATAAAGCCCTTTTCTGTCTCAAAGTTTATCTGTAACTTGCTTATTTAACCTTTAAATGCTTTGTCCAAAAATCTATTCCACTAATACTATGTTTGTATTAACACAGTAGGATCCAGCAATGGTTTTATTTTCATTGTAATAAGGACTAATGAAGCAAATGAAGTCAATGAGATACCTGTCTTATGGTTTTGTAAAAGCCTAGAAATGCCTTATGTCTAAAATCTTGCTCTGTCTCCATTAATTTCTTAGTTTTCTGAAGTTTAGGCTTTGGCCCCGAGTCTTCTTTGTGCTTTGCCCTAGAGGATGCTGATTATGGGATCTGATATACTAGGTTACCCTCTAATGACACCATCTGATGTACCGACTGTATGATACAGTCCTGGCTAATTCAGACCCAGTCAGGATCTTTTTTATGTGATTCAAAATGGCTCATCTGTCTCCTAATTGAAACAACTACTATTTCTGAATGTAGCACAACAATAAAAACAAACCCATGACTCTCAAGTGGATTTCAATTACTCCCATTTTCCAGTGGGAATCTACTTATTTTGCACACTAGTATCAGTAATGAGCTGAACAAATTTATAGCAAGGAAAATTTCCCAGCTCTATGAATTATACTGTGATGATATATTGTAAACCTGCGCTACCAAACAATTGGCTTAGTTGTTTTACATTTATGGCAAAGATGATTTAGATATCAAGTGGGAAATAAAATCTGGAGATGTGATGTTTATTATGAAAAAATACATTAAGAACCCATCTTTCAGGCGGGCAGGTGTGGGACGTGAAAATATATTGGTGATAGCTGTTTCAGCTGTCTTGAAACTCCAGAGTTATCATTTTATCACTTTAGCTAAGAATGTCTGTCAGATATCTGAGAAGCTGAAATGCTGACCTCTAAACTGAACTTGCTCTAAAAATATGTTAGTTGTCTGTCATTGCCATGAGCTGCCAAGATCTGTGTGGGAATTCATTGTATATAGTCTGTGGTGTACAAGGCTTTACCAGACTCAAAACCAATAATACATGTGTGGTCAAACAGCATCAACAAAATGTAGTATGCGAGGTAGGAAGTTTATTATTGGAAAAGATAGCAAATAAGTATCTTCTGGTGAAAAATTATCACAAAAAGAAGAAAAAAAAATCCCCTAGTTACATTCAATAGCAAATTTTGAACTTCCAGTGAAGATCTGGAACAAAAAAAAAATGGTTATAGTATATTTTTCCCCTGAAATGCCATTTTTGGAGTGTGCCTCAGTCTGTCGGTCTCATGTTCATGGAAGCATTAGTCTCCCACCTTCACCACTGTATGATGACATTCACATGGGGCAAGCAGCAGGGCAAGAGGGTGGTGTGAGGAGCTGTGACCACAACAGATCATGGGGACATGAATGAAGCAATTTCAGCTCAATATTTTGGCAGTGAGGAGCTCAGCAAAAACAAAACAAAACAAAAATTTCAATGAAGCATATGCACATTTCACACACACAAACACACTCACACACACATAAAATATTTACATAAATTCCAAAGTTTCCTTCAAAACATATTTTTTCACCAGTATTTCTTGTATCATCTAAAATTGAAGTGCCTTTTCTTTTTACAATGTCTATATTTCCATGTCTTTGCCTGCCTGCTGAGCCTGCAGCCTGCAGCCATTTTCTTCTTGTAGTGGATACTCCTTTTTGCAGAGGACATAAAACACTGTGCTCTCATTCTCTCTATTCGATTCTCAGTCCTCTTAGTCTTCCTTCTTATTTATTTTTTACAGCAAAGAAAAACAATACTGGAATGTACTGCTTTAGCTTTTTGTATATGGAAAATAAACCAAAAATCAGTTGTCCAGAGGTACAGATCTTGTATGCATCTAGGTGATGCAAAATCTGCAGCATATCTTTGCAAGCATTTCTGTTGTCTATTAAAATCACTTATGAGCATTAGCAGCACCAGTCAAGGAGAGTTTACTTCATAAATTAGCTTTACTCCTCTGTGACAGAAACTACAAATAGAAAAAATGAAAACTGCTTGTGCACTAGAAAGGCCAACTTGAGGGAGCTGTTGCTCTTGGAATTGGTTGACTGCTAGATGAGTGGCTAATTTGCATTATTGTACATTTTTAAAACAGGTGGCTATGGATAGTTATGTTCATGTGTCTACTTTAAGTTGCTAATTTAGGTGTTGCTATATGCAAACATATATGTCTTGACCAGCAGGGTGATTCAGAGCTGGTGGTAAAGGCTCTCTTCCAGATGTGGAAGATAACAGCTCCATCTCCTCTGTTTGAGTGTGTGCTCCAAAGGAGCCTAGCTTCTTGTTCACTGCAGTGGCTAATGTACCTCTGAGCAGGAAATCTCCCCAAATTTATTCATCAATGACCTGGATGAAGGCACAGAGTGCTCCCTCAGCAAGTTTGCTGATGATACCAAACTGGGAGGAGTAGCCGATACCCCAGAGGGCTGTGCTGCCATCCAGAGGGACCTGGACACATTGGACAACTGGGCAGTGAAAAACCTCATGGAATTCAACAAGGCCAAGTGCAAGGTCCTGCACCTGGGGAGGAATAACCCCAGACACCAGTACAGGCTGGGGACCGACCTTCTGGAGAGCAGCTCTGTGGAGAAAGACCTGGGTGTCATGGTGGGTGACAAGTTGACCATGAGGCAGCAGTTGCCCTCGTGGCCAAGAAGGCCAATGGGATCCTGGGTTGCATTAAGAAGAGCGTCTCCAGTAGGTCAAGGGAGGGGATCCTGCCCCTCTACTCAGCCCTGGTGAGGCCACATCTGGAGTATTGTGTCCAGTTCTGGGCTCCACAGGACAAGAGGGATGTGGAGCTGCTGGAGAGAGTCCAGCGCAGGGCTACGAGGATGATCAGGGGCCTGGAACATCTGCCCTATGAGGAGAGGCTGAGGGAGCCGGGCCTGTTCAGCTTGGAGAAGAGAAGGCTGAGAGGGCACCTGAACAGTGTCCTCAAGGGAGGGAGTGCAGAGGATGGTGCTGGTCTCTTTTCAGTGGTGGCCACTGATAGGACTAGAGGAAACGCTCAGAAACTGAAGCATCAAAAGTTCCACAGGAACTTAAGGAAAAAATTCTTAACAGTGAGGGTGCCAGAGCACTGGAACAGGCTGCCCAGAGAGGTTGTGGAGTCTCCTTCTCTGGAGATCTTCAAACCCGCTTGGACACAGTCCTGTGCCATGTGCTCTAGGTGACCCTGCGTGTGCAGGGGGGTTGGACTAGATGACCTCCAGAGGTCTCTTCTGACCTTGAGCATTCTGTGATTCTATGATTCTATGAAAATAAAGATGCAAACACAGGAGTGATGTCAAGATCCCTGCCAAAACACAACATCCTTCCTCCATACTCCCATTTCTCACCTTAGGAGGTTTCCAGCATCAGTGCTGCCACACCGACCTTTCAGAGCAGTTTGCCTGTCTGCCTTTGCTCCCCTGGTGGGAAGACTATGTCTTCTTGCAAAATTCAGTGTGTTTTGTGGGAATTTTTTCCTGCAGTGAAGTCTTTAAAGTGGATCATGGTGCATCTAAATCCTTTTCTCTTTAATCGTGACAAGAATGCCTGGTAAACCTTGATATGTTGGCAGCTGCCCTTAGCCCTGCCACCTCAGACTCTAACAGTTTGCACTTCTGAATTTAGGCTGAACAACCAGAGTGCAATTCTTTTCAGAGCTTTCATGGCTCCTCTACAAGCTCACCCCTGACCCATGTGTCCTCAAGCACTTCTATCACAAGTTATTCTCTGTACCTTACAGTATGGATTCCCACTCTACAGTGTGCCGGACAGTTTCTCAGGAAGTCTGTTTCTCAACAGGACATAAGTTAGCTTCTCATTCATGTCCTGAAGTGTCAAAAGAAATAGCTCTTTGGGGTCTTCACATTAGAAGACAGGAGGAAGAAGAGCAGCAGGAATCAAGGGGCTTACAGAGCAGGAAAAGATGGGGTAAAAAGAAATTCATGATGATAGGCAACTTGGTAATGATAGCAGTACCTAACTTCCTTCTCCTTTTCTGTGATTTGAGGATGCTAGACTCCCATCTCACTCTTTTAGGACTTAGAATTTGCCAAGTTTCTCAAGAAGAGTGTCTGAATATGACACTTAGTAACTGTGGAGATAAGCATGTTTTTTTTGGGTCACCCACCCAACATTTCCCATTATACAACAGAGAATGATCAATAAGACTCACTTCTGATCACTTTGTGGGAAAATTTCAGTTGATAGTTTTCTGATCTTTGGGGTGCAAATCAGTATTGTTTTGTCTCTTTCGACTTGGTAATACTGGATTCATTGTCTTACATATTATTTGAGCACTTCTAACTTATGAGCAAGTAAATATTGGCTTTATTGGTGTGCTACATTTTGTTCCATTATGACTGTGGTGAATTGGCCCTAATAAATGTATTTTTTCCTTATCAGTGAGGTTATTAGATTGATATGATAATAAATTACTTTTCAGAGGCCTATCTGATTTTGGAGAAAAAAATAAATTGAACCAATCAAAGCCTCTTCTGACTATTGTCAACCAACAAAGTCATGGAAACTTCCTGTATAGCTTAAATATCTCATCTATCTAATTAATTGCTATAAGAATATCCAGTTAATTAGTATGGGAAGGCCCCATATATCATCAGATGTTGATGATTACCTGGATCTTTCCCAGAAAGTGAGTCTGAGAGCAACACTTTAAGACCCTACGAGTTCTTTGCCAGCCCCCATAGGAAGCTCTGCTTCTCGGCTGTAGAAGGATCAGTATGAAACTCTTTATTGAGCAGCCTAATGCCTCAACCCAATCTCTTCCCAGAGAGGCATTCCTGGGCAAACCTGCCAAGCAACGTGCAGACTAAGGACTCCAAAAGTCATGGAGCAGTCGTGATTGCTGAACCTCCAACTGCGCATCTGCTAAGTGTGGGGCAGGATCTAACCATTCACTTTCATGGATCAGTGGGGGAAAGTATTTTAAATGATTCTTATCAAGATTGTGATCAGCAGGAAAACGGAAGGACCTTACTACTGATAGGATCTTCCTGGTACTCTGAGGCAACAAGTAAAACGTGTCAGAAGAGGCTCACACATTCTGCTGTCCATATTTCTTTCAGTTTGTCAAATGGTGTAGACGTGGTGGAAGGTAGAAGATATTTCTGTGGGTAGTAGACAGAGTACTTGAGGTCTAACAATCAGTTTCCTTTCTCCAGATGCCTTAAACCCCATTTAGCTGTTGAGGGGCCTCTGACATATTTCTTCAGTTTCCAGGGCTGATCCTTTGTGGACAGTAACAAGCTGTAGCTTCACCAGCTAAAGCATCAGGACTGCCAAATTACACAAAGGGTTTCATAAATGTGAGTACACTGAAAAGGAAAAGAGGAGAAAACCTGGAAAATAAATAACTGGGGAGACACAGCAGCATATAAAATTGTCAATGGCTTAGAGAATCCAGAGAAATTGTTCCTCACAATACAACATCTGGGGGACACTGAATAAGATGAATAGGAGGCAATTTGAGAACAAACAAAAGGAAATACTTATCTATCCCACGTGCAGTAAATGGCAGAGGCATCTGCTGAAAGAGGACGCTGGAGGACAAGTGTTCAAGCGGCCTCACAAAAAGGATTAGGGAGCTCTATAAAGGACGATCCACCAGCACTGCAAACTAAACTATCCAGAAATGCCAAGTTCTGGAATTGCTGAGCTGTTAGTTGCCAGAATCTGGGATAATGCAGCATAAGGGGGATTGGTTTACAACCACTCTATTTTACCTCATGTTTTACCTCTGCACCTGACATTGATTAATGGTTGAAGAATAGACCTGGGAAAAACAAGATCTTAGAACTAAGACAGGAATCTTTTCTGCTCATAGAGAAAGGACTGTTTCATCACATTCGGTCTCTGGCAATCTCAGGCACTGAATCATATAATTCCCTTCACATATAACCCTTTTGTGATGAAGCTCCATCTCAAAACTGGAAAGCTGGTTAGACTCCTTTTTTTTTTTTTTTTTCCATCTGTGAGGCTATTCCAGAGCCTCATTACTCTAGCTGTTAGGATTCCTCTTCCAATTTCAAACTTAAATTTATGTCTGGTCACTTTATAGCCACATATTCTTGTAATAATATTGCTTTTAGTTTAAATGGCTGTCTTCCACCTTGGAGTTTCCCCCAGTGAATTTACAGAGAACAATATCCCTCCTGGCCAGGCTAGATGAAAACCAAACAAAACCTGCACCCCCTTCTAATTCCTTACTATACATTTTTTCCCTTAGTGCTTATCACTCAAGAAACACCTGCTAAAATTCGAGCCCTTTCTCTCCAACGTGAGTAACCCATGTGAGTACAACGAGAGGCAGAGATTGCGAGACATGCTACCCCTTCTCTGCTGGCAGTAGTCTCCTGATTCATTCTGCAACAGCATTTAACCATTGGCTACATGCATGACATCTTCATGCCATGATCAGCTAGTATATCCAGATCCATTTCCTCAATCATTTCTCGCTAATGAGCACCAGAGAGAGCAGTTTGTAGCAAACACAGCATCCCTGCAGCAGATGTGTGGCACGTGCCTGCTGCACCGCGACCAAGAAAAGAGTCCTGCTGTCTCCACAAAGGCATCCTCCCCTTTCTAGGATGACCCTGGGAGCAAACAGGATTGCTGATCCACTCAGAGCGGGTCCTAGAAGAACATATCAGGGAAATAACACTTTTACAGCACACACAGTGCTTGTTCTTTCCTCCCCCCTCACTTTTCTCTTTCCAGCTGCCCTGTATCTATTACCATTTCAGCAGATGTGGGGATGCAGATGTAAGGATTAACCCTTTATTGCTTTCTCCATGCAGATTGGGGAATTCATAATGGAGGATGTCTTTGAAGATTTGATAGTCATCCTGGCAAGGAGTTCTCCCAAGGACAGTATTGCCAGAGAAATGAGGATGTAAGTTTTCTAGTTGTGACTTTGGGGAGCTAGTTTTGGTGGGGAGGACGAGTGTGGCCAAGAGTGAGCTGAAGCTCATCTGGGATTACAGGCACTGGGGTATTCCCATCAATCTGCCGCTTACACACTAGGCGTGCTTGAGGAGATTACTGGTTTTGTAGGCAAGTCTAGCCATAGCAGAAATGGTTTCTTGCTCTGTAAATCTGTGTTGAAACAGAGGGGTCTTGATCTCTAATTCTCACAGTAGGGAAAAAGGATTTTCCCTTATGAAGCCTGGATATTTATGTCACACATTGACTCATACCTACCAGAGCCTCTTATACCCTCTCCCTGTATTATCGTCTCCTTGGGTAGGAGGAAACCCTTATTTGGATTTACACATTTGATTTCTCTTAAGTGCCTCACTTTACATTTACCTCTGCTGACTTTTTTGTTATTCATTTTTCAACATTTCTCTTATTTATTGAGGTTAGTTTTGAATTTCAGTCCTGTTCTCGAAAGTACTTGCTCCTTCCAGATAAGGGTCATCCACAATTTTTTAAAGTGCATTCTCTAGCCCATCATCCAAGCCATTAATAAAAATACTGAACAGAACCTGACCCCTGCAGGTCTCCACTTGAAGTGTCCAGCCAGCTTGACAGCACACCCATGATAACTCCTCTTTGAATGTTTATTTTTGACGTTGCTTCTGCCTGTTTGTCTCCTCTACCCAGTGTTTCCCCCTTTTTCGTTTAGTTTCATTGTCAGGGCATGTTCCCCCTTGGCCTTTGTATTTATAGTCTGCCTTTATTGAGTGCTCTCCCTGAGCAGATGTGCAGGCAGCCACAGGAAATCTGTGCAACGCAGTGTTCAAACAGTCAGCTTAAAACATCACAGGTGCTATGAAACAATCAGTCTCCTAAGAACTGGATGCAGAAGGCCACATCAGGGGGATGAAGAGACCAGAGGAGAATTTTAGAGATGTGCAGAACACTGTAGAGGTTTTTCATGTCTTGAAAATGCCACAGTGATTGGCAGCATTGGAAGCAGGAACTGTCCTCAGCTTCATGGAGCCATGAGCAAAGGAGTATGAGGGCCTGTCCCACAGAAACGGCACCAAGTCTCTTGATTTTTCACCCCAGTGTCTCTGCAAAGTTCTTTATTCCCCAGCAATGCCATGCTGCCCACGTGGGAAGCAAAGCTTCCCCCATCAGTAGTGCTCTCTGTTCCATATCTGCGGTTCTGATCTGGTTAGATGGACAATGTCAGGAGCTGGAGAAAAGAAAAGCACAGCAGCAGCTTGGGCCCATGGTCTGAGCAGTAGCACGTGTCCCTTGGGGGACAGGTTCCCTCACAGTTCATATCCAGAGACACACACAGAGCCTGGGGCTTCTTGCAGCTCCGACTGACCTCAGCAAGAGCAATACCTCAGATCCCATCAGGGCTTGGCTGTATGTAGCCCCACAACAGTGGGCTCTGCAAGCATCAACAAACTGCATCAGGGACAAGAGAATGTACAAGAAAATACAGAATGCAGAGTGGACAAGTCTCCAAAAGCGCTTATCATCTTCAGACAGGATCTGTGGGCTTGATACAAGATCTCTGGAGCAGGATTCCGGCTGGTTCCAGTATGAAGTCAAATTCATGATAGACATCACAGCAGCATCTCTAAACATCCTGGTAGCAACACCGGGGTGCCTGGGCAGCAGCACCATCACAGCACTGCCCCGCGCCCAGATATCCTGGATGTGGCTGAGGCAAGGGCCCTTTCTGCCTGGATAGTGAGAAGTGAGGCGATGACACGTTTCTCTGCTCCAGCAGTGGGGAAGGGGAGGCACCGACGGGTGGCCAAACTTCTTTTTCCCAGTTGCTAGAGCTCCTGTTCCCCCAGAAAAGTAACAGAGCAATCCTGCCATTGACAGTGGCACTGGAAGGGGTCTGTGAGTCCCTGGTGGGTACAGTGCTGGAGAAGGTGATGTTCTACTCCATGGTGGCAGGCAAAGGAAGTTGGCGGTAGGAAGGGGTAGGAAGACTCAGGTTTTGGATAGGATACACCACTCTGCTCTAGAGATTTGCTTACATTTCAATTCCAGCTCTCTCCAGGGAGCACTCCAGTTACACAGACTTGAAAACCTGCATTTGTGCGCGATCAGAGGAAGAGCTGATGCAAGTGAATTCTCTTAATGAGCCATGCGTGGGACAGATCTTAATAGTTCTCTCTGGAGCAGGCTGCAGCAGCAAAGGAAGGAAAGGAGGAGGTGCGGGTGTCATCAAAAACGAGTATCAGAAGGACTCCAGAGTAATCTGTCTGTCCAGGGAAGCAGGCATGAAAATTCAGTCTCTGTCTCTGAAATCTAGATGAAGGCTTTGGGATACACAGGTTGTGGTGGCAAGCACAAAATGACTCCTGGCAGCAGTGCAGCTCAGCACTGCACTGCATGCTCAAAGCCGAGGAGGTTTTGTAATCACCAAATCTATTCCTTCCCTCCTCCAAAGCTGTAGTCTGGCTCAGCCTTGATTCTTCAGCATGCAGACAGTCGGAAGTTTGCATTTCCCACTTTAAAAGGCCCAATGACTGAGCTAAATAATCCTAATGCGTTTTCTGCATTGAGCAGTCCCACATATCTCAGTTCCCATCACCAGCAGCATCCCCAGAGCCTTCTCCTCAAGCCCATGCCCGTGGTCGTGCAGGCCCTGGGGGCTGCCTGCCTCCAGAGCTCTGTGTGCTGTGATTGATCTATGGCAGTCTTTGTCAGAGGGCTGCTGTGTCACATAGATCAGTGACAGTGCGCACGATGTGTGGGTGTTTGCTTTGTCAGTAATACTTCATCATCTTTTAATTCATTAAATATGTTTGTCATTCATCTCTATTAGAGGTTGACACTGCTGCTGTTTGCTCTGCCCTGTGTCAGTGTGCTTGTAAATTTATACAATAACCAAGAGAAAATTCACATTTGTCTTTTTGGGGATTTAGAAAATGTGCTTTAGGAGATGCGCTTCTCTACTCCACGTATTCCCACAGGTTGCAGCCTTCCACCTCCCTTGTTTTCCCTTCACACTACACACCTCCCAGCTCTAGTCACATATTTCTTGGTGTCATTCCACTCTGTCTTGTTATGTCTCACAGTTCTCCAGGCCTCATATTTTAATCCCAGGCCTCCTGCACTCCACATACGTGTTCCCCCTCAGCCAGTCTTTGAATGTTGTTTCCTCCTTCCATCTTCTTATCCACTATGGGACAACCTTGGGCACCTGCAAAGGGCTTTTCTTTTAGAGCAAATCTCTTCTGAACATAATGGGATTTTCTCTGCCATCCTGCTACAGGGCATTTGATGGGTAGTGCTGTTCTCAGAATCAAGACCAAGTGGGTGTGCATATGCATATGCATATGTGTATGCATGTATGCATATGGATTACATAATCTTGCTGCCTTGAGCACTTCCTGCCCTTTCACAGCAGTGATGGGATTACAGTGAAGTGCTGTGTTTTCAGTTAGGGGCTTTCCTGTAGAAAAAAAGACAAATATACTGGAGTGAGTCCAGTGGAGGCCCCTGAGCACACAGCATGTGAGGAGCGACTAAAAGGACTATGTTTGCTCATCCTGGAGAAGCCAAAGAGAAAATCTTATTGCTGCCTTCACCTATCTATTCGGAGGGTGCAGAAAGAACAGTGCCAGACTTTTCAGAGGTGCACAACAAGAGACAATGGGTGCAAGTTGGAACATGAGAAATTTCAACTGAGTATTAGAAAAAAACATCCTACAATGAAGAAGGTCAAATGCTGGAAGAGAAGCCCAGAGAGATTCTGTGATCTCCATTCCTCAAGATAGCTGAAAATCAGCCAAAAAAAGCCTGAGTAACCAGCACTGGTTGGACATGCCTTGTTGGCGGGTGTGGGGCCAGAGACCTTCTTAAGTCCCTTTGAGCATCAATTACTCTATGATTCCTCCTTACCTGTCTGTACCCATTTCACCCATTCCTCTAACACCCTCTTGCATCTGCCTAGAGGGAAATTTCTCTGTATTTCAATCTGGCAGCTCTAGGGCAGGATGAGGAGGTAGGTAGTCACCCAGGGCCTGCTTCTCAAAGCCCTCCCTAGTCTGGGCTCATGGGCAGGCAGCAAATAGGCCTGGTGGATTGGCTGCCGAGAAGGAGTTGAGCCAGGGGATTTTGTGGTTTGATCCAGCATCTGAAGAACAGTGAAGGGAGCAGATACCGTGGCTGGACCATGTGGCCTGAGAACGTTCTGTGTTTTGACACATGTTTTCTTAATGATACATCTTCCCTCATCAGCTCTTGAGACCCAAGCGTCTCATTGACAACACAGCTCGCTTTGCCTTGGATTATGTCAGCTAATTAGGAAACACTGCTCTTTATCTGCGTCCTTAAGATGTGTTTGCTTTTGTTAAATGGCACCATGTTCAGCCTGCACTTCTGTATTAATCTCTAAATACTGTAACACTGTATTGCAGACAGAGATTTGTCAAGGCTAATTCTATTACAAAGCAATGTTTGCTTTAAGCTTCTATTGATTAAAAAACAATATCTACTTGCAGAAGGGATTTCAGGAGGACCAGCAAACCCAGAAAGTACCTCAGTTACCAAAAAAACAAAACAACAAAACAAAACAAAAAAACCACAGACACACACAGAGAAAGTCCAGGAATGAGGGCTGCAGACAGAATGTTCCCATTGAAGCTAAGTATTTCTCTGGAAGCAGGAGCAAATTTAAATCCTCATAGATGTGAGGATGAATGTCTCTAAAGCAGATGAAGAGCAGCCTGGAGATTAGAATTGCATGCACTCAGGTAAGGTGATAAAAAGTTCAGATATAGATTTCTGCCACATGTCTCACACCTGGCATAGAAACAGATCCTTTGGGAGATTTGCATGGTTTTGACCTGAATATTTGCCTTTGCAGTCTGTGTCTTCCACCCCCAGCTCTATCTGTTTTACCTACCTACACTTTCTACTACATCAGCCCTGTCTGCAAGAAGTGGCATGGGGATTCTGGATGATTTTCTTGGATATCTTTTTTTATGGATAAATGGTAGAGGATAAAGAAATCCTCTGCATTAACAAAAGTTTGTGTACACAGACTGCTAGAAACACCAAATATCTAAGTAAATATGCCTCTCTATTTGCAGATGCTGCATTTTTAAATATAAAGGAAAGTCCCAGAGAACAAGAGCAGACATTTTAAGCTTCAGGCATGAGCAGTGTTTTTTAATGCACTGAATTGTCAGAGGTCTGCTTTTAATCCAACCTGCTCTTTCCATGCAGGTATATTTGGGGCACCTCCCATGAGCTGTGGATAGCACCTAAAAGCATCATGAGTCATGCAATAAGGCCTGTATCTTTTTAAAGAATAAACAGGAGTCTTCAAAAGGGAAAGCAAAGCTTGAAGATCCAGACAAGCCTGCATAGGAATGGGTCCTTTATATAAAATACCTTGCCCCAAACTACCTACATCTGAGATTCTGCTCTCTTCTAATTCTTGTGCTGTCATCTTCACCTTGATGTCTGTGCAATGTTGCTGACCAGAAAGAGAAAGCAACTGTAGATCACAGTGGAACTAATTGATAACATTTCTTCACAGGTTTTCTTGAAAGGCTCTGTTTAGGAATATAGTTGTAACATTTGTATTTTTTAAAATAATTAACATGCAGAAGTCTCACAAATAATCTAATTGCTATGTTCGGACTGAGACCTGTCACACTGCAAGGGAGATAGAATTAAAGTCACCTTTCTGATATCCAGAAAGTGAGGAATATCCATCCCCTCGCCAGAACAACTCCTAGATATGCTCCAAGGTCTGCTAGCTGAATTTGGATGCTGCTTCCCATGTCCTCTCGCAGACTCTCAGGAGCGCTCAACTCCCTGAATGCTTCTGCTTGGGCAATTGTCCAGCTCTGCTAGTATTGATGATGCACAAGTGACAAAATAAAATAGAAATTATTAATTTCAAGCTCTGCTGGTAGTAGGGAAAAGAAAATCAATCCTCAGAAAATTGATTCAGGAGCAATCGGAAGGAAAGAGAGGCTCTTTCCTAGCGCCAGTAGCTGATCTGTCATGATGGAGAGGGTGAGAGTATAAAAAAAGTGCTTGACTGCTGCTGTTTCAGCTGCTGTTTTTTAGAGCTGTTTATTTTTTACTTTTTTTTTTTTTGCATATTAATGGAAAAATAAGTTCCCTGTTTGTTTAAGCATTAACACAGGTCTTGTTGACATTGCAGCTGCTCACTGTTGCTCCCGTGGAGCCAGCTGAGCTGCGTGCAGTGGGGAGGGCATAGAATCATAGAATCATAGAATGCTTAGGGTTGGAAGGGACCTCGAGAGATCATCTAGTCCAACCCCCCTGCACATGCAGGGTCACCTAGAGCACGTGGCACAGGACTGCGTCCAAGCGGGTTTGGAAGATCTCCAGAGAAGGAGACTCCACAACCTCTCTGGGCAGCCTGTTCCAGTGCTCTGTCACTCTCACTGTTAGGAAATTTTTCCTTAAGTTCCTGTGGAACTTTTGGTGCTTCAGTTTCCGGCCATTTCCTCTAGTCCTATCAGTGGCCACCACTGAAAAGAGACCAGCACCATCCTCTGCACTCCCTCCCTTGAGGCACTTACATACACTGATTAGATCCCCACTCAGCCTTCTCTTCTCCAGGCTGAACAGGCCCAGCTCCCTCAGCCTCTCCTCATAGGGCAGATGTTCCAGGCCCCTGATCATCCTCGTAGCCCTGCGCTGGACTCTCTCCAGCAGCTCCACATCCCTCTTGTCCTGTGGAGCCCAGAACTGGACACAATACTCCAGATGTGGCCTCACCAGGGCTGAGTAGAGGGGCAGGATCACCTCCCCCGACCTGCTGGAAACGCTCTTCTTAATGCAACCCAGGATTCCATTGGCCTTCTTGGCCACAAGGGCACACTGCTGCCTCATGGTCAACTTATCATCCACCATGACACCCAGGTCTTTCTCCGCAGAGCTGCTCTCCAGAAGGTCGGTCCCCAGCCTGTACTGGTGTCTGGGGTTATTCCTCCTCAGGTGCAGAACCTTGCACTTGGCCTTGTTGAATTTTATGAGGTTTATCACTGCCCAGTTGTCCAGTGTGTCCAGGTCCCTCTGGATGGCAGCGCAGCCCTCTGGGGTATCGGCTACTCCTCCCAGTTTGGTATCATCAGCAAACTTGCTGAGGGAGCACTCTGTGCCTTCATCCAGGTCATTGATGAATAAATTGAACAGGACTGGACCAAGGACTGACCCCTGGGGGACCCCACTAGCCACAGGCCTCCAACTAGACTCTGCACCGCTGATCACCACTCTCTGGGCCCTGCCATCCAGCCAGTTCCTAATCCACCTCACTGTCCACTCATCTATCCCACACTTCCGGAGCTTGCCCAGGAGGATGTTGTGAGGGACGGTGTCAAAAGCCTTGGTGAAGTCGAGATAGACGACATCCACCGCTCTCCCCTCGTCTATCCAGCCGGTCATTTCATCATAGAAGGCTATCAGGTTAGCCAAGCATGATTTCCCCTTGGTGAATCCATGCTGACTACTCTTGAGCCCCTTCTTGTCCTCCATGTGCCTGCAGACAACGGCCAGTATGAGCCGTTCCATCACTTTTCCGGGAACGGAGGTGAGGCTGACTGGCCTGTAGTTGCCTGGGTCCTCCTTCTTGCCTTTTTTGAAGACTGGCGTGACATTGGCCTTCTTCCAGTCTTCCGGCACCTCCCCTGTTCTCCAGGATGAAAGATGATGGAGAGCGGCTTAGATATGACCTCTGCCTGCTCACGCAGCACTCTGGGGTGCATCCCATCAGGGCCCATGGATTTTTGGGTATCGAGTTTCCTTAGGTGCTCTCTGACCCAATCTTCCTCTACCCAGGGCAAGTCTTCCTCTCCACCAGCTCCTTCTCTTGTCCCTAGGGCCTGGGGCTCTAATGGGCTGCCCTTGGTAAACACTGAAGCAAAGAAGGCATTGAGCAACTCTGCTTTTTCTGTGTTATTTGCAACCAGGGTGCCCATCCCGTCTGCCAGCGGACCTACGTTTTCCCTGATTTTCCTTTTGCTGTTAATGTATTTAAAGAAATTTTTCTTGTTATTTTTAACGTCCCTTGCCAGATTGCGTTCCAACCGTGCCTTAGCTTTCCTTGCCGCATCTCTGCATTCCCTGACTATGTTCCTGTATTTCTCCCAGGGGACCTGTCCTTTTTTCCACATTCTGTATACCATCGCCTTCTGCTTGAGCATTGCCACAACCTCCCTGCTCATCCACACAGGTCTCCTGCCCCCTCTGCCTCCCTTCCTACACACAGGGATGCACTGTTGCTGGACGTGGAGAAAGTGCCGCTTGAAAACTAAGCAGCTCTCTTGGGCCCCCCTGCCTTCTAGAGCTCTAGCCCATGGTATTCTACCGAGGAGGTCTCTGAAGAGGCTAAAGTTGGCCCTCCTGAAGTCCATGATTGCAAGGCTACTTACAGCCCTGCCTCCTCCTTGTTGAATCCTGAACTCCACCAACTCATGGTCACTGCAGCCAAGGCTACCCCCCACCTTAACATCTCCTACTAGGCCCTCCCTATTTGATAGCATGAGGTCCAGTAGCCCACCTCTCCTCGGCAGCGTGCTGTTTCCACAGGGCTTGCACCTCTTCTCGTTTGCTGCCCGGTGGCAGAGCATCTGCAGGGGCAGGACGAAGGGCTGCTGCCAGCACCGTTCCTTGCCCACATGCTTGCTCAGGTGTGTGCATGATGGAGCTCCCGCGTGTCGGAGCTAATCCCCCTGTAATCGACATGCAGAGGAACGAGTGCTGTGCAGCAAAACCAGCGGGAGGAGAAAGCACCCGAATACCAAGTACTTCAATTAAAGCCAAGGCTCAGTCAAGCACTACAGTATTTGAAGGAACTCATCAAATTTACAAGCACCAGCAGTGCAACAGAGCACTGGAAGTCAGATATGAAGGTTCAAAGTCAAATGTTCAAGAGCTTAGCTCTGATTTAGAGACCCAAATAAAGGGCAAAAGTTTGAAAGAGCTTTGTGTCTTGTAGCTTTCTCTGTAATGTTGTAATATGATCTTAAAAAGACTGGGGGTCTGCAGCTACAGAGCATATCAAGAGTGAGCAAAGGCTGCAGAAACTTTCCCTGAAAGGAATTAAAACAGATAAGGAACTATTTATACAGAAAACAGATGCATATGGGGGGTGTCTTAACTATCTGTAAAACAACAAGGTACAGATAACTCCTCCTTTGACCCATGATATAGGCACAAGTGTATTTTTAATTAAACGTAAATATGGCAAATCCAGAATTGAGAAAAGGACATTCTCATTTGTACAGTAAACCTCCACTGGCAGGAGACATCCTCAACAAAGCCATCTGCACCCGAAATGGTTATTTTAGGCTCTTCTTTAAGACAGTAGGAGAAAATGGGACACTTTCACAGAGCAATTCATCTAATCAAATACAAATATCCATTTGAGGAAGAGGTAATTCATGCCTCATGCTCTGCTGACTATATTGACTACCCTTCTAGTGATAATAAGACTGACTAGGAAGGGTAGCACAGATTAGACACCTGCCTAGTCAGACGAATTCTGCCTTGGAATATTAAATTGTGGAACTCATTTCCACAAGAGGCTATTGAAGGCAGAAGATAAACTATGTTCAAAACCAGAGCTAGAATGAATACGAAAAATAAGGATAGCCACAGTTATCACAGATGGTGTTAAAAGCATTTTGGAATGGATAAAAGAACTGCTTGCTTCAAAGCTTAAACCTACTTTAAACTCTTAGGATTAGGATTAAGATCATCACATGGGACATCTTATTTCATATCTACCTGCTGTGTGATCAAAGGCAGGCTGCTAAGCTGGATGGACCATGAATCTATTTCAGACTGTCAATATTTTTACCTGCACACAGTGTCCCAAGCGTTTCTGAAAATCCAGCAGCTTGTATGGAATTTTAAGTAGTGTGAAATTGGGACTTTAATAGAGTAGAACAGGTAAGAACAGAATATAGAAGAATAGTGTAGAATAGGTCAGGACAGAACTAGAAAATTAAAATAGATACACATGCATAGGAAAAAAAAAGGGCCATCAAAAAGATTCTTTGAATACAAACCCTGACTTCTTTGCAGATCAAACACTCAGGTGGGGAGGGAGCTGACTCTCTTGTTTCACAGCTGTTTTTGTCATGCAGCTGGAGCAACTGTGGGATCAAATTAATGGCTGCACTGTGCAGCCCCTCTGCAGACCAGTGATCAGTTTTATGAACAGTCCTGATGGAATCAGCATAGTTAGTTATACATGAAATATGCTCTGCAGCATGTCAGTGTGAGCCTCAGGAGTGCTGCTTTCAAAGGTGACTGGGCAAGATGCAGCACTGAACAGAAGATGACATAGAGGTGGGAGCTGCCTTTACTGTAACAGACTCAGGGCATTGGGGTAAGAAATGGCGAAGTTCAGAGCCCATGAACAAATTGGCTTGGTTTTATGAGCTAGAAGCTGTGGTGGCTTGTCTCAGGAAAAGAAAAAGAGAGAGAGAAGGAAGGAGAAGTGCCCCTGTAGTGATGACAGTAACAGCTTGAGATTGACTGTGCACCAGGAGCTATCACCTGCTAGAAGAGCAGAGGAAAGATCTGCTAGAGCAGAGGGGACAGGAGGTAGAACAAGCTGTGGCCACTGGATGCTGCTGAAGAACAGCTACCAGCATTTCACTTAATCATTGATACAGACCAGCATCTCCACAGAAGTGATAAGTGGACATACCAAATCTGCTGCCACCACGCTGAGCAGATCAGATGCAAACTTTAGCCTGCCTTCCCTATGCTATGATTACCTAGAGCGGTCAGATTTTTGTCCTGTAGTCAGTTCTTGCTGTGAAAAGTTCATTCCTCCACAACCACCCACCTGTAATAATTTCTTTTGACTATTTTTCTTCAACTTTGGGTTAACTGAGGAAAGCCTAATCTGAGATAGGCTCAAAATGGCAAAACATTATGCAGAAAGGTTTATAGAAATGTTGTAGCATTGTTCCATGTCTGCTAGTTCCTCTGCATACTTCCTACTTCTTCTTGAGGTCAGGAGGCATCTTTCTACTTTGCGATTGTACAGCACTTAGTGCAACAGACTTTTGGCTCACGGCTCCTGAATTCTACCAAAGGTCTATGGACTGAATTAGATGTCCATGTTTAAAAAAAAGCTGGCAGTTTTCCTAAGTAAGAGTTTTGGGGGGATAGTTTTGCTGTAACTATTCTTATCTTGTTAAACATGCAGAGGATTAGCATAAAGAGAAAAAGCGATAAAAACTTTGGCTACAGTCCAAGGTAAGGAGTTGGAGACCTCCATCATTCAGGAAGTCAGATAACTGGCCATGGCCCAAAGAAAAATGAGAGAGATTAGCAGTAAGAGATGGCCAACTACAGCAGTAGGTGCTGTCTTGCAGTGTAGCACCAGAGACATAGACAGTAGGTAGAGAGGGAAAGTCCAGGCTGTTAGTTTCAAAAGATAGCTTGTTAGATGAGCTTCTCATCACTGTAAGGTAGAAATGAGCACAAGAAACAGCATGCTGATGTAAATTACCTTCGACCAAATACTACTTGGATGGGAGATTGGTATTTATTCCACCTATGTGATGACTAGGATCAACTTTCACTGCCATGGTATCTTCACTCTTGAAGTGTACATGTTTTTATAAGTCAAATTATAATTTCAGAGTGTAATCAGAGAAGCATAATATAAGAATGGCTCAAGGCCCACACATGCGAGATGTAAATAAGACTAGAGAGATTTGAGGTAGGCATTGATTTTGAGCCATTTGATATCGGTGTACTTGGAGTGTGAACCTTCATGGTTCAAGTCAGAGCAGAAAGAAGGCATATGTGGGATAATATACCACTGCTCAGCAGAAAACCTGAATACTATAAAAAATAAACTTTTTATGAAAGTTAGAGGCCTTAGCCTGCTCCCTTAACTGATAGGGGGAAGTGAAAATGGTTGTAAAAAAGACAGTAACACCTGCAAGTCTAAGGGTTCACCAATATTTTTTAACGGAGGTAAAAATTGATGTGGTAGAAAGTCTGGCAGGGGAGCGAGGGATCTGTTTTTACTAGCTATGAAATACCTTAAACCACAGCAGTAATCAAGATAAAGATAGATCATGTTATATTAGAAGCAAAATAAATACTCAATTGGGTATAAGTAAGAAAATGGGGCAGTCAGTCATTTTAAGTGGATGACTTGAAATGTGACTTGAAATGCAACATAACTTGGCTTGACAGCCTGACCACGTCCTGACAGGTGAAGAAGAATTCTGAAAACACCAGGCTGCATATGAAGGAAAGACCTGAAGTTCTGAACACTTCCTTAGTCTCGGAACAGGAGAGTGTTCTCATCCATTTTGGAAGAGGACTGGAGTTAACAGTAGAAGAGAGAAAACTAAGAGAGAAAATGGGATAGTAGCAGCCACCTAGCAAAGACTTGAGCACATCCAGACTGGGCAACATGCCTACAAAAGCAACTTTTATCCCATAGTTAGCTGTTGCTAATTTTCTCTAGCCCCAAAACTGCCAGGGACCCCTCTTCTCAGCCTTTGCCCTGGGCTGCATGGCAGGCATGCCAACTGAATGGCTCAAAAGGTGACTGGGGTCAGAATCAGGTCCTGGGTCTTGCCCACAAAGGGAGCAAAGGAAGAGACCTCCCTCCAGAATCTCTTCCCACAGGATGGGGCAGCTCTTCGTTTCTCTAGTAGTTCATTATTAATAAACTTTGCATGTTTTAAAGTCCTCTGTGAACACACTGATAAGCAATGGGGTTGCTGCTGGCTGTTAACAGCCATCTGGGCTGTCTCATTTCTGTGCCAGTCTGTTCTGTTTTGAAGACCAGCATTGGTTTCCAAAGTAACCTGCTGCTTGGTATGGAAGATGCTTACAGTGCCTAGACGAGATCTGTTCTGCTATGGCTTTTCCTGACAGCAGCTCTTGTGAGATGCTAATATGTTGCATTACACATGCACCTTCCTGACAACTAATAGCTTAATACCCAGTGCAACGTCTACCTCGCAGAGCGATAGAGGAACCACTGTTCTCCTTTTGTGCAGGGAGATGAATG
Organism: Tinamus guttatus; assembly: GCF_059628265.1. Lineage (NCBI taxonomy): Eukaryota > Metazoa > Chordata > Aves > Tinamiformes > Tinamidae > Tinamus > Tinamus guttatus. The sequence goes on along the minus strand of NW_028288993.1, from coordinate 886,369 downwards.
TTGCTTTAATGCATTCATATTTACCTTGGGGTCCCCAGAGGGCTGCTGCTTTATCTCAGCTCCTAGGCTTCCTGTTTGGTGCTGATATTGTATGTCAGAGAGCAGAAGGGAAGGATTTGTTACACCTTATCTCCACTCAGATGATAGCGACGCTCCCTGATAACTCACTAATCCACAGAGATAAGAACACTGCAAGCAGATTTTGCAGCCTTTAGGATGAAATGTGTTTAGGGATTTGTGTTATTCTTGCAAATACTGAAATCATACATTTTGCTGTGTGAGCCACAAACTTCATGTCACTACACTAATTAGCTCCTGGGATCAGGCTTATTTCAAACAGCATTAACCAGATGAGCAGACAATGCGATATAATAAAGTGAAAAATAAGATTAGATGAGCAAAACACTTAAGGTAAAATCACTTATAACATTGCAAAATACTACTCAAAGAAACAGAACTAGAAGATAAAATGTATTGCCTTTTTTTTTCCCCTAATAGAATTGTTGTTTATTTTGGAATTTGGTGGCAGAGAAGTAAGGAGAGGAGAACAAAGAGAGGCTGCCTGACCCTGGAAAACCCTCCGGGCTGTTGGGGAATAAATATTTGCCACAGATGTTGCACATGAATAGTCCCTGAGAAGCAACGATTGTGGACATATGGATTTCATGTTCAAAAGGATTTCAGGGCTGCAGTAGTTATGAGGACTGAGCAATGATTCAGTAGAAAGAGCCAGAGTTGACTTGTGGGTATCACCTCCCTGCCCCTGCACTCAGGCATCCTCTGTCTCATTTAATACTCTGCATTGCAGCCTTGAAGGAGTCTTGCTCATTGTCTGCCACCTTCATCCCTTCCTTGGGTTACTTTTATCCAGTCTCATTTTTATACTAGTTCCTTGGTTGTGTGGGGGGCTGTCTGTTGTCACACACCTTTTCTGTGATGCTCTTCCATATTTTAGCTCCCATGAGCTGTCCGAAATGTACGCTCAGCAGACGGGTTAGTCTGTCTTGGCTGACAGATACACCTCAGAGCTGGCTCTGTCTCGGGGAAGGATGTACAGGTCCAGCATGTGTGAGCTCAGGGTGTATATCCTGTCACAGAGACAGGGGTTGTGTGTGGCTGTTGTTCACATTGTGAGAGGTGGATCTCAGATCCCTGTTCCCAGTGAACAAGCTGAGTAGATTTTCTGAGAAAACAGGACCTGTGGAGGAACCTTCTCTGAAGCCCTCACAACTGATCAGCCTCTGGTCATTGATGAGCTACATTTAGACATAGCATAGTGGTTGTGAAGGATGTGAAGTGGTTGAATGAAAGAAGTCTCATGTAGTTCCCATGTGTTCCACAAAGCCAGATATCCCATCTGGACAAATTCTAGGGAATTAAAACCCAGTATGGTCAAGGAACTTTGTGGTGAGGAGACAGGAGAAGAAAGTATTTGCACTCCTCAGAGCATGGAAGAAAAAAAAAAAAAAAAAAAGCCCGAAATAGCATTATCTGACCTGAAGCTGCTTAGCCAGACCCCAAAGTAAGGTATACACCATAACTGGCTGCAGGAAACTACATCTTAAAGTGCCTCTCATAAAAGCAGTTGAGAACAGTTGCTGTAAAGATATCATACAATGGTGGACAGCTATAACACAGCTATTTAAATTCTTGTCTATCAGAGATTTCTGAGCAGCACCTGATGCCAAAAATACGACAACATCAGGGAAACCCGTAAGTGAAAGAACAGAACTCTTATGATCTCCTTAAAGCTGAAACTATCCACAACTAGAAAGAGAGGTAAAACTGAGTATGTGCTTGGAAAAGAGATTCATCACAGGTGGTTTCTGACAATAGAACTTCCTTTTTTTTTTTTTCTGACAGTGTGAACGGGAGTTAATTAGTAAACAATTGCAAAGCTTGAAGAATACTGCACTCCACTTGAAAATAAACTATTGGAGCAACATGGGAAAAAGGAAAAAAAAAAAAACAGAGACTGTGAGATTTAGAATAAACTAGAAGTGGAATACTCACTTATGGGAATGTGAGCAGATGTGCCAGGTCCAGAACCTACCTCCCATGCTCACACAGTTTTCAAAAGTGTCACGGCCTCTGAAAAGGTGTCATGTCAGGTGAAAAACATCCCTATGGACTAAAAACTAAGCTATTTATTATACATCTGAAATGTTTTCAGTCCCTAAGAAGCGTCATTTTTGACAGGGGAATGTTCTTCATGCAGATAAACACACAGCCCTTGTGAAGAGTTTTAGGGTTTGGGCAGGAGCCAGGAGGTCGAACAACTGTGTTCAATTACCTTGTGCTACATGGCCTCCAAACGACCTTTTAGCATCCACCATAAGTTTTAAACATAGAATGGGAAAATGTCTCTAAAAATTACTCTAAAGTTCAACGTTGAGTTAACTGTGCTCTCAGTTACTATCTGGACCTCAGAAACACCAATAGCTCCAAAAGAGGCCTGACTGTTTCCTATCTGTGAGGAGAACCTTTGAAAATGCTCCCCAAGTCCCCTTTGTCTTCTTTCTCTGTCACTGAAAAATTGATGGACTGATTCCATTACGCATTCCAGAAAATTTACCTAGAGGATGTTTGAAAAGATGCCTCCTAGAAGAGATCCCCATGTAAACAGAAACACTGTGATGGCCTGGCTAAAATAGAAAGGGAGACAAATGGTATTAAAAGCAGGAGTCCAGTAAGAGGATAGAGAGCTTTGTGAATTAGTTACTTGACTCTTTTTGACCTAAATCTCTCTTTTAATAAAGTAAATTCTTTCCACGGGGTGCTCTAAAGTCCTTTAACATAAGGTTTTTCCAGCCTGTGCAGGGGCTTAGCAGACATGGCTTATCAAATCTAGCAGCCAGCAAGGGAAAGTGTGGTTGACCAGAGTCTAATCTTGCCCTCCCAGTTCCACATCACCGTCTGCAGCACTGCTCAGTTCAGTGTAATGACCCTTGAGTTGCAAACATCTTCACGTGAACATGCATATGGGAAAGGGTTACAGCTGTGAGGCTGCAACCAGGCATTTGTCTTCCGGAGAAGACCAGGAGGGCAGAACTTCCAGCCCGTTGTGGAAGCATGGCAGAAGGAACGGGCTGCTGGCGTAAGGGTTTCAGATTAACCCATTCCTGCAGTCCTTGTTTCCGAGGAGTGCTCTGGCTCCTCACGTGCTGGTGAGAATTGAGACACTAAGCATGTTCTGAACGCAACTCCAGAGCAGGTTGCTCCTCTCCACTTTGGTACTACTAGATGTACTGGGAGAACACTCTGACTCATGGTGCTTGGTCTCTGGACAGTATGTTCTTGAACAGGGGTCTCTGCTCTATTTCTTTACTTGTTAGAGAGCAGGTTCACCTGGGTAACTTCTGCATGAGTGGGAAAAAAAAGGCCAATTTCGCTGTAAATGAGCAGAGTTTGCTGCTGTGATCTAATCCAAATCCTCCGTAGCAGCAGGGAAGATTTCTGCACTCCAGGGCCTTGACTGCTCTGGGGCAGACAGTGATAAAGTATCCATGTGATTTGTAACAGCCTGGGCACGCTCCTCCACTGATGCTTCACTGAAGCTCTCTGGCTGCAAGGCTGGGCTTATCTGACAGTGTTTTCAGTTCCCTTTCCCTCTGATCAACGCTTGAATCCTGCTTCACTGAAATGGATTGCACTGATTTCGGAGGGGCCAAGATTTTCTTCCCAGTCTTTCATGAACACTCTCAGTATCACCACAACACTTGTATTCTCAACAAAGAGGAACTTGTGGATGCTGGTTTATAAATAGGGTTTAATGATGGTTAAATTCCAGGCAATAATGTGCTCGTCTGCTGGTTAATGCTTCTGAGCCAGTGCTGTGCAGGACACTGCAGTGCATTGAACCTTAGCTATGGAAATGCAGTCTCTGCTTTCATGTATTTACTCAGCTGTGGCTCAGCTGACACAAGTGAGTGGAATGATTTCTCCTCTGAAATATGTCCCCCATGTCAAGGGAAAAAAAAAAAAAAAAAAAGGCATGGGGGAAATCTCCAGGAGAAGTGTGGAGTGGGCAGATTAGATCCTATTCAGGAACCAATTTAAGTCTTCTGCAGTGAGCACAGACTGAGTCGCACACAGTTTGGAAGTGATGTCACGGGGCCTGGAAATCCTTTCTCTAAATCTCTGAACTTCCCAGCTCTACCACTTCCCTTGACCCTTCTGTCCAACAAGGTGGAAAGTTGCCAGTGACAGAGCTAGTGAGATCTCTGGCCCAGTTTCCTACACTCATCAAATCCTGAAAAACCTCCAAACCTGATGGCTGGAGTGAGTGAATTTCCCTACCCCCTGCAAGCAGCTGCAGCATCCCGCAGAACTCACCTCTGACTACTTGCACACTGGAGAGCAAACTCAGCTGCTCCCGGCTTTGAGGGGTTCTGGCAGCTTTAATTTACTCTCTGTGTTTAGGGTGAGGGGAGGGTTAGCTTTAGCCTTATAAATAAAAAGAAAATCCAGAGCCTGTCGAATTAAAGGCTAAGCACCCTCTTCTCTAATCACTCTATATAGTCTCTGGGATCTTCCCTCATTTAGAGAGCGATTTTTCACTTTAACTTACTGCACAAGCCTGATTTCAATTAATCCTTCTCTGCCCAAGTCCTCTAGGCATATGGCCTGGGAGATTCCTCGTATGGAGCAGGTCACTCTGAGACCTCCTAATCCAACATTTGCCAGCTGATAAGTCTCTATGCTCTTTTGAGCAGCCCAGTAATAACTTTAATCACTCCAGACTGTTCCAGCTCCCTTGCGTGATTCTTTGCTCCTTCCAGCACGGAAGGCTGATTTAATGCCTGACGCTGCTGGGGGAGGGAGGATTTGGAGCTGCCTGCGAGAGGACAGCTGGAGGATGCACTGTCACCAGCCAGGACACCGAGACACGGGTTCCCTGGGGGAAGGAAAGTGCCCAGTGTGCAGTGCTGCCCTGCTGAGCGAGCAGCCCATGGGCTATCTGCAGGATGCAATGAGATACCTGTGCTGAATAATGAACAGCAGAACACCCTTGGTTACAAGCTGCCTGTGGAATCCAGGAATTGGGCTGAAAAGGCTCCAAAATACGTGGTGACATTGTGGACTTCAGGCCATCGGTGGTCTATGGCCCAGACTCAGGATTCCTGAGTGATACCATGTTCAAAGGCTTGAGGAACTGTGCGCATTGCAAGATCATCCTCCAGCCTGAAGGAACATGTAGCAGTGGAGACACAAACTTTGCATTCTGATATAGACTGGTTGCGGGCTCGCAGGAGCGGGCAGAACATTATTCCACATGGCAGCACCATAGGATTCCACGAATAATCTCATTTTGGAAAATGTTTAAACCTCATCTCTCCTTTCTGCTTTGTCTAAAAGAGCGGCATTCTCACCACAAGCACAGGGAGAATCTTGAGGCTCAAGCTCAGCATTGAGGAGATGTGTGACTCTCCCTCCCTGCTAGTGGGAACCTGCAGCTGTCTTGTGCTATGCAGAGAAACCGACCAAAAGGAATAAGTCACTCCTGTTTTTCATAAATCTCAAGTCTGCACTCATCCCAGGTAGTGTCTACGTGGTTCAACTTAAATTTCTCTACACGGTAATAGGTAGGGGAATTCACTAAACTCTTTCCTTTGTTCAGTAACTGAGTCCTGTCAAGAAGAGGAAATAAAAAATATTTACCTAGATACATGAATGAACACAGCAAGGGGCAATTCCAGGGAGACACTGCACCTTGGATGGAAAAAAAGAATAAAAGCACATGTGTATGGATGTGTATGAGGCCTGGAGGAGCTAGGAGAAGAACATCAGACATCACCCTCAGAGCAGGGTCCAGCGCTGGTGGACACATTAATATGGGAAAAGCAGAGCACCCTATATCTTGTCTATTTATTTGAGGGTAGTATAGTGAAGGGGTTGAAATAACCTGAAGATCCTGGTGTTTTCCAGCTTTTGCTTGATATGAGAATTTCATTCAAATGCTATAAAATCAAAAATGACAAATGATCCATCCAGGGCCCCTCAGAAGACAAAAGGAGCTTTTCTTGATGGGGTCCTGCTTGAAATATATCCAGCACAGTGAAGAAGTTGCATTTTCTATTGAATCCATTAGCCCAGTCAGTTTCTTTTACATTACACAAAATCACAGAATGTCCTACAAGAACTGTGCACTTGTGTACTCTGATTTGCCAGAACTAGTTGGGCTCATCTGCTTCAGTTTCTGGGAAGACTTAAACCATAGCCCAATAGTGATGTGTGACTAAATCACCTATTTCACTTTCTGTGGGGTCTCTCTTGCTAACAGTGTTTCCCAAAGGCTTGGCATATGAGTATTTCATTGGGATTATTTTGCAAAAACTGGTAAGCAGGCACCCACACGTTAGAGCTAATTTTCAAGGTGGCTCTGTATTGGAAATCTCTTTTTCTCCCTGCAGATGAGATTAATAATGCAGTTTCTTATTACTTAATGTCAGTGCTGCTGTCTCAGCAGCATCAAGTCCACCAGGTGCTGGGAAGTCACACGCCTGGAGGGGAAGCGCTGGAGTGGACACAGACAGCCCTGCTCATGCTCTGTCTCCAGCAGCTCAATTAAATAAAAAAGGTAAATCAAAAAGCTGCTGCAGATCGATGTCCCTGACAGACAGAGGCATTTCAGGAGAAGTGACACCTGTTCTGAGCAAGGCATTATTACTGCAAGGAAGGGACCCCTGTGACCGTGATGGGAACGGGTTTCCTTCCTGCACAGAGCCAGCCCAGCACAGGGCAGCAGGTCCTGCACCCATGGAATAGAGTGGTGAACCCAGGACATCACAGTTAATGGTCTCATTCTGGCTGTCCTCACAATCCTGGTTTGCCTGAGGTTTCTTTCCCCAGTGCTAAAGTGTGCCCAGAGCAGGATCGTTGCTGCTATGACCATCTTCCTTGCTCTTTTCGACACAATGAATTTCCCTGGATGTAAGCAAGTTATGTTAGCAGTGTGACAGGAAGGATGGAAAGTAAGGAAGAGGCTCAGATTAAGGACAGAGTGGTAGCAACCACCTTGGGGTTGAGGCATTGCTCTGGAGGTCTTCTGTTCTGCCCTGCCCTGAGGTTGCCACCTGCAAGGAAGGTTCAGACACTGACGTTGTGGGCCTAAGCACACGAGCAACTGCTCTTTTCCAAAAGCTTCACCCTGACAGACAAAGCAAAGCAGGACTGTCTGCCTGTGAGGATGATCTACAAGCAAACACTCTTGGAGTCTTCTCTCTGCTAAAAAGATCTAGGCAAGGCAACACTGCAATGAGTCCAGGCAGGTGGCTCAGGAACAAGGACTGGGGGAGCAGGACACAGCTCCCAACACAGGGAAGGGAGAACTGCAAGATGGGTTCATATGTCTAACCAGGCTGGGAGCAACAGCCAGGTCCAAGGAGACAAGTGCTATCAATTCCCACTGAGAGCCTGATGGTGCTTTTGAGGGGGATTTTGGTAGGACTGCAGAAATGCCTCATTTCAAATTGAAGGCGCTATCATATTTTCTGTCTTTTAAAGCTGTTTTTCAGATATCATAATGCTTCAGCTGATAAAACAACCCAAATTAACTGCCCCCCTTCTAGATGTATTTGCCATAAGCCCATTCTTTTTGCCCTTGAACAATCACTAAAAAGTTTGTACTGCAGTTTTACCCCAAGGGCTACTGTTTTAGATGGAGAACTTTGATCTGCTAACCAGTTTTTAATGTTTACTGAAAAACACATGTCATTCACTGTGCTTTCAACATCCATCTTTTCCATGTCTCCCCATCCCTGCTAAGTTACTTCTGTGATTCTTTTGGACTCACCGTGGTGTGGGCTGATGCAGTTGCTATTTGTGCCTGGAGAGATACTGAAGAGGAAGAAAGGTGTTGCAGATGCAATCTGTGGATTGAATAGAAAGGAGTTACTTTGTGTAGGCACAACTGGAATAGTTTTACAGAACATTCCCAGGAAGAGCGGGAGACTTTCCTGAGGATAACTCAAAAAGCTCCAAAGATACACTCCCAAGACATGATGGATTTGTTTGGTTGGGTCATCCTTTTGGGATGTTTAGTAAAGGGGAGGTAAGAAGCTTGATGCTGAAAGATTTAGGAGGCTGCTAGGAGGCCAGGTCAAACAAAGCTTTCAGCTGGATGTGCCTGTACATTTTCCTTCAACTGAGAACACGCAAAACACCAAAAGGCTTTTAAACTTAAGTGCAGAAAACTCAAATAATTCACAGCAACTGATTATCAACTGTCTCCCAAGCTGCAGAACTGCACTCTATTCACCTGTTTCTGGCACAAAAGACATTTGGAACCTTTCATCACTGTTGTTGCCCATTTCTACATTTTTTCCTTCTACTTTTATAACAGCCTTTCTGAAATAAGGGAGGTGAGTGGATCAGGATTGCACAAAATATTCAAGAAGCGGAGTGGACAGGACACCAACTTACACAGTGGCATGAAGCTGTTCTCCATACTGCTCTCTAGGTACTCTCTGAGTATTTTCCTGCAGCATTTCCTTTTTCGCACTACTAACAGGGGTGAAGTCCCTAGATTTAATCCATCTTTGAGTGGATTCTTTCCTGAAACATCTTCCGTGACTGTCACCAGGAAGAAGCCCTACCCTGCGAGTCTTGCCCCTTGGCTCTACTCAGGATAATGCAATAGTTATCCAGAACATCCTATCAATTTATTTATCAGTGCCACGTCAACTTGAGAAAGATTGACGTGATGATTTACAAGATCCATGTCTAAAAAATGAAGGACAATCGAACACAACGCTGCTGAATATCTGTGCTACTAAAGTGTGTTTTTTTCCTTCTTATTCCCCTACATATTTAAAGCACTGTGGCTACAATATTAGATTCCTGTCCTACTGTTTTCCCTACAGAGACTCACACAAGTTAATATGAGGAATCTTTACAATTATCACAGTGTAATTATCTGTAGCAAAGATACATTTTTAGATGGAGGAGAGATGACTAGTTAGTGGCATAAATCTATAGTAATTAGAATTAAATTCTGAAAATATTGGATTCCCCTCAGCGGCCTGCTCATTGATCTCCTGCCTGTGTCATTTTTAATATTTTTATTGTCAACATTCTTTTGTGAGGTTTTGATATTTTTAGTTTCAAAAGGAACTTTTCATCCTTTCTCTTCTCTACACTATGGAGCATTTATAGGCCTTAACCATTATAACTAGCAGTCCAAAATATGCATTTTTGTATCAAGACCTTTTCTGCGTTATTTTTGACTTGTTATCTAGGAATATTATTAATGACTGAAAATAACCAGTATTTTTCATGACTAGATTTTGTATTAATTTTCTGCACTGTAGAAACAGATCAGGTGCTCATATTATAAACAGCACGTTCATCGAGTCTCACCTATAAACACGATGTGATGCTTTGTCCAGCCTCTGCCATATACTGGAGTCTGTTTTGAGGATTTTGCTGTTGTCTGACAGTGCAGAGACGTGGCTTGGGCCACACATCTGAACTTGAGAGAATCTGGGTCTGGGTTCCGACCTCAGTTTTTAAATGGGGTATTATCTGTATGGAGGGACGTAGCTCCAAGTAAGTGTATAATGTAGTTATTGGGTTGAGTCCAGAAACATCTTGGAAATGAAGCCTGTTGTGAACAGTGTATATGCTTTCTGAAAAAGGGACCAATACTTCAAGATTTTTTTCTCTCTGCTAGAATAAATCTCAATAATTCATTTCCAGCTGCAGTAAGGAAGCTGCATTTTATACTAAAGTAAGGCATCCCCGCAACATTTAGATTCTTTGGGACAGATTATCTTGATGAATTTACTTGTGGGTTCATGCATCTCAATAGCACCCACAGAAAGCTTTAGACTTTGGGAAATTGCATTAAATTAGTAGTTAACTGTTTGCAGACTTAGTTTCTTAATATTGTTTAGCCAGCCATACCATGCAGATTGTGAAAAGAGCTTTAATCTGCAACATATAGGACTTCCCAAGGGATTAGCAGCAGCCCTGATATGTTAATACTGCAAAAATGGATGATCCAATTAAGCTCTGCAAAACCATTGCAGAACGTAAGGTACATATGTTCACTTATCCTTATAGTTTGCGCATTAGTACAGAGTTGCTAGGCAGCCTGCTCTGTTCAGTGGAATCCGAGGCCACATCAGGGCTGGTAGAGTTGAGGTTCCTTGAGTTACTGATGAGTTGTTTTCTTTTTAGCTCTTCTTTCAGTGTCACAGGGCACTTTTCCAAGAACAGAAGCATCTTGCACCAGTGTTGTGACTAGCTCATTCTCTGCCTGCAGCCCTGGGAGGCAAAAGCATTCCCTCTATGCTTCTGGGACCAAACATCGGTCCTAAAGGGTAGGTAAGTGTGGAGAATTTTTTTCATCAGCAGGTGGAAAAGGACTTTGATGAGTTCAGGACAGGGCATCACATATTTCTTTGTTTCTGTATTCTCACCCAGGCTTAGCGCAAAGGACTAAACTGCTAGTAGACAGGAAATATAATCGATATGATAACCCAGGCCTGAACAGGAGCCCTGTTCATGTCTCCAAAAAGGCCCATGGGAAATTTACTTCCGTGAGCCGCTCGATAAGAAATACATTTTTTGATGTGCTATTTGCACAGCCTAAGTATCTGTGTTCAGGACATACATCAACAAAAACCACTTGACAAAGAACCATACAAATGTGTTCCCTGCCCACAATCCCTGTTGCTTCCAGGGAGATGTTACTCCTCAACTCTAGCAACAACCGTGGTTTGAATGATCACTTTTCTGGGTTGAGAAGCTGGAAGCAGAGTCCTCCAAGCTTCTTCCAACAGGGTTCTGCTCTCTGCTATAAGCCATGCCCTGCTGCCCATCCTGTGCGCTCTGCTGTTGAGAAGATTCCTGTAGTGAGAACACCTGGAGATCTGGTGAGGAGTCATTGACTCACAGAGCACACGGTTGCAGGCCCAGCGTGTGAAGATACACACAGACCAAATTCCCGTTAGGGAGAGACAGGCATATTCCCTTTTGTCAGCAATGTCCAGCTGCTTCCCAGGCAGCAGCTACTCAGAGTTAGCACAACTGAGATGAGAAAATACTTCTAGTAGATTCAAGGATCCCTTATGATGCAGCCTTCACGTCTGACCCATGTGTCTCACCCAGCAGTCTCTCATCAGTGACCCCTCACAACTGTGGCAACTGCTCACAGCATCTCCTTCAGCTTGTTAACTCTTCTGAAGAAAGACCGTGAACTGATGGAGCCCACAAAGGCTCTCCTGCAGAAGGTCTTCTATTCCCAGTCAAAATTCAACCCTGAGCATCTTCATCTGGTTGAGTAAGGGCTGCTCAGATGAGGAAGGAACTGGAGAATTTCTCCTATGAGGAAAGACTGGAAGAGATGGCTGGAATAGATGATCTGCAGAGGATCATTCCCACCTGAACACTTCTGTGATTCTGTGATTCTTTAAGTTGATCCTGTGGAGGGGGTTGGACCAGAGACCTGTGGAGATCCCTTCTGACTTTTTTCATTCTCTATGACCAGGATTTCCAAAGGCCACCTTGTCTCTTCTTCCTTGGAGCTGTATTCCAGGCACCGCTAGCTGACCCTGGCTCTTACGGCATTCAGTGCGTTTGGTCATCACAGCAGAAGAGGATTTGCTGCTGCTGTGGTCATTCCTGATACTGCATGAGGCTAACACACAATGTCCTCAAGGATGACGCCTAACCGATGTGATGGGGTTGCCTGATGTATGCAGTACATCAGTGGTGAGAATGGTACAGTCCTGTGGAAAAACAAGTTTGTCTCGTATAAGATGCTAGGACACTTCTATGTTGATGTACTTGGTCCCTTTAAGACTAAGCTACTATTACACTGTGATAACTTTGCTCTTTTTTTTTTAAGAACAACCCTCTTACCCTCTGCGTGAACTGGGAAGAAAAGACAGTGGTTACACCCACAGTTACTCATTTCGCATTGTGCTGAGAATGACGCATCACATCTTCTCGATGCAGAGAACTGGGTCAGGTTACTCCTTGGAGACATAGATACACTGAAATTTGTTGGTGCAACTCTGGAGGCTTCTCATTTTTTTTCAGTTCTCTTTTGTTTTTATTACAATATCTTTACTCCATATTTCCAGCTTCTCCCCCCTCCACCCCCACCCGATCAGGGCAATATTAACATGCTTTAGCTGCTTATATTTCAGAAGCTTTGCCCTTGGGTTTGTTTCACCTAGCTTGAACATGTACTTATTGCTTTGCTAATTAACTTTAAAAAAGGACACTTTTCTTGTCTCTTTATTGTCCTTGGAATTCTCAGCTAAGAGTAAAGTTCATAACAGAAGTCATGATTTTGTCCTCTTTCTTTACTAATAGTTTAAGGCATTTTGTTTTTGCAGAGGTTCAGAAGTTCACTGAGTAACAAGGTGGTTCTCTTTGCTTGTTACAAAGGCCCTGGGGTAGGATTAGAAGTTGAAAACAATTTTAAAGTATTATAGACATCCTTTTCCCTTCCTTATCAACTCTTTAATGATCATGCACTTAAATTAAAATGCTAAGATAGATATATATTTTAATTGCAAGCTCTCTGCTAATGTACCAGCTTCTCCCAGTTGCTGGAAAGATGTCTTGAGGACATTCATAAATGGAAACCATGGAGGAATGGGGCTATTTTCTAGTTAGAAATTCATTTACACTCAGTCCTGCTGAGATGGGTGCTGAACATTACTGCATTCTAAATTAAACTGTGGGTTATAGCTTTGCACTCCTGGGAGATGAGACATTTCAAGGGAACAACAGGACCTCTCCCATTCTTGGTGAAGGTCTAGTCTTTGGGCACAAAGGACTACACAAAGTTGCGACCATGTTTGTGAACCTCTCCTTTATTTTCTTCACTTTTTCTTTCAAGTGCGCAAAATAAATCATTTCATTTGGGATCATATGAAATATTTCATATTGAATGGAACAATGTTTTCTGGTTTTGCAAGAAAAACAATATTCCAGTGTGATCCAAGCAAAACCTTTTCTCCACTTGATTTTTCAATTTTGCTGTCAAACTGAAAAATCAGCTATTCCCTCAGACCAATAACAGGGAGCCCTATTCTCCTGTACAAACAGCAGTGTCCTGATGCTGAACAAAAGAATATTTCTTGGCAGCATCATTTGTTGAAGGTCTTAAAAGATACTCTGATCACAAAGAAGAAAGTGGAGCAGGGACTCCAGCTTCTCCTCAAAAATAGCACAGCTGAACAATTTCAAGAGGCAGCAATAGGAGGCCAGTTCTTTTCCCTGCCTGAAAAACTTCAAAACACCTTAAAGAAAAGTAATTTTATTCCTATTTGTAGCTCAAAGGCTTTTAAAACAAAGGCTTTTCCCTTCAACAATACCAGAGAAAGTGTTTTCAAACCTAAAAAACAGAAAGGGGCACTCACTGAACCACATTGCTATCATGGGGACCATCTGGTGCCATCTAGTAGAGACTCCTAGGGAGAGAATAGACTAGAATTGTGCAGAATGGAATGAACTGCTTCAGCAAGAATCATCTGGAGGTCTGGGCCTAGACCGTGTGGTGCAAGAGAACATGTCTGGCCCTGATTATAAGTAGTTGCTAAGACAACCCCCGTAATCAGCAGCTGAGACCTGTTGTCTTTCTCTGTGTTGCTCTTGGCTCTGCGTTTGGAGGTATGGTGGCACAGCAATGCCAGCTGGAGTATGGAAACCTCAGACTTCAGCTAGCACAGCTGTGACAGAAGAAATGTGGCATGGATACAGCTATTCCACTGAAAACATCCTGGCAGCGCTTCCTTGGTTCTGGGGAGGCTGGGTGAGTGGAGAAAAGTGATTCTGCTCCATGCAGCTGTCTGGTATTTCAAATTTGGGTTTGCCGTGTTTCAGAACAAAATCCAACCAACCAACAAACTAGGAGAAACTGAAATTAAATTTTCCACAACACAGAATGGACTGGACCCGGATAGAGAGGGCTGGCTGGCTGTCCCTCCAAGACCTGTGGAAATCTGGAACTTTTCTTCTGGATCCAGAAAGAAATCCTTGGTGTTCCTGCCTGCTATGAGGCTTGTCTCCCAGGCCTTCTAGGCATGCTTTATCCTGTCGGCCCACAGCCCTCCTAGAAGCTGTGGCCACAGAAAAAGAGGTTGAGAGCTGGTGGCAAAGGTTCTCTTCCAGGTGTGGAAGACAACAGCTCCATCTCCTCTGTTTGAGTGTGTGCTCCAAAGGAGCCTAGCTTCTTGTTCACTGCAGTGGTTAATGCACCTCTGAGAAGGAAATCTCCCAAAATTTATTCATCAATGACCTGGATGAAGGCACAGAGTGCTCCCTCAGCAAGTTTGCTGATGATACCAAACTGGGAGGAGTAGCTGATACCCCAGAGGGCTGCGCTGCCATCCAGAGGGACCTGGACAGACAGGACAACTGGGCAGTGAAAAACCTCATGGAATTCAACAAGGCCAAGTGCAAGGTCCTGCACCTGGGGAGGAATAACCCCAGACACCAGTACAGGCTGGGGACCGACCTTCTGGAGAGCAGCTCTGCGGAGAAAGACCTGAGTGTTCTGGTGGCAACAAGCTGACCATGAGGCAGCAGTGTGCCCTTGTGGCCAAGAAGGCCAATGGGATCCTGGGGTGCATTAAGAAGAGCGTCTCCAGCAGGTCAAGGGAGGTGATCCTGCTCCTCTACTCAGCCCTGGTGAGGCCATATCTGGAGTATTGTGTCCAGTTCTGGGCTCCACAGTACAAGAGGGTTGTGGAGCTTCTGGAGAGAGTCCAGCACAGGGCCACAAGGATGATCAGGGGCCTGGAACATCTGCCCTATGAGGAGAGGCTGAGGGAGCTGGGCCTGTTCAGCCTGGAGAAGAGAAGGCTGAGAGGGGACCTGAGCAGTGTCTAGAAGTACCTCAAGGGAGGCAGTGAGGAGGATGGTGCTGGCCTCTTATCAGTGGTGCCCCCAACAGAACTAGAGGAAACGGCTGGAAACTGACGCACCAAAAGTTCCACAGGAACTTAAGGAAAAATTTCTTACCAGTGAGGGTGACAGAGCACTGGAACAGGCTGCCCAGAGAGGTTGTGGAGTCTCCTTCTCTGGAGATCTTCCAAACCCGCTTGGTCGTAGTCCTGTGCCACGTGCTCTAGGTGACCCTGTGTGTGCAGGGGGGTTGGACTAGATGATGTCTAGAGGTCCCTTCTGACCTAAACCATTCTGTGATTCTGTGATTCTGTGGATGCCCAAATATTCAAGGACCCCCACTAAGAGGTGGAAAGGAAGGACAGAGAAACTTTGTGTGGGTTTCACTGGTGCTTCCTCAAAAAGGAATTATTTGCAAATAATATTTTTAAGCATAAATTTGCATATTGAGCAAATTCCAGGTGCTACAGTGAAGATGTTCACATATCAACAGTTCATTCTGGCCTCTCTTTAAGGTGAGTACAAAAGAGTCAATACTCAGAGCAACTTATCCAGTCTGCTGTAGGTGTTGAATTCAGCATGAAGTGACTGGTTCCCAGGCTCACCAATTGTTTCCATTAACTGCTGAGGGAGTTCTGAGCCCTGCTCAGAAAAAGATTTCTCCACTGAAGTCTACATTGCTCAGATGAAGCCTCACACTTCCTCTCCGACATATGAGTTCCTTCGTGAGCCCTTGTGGCCGTTTCTTTTATGCCTTTTGTAAAGGCATCATATTTACTTCTTTTTTTCTTCTAGAACCACTAAGGTTCTGTTAAGACTTCTACAGGATAGCAGTGATAACAAAACACAGGAGAGACAGGGAATGGCTGATGAGCAGGTGGAGCTTTGTGGTCTTCCAGAAAAAAATATAAAAGAACCAGACGCAGAGCTTGAGCATAGACTGGAGCTCACCTCATAATGTGAGTCTTCAGATTTAGAGCAGGAAATAACATGCTTGGAAAGAATTGTAAATCTTCCTAGAGCATTAATTAGATTATTTACTCACATAAGTGTTTTGCTAAAACATTAACCAAAAGAGGCCTCCTGGAAGCCGTGACCTGAACATGAACTGTATAGACAAGGTTCTAATAAGGTTGAGAGAAAGACACAAGCCTGGAGAAATGGAATGAGAGAGCTTTACCAAGCGCAGCATTATCCAATACCCTGTGATAAGAATGAAACATGAACAGCCAGATCAGCATGTGCATGCAATCTAATCTGTAATTAACGTGACCACCGCTTAAGAGAATAGTCACAAAAGCTTTGTGCTGACCTAAAGAATGTGGTTCCGTGTCCGTGTCTTGTCATGGCCACATATTTCTGTGTCAGGATTTTGCCACAGGCATGCATGCTTTAATAACAATTCAGAATAAGCAAGTTAAAGCATGGATCAGATGCTATACTTGGCTGAGGGGTGGTCATGTGTTGTGAGACCACATCAGCATTAGAACCCAAAGAAAGAACCTATGTCTTCATCAAGCTATTTGAGATTACAGCATTGACAGCTCATGTGCACCAGGGATAGGCAACACTACTGAGCACTATACTATGAGCATTGCAAAAAATTGTGCCCTGTATTTATAAAGTAAGGAAGGGGTCATTGATGATAATAGCTATGCCTGTGGTTGTCAGATAAAAGACTTGGCTCTTGAGTTGAGCAGGGGCCCAGAGTTTTCCTGGGATTCAGCTTTGGAGACTACCAGTGACCAGTCACTGGAGGGTGCAAATGTTTTTCCATAGGAACTAAGCAGTTTTTCAATCTATTTACATAGTTGTCTACTGTTTCCTCCTCAAGGCAGTGAATTATAAAAGCTATCAAACAGTGGAAGCGAATCTTCAGCTGGACCATGTTAATAAAGAAGCCAAGAATCCCACCACACTGGTGTTAGCCTCCATGGTGCTGGCACGTGTGATGGCTTACAGCACAAAATGTTGGTCGTCTTGCTGAGATTAGTGCCACATTACTGGGCCAGCTTCTCACCTAGAGCCCTTTGCATGTGTAAGGGTAAGTTTTCATGCTGGCTGAGCAGGAACAGCATGAACAGCTTCACGAGAAGCTCTGCTCAGGCCTGACAGTGTTGCCCACCTCTCTGCCACGTCTATCTCTGGTCCTTCTCTACTGGCTGCTGCTTGCTCCTAACACTTGGAGTCCTGCAAGGGACATAGGCTGGCTGCTCTTTCTTTTGGCCGTGTTGCTGACCAGAAATAAAGACAGTGCAAGCACAAACCTCTAAAATTATCTGGCAAGGAAACACCACTAACCTTGAAGAAAAACAACAGCCACTTGGAAATCAATACTATTAGTGAGAGGTAGTGCCTTTATAACCAAATATGAAGCTTACTTGGCCCTAGAAAATCCCAGTTTACAGGTCCTCTGCATTCTCCTGTAGCAGGAAAACTACTGAAAAATAGGAACAGAAAGGAATTAAGCTGTTCTCCAACCCATCTCCCCGACAAAAGAAAGAACTGCCTGTGTCTCTTGGTTATTCTTACCTAACTTTGCTGATGAAACTGTAACATGAGTCTGTGTCAGAAGTCTTCCTAAAATCAAGATATATGATATCTACTACTTCTCCCTTGTCTACAGTGTCTGTTACTCTGCCATGGATGGAAATTCCATTAGTTTGACATGATATGCTCTTTACAAATTTATCTTGGCTATTGTTATGTCCTTATAGTTTTCTTGCTATTCAAAAATTCTATTGCTTTTGTATTTGGATCTGCATTCCTCTAGGAGAGGATTAGTCTATAATTCTCTGATTCATCTTTCTCCTTAGTTTAAAAACAGATACTGTGTCTCTCATTCGTCTGAAGACTGCCCATCCTGCTTTCAAAGTAAAACAAAACAGTGTTGAGTCTACAGACATCTGAGGACTGGCTGAAGCAGGGTTAATTTCTTCAGGCCAAGCTGATTTGAAAGCATCTAAGAATTTTCTAACGCCTTTGTTAGATAACTAACTTAATCATAAGTGATCACAGTTAATCCCTTTGCTTAACAGGAGCTTACCCTCCGTACTGACTAGCAAACTGGTGCTTTCTTTGGTCTATCTCTTATTTCTAAAGTGTTTGGATTGTGTCTCCTTCTGAATCCTAATCTCCTTTGCAAGTAATATTCCATTTGGGTCTTGATCTTCTGTAATCTGTAATGTGTACTGTTCTATGAACAGTAATCTGTACTGTTCTATGATACTCCTCCTTAGCAATATGACCCACTTTCCACTTTCTGTATCTGTCTTTCTTGGTTTTGCTGCTACTGATTTAGCCAAGGTGGTTCTTCAGCATTCCTGGTTCTTTGACATTCTCCTCATAAGAATAAATTGCATCTGTGTCCTTGCAATCAGTTGCTTAAGAAATTACTTACCTTTGTATTTTCGGAACTTTCTGTGCATTTTAAGACCCATGCAATCACCAGCTGCTGTGATATGGGTGTTTCTACATGGTGGTTTGGGTGAGCAGGGGAGTGAACTCTGTACCCCTTTATCTTCCTGAAAAAAGCAGATAGATGACATGTGGAGGTATCATGAATAGCTCATACATGTTTTTCCATTCATAATTACTTGCAGTATTTCTGCACTCTCCTGCCTTCTGGACTTCCTATACAGCCTTATGGTAGCACTAACTCTTTTTTCCATCTGTGTGACTTTCCAGAAAAGTGACATCCTTCTGCTTTAATATTTTATTTATGTGAATTAGCTGCCAATTCAACAGTGCCAGTTAAATTCTAATTTTGTGCATGAATTAAGACTTCGAGTTTCTTCTATTAATTCTCTGTACCTTTTGAACCAAGACACTTAAGAATAAAACACCTAAGACAGAGTGAAAACACCTAAGTGAAGTCAAGTTGACCCATAGTTTACCAATCATTCAGTTTTTGACCTCTTGCAAATAACACTATCCTTCCTAATTTTAGTACCCTGTTTAGGCTCCCATAATTTATGCATATCTATGGAATTTTAATATAGGTTATTTCTGATTCTAGTTTAAAGCCTCTCATTAGAAAGCTGCTATGCCAGGATGTGCTCCATCCCTGTGAGCTACTCTAGATTTCTTCTTAGAAGCCTTTTTTCTTGGAAAGAAGGAGGAAAAAAGAGTAACAGCTGATAAAGAAATCAAAGACATCCATTCATTCCCCTGACAGGACCTGCCAGGTAGCCTCAGGGACAGAGATCAGTATCTGACTTTTATAGACAGTCCAGTCCATACGGTCAGAGGAGAAGGATTCACCTTTGGAAAAGCAGAACAAAAGGCATCACAGGTCTTAGAAGAGAGTGTTAAATTCTTCACCAGAAAGCCATGGGGATTGCCCAGAGGAGGGTGGTGCTGCAGGGACAGACATTAACAAACTACTTAAGAAAAGGAAGAAATTAAAAATAAATAGTGAAATAATCTGCAAGGCACTGGCACAGTTGGACAAGGGGACCTACAAGACTCCCCATGGGGTTTAGTTCCTTTTCCTGCTGGTGAGACTCCACAGGCGAGCCAGGACTCGCTGCCAAGAGAGAGCAACTGTGAGCTCGCCTGTGGAGTCTCCTCAGGGAGACAGTGTTGTACAACAAACTGCAAAACTAGAAATGAAATTGAACAGAAAATGCTCACGGAGAACCTTTTCAGGAAAAAAATCATCCGCCCCAAGATACAAGAGGACAGGAAAAGGCAAGTCTGGGCGAGAGACACCGTGGTGTCTGCATGGGACTTGCAGAAACAGCCAAAAGGGGAAAAACTATTCCTGTGTATGCAGTGCTGGACCATGTCAAAGTCTACATGCAGGAAAGATTACCTCAGAAAGACTTCACAAGGGAAAATGTTCACCAAAATAGCCAAAAATACTTTAAAGTAGGGGGAAAGGGGGCAGCTTCTCTTGCTGGCAGGATCATAATAATGCAAGTTCTGGATGGTGTAAGAAAAGGGACAGTGAAAGGCAGAAGAAGGAACACTTCCCAGCAGCACGAAGTCAGTTAACGACAATAAAAAGAGAGTATGAGAGTCAAAAAGGGCCACAAAAATGGCTGTCTCAAACAAGGCTGTTACACGGAGGTGTTTAAACTGTGAAATTTGCAGTGCCTGTGCTGCTGCTGCTTGGTAGTTCAGGGAGGATCCACCTTCAGACCCAACCAGTTATCACCGATCCGGAGGGGCGACCCTAGCGTAGACCAAGAACACCTATGTGGAGCGAAATAGTGCTGAAGTCCTGATATCTACACCAAGCATGTTTGAGAGAGGCTTTCTTGGGACTGTTTCTAGCCTGGATCCTTAGCCCTTTAGTGCCTGGAGCATGAGGTGAGGTTCTGGAGACCATCTCCCAGTCCAGTCTCATCTGAGATCTTCAAACCCCACCTGGATGCCATCCTGTGCCACGTGCTCTAGGTGTCTCTGCTTGAGCAGGGGGCTTGGACGAGACGATCTCTAGAGGTCCCTTCCAACCTCAACCATTCTGTGACTCTGTGAAAGAAATACAGATCTTGCACTCTGAGACAGGTCTGCAAAGTGAGCCACAGCAGCCTTAGGATGGTCAGGAGTTCTGCACAAAACCGCATTCTTGATCCAGCCAAAACTGCAGCTACTTGCAGGGGAACTGTGGAGAGGTGCTCTCCATCTCCCAAACTGCCACAATTACAGCTTGAAGCAGCTGCTCCACTGAAAGAAATAAAACATTTCACAGTACCAAAGCCCATGCACTGAGTTTAGCTGAAATGACTTTCTGGTAGTTGTTGCCAACTCCAGGGAACAACTAGGACAGAGTTAAGATTTTATTTTCTCTACCTTAATTTTTGATGCTGCTGTTTCAGCAAGCTATCAGTGTGGTTTAGAGGGAAAAAAGGTACTGCCTTGAGTTGGATAAAAGGTTGTCCCAGCCCAAATACTTTCTACCTTTGGTATCTCAGTCCCCCTGGGAAGTGCCTTGCTACAGTTCTTTATACATGTTCCTTCAGCATTCATTTGGGGATATTTATGTTTTTTTGTTTGTTTGTTTGTTTTTATTTTTACTTTTTTTTTGACAGAATTTTCTTATGGATCTTGCAGGGCACTTACAAGAATTCTGCTTGTGATTACTGAACTATGGAAGCTCAGGTGGGATGGTGGAAATTTGCCACTCGAAGTAGAGCTACCTGTGCTATCATGTAAATGATCTCAGATGGGGACCAAAAGCAGCTTAGATTTTGAACCAGCAGCAAGCACATGCCATGAAAGTTCTCAAAGTTACTATGGGAAACATCGTACAAAATGAGGAACATCTTGGTGATTCTCTTCTGCAAGAATGCAAACATAGCAAATTCAATTTTTCCTCAAGCTTACAGCTTTCATGGCTTCAGAAGTGTAAGCTAAATAGCAGATAATAGAGATGTCATTGGCTGGAAGCACCTTCTCTTCTCTCTAAAACATGTGTTTTTATCCCTAAATCACTCTATGTGCTTACGTATTTGTAAACACTGGCCAGCCACAAGCTGTGAACTCCACAGACCACTTGAAATACCAAGGTCCATGAGTCAGTTGTAATACTGTGCAAAACACTGACACGCTTCACTAGTGTCTTATAGGGATGCCTGATACTAAACCACTTTTCTTTTATACTCTACATCTGTTCAAAAATACCAAATCACTAAAAGATCAATTATTTTTATTACCAGACTAACAGAAAAGTGTGCCCTTTCTTAACAATAAATAATTTCTCTCTTAATTCTAAGGTCCTACCCTTACTTCTGCTAGGTTGAATACTCATATATATACATAGGTATACACTGGAAGGTAACAAACTAGTGGCGAGGTCTCTCAAGAGCCTAATTACTTTCAATTCCTAATCCTTTGCAAGCTTTATTGCTAAAAGCCTTAATTAAACAAGAAATACGTTAAGATATTCAGCACAAGCACTGCAGCGGGGTGCTCTATACAAGCTAATTTACTCATCTGAGAAACCAAATGTCTTCCTGTGCCTGTGTTACACAGGTATTTTACACTACACTGCAGTATGTAAAAGACACTTTAGATGCAAACATGAGCCATGGTGCTGGATACAAGTTAAGATGCCTTTTAAAACCTTATGTATTCCTGGGAACATGTTTTTTCTTTCATAGGTAAAGGATGAGCTTTTGTTCTTCAGACTGAGCCTAGGGTGAGAAATGTGGGCTCTGTTCGTAGGTCTTCCACTTCTCTTGGACAAGTCACATCCACCTTCTGTGCCTCACTTTCCCACCTGTGCAAGAGAGCTGAGGATGCTGTGCTTGGCTTTCACAGCACCGTGAGAGCTGTGACGAAGTCATTAAGAGCTCTCATTATCTTAACAAATATAAAATACCCACTTAATAGAACTAAAGCTTTGGAGACACCAAAAACAAAGGATGGCAATGTGATCATGGTGTGCTGATGCTCCTAATGAACTGCGGAATCTTGTAAATGCCTGTGATGGAGCTTTGAAAAAACAACAACAACAACAAAAAAAACCAAAACCATAGTTCAGGAAATAATTTTCCTGGGTAACTGATGGGGATTCTTGCTGGCTAGTATTTTGCCTGTTTTTTTTTTTTTTTTCCTTTCTGCATCTAGGCATTTTTGATTGATTAATTCCTTTCCCTTGCAGGATCCTAAGAGGTTGTAAACACCTTTGATTTTCTGTTCTCTTTTCTTTGTGGACACAAGATCTTTACAGTCTTGGAGTTTTTGTTCTTGGATGTGCTATATGATGTAGGGAAGCAAGAGATCCCTGGACATGTCTGTTGCATGATGCCCTGAAGTTGTAGCTATGGCAGTGTTTTCCTGACCTATATTTCTCGCTGATATTCCATAGATGGTATATGATCCATATGAAATTAAGGAAGCCTGGAATACAGATCTCTGAACATCGCCAAGCACAAAAAGGGGAGCAGATCTGAGGCCAATTACTATTTTTCTCTGGCCTTTCCTTGCTCATCACTATGCGACAGCTCGGACTCCAGTGCAGCCATTTCCTTTGCTTAAATAAGGTTTTGCCAAACTTCAAAAAAATTATTTAGAGTTAATGGACTTGCTTTGAGTTTGTGATCCAATATCTGGTATTCAAAAGGCTTTCAAACATTTCTGAAGTTGTGCCACTTACCGTCAGAGTCTGACAGTCATATTAATGTAATTATCCCACCAAGTCATCTGTAACCAGCAGCCAGAGTTTTATCGGGTTAGTTAACAGCTCAAGCACATTGAAGGGACAGAGCTCTCAAATCAATTAACAGCAGTCAAGATCAAAATGGAAAGTAATATCATTGCCTTCTCCTTCCTGAGAGTCGGGCTCATGCAAGGCGAGGCCAGCATGTCATACACAATTACTTCAAGGCTGAGAGCTGCAAGTCAAATCATTAATCTTTTCCCTCACCTTGCTGAAAAGGTGCAGACGTCTTTGGGCTTGCAGTTGGGCATGGCACATAGAGCACACAGTTTACAGAAGTGAAGGAAGCAAAACCGTAGTATTTTGGGCACTTTGATGGTGCCAACAATAGCTCAGCAGGATGCAGAAAACAAGAGCGGCTTCTGCTTCTGTGTGAGTAGCTTGCACACCTGCATTTTTGCAACATAAGAAAGCAGCACGAAAGACAATACTTCACTGAGCCGAGAGCCAGTGTTTCCATGAGCATGCAAGCAGCTTGATGACTTCTTTGCAGACCACAAACACCATGTGCAAGAGATAAGACTACAAAGTTTCCTTACCAAAACTCCAGAGGAAAACGAAGTGGCAGGCAGAAATTGTGGCCAAACAGTAAGGGAAAAAAAATCCCCATATTTTCAAATGTGACTGCAAGCTTGTATGCCTCAGCGCCAAGCTGCATGTGTGGTCACAGAGCCAATGTGCAGCTAAGTCAGCCTGCATCTCTACTAACCAGACAGTCTTGTTTAACTGCAGCCACTTTTCAAACAGTCACTTCTGAAAGCTGGAACCAGGAAAGCAAAGTGCAAAGTGCAGGGCAAGCTTTAGCCATTTTAATGCATGAAGCTAAGTGAATTAGGTCTATAGGAAGAATAAATCTGAAAAAATCAGTCACCCTTTCTGTTCTTGATTGCAAATACTTCAGATGTGTTCCATTAGTGAAATTTACTCCATGATTTTGTCTCTTCCTTTAACTCTATCAGCCACCAGCAGTTTGTTAAAATCCTTGCCACTGTGAGCTATGTCAGGAAGCCGTGGTTGGTCAGGTAAGTGAGCTGGGGGTGGCTTTCACCCTGACTGACCGACTGCACCAGCCCTTCCAGTATAGAAATATTTGATGCAATGGAATATAGAGCCTCATAAATACTCATGCATGAATACTGTGAACTTGAATGTTCACCTTGTCTGTGCACTTTGGAGATCACCTAAGAGTGCTTGAAAAACAAACAGCAAAGGAACCTCAGCACAGTTTGCAGCACTGGTAATTCCTACACAAATTAGAGATGATTAGGAATAATTCAGCTTGTGCTCTGAATGAAAGGTTGCCAGGTCATGGCAACGTGCAACTATAAACTCAGGTCCCTGGTATCGCAGAGAAGAAGCTCTGTGCAATGCCCTCATTAGGGTCTCAGCAGCAGTAATATCCACTACCCTGCTGCTCCCCAGCTACCCCAGGGATGCTGGGGACTCATTCCCAATGTAACAAATTCTCCTTCTCAAGGTTTGGAGAGCTGCCAGAGGCTGCCTCGGAGATGCAGGTCTCTGAGGGCTGCTGACCTTGCCTAGGACTGCCTGCCTGCAAAATCACCTCATGACTCCCCGAAAAAAGCAAACAAAAAACCAAAAGCAAACAAATGAAACCTCCCTAGAAAAACAGAAAAACAAACAAACAAACCTGATGCTTTCAAAGTTCGCAGACAGAGATGAGATTTCAGCTCACTGTTCATTTTTGCCTTAGTATCAGAGATCTGCTGTGCCAGACAGAGAGGGTCTGTGTTTTTCTAGACTGCCTTCCTGTGTTACTTGGGGAGGACAAATTAAGACATAGAGTC
Organism: Tinamus guttatus; assembly: GCF_059628265.1. Lineage (NCBI taxonomy): Eukaryota > Metazoa > Chordata > Aves > Tinamiformes > Tinamidae > Tinamus > Tinamus guttatus. The sequence goes on along the minus strand of NW_028288993.1, from coordinate 861,523 downwards.
AGTTCCAGTGTTCAGCCAAAGTGGAGTGCATGCAAATAATCACTGTTCTAATTAGTCTAATTACTTCAGAGATAGCAGAGTTTTCCCCAGGAAAGATACTCAGTAGCTTGGCAAAGTAAACGGGTGGCTAATTCAGACCTCAGTGGCAGCTGAGCAAGTACATCCAAGGAGATGCTGGGAGGGACAAGGAGGGACGTCCAACACCTCCATGGTCCAAAATGCATGTCCAAAATCTTGGCATGCCCAACATCTCCACATGTCCAACACCTCGGCATGTCCAACAGGCTACCTAAGAGGCTTTCAGGGAGACAGAGGCCTTTCCCAAGGGCCTGGTGCTTGTACCCTTTCTGCTGAGCGCTGCTCAGCATGAAAAGGCATCACTTCTGAATGAAACTGAAATTAAAGGGACTCACTTAAGAATCTGGATCAAATGTGGTCAAGACTACTTAACTCTTCCCTCACCAGCAAGGATAGGAAGGGGGTTTAAACACCAAGAACTTATTTATCCAGAGAAGGAGGAAATAGCAAAGTACCAGCCAGACTGACTAATCCACAGTGAATAACACTGTGCTGCACTTGCATGTCTTGTCCAGGCCTTCCAAGGTGACCCATTCCTGCCCTTCTGCCCTGGTTATACTCCCATAGTCCTTGGTCAGTCTGCCAGGAGTTTGACCATTCTTTTCTGCTCTTCGAAAGGGTGTGCAGTTTCAAGAGGTTTTTCAGCTGTCGCTGAAGGGCCACTCAGATCCTTCACCTGCCACCAGGAACTTCAGAGCTGGGTCCAGACTCACGGTCATGGTTGCCTTAACGTAACTGGCTTTCACCCTGGGAATACTGTTGTAAATCCACCCCTGCTGACTGTCCCACAAAGCTTCTCCTTAGAGCAGTCCCTGATATGTCACACACCTGCACTAAGGGAGCATGAAACCATGGCCTTGTACTTACTGCAAAAGAGAAAAACACTTTGCATGATGTTCCTTTCCTTCCTCCCTTGCCTCTTCCCCTGCCATGCTGTCTAAAGGGTTCATCACACCACACATGAAACATAGCTCTTTTGCCAGTTCTATTTACAACATTTTATCTCAGAGTAACCAACTTTTAGCAATATGAAACCAAAAGATGAGATTCTCTTGAGGTCTCTTATGTTATGTGAAAATGATACCTATCTGCTCTCCACCAACTTGCAATGAAGTTGCTCCCCTGCCCACCTAGGCTGACGGAAATCAAGAAGGCCTTTGGGGCTGCAGATCTACTGCACTTGATTCCAGCTCTGCGATCGCTCACACGTCCTGGTTTTCCTTTTCCTGTTCCTGCCAAAAGGAGCATGACCAAGGGATGGAGTCACTGTCACTTTGAGTTAGCCAAAGAGCTCTGGGAAATTGAGAAATAATTAAAAAAAAAAAGGCAGGAAAAAGGGGAATTATTCCTCCCTTGAGAATTTTGAGTATATCCATTTTCCACTCTATCGCTTGTTTTCACAAGATATATTTTCAAAATGTTCATCTTTTTTTTTTATTCCTCTCTTTCATGGGGAATATGAAGTGTGATTTTCACCCTTTCCCCCCCTTTTCTAGTTTGTGACTTTAAAAATGTTTCCAATTTGTGAAAATGACACTGTGACAAATTCACTTTTCTTCTTCATCTCTTGACACTTTTCCGAAGTTGAGAAAGTTTTGAGAAGCTACAAGTGGAAAAAAGGGGGGAAATTAAAGTGGAAAGGGAAAATACAATTTTTTCTTGCATTCATCTGTACAAATAAGAAAATGAGACATGCAGATGAAAATAGAAGATTTTTTTGAAGTGTTCTATCTTGGAAAAAGATACGAAAATGTAAACTGGTGAAACAGTTTTTCTCTGTTCTGTCCTTACTACATGCAGGTTCTCTGTTGTTTAATCAAGACATCAGGCTGATCTCTAATTATGATTTCGGCCATAGGGAATAATAAAATGGGATTATCCTGTGCAGTTAGCTTGATGTTTGAGGCCTGGTAGGATAGATGTCCCTCTGCGTGTGTCATCTGGGACCACATAGATTATGCTTTACTTAGAACAGATCCCACAGCCTTTCTCACCACTTGCTGCTGCTGTGCCCTGATCAGCGTACAGCTGCCACCAGCTCTCAGCAGGGAAGCAGTAATGAAGAGCTGGAAGAAAGAAAGAATCATCTTGTCATCACCTTGCAGTAGACTATGACCAGATGAGCAGAGGCAGTGGGGGGGTCAATCAACTGCTCTATGTTTGTTTCTCATGCACCTTCAAATGTCTCCGTTATTCTCGTCCTGTGCAAGATGAACTAGGGCATTTGAAGTCACTGATGAGCAGATTAGGAACATGCACAAGATCAGGAACTGCTGAGATGTGAAATACCTCTCAACATTTTGTTGCTAGCTGTCCAAGTAACATATAGAGGGAGCACAAGCTTGCTGGAGATGCTGACTCTCCACTGCTTTTATGTTCTTGGGAGGCTTCCAGGGGAACCCAGAGGGGTTCCAGAGGGAACATATGCCAGACAACCCACAAATTAGAGCCCAAGACAAGTGCACAGCCCAACTGACAGTGCAGATGTACCCTGCCAAGGTATCAGTCCCTGCAAGACTGTTTCCCTGTTTCTAGTGATTCCCCCATGCAATTGTGAGGCCATTCTCTGCCCTGAAATGCTGCCAGTTTGGGACTGTCACTGTGACAATTTTTTTCATCATGCAAATGGGCCCTCTTGCCTGCCTGTTGTTCCTGTCTCTCTCATTCAGCTGTCTGCTGTATCCATGCACTGGAGACTCTTGCAAAGAAACCCTTCACACCCACCAACTTAATAATCCCCTTGAATATGGAGTGGATTCTGCCTGGGCAGCCTTGCAGATCTGCTTATGAATAAATCAGCTCTGCTTTGTGAAACCAAATATGTCTGCACACTCTGGAAACATTCGTAATTACATTTCAAATATAATCATCTGTTAGATGGGAATGTGGATGCTGCTGTTACTATTTATTTTTCTCTTTTTCATAAAAATATGAATTTTTTTTTGTCCTGCCTAAGCTGATGGGAATCTCACTGGCCTTTGGTCTGATTATGGTACTTCTTTGTAGAAAAAGGGCCTGTCCTTCCTCATTCTCCTGAGCACAAAATTCCCTTGAGCTGCCCTCATCCTTAGCACTGATAGATATAATTTACATTAAAGCCACGTATATCCAAACTTCCCAGCGCCTTCTCCTCCTCCATCAGCCCTCTGGTGACCTTGCAGGCACTTGCACTTTTCTTTTGCTCAGTGACCAACTCCACATCGGCTCCCTTGTACACTGAGGCCTAGGAGCTAGCGCTACTCCCTGATGCAGAAACCTTCCTGTGACCTCCTAAGTAGGGGCAGATGCTAATGTTTCCTCTGCAGTGCTGCGAGCCCAGAAAGCAGACCACCCCCTGTCCAGCCCCTTAGGCCCTGTGTGTATCTTCTGCTTCTCTGCATAGGTAAGAGGAGTCCAGAATTGACAGGAGATCTCTTCCAAACACTACCTTTGTCCCAGGCTCTCTGCTTTCTGCCCTGATGGCTTGTGGTATCAAAGAGCGTCATTCAGTGCTCATTCCCACTTTGTTTATGACTCACAGACCTCCAGTTCTCTGCCTTAGCACAGGTTAAGAGGTACAGAAATTAGAGTGGACAAGTGTGCTCTCCAGACCAGACGACCAGTTCATGGGCTGCAAAACCTCCTTGTGCTGCCAGTCTGTGCTCTTGGCATCCCTCCATGTGTCCATGCAGTGTGACATTCAGACCTGTCCAGCCAATGCTTCTAGTAGGACCCCCCTCTCTGTGTGGCAACTTCCCTGGCCATCTCAGCCTTGTATCCTCATGCCAAGTTTCAGCAACACATGCTGTAGTCACTTGGGCGCACTTAGCAACTTCTTCTCTATGGGTACCATTATCAGGTGAAAACTTGAACAGTTTAAGCGCATGGTCTTCTTGGATCTTATGACTCCTTCCCCTATTTTCTTACTCTCCAGTAAATGATCCACTTTATTCTTGTAAGAGGTGATCTGCTGCAGTAAATACAGTACAAATCCAGCTATGTCTCTTTCCCTGCAGATATATATATACACATGTCTAAATATATATATATGTGGATAAATCTGCAAGATTTATACGACTTATCTTATTGAAGAAATGTTACTTTAATTGCTTTTTTACAACAAAAAATAACCTGCTGGTTCAAGGAAAACAGTCTAAAATGGAAATTTTAGGCAGGGACGGGTGTCTGTTTTTTATCGCTTACAACTTCTGGAGCTACTGTTAATCGGACCTTGTTTTTCTATGCACTACTGAATCCATGACTCGATCCTGTATCTGTCTTTAGAAGCCCTGTGACAGTGAAATCATGCTGATCCATGTCTCTGACTACACAGCCTTCACAGGTGCTGTGATTCACCTTTGCATGGGGAACCAAGGATGGTATTCATACCAGTAAGTGTGGGCACCTCTGAAGGAGTCAGTCTGGCCAGTAGGGATGTGGTCAGATCTGTGGATTCTGCAACTCATCCTAAAGGAGCTAAAGGAGCATCCCAAAGGACAGGCATTTTCAACTGGAGGAGAACAATCTCATCCTGAGTGTCCACAGTCTGGGCCATTTCCTCTGTCTCTATCCAACATAAAATCCCATGTAAAATAGAAGATGTTTTGGTCACATACAGAAGGGAGAGCCTTTTGATTCGGCTATATACCTTCTTGTCACCTTCAGTTTCGCCATCACGGATGAACCCAGGTTTTATCACATCTCACATGTGAAGCCTCTGAGTACTTGAGACGCAGCTCCTCATTAGCAGCATGCATCCTGTTCACTTGAATCGCTCACCCCCAGCGCAGTGAGGCATGACCCGTGCCATACAACGCTGTCCCAATCTGCTTTACACAGCATGGGGTTACAGCTCTGCTCTTTAGGTCACTCATTTTGCATGGGGGCCCTGAGGGCTGCAGAAGGTCTTTTCAGCTGCTGGATGTTTCATGCCTTGACATCCCGTTGGGTGGACTGGAAGGGGCTCCCTAAAAGAAGTCTCTTTGGACTTCACAATTGGAGATCTTTGTTCCCCCCACCCCTTGATTCATCAGAGGCTCTGATTCTTCTTGCCAATTGTGCCTGTGTTTAGGCACCCTTGCCCATTTTCAGATGAGATGATGACCGGGTGACCAGATTACAGTCCCAGTCTGAATCCGCTACAGGGGAGTTCCTCTAGACTGCCCTGGTGTAACATAGAGCAGGATTAGATCCAGTATGTGTCCACTGAAGGAGAGCAAGTGAAGAGAATCATTGTAAGGAAAATACTTCAAAAATACAAGAAAGAAAGGAATGTAATAAAGAAACTCAACAAACCATTTTAATTTATCAAAAGTAAATATGTTTGTTCTCCTGCTTGTTGAAGCAGGTCATGAGTTATGATTGGGAAACAGGCAAACACAGTAACTAAAGGCACATTAGTTGTTCTTTCATTTCTATTTATGAATGTGTATTGGAAGAGAAACATGATAGGAAACATAATGAATATGTGATATTTTTCCTCTTTAGATTAATGATATGGATTTCTTCATGGACGTACATCATGTATTTAGGTCTGACCCCTTATGAATAAGAGTTAGGTGCCTCACAGTTAGACTTCTACTCCCCCACCATGGCAGATCTTCATAACTTGTCTTCATGGGTTGGGGAACTGGGGGACTGATATACAGTAATGTTAAGGGCTGTACTCCTTTTATCTCATTTTACCCATCTAACAATAAGCAGTTGGTCAGGCTACTTTCTCATACCTGTTTGTCATCTCTGGAGAAAGATAACATTCTTTAATGAGTCTCCTTGTATCACCCTGTCCAGGATTAGGAGAGATATTTTTGATACAGAGAAGAAATGCCCTCAAGAAAGGAAAGGTCCTGTAGAACTGTATTTTTGTAACAGGAGATTGAGAATATGTTCCTGTGGTAGTACAGAAGAGATGTGATTTGATCGGGGGCCGAGAGGATGGGACAGTGCCAACCTTGTTGGGCAAGCAGCAGATGACTGCCCTGAGCACAGGACATGAGGCCTGGAACAGTTCCTGAGCACCCTGCCTGTTGGAGTAGTTTATGAAGTGTCCTCTGAGCCATACCCATGTTTTCTCTTGAAAGGATATATTTGTTTCTCTCCAGAAGAGAGCCTAAGATGAACCAGTATGTGGACTGTGAAGATATATGGGGAACCAAGGATAAGGAGCAAACACAGAATGCTAAGCTGGTAGTGTTGATATGACCTGTTGACTTAGTCAGGAATCTGAAAGAAGTGATGGCTCCAGTGGTGGGTAGCAACCACCTGATGGCATCTGCAGCTACCTCATCTGTGGGCCATGGAGCAGTCCCCTCAGATGCCCCAGAGTCTGACTTCTAGTCTTCCTAGCAGGATAACATCCTTTGGATGCCCTTCTATTTTGAGTAGCAAGGCCACTCCCAGACCCTACCTGCAACATCAGTCTATAAAGATGTTGACACATGAAAGACCTGTAGTGGAAGCCTGGCCATTACAGCAAAAGAGGACAGGTTTCTAAGGATGGGTAAAATGATTAAGCTGGAACAAGGCACCTAGGCCTCGTATACATGTACACCTAAGGCTTCCAGAGTCTTTAGAGGAAAGACCATCATTTTTTATCCTTTGTTCTGTCATGGTCTTTAACACGAGGATCTCTCTGTACATCTTGGGTGCAGCCATTAATACTAAACGTCCTACCAGCAGTGTCACTGCATTACAGAGGTTTATAGCTGGGATCAGTTGGCAACTACAAGACAACGTATGTACATCCAAGTACTCAGCAGAGAGTTTTGCTTGGTGACTGCAGATGATAAGAAGAATGGAAAGGAGGAAGGCAATGAAAATAATGGGGTAAGAATTGGGAAAAAGGCATGTGCACAAGGGAGAAGAGAGGAAAATGCAGAGGGGAAAGAGGACTCTTGCTTTTCTGGCTGCACATTAGAGGTATAGGAGGATGAATAATCATCTGTCATGGCATGGTAATGCAGGGGTTTAATGAAAGTGGGAATGCAAATACAATAATGACAAAAGTTATAGGAGAAAAACCTCAGTTTTTCATGTAAAACTGTTTCTTTGTAAATGTTTGTTTATCTTTCAAAAATGCAGAGTAATCTCTGAGCCATGTCTGGGTATTTATCACTTTGAAAGGTGAAGGAAGGAGGATGCATAGTTTCCTCGCTGGTTATTCATGTAAAATGCACTCAGATTAGTACTGAGCACATCTTATCTGTTTATTATACATTCCCAAGCAAGCATTAGCTTTGAACTTGTCTTAAATATGAGCATATCCTGAAGCCTAGATGCATACAGAACTACAGAGAGGGGAAAAAAAAAAAAAAAAAGAAAACAGATGAAACAGATATAGCATATCAGACTTAGTGTACACTTGGAGTGAGAATTATACATATTTAAGACAGAAAAATAAAAGTATGTGTGATTAAGAGTTCAGATGATTCTGTGTTATGCTTCTGGTGGCTTCCAAAGTATATAACAAAAATAAATAAATTAATATATAAATATATAAATACTGTATAAGCTATATAAATATAATAAATAAATAAATAGAAGTGACGGAAAGCAACAAAAGATATCCACCAGCTGGAGGGCTTCAAGTCAAGCACTTGAAAATTAGGATGTGTCAGATGGATACTTGCTAAACCTTCATTTACTGTCCTTGTGTGTATACATTGTAATACTGTCTTAAACATATAATCACTTCTTCTCTTTAGACAAAATCCCTGCCTCACTCAATGTGCAGAATAGACTTGCTTGCTAAAAGAGCAGCTCTTCAATTTTTCATTAAGCCTCATAGTTCACTGTGTGGCTCAATACATTATTTACCGCACATGGCACTGAATACAGAATTATTAATTTCTTATGGCTTTTTTTTGAGGTGCTTCAACATAAAATCTTACTTCTTTGCAAAACGTAATGACTATATCTTCACAACGCAGCTAAGAGGTGAACTAATATGATTGCCTTCATTTTGCTGATGGAGAAAGGATGCACACATAAATACTAATTGCAAAATTATCCAACCAAATTTTGGGTTCCATTTTGATTCTGTGACATGACTTTCTTGAGCACTTTGTTTTTTTTTTTTTTAGTTATAATTTCAGAGCAATTCAAATACGCATGTTTTCAGCTGTATATGGTCACTACTACTTCTCACATAACAGGGTAGGGTTAATCTTAGTTCAACTTCTTATAGTCAGCAGAAGGCAGGGTAACAGAAGTGCTTGAGTTAGGGCAGGATTCATCTTGCCCTAAAATAAACATCAAAAAGAGATCAGATTATCTTACCCTTAAGGTGACCGCTTCTCTCCACACAGAAAAAGGGAGCCCAAGGCAAACAGCTCAGAATTAGACAGCCAATTTCATGGATTCATCCAATACTTTCATAAAATTAATAATAAAAGCCCACAAACAACTCTCCTGCCTTATTTTTGCCAAAGGTGAAGGATGGATAATGAATGAGACTAATGTTTGAAGTTTTGGGATCACAGCAGAGGTCACTCTGGAGAACAGGGCTCAACAGCTAGTACTGGCACAGAGTTTCCAGGAATGCCCAGAGACACCCGGGAATCATCTGTTATGCCCTCTTAGTGCCTGTCTTGTATGAGAGTCCCCCCTCATTTTAGACATCTCCAAATTGGGCAGCTGAGTCTTTAGCTGTTTGCTACTGGGTCTCTTTACCACTAGCAAGAGGGAATTTAGGTAGTTCTGGCTAAGTTATGGGTTTAGAGAACACAAGCCTCTGTTTCTTTTATTTTTTTTAAGATAAGCTACTATGCCCTATCTTTACAATGAAGTAAGTTACCATTACAGAGTGAGTTGCAGGTATCTCCTTCGGGCAGCTCTTTTGACGTAATATATTGCCATTTTTAGAAGGAAATGAAAGAAATGTAGTATTCAGTCTGACTTCATGCATAATGGAAGTTTGTCCAGTTAGCAACTGGGCTTGAAAGCTTGTCTTTAACCGAAGTATCTTACAGAAGAGCATTCAGATGAAGTCTGCACTTCTGGTCCTTCACTGGGCTCTCTCAGTGGTTAATACTTTTATTTCTCATTTAGATGGTGCAGTCTCACCTTCTAGCTGATGAGCATTTCCTCTGATGCTTTGCAGGGCATATTTTTATTTCTTGTGTTTTCTGCCTCAGAAGTTATTTACAGACCATAGAGCAAGACTTTTCTCTCTTTTTTTTTTTTTGATAGTCAAAATGTATTGCACTCCTTCAGTGTTTTCAAGTGTTCATAAAAAGTCTTTCCACCCTTCGATTACTTGTATTGCTGTTCACTGTACCATCTTCAATTTTTCACTTGACTAAATGCGCTATTCCAACATTATTCCCACTAATGCAATGTATAGAGGTAAAATAACTCACTAATTCCTTGTTTATGTATCTGAAGATCACACATAAATCTTTTAACCATATCACTGGGTAGATTATGCTGAACACCTTGTCTGTTTTGTGGGGAAAGGTTCATATTATATTTTTGTGCAGCAGTTAGTAGAGAGGTTTATAATCTTTGGCAAGGACTCCTGAGTAACATCACAAAATTAATCCTGCTCCTGCTGTTATAGTAATAGTGATGCTAATGGGCCACTCTGTGATGGTTTGTCATGATGTTACACAGATTGGTTGTCACAGGCGCCTCACTTCTCTTCATGCTTGCCAAAATTTTTGATGTATCTTTTCATATCTTTTCATATTTCATTGTGATGAGGTACCTGATAATGAAATACGATAAATCTATCTCTGTGACTCTAGGGTTGGATCAGAGATGGAAATTGCCATAAAAGTCCCAGTCTCAACAGGGAAGTCCCAACCAAGATTTCCAGTGTGCAAGGTTTTAACATTGAATTTGTTTTGATGCTGATCTGTTGATTTATAATTTCTTCTTCATTAAAAATGTTTCTAGGAATTAAAGAGACTAAATGATCAGAAGATCCTAATAAGTCTTTAACAATCATATAATTCAGAACAAGACCTTCTATTGCTCTATTGCCTTTGGTACTGACAGGGTGTTTGCTAAAGCTGGATAAAACAAGAGTTTGGTTCAAAAAGCCACTCCTGCTGTCTCAAGCATCTGTGTAATGGTTCAGAAGGATCCTCAGCGTGCTTCTGCCAACACCATGTACCATTGCCCAATACTCTAAAGCATGGAAACCAAGGTCACAGCTAGCTTGTGCTGCAGGAAGAGACTGGGATAGAAAAGAAACCTGGTTAATGACCAGGAATCCCCTCAGTAGCTGGGATTTTTTCATAGACGACTTTTGTATGAGCCCTATATGTCAACTATACCCTACAGATGAGGAACAGGGGGGAAAAAGACTCACCTAAGAATGTCCAGAGTTCAAATCTCAGGGAAAATTCCAACCAAGCTCCACATTTCAGGAGAATTTTAACTCTGAAAGTGAGAGCAAGAAACACTTAATCTCTGTCTAAAATCTCTTAATGCTACTCCAAATATGACTTGCTGGCTTGCATCTGTCTCTCACGGCCATCCTCCAGTGCTTCAGAGGAGATGAGAAAAAAGAATACAGTCTCAGAAGCCAAGTTATGAATCAAGAGAAGATTGTTCCTTCCTGAACTTGGCAGGCAACCAAAGGAAGTTCTGAAGTAGAGGTTTCATATAATAAAGTGTAGTTCATCATAGTTGATGGAGATCATTTCTATGGTATGATGTAATCAATTATTCTGTATAGATTCCCAGATGGCTATAGGTGATTTTACCTGAAAAGAGATAGAGCATAGTAAAAAAGATTTGACTCATATATCTTGATCTAAAACTTTTTTTCACCTCCCAGTTATGGAAAGCATTAAAGAAGGTTCACGGGATGTTGTTAAAATAGTATCCACTTGGAGGATTGGTCCCCGGGTAGACTTTTGCTTCAAGCAAGCTGCCTGTAAAGGACCTGCTTGGGGCTGCTGGAATGTTTATCATGACATGACTGCTGCAACAAGGGTGTGATCAGGAAGGTTGTTGAAAGACTTTTTCTCAGCTTCTTGACACTCGTTTATCCCAGCAGACACCCATCTGCAGTGCACAGCAGTATCTCAACTCTTCACCTTGTTGGATAGAACGTATTGAGGCCAAACTCCTGGTTAAGTGCAAATACATGCTTTTTTCTAAACTTTTATGAGTGTCCAACAGATGAATCTGCTCTAAAAAGCTTCAGCTGCTGCTGCTAAGTAGATACCACAGGAACTTATGTGTGGGTGAATGCTCTGACAATGAGTGCTCTCTTTCTGCATGAGGGTATTACGGATGCCCAGGAAAAAGTATAATGATGGAGCAAGTGTCCGATTACCTACAACTAGAACTCCTAGAACTCTCCCGAGACCAAGGTGGTACCTTGGTATTTCACAGTAGCAAAAGTCCATCCAATCTGAATGTATTTAAACCTCTCATCTTGCAAGCTACCTATGGCAAATTCCATAGGTTACTTAAGTGTTGTGCAGAAGACATACTTCCTTTTCTCTCTTCTGCTTTGAACGTGCCATCTGATAGCCAAGTATAGCTGGCAATGGAAGAGAAATTGAAATTCATCTTTATTTGGCTTCTCCATTCCTCTCCATTCCTATACACACCCATTCTCCCTTCATGTTTCTAGTATCCTTTTTACCTTTCTGTTTAGCCATGCTGGCTTCACTTGATCTTTTTAAAGTCCTTTTGGCCAGCGATATGCATTTGCCAGAGCCCCAGATGGATCACTTTAGTTTCTACATCGTACACAAGGATTTCACTCATCTGTTTCTTTTACTCTTTTTTTTTGAAGACAAGAGAGCTTATAATTCATTTAGTTCCCTTTTTTTGAAGTTAAACATGTTGCCTTGAATTACTTGATTTCTGTTATCCCAGCATATAGTGGATATGAGCATTTATGATGGCTGTTATGGGTGGCTTTCCACAATAACATTTCAGCCAGTTCCTATGGGCTGACTGTGGTTGCGCTGGTCGTGATCACTTTTCCTTATATAGGTCTTCTGACTTTTTTTTTTTTTTCCTTTTGGCATGGCATCATGCTGTAATGTGACATTCACCTTACATGAAGGTATGACATACATGAAATTACAACACTCAAGTATGTAAAGCTAAGAGAGAATTTTACCAATGTAGGTCAGTTTGTCAGTTATTTTGAGGTTAATTCCATTCACTGCAAGGCTAGCGTGGGACAGGAAGAAAACGACCCCTTTCTTCTGATAATAAGACATGCTTGTGGCAATGAAAGAATTAGGGCCTTGCAGCATTTAGCAATTGCCACTAGAAAACAGGTATTCCTTTTCATGATCTGAGGAAATTAAGGGCACCAATCCTGAGACCAGAAGGCTGAATAAAGTAGGTGCAAGTTCCTGCCTGATTCCATTTGTGACATAAAATTCCTTTGAAATAAATCCTTTTACAGGTATACAAGCTTTGCTGTTATAAAAAGAGTAGAAGTGGGATTGCAAAAATATAAAAAAATGTCAGGACACCTCAGTTTGCTGTGTATACAATACAAAACAAATATAAAGCAAATAAATACAATCAGCAAACAAGAACCAGGACTCCTTCCATGCTCCAGTTTCCTCTCGCACAGCAATGAGCCAGGCACAGAAGGACTCATTGCCTGCTTATTTTTTTTTACTCTAGGCTCACCCATATTCTGCCTTACGATTCTTCCTATTTTTTTTTTCAGCTTAAAATAGTTCCTTGCCCCTATTGCACTGTTTGGGAAGTCATTCAAGAATATAATTCCTTATTCCACCTTCCAGTCTAAATTTATTCATGACCACTATGATCTTATTCTAGTGTTATCCTCTAGCTTACATACTCCTTTTCAATCCTTGATATTTACTTACCCAGGATATTTTAAAGAATCATCATCTCCATTCTGAGCCATTGTTTTGCTAGGCTAAATAGGTCTGGGACCTTCTGCAGTCATTACTGCTAAGGATGTAACAGTAATGTCTAGGAGATGGTGTCATTTTCATCTGCAATATGTCATAGAAGTGGCATCAGAGCAGTAAATATCATACTAGAATCACATGACTAATAGTCCAAATAATAGCAAATTTATACAGGTGCTTCATTAACCTCGAGCATCCTCCAGTTAGGCAGTAAGTGATGGGACCCAGTCTTGCTAAACTTCTGTTTTGTAATCATATCAGAAGGAGTCGAAGTTAATTGATTTTTTTCTTGTGAAAATCAAGTGTCATTATCTTTAATATCATGATTATTGATAGATGGCAGACCGTCCCATTTAAAATCAGTATCCTAATACATTACTATAACCGTTAGAGTCTATACAAAAATAAGAGATGGTATCGTCTCTGCATTACTTGTGTGCAGAGTTACACCCTGTCTCTAGCACTGCAGACTGACCCCCAAACCTGTTTGCAGATATGGCTCAAGTGTCTTAATCCTAACAGCTCTGCTGTTCTTGTACCTGAGATCAAATAATTCATTTAGCTGTAAGTCAGTCTAACATTTCATTTATTGCACTAAAGCTTCTAGGAAGCTGAATGCATCTCTGAGCGCTCAGGAATTCTTTGTGTCATGGGAGATATCATTTCAAATGAATGCTTTAGCAAGGCTCAGAATGATTGCAACCTGCAGTTTGGCATGAACTGTGGTTACATTTCTAGCTCAAAACATCACACAAATTAAGCAGGGAAATGGGATTTTGATACAGCCAGTAAAAGGAGGATCCCTGAATTCCTAATTTGTGTGTAGCCATAGCAGCTTCCTCTTCTATTCCTACCACCTCTCCCTCTGTCCTCCCCCTACCCCTCTGCCTGTTCCTCTTCCCTTTGCCTTACACAACAGTCTGGGCTGGAATGCCTTCCACTGGGCAGAATTATTTATGAGAGTTCTGCAAATGTAGATGTACTGTTTCCAGCTAATAGAACTCCAATCACTTGCACTGCACCATTAGAGAGGAAACCTACCCAAGTAAATTATACACAGGCCATAAATGGAAGCAGTTGTAGTCTTTTTATGACTCTATAAAACTTTGGAAGTTTATTGCTATTGAACAAACATGTAATCTGATCCTTAAAGCTGAATATTAGAAACCAGTAGGGTCCAAAACCCACATTTACCTTCAGGCTTATTATCATGCTGGTCATAGCATAGAAGATGGGTTTTAATGGCATGTTGTGAGAACCTTTAATAAATCCAGGACTGCTTTCTAGAAGATCTCCCAGCTGGCCAGAATGTAGGGCAATATCAGAATTCAGTGGAGCACAGAAGAACTTGCAGGTTAATATTCTTTTTGCCAATAAAGGGGTCCTATGAGGACTCCCATGAAGAGCTGAAAAGCAATGTAAAGACATACCGGACTTATTAAGCTCAGCATTCAGCAGCCTGTTGTCTGTGAAGAACTGAAAGTATAAAGTTATTTTTATTTCATCAAGAACTGATAAAACATTGCATAAACAAACTCAGGCCCAACTGGAATATTTAAAGCTGTGGTTGTTGACCTTATTTAAAAGTGTGTTGTAAGCCACTGGCAGTAGAGCTGACTTCTAACGTTGGTGAGATCCATCTGAATTAAAAATGCAGCACGCCTGTGCACTGAGCTGAGCTATGCGCGCAGGTGAGTAGTGGGGCATCACCTCCGCTGAGGTAGGTAAGTGTGCACGTGATAAAAGCTTTGATCCTTTTTTTTTTTTTTGTACCTCTGCCCCTTATTGTTATTTTTGCTTGCACCATTTACCAGGCTGGCCTTTCAGTGGAGTGAGCTATAATGAAAATGTTTGAACTGCTGAAGTGCTGTGTTCGCTCCATTTCGAGATACTCAGAGCCTGTGGCATTTTGTATTCTCATGGTCTACAGTTTTGTGTCAGTGAGTCTTTCTCTCTAGGAGCGGAGGGAGCAAGGACAACAAGGACCATCCACGAGGGGTTAGAGAAGATCTCCAGACTGCAGAGTCATGGCAGAGGCTTTGCTGTCACAGACAGTGCCCCTATTCTCTGGAAACAGGATAACTTTTCAGATGCAGCTTGGTTTGAGAGGACAAAGGCACATCAGGCCAGGGAAAAAGAACTTTTTTCTATATAAATTATCTCAAAGCCTGTATGTAGGCACTGGGCAGGATGTGGTTTCTGTCTGTGGTACCTACTGCAGGGATGCTGTGCTAAGTACCTCAGAAACATCAGTGATGCTAATACTGTGGTGACAGAGGATGGCATTTGTACACTGGCAACTGGTGGGCCTTGCTGAGGTTGGGGGAATGTAGGGGAATCTTCAAGTACTTTGAAATATTTTTATAAATGTCTGGTGGTTCCTTGCATTCATTAAGAGCAAGAGCAGACTAGTGAAAGACACTTAACTGCCTATATCTGTTCTTAGTTATGTCCTGGAGACTCCCAAGCACCTTGTAGAGCCAACACTGTGGTGGGAGAATTGCATCAGTACCTGGAGGCTTAAAAACATCTCTCCAGATGAAAAACTTTCAGATCACCCACAGTGATACCAATCTGTAAAGATTTAGTAGTAAAAACAACAGTAGGTGAAACACCAAGGTGCTGATGGTTAATACAAGAGAAACTGACAGCAAAGAGGTCTGCATTTTTAGCTAAGGGACTAATATGAGGTTCTGGGACCAATGATCAACTCTGTATTATTTGTTATAATATCATTTCAAATTTAGCTGTCACTAAGAATAGTCTGAAATATCCCATTGAAGAGAAAGCCAAATTAATAGATCAGAAAATGGAAAAATTATTCTAGCAAGGCATCTCTTTTCTTTTGTACACATGCTTTATTAGAGAAGCCCTCAGTCACTAGTGTACCCCTCACCTCCATAACTCTGGTGTGCTCCAGGTAAATGATGTTCAAACTGCACGTCCAGCTGAAGAGCAGCTGGAGGAGGATCCTGCAGTCATCCTGCACATGGCTCATTCTACCTTGCAGCTCTTGGTCGCTGGTTAAGAACCTCTACAGATAGTTTCCTTACTGAAGAACCGTTTTAATTTTAGGAACATGGAGCTCTTTTTATGACACCAGCACATTATGAAATGCATGTGGTGGCAGCTGTTAAGCCTAATGAAACCCACAGCAGGGGAGAAAACAAAATATCTCCTAGAAAAAGAACAAGCAGGGACCATGGACAGATGTAAGTGGCTGAGAAGGTTGGATTTCCAGACAATATAGCTTTTTTTATCATTTCACTGTGGGGAGGATGAAAGAGGACTGGAATGAATGAAGCCATGTGACTCCTAATTACAAGAGAGATTTTTTTTAGAGAAAAATACCCTTCCCTAGGGAAATACCTTCAAATAGGAAGGACAGATGAACTGTCCTTTAAAGGATTAAAAGCAAGAAGAGAGCTGCTGGGTTCCACTGTTCATCCACTAGAGCAAAACCATTATAAAGGCACAGACTAAAGGGCTGGGAAGAAAAGTCAAAATTGGATGAAGAAAAATGCAAGCATCAAAATTCAGCTACTTTTGTATAGAAAACAATAAGAACAAAAGTCAGAAGAAAAAAAAAAGTAGGAGATGGGAATAGTGGAAGACATAGCTGTAAATATTCTGGATTTGCAGCTACCCATAGCCTTCTTAAAGAATGAAACCCATCAGTGTAGGCGGGGATTAAAGATGTATGGAGATGTCCAGAGGAAAAGTATGCAGTGTGAATTCAGTAGATCCAGGCTGCCAGGTTGCCTGAAATAGAGAAGGTATCTGCCAGGTATTCACTATCTAGTTCCAAAAATCTGTCACCAACTCCATTACCATGGGGCTGCCGAACATATGGAAATATAAATTCAATAATAATGATAAACAGCAATGTTAGATGGCAGAACAGCAGACATCCTCAAGGACAATAAAGCCATCCTAACACTGGTCAAAAACAGGCCAGTGCTAAGAAAGCTGTGAAACAAAAGATGTTATCACCTAGGAAGGATAGGAGCTGGTTCTCACAGCTGGTCTTGTAGAGCTGTGGCATCCTCACATAAAGGAAGAGGAACAAAAGTAATGCTGCGATTTGGGCAACATGCCAGCAAAGTCTAAGATGACATTCTGCAGATGGATATCCAAAAGTTAGAAATAGACCTTGATGCAGCCTATGAGACAGCTGGATAATGCTGTCCCGCTAGCACTGGTGGAGGAGGAGTTGACAAGTCTTCAGCTTGAGTCCTTGTTACTGCTGATGAAAATAGCGCAGAGTGAGGCAGCAGCCAAAGCGCAGTGAGAAGATGTCAGGTGAACTGAGGATCTGCATCAGTCACAAACTATGAGCCTTTGAGAAAGATGGTCTTCATTCACAGTGTCTGCAGATCTACATCGACAGATCACTGGCTGTCTTTTCAAAAGCATATTCAGAATCAGTGGTTAGGATGAGACAGGTTGTCATTTAAGGGGGTGACCATTTGTACCAGTGATATCTATCCCGAGGACTGGCATTTGTTCTTGGATGAGAACCAAGGGCTCCCCACCTGAGCTAGGCACGAAGATAATTCCAGTATCCAAGCTGTCAGTGGTGGGATTCCTACTGCTGGAGGAGTGTCTCCAACTCCTAGAATGTGCAATGGGAGTGAGATATACGCCATGGATGCAGGTAAGATGAAGCACATGAGAACTTACGTCCCTTATTCCGGATGCCTGATAAGAGGAAGGAACTCTTGAACCTTGAAAGACTCCTCTTTTTAAAACCCTGAGAAGTTTTGAATATGAATTGCAACCAGATATCTCACAAAATCTCTAGAAATTTCCAGAATAGAAAGACAGTAGCACTTGAGCACTGTAGCTCCAGGGCAGCTACTTAGAGAGAAGGCCTCAGGGCAAGGACACCCAGGCTCTATACATCTGACAGGGAGTTCAAAAATGATGTGAGCTTCAGCTCCTAACCACAGCTTTGCAGAGCCCATTAGCCCTGGAGACCTGCACAGACTCTGCCATAGGTGACATTTCTTCCTGTGTGGGAGGTTTTTTGTTTGTGTGTTTTCTGCTAAGCAGCAAAACAAAACACTGTACACTTCCCGCTCTCTTGCAGAATGACAGCTTGTTCCCTACTGGGGCAAATAATCTCAATCATTAGTGTTTTAAAGGGATAAAGTCCATGTGGGATAAGGACAGAATCTCAGAATCAGCCCTAACATAATGTTATTAGCAGAAGAACTGGGTTGAGTTGTGGTGTTCAGGTTTTGAAGTTCCGTAAACTCCCAGATTTTGACGAATCCACAGATGCTGTGCAGGAGGACAAAAAAAGTCTGGGTACAGACTAATACAGCAAGCATGCCACAAACTGGGGCTCTGCAAAGCACTAGAGTAAATATACTCTATGGAATGATATATGTAAACAAACTTTCTCTAACAGGAAAGCAACCCATATATCTCTCTGGTGGTTAATCAGTTTTAGATTTTACCCTACCTCCATGCATTTAAAACTTTAAAATAAAATAGCTGGACTGCACTTGGCATGGAAACTGAAAACAAATACCAAGATAACAGCATGTGTAAGTGAGTAATACAGATGCTGGCAGCAATGTCAGTGTGTGCATTAGCCCAGTAAAGTCACGGCTGCAGTGGTGGAAGGAAAGGACCTGTATGTCTGGTACCATTAGGCTGTTAGAGTGGGCTGAGGCAGGATGGATTCCTGCCCTGTGACATTCCCATGGGCAGCTGGAGAGAAGAAAAAAAATTTAGCCACATATCCAGGAGTCCTGTAAGCTGATCCCATCCGCGCTGCAGAGGGGTTTTGTGAGAGCTAAGAGCCTCAGGTCCACATCCTGAAAATTAAAATAGCTCCCCATGGTCTTATCCCTCTCTGTAATCTCATGACCAGAAGCTCAGCAATAAATGACTTTCAAATTAATGAGAGCAATCTTGTGCTTCAGGGTGACAGGCTTCTGCTGTCAGGGCTGAAGACAATTTATAACTGCTAGAGGGCTGAGAGGGCAGTATCCGCAGCTGCCACTTCCAGCATCTGCTGCTGTCAGTGTCACCAGAAAGGCATTGTTGTAGATGGGCCTTGGGTCAAATCCAGATGGGGACTGGTCCTTTCCCCAGACAGTGTTCCCTGAAGCTCCAAGGAGCCCAAAGACCTATGGAGCTGTCTGAAGATGCTGCCCAGTGGTAGGATAGTATGTGATGATGGAACAGGTGGTACTGACCTTCTAGGATGAAAATCAGCCCAAAAAATGCATGGAGAGCAGCCAGATAACCCCTTCCCATTTTCTTGGGAAGCCAAAATAACATTGGATGCTTCGAGACAGGCCAATTATTAAATTCTTCGACAAATGCAGTTCCAACCACCCCCCTTTTCTTGCTTGCCCTTGATTCCTCTTTCAATTTCTGCAATAGCTGAAGCTAAATGTTAACAATTTCAAGTGAGAAACAATCACTGTCCCATTTTCTAGAAATTGATGCTTATTTAAAATCTTAAGATGAAACAGTAGCAGTGAAATAAGAAAAAGGTCTGATCCCATCTTTTACAATTCTACAACCATTTCTGAAAAGTTATCACTACTTTTTCCCATATCATAGATGAAATGTAAGCAGCCCAGCACTTAATAATGTAACCTCCTGAATTATGTGTTTAATAGGAAGCAAGTACCCAGAAGACAATAAACAAACATCAAATCTATAAATTACTACATTTCAAAAAAAATAAAATAACTTTGGCCAGAAATGAGAGAAATGCTTCCTTATTGCCCTTCTGCTGAAACCTTCTAGTGCATTCACAACTCACTGACACCTTGAATTGTTGCTTCAATTCCTGTTTTGGTTGTCACTACTCTCAATTATTTAAAAAACAGACCTAAAATAGATTTATATTTCTCAGATTTTATTAGACAGTAAAAAAGAGAAGTCTGAGCTACAGCAGTAAATAATTTATGGCTTTTGCTAGATGGGCAAGAATACCTAAAAGTATAATACATATATTGGAAGGAAAGATTTTGGACCTTATTGTTTTTCCTGCCCAATGGTTTTGCTAGAAGCAGTTTTAAGATGCATCTTCAATTGAGAAGTTTATTCCCTATCACATAGCTATTTATTATCATCAAATTCTAACCACCAATTCATAAAGGACCCTTCCTGATGGAGCTGATATTTGCTCAGATTTCACAGTGATAAAGCAAAGCTATGGAAGCAGGTGGTGGAAGTACATTTTTGCATGAGGAACTATTTACTGTAGGAAGGGAAGTGATGATGTTTCTTTTTCATGCAACTTTGAAAAATCAACATTGTCCCCTACAATTCCTCCAATGATATCATTGCCTATCCCTTGAAAAAACATTTTTAAGCAGTCTTTATGCATTGCATTGCTTTAACAGGCCTGACTTTGTCTTGCGTGTCCTATTCTCTCACTACTGATCCATGGAGGAATTCACTGAGGCACTGAATTATTCTGAACATTTTCAAGAAACTTGTTCTTCCTGTAAGTTCCAGAGAAATTCTTGGAGTCCTACAGGGGCTATATCCCCCAATGTAATACAAGTTTAGCTCTTAATTCATACTGTTAAGGTCTGGGGATCTTTTTTTACCTACTGCCTCCAAAATTATACCAATACCAACCTCCAGGTGTAGATATCCATGCAGGAGTTTTATTCCTGCTTTGAAGAGATTTCTGCAGTTAGGGAACATAGACATAGGTCTACCTGGTGACTCACTCTGTCAGTACCATATGGAAAAAATGTCCATAATCAGCAAATGTTCAACAGCATGCTACAAAAGTATATCCTTGCTGCCGACGTGGCTCCATGACTGACTTAAGCTCTGAGCAGGAAAAAAATTATTCTTCCTGCATATGTGCTCTACCACCTGTCCTTTGTAATGCCTCTCCTTTCTAGCTCTTCTTGATAAGAGCCCAGTCTCTGACATGTCTTACAGCAAGGATTTCCACAGTCAATTATGTATTGTGGAAACCAGGTACAGTAAACAAACAAAAAAGTCCCAACTCCTGCCCAGTTTGTTTCATTAATTTTTGGGTTGATTTTTTTTTAATAATAATATATAATTCTGACTGAGCTATAGTCAAGATTCTGAGTACACCCAATTGTCCCTGAGTTTGCTTAAAGTGTTTCCTTGATGTACCATAGATTTCATCTCCCTCTAAATCATGTCATGAAAATCTTGTTGCTGTTTTTCCAAGCCTCTAACCATTATGTTAGCTGTTTCTACAGCTGCCTCTACTCCTACTCTATCCTTTATGAGTCCACTTTCAAGCAGAGTTCAAGATAAGGTCACCTTGCTTATAGAAGCATTGTCATCATTAAAGTGTTATTTTCTGTTGGTGATTTTTTTTGGCCACAACTTCATGTGACACTAAAAAAAAAAAAAAAGCACAGATCATAGGATAGAAGACTTCAAGGAGCCTCAGGAGATCGTTTAATCTATCACTTGAACTGAAGCAGAGGCAAGGATCAACCTTAATGGATGTTTTAATGTGGTTCTTTCCTTCAGTTGCACCAATACAGCTATCCCTAGCCCATTCTTCTGCTTCCCTTTCTTGAACAACAAGTTCTTGAAAACAGTGGGCTGTTTTTTCTGCCCTTTCATTCCATTCAAGATGGAGAGCAAACTGCTGTTGCTGTCTTTGTAACTATTTTTATATTATGAAGGACTACTAAGTCTTCCTTCACTCTTTTCTTTTAGGAAAAAAACCACACTAATTTCTCTGATTCCAGGCATGGGACACTCTTGTCACTCTCTTTCTGGTTTCCCTCCAGGCTGTCTACGCTGTCCATAACATTATTAAAGTGCACAGTCAAGGATGGCTGCAGCACTAACCTCACGACCTCCTGTCTCTTACCAATATACGCAAGGACATTGTGCTGTTGACTTGAGCTGATGGTAAATTTTAATGCTAAGCTTTGTTTCTGCTGTATTTTTGCTAGCAAGTTATTCTCCATATTGTGCTTATATGTCTGATTTTCCCTTCCTCAAAATATATGTGCATGAAACTTGGCTTCAGCAACAGAGTTTCTGCTTCTGCCTCCCTGACATAATCTGTTGAGAGAAGCTGTGATGTGGACTCTGTTAAAAGATGGGAACACACCAGAGGTCATAGAAGTAGAAAGAGTTGAGCAATTCAGGGTTTTCTACTGCATTTTGTTTGGAATAGCTGAAAAGCTATTAGAGTTACAAATGATCGAAGCTAAAAGGATAAAGTTACAAATAATAAAATAAAATAAGAGATAAAGTTGGAAATGAACATTTTATCCTGAAATGTAAGGGCTCCCTGGCAAGAACATGGGAAAAGTGATTGTCCCTTAGCTCTGAGTGAAACCCATGCTCACAGGACATGCAAGAAGAGGAGGGCTGAGGGAACCGCACCACTAGCAGCCTGGAAGAATCGTCAGGAATGCCTCCTCTTTCCTTGAGAAAATGGGCATGGACCACACAACTTTTCCATGCCCTTTCTGGGACTATGTATTTATCTAATAGGATAGGATGAAAATTTGATGCAACATCCAAGGAAAGGGAAAGGGTTATCAGTAGGCAGAGGGCAACTGGAAAACTTTGCCCCATGACAGTTCCCTATAGTGATGAATTCCAGTGTATTTGGGTGAGCCACACTGGAGAAAACAAACTTCTGTCTTGTACCTAAGTTCATATGGAGTTGTGCTCTGTGATTTATTTCACTAGTTGTCTTTTCTGTTCCAAATTTGGCAAATATTTCTCAGAAATCTTCCTCAAAAATTTCTCAGTCTTCCCCAAAGTTAAATACATGTTTGCTGTGCTAGAAGCCTGTCAAACTGGTGGCTCTGCTACTACTGAAACTGGAGGGCAGAATACAACAAAAGTCACGGGTGGTTTGAATAAGGCTCCAGGAGGAAGAGATCAGAGAACTGTAGGGTGAGGAATTGTATTTTGCACTCTGAAGAAGGTCAGTGCAAGGTCTGGGCTGATAATCGCTGGATTTAGGAAAGGCATGGGCTCAAATCTCCATGTCCCAAAAGCAAGCATGAGGAATTTATCTCACCTGCCAGGATGCCGTGTATGTTGCCAGAATATGTGATACAAATTTTATTCTTTTGTAATGTAAAAGGTCTAAATGAAAATATTGACTAGGATCCAGAACGAGACAGAACACTACTTGAAAAAGCCTCTGGAATGGGCTGTGAACCATGCACGGTTGTTGTCTGACAAAAGTTTTTCAAAGAGTTGCAGATCTATCATAATAATTTTCTTCAGACCATATTTCCCTAGTACACTTACAATACTGCCATGTGGGATTGCCATAAGCCTTCATAGAGCCAGGATATATCACATTTACCACTTTCTCCATCCACTAGGCCATTTATCCTGCCAAGGAAGGGAAATTAGATTGGTTTGACATGAATTGGTTTTGTCAAATCTATGTGGGCTTTCTCTTACTACCTTATTATCCTCCAGGTGCTTATAAACTCATGCTTTAAAAGTTACTGAGGTTAGACTGACCAGTCTGCATTTCCCTGGGTTCTTCAATTTTTACTTTTAAGCAGTGAATACTATACTTATCATTCCCACTCTTCTGAACTTCCTCCATGTGTTCTCACAGCCAATGGCTAATGCTTCCATGACTGCTGAGGAGCCTTTCGTCAGCACTCTGGAATTAACTCCACTGCATCCTGCTTGCCTTCCTCAGCTCTCAAACTAATTGCCTTAATAATTAATAATTGTTTAAAAAAAGTTATGAGAGATACACTGAATACTTCATTTTTCTCCATATCATCTATTATTTAGGTTCTGTGAATTGTCTAAGGATTTATTTCATTTTCCTCATCCTTAAATATTTGTTTTCCTGCTAGTTCTTTGTCTTTTACTAACTGTACTTCATTCGCTTCCTTTGCGTACTGACCTCCTACTTAAGTATTTTCACATTTAGTTTCCACTTGAGATATGATTTTTTCCCCCCAGTCACTGAAGAGTATCTAATGCAGCCACAAAGTTTCTTCTATTGCTATTATTTTTTTTCTCTTGCACATGGACAGCTTGCTACTGCACTTTTTAGACTGCCTTTTTTTTTTTTTTTTGGAAGTACCTTTTTTTTAGGAAGCGTCTACTCCTTCATTCCTTTTTCTCTTGTACTCTTTTCCCAAGAAGCCATGTATACCCAATTTCTTGAGTTTACACCCTTGTGGTTTCCATTGCCAAATGTTTTTAAAAGGGTGAGAATAATATTAATAATTGTTATGTCTGCTGTGAGATCCTAAATCAGTCAGAAGAATCTGTAATCTCTTATGATAATGCTATTTAAAACCAACTTAAAATATCAAATGTCTTAAAGAGTAATTTGCACTGTGACAGAAACAAAGAGCTTCCCAAACAAAACTCCCTCTTATTCTGTGTATTGCAAATGTCCTGCCTATAACTTCAAAAACCCCTAGTATGTCCTGCAGTGCAAAAATGACAATTCCTGATGGTTTCCTTTGAGAAATCTCTTTCTTCCAGCAGCTCTCAGGTTCTAATGAGGCTGGGTCTGTCCCCTGTCAGCCTTCCTCACCCTGTGCTCCCCTTGGGCTTATCCTGGTTCCCAGGAAGGAATCCCATGTGCTTTTATCTTCCTGCACAGCCAGCATAAAGCAGGCAGATGCTCTCTTGCCTGCTGCTCATCCACATCCAGAACACAGTGGAAAGGATCCTGTCAATCACCTCGTGTGAACAAAGAGATTCTCAGAATTCTTCTAAGGCATTTATAAGAATGCTGGTGAGACTCAATCGCCAATGATTTTTATTAGAACGTGTATTTTTAAAACTACTTTTGCATTTGCCCTTTATAAACTTGATACAGTGTGACCTATGCAAAAAGCAGTGAGCTGGAAATGAGCAAATGTTGGTTCTAGTTCTATTTTTGGTTCAATGTTGGAGTGCAGGAAGACCTTGGGAAAATGCATTCCGCCTCCCTGTTCCTTCTTTGCCAAGTGTTTTTTTTTTTTTTTTTTTTTTTTTTTAATATATACGAACAGAGCATGACCATATATGACCCAGTTCTTTCCTAAAACTGACTGCCTTTCTGGATGCAGGATAGTAATTTCTCTTTAACTATCCATCATTTGGGAAAGAAGGGATACCAAAATTTTACTGATGTCCCTTCATTACCCTAAAATATTTAGGGTAATGAAGATATGGAGCCCAATCAGTTCTTTGATAATCAGCAAGTGAATCCTAGAATAAGTAAGCCAGATATTTTCAGAAGAGGTCTACTGATGTACCAGCATTACATGCAATGACCAAGGATTCAGGGATGTGCTTCAGGAAGAAGATCCAAAGAGCAGCACCGTAGCTTTGTAATTGTACCTTCCCTTTCCAATATCCTGGACCAATTTTCTGGTCATAGTAAAGAGTTCCAAAGAAGGTACAAACTATACTGCTTGGAAAATTACAACCTACCACCCTCTTGCTAGTGTGCAGTTCCACACAGGTACACCTTGAAGCCAGATGTTCCTCTTGTTTTCATGGGATGAATTCTCACTGGTGTGAAAGTAGCAAGAAAACACTCAGGAAGTCTGTGAGTCGTAATTCTACACTCATTTATGTGACAAACTTCAATGAGATCTACATTTTCTAGGGAAAGAAAATAGTGCTGAAGCAAAGCAAGGGCAAACACTGAAGGGGCCCATCCTAGATGTGCCCATCACTCTTGGGCCATAATGATAAAGTGGGTTTGATCTCTGACTGCAACTCCTCTTAAATGGGATCTGAATTTCCCTAGATGTACCTATGACTGATAATACAGGATTAGAAGTAAAGCAAGCCCTAAACCGCATGACTCTGTGAAATAAAGAAAGAGTAGCTATGTGGGAAGTGTGGCATAGCTTTGCTCTGAAGCTATACAAAAGGAGAAGGTGTTTCAAGTACCTTTAATAAACTGGGTGACAAAGGTAGCACACACTTAATATTTCAGTTTTATTTTCCATTCGTGACCAATAGTCTGGGAATATTTCATAAATTTTTTCCTTGATAAATATTTGTAAGTGCAAGGTTTTAAAGTGAGTTTGTAGGCCAGTTAATGGTTTTACCAAACTTCTGTGCAAGCTTATCTATCCAGAAACCAAGGCTTTAGGTCAGGGTAAGCAGATGGATAGGAGCAAGGGAAGGTCAAAGCAGGTACCCAGAAAATGCTAGTCCTGATGGAAACACATTGATTGTGAATGTGAATGTGCAGTGCAGTGCAATGACCACAGTTATTCAGGGTCTGGATTTTATTCTGAAGATATGTTTGAACCATAAGAAATTGGAGAAACAGCTGCTGAAAGGAATATTTTCGCTTCTGTGGAAGGAGCCTGCATGGATTATTGGAGCCATTTTTATGGGCTTCTTTTCATGACCTCTAGCAGCAAGCTCCACAAAGCTATGTCCATATCTAATTATTTCTCATGGTTGCGCATATCCAACAATAAGGCAAACTCCACCGTTAACAATCAACTTTCTTCCCATTTTCATGTCCACAACTGATGACTATCAAGTCAGCTTACAGCCCTTTAAAGTAGTATAAGAGATCAAATATGCACGGAATATTTTAATATAACAAGCCTTCTTAAAAAAAAAAACACAAAAAGTAATCTGCAACCCTTGCTGGTGACATATTCAGCTTCTGTGAAATGACATGATATGTAGTTATTTTCATTCACTATCTGCAGCAGACTCAGTCTTTTTCCTTTGCATTTGGATAGTTTTTCTGGAGATATGCATGGCCAGAGGATGCTTTTTGTCAGAACACTCGGCTCTGCAGATGTGAAAGAGTAGAAAAAGCAAAGCAGCACAGTGATACTTCCTCAATATCTTCTCCTACCCTACAGTGACTTCCATCACTGTAGGGAATCTATCACAGGAATCTTCTGAGATAAGTTGATATCCTTGCTTTTAATATTTTGTGACAGCTTCTTCAACCATGACTTTGCCCACATTGTAAAAAAAATATGCATTCAATTTCAGCATCTGAAGTCTCCAGTGGAAGAGAGTTCCACAGCCTATCTTCTGCTACACCAGTTTGACGGCCCTCATTTCCCATCCTGTATGAGTCAGTAAAGTTACTCCTTTGTCCTCTCATTTTCACTCCCAAATATTTATTATTTTCCTTACACATACCTTTCATGTAAGTGAAAAGTTCTAGTGTGTTCCTTTTTCCAGATTTCTGCTCCTACCTTTTCACCATGCTACTCTCCATTTTGCAGTGCTAATTTATCCTTTTTGAGGGGATGACTCAAGTGTTCAAGATGTGGATACACCACAGATTTATACAGTGACATAACTGTTTACAGTTTGGCTCTCCTTTCCTTTCTTTGTACACTGCAGCATCAATTTGCTTTTACACAGCCATGAGCATTGAATTGATACTTTCACAGAACTATCTATTATAAAACCCCAAGTCACTTTTGATCTACTGTGAATTCAAGAACTCTTTCCTGAGAGGTAATAGCTAGCTCAAAGCCTATCATTATGTATGTAAATAGAGAGTCCTTTTCCCCACGTTGTATAATTCTATGTTTATCTACACTGAATTTCAACTGTCATTTTCTTGTATAGTCATTGTTGGGGGATTTGTCTGCAATGTTTTACTGTCAGCCCACTTAAGAATTCAGAATCACTTACTATCATCTGCACTATTTCAAGACTGATTTCCTCACAAAATCTTGGGTTGAAAAAGAATCTTAAGCCGTCAAAGTCAAGAAGTTAGCTCCAAGCTTAAATCTACATATCTGAGTCTGAGCTAGTCTTGCAAGATGCCCTGTTAAGCCAGGGGAGAGAAATAAGCACCTACAGATGACTGGTCACCATCTATTTTTATCTATTGATTATAAAGTGAACCTACAGTGACCTACAGTCCACTGTAGACTTGGCCATCTCTTCTTTAAATGTCTGCATTATAGTGGGTGAATCCATCAATGGGATTCTTGTTCTCTCTAGGAAGTCATCACTATTGTGACAGTTCCAAATCTCATATAAAATTTCTATTGTATATCATTTCATCTGGACAGAGCTCATATTTCAAGGATGTTGCAGCGTAATTTGGTTTTCCCACAGAAAGTTTCAATTTTGCTCTGTCTTTCCTAGTTCTAACATCATATTGGAACCTTATTCTATAGGACTATTGAATTCCTGGATTCAGATTTGTTTAAATAATCATTTTTATCATAAATAAATAATCTTAAAGTACTGAGTTTTTCAGTGCTTTATCTGTGCTCCTTTCCTTTTACTTTACCTTTTACAGATACAATAGGTCTACTACATGTATCAAATATTATCTTTGCATATAAGGTTGTACATTTAGGGGATGTAAAGCAATTGTATTCCTCAGTTATAAATCAACATGTTTAATTGAAGCCAACACCTTTAAATGAAAATCTCTTATTTATTTTGTTATACTTATATGCAGAACTTTGGAATTGGCTTTGCTATAAAATAAAACTCTAGTTGCTTATGTTCTTCGTCTCATGCAGACTGATTTTTTTCTTTTTTTTTAACTTGTTATTTCTACACTTTAATTTTGTTCTGTTTTATTTTTAAGGAATCCTATCCTTCTCCATCACTGAGATCTAATGTTTTCCATTAGAGAGATCATTGTTTTCCGTTGGAGAGAAGGAAAAAATTGCAAATATCATCTTCTACAGGTAGATCATAGACACCCTTGGCAGGAATGATGTATGATCTAAATGCCACCAGCCAGTTTCCAGCAAAAAATAGTTTTTGTCTTAAATCTATGGCTGGACCTTGAATATAACATTAATGTGTGCACCAGGTTTGATCTGTGCTGAAGGTTATGTGACAGACATTATATGCAGTAACCTCTTGGTAGTTTCAGGAAATATATATATGAATATTTATAGATATATATATAGTGCTGTGTATCTCTACTTGCTCTGTACTTTTTAGCTGCTTGCTGTCTGATAGCCAGATTTCTATTTTTCAATTAAATATACACTTCTAAACAAATCTGGTGCTTTTGATCTTGCAAAATGAAAAGTAGCTCATCTTCACTTTTGTAGGTCACTCGACAGATGAAAAACAGACTTTTCTGAACCTCTTCCAGGTGTCTTTTATTTCTGGAATGCTCCAGCTCTGATCTCCTAAGCTGCTCCCTTCTTCCTTTCACCACAATTTCTTCCACTCTTCTGCTTCAGGATGCACTCTCCTGTTTCAGCACTATACCTGCCTGGTGTTACGTAGTATTTCTGGGTTTTGACTAATGAGCAATTTGAATTTCATAATAGTGAACAGTTCAAGGCCTAATGAAAATTACAAAAAAAAAAAAAAAGGGTAAGGGAATGAAGGTCGTCTTGTTTTGTGAACCAGTTTGCCACATCGGCATGAACATTTTCAAGACGCTGGAAATACGCCTTCCTTCCACCACAGCTCACCTGTTCATACGCTCCTAAAAGCTGGGGTGGAGGCCATGGCCAAAGGCTGGAGATCATCAGATTGTGGATGAAGTCCAACTGACTCTATGAGAAAGCTTAGAGGTTTTATGATATGGTTGCTGCTGTGGAAGACACGAGTCACTGACCTGGAAAAGATCTGCTCCAGTGTAATACCTCAGGCCCCTACAGAAGGAATAATATGGCACATTACAGGGAAGCCTAATTTGTCCTTAATCCCTTGTGAAGACACATGTGTGTTTGACCCCACACAGCCGTGCTGCTTTAATGCTGATGGAGAGCTTTCTTCAATTATGATGAAAGGGAAAACTTTGTCTGGCCTTTTTTTTTAGCTGCTGTTTGTGCCTTGACCCATGAATAACTAAGAGAACAGTGTTATTTTTAGGCTTGATTGATCATAAACGTCCTGAAACATCATCTATTAAATTAATAATTTTCTGTGCTTCTTTAGTAGTTTCATGAGCTTCTTGAAGATTCTTTCCTGTACAAAAGACACAGTTGGCACAGCCCTGCTAGCCAAATTTTCTCCTGACCAGTGGTGAGCATTTAAGATTGATTAGAAAGGAACTAGGGACTAGATACCCCAGAGTGCCAGGCATTAACCTTTGCTAAGAGGACCCTAGGTCACCTGTAACATGTTAAGAAAGGGTTGTCACTGCAATAGAAAGAGATAGCTGAGAGCTAAAAATTGGACACTGAAATTTTAGTGAATTAATATGAAGTCAGGATGTCCTCTAGATGAAGTGTTGGTTGGTTTTAAAATGAGAATCTAATCTTTTGAAGTAAATAATGATTTTCTGTCATGACTGTGTGGAATACAGTGAAATTATGCAAAAGAAAAACTTTCTGGCTTCAGATATTGACTAACCTCTACCTGGAAAAGGATGATGAAGGAACTTCTCCTGCAGGAAAGAATTTTCCTACTGAAACTAACTCCTGCATATGACCCTGAGACCTGGCGAACTTCAGTCTCGTCCTTCTTTTCTAAGAATTGCTGTGAAGAAGGCATTTTTGAGGAAAGAACAGATTGTGCTATCTAGTGCCTCCAGAGAGAATGTCTGAGTTAACTGGTGTTTAAGGAAATTATTTTAGTTTTAGCCATGGGATTCATTTTTCGTTAAGACTACTGTATAGCTGGACTCATAAGAGCTTGCGTGGTATTAACAAGATCCTAAATGAAGGAACCAATTCATTTCATTATTGATAACAAAGTCATCTTCCCAGAATAGCAAATGAGGTAGGATTGGCACTTTCAGATAAAGCCCTGATTACTGCCTGTGGAATCTATTACGTTCTATTATTTCTCCAAGATAAAACTTTAAATCATCTGTCTAAAATGCAGACATTCGGTGGATATTCCTTCCACAGAATCATTTCATATTATTTTTGAAACTTTTTCAGTCCTGTTTATTTTTAATTTTTACTTTAATTGGCGCAGAATTTATTATTAATATGGTGCAGAACATTCAAAAAGTCTGAAACTAAATTCCTTAGCTAAGCACTGGGCTCTAACAAACTTTTAGAAGAACTTGAAGTAATGAGTAAATTATTAAATAGCACTAAACCAATTCATAATTCATCATTATTGATATTTATTCCAATGGCTGTTAGTGAGGAAGGAGATGGAAGGGGATGACATTGAGCAGTTGGGAAAAACACAGAAATGAACCTGTAGAATTATAGACGTAGGAAGAATAAGTATATCCAAGAGCAGAGCTGACTGAGCACCACCGGAAGACAAGCATGTTGGAAATCACAGGAGCTCTTTGGAGAGCATGAGCTTTGGGATAGATTCAGTTACTCTATACCTGGAAGATTTAGAGGACGTTCTACCTCACTTGGAGAGAGAAAGCTGTGGGTATATAAAGTTATGCTGCAAGAAAGAGACATAAAAGTAGATGGGAAGAGACTCAAGCACAGAGAAGGAACTGGAATGGGTAGAAAAACCAGGGAGTCAAGACAAAGCTGAGAAAGGGAAAAAGATGTGAAAAGAAGATATTGTGGGATCACTTGGAGACGGTAACTTTCACTCCTTCCCTAGGAAGCATCGTGAAGGTGCAAGGCCCACTACTGGACGTGTACTAGGAGGAAAGAGCAGACCTTTGTGGGGCTGAGGACCAAAGGGCAGTGCTTGAGGGTCTACATTCTGCAGCAGGAGTGGGTGCAGTGCTCAGAGGCCATGGGTCAAAGCTAGGCACTGGTCACAGCTTTCCATGCTTTTTATCGTTGTATGAACCATGCTCCTAATGGAAGTGCCCCAGCCCGTGCTGTCCTTTTAAATGCAACAAACCCTCTGCAGGTTGGATGACAACCAGATTATCCATTCTAGCAGCAGTTCTTCTAATGTCACAGCAGGAAATTCTTCCTAGAATGGCAGAAAGTCATGGTTCAACCAGACTACTACGTGTCATATGATTATCTCAAGCTGCTTTTATGTTTCCTTAATAAATTGCACAAGGTTTGCCTTTCAACAAACCTCATACAAATGCAGCTGTCTAGCTGGACACCTTCTAGATAGACTTTTCTAGCCGATGGTGTTTCTTCTTATGGTGTTGCTTTCAGCACATTGTCATCCAGGAGTTTCGAGGGACTCCATCAAGTAGCGATTAATAAAGATTTTCAAATGAATACAAGTCTCTTCAAGCTTTGGACAGCTCTGTAGGAAGCCTGCTTTCAATTAGCACCTATTTACTTCTTTTTTTTCTTGTTGACAAATCCTCTTTTTGTTTAACCCACTCCTCCATGAAATCATACGACCCACTTCAAGTCATTTAGCCCTTGATAAGTGCTTTCAGCCCTTTTTTTTGCAAATAATTAATCTAATTTGGATTAGAGGGATTATAGATGGTTTTACACCTCACTTGATAACACTTCATTCTTACTCAGCACTTTCAATTTTACCCAGTGTTATGAGATTCAGAAGGCATATCAGAAAATTCTCATTGTAAATGGTTCTATATCATGATTTAGCGCAAGAATTGCTGCTCTTGTTGCAGAATCAGGGACAGTGAGGAATTCTGTTCTTTACATGAGCTGGATGACATTTATTATAAAAAAATGTGCACACCAAAGAAGCAAACGGCTGAATTTTATGTTCTGAAGCTGCAACATAAAAAGAATAGTGAAAAAGGAAGAGAGATCTGAAATTTAAGGAAAGCTTTATGGGCCACATTATCAAAAGATACATTTCAGAACAGCTGAATGGATGTTTCAAAGCTCTGATCCCAAATATGCACTTTAACTCCAAACTACTGCTTCCCTTAAATCATAACCTATTTAACAACATCTGTACAACTTCCTCCTACTACCTCCCTGACTTTGGATAACTTGTACAAGCATCCACGCCTCTGATGAACAGTGCAGTTTTGCTGTTCTTGATTTGCTTTTGCTCCACCCAAAAAAGTAGTTAACTGGCCCCACTACTTCCCACCTGGTGATTCACATCTGCAATTACCTTCACCCCTGCTTGCCGTGCAGAAATAGATGTTGTAAAGTGCAGCGTATGAGGAACAGAGAGTTTATGGGAATTTCCAGAAAGAGATGAAGTGCAGCGTGCTGCGACCACAGGCTGGACTCACTCTGAGAGCCCCTCCAGAGATGGTCTAAGTATCTTCCTGATACCTATATAAAAGAATAAGAAACAGCAAAAAAGCACTCAGCACTGTCCATTGCTATTCCCTTCTTTCTCCTGAAGTGGACCATATCTGCCAAAGCATTTTATGACAGTAACCTTGGACCAACAAAGTGCCTCACAGCAGAGTCCCCAAAAACAGCTTGCACCGCTAATAGAACAAACCAGAGGCAAGAATGGTTCATCCATGTCCTTGAGAAAGACTTATAGTGGTCTAAAAAGTGATTTGATCTAGGAACTAGATCTACAGGTACACTGAAGGTGCGACTTAATAAACGCCTTCTTCTTACAAATAGTTATACTAGAGTGAGGTGGGTAAAGCACAGACCCGCCTGCATACCCGTATGCATGAAGACATGCATGCAAATTGTATTGTCATGCTGGAGTTAACCTTGATACATTTATTTTATTTTTCATTTCTGTAGAATTGAAGCTCTGCTCTAAATCAATTAGAACAAGCCGGAGGCAAATCTGGAGGTTGATTAATGAAGGGGTCAGCTGCAGTTGCTTGCATCACTATTGTTGATTGGAAATGTCTGGGAAGTTTGTTTTCAGGACAAAACCAACAAACTGGCTTCATGTTTACAGTTTCCCAGCAAATAAAAGCCAGTTATCTAGGATGTCATTTATATTCCTGTGGTGAAACTGTGAAGGTCTGTGCTGCAGAAATACACATACAAACAAGTGAATCTTCTGTCTACACCAAACATCCATCTATTGCTCCACAAATTCCAGAAAAAAAAAAAAACACACTTGTATGCTTGATTTTTGATTCACACTTAGCATGGGTGCTCTGCAGATAGGACGTCTTGCATCCTTGCTGATACAGACATTAAAAAAGCATGGGAAACATGCATGTTCCTGCCCAAACAGTTCCATTCCCTCTTCTGCTGCTATTTATCATTTCACCTTCTTCATTTGTTCAGTATAGGCCATTTTGATAAGCTGTTTTTGATAATGTCTATTTCTGAATGCTAATAGATTATTGTAACTGAGTTGTTGCCCAAGATATAAAGTAACCAGATGGCAGGAGCCTTCTGCATTTCTAGGATGGTGGAAGTGAGACCCGTCAGAAGGCAAACAGGACTTAATGAAGGCAAAAAAAAAAAAGAGAGAGACTGAGTCTTGACCATACATGGAAGAAGAAGTGTTGGGGCCTTAGCACTTTTACAGGAATACGAGGAGCTGAAGTGATGAGAACTGAGGAGCTGAAGTGATGAGAACCGAGGAGCTGAGGCGGTGAGAACCGGGAACTGAAGCGATGGGAACCAAGGCCACCCGGAGAAGATAACGCTCGTTAGCAACTTTTTAATGAACTAGGCCGGCCATAGCCAGATAAGCATCCGGGAGGACCAGCAATAGAGCATCGGAAAGGAATGTCAGCCAGCTGCAAGCTAGTTATGCATGGACACTATAGCTTAACCAATGAGAATGCTGTTGCTTAACGCGTGTGTACGCTTACAGGTGATAGAATTGTATAAAGCTACACCGTAGAGGATAGTAAACGAATTGAACCTGCTTCACATTGAAGTGTCGTTCATTCCGTCTCGCGGGGTGGGCCTCGGCAAAGAAGGAATCTGGTTCTTCATTTTTGCTGGGGCATTCCAGGAAAGGAAATCTTAAAGGCAGATCCTTAAAGTGAAAAAGGCGGAGGGAAAAAAAGGACTGTGAGTACAATTCATGATAACAGCTTGTCTAAAATGCCAGCCCTGAACATCCATACCCTAGTGCTTAGCTTCATAGTCTAAGGTGTGAACTTCATACTCACTCTCAGACAGACCCAACTCCTTTTCCCTCCATGTTTCAGATATCCTTTCTCTCCTCCTTGGGAGGGTATGAACACAGATTCATCTAACTGCAGGAGAGATTCTCCATGATCAGCATGAGAGAGTTGACCTGCCATGGGTGGAATTCCTGAGGAACATCCAGTAGGAGTATCCCTCAGTAGATACTGCCCATTCAGCCCACAGCTGTTCATGTCCAGGGCGCATGGGACCTCCAGGAAATTCTGCCAAAAGAAGCTAGCAAATCTCCATCAAACATGCAGGAACCAGGAGTCACCGACCGCTGAATCTCAATTCATGTGGTTATCTTGAGCACATTTAACCTGTCTGAAATCAAGAGGAAGATCTGTTGTTGCTCATTAATAAACTCAATGAATTCATCTTATAGATCAAAACTTTGCAAATAGCTTGTGACCTTTTTAATCTTCACTATTGCCTCCACCTCACACAACAAAGTTTTGACAAGACAGGGGAGCTACCATTATGGAGGAGTCTCCAGAGGCCCTCTACATTAACTTCATATCCCAATACATTCTATTTATGCTTTAAAAAAAATAGTTCTACATTACCACAAATAATACATTTGGAGTACCATCTTTCTGTGGGTCCATCATGAATTAATGCTTATCACTGTCACTGCCACATTCAAAAAATTACTAAATCTCAGCAGAATCTATGACATCAGAAAAGTTAAATATCCAAAATATTTTTTTAGCAAAATATCCTCAGTGCAGTCTATTAACATCCAATCCAACAAATTAACACACTCAGAGGCTTTATTGTCATTCTACACAATTAACAAAAACCTCCTGTTTTCTCATGTGTCGGGGAAATGGCTATAGGCATCATTCTACTACACCAAGTAGCTGGGCTCCCTGGCAGGAGACTTTTCATGAAACATTTCCTATATACTTTTTGCAATTTCCAAAAAGCTTTAATCTTGTCAACAGGCTTTAACTTGACCAAAAAGGAATGCATTTGTCCACAGGTTCTGCAGGGTGCCTGTTAGACTTCAGAATGACATCTTTGCAAATGACTAGGTTTAGCTGAAAATCAGGAGGATTGTAGAGAAGCCCAAAAGGAAAGCTATAATTTTATTTTTTTTTAACTGATACAAAAAAAAAGTCTGACAAAAGAACGTATTATTTTCTTTGCAAAATCTAGCTGGTAAATATTGACAAAGTTGTAAGGAATTTTAAGAACAGGTTTTATAGAAAGAGTTAACCATGTTAACCTATACTTATCCTTAGAATCACACCTGAGAATTAATATTTATTTGCTATGATTTAATTAGAATAAATTTTACATAGTTTGCTAGTAGGAAAAGGACAGCAAAAATAGAAGTGTTTCATTTTCCTCTTCTGGTTTTCCAGTCTTCTACCTTTAGGAACTTGTTTTGCCCAGTGGAAGGGAAAAAAAAAAAAAAGAGAGAAAAAGAAGGAAAAAAACCACGCAATTTTAAAAATTAAAATATAACACATTTCTAACAAAACAACAAAAAATATTGATAAACTCAGTCCGATCATGTTTTTGGCTCCATAACAAAACTGTAAGATGAAATGCAGCTGTGCTTGTCATCAGTTTGCTGCTTCTCCAGCCTGTAACCCTCCACCTGGACCTGACTGATGGGAGCGAGGGGCTTCGTCAAGGGCTGCTGTTTAGGCCCCAACCCAAAGACCTGGCCAGATATGACAAAGCAGCCTGACAGTCACATAAAAGAGGCAGAAAATTTCCCCAGATAAGCCAAAAAAAGAGAGACATGAGGACAGGTTTCAGGACTTTCCTTCACCCTCTGTTCCCCAGCAGATCCTTCTTCCCTGGGGGCTCTCCCTGTCCCTCGAGCTCTTAAGAGGGGCTGCTCCAGCCCGCTGCCATCTCACACACCAGTGAAGTATGGGGTAGACAAGTGTTCGTGGGAGGTGATGTCTGCACAGCAACAGAACTGCTCTCATCGACAGATCATATTTTCTCTTTCCCAAAAGAGAGGAAGCTTTGACTTTTCTGCCGGTGGCGTAAGCAGATCTGCTGGAAATGAGATAACCCCGATGGCCCATTTTTCACCGTGCTGTGGCTGCTCCCATATGCAGGATACCTTTGCTCTCCCTGTCTGTGTCTTTCACAGCCTGCCAATTCCTGTCTTCAGGGCATTATCAGCTACCATATCAGAAAATCCCATTTTTATTCCCTGCTCTGTCGATCACCAGCTGCAGCCCTTGCAGGTCTGAACCAGGAGATTGGATATTTCTGGTGAAGTCCAGCATGAGTCCAGAACTGAATTTGGTATTGCCTAGAGGGCTGCATCTCCTCCACCCTCATACCTAATTGCTTTCCAGAGAACAAAGAGATCATGAGAAAAGTATAAGGCTGATCCTAGCAGACTCAAAACAGGGGTTTCCTTTCCTAGGTTTTTTACTCAGGGAAAGACATCCTAGCCCGAGGATGGTCCCCCCACCTCCCTTAACTTAAACTATGTTTATCATGGGGTAAACAACAACAATGACAATACAAGATAGAGTATTTCAGCAAGAGACCATGATTCTTCTGAGGTTACCTTGGGAGCAAGTTTTCCTCCTTCCCTCCTTGCAACATCCAGTTAATATTTGAGTTGTTAATAAAAAGCTGTTTTCTTTTCAGCTTCCCTAACTCCACTCTACTCAAGAACAACATGTGCCTTGTGTTTCCTTAGCTTCGCTTATCAGATCTCCAGCCAAAATGAATGGCCAAATCTCTTACAAACACAGAAATTAAATGAAAACAACACTAGTGCCAAGTTCTTTGCAAACACAGAAGTGAAATGAAAAATGTTAGTCTCCGTAGGTTCACCCAGCACATTGAATTATTATCTGTCATGGCCTGTTCTTACATTTGTCCTTTCCCTGTGGTTGATAAATAAAACTTCCCACAGGTTCTGAAGCTGTATCAGGAATTGCGTAGCAGATAATGCTAATAAATCTCATGGGTTATCTCTCTGACTTGCCTGGCAGTCTAATAGCTCAAAAGTCTTGTGGTTCCTAATGTCTTGCTTTTTTAAAAAGTGTAACTTTGAAATCTTTATTTCCTTGACCAGAGGCACAATGGCCTGATCAACATGGAAATGACTTCAAGTTATGATCTTCAAGACAAGAGCTCTGGGCTCATGCACCACAAAATTTTTTTATTCAAAATTTACATCTTCATCCAGATGAGTTGTCATTCTAGTGCTAATGCTATTTAAAAGCCGTACGCTTTGTGGGATGTGCAGCCCTAGGGTATGGTATGGCTGGGTGCAGCTGGCATAGAGCAAAGCTGATTCTAAGTGATTTGACTCACTGCTGCCAAGAACCTAAAAGGCAGGAGCTATTTGCTGACAGACTTTCAAATGTAGATGGTCCGGAAGAGCTCCTACTCATGAGTCAGATCCTGTCTCCCATGAAGTTCCAGCGCCAGGACTGCAGTTCTGCAGGCCTACCCAGCATCCCGGTAGGACAGCACCTGTGTGCAAGGTCCAGATTTGAGGGAAATTACTCATGTTTGCATACACGTAGGTTTCAGGTCTTGTTTGGAGTTCAAGCATGCACCAAACTGCCCTGAGGAACAGCCAGTTGAAGCTCCTAATCTCCTAATGCAATGCTGTAGGTGTCCACATATAATTGCCTGGCCCTGGTACAACTTCAGCTTTATTTCAACACAGGGAACAGTGGTTCTGACTGATCGCTTGGGAATGCCGCATTGCCATTCTCTGACCAGGTTTCTTATGGCCCTCACGAAACAGAGCCAGGCAGCCTCCACTCCGCTCTTTCACCTTCTTTATAGGAAACAGAGACAAATATGCCTTGGCTACTTGGATTTTTTTTTTCTTTTTCCCCCTTGGAAGCAGATCCCCGAGAAACAGGGCTTAGGTTGCAGGCACTGGGAATGAAGAGCATTCCTTTTTCCCGTTCAGAAGTTTGTCACTGATGCAGATCCTCAGTTTAGTTCACTTGACATTTTCTCTCTGCTCTATGGCTACTGCTTTGCCATGTGCTATTTTTTACAGAGGTAACCTGGAACCCAGTTGGAGCGGCCTATTCCCTCTCCACCACTGCTAATGGAACAGCACCTTCCAGCTGCCTTGTGGGCTGCATCAAGGCCTCTTTCTAACTTGTCTTCTGAACATTCATCTGCAGAATATGGCCCTAGATTTTGTTTGCATGCTGCCAGGTCCCTTCTCCCTTTTGTGCCTACACCCCCATGTTGCAAAATTAGGCCTGACCACCAATAACTTTCTACCCAAGGATGATTTTCCTCTTGTACAAATGTCTTTCAGGCAATAGCATGCCTTGTTTTGTGGCAAAATTGCTTAACATACAGATTTGGTTTTTAGAAATATGCTTGAAAGAATTCACATTTCTCCCATAGGCCTGTGTTGCACAGATTATATTCCAGCTGGTTCTGCCGCCCAGCAGGTAAAGGACTAGGCACCAATCTAATAGCAAATGTAGGAATGAACGAATGAGTACATGGCAGCTGCTTTCTGAAGACTATCTCCGGAGCTAATGAGCTCACACTGAAAATCTCTTGCAGCAGAATTCCAGCTGCCCACACTGCTGGCTATGCAGCTATTTCACCCGAAACGAGGAGTCACCAGATGAGATGGACATTTTACTTCCTTCTGCAGTGCTTTAGATAACATGTACCATGTCTGTGGACAGTGTTTCTCCATGGTCTGTCCTGTACTGTGTCAGTTTGTGTGTCTGTGACAGTTCTGCACTTGGGGACATAGGGAGGTGCCCAGGCAACCCACTGCTTTCTTGCTATAGTTCTAAGTATTTCCTATGGTGGTTCATCTGGGTATGCCAAGAAGCACATTTACAAGAAGCCTGACTTGCTTCCCAAACCACTTTCACTTTAAAATGGAATGACTTGTCTGACAATGATCTCATCTTTAAATGAGGAATCTTTTCTTCTTTTCCAGTGTTACCTGTGGATGCCAGAGTTTAGCCTTCCAGTGCGAGCACCTATTCTTCTATTTCTGCTTTTTTCCTTTGTTTGTTTTGAATTGAAAATGGTATCCATCTCCTGGCTCTTTCTGGCTGGGGCTACATTGTTCATCAGACGTATTTATTAGCTTATCTGGTGGTTTCGCTATTGTTCCTCACAGAGTTCTCTCACTCCCCCTAGTTTTTGTTCCTTGATAAAATAAGAAAAGCCTTACATTCACTGGCTCATTTCTATCCCCTTCTTGGCTTCTCCTTATCACACTTTTTTTTCTTGCTTCTATTATAAACCTGCTTAAAAGGGGTTTTCATTCTGGAAATACAGTGTTTGTGCTGGTATAAGTCTCTTTGCAGGGCATGTCTGGGGTCTCTCTGTGTGCTTCATTTTCCCCTCATTTTTTGAAGTGGGTCTTGCTAGACACTCTGGTGCCCGTATTTCATGTATTGATACTTGCTAAGCATATGAACTGACTCTTTATTTCTCATACTGAATCTGTGCATGAAGTGCTTTTGAAAAGAATTCTGTTATATTAACAGTCTAGATTAGGGCAAACTCCAGCCTCAGCATTATCTCTACCAGCGTCTCCTTCTTTCTCTACGTTTTTTTGTAGTTTGCTGCAGTGGGCATTGCTGTCAGGAAGGAGGAGAGCTGCAGGACAGTAACTCATCTCCACACTGTGTGTAACCCCGCGCTGGCTGCAGGGAGCAGTCACAGGGATCAGGGCCAGCTGAGTGATTTGGCTCTTTCCCCACATTTCGTACCAGCGCAGCTGTGTTCTTGGTGTCACTCCTTGACTCCGTGCAGCTTGCTGAGTGTCTTCCACTGTGTCATTCTGTGTCTAGTTCAATGCAGCAACACACCCAGGCGCAGGTATGTGCACATCCACACCTATAACCAAAGCATTCACATTCCAAACTTTTCTGGTGAGGTTATTCTACAATAAGGAGACAGATAAACCACACCTTTCTTCCTCTATATGGAAAACATTGCATAGTTCTGCTCCTAAAATAGTGTGTTATGTATTCCCAAGCACATAAAATATATCTAATGGGGAAATCTGGGAGAATTGGAGAACCCTCT
The DNA here is from genome assembly GCF_059628265.1 of Tinamus guttatus. Classification (NCBI taxonomy): domain Eukaryota; kingdom Metazoa; phylum Chordata; class Aves; order Tinamiformes; family Tinamidae; genus Tinamus; species Tinamus guttatus. The sequence continues at coordinate 820,743 of NW_028288993.1, read as the reverse complement.
TCTTCAATTAAATACTCACATCAGTGAGAAGATGGATATACCTTGACTACTGACATGAAACTCAGAGGCCTTTCAAGGGAGCAGTGATGTCTGTGCTTCCTGAGATCCCAAAACAGCCAGGGCTGTGGGTACACATCCAGCCAGGCCCAGGGACACCTAACATGGAAAACAACCCATCCCAAGGGAAAGGACTGTAAATAGGACTGTTCAGTGAGCTCTGTCTGGGGGACAGAAAGCCCCGTGGCTTTGCAGTGTCTACATAGGCTCAAGTAGGGGGATGATTTTGTCCCCATCTAGGCACTAGAGATAAATAGATCCATTCATACAAGTTGTTTGGCTTCCTCTATGCAAACAAAAAAAAAAAATAAGTGGTTTACTCATTCTTAGCCAGCTCTCATAAACTGATGCCTACAGGAGGCTATTTTCTTTCCCAACCTATAAATGGAGCCTCCAGCAACTGATTCAGACTCACTGCTCAGACAAACTCTCTACTGGTGATCAAAGTGACCGTGGGTCCCCAGGATCTACAGCGTGTCCCTCTCACTGGATCAGGATCTCAGGTGGCAGTTAGCTTCCATTCTTTCCTCAGCCTCTCATTCTGCTGTGGTGGCCTGCAGGTAGGCATGAGGATGGATGGTCTTCTCTGATCCGCCTTCCTTGCACATACTTCCTATGCATCACAGTGCAGGAGCACTTTGTAACAATCAAAACCATGTACATGTCATAGATCCATTTTACAGCTTCCTAGTGATTTACTCATGCAGCAGTGATGAAGCTTTTATTATTCAAACACTTTGTAACAGGGAGTCATTGCCATTATTATGATTATTCACTTTAGAGCACATGTAAACATGTTAAGGGCTCAATAGACATTTTTTTTAAAAAGTCAGCTTTTTCCTGAATGCTTCCATTTTAAATAAAGATATATGACAGCAGACTGGTGCCAGAACAACAAAGAAGACAGAATAATAAAGCAGCAAGTCTGTAAAGCAGCTCACAGTGTGTGCACTTATAATTAAGTCTCTTCTTATGGTCACTTTATAACAGTCTCCAAGCCTCAGCAAGCCCTGGTTGAATTTTCAGTTCTCTCTAGTTTGGAAATGGGACAATCATCAGATGCACCTCCACAGTGGTTATCTCTGGAAGAAGGACAGTCCTTGTGAGCTGGGTGTGTGATTGACTGGGAACCCAGAGGTTGATATCTGGGTTGGGGAAACAGAGGAAGCAAGTACTGACGATGGAGCTGCCCATCCATATATTTTCTTATGATGGCTTTGGTACTAAAACACATGTATTTACAGGGTTTCTTATGCCCAGGGCACAGGCATGATCTCCACATAGCTAAGCCTGAACAGAGAGGAGAGGAAGCCTCTCCACCTGCCCTACATGTTCCCCTGGGAAGAGGGGTCGTGGGCTACAGGACATTGCTGGTTTTCCTAATGCAAACCACAGCCTCTGGACAGTGTCAGGATCAGAGCAGAGATGGCCATGGCTACTGCACGTGGAAGTGGAGAGGTGAGAGAGCCCGGAGACCTGAGCTCTTCAGGATCTGCTGGTTTCATCCCCGGTGCACTCCAGCATGGCTCTGTGGCATTAAATGAAAACCTCGTTAAATGAAAACGAATTATGTCAAAAAATACAGGGGTCCATAGCCCCAAAATGCCTCCTTGCTTTTGGGATGTTGAAAAGGAGACAATTTTACCCCAGATACCAGGCGAAATACATAAATGAACAATCAAACATACTTTTTCTGCTTGTTTCTACATATTTCTGATGCTGGGTGAAAGCAACAAAGAAGCTTTCTGGATGAGGGAGACACAGAATTTACTACACTGGAAAATAAATTCCAGTAATAAATTAGGGCATGATCAGAAAATATGTGTAGTATTGCTACCTCGTGCTGAGAGGAGAAAGGGGTCTCCACAGGAGAAATATGTTCCTCCCTGTCAGGAAAACTGCTCATGGCCTCTCAAAAGCAGCTAAAGGCAAGAGACCTTGACAGCCTTCCCAGCAGATCAGTCTGGAGTGTTCGGTGCCCAAAATACACCCCTAAAGAGGAGATGCTGGAAGCCAAATTGGGCAAGGTAAATGATATGGTGACAACACAGGAGCAAAACTTCCAACAGTTGCCTGCAGAAACGACAGTACGTGCGAAGGAACTCCAGAAGGTATGTGAAAAAACTGGAGGCATCACACAAGCAAAAAGTGAAAGGTGTAAAAATGCAGATCCTTGGTCTATACACTTATACTGAAGTAAAAAGGAGCCCACCGTGATCCTGGGAGGAGCCGTGTCCGGCTTTGATCCCACCAGGGAGAGGAGCTGGAGCTGTGTGAACAAATGCACTCTGGATGAACAGCTGAAGAAACCACATCCTGGAAAGATTTTCAGGATCGGAAAATAAGGCAGGGAAATAATTGTTAGTGAGGTTACCGGTAATCAGTGAAGTTCATGGGTTAAAGCTGTATCGACAGTCTGTCACATGTGGTTTTGGATCAGAAAGGGAAGAACCAGAATAGGAAGAACCACAGCAATGAAGGTGTTTGTGCCTCCATTAACGATAGTGTTTTTGCAAGGAAAGAAATCAGGATGGACTGGTTTCTAAAAAAGACAGGACGGGATTTTTTATACTGATTGGACACCACAGGATGAAAAATAGTATAATTTGATTTCTTGGGTAACATAAGCACTGAAATATGTTAATTACAGCTATAGAAATATGAATGGATAACATAAGAAGGCATATATAAACTCACTTAAATGTCCTGCACATGGATTCATCTTAACATGTAGAAACTTGACTTATCTCCAGAGCTGAAACTCTTCTAGAGGACAATTCAGCTTATGTAATTTAGGAAATAAGATACATTTACATCCAACAATAATGAAGTGCAAGAAAAAGCCCCGATAGCTACTCCACATAACCTGATTTATTTCTCAGAATCAGGCATATGTTTTCTCATAATCAGCATTTTCTAATGCTTGCTTTGCTTACATACAATACCATGTTCAAGTCAAACAATGATGGATGGTGGATCTAAAGGCGATGGATGCAGTATGCTAATTATTCAGTTACAGGGGAAGGTGGGAAATGGCACTATTAAAAAGTAATCAAAGTCACTTTCTAAGTTGAGACCGATTTCTGGACCAGATGTAGGAAACATAAAACAGTGCAGGACAGAGCCCTAACCTCAAGAGGACTCCACTGAGAGCCTATCCAAACTATTGCTGGTGTCCTTGTGTTCATGGAAAATGCAGGAGAGCTATAAACTGCCGAAGCAGGGCCTCAAGATCATTTTTATATGTGTGTTCTCTGGGTTAATCCTGCTGTGGGTGAAAGCTCAGGCTGAATATTTATTCTTATCATGTTCTGTGGAGGCAGAACAGGCATTTTGCTTTTAACTCTTGTATTCATTAAAAAAAGAAAAAGAAGCGTATAACATCACTCCAGCAGCCATTTCCGGTAGGCCCTGCACCCAAAAATAAACCTAAGAGCTTGAGAGCCCAGAGAGATCGGCAAGGAGTCCCCTGGGATCCCAAGTTTCCGCTCATATTTGTGTATTGTATTCAGATCACGTCTGAAATTGTTGTCAAGGTTGCGAGTGCCCTAGTTTCTGTAATCAAAGCCTTTCTCGAGATTTGCATCCCAAAATGCGGATGCTGAGAGAAAGAGGATTACATAATAGCCAGATTTGTTTATTTGCTTAAACTTGAGCTCGTATTACATTTGAGAACAAACAGAAAACGGTCCTTTTATTTATTTTATTTTTTTTCTGAAATAGTCTGAGGGCAACATGCAGAGACTGGTGCACTCCCGGTTGCAACCCACGCGACGCCTGTTCAGCACAAAGGTCTCAGCTCAGGGGGTAGCTAAAAAGGATTCGGGAGCAGCCTGGCCCAAGTGGGTTTCTCCAACCTTGTACCAGAGCCTATCCGTGAGATTACATGTGAATTAGTGTAATCAGAGAACCTTGCAGCTCAGAGCTTTTCTTTGGAAACGCAATTGAAAATTCACATGCTAATCCAGAGGGCTCATCCAAAGAATATATTTACATTTCTCTACCACCTTTTATCCCCCAAAGCACTTTAACGTTAGAGTGTAGTGTGATGTTTCCATATACAACAGGCTTTTATTCCTTACTGAATTTCATTGTGTAAAGAAAAAAAAAAAAAGGGCAAAAGATTAGGAAAAAAAATCTTTCGGAAGAAACACAACACATATCCCATCATCACTCAGAGATAATATGGTTGTGATCCCTGCAAAGGTCTGAGCCATTGTTGGTGACCAAGTATATTCCCCTGGTTAGGAGAGAGGGAACTAAAAGATGCTGGGTCTCTGGGCAATTGCCCCCTCTCATGTATCCCTGTGCCAAGCGCAGAAGAACTGCTATCTGTTCAGTTATCACAGTGCTGCCAAAGGAGGTTGGAGAGGTGGGCAGAGAGGTTCAACACGAGGTTCAACAAGGACAAGTGCAGGGTCCTGCACCTGGGGAGGAATAACCCCAGGCACCAGCACAGATTAGGGGTTGACCTGCTGGAAAGCAGCTCTGCGGACAGGGATTTGGGAGTCCTGGTTGACAACAAGTTGCCCATGAGGCAGCAATGTGCCCTCGTGGCCAAGAAGGCCCATGGGCTCCTGGCTGCAGCAGGAGGAGCGTTGCCAGTGGGCGAGGGAGGGGATCCTGCCCCTCTGCTCAGCTCTGGGGGAGGCACCTGGAGCACTGGGGGAAGTTCTGGGCTCCCCAGGACAAGAGGGACGTGGAGCTGCTAGAGAGGGGCCAGCGCAGGGCCACGAAGATGGTGAAGGGACTGGAGCATCTATCATATGAGGAAAGACTAAGCGAGCGGGGCCTGTTTAGACTGGAGAATAAAAGACTGGGAGGGGATCTGATCAATATGTATAAATACACAAGGGGAGAATGTAAAGAAGATGGGGCCAAACTCTTCTCGGTGGTGGCCAGTGACAAGATGAGGGGTAATGAGTATAAACTAAAACCCAGGCAGTTCCATCTCCATGTGAGGAAGAATGTCTTTGCTGTGAGTGTGCCAGAGCCCTGGCACAGGCTGCCCAGAGAGGCTGTGGAGGCTCCTTCTCTGGAGACCTTCAAACCCACCTGGATGCCACCCTGTGCCCCATGCTCTGGGTGTTCCTGCTGGAGCTGGTTGGACTAGAGGATCACCAGAGGTCCCTGCCAACCTCAACCATTCTGTGATTCTGTGTGAGGTGGGCTGAAAGCTGGGAAAGGAATGAGTTTGTTTTGCAGGGCAGTAATTTCCCAGTAATGTCAGGTGTCCAAGTTCCTCTGACTTGTTGTTGGCTTTACATCTAGGCTGCACTGGCTAATTTGCAGTTCTCACATGAAGAATTAGTTGTTCTTAGACTCCACACTCCCTTGACAAATTTGTTTCATCATATCTCATGGAAATAAGTATTTTGCACTCATGGAAATAAGTATTTTGCAACACATGTCTCTTTTCACATGACAGGCAGGTAATTAACAGACTATTTCTAGCACCCACCTAAGCATTAATACTTCCTAACTGGGTTCTAGAATAAAAGAGAGAGGGGCATTGCAAGAGTGGAAAGTGTTCAGAACAGTCTGTAATCAACAAAGCTAAAATAGTGCTAAATACTACAGAAACCTTTTAGTGTTGAGATCTGTGAGTCTGGGAACCTCCTTCTTGGGAAAATTCCTGGGAAATGTATATTTTGGCAATATGAAAGGCAGCCTGAGTTGGTCAGAAGTAACTTTCCAACAGTTAGAAGTCTGTGTTCTGGAATAATTTTCTAGGGAAAGGCACAAAGGAGAGAATCCTACTGTTTTTTAAGAGGAAGCTCAATATGTCTGTTAAGTAATCAAAGCATGCCATTAAGAGAAGCACCCTGATAAGAGCATTGATAGAAGCATCCTGATAGTGCATTCACGAAACACTGGAAAATAACCTCTGCAAAGCAGCTGGGCCATGTTGCCTGCCTCATGGGGATGGGGAGTTGTCTCAAGGGTCTCCTGTCTCCATGTCTGGAGCTGTAAATGCAAGAAACAGAGCAGTTTCCTCACCACAGTGTGGCCTCCCAGTGTGAAGCACAGAGCCGTGGTGGTAGGGAAGGGCACTAGAAATGCTGCCTGTGATGAACATTTGCAGCCGTTTCCAAACCCCCATGTGCATATGAAGAGCTTGCCTTGGTCAAAGGAGGGTGCAGGTCACGGACGCAGCCTGGGAGCCCCAATGCTGCGAGCACAGCGAGGGCAGCTACAAGGTATAAACTAAACTCGGAAAGAGCCTTTAGATCGCAGCAGACAAGCCCTGTAACCTGACCTTTATCCGGAGCTCCGCAGCACTGATCAATATGTTTCAGAAGAGCTGAGCTAGTTGAACGAAAGGGCGCTGGGAGGATTGACTGGGTTTAATGAGATGTGTGTCCTTTCCCCACGCCTCGGCTCGCCTGAGGAAGCTCCCCGCAGGCTGCATCGGGGCAGCCAGGTCCGTGCCTGGGCAGCGCCTGTTAGCATTGGGAATTCACTGGATCTGAGGAGGTTTAACCTTTGGTCGTTTCCACACATTTGAGGCTCTGCTAAACTGAATGGAAAGGGAAAAGATCAGTGTTCAGGTGACAGCACTTTACTGATCAAGGAAACATTTTGTAGTATTATCCAGGACTGGGAGATGAATCCAAGCAGGTAGGCAGGACAAGCCTTCTGTTTGTATGGGGGAAGCATATCCAAGAGGAAAGAGGGACTTTGTACCCACAAATGTGTCTTCTGTTGCAGATGCATTACCTGATTTCTGGCCTGCTCTCCCAGCCTGCACATTTCTCTCATCCCAGTCCACATTCCTTCCCAGACCTGCAAATTCCCTTGCACTAAACTCTCTTCCCAAGGCATGTTCACTCTGGCCTCTGCAGAAATAGGATTTCCCCATTACTCTGTGCAAGAGGTTATTTTGTGTTAAGATTGTGCAAGTAGCTTGTTTGCCTTATTTGGATCCACTAACTGTATCTCTTCTTAATTTAATACCTCCAGTTTCACTACACACTTTTCATAGAAAAGAGCTCTGTTGCTAACCTTTTTCTTCAAATTCCTGCCCAGTTGAACAGAGAAAAATTCTCATGATTCCCCCTGCATCAGTGCCATAGCATTGTTCGGAGAAAGGTATTAGTCATAGCTCAAGTGCTTCTAGCTGCATTATCCTTTAAAAATTAAAGAAAAAATTATCCCAAGGAGAAGCAAGGACTTATTATTACCCTCTTTTCTGACCCAGGTTTCAGGGCCATGGCTGAGCGGGATGGTGCCAGCAGGTGTATTATCCATCAGTGCATGGAGGTCTGTGTGCCCATGCCCTTGCGTTGGCACCTGGCATGGGTCGGTGGACGGGAGGCAGCTCCTGAGTGTGGGCATGTCACGATGCCCATCAGCATCCTCCATCCCCGTGGGACACCCGGACACCTCTGATGTCACAGCAGCTCCCGGCCCATCCTGCCAGCAGACTGGACATCTTTCTCCTGTAGCTCCTATCCCCGCAAAGGTCTCATGTGCAGGATTTTCCCTACCAGCTGCTCATCTGTGCGTGCAGAAGACTGTGAAAAGTGGCCTGCAGATTTTCCTTCATTTCTAACCCAGTCCTTTAAATTTTCACTCAGAAAGCTGCTTTCCTCTGGCCTTTCCCACAATATTCCACCCAGAATATTGTTTCTAAATATACCTTTTGGGGCTATATTTCTAAACATCGTACAAATGCCCTGGGTGGCAGGTCAGGACCATTAGCCAGATTCTTCAAAGAGGCCAAAAGAAGCAACCAAGAGCACAAAAAGGAATTGTTCCCAGCTAAGAGGTATTCAATGAGATACTAGTATTACTCATCAACCCTTCAATTTTTACTGATTTTAAGTCCTCTGGACACATTTTGTCAGAAGTATATTCACGCCTCCTTTACATTTTTTTTTTCTCCAGAAATATGATCACACATCCACACGAAGTCATCATGCTGCATTCTGGTGATGATGACAGACAAGGTTTGCAAGAGGAGGAGAAAACAGATCCACATTCCTCCTCCTTTTTATCTCTACAAAAATTTGACTTCTACTAAGGAGCAACAAAAGGACTGGAAGAGCGTGAGCTCAGAGACGAGAGCATGAACAGCTGGTGTCTCTTGCTGCGCTCAGCCCCGACCTGTGTGTTAAGGGCAGCAAAATGTGCCTGCATTTGCTGACATATATGTGCAATACGTGCCTGCATGTGCTGCTGCGGGAGTGCTGCTAGGTCTTTCTGGCTGCATGCATTCTTGGGAGGCATATTTTGGACCTGCTGTGGCTTTATGTTGTTGTAGGTGAGTGTTTTCAAGCTGTGATATATCGTGTATGAGTCAGTGCTAATTCTACTAGCATGGGGTTGCCTTTTACTGGCTTTCCCTGACCATTTTCCCAGCAAGATCCTAACAAAGGGCTTTCCTGGGACCCTCTGCACATGCTCAGTTACAGTATCCACTGCAATCCCAGCTCATATTTCCTGCATTTATTGATAACAGCATTTGGCGAAGATAAAAGGAGACCGTACTTTTCCCAAAGAGACTGCTCAAGTGTTGCAGCCTCTAGAATTCCGAGAGAGAAAGACCAGCCCCATTTCAAGATGTATTTTTTAAACAACCTATTTTTGTTTCACTTTCCTTGTCTTCTCTTTTCCATACTTTAAGATATACCAGGGTTGTAATTTTAGTCTTTTTCTCCCTCATCAAGCAGATCTCAAAACATTCTGTTTTAGCAGCTTTTTTTTTTCTTTCCTTTCTTTCTTCTGCTGCTTTGATGGAAGCTACACATATCAATCCAAGACTTGGTCTTTTGAAAACAAGAATCAAAATATCATATAAATTAAATCATGAGCTGAAGGAACATGAAAAAATAAGACAACGGGAAACTACAACAGTCGTAAGGGTGATAAGCTAGCAAATAAGCAGTAAAAGCACTCCAAATTAATTCTGTGTTAGCTGGCAGCCTGACTGTGCTGCTCCAGCAGGGATAGAGGGTTTCATTTTCCCAGGCACTGAACCCTCAGGAATTCCCTCTGTGCTCCACTCCAGGATTTGATTAGGTTGTCTTAGCTCAGAGACAGAAGTAAAAAGATTATTTCTTTAAAAAGACAAAACAAAACAAAGAAAGCAGCTCTGGTCTGAATCAGCTCTGTAACAGAGAACCTAAGGGATGTGTTCAGCAGAGCTACTGACTGTGGCTTCATGCTGGTCAGCTGGGGAGTGGACAGCAGGATGCCCTGGACAGTCCAGCAGCACTTAGAGGAACTGATCCCCCTGGACAGGAAGAGGCTGAAGGATGGAGGAGAGACTGCAGAAATCTGTTCTTGTTTTTTCGTTTATTGACTTTGATGCGAGCACTAGTGCAACTCATCTTTACCGTTTCCTCTGAAAGTGGACCTATTCCTCTTTTTTCAAAAGAGAACTGTTCCTCAGACCCAGCACACTCCTGGGTCCTGCCTATTTCATTTTCCTCACCTTACTGTCTGGACACAATGCTGGGTCCCAGATGCTCTCCCTGCTGCTCAGTGTACTCTTGCCAGTCATGCCATTTCTCAACCTGCCCCAAGCTGTGAGCATCTTGCCACTGGCAACTGACCTGTGCAAGGGGTTCTGCAAGGGACCAGGTCCTCCTTCATCCACAGGCACTCCGGACAGATCTTGCTGAATTTTATTGTTCGGATCAGTTTCTACAAACCAAATGCAAACACCATTTAGGAGCAAGTTCACTTAGCTTTAAATGTCCACACTGTCATCCTATAGACTTCTTATGTAGTTAGCAAAAGGAATTGGCACCTCTATAGAAACACTCATCTAACTTGCTCTACAGATGCATCTTAAGATAAATCATGCTTTAGAAAACGCATATTTCTATCCATCAGCGCTTGAAAATCTGGCATCTATTTCCTGTTATACCTCTTAGCACTAGATGATGAAAAGATGAGCTCCTCCAGAGAAGCTTGCCTTGCTCCAGAATACACTGCTCCATCTTTAGAAATAACTGAAATATGGTGCATTGATAAATAATGAAAATTAATGCAAAGCATACGGTACATCTACTAACTGAAGAACATCCATAAGGAACCTGCTATCCAAGTCTACAGCTCCTAGGATAGATATTAATCACTGCTTTTTTGTTCAGGACAGTATTCTCCCTGGTATAAGGACTGGTAATGGGATGATCTCAGTGAAGGGAGAAAGGCATCAGATACACTTATGTGAGCTGCTGCAAGAGACAAGATGTACTTCCAAGAATGGGGATTGTACTGCCCTGCTTTTTGGAAATAGAAAAATGTGCTGAACATCCATAGAAAAGGTGAATCTGGACTTGGAAAAATAGATCTGGAACCCACTGTTGCAGGCTGGTCAGGTGCTAGCATCATTAATATTGTTATGATCACACCTACACTTAGTATCTACAACATGAGTAGCCTCATAAGCAAAGAAATACATAAAAACTGTGTAGTTGCAAAAGAAAATTTTTACAGAGGATTCCCTCCCAAAGAACAGCTGAGAGTGAAATAACTTTGGGCTCACACTGTGCTGAGGATAAAGGAGGACAGGCCACAAGCAAATGCTTCGTGATGGTGGAAAGAGAAGTTCTTCCCTCTCTATTGTAAAGCATATGTATATCCATGGTGTGGGCCTGCACATCTCAAAGAACTCCCATTACCAAAGAATTATCTCCCTTTTTGTTGAAAATGGGTACTCAGCCTATGGGTTCAATGGTTCTTGCAAAAGAAAGGCTGCTCTGACCTTCCAGGGATCTTTCATATAAAATTTGCCTGGTCAAGAGCTTGGCTCTGGCTTTAGGCTTTACGTGTAATACCCCAAAGCCACCCCCATGTTATAGCAAAATTTTTAACAGTCTGGAAAGGCAGCAGACTGGATGCTGTGCAATCTAGAAGCCATTACGGTATTACAGAAGTGTGGCTATTTCAGCAGTCAGCTGCAATAGAACTGGGTATGCACTGTTCTGACTCATGATTTTTCAGTGCACAGAGAAGATAACTCTGCCCAGACTGTGCCTCTGCTTATATAGGAAAGGAGCTACAGAGCTGCAGTGTGCATGCCGTGAAACCCAAGTGAGATCTGGTGGAGTAACTCCAGGTTCACACCGGAGCACATAGGAACATGGTTTCAGCTTCAGATCAGTAGTTCTAGAGTACTTTCAAATTCAGCTGCTTCGTCTGGCCAAGACCTTTAAATTTTCTAATAGTTACAGTTCAGCAACAAGCCATTAGAATCCAGGCCAAAACCTTGTTAAACTGTCATGACCCCCAAAAGATATAAATTCCCTTTTCTGTGATTCATGAAAGATATTAAGAGTCCCTTAAATATCTGTTCCACAAATCTATTTCCTTTAGTGCAGTGGGATGCCCAGTTCACATTGATCTATTGCTCTGTGGGACAGATTCTGCACTTTACCCTCCATGCCATCACTTACTGCAGCATGTTGTGTTTTTAGTAAGTGATATTTCTAGCCATTCAGGTTTCCAAGAGCAGGAAGAGAGGCAGAACGCTTCCATCTCCGAGCCATTTTGTCACAAAGGAGAACAATCTGCCTTCCTTCGTCTCCAAGAGCTATGAGCTGGAGGGCCTAAGGACCCCAGGCCTTACATAGATCCCATTCCATAGCTCAGCAGGGCAGCTCACTGCTTCTCTTCTTTCATCCAGCCCGGCCCGTAAATAATCTCACCCAGACATCCTGATGAATCTGTTAATCTGGCTTTATTTTCAGAGGTAAAATACTCCTCCCCCTTCGAATGTGTATGCAAACATACATATATGTACATATAGAGAGACACACACATGTATACAGCTATGCATACATATTCTTACTCTGGCCAGGCAAAAACTTCACCACATTTTACTCAAAAAGCAAATGAAGATTCTTACTCTCTCTGCTCCTCCCTCACCCTAAAGGGCCCTCTCCAACCCTTTCCTCTCCCCTAGTCCCAGTCAACCCATTTAAACCCCTCTTCCTGAGCTAGACCCTTATTTTAAGCTGAGTCCCTTCAGCTGGGACTCCTAATCACCTGCTAACTCCCAGTACCCAGATACTGCCTCCCTGCAGCACAAGGTGGATGATTTCTCAGCTGTTAAAGGATCCTGAGCTAGTTTTTATTTCCTGTTGCTTCTTGCATCCCAGAAATGGAGCCAGAGGTGTTCTCATTATCCCTTATATCTATACCTGTTTATGAGAAAATCATATTTAGCTAGTCCATAACAAAAGCAACTAGTACTTAAAAGATTATAATGCCATCCAGTTAATAGGCATATTATCCGTGCGCAATGGTCAGGGAGCAGCAAGGACGGGCTGCTCCTCGTGGGGATGCTGGAAGCCAAAGATGAGCAGCAGGCAGGGCTGGTGGCCTTGGTGACAGGGGTTGCCATCCCATAGCATCCAAGTGAGAAGAGCAGAGTCGGTCTGATGACAATAACCAGTCTGCTGACAGCCCAGCGATGGCCAGAGAAGTCCGCAGTGATGTGGCAGGTCTGCAGTGAAGCCAAGTCGTCAAGGCAAGGTCAGAGCAAAGCTTCTTAGGCATGACCCAGGGCAAGGGCCTGAGCTTAAATGCAGCTCTGGAGCCAAGGAGGGAACATCCCCAAGAAGGCTTTTCCCAGCATTCTGATCCCAGGTTATGTGTTTGCCCTACATCAGAGCTGACTTCCAGCATGGGCAGCCACATCCCCGAGGAGAAGGCACAAGAGCTGCAGAGCCTGTTGGTGCAGTCAGGGCTGTGGCAGTAACTCTGCTCACGTGAAAGGAGCTTCCAGCTCAGATTTCAGCCAGAGCCTTCTCCAGTCCTCACATCTCCTTCAAGGACCTCTTCAGAAAGGCTGTTGTACAAAATTATTTCCTTTTTAACGTGACTTTGGATGGAATCTGGCCCTTTGCAAAGGGAATCCATGTGACCTACTAGTTCCAGATTCATGAAGCACTCTATCATCCTTACAAACATTTTTACCAACAATAGCAAAAAAATTCCTCTACAAACAGTGGCACATGCGTATACACAAATTTATCACTCTCACTACATTGTCCTTTCTTACAATCTCAGAAAGACTGAGATAACTCTTCCACAAAATACATGTTGTGTCTACAACCCATGCATGAGATCATCATCCTTTGGCCCAAAGATCTGTTTTCTCACTTCTTTCCAGGACAGATCCAACAGCTACAACCCTCCCATGGAATGTTTTTCTAGCATCTCCTTGTACCAACGTGATATATGAAAAATGTATCTTGCAACTTATTATTTATAAAAATCCCATTTACATGCACCATAAAACCCACAATTCTGCAAAATGTATCCAAAGCAGTGATGTACAGCCAGGCCTTCAGATATCACCACATCTGTTCGGAGCTGAATTAACGCGACCTCACCAAACTGAAGATGATTTTCACTGCATAAGACAGTCTTGCAGGAAATATATCACATTTATATACAAGTAACCCAGACACTTCAGAGGAGCTTATTACAATAAAAAAAAAAAAAAAGAAAAGAAAGCCCCCATTCCCCCAGCTGTGCATATCTCTCTAGCTCACACAATCTCGTACTGGAATCCATGAAGAAAGGTAACGGACAGAGGCAGATGTATATGGCTGCAGACAGTTACATCTTATACCAAGAGAAGGTTACACCATGAAATTATTTTTCCTAGACTCACTCTCTTTTTCAAACAGAGCTCTGACTGGGATCAAACTTTCTGTAGACAAGAAATAGCAAATGACACCGAATTTGATAATACAACAAAGGTTAGACCTGCAAATATCTGTCCACAATTAATGTTTTCCATTCATGCAAAGCAGCTCAAAATCCAAAGACCCCACATATGCCAATGCCACAAGTGATGTATTTCAACTCGCATACCAAATGCTCTCACATAAAGGTGGTGGCTGAGGTCAAACAACCACTACCTGCCAGAATGAATTCATACAATCTATAAAGCCTAGGTAAAAACATTTATTACTGAGAACACTTTTTCACAAAATGACTACTTCATCCTTGACCTTTCAGTCCTAGTATTCAGAAGAGACCAAAACCTTCACAAGGAGAAAGTAAGAACTAAAATTTCGTAACTCTACTGGTGATTGAAAATCACGGGCACAGTGGAGACACTGCATTTTCAGCTTGTTCCTATTGACCCTTTCCTGTAATACAAATGCCAGTGACTCCTTTCTCTCCCTGCTCTGCAGAAGTGAGTAGCCTGTCACATTTTTCCCTGCCAACCTCCTTCTCATTCCAGAGGGGCCACCTACCCTTTCCTCTGAGCATTCTCAAAACTTTTTCCTGCCAAAGATGCCTTTGGCACCTGCTTAGGTTTCTTGGACTCTTCTCATTTCCCACCTCTGTTTGAAGACACTCTCCACTGTTGCATCCCTGAACTCTCTCACCCAAGGATCCTGCTCTAACATCCCCTGCAGTCCCCCATGGCTGGTAGGACCAGGTATGACCATCTTTCTGCAATGGCTTTCTGCCCATACCTGCGCCAGCTCCCACTGCCCACTACACAATTTACTTTGCACAATGATTACATTCCAAATGAAGCACTAAATTCCTGCCATAGATTACTAACTGTTTTTCCAGATGAGTGCAATCCTTGCCCAGCAGAAATGCTGTCTGGTCATTGCTAACCTGCTTGCGTGGGGGCTCCGCTAGTGCTGGATTTGGTCCCTGTGTGCCTTTGCGGCCATCCATAGCACTGGTGGCCTGTTGCACAGCCTCATCCAGAGAGGGGCTTCTCGTCTTCCTCTTTATACCCCTTTTCTCCCTTTGATCAAGTTCTTCCTCCCCTTCTCTGTTCAGAAAGCTTTATTTTTCTGAGGAAGGATGTTGTGTCGTCATACTCTGGTGCCCGAATGTCACTGGGTGAGCTTATGAAAATTTTTACTTTAGTGTATGTATGGCTGATTGCTTGGTGTTTTCTTCCCTGGAAAAGAATCCATTTCATTGAGTGTCCTGTCAATATTGTTTCTGAGGCCAACCATGAAACTTCATCTTGAACTGAAAGAAAAAAAAAAAAAAAACGTTGTTTGAGCTAGCCAATGTTGGGGGTCCTCACCAGCCCTTTGGGAATACTGGTTCAATTCTTCATATTTTTTGTCTTAGCAGCAGGAATTTTAGCGTGCATTTCCTTAATTCCATGTAGGTGTGCTCCAGTCATCTCACTCAGCCAGTCTCTCTGGTCTGGGTAATGATATTTCTTGCAGCTCAGAAATTTCAGGAGGAAAAAACGGTGGAATTAAATTGAGGTCACATTTTGCTCATCCTTGTCTCCTGCATTTTCCAGAATGTTGGAAATCCATGTCAGCCTGCACATTACATTGTTCATAATCATTAGTAAAACTTAATGATAGAAAGACTAAATTAGTTCAGATTAAAATGACTAGAGATAAAAGCCAAGATCTCTGTTAAAATTGTGTGTGGTAAATGGGAGTTGACTGTCAGTGAAAAATCAAAGTTAGTATTTTAAAAATGAAGTCTTAACTGTGGACAGAATAATGTCAAGGGGATGGTTTTCTATAGCAGGTAATACCCAAGTGATGCCTGGCGCTTGCTTAGACACTGTTGCTTTTAGCAGAACAGGGTCTGGTAGGAATCCCTGGTAGGAGGGAGAGCATGACTTCACTTCTGGGAAGAGCAAGACTGCTCTGCAAGAGAAACTTACCCAGATCAATGTGTGTCTGGCAGAAAGGGGGAGACAGTGACGGTACCAAGCTGGGAGCTGGCGGCTTGACACAGACTATTGAGGGGAGCAGGGAGAGCTGCTGAGGCCTCTCAGGTGGCAGCAAGGAACTTCATGGAGGTTGGAAGGAACTGGGTGGAGACCCCTGCAACTCACAGAATCACTGAGTTGCCTCAAAGCCATGCTGTCAAGTGACTAAAAATGTATATTAGGGATAAAGGGGATATGCTAAGCCATACTAAATCATCTATGAGCTATATTTTGAGTAAATCACTGTCCTGGAGGAGACTGGACTTTGAGGTGAGGCTTGCATTCCACACTGGGACCACTGGCACATATCTCCCTCATTTGAGTATTTGTGCTGCAGTGGGGCAGCCTGGATGTGTGTCAGTCCATATCAGGTATCCACTGGTCATGGGAGCTGATTTTTTGTTCTATCTGCGGGGTCTTTGACAGCTTGATTCAGGCGCTCCTTTTATCTGTTCTGTGTCTAATGGGATGTAAGATGTTTCTTTGGCATCCTTAGCCCCACTTTGCTTTACCATACCTGGGCACCTAGAATAGGAGCTCTGGGTCTCACCTTGAATAACTTACCCAAAGTCCTAAGTCCTTCCAGTAGGAAGGAAACAACCTGAACTGGGTTCTCAGGAGAGCACCTTGGCTGCTATGGCTCCAGATTCCTGGACGTCACAAGTGCCACGGCATGTTCCCAGTCTCTGAGTTGAAAGAGTTACACTTTTGCTGTAAAAGTCACTTGATGTCCTGAACAGGGTGCTTGTGTGCTAAATGCCTCTTGTAAATGGACCATTCCTACTCCTAAACCATGTAGATGATCCCAGTGGCAGGAATACTCCCTGGCTCTCTGCTGTGTGCTTGTAGGTACAGCTGGAAGCCCTTTTCCTTTGGGTTGGTTGCAACTTCCATTGGACCTTGGTACCCAAACAGTACTGGAGACAGGACCACAGACATGACTAGCACAAACTGCATGAGGTGATCCTGCAACTAGCCTAGAAGAAGCCAGACCGGGGGAAAAAAAAAAAAAAAAGGCAAACCAACAAAAACACCCCACAAAGAGCAGGCCTGTCTACAGTAATAGGTTATATTTTAGGAAAGAAGCAGCTGGAAGGTGTAGGTTACCTTTTTCGGTTCCCTGTAGCTCCTTTCCTTTTCTCCTTGCCATAGGGGGGAAATTATTTCATAGAACATGGTTTGATTTTCCCAGGCTTCATGCGGGAGTTTATTATTTACCTCTAAAATGTGAGGCTGTTGCTTGTGGCTGCCAGTTAGTTTCCAACAGAATAGTCACTATTGGGATCTCTTAAACCTTATTTGCTACGGTGAAGTTCAAGCTCAGGAAGCCGATCCAATGCACCGCTCAATGCCAGTTTAGATGTGAATTTTTAGTCCTGTGCTGTCTCCACAGGTGGGGAAGATTAGAAAATATGCATCAAACAACAAACCTGTTCAAGAATCTCTTCCATGTAACGTATCCCAGACTTTTTTCTTTTTAAGTAAAACAAATTCACAACCCAAAGCTGTATTAAATCAGTAGAAATTAGTCTGTTTAGACAAGAAGGGCTATTTATATGTCAGCATATGTCAACAGGTCTTTTAATATTATCATGATATCATTTCCAAACATTCAAGCATGACTGTCATTTACATAAATACAAGATGTTAATATTTAAGTAAATTAGGGTAGGAAACCCAGAGGCAGCTTTTCAGACCACTTCAGCAGAAAAGTGTAGTCTTAATTTTTGTGCACAGTTATCCCAATCCCATTTCCAATGTTGTTAATTAGCCATTTGCAAAGAGAATTACTCAATTTGCATGCGTGGCCATGAATATTACACGTGCATTTTGCACCTGTATGTATACATTTGGGGCTAGATTTCTTAAAAATTTAGCGCTCAGCTGCCAGCTTTGAATTGTTTGACCAGTTTCTTGGAGCAAACGGATCACTTCTGTAAAAGTGGCTCCTATAGTCTCATGGATTCTGCCCCTAAATTCTTCCGCTCTGCACTGCGGAGAGGATTGCTATGTACAATATAAGGTCATCACAGATGTCACCAGATGGCACTGTTACATTTATTCTGCCTCCTCTTTTGTCTTTTTATCATTTTTTTCCCTTTCTCCTTCCTTCCTTCCTTCCTTCCTTCCTTCCTTCCTTCCTTCCTTCCTTCCTTCCTTCCTTCCTTCCTTCCTTCCTTCCTTCCTTCCTTCCTTCCTTCCTTCCTTCCTTCCTTCTTTCCTTCCTTCCTTCCTTCCTTCCTTCCTTCCTTCCTTCCTTCCTTCCTTCCTTCCTTCCTTCCTTCCTTCCTTCCTTCCTGCCTTCCTTCCTTCCTTCCTTCCTTCCTTCCTTCCTTCCCTCCCTCCTTCCCTCCCTCCCTCCTTCCCTCCCTCCTTCCCTTCCCTTCCCTTCCCTTCCCTTCCCTTCCCTTCCCTTCCCTTCCCTTCCCTTCCCTTCCCTTCCCTTCCCTTCCCTTCCCTTCCCTTCCTTTCTCTTCCCTTCCCTTCCCTTCCTTTCCTTCTCGGTATTAGAAAGACATGGTCTGTATGGCAGTTTGTTTTGTGCTGGAAGTTTGGTTCAGGGGGAACTACTACTGATCAATGTATTGGGCAGAGAAGAGTTTGCTCTCTGCCTTGGAATTAAATTGAGAATATAGAGTTGATCTTTGGAAACTGGCCATGGTTATCAAGGTGTAAATCCCGGAAGAAGTGATTTATTTGCATGTCCTGTGATCACATAGGCCCCAGTGTTTATCTATTGTGTGTATATATATGTCTTTGTGTATATAACATGCCATTGCACTCATAATAGGAACAAAATCTAATTACTCTACCGAGAAGCTGGCTAACAAGGCCCAGTTGGGGTAGATATGACACCAGTGGGAAAATGCATAAGAAGGAGCAAAAAAAGTCACTGCCACCATTACATATAAAAAAACAAAAGACAGAGAGACTGAGAGAATAATTTTACGGCATATGAAAATACTAAAACTGGGACACGATACAGACATTTTTGCCCAGTGTGTTAATGGATTAAATGTGCAGCACAAAATTTTCATGGTGCTGCTTTACTTCAAGAAGTTTGGGTGGTTTTGCCCCAGAATGGAATAGTTAGATAAAGATGAGATTCATCTCACAAATCTGCCAGGAGGACCTCTAAGGCATCAAAATAAGACTCTTCGAAAATAAAATATGCCTTTGAGAAGGAGAAACAATAGATCAGAAAAATATTTCTCATAACATTCAATGGAATGTATCCAACATGCTGCTAGGAGTTAAAAACGAATCCCCATAAGAGAAGGTAAATCCCCCTGTTTGTTTTCTTCTGATTGCTTCTAGGCTCTTATTGCTTGAAGCTGGCAAAATCCATACTCCCCACTCTAGGATATTGATTCAATAAAATATGGGCCATCCTTGCCATAGAGAAACATGTGAAATCGAAAGATACAAAAATAGGTAACTTTCTCTTACTTAGGCATCATTTATGATTACAAAATTCTAATACAGCTTCTATGGAAGCAGTAGCTTATTGGCCTCTGAGACATACCTTTGCCAAGAAATTGCCTTGACATAAAGAACTTAATTTTTATTGTTTCAGACTTTGTTATTTCAGACTTTTTATTGCTTTATTGGTCTGCTTGTTCCTTACTGCTGCTGGCTGGAACTGTGTCCATCTCTAAATATCAAATACTTATTTCCACTGAATATATAAAATATTCTCAGAAAGATATATTTATTTGATTTTACCTTGTTTTTGTTGAACTCTATAAGCTTAAAACACAAAATAATTTTAATTATGTAGATGATTGGTGTTAATATTAACTTCTTCATTCCTGTGGCAACAGAAATGCACATCTCCCTTTCCACCAGTGGCAAGAAGGGTTTTTTCTGTGCACATCAGTTCCAGTACTGACCTTCTAAAAGGCTGTAAAAAGATGGAAAATGTTGCAAGAAACAAAGAATCAAAGGTTGAAGAAAATGCTTTACACCAAGCTCAATCTGCTTGGCTCATTAGGAAGAAGAAAAGGGGCTGATGTGATTATGGAAGACAGACGACCTTGGTTTCTTTTTCCAGCTAATAAGGAAAGGCATCACCAGTGCATCTAACTCGAGCACCAAGAGCAGGAATCTGTGTTGGCAGGGTCTGTAGCATGGGCTATAAAAGCCAAGCAGGAGGCATATGCTGCTATGAAGACTCCAGATCCTGCTGCAGCTGCAGGCACCTTGTGAACACCAAGGGTAAGGGTGGTGCAGACCTGGTGAAAGATGTGGACTTCAGGGAGAAACGATGGGATTGATTCCAGTGCAAAAGGCAGGTCTTCTCACAGCAAAGGCAAGGTTTGCCAGGGACTCAAGGGAGCAAGATGTTATACCCAGACTGTCAGTCCAGCTCGGTGTCTCTGCACGGAGAACCCCTTAGGACTGCCCCGAACTGCTGTGCTCCAAACTCAGCTGCGGGAATCCAGTTTCATAGCGGGATGAGAGCTAGAGCATGAAGCAGCATAGCAGCCATCCTGTTCTCCCTGTCTGAGGTGTGAACAGCACAAATTGGCTCTTGTGCTCCAGAGAGGTTCCTAGGCTCAGCGCATCAACCTGAGAGCTGCAGGACTCGCTCTGGCCACTGGATACAACGTCAAGACCCGATGTGCCCAGCAAGTGGAATGTTGTTCTTTTCCTGTTACATCCATATTTCTCTGAATTACAAAGAATAGACACTCTCCTTCTGGCTGCACTGGGTATTTTTTTTGTATTTTTTACTGCTAATACATGCATGCGCACGCTACATAGACGGCCACTGTCCTGCTCTCAGGCTGGAGGAGCACTTGAAAGTGAAGCCTTTCGGGTTTGTTACAGATTCAAACATCTCTTCATCTAGATGTTGCCTGCAGTCTTGGAAATAATCATGTCTTTCAGTAAGGACATAATTCTTAGGCAAATAAAAATCACTCAGCACTTTAATGAGACCATTATTGTCTTCCCTTTTTTCCATAAGGACTTTCAGTAACAGAAATAGCTTTGATCCACCTCCTAAGAGAAACATGTTGCACGCATTGAGTTGTAGCTCTCTCTTAACTGGGTACTGTCCCTCTATGAAACTTGAGCTTCACCAGCACTCCGGTTTCCCTGAAGAAACCCTCTTCTCCAGCCAGCACATCTCCTTCTGATGAGGCTGTGGCTCCTGAAGAACTTTTAAGGAAGACGCCCATAAAAATGGCATCCTCTCTGCACCCAAACAAATATATTTCTGCAAAAGACTATTTTAAACTGCGCTGGTAAGTTTGGAGTCTTCCCAAGCAGTTCTTCCCAAAGGGAAAGAGGAGGCCTGTAACAACCTGCTAGGAATACTCCAAGCACACAGACAAAAATGCGCCTGGAAGACACTGGAGCCACATGGGTTTTAAGAACCAATTAACCCTTTGCAGATTGAACTTCAGTTTACTGTTACAAATGATTTGTGATAACCAGATTATTTTTCCATGCATAAATTTAATCCTATTACTTCTAATTATGCCCCAGTGTGCAACGCTAAACAAATCCCTTCTCTTTGTTACATATACCCTCCAAGAAACTTATTATGTTCCCTCTCAAGACATTATGCATAAATATCTCTTTTAATCATTCCTTGCATTCAGCCCCTCCAGACCTCAATTATTTCTGTTCCCTGTTAATGTATTGCAATGAATTTGATACTGAATGGACTACAGCTACTTCACTGGATGTTTTAGGCCCTAAAATGATAAACATAACTCATTAATTTTTTATTATTATTATTTTTTATAAATTGAAATATTCCTGACAGGTCTCTATTTCTTCACAATGTCAAAGATTTGTATCGTAACACGGGAAGCCTCAACATGATAATTATTGTCAAAAATATGATTTGCTGCTCTTATCACCACTTTGACACTGAAAAGAGCATATTTCCATAATTGCAGATTTTTTTTTTTTAGTATAAAAGGTTCAATTTTTCTGCTGAAGATTTTGAAAACAGCATCTCATTTTAGGGATCCTTGCACTTTTCTGTGGGGGAACAAATAAGCAAGCAAGCAGCTGCAATTCATTTTTACCTGTAAAGGATAATAGAGGTGATTCTCTTGAATAAGGAAGGGGTACCTGCCCTTTAAAAGATGATTTCAGCTTTATTCCTACAGTGAGTGTGAAGTTTTGCAGAGCTGTGAGGCATTAAATGCTTTCGGCTCTCAGGGTCCAGTGATGCAATTCTGTGTCATCCATCCACATCTGAAAATGCCAATTATGAGGCATGGGGACGACAGAAAATCTCGGAAAGGAGATCCTGAGACATGGAAGTCAGGGTGGAGTAGAGTGAGGACAGCCAGATTTTCACATTTCATAAAAATCTTTTCTTTTATTGAGAAGAACCTCAGGAACAATCAGAGTCTTCCTGTCTCCGTGCATAAAGGAACATACTGCAGTGTGCTGGTAAGGCCGAGTGCTCCTGCCAGCATTGTCAGTGGTTGTGCTAGTGTGCCGCGAGCGACTGTGCCACTGCCACCGTCCACGACCCACCATAATGTCGCCAATACCACACAGTATGGTCCAATGGCACCAATATCATGTAAGCCATTTTGCCATCAGTTTCTCCCGTAGCAATGTGTCATGATCTGTGCCCAAGGAAGGAGTGGATGACCGTGGCAGGGTGGGTGGGACCGTGAGCCTTTCACGTGTGCTCAGCAGGCAAAGCTGAAGAACAGGCTCTGCTCTTCTACCTCGGCCTACCCACCATATACAGAGATAACTGCCCAGGAGGCTGCTTGGCAGCTCAGTGAAAGAGCAAGAGGCCACCAGCAGCTCCTAGGCAGCACTCTGAGCCTAGGATCTGGCATTGCAGGAGTTATTCTCACCCATCTGAGATGGCCGTCTGAATGGCAGACCAGCTTGAGCTCATGAAGAGCTCCACAACCCCCTGGGATCTGCCTGAGCAAGCAGCTGCTCTCATTGCTGCCAGGAAGCCTTTGACATCGCATTCACAGCCCGAAGTGTGATATTTATGGGTAGGATTTATAAAACCTTTACCTGCGGTGAGTCATAGCAGGTTGTACCCTGTACTTCCATTTACTGCTCAAACTGTCTCTGTCAATGGAAATTTGTCTTAGCAGCAAGGCAGTGTTGGTTGGAACTGACCCTTTGGGGTCTCCAGTCCAACTTCTCACTGTAGATAGCACTATTGGGAAATCGGTCACCTTCTGGAAACCTCCAAAGAGAGATATGCTCCCATCTTCCTGATCATTCTCCCAGTACTTCACCACCCACTGGAGAAGCAGTTATTTCCTACTGTCCAAATGGAAGCTCCCTAGTGACACTGTACGGCTGCTCCATCATCTCTGTAACTGCTTTTCAAGTATTTGAAGGGCACAGTAAGATATTTTTAACATTGTTTTGGCTCACAAAAAGGACAGAAACCCAGGATTTCTCCCCAGAATAACATCTGCCCAGATTATCTGAGGACTGAATTTATGGCTCACTCAGATGGGACTGGGTATCTGAGATACCAGTTCATGGTCTATTGCATTTGGAAGCTTTATTAGTGAAAAAACATAGTTATTCCTAAATGAGAATAGTGGCATTTGCTTCAGATATTTCCACAATGACTTTCAGAAAGCAGTGAAGCAGTTGGATTCACCCATTCCCAAGGCCTTTTCCTGTGAGCATGGCACAATCTATTGCCAAAACTGTCATCTTCCCTGGGCATTTCTTTATGTTCAAAGGTTTTTCTTGATGATTTCTTCAGAAAAGAAAAAAATGCTTTAAAGTCTCATTTGACTTGTTTGAATCTAAATTAGATTTATTTCATTTTGAGACGGACTCTGTGGAAGAGTCTGTTAAAAAAATAGGAGCAAAAGAAAACATCTGAATTGCAACTGCAGCATGAAAGCATGAAGGCTCTTGTCAAAACCCTGATATAAAGGACAATGCTGTGCTTCATTGTCAAAGGGAGATAATTGAAAATAGCACTGAGTCATGTCATCATAAAATCCAGGGCTGTGAGGAAGTTCAGAAAGGGTTGATTTTTGTAGGAAATTATATTCATTATTGGAATAACTGTTTGAACAGAAATTTGATCTTTCAGAAATACTAAAAGCTTTCAAAATAACCCACTCCACAAATTGATAATTCAGAGGCTTCTTTTCTCTACAGCCTTTAAAAATTTTTCCTGTAAGTAGAAGAGAAAGAATCTGGTCTTCTTAGGAAAAATACACATATTTATGCAAATATTTATTTTTTGATATATTTCAAATATGTTATATATACAGTTGATATTTCTATAGCAATAATGTGGCTGTGGAAGTGCTTCCCTTTGAATAAATCTGCCTTTAGTTCATACACAACATTCTTATTCATAGTCACAAGGAAGAATCACAACAATAGCAAATGTATTTAGCTATATGACTAACGAATAATTGCATGTGAAAATCACCTCTGCATGGTAGATGAGAAATGATCAGCTCTATCCTGTTAGCCTCTATTGAGTTAACAGTGTTGGTGACTATCGGTTCTCCCATTTATGACAGGGAAAAATCCTCTGGGCCTGCTTGAGGAGCATTGCATGGTGATTTTGCTTGAACTGCCTAAGAGGATGTGAGTACTTCGGTGTGTTTTAAGTGGAACATCACCAGCCAGCTAGAAGAGGTTTGAGAGCTGTATGAGGGCACACAGGGTAAAAGCAAGCACCTGTAGCCCACCGTATCACACAGCTGGACATCACTGCTGGAGCGAGTCACCCTCGACCTCCTGTGCAATCAAAGCAAAGAAAGAGCCACCTCTAGAGAGCAGTCCAGCTGCCTCCCATTAAGCCAATGAATTCCCACTGCCTATAAACTCAGCCCCAAGCACAGATGTAATAACCGCTAGGCAGGGGTAAATAATGACCCCGAACAGGTGCAAAAAACATTAAGCAGTGGGAATGAGAAATCATTTTCCATATTTAAAAAATGTTTTTTTCTTGCTTTAATTTAATGCCTTCTTTTCTAGTTAAAAACTTTATCCAGTTCAAAACCAATTATTCGATAGCTTCTTCACCTCTTATTTTCTTGTACTCTTCTCTCTCTCCACATTTTCCATTTTTTGTAAATGGAGAAAAACGCAAATACAAACACATACAAACATTTCCTTTTCTATTTTCCAAGAGGTAAAACCCACTTTCTAAGTTCTTGTTTTTTGGAAGTGGAACCAAAAACTAGCATAAAATCACAGAATGGTTAAGGTTGGAAGGGACCTCTAGAGATCATCCAGTCCAACCCGCTGCTCCAGCAGGGACACCCAGAGCACGTGGCACAGGGTGGCATCAAGTAGAATTCCTGGTTAGTTCTAGTTTTGAGATTCCCCCTTTAAAAAAATTACCAAAAAAACCCCTTTTCTTTCAAAAAAATAAGAGTCTGTCATCTTCTATAAAAACAACACAACAACAAAAAATTTCCTTATCTTACTAGCTGCCCTTAGTGATAAGAATCCAGTCATAGCAAAACCTTGAGCCTCAACCTTGCTACGTTCCTTCAGAACAGCCCTCCCCACTCCCTCCTGTCCATCATCCATGCTGTCCCCTCTCTTTGTCTCTTCCCTCATGGCTCCACCAGTCTGACAACAAACAGACACCTGGAGTGAATAACTAACTAACTGCACTGCTTCATTGATCTACTTTGCACTTGGGATTCTGCTCTGAGTAGCACTCAGTCAGGTTTCATATTGATTTTTCTGGGGTATGTGCAGTCCTTGACTTGCAGTAAGTGCTGTGAGGACAACTGAGTGGAGCACTCCAGTAACAAAGCCCCAGGAAAAAAAAAATGTTTTTACTCTGTTTTGCATCTTTATTGGCCCACAGGACGTGTGTTTTACATGGTGAAGTTTTGAACAACTAAATGAGGAATGGACCTTAGCACACATCTCATAGCCAGAGCTTTGAAGTTTCCCAGGTCCAAATGAAATACTTGCTTTGTAGCTATGTGTAATCTTTTGATTTTTCAGCGCCTGTCTCTATCTGGAGCTCACTTGCCTCCATACTTCATCCTCTCCCAGTCTCTTCTCTTTTCTCCTTAAAGTACACAGCATACTAGAAAAGCGTTACTGCTCCCATTTTTCAGCCAGACTACTTATCCAGAGTCACAAAGTGTGCCCATGAGCAGAAGTGGTTTCTTTCCAGTCTCAAAACAGTGCTCAAAGACCAGAACAATCCTTCCAGAGAATAGATAAGTTCCTCAAATACAGAAGAGTCTTGTAATGCAGAATCCAAGTAGCCTTTACATTATATTTTGCACATGGCATCAAGCCCTTAGGTTGGAAGACTTTAATTCAAAGATCAGGATAGCAGTCTCCTGTCATGGCCTTGTACATGGAAGTACTCCCCAAGGATAGTTCTTCACAGAGCTAGCTCCACCTCATCAACTTGGCTCCTCTAGAAAAGCTCTGATGCAGGAACACCCCTCCTCTGTAATATTTTATTAGAGAATGCTCAACAATTAGTCCTAAGAGTTAGCTCAGCACAGAGAGTAGCACTGCCTTGGTCCCAGACCTCTTCTACACTTTATTAGACAGCCTTGCTGCTTGTTGCTCCCAAGACCAGCTGCTATCAGACTCACCATTCTACCTTCTCTCTTCTTCATGACCAAACTAGAACTTACAGGAAACTGGTCAGCTATGAAAACATTTTTTTCCTAAGTTTTTATAGTATAACCAGAGCAGAAACAATACTTTCCAGAGAGCTCTCAAATGGACTTACAGATTCCAGGCACAGAAATGCACACACATTTCTCAGGCATTACTCACATACCTGCTGTGGGAATCCAGGCCAAGTGTAAACGTGTTTGCACTGATTGCTAAGACATGGAAAGCCATTCTAAGGGGTGGTCAGCTGCTTTTCAAGACAAGTTTAAATTCATGGATAGTAATAGCAGGCTAGGAAAAGTAAATGTTTTCAGAGCAGAAGAAGCATTTAGAGAGACTAAATGAACAGGCATAACATCAGAGGTTTAGTAAAGACTCATCTACCAAAACACCATCTTTAGAAGTGTCAATCAAAAGTCTCACAACTGGAGAGGTTCCCTTGCCCAAGCATTAACAGAAGCCTGCCAAAAAAAAAAAAAAAAAGAAAAAGAAAAAGAAATCCTGATATGGGTTCACCACAAAGACCTATTCCCAATGAGTTTTGAATCACCATTGCTAGTGAAGGCATGCAACACCACAGAGTGGAAATATGGATTATGCACAGGAAGTCCAAATGAAAATTTTGGAATGCTCTAGGTCTAGGAAACACGGCCTGCGAGAGAAGCCAGGACCATCTTAAAAAGAAGTCTGAGTCTGGACATTATAATAATGTTGAAATATCAGGGCAGATATGGTGAAAAGCAGCAGCATTCTCTAACCAGTAGTACAGACAGATAATTAATGAACCCTCGGTGCGCAATTAAATTAATATGCAGACTGGAATATTAGCATACATGCTTAAGGCTGAATATTAGGAAATAAAGCTGAATTGTCAAACAATTCTGAATCACGAACACATTTGTAAAACTCACAGCGCTCTCACAGAGACGATTTGAAATAAAACAGGGCCGAATTAATTGAATAAACAATACGATGGGAATCATTAAACCTGGAGATTAACATTTCTATCCATTCAGTGACTTGATCTCTGTGGATCTGTGAGAATGGAACTTTATGTTTCTGTAGAACCCATACACCTAGAAGATTCCGAGAAATGAAACAAGGAGGGAATTGTCCAATGAAGACGACCAATCCGCAGAGAACCCGGAGCGATCGGACCTTAAAAGGAAATGTCTAGTTTTGTGTAACCGCCCTCCCCTTGCTTGTATATAAACCCTGCTTGCAACACCAGAGGGGTCCTCGGGTGAGATTCCCTGCTTAATGTGAGCCTGGGACCCCAGCTAGCTGGTAATTAAAGACGGATTCTACAATTATTGGCCTCTCTGCTTTTGTCTCGCTCGCGGGCTGGGGACTGGACTTAACATAGTGACTAGGTTAGAGATTAGCACAAAGTTCCACACAGAAGGAGTGGTGAAGCATTGGGACCGGCTGCCCAGGGAAGTGGTGGAGTCACCGTCCCTAGCAGTGTTACATAAACGTGTGGAAGAGGCATTTAGGGACATGGTTTAGCAGGATGTTGTCGAAGGGTTTACAGTTGGACTTGATCTTGAAGGTCTTTTCCAACCATTATGAGTCCATAATTCTCTGTTGACGCTTGTTTCCAGGTGGCCCCGGCGATGCAGCCACAAGAATCCCGGAGACCGATGTCACAGCACTGTCACAGTGACATCACGGCCGGGACAGGATAAAAGGCAGCGCTCGCTGCACTCCCGTGCCTGTCTCGGGCCAAGCACAGCGCAGGCCCTGGACAGAGCCAGGAGGGCGCGGGCTGGCCCCTGGGCCAGGTGTAGCGGGGAGAGGCGGGTGGGATTTGAGGGGCTGGCAGGGGAGGAGCACCTGGTACCTCTGGAATTTTTTCCCAGGTAACGCAGTGCCGGCCCCAGCCAGGCGGGAGCCCTGGCCAGCTGCTGGGCATGGAGCTCCTCCCAGCAGAAGCAAATCCAACGCCATGGATCTCCACGGTAAGTCCTGGGTGCATCCCAACGGCAAGAGCTTTCTGCGGTGGAGCTGCACCACTGACAGCAGTGTCATCATCAGCCTCCTTGGGACAAGGATCCACGCGGGAAGTCAGGTTGCTGCCTGGGAGAAATCCCAGGAGGCTTCCTGTGAAGAGAACGGCCTCGTGGACAACGTCATCCTGCTAACACCTGGTAACGGGGAATTTGTGGGGAGGGAGGGAATTTGTGGGGAGGGAAAGCTCCGCTTTTCCAAGGATGCCCCCAGGGAAGGGGGTTCCGTGGGTGTGGGGGGTGGAAGGGAGCTCTCCCAAGGGATGAGACTCCCTTCCAGTGGCGTAAGCCACAGGGGTGTCCAAGTGGGAGAGGCCCAAGGCCTGCTAGGGATGGTGGCCTCCTTGGAAAGGCGGAGCTACTTGGGGAGGGCTCTGGAAGCTCCTTGGGGCTCCCTTTGCGAGGAGCTGCCAGGAGCCCAAGTGCCTGGAGCTGGAGCGTGGCCAGGGCCGTGATGCGGCCAGGAGGCCGGAGGGGAGCAGCCAGGGCGGGCAGCGCTGGTGTCGCTGGCGGGGGAACCCTGCCAGCCGTGGCCGGGAGGCGGCCGTGCTCGCATGCTCAGGGAGCAGCCGATCGCCAGCTTTGGGGTCAGGAAGGAATTTTCCCCTGGCACACATTGGCCCTGGTGCCCAGGGGTTTTTCGCCTTCCTCTGCAGCATTGAGCACGGCCCGTTCCCAGGTTCCTCGGGGCCCTTTCAGGCCACGCAGCCCGTTCTTGAGCGCTGACACCAGCTCCGTCCTGCAGCTCTGTGTCACCCGGGGCCCTGGCCAGTTCCCGGCAGGAGCTCGGCCACTCCAGGGATTCGAAACCCTCCCTCGGAGTGGTCTGACCTCTGCGAAACAGGGAGCATCCGCTAAGGCTCCAGGCTGGATGCTCCCCGAGGGAGCAGCTGCCGCTTGTGAGCTGCCCCTGCATACAATAAAAGTTCAATTCTGGAAACCTGTGTTGTGTGTTCTCTGTGTGTGCCACGAGGGGAGGCTGCGGCGCGAGCGCCGTGTCCTGCAGCTGCGCTGGCAGCACCTGCAGGTCCCTGCTGCCCACGGGGCCTGTGGTGGCCCTTGCGGGGCCTGGAGGCTGCTCCTGCTGCCAGGGCCGTGGCGGGTGGGTGCCCCTGAGCTGCACAAGGCCACAGCGGGTTCCCTCGGTGTCCCCTGGGCACGGAGCCCAGCGATGGGAGCAGGGCCACGTGTCCCTCGGCTGCCTGCTGGTCCCTGCACGTTGGTGTCCAGCAGAGCAGCTCTGCTCCTGCCCCTGGTGCCCGGGATGTGTCTCCCCATTCCTCCCGCTGCTCCCCAGCGCAGTGTGGCCAGGCTGGCCCCGTGGCAGGTCGAGGCACACAAGCTCCTGCCGTGCCTGTGAGCAGCACCGTCTCCCCAAGGCCTCCGGGAAAGGCCAGGACCCCCTGCCCTGCACTGCCCTGTGCTGTCTGCGAGAGTGCTGAGAAAAACAGAGGAGAAAACCCATAAGCAGCTTTCCTGTTTCCTGCCCATCTGCGTTTCCCTCCTCCTGATGGAGGATCGAAGTATCTCCTGGAGAGCCAGCAGCTGTTCACGAGCAGCGTTCCCCACGGGTTGGTGTTGGGGCCCGTCCTCTTTAATATCTTTATGGATGATCTGGATGAGGACATCGAGTGCCCCGTCAGCAAACGACACCAAGCTGGGAGGAAGAGTTGATCTGCTCCAGGGTAGGAAGGCTCTAGAGAGGGATCTGGGCAGGCTGGATTGATGGGCGGAGGGCGATTGTAGGAGGTTCAAGAAGGCCAAGGTCCAGGTCCTGCACTTGGGTCCCAACAAGGCCGTGCAGGGTCTGGGGCAGAGCGGCTGCAGAGCTGCGCGGTAGAGAAGGACCTGGGGGTGCTGGTCGAGAGCGGCTGAGCAGGAGCCAGCAGGGAGCCCAGGCGGCCGGGAAGGCCAAGGGCCTCCTGCTGGTGTCAGGGCAGCCAGCAGGAGCAGGGAAGGGATCGGCCCCCTCTGCTCGGCCCTGGTGAGGCCGCCCCTCGAATCCTGTGTTCAGATTTGGGCCCAGATGAGGTGAGGAATGGGCTCAGGCAATGCTGAACTACCGCAATGTCCAAGGGTTTCACATGCTGCAGTGTGAACAACTTCTCATCGCAGTGTCTTCTGTGGAGCAACCCTTGGCTTCAGCCTGTATACAGACTTAACAATAGCTGCTCAGAAGAAGGCAAGTATTTGTCTGAAAAGGGAAGTCTGTGTGAAGATCTGAGCTGCCAAAAGTCTAAGGAAGCTGTTTCTCATGTCTGCTTATAGCCGAAAATCAGAAATAAGACTGAGTTCAAGGGCAAAATAACAAAGGTGGGTCTAGGCAGGCAGGAACTGGGGAGAATGTCCAGGTCTGGACCAGGTTCGCTACATTTCACAGGCACAGTGTATCAGGGCAAAGAGGGAGCTGGGTTTTGTTTGTTTCGTTTCGTTTCGTTTTCTCTGTATTTCGTAAGTGCATGCCCTGAAATATTATTTCTATCAAAGCAATAGTGTCTGTGTGATGGCACATCTGAGACCACAGAGGACCAACCAGGATAACAAGAACTGGAAATGAATGGACAGAACTTGGCATGTTATAAGCAAGGCCTAATTTGGAGAAATATGGAGAAAAATGTTAGAGAAAATTTGCGCATCTGTTGGATGTTTTTAGGGTCCTTGTAAAAGAAATAAAAGAAAGATCCTGGGGCCAGAACAGCAATGGATGAGAAGAAATGAGCTCTTCTATTTTGGCTTCCCACACCTGGGAAGAAAATGTCCATCCCTCCGTGAGAACGGAACTTTACGTTTCTGTAGAACCCATACACCCAGAAGATTCCGAGAAATGAAACAAGGAGAGAATTGTCCAATGAAGACGACCAATCCGCAGAGAACCCGGAGCGATCGGACCTTAAAAGGAAATGTCTAGTTTTGTGTAACCGCCCTCCCCTTGCTTGTATATAAACCCTGCTTGCAACACCAGAGGGATCCTCGGGTGAGATTCCCTGGTTAAGGGTGATCCTGGGACCCCAGCTAGCTGGTAATTAAAGACGGATTCTGCAATTATTGGCCTCTCTGCTTTTGTCTTGCTCGCGGGTTGGGGACCAGACTTAACAGATCCAAATGGGAAGAAACTAGGCATTGCCCTTATCTTGAAGAGCAGGATGTGCTCCAGGATACTGAGTGCCAAATGTTACCCTAGAAGAGTAGCATTCTGAGAACGGAGCCTAGCACTCATAATCCAAAAGTATATATTTCCACAATAAACATAAAGAAGTTACTCACTCCTGGTAGAGATAGCAGCTTCTGTAGGAATTCCGGTGGGATCTTGGCAAATCAGCAGATTTGCAGGTAAATAAATCACTCCAAAGTGTCTGTGACCTCAGGCCTTTCTCCAGCAGCTGTTCTGTTGAATGCTACACCTTGTCAGAAATTGTTGGCAGGACAGAATCTCTTTAAAACCTAGCATTACTGGTGGGCAGAAGAGATGCTACTGTTTGTCAGTCTTTTATAGAGGCAGCAATGACAGTAAAGATCATTCTGCTTTTATTCATTTTTAAAAGCATGACTTTTCCATGAGATGCTGCAATTCAAGCTGTGTCTACACAATTCTGATCTTGATCCAGTCCAGGGTGGTGACTCAGTGCAGTCCCCAGAGCCACATGGATAAAGCTCTGTACCTGAGTTGCACAGCCCATCCACATGGCCCATCCAGGAGAGAAACTTCAGAAATGCTGTGAGAGATGAGAAGGTGATTTCTGTCGACTTCCTTCATGTCTTTCCTAATCAGTTATCCTTAGAGCACTCCCTACATTGGTCCTGGAGCTGGCACTAAGCAGAGAGAACAGGACTAACAAGATCTATGTCTGGCCATGGGTCAACCATACCCATGGGGTGCAGAGAAAAGCAGAAATGCCAGCCTGGCACATTTCACCAGCACTTCTGCCTCTAATGGTTTAATTAATGCCAGCTGGTGCAGCTGATGACGGCTTGGCTAGAAGTGGGAATGAGAGCTGATTTCAGAGAAGACACCAAACAGCCAGTGGAGACCTTCCAAATACATAAGAGTTGCTGAGGCTTGCATTTGGGAGATAATTTAGCCAGCTGTGCCCTTCCCCATGCTGTATCTGTGGAGATACTGTGGCAGGCAGGGAAGATGCCTAGTTGATGGCCTCTGCTTTGTTCAGATGTTCATTTTGCAGATGTTCATTTTTTATCTGACCTCCAGGGAGGAGTCAGTTCATCACCTGGAGCAGCGTGACCAGGAGGAATCACCTTTAAGCTCAGGAGCACTGGGCAGACCAATCCCTGCCATGACTCTAGAGGTGGTCAAGTTGTGCTGTAGTTACATCCCTCCTCTCTCTCTTCGCCTAACATCACAGGAGAACAGCTGTGTTTTCATACCATCTCTTGGGGCTCTTCCATATCTCTGTGAATATTGTCGCAGAGAGACACATTAGTTTGTTTACAGCATTCTGTTTACTGAATATGCTCTCTATTTAGTTTTTTTATTATGATATTTTATTTTATTGCTCTCCACATGATCTGTTTGTCTGCATTAACTTGAATCTAAGGTTTCATAATCTTATTATGGGGAGCAAGGCTTAGAAAGAAGTTATAAAACATGCACACACACTGTAGCAATATACCTGCATTACTGAGGACTGGCTGCAGTTGTTCCTTAAAGCTCTACCACTTTCTTTCATAGGCTCTTTCTTTTACAGGAAAAATTGCTGCTGAACCTGTGGACAGCTGGACAGCAAAGAAAGATGTGAAGAAAATGAACGTAGAACTTCAAGTCCAAAAACTTGGTTTTACCTTCAGGGTGTACCACAGCCAAGTGCAGAAGTCCTATTAAATAAGCTGAGCGATGTGTCCACAGTGAGGAAGGATAAAGCTTGTCTGCATGGATCAGACAGTGGTCCTGGCTGTCAAACACTCACAAGAGGCCTGGTGTGGTCTTGTCCTCCCTGACAGTAACCCAGGGCTTGACCATCTCTGAGCAGGCAGGAGTTCTGGCTCTGTGTGTCCAAGCGGACCAGAGTGTTCATCAGTAGCAGGTGGAAATGGCTTTGCCTGTCTGGGAATGTCCCTGCCTGTTTCTATCTGGGAAAGAAATCAGTTTTATACTTCCTGTGATTATGGCATAATCCCACAGAAACAGCGTGCTTCCTGAGTCACTGTACTGGTCTGACTTGTTACACTGGATCAAGTTTCTTTCTCTTCATTAGATCCACAGAATCACTTTATGTCCCTTACTGTTGTAGGGTAATTGTCAGAGCAGGGCCTAGCAGTCTTCAGCCAAAGACTTTTATTAAGGCCAGGGTTTGGGTGTTTATACAACCTTTGCACATCTTAACCCACCAATCCTGGAGCACCAGCAACTCAGTGACCAATCCTGGATTGGAGTGAATTCTCCCTGCTTCACCAGCAGTTCCTCATCCCTAGTTTTGCAGT
The DNA here is from genome assembly GCF_059628265.1 of Tinamus guttatus. NCBI lineage: Eukaryota > Metazoa > Chordata > Aves > Tinamiformes > Tinamidae > Tinamus > Tinamus guttatus. The sequence goes on along the minus strand of NW_028288993.1, from coordinate 786,960 downwards.
CTTCAACAGGTGACCTTTATTGAGCTTTTATGCTATATACTCCCATATATTGTCTTGCAGAAGGCTTTGATATCCAATGCAGTTTTTGTTTCTGTCAGAAAGTCCCCAGGTGCTGATTGCTTTTGCTGGAATCAGGCAGGCTATCATGAGTGACTAACGTTCTCTATTTGTTCTGTTTCTTATACCTTTTCTTTAAGTATTTGCTTAGGGAAATGAGGTTCTTGGGTGAGAGGGTTTTAGGTCAAATTGAGGGAAGCCATTCCTGTTTTCCACTTATGTGATCACCAACGTGCGCACTAAGGTGGTGCAAGAAGAAGCAGGCACAGGGAGAAGGCATTTGCATCTTTCATCAGCACATCACTTTTAGCAACTTCCTTTTCTTCCTAATTGGATACAAGCTGGTAAAGAGCTCAGTAATTCTTTTTCACTCATGCCAGAAACTGGGAAGCTTCAGGAAAGATTAGTCTGTAGCCAGATGTTTGCCAGGATATAAATTTACCCTTGAGCAAGGGGACTTCTAGCCATTATGCTCAACACTGAACATGACATTGGAAACAAGAAATTATATTTTTAGGTCCTTTCCTGGCAATTATCTCAAAAAGAGTGAGGAGATCCCAAGGCTCTTTATTACAAGTAACAAGACTTGCAAATTTCACATAAACCTTATGAAATTAGCTATCTTAGCGCCAAACTGATTCAGGGCCTCATCCTCCATCTGTTGGAGAATTTCAAAGGGATGTAGATGCCTAAAGAAGCAGACACTTGAGGAAATTTCTGTAACCTCAAAAGTCTCTATATCAAACAAACTCTGCCCTCACAGAGTTCGGCAGCAACAGAACTTCCTGAGTGAAGGAATTGTTCAGGCTGTTCTTTGCAATTTTTTTGCACTCCAGGAGTTTGTATTACAGTGTTCGCTGCTCATCTTAGAAAGTAACTGTCTCTAACTTTCAGATATATACTTAGTCTCACTAAAAAGATGAAAAGTGGAAACTACAAGTTAATTTGAATGGACAGAGCCCAGCAAAAACATTTAGATCACCAAGATAAGAAGTATGGGTTAAAGCCTCCCGATCACATAGGACTGGACAAATGGACATTACAGAAACAGTGAAGCATCCTGCAGCTGGTACACAGACTGGGGTAAGCACACAGACTTCTTAAAGGGATGCTGGTAAGTAGAGGACCCTCACAGCTTGTCCACGTTAATTCTGCAGTAACCTCCCATGGCAGTTCCTGAAGAGGCTGTACTGTAAGAGGCACTGCATCTAATTCAAAAATGAGGTGAAATGGAGGAATGAAGGTGGTTCAATACTGGAGCAGAGGCCAAGAGAAGTTTTGGAATCTCTGTCCATGGTGATATTACAAAACCTACTGACCAAGATTCTGAGGAACTAAATGTAACTATGAAATGACCCTGCTCTGAATAGGGGCTGGGACCAGGTGATCTGCAAAGGTCCTTTTCAATATAGCTTTTCTATGATTCAATAAAAAAAAAAGAAAAGCAGGCCATACAACAAGGCATCCTGCTACAGGGCTAGAGAGAGAAGTCGCATTTTCTGTAAGATCTCCAACCTGCTTCTATTAGCTAGTAAAAAGACCTTTGGGATCTCAGTGAAATAGAAGCACACCCAGCTGCTGAAGCAGTGGTGCTTCATGGTGCACCTTGATCAAGATGATGGAGTTACCAGCCTTGCAAACCACCCCCCCAAATCCTTCTTTTTCTCCGTTCATCCAATAATGCGAATAGAACATTCGTGTAGCTCAGATCTGCACATCCTTCTGAACCTCAGTCTTGGTTATCCTTTCTCCATTATTATTTTCCCTTTGATTTTTTCAATTCCTGTTAATTCTAGACACAGCTTTCAGTGAAGATGAACAAACAAGTTTCAAAGCCAATTTACCTAACACCAGCAACGACTGCTAGTCAAACAGGATAGCCCAAGTTCATTCCTCTGTGCTTCTCCCTTATTCATAGAACAATTTATATTGGAAAAATATCATAAGAAATTCCCTCCTTAAAGGGCAGTGGATTCTGACACCAAGTCAATCACTTGAGCATGGATATGAATGTCAATTTCTAAACAGGAGCTTCTTCTTCAGCATCTCAAAGGAAGGGGTCTGGCTTTCTCATTTGTAATGCATTGGTGACTGAGGAGGGCAGCTGTATGTCAGGTCCTGTTGGAATGTCCTGTACAGACATGCCAAAAGAGACAACAGCCATACCCTAGATTTGTTCTTTACTCGTTAGCAGAGGCGACAGAAATATTGTGTATAAAAAATTCTTGTTAAAAATCATTTTCTGAAAATATATTCTCCAGAATTTTTTCAAACATTATCCAAATGTCTTTATTTTTATATTTTTACCAGACACTTTTTCCAGCTCGCTCTCTTGTAACACAACAATAATCCCTTGCCAATACACATCTTACTTTCAATTAAAAAATAGTTTTTTTCACAATTTTATGCAATAATCATGATAAGATTGATGTAAAAACACAGTGGCAGATGTGATGAACACAGCAATGAGGTCTCTTTTGAATCATGCAAAATGGTGACAGTGTTGTTAAATTTTTTGGATGAAATATTTTCTTATTTGTCAGGCATGCGAAGGTCGGTAGATCCAGTTTGGCCACCCCTATTCTGTATGGCCTGTAGATTTTCTATACTGAACCTCCCCATGCTTTCTATTGCAGAAAAAAAGAAAAGGTTCATCCCCCAACTCCCATCTGTCATGGTTTGTTGCCCTTGGAAGACCATTCCCTTCCACCTGCAGGTTCATTTCCTGCCTAGAAAATTATAGATAGGCCAACTGCCTTCATGGTGTTAAAAATGGTCTAAGACAAAACAGCAGGCATTGTCTTTGTTAGAGCTTTGGAAGTCCATAAGATGGCAATGATCATGGCTATTTTGAGGTCAGAGATGATTTGATGATTTTGATCTTAAGAAACAAAATATGCCAGGGAGCCAGAAGACCCTGGCTCCTCTCCTGGAGATTGTCCAAGTTTTGAGTATCAAGAAAAACACACACAGAGCAGAGGCTATAATTAGAAAGAAATGTTACAAGAAAAGGAGTGAAAATTGCCCTGCCTGTCAACCTCACTTGTGTTTAGGCTGCATCTACTTTGTCAATAATGTGCTTTGTCAGAAATACTACACCGAGTTTATAATGGCTGCAGAGTCGAGTAGTGATGGTAACATGAATACCTTTCCCCTGAAGCCATGCTGAAATTAGAGGTTTCACTCTTAACTGTAATAGGAAAACTTGGTTCCATTATCTAAGAACCATTCTCCAGTGGACCAGGCCCCATAAGCATTAGGAAACCAAAAAGAGAGACTATTCTAGTTGAAAGTTTTTTGATGAAACAGTAACATTGTTTTTCTGTGCACTTGGGTCCATTAAGCAGCACCCTTTTCAGAAATGCCAATGTCGACTTTCAATAATACAAGCAGTGAAAGTCACGTTTTCCTTCTTTTCTTCCAACACGAGGAAAAAGGAAAAAAAAAAAAAGTCTGCATTTCTGCATAGCCTTGAGAATTTCCTGAGGCAAATCTGGGTAAGATGCGTCACAGGGTCGTGTCCTAATGAGGCATCAAGTAGGATGAATGTGGATGCTCCATGCTGCAAGTTCGGAGCAGTCGCGTGACGTTTCTGTGGATATTATTCTCACTATGGAGAACAGCTGTGAATCACTGCCTTACAGTCATGCACAGGATCTCATTCTGTAGCCACTGTATATCTTTTTTACTTTGCAAATGTGTTATGGTTGGTAATTTCCACTTGAATATTTTAGATATTTGGGGGAATTTCCTAAAAACTATGATGGCTAACTTAATACCGACAGCAGTGCTTTATAATGGCTTGAGAAGTTGTCTAGACATTCAGCTACATTAGGCTTGAATTTTTTCTTTTTTTTTCTTTTTTTTTTTTTACAAAAATCTTCGTATCTGCTGCTGCAGTGGATCACATTGTTTACGTCTTCTTCCTGAGTCATCTGAACACATATTCCACTTAGTGAAGACAGTCACTGTCTTTACATCAGAATGTTGTAACACCAGGTTTGTTTTGTGATGTTTCGTGTGTGATTGGTTTTCGGATCCGCTGAGAATATCCTTGTTATTTTATGGATTATATGTCTTGGGTGTATTTCTCCATATTTTCATTATTGTTTCTGTTGTATTCATCTAGCAGGGTTTCTGCCATCGACTCTCTAAGAAGATCTCTACATTCCCAGAGGTGGTGCTTAATGAAAGACTTTGTAGCTTAATTCAGTGCCAATAGTATTTGTCTTAAGGTTTTGAAGGCAGCAAGTTCAAATCCAGAAGGAGTTCTATTTTTATTAAAAAATAACTCTGGTTTCTTATTCTTTGTATGTCAAATGGATCACAACAGTAGCACTTAATTATCTTTATCTACCCCTCTACTCTCTTCTTAGCATTATTTAAATTGCTTTTGTTCACGATGCAAAACTTAATCTTCAGCAGGTGCTTAATCTTTCAGCTCTTATTTATATTGAGAAGCTCTGCTGAAATGAGTAGCATCAGAATTTGTCTGACAGTGGCTTTTCTTTCTCTGTGACCCGTCAGCTCCCTGATGGTGCAGGGGTAGCGCTGGGGCTTTGAATCCCCATTTCTCACTGAGGACATTCAGGGCAGCAATTGAGTAGCAAAATATTTGGCCTACAAACAGTGCTTAGGTGTTTGGATCCTAGCAAATGGCCGTGACACACAAGTGCTCAGTCTTGATGGTCCTTTCTGTCCTTTCACTCTAGCCAATGTGATCTTGGCTGGCCAGTCCAAACTCAGTGCAGTGGATATAATCTCCATATGCACCTACCTGTGGCAGATGCCATGGATTGTGGTGCTTGAAGAGGAGGCAATTTTTTCAGCTGAATCTGTGTTTGTCTCCTTCTGAGGTTTCACTTCTGTAGTTACAGGCTTGTACATCCTTGCGAGGAGAATAATACATAACCACAGGTGCTTATTGACTGGGGCACTATTGAGTTACAAATAGACTCGCCTGTGCCGTGAACTGGAGTAGGCACAGGAGAGGGGAATGCATTATTGATAAGGGCTGTGGTGTGATGGAGGCGCGCGGGGATGGTCTCGCTGACTCACACACGTGCGTTCCTGCTGCAGCTAAAACACGTCAAAAGGGCCAAAAAGAGAAGCTGCTGGTTACACACAAGTGCCGATGGTGATGATACGGCTGCAGAGATAATTTTTCGAAGCGCTGGGTTTAATTACCAGAGATACAATCCCAGAGTCATTAAAGGGGGATAAGGTTAATCTCCTGGTTCCTCTGAGCTAAACACGGCCGACCAGGATCTTGCCTGGATCTCACCACTTTTCCAGTGAAATTGAAAACATTCATGAAATACCAGGGCTGGGGATGGGAAGTGAACTTTGCCTCCAAGTGCTCCCTAAACAGCAATCAGAGCTTAAAAGGATTATTAACCTGAAGGAAGGGGAGATGATTTGTGAGTGATCATGAAAATCAATGAGCCACAAATCATTTCAGACCAAGTGTCCTCTGCAGATGAGTCATGAACCCCAGAACTAGGAATGTCCTTTTTTTTTTCTAATGTATCCTTGCATATTTCCATGTACAAACATGGCCTGCAGCACTGCCACGTGAGGGGTAGTGCTGAACTGCATTCCCTGTCATATTCATTTATTGAAATTACTTATACAGGTACACAATGCTCTGAAGGAAAAAAGGTTGAGGAATTAGGCCTTTATAAAACCAACATTTAAAAAAGAATGGATTGTGAATTTTAAACCTAGCCTGTAGCTGTTTGTTCTGTCTTGACTCTAAGGTGCAGAAATTACCAAGTTGTTTCTGGGTATCTGAGCCCATGGGCATTCACACCTTGTCCGGCTTTGCACGAACATATTGTAACCCCATGTTAAAAAAATATCAGTTCTCTTCCCATTAGACCTTGTGTTACACTTTGTAGAGTAGAGTGGCCAGCTCTTTTACACCAGCTGTTTTCTGTTCACGGCTGTGCCCACAGGGCAAGATGTAGAAACAAATTCTTATGACATATACAGAAATACTTGAATAAATTATATGTTTTGATACAAACAAGAAGCAATGTGCATGATTCCTGAAATATTTTCATCTCATCTTCCAAAGACCAATAACTAGCAGGAACAAATTCTACTCCTTATTTTGATCCATCGAAATTCCTTTAGCCTAATACCATAGCACAGATTTGGCTAAAATTTGCCCTCTTCAGTTATATCTTTGCTCTCACCTTCCTTCTATGGTTGACAATTTTCTTTGCTCTGATAACTACCAAATAACTTTGATGTCCTTGGAAGATTTTGATGTGAGCATGTAGGGTTAATTCCAGCTAAATTTAAATATGTGCTGTTATAAAATGTAATCTCCTATCATCAGCAGCTCTCATAAACGCCACTTTGTTAAAATGCCCGGTCTCCAAGCTGTGCTTTGATATATAGCTTATCCATTCACCATTCATTTTTGATTGGTAGTAAAGCATTTTAGTAAGGATGACAGAAGTGTTTTATCCTCTATCATAAAGAGTGTTTTATTTAAAAAAAAAAATGGAAAAAGAGAGAGGAAAGGAATGAGAAAAATGCAGGTCCCTAGTCCTGGGTTTGTAACTTATTGGGAAAGACTTTATAGCTGAGTCAGCTGCTGTGTTGCTATTTTTTTTTTTATCTAGATGGATGGAAATTTAAGTGTTTCTGGGCGGTAACTGTGGTAGGTGCAGGCTCTGCTGTACCCACAGTTGCTGTCTGAAGGTTCAGTGCTGTGGGAGAGAAATAGGCAGTTTATTGGATTTGTCCTGCTAGTCTGGATATTTACAGAGAGTGCAAGAGCAGTCCAGCTGCCTCTAACCCCGGCTCTCTTTGTAACATTTATCCTTCTGGAGCTCTTTTAAAAAATGAGTATTTCGTTTTTCTAAGGCAAACTCTGTGTGAGCGCTTTCAGAACCTAAGCTGAGCTAGGTGAACTCTGCAGCAAGGTCCTGGCACCTTTCCAAGGATTACCATGAGACCTTCCAACAAGCCAAGTGACAGAGGATTGCACTTATTTCAGAATCGGTCAGTCCATGAGACTGCGGTGCCCTGTTAGTCAGCACTAAGGACAGGTGACATTAGCACTAGACACGCAGGAACATGCAGAGCACAAACTTATAGAAACCAAAGAAACTTGTATCCTCTGCCAAGATTCTCCTAGCACTCCCTATATATTCTTGGTGCAAACCTTTTCAGATACACTCTTATTGGGAAGTGCTCCAAGGGGGTCTGGATTTTGTTCAGCAAGGGAATGTATTCAGGATTGTTCTTTACTGGATAAGATCAGGATTGCTTGTGTTTCACTGCAAACCTGGACACTGCCCACTCTGCCTTTAGTATCTGGCCCATTAGCCTTCTCATTGAAGTCTTCTTAAACTCCTGGCAATGCTCAGCAGACGCTGGAGAAGAAAGCTGTACCTGCCTACCATGGAGCATTCCATCATCCCTGGAGGCCTGTAGCTGTCAGTGTTTCCCACAGGACGTTACTGGGTCCAGTATTATCCAGGTTATCCATCACTGAGCTGGATGAGGGCACAGAGTGCACGCTCAGCAGGTCTGCCAATAGACACAGCTGGGAGGAGCGGCTGATACCCCAGAGGGGCCTTTGAGAGGCTGCAGAGATGGGCAGAGAAGAACCCCAAGAAGTTCAACACAAGAAAGAGTCGAGCTTGTCCTTAGGGAAGAATAACCTTATGCACTGGTATGGGCTGGTGGCTGACCTGCTGGAATGAAGCTCTGTGGAGAAGGACAGAGAAGGACCTGGGGGTCTTGGTGGCCAACGAGTTGAGCATGAGCCAGCAGGGTGCTCTTGTGGCAAAGAGAGGCCAACGGTGTCCTGGGCTGCATTAGGAAGAGCATTGCCAGCCGGTTGAGGGAGGTGATCCTCCCCCTCTCCTCAGCCCTGCCGAGGCCACAGCTGGAGTGTCTAGTTCTGAACTTCCCAGTATGAGACAGACATGGAACTACCGGAGCAAGTCCAGTGAAGGGCCCCCAAGATGATGGAGGGACTGGAGCATCTGTCCTGTGAGGAGAGCCTGGGAGCGCTGGACCTGTTCAGCCTGGAGAAGAGAAGACTGAGGGGGAGCTTATCAGTGTGCTTAAGTAACTAAAGGGAGGATGTAAACAGTGTAAGGCCAGACGGTTCTCAGGGATTGCCAGGGACGGGACGAGAGGCAGTGGAGACACCAGGAACAGAAGAAGGTCTGTCTGAACATGAGGAAAAGTGTCTTTACTGTGAGGGTAACTGAGCACTGGGATTGGTTGCCCAGAGAGGTTGTGGAGGCTCACATGGAGATATGGAGGATATTCAAAGCTGCCTGGTCACAGTCCTGGATGATCTGCTCTAAGTGACCCTGTCTGAGCAGGGGTTTGGACTTGATGATCTCCTGAAGTCCCTTCCCACCCCCACTGTTCTGCAATTCTGTGATGCTATAAAAATGGTGATATTTGTTGACATCAATATAATAAATAAACAAGATAATAAATTTGGAATTGCTTCTGAAATTACTGGGAAGTGCTGTATATTGAATTTTACCTATTTTTATTATTTGTGGAATGGGCTGCTCTTTTATGTATCATCATCTTTTTGATATACTGATTTTGTATGATTTCATAATGTATTCGGGGGGAAAGAAAGAGGAAAAAAAACAGATCTTAAATGTAGACACGAACTAAGCCAAAATCACAGTGGAAAAACTGAAATTATTTTAACCCAGTGTAAATGTATGACCAAGTGAAGAAACATTGCTCAAAAGTTGTGAGATGAAACAGTTCAGTGTGGTCTATGGCATAACTTTCCTACTGACTTGCTGAAGTCAAGAAATATGAAACTTTTTTTTTTTTCTAAATCACTTGGATTCCTCTTTCTCTAATTAAAATAAAAAAGAGAAACATTATTTGGTCAGACCAGCTTATGTACATGGAGGGGTGGTCGGTAAGCACTTTTTTAAGAGAACATTGACTTCACTACAATGGGGATTTTGACACAGAGGCTTCTGACCTGCCCAAACCCTCCAGTGTGCTAACATCAGGGAGCGAGGACTGGGAAATATGCTGGAAAGTCATTTGTGCGAGATGAGCCTTCTCCAAGCAAAATATGCTGTGATGGCTGTGACACATGGGCACGGGTCCTTGTCACAGGGAGAAGGAGTTAATGCTGAGACCTGTCACAGCACATCCTCAGCAGGGACAAGACACTCTTCCCTGCGTTCAAGCAGTCATGCCCGAAAGCATCCAGGCTAAAAGGAAAATGTCAATGTTCAGCTGCCAGCGAGGTGCTGAGGTTTGTTTGAAATCAGTGCCCTGCTCCTTGTTCTTCCTTCATTTCCTAAATGCAATGGTGCTATTTCCCAGCAGACGTATATGTGCTAATCGTATAAGGATGTAACAGCTCTGGACTCTTGGATTACTCTCTGACTCCCATATCTCTTTTAGACCCCTTATGGGGAACAATATTAAGGGATTTAATATTATTTGGAAAGCTGATCACAGGAATATGTTTCTTATCCCCTGGGCACTATTGCAGCCATATAGTGACATTAGCTTTCCTGGCCACAGGCCCCTGCCAAGAGCTTGCCTGTCCCACTGCTCCAGCATATTTTAAACTCTTTGCAGTTTTACACTTTCTTTTTTATTTATATCTCCCTGTGATATTTCCCTCCTCCTTTCACAGCACCTGCAGTCATGCAAAAAGCTGAAGGAGAACACAGGTTCCCAGAGGTACCTCCAAAGTTTGAATAGTTGCTTCCCTGTCACAAGTCTGTCAATAAGGAGCTTGATGGGGTCTCTACCTCCCAGTCAGGGGTGGGATCAGATTTCCCAGGTTATCAGCATGACACCTGAACAGATTTGTTTTCAAGCCTCTTTATTAAAATTCTGGCTCACACAGCAGAGCTGAGTGTTCTCTATTTCAAAAGTTACCTTGTAGTTTGTGTTTGAATAAAAAAATGGCATCAGAGACTGGAAGCTCTTTTGGTATTTCTGGTCTTCCTGCTTCAAGAAGCATACAGGGAATCTCATTTTCAAAGCTGTGGAAGACTCTCAGTCCCACCAAATATACACATTATTGACTAAACCAGGATTCTCTGAGAAAAAAATATACTCCAGGGTGCCCATTCTGAAAGAATACACAACACATGCCTATTATTAATCATACTGCTTAATGCAGTACTGGATAGTGCCCAAATACTGTTGCAATAGCCATACTGTAAGAACCCATTTAGAAGAAAATTTAATAAACTTGAGCATGTGAATTTAGATCTCCAACACTATTTAACAAGACTGAGTGCCCAGAGCAGTAATAGAAGTGAAACTGCGATGGCCTCACTGTGGGCAGAGCAGATTTCCATGCCAGGCTGAAAGCTCATAGTAGATGTTTCCACATTTTGTTTTTTGAGTGTTATGGGTAAAAGTAAGAAGGGCATTAAAAGGCTGCAAAAAAACTTAATCCATGAAACTACTTCTGCACTTTGTTATACAATACTGGCCAACCGCAGGATCCCTCCAAAATATCACAGGTCGACAAATTTACTCAGGACTACAACCAATGACTCTTTTTTTTTTTTGGTAGAAATTGACTTTTTCACAAGAAAAATTTCAAATTTTACCCTTGTTTCCTGAGGAAATTAATTTTATGTTACTGGGATGCCCGTTCCCCTCTGTGTCTCCTAGCTCTTTTTCTCAATCACAGGAGAATACAGGAGATAATCAAACAAATTTGACATAGAAGAAGAGGTTTCAAAGACAAGAAAATAATAAGCTGAGAGAAACCCAGACCAATTCTCTCGCAGGCAAAACTAAGTTTCAACTGCTACCTCTTGAAGAACACAGTAGCCAGCTTAAAACACCAAGCCTTAACATGTACATTGCTCAGACAAACAGACAAGGGAGATGGAGGGCAGAAAATGTACAAAAATGACAGGAATGTAGGAAGAAGGAGACATCAGGAACTGTTGTCACAGTTCTGTTTCTGAGAAATATATTTTGCAGTGGATATGAAGTGCAAGACTCTCTTACAGCTCAGCCTGTATGTACAGGCACAGAGGTGTTCACATTAGCAAGTATGGAGGTTTTCCGATCTTCACCCCGCTTCCACCAGCTTTTAGGAATTTTCACTGTCTTGTCCAGACCTTTCCCACTATAAACTTTTCTATAATGGATTTCATGAGCAAATCCATTTTCGATAAGCAAATCCTGAATACTTGAAGGAAAAAAAAATCAAAATCTAGGCCTTGGTATTTCTTATTGGTGAGCTAAGAGTGAAAATAGATTTAAATCCTTTGCACAACTCTGCTTGTGGTCCTGAAAGATCAAGGTATAATCAGTGAAGTTCTTAATTAATGAAAAATTTCCTAATATTCCACATCAGCAGTAAAAGTTCAGAAGCTTCATTGATTTAACCTCGCCATCACATGGCTGGGAAATGAGGTTGCCTTGTGGCAGTGCTACGAATTAATGTCTTGTAAAGATACTTCTTCTGATGCTGAAGCCATGGAAAGGTCTTGGAAATGATTCTGCCATAGCAGTGGAAAGCAGAAAGCATGATATGATGCCTAGGTAATAACAAGTGAGGTCCATCCAAGGAAAATTATTCAACAAGCTTTACCAACATTTCTGGGATATAGAAATTATGTGGGTGCATGAAGTCTCTTAGTAAATTAATTAAAAGGCTTCTATCTTGGCTGATGTGTGTGCTTAGCATCTGTTTCCACCTTAGGACCTGTAAGTTAGGGAATTAGGATACTCTCTTTGGCAGGTACGCACTAAAGCCACTTAAAGCATTGCCTCATCATCTGGCCAGTGAATGTCCCCCAGTAGCACGGTCACAATGCCCAGGGTCCCCTTGTCAAAGTGCTGTCCCCTGCAAGTGCAGGGACAATTGTCCAGGGTCCAGTTGTCACAGTGTTGCTCCCCGGCAGCGCAGTCATAATGTCCTGGGGCCCTGATGTCACAGCGCTGTCCCCTGGGAGTGCAGTCCCAAAGCCCCAGGGCCTGGATGTCACAGCGCTGGCCTGTCCCATTGGCAGCGCAGTCACAATGTCCTGGGCTCTTGGTGTCACACTGCCGTCCCCCACAACACATTCACAATGTCCCGGGGCCACGTGTCACAGTGCTGTCCCCTGGCAGCGCAGTCACCCGGGCTCAGGGCACCGATGTCACAGCGCTTTCCCTGTCAGCGAAGTTCCTTTGGCTTGAGTCCACTGTGTCACACTGGCCTCTCCCGGTAGTGAAGTCACAATTGCCCAGGGCCCATTGTCACACTGCTGGGACACCATTGTCCCCTGACAGCACATTCACAACAGTCCATGGCAGTGATACAGCCAAAGCTGGACTGTGGTGGGTTTGGGGCACCGCAGGAGCCAGGTACAAACTGCCTTGGGGCTGCTCCATCTGCGAGCTGTGGCGGTGGCCTTTACAGGAGAGGACAGCGTGGACGTGCTGATGCCGAGGTGCACGGTGCTGTGTCCTGCTGTGGAGGCAATGCACGGCTCCCGGCTCTAGCAGGACTGGTCGCGTGTTTGGAGGAGCTGTGCAGACTCTAAGACCATGCAGGCCCCGCTCTTGCACCGTGCTTGCCCGCTGAGCGCCCTGCAGGGCTATGCGGGGCTTCCAGCTCCCCAGGACAGCTCCATGCACTGCTCTTCTGGAGGAGGAAATCCAGCTCTTCCCTAGGCTCCGGAAAGGGAGCAGCCATCTCACGGTTTCTGAAGCCATTTCCTGGCCATTGGTGCCACCACTGGAAGGCAGGTTCCCATGTGCAGGAGCTGCTGGCTCATTGCAGGGCTCAGCCTGGTGGCAGCAACGGTTGAAATGCTGTGTGGTACAAGGCAGCGCTCCGTGCTTTTGATCCAAGTAGACAGAGCAGTTCTTGATGCTTGTAGCACGTGGACACGACCTTGCCCAAGGTTAGGAAGTCTCACTGATCTGTATTCAGCAATGTTAAACTCCAGAGTGGCTTCAGAGACCAGTGGAAGGGAGTTTGCCTCACCTACTTTGACATATAAAGGTCAGCTATCTGGTGTGAGATAGTCATTCAAGATCTGTCTGCAATCAGTGGAGAAACAAGGATTAGATCATTTTCCCCCAGAAGCACCAATCTACCCCAGTAGCAACAGACAATTAGCTTATATCAGACATCAAAACCACCTCAAACAACATTTAATTCAATAGAAAACTGCCATCGCTGTGAGTACAGGACTAGATTATCAGCCCTGCTAAGGACTTGCAGATATGTGTAAGGTTTGACAAGAGACATAAGAAATAAGAAATTATGTGGAGTCCTAAGAGCACACACATTGTAGGCATTGTAGGCATGCACAGTGGAGGGCAATGCACCTAACAGTGATGTTCCAGGAACCACCAGGACTACATGAGGTTATTGACTCACATGAGAGAGGTAATAATGATGCAGTCATCTGAGTTGCTGGAGCTGTGCAGACTGCAGCAGAATTACATGTCTAAGCCTCAGGAGAAGTCACAAGCAGAAGGGAGAGGGAATCCCACAAGTCCATGTGATACTGCAGAAGGTACAGGCAGTATTGGAACATTTGTATTTGGTAGTATTGAACTGTGCCAGTTGCTAGCTGTGAGTGTTACATCTGGTGTGAGCGAGTGGGAAGGCTTCCTGAAAAGCCACAGGCTCTCATCTCTGCAGGGGCCCTGCAAAGACGGTGGCAATCTCTTTTTCATCTTCCCCCTCCCAAGCTCCTATCTCAGAGCCTAGGAGCCACCAAACGCTCAGGGTGCTGAGCAGGTGAGCCCTGCTGTCACCACACGCTTCTGCTTGCACTGGATAGAATTGTTTGGGAAATAAACTGGCAGTATCTGCTTGGATCAGTCAGAGCAGAGAGCTTTTCTTGGTCTTTCTGGAAAAAAAATAATAATGAGTTTAACTGACTCCTTGAAACAACACAGTGATTATCCCACTCAGAGATAAGGAAGGAAAGAGAACATAGGTGAGGATTCAGCAGTTCAGAGGAAATACTTGTGAGAGTTGCCCAGTCTGGGAAAGGGCTTGAACTGAATGCTATAATGAAGTTTTGCAAAAACATATCACTTTTTTTTTTTCTTTAAAGAGTCTAGACGGAATGACTGCAGGACAGAAAAGCACCCAGCCACAGAGCATTTTCTGTGTTACGTTAATCAGTAACAATCAAAGCGCTCAACAATTTGAAAACAAATCCCTCCAAATGTAACAGTCGTACCTGACATGTTGGATATGACTAGGTGTTCATTCACAGAAATGGAGCAGACTTCAAAGTTTGAAAAAGCCTTCTAATATTATTATGAAATTTAAGTCATTTGTCTTATGCTATGTGAAGTTGATAAACTGATACAGTTCGAAGAAACTTAATATGATGAGGAAAATATTTTAGACTCTAAAGTGTGGGGAGATTTTAAGACCAATTATTTTGCTTCCCAAATAAAAGTTCAATGCCACTGCTATTTCAGTAGACTCACCAGAAAAGTGTTCTCATTTATACTGCTAGTTATGCTTTTGCAGTAAAATTCCAATTGCTAATTCCTCAGGCTGCTCTTGCATACCACGTTGCTGGTCTGGCATACATCTGCACAGATGTTTTGGCAGGAGAAGGTGTTAATGAATTGAAATTGTTACTAATATTAAAATTAGATGTTTTCATTGCAACTTCTTACAACCCCCAGGAAAAAATGAATCACCATTTGCCAACTGAAAGGCAAACTTCCAAAAAGGAAGAAGAACTCACTTCCAGCTCCTATGAGATGGGAAGAAACATAACCCTATTGCTCATTAGAGTTTTCTTAACTCTAATGAGTTCAGGTAGCAAATACAAGGAAAGCTCTGGAAATCCAAACAGTTTTCCATAAGTAAAGGAGATTGCTTTGCAAGGAGAAATTGGATCAGTCTCAATGACTTTGTGGTTTCTCATCTAACACATTTATTACAGTTCCTAATGAGCACTGAACACATGAATCTGCCCCATCCTGCTCTTCATAAAAGGAGGCATTCAGTCCCACTGCCTTTTCGGTGTCCCTTGTCGCTAGGGCCCCATCCCATTTAGCAGCTGGCCCACATCTTCCCTCGTCTTCCTTTTGCTGCTTACACACTTGCAGAACCCTCATCACCTTTCACATTGCTTGCCAGCTTCAACTCTGTGTAGTCTTCAGTTCTCCTAACCTGATGCCCACAGGGTCTGACAGCATCTCTGTGTCTCTCCTGGATCATCTTTTCCTGCTCGCACCTCTCGTACAGTCCCCAAACCCATCTCCCAGCTCACCGTCTTGCCTTAAGAATTATCCAGCCCTTTCCTACCCTAGGACTGTGTGCTCTCATCTTCTACTAGACAACATCTCCAGCGCTTCTAGGCCTTATTCACACCTGACTGATAAGCTTCTGGGCTGCTGTCTAACCCTTTTCCAACTGCTATCTTGCAAATATACGGCTTGTGATGCACTCTATTATAATCTGTAGTTTCCGTGACTGTGTCTTCCCATGGCTGTCACCTCCGCGTGCTGCCAGGGACGCAGGACTAGTGATATGGAAATGCCTAGAGAGGAGGTGGCTGCTTTGCCTCTAATGCTAGCGGAGGTTCGTGTCCCAAAGAGAGAATGTCGGTTCACAGAGTGCCCTGCAGAGCAGTCCCGTTCACACTTTAGCAAAGAAGCATTTTAATTAATTGTCAACAGTTTTTTAATATATAGATTTAGTAGCTCTGTCTGAGTAAGTGCTGTTTGAAAGATTAAATTCTGTTTGGATTAATGGCCTCTGACAGCTTTTCCTCCTTTGCAAACAAAGTGGGTTTGAAGTGTAATAAAAGAGAGCGTGGGATGCACTGAACACGGAGAGCTGTTCAAGCTGCCAGCCAAGTGAAACAGCATCAGGATCCATCCAGGGGAGCCCACAGGCAAACGCACCCTCTGGGCACATTGGTGTTCATCTCTCCCATCATATGGTTGCTTATGGCAAGGAACATCACCCTAATCTTTGGAGTTTTTGAAGGCTTTTTGGAATGTGAGACTGATACTTGACTGATACGTGGGACTAATGTGCAACATCTGCACAAGGCAGATATTGAACATCTTG
Organism: Tinamus guttatus; assembly: GCF_059628265.1. NCBI lineage: Eukaryota > Metazoa > Chordata > Aves > Tinamiformes > Tinamidae > Tinamus > Tinamus guttatus. The sequence goes on along the minus strand of NW_028288993.1, from coordinate 770,849 downwards.
GTTTATTCTCTGTGTGTCATGGTCATGAGGAGAGACTCATCCATAATAAGATCATGCAGAGCTGTGAGATCTATCTATCTCCTTGGAAAGGTCAAAGAACCAGTAATACTGATTCCAGGGCTATAAAGAGCTCTGGGGAAGACGTGTTTCATTTCTTGGCTTGTAGCTAGCTCACAAGTGGGACAGACTTTCAGATGAATTATGCTAATAATTGGCAAACCTTTCCACCCAGATGCATATTCAAGCACGACTGTTTCTTTTTCATATACAGTCCAACTTCACCACTTTTGAGATTGAGGAGCATCATTTTAACTCTCAGAATGTTTATATGGGGAAGAAATGAATAAATTCACTGTAAACTTTACTTGCAATCTTTCAACCATGACATACATACATCTGCATTGAGTGCAAGGCAGCTATTTTCCAATCAGCTCAGGCTCCAAGGCCAAGGCAGAAGGTCTTGGTAGCCTCCTCTCCATGGTCCAAACAGTTTTTCTCCTGGGTCTGTTGAAAAAATATCAGGAATTTGTAGACGATGCCCACATGTCGTGGGCATTGCAGAATGGACAGAGACGCAGCAGAGAGATCATCTCTATTCATTACAGAGGGATAAAACAGCAAATTGCGTGAAAAAAGACATATTCCTACTTGTAAATGAAGATAAAATGGCCAAAGTGTAGTGATTTTGTATGTATGATATGTATATGAGTTGTAGCAAAACCCTTGAGACAACATTCTTTCTCTCAAAAAATTAATTTAAAGGTCTAGTAGAAATAAAGGGCAGCGGAATGTGTCTCATCCCACCCACCTTTTTTTCTCTTTTAATTAGATCTGGTGTTTAAATTTTTCCCTGCTCCTCACAATGATCCAGTGACAATGCAGTTATTGTTACTATGTTATGCTCATTCGGGATTGCAGGACATATTAAGTTTCCTGCTAAGGGGATCTGAGAATTGCAGTGCATGAAAACACCAAGAAGAAAGGAGAACTGGTAGTCGGAAACTCACTTTATCGAATAGTTACTCAGATCATGTTTTTATGAACTTATTGTTCATAAATTGTTCTAATTGTTTTAAAGTACAGACCTGAGAACCCTTAAATGTCTATATGTTTTATTCATGAAAGTGAAACTAAAATAAATGAAATAACATGGTTTATATGACAGTTTTATGAACTTTAAACAAATGATTTTAGCAAAGGATTCAAAATGTGTTAGGAAGTAATTACCAAATAACTTGTTAATGATGACCAAAAGCTATAGTACACCAGACCATTGCAGTAAGCCTTCCTGAGCTGATTTTCATGGTAGGAAGGAGCAGTAGATAACACCAAAAGCTAGTACAAACTGCAGCTTCTAGGGTAATGCAAATTTTCATTAGAAATAATATTCAGTAACTAATAATATCAAGGATTAATGGCACGGACAACGATGGTCCAACCAAAAGGAACGTTTTTAACTTGGAAGTGTACCAGAATCATATGAACCAAAACTTGCTTTCCCAAATTATGGTATTTCATAGCAAAATCATTTTCTTTGGTACTCACATACTATCTCCCTGAACATGGATTACACTTTGATATAGAAAGGGATGCAATGATTACAGATAAAGTATATATTTTCAACAGCAACTCATCGAAGCATGTGGTGGATCAATGGGAGTCTTTAAACCTAAATTGTGTGTCTCCTTTCTAAAGGTCTGCTTTAAATCAACACCGTGTTGAGCTACAGTACACAAAGTGGAAACTACACTACGAGCTGGTGTAGAGGTAAAATGCTATCCTTTCAAGATTTCAAATTATGTTTTGTTTCTAACTTGAGCTACAAAGTAGGTTAAAGAAGACCCCCACTTCAGATAGTGTCATTTTGACATTAAGCATCCTGTTTTGTTTTTTAACTTATTTTACACTTTGTACTGTCAGCTCTGTTATCTATACCCATATTATCTATGTTGTATATTATCTCTACCTTAAGCATTAGGTGGTCCACAGTGCTTCCAGGCACAGCTCCGGTCAAAAGATTGCAGAAAAGATTTTCCTGCACAGCAGATATTACCCAAACTATTTCAAAACTATTTGTTCTTCTCCGTGTTTCTGGGTCTAGCGCAACGTATGTCACACTCAGAGCCAGAAGATCACAGAAAGGAGGTGGGAATGTCCCCAGGAGCAAGAGGGTGCAGGGTGAGGAAGAAGCAGGGACTGGTGCAACCGCGGCCTGTTCCCTCCATCGTGGGAGGGATGTTGGGATGTTGTGCAGCGCACGCAGACACTGAGTCTGGGGCAATTTGTGCTCCAGGAACTGCAGCTTTTGGGGAGCACCTTGTGGATGCACTGAGTAGATCTGCAATGTGTGTCCCTAAAGGCCGAGGGGCTCTGTGGCAAGTTCTGGTGTGCTGATTCTATCCCTGCATTTCATTGCCCAAGGTGTCCTGGCTCCCCGTTGCCCTGCATAAAGGAGAGCTGACTTTGTATAGTAGCTTATATTATACTACATAGATAATAAAAAAATAAAGGTTACAGACAATAAATAAATATGGCTAAAACCAACATAAATAATCTCTTATATTTTCCTCCTGATAATGATTTCAGCCATTGGGCCATTGGGCCAATGATTGGGCCATTACACGGCCCAAAGGGATGTGCTCATTATTTGTTGGGATCTGTGCCATTTGGGATGAACCTTCTCTGTATCAAACAATTGTCTGAACAGAAGGATCCATTTCAATTACTTTTTTTCTTTTGTTTTTGATTAGTTTTTGTTTGAAGGGGGTGCCAAAGCAATGTTCTTGCTGTAATGAAAGCAATGTAAGAACTGATATGCCTCTTCTGAACCCCACCATTGGATGAATATTTAATCTAGAGAGGTCAAAACTGATCTTCTGTTTGTCCTTATTTGGAGCTGTGAACACATGGAATAAAAGCTGACTGCTTTGAGTTAGAAAGGTGGCTGTTCAGTAACTTACTGCTGAAGAAGGAAGTTCAATTCAACTCTCAGTAGTATCTCTGGAGAAGCATCCTTGAAATCTACAGTTCTTTCATCTAGAGAAGTAGTTTTCTTGTCAAACCACTAGAGTGAATTATTCTGACACAATTTACTTGTGGTAAACCATGATATATTTAACACCATTTGCCAGTCTCTTCTCTGTTTTTGATATTTTTCATTCAACCTTTACTTTAGATTTTGCTAAGATTGAAATCACACTATCAAGCCTAGAGCTGCTAGGGGTGCCTATTTCTGTTTCAGATGTAGGTACTATTTGTTACAGTGCAGTCATATCCAATCACCCTCAACACTTGATAAATCTACTCAGTGCATTTGTTACAAGAAGTATGGTTAGACATACCAGGTAATTCCAAATTCTGGAAAAGATTTATGAGTTTCCTTCACTGAGGGATACTCTGGGTTTGAGCTCCCTTAAACTGTGGCCTCTTCTCATGCCCATGTCTGTTGCCTTTGGCTAACCCAAGGCCAAATCAGTATCTCACCTGAGATACTGGGTACTTCTTCATTTTGCATACTTCATGAATTTGTCCTCAATCCCGTATCTACCTCCCTAATGTTTCAGATACAGATCATTCCTTGTTCTCATTTTATTTGAATCAGAGGAGAAACTTTACTTGCTTGTCCTTAGGACCCTTTGTAAGGTCCAACGCTGAATGATATTCTGTGATCTTCGTTATACTCCCGCATTTCCTGATGCCAAGAAATGATTCCCTGCTCCTTAAAATATGTTTCAGTGTAGTAAACTTTGCTGAACTATTAATTGCTTATTAATTGGATGTTGCATTCAATAAATATGCCATAGTTTTCCATGGTCTAAGATTTAAGTCTTTAATAAGGGCATGCAGGACTCTAAACTCTCTATTGCTATTAAAGCTTTCAGAAACACAGCAAATTACAAGTTCAGCTTTTCTTTCTCAAACATATTCTTTAATACTGGAAATTTTAAATAGAATAAACATAAAAGGATTTGTGACAAAAATGGTCATGAACAAAAGTAGCATAGGAAACACAAAACTCCTAACCAGAAGAATAATGGTAACTCTCCAACAGCTAGGTATTGGACTCAGGGCCTGGGGGTTCCTTCCAATCCCTTGATCTGTTAAATAACTCAATATTCACAAGATTATAAAAAGAAGAACATTACTTCCAAGCTTGGAAGACCTTGGATCAAGGTGTGGCTGTAGCCAAGGCACACAGGACTGGATTCCATGGTTTTTTGGTGACTTGCTTTCCCACTTTTAGCTTTAAAGAGCAGCAATGCCTGAGGCCAAAACATGGTGGCAGAATAAAGGCATGTTGCATAGAGAAATGTGGTACTAAAGTTGTGCTAAAAGAAGCTTGTGAACTCAGAAACCTATTAAATATTTACAGTTTAGCCTCTTAACCACAGAGAAAGCAGATGGCACCTGCAGGAGGAAGAGTAGTCTGCATGAAGACCATGAAAAAAGTTTGATGAATACTATGTATTACGAGAAATATGGAGACAGTTTTTCTATTGACTCCAGAAAAGCTGGAATGCCTTCCCAGAAGAAGAGTTACAAGCTATTCAGTGGAGCAAGACAGAGGAAAATAAAGATTAGGCTGCCTGTGAAACCACTCATGGGGATATCCCTGAGATATTTTGCTTGGGCCCCTGCAGTCCCTAATGCAATTTCTTGTTCAGGTATCATGCACACCAAGCAGGGCAGATCTGACAAGCTTTTCCAGGCAGGTCTCACATCCATTTCCATCATTCCTCTCAAGGGCTGATGTGGGTGACTGGAGAGGACAGGCTGTCTCGTGTTTGGGTACATGTGGGACGAGTCAAGACACAGCGGACCTGGGAACATGTGGAGAGCAGGACCGTCCATCTGCCCTTTTGGACACAGGCTACTGGGGTTGCAGGGACTCTGCTTGGCTGCTCTCAGTTGTCTGAATTGATCCTGCTCATGCCCAGCAAATTCCAGACCTGCTGCCCCAAAGGAACATCTTTGGTCATCCACCTCACATCTCAGAGCAAGAAATTCACCAAGCCCCATCGCTACCTGTCAGGAGGATTTGAACAAACCCTCTGGACAGACATCCAGTCTCAATTTAAGGACCAGCAAATCCAACAACACAGCAAAAAGACCACATGAAAATGCTAATGTAGCATCATGTTAGGAGAAACAAATTATGACACTTGTTGGTGTACAACAGCTTTCCTCAGATGAGGGGATTTATCTTGGGCAAATTTGATGGTTTGTTATAAAATAATGTTAAGCACAATGAAATAATAAGCAGCTGGCATGTTTTCTTGTAAAAAAAAAGCATTAAAGTTGTAAACATCATAACAACATAGCACTACTGTTGAAGGAAATGGGTGATAAAGGAGTTATTTTTTTCCAATAAACATTTTGTAGGTGATGTATTTGAGATGTATCAATTATTTATCTCCCTATATGGTTGAGATGTGCACTTTAATAAAATGTAGAAAGGTTTTTAATTTTTCTGAACAATAAATGCAATTGATTTTGTGACCAGCATGAAGAATAGATTGCCTCTAATGTCTCCTTCTTGTAGTATCTTGTATTGTTTTATGTGGAAATCTCAAATTTAATAGATTTTAAAAAATATATTCCATTAAAATACTCAGAGAGATAGATAAATCTTATTAATCCAAAATTCTTCATTTACCATATGCAAATATATAAGGATTATCATTATCTTTTCTTTCATCTGAATCACAGTGTTTGTCATGTTTATTTGTTCTGTATCTCCATAAACATTTAGAAATATTAATAATTTAAAAAATATATTTCATTTTGGCTTAATGAATTCATGCAAGCAAAATAAATATGTAGTGTAAGTAGTCAGTATGTCTACTAGCTATTAAAAATACTTTACTCTCTTTTTTTTGCTCACATCCAGTTAAATATATGCAGGCAAGAACAATCTCTAGCCTTAACACCTTATTTTAGTGTAAATCCGGGGAAGCTCCTAGGCAGGGGAGTTAATTCTAATTTATATCTCTGTGTTTTAGTAGCAGACAAAGCTCTGGACGTTTCAGTTAAATTATTCCATACTTACAGTGCACTGAGCTGAGCGGCTTCTTTCTCTCTTTGGACTGGCACGTAACAGGCGCCGATAATCTCAGTCCATGAGAAAAAGGATTGTGGTCGTGACCAAGGCTCATTTACCTGGGTCTCCTATCATGAATCATGGGCGTTTACAAGAACAGGGCAAGCGTGTAGCGATAATTCTCCAGGGAAATGTGTCTCCGAGTGTCCAGTGCTTGGTAGCTTGAGGGAATTCCATGTATCACAGCGTTTAAAGTCTGTACAGGATTTTCTGCTATGAGTTTGCCGAATACCTTCTGAACCAATGTGGACTTTATAATCTATGAGGCTCTGTGGCTGCGAGTTCCACCACTTCATGGTATACGTGTGTGATAAAATAGCATCTTCTGCTTATTTTGAAGCTAATTCCCAACCATTTCATTGGTACCCCAATTCCTCTCACGTGGAAAGGCGATGAACAGTCATAGTGCCTTTGGAGGTGACATATTGCGCTGTCCTGATGCCCAACATTCTGATATTACGTAAAAAAAGACTCTGGACACAAAATGCCTGTACAGATTTAGGGCCATCATTAGAATTTTAGCCCTGAAATTTTCAGCTCTGCAGATTTAACATTTAACTTGATTTTTCCCCCTATCCATGAGAAAATGACAATGTATTTTTCAGACAAGAATCTGATCTGAAGAAAAACAAGTCTAAATTTTTTTTCTTTGCATATACATTTGATATAAGGTTTAAGCTTCAGTGTGCAAGCCCCTATTGTGGCAGCAGTGCTTGAATATCAATGGCAGTACATGAAAGCCTTTTCTGAGGCTCACATCTACCTGTTTCCCTCACTGTTAAAGATCTTTAGGCTAAAGGCTAATATTGACAGCACAGAAGTGGCAGCTAGCCCAGAAGCAAGAGGGATGTGAATCCATCCTACAGAATAACCTGCCTGCACTCTCCTTGGAGAAGTTCAGTGCTTGGGATGAGACCGAAGCATCCCCCAGCCACCCCAGTTCTCTGTCTTCCTCCAACTGACAGCAGGGCCTTCAATACTGAGATAAATATCAGCTCTCCTTGCCTGTAATGGTTGAGTTTTGTGCCTAATTTGGAGCTAAATTCAGCTATCTTCATGGTCTGTCGCAAGTTCTGCAGGATTTCTCAAAATATTATTTCAGTACACAAGAACTAACAAGAAGTTTGTTGGATAATTGCTGAATCTTGCTGAAATATTTTTGACATCCAAAACTTCACAGAGTTTAGCACAACCCTTTATTAGCTTAAAAGTGAATTATAATAGCTTGTTCCATGCTGTTCATTGCTCCCTTGTCTAAAATCTATCACCTGCTCAGGAAACATACTCCTCCCTCCACTAAACCATTATATTAGCTGACTGACATAGAAAATGCTTTCAAAGTGATCCGTAAGCAAGTCCTCCTGAGTCTGAAATCTGCTTAACCAAACACACCAGCAAAAATCTAAATTGATAAAAGGAGAGTTTTCCTATCAAAACTTGTAAGATCCTGGCTCTTATATATATGTGCATACATATATATCAAGAAAAACATTTTCCCATGCCTCTCTACAATGAACAACAGAGAAACATCCTATAATCAGGTAACTACTGCAGAGTCTTCAGTTATACAAACCCCATCATGTCACTACGCTTCCACGGATGTGCAATGCAGACAGATATGTCCCCACAGCTCAGGCTGGGCTAAAATAATATTAATCATATTAGTGCAGCACTGTGCCTTCTTCCAGGAGTCTGTAACCCCTGTAGAGTATTGCGAAGGTAATCTGAACCGCGGGCCACTGAAGCGTGCAGACACACGTAAGGGTGAAATACATCTCACCAGCCTCAGACTTACCGAGCTAATCATCACCTTCTGTAGTCAGTGGGGAGAGATCGCATCGGTAGGTAGGAACATCTCACCTTACTCACACGCAGACAGAATAAATGAAGCATCTGTAGGGCATGAGCATGGCCAGGGCAAGGGCATTTGCTCTTGCCTGCCGGAGCTGAGAGAGGAGTAGCAGGAAGGCATGGAAGGCAGCAGGATCACAGAAAGGCTTTCCAGAGTGAGGGGTCTATGTCAAGTGCTTCCTTTCATTCCTGGTTGACCAAGAGTGTGGAGGGCGAAAAGGCTCTGACCCAGAGTAGATTTATTGACATTTAAGAGTTGCATCAGCTGTCTTCCAGCTGTGAAGGCGAGAGCTGTCAACACAGCAAGGCTAAGATACAGGCTCTTGCTTCGCCCCATCCCGCAATGGGAAGGAACCTGCAGATGAACTAAATGACTAACATGTCCCCTTGTCTCAGCACAGAAGAAGGCAGCTAATGAATAGCAGAGTTGGAAGACTCTGCCCCTGGAGAGAAGGAGCAGCTATACATTGAAGGGAGATGTCCAAGGGGTGCAGGAGCTCTGTACTGCCCTAAGGACCAAGGAAACTGGGAAACTGGGATTGGGCAAAGCCAGGCATTCTCATAGGGTGCCACATTGATGTTCCAGATGATTTATTGGGTCTTTCAGTCCAGCCTCTAGCTGGGAAAATCACTGGAATGATTTGGTATTAAAACAGCTTGGAGTTCCAGTCCAGAAGTTACATACATATGTACACATATGCATATGCATACACATCTCCAAAGTCCCTAGGGATACTTCTGATTAAAATATAACTCACAAAATTGCCCATTTCAAACATATCTTCAGCAAAAACGTTCATTTTCTCATAGAAGGAAGAAGATTTACAGTTCTCCTCTCCCCGTTCAGGGCTTTTCATAGGGCAAAACACAGACATTTTCAATCAAAATTAAGTGTTTCTTTACAAATCCACTTTTCTCTAACTTCCCTCTCTCACCTAGACTCTTCCACAGTATTCTTCTTTCACCAGCAGCTTCAAAGCAGTCCTGGTGACTCAGCAAGCACAGAGCCTGCGACACAGCAAGGAAAAGCTCTGCAATGTGCTCCCAATTCTCTGGTGGGGTGTGAAGGTCACAGCCAAATTGTCCCTACCTGGAGCCCCTCAGAGCACCTGCTGAAGAGTGTAGGAGTGTTCCTGTGCCCGAGCTGAGGGACCGGTCTGCACTGCTATCCCAGGAACAGGGAGATGCTACTGTTCGGTGACATGTTGCTATTTCGAGCTCGTCGCCTCTCTTCCTAAAGGCATCATTGCCTTGCTGCGTGCTGGCGAAGCCTTTTGTGGAGAGCTAATCTGGGGAAGAAAGAGGAGCCAGTTAATTGATCGAAAATGTCACCTACTTCCATACTTTTTTTGTCCTATAAAAATGAAGATGAATATTATGTGCATTTTATGTTGAAACAGACCATTTAATACCAAACCAATAATAGCTGAAGTCTAAATATGCAGCCCAGGGTGCCCATGTAAAATACCATATTGAGCACAGATTGAATGAAATAACAAAGTTTAAGCAGTCAGAATCAATATCGAGGAGGTGTCCTTCAGACAGGAGCTATTTAACTGCAGCCAGACAACATCAAGATTGAAAAAGAAATTACACAGAAGCACAGAAAAAACTCAAGGACATGAATTTCAAGGTCTCTTTATTATCACAAATGTAAATTTATACCATGGCTAGGCAGTGGCTGTTCAGATGACCCATGGATGAATCTCTGCTGGGGCACTGTATAAGCAATGTCATGGAGAAGGCAATGGTGTGTCTCTGCCCCAGGTGGAACTGCTGCAGCCAAGCAGAGGAATTTGAGCAGAGGGAGATTCTGGTTAGAAATTAGGAAAAAATTCTACATGGAAGGACTGGTGAAACACTGGAACAGGCTGTTCAGGGAAGTGGTGGAGTCACTGTCCCTGGCAGTGTTCAAGAAACGTGTAGATGAGACACTTGGGGACATGGTTGAGCAGGCCTGGTGGTGGTGGGTTTATGGTTGTACTTGAACATCTTGAAGGTCTTTTCCTATCATAATGATTCTATGATTCTATGAACGGGAAGCACCAGCAGATGTGGGGCTTGACCCTGAACCTGTGCCTTGGTCCTTGGCTGAGGGAAGCCAGTGGGAAGCAGGAGACAGGGCTCCCTTTACTGGAAGGAGTGAATTTGTCTGTGTCTCCAGAGAAACTCTGTATAGGTTGCAAGACTCCGTCAGGCTGTCAGAGCTATAAAACAGTCAGCCTGTGCCAGTACTGAGAGGAGACAGATTCAGTCTGACACATGGTCACAACCTGTTATGTCCAAGGATCGTGAGGACAAGATCTTGGCTAACCATCATCATACACAGCCCTTCACCCACCTCACTTTAAGCACCTTAGTTCTTTAGCACCTCTTTCAGGCCATAATCAGGCCTGCAAGTCCATAAAAACATTAGGAATCTCTGTTCTTCTCACCAATGAGCAAGAAGAGTTTTCTGTAGCCGGAAAACAGAGATGCCAGATTCTGAACCCACAGTCACCTATGGTATGGAAGATGTCCAGGTGCAATGATGTAGCACAGCATTATAGTCTCAGACAAATAAATGAGGTAGAAAGTAAAATGAAGAGAGAGAGCAATTTGGTGTGCAACAGGTTAACTCTCTTCCCTCAATTTCATGAAAGAAAGGTATGAAAATGTCATGATTTGGCTTGGAAAGAACATCTAAAATCATACTGTACTCATGTTCAAACTTGAGCCTGAGTGAAGTTAGTCATTTCACTGTAGCTGATTACATCAGCTGCACTTGTCTGCAACTCAAATACCTTAATCTTTTTATTCCCAACGTAAGTCCAAATAGCGCCTGGAAAAGAAGAGAGAACAGTTCTGAACAGAAGAAAGTCGGTATGATTAGGCAAGTAGCACTTATGGGATACATAGGTAAACAGACGATCTTGATGGCAGGGCCTATAGAGGGAAGACTGACTGAGAAATAAGGGATGTTGTCAAAGAGAAAACAAACCACAGGCAGATGAGCTGAGCCAGGAATCAAGACCCTGGCAATTAGAAGTCTAGCACTGAAGCTCTGGGGATCCTTTGCTGAAGAGGAATGGCTCATGCACTGCTCTTGGAAGAAGCATCAAAGTTAATTACAGGAGTATGGGGAATGCAGCACCACTGAGCTGGCTGTCACTGAGTGTCTCTAAAAGCATGGAAGGCAGCTTAAAAAAATACTTCTTTCTTCTCTTGCTTCCTAGAGAAGGAGCTGGAGAGGGATTATGAAAATTGCAAAATGAGAGAAAGGGCCCATCTTAAATCAGTCCCTGCATGCTCCCTCAGTCCCAGTCTGCACAGGAGTGCAGAGCAGAAGCTGTGACGTTCCTGACAGGGACACAGCATTGTTTTTCTAGCAGGACAGGAACAAAATCTGCAGATTCTCACCAGTCTTTCCTGCCCCTGCTCTCCTTTTTCTTAGAGTAAAACTTTGCTGAAAGGGGCTGTGTGTTTTTCCTGTGCAAACGCTGCTTAACCCAGGGGCTCCTGCTCCAGCCATCCCTGCAGGACTCAGGCACCAGGGACAAGTGTTTATCAGTATATTCACTCGGCAGAACTTTTGTAGCTAATAAAACTACCCTGAAACAAAAATATCTAAATTCATAAAAACCAAGAACCTTCAAGCAGGCAGTTTGATGGCTTATCTACATGAAAAGTAGCTTACCTGAGACAGGTATTTTGCAAATGTCATTAGCCCAGCAAGGTTTAGGAGTTTCCCGATTTTGCCAATGTGCCTTTTATTTGATAATGTGTTGTGGAAGAGAAATAAATCCCCCCAGCTTGTCACTCTGTAGATACACATCGCACCAAGTTCAATTGTTCTAGCTTTCTGCCAAGTGGCAGGTTTGCCAGCTAGAGACAACAATGTTTAATTTATGAAGGGCTGAGTTTTAATCAGTTTTTTATTGTTTGTTCCAGCAATAGATCAGTTTAATGGCAGCCTAAAAAATGCACCATAAGCAAATCTCGCCCATGCCATTCTTCTCCCTGGTAGACAGCTCACCTCAGAAGTTTGACATCGGCGCGTTCTGGGGAAGAGGCAACCTGTGAAACTGGGTGTTTAAATTAAAGGCCGAGCTGCAGATCTGATGGCGTGTGTGGGATGGTGGATACAGCAGCAGTAAGGGCAGATTTAGAGGGAAATTTGTATTCAGAGAGTTTTCTCACTGAATCCTGAGATTCCTTTTTTATAACCCAGGAGACAGGCACTATTACTGCACAGCTCCTTAAAGCTTGGGCAAGGAGCTGACGCTCGAACCTTGATCTTCTTCCAAAGCAACCAGCTTTACCAAAGAGGACCTTTCGTAGTGGACACCCTTGGCCAGCCCCGAGCTTTCTTCCACATGTGGCACTCAGGCTGCAACACACATGTAAATCTGCCAAAATCACCAAATCTTACAGACACAGGCCAGAAAAAAAAACCAAAACCACTTTTGTTTTGGTCTGTTTTGGCCTCTGTGGCCTGGCCCAGCCACTCCACATGCTGTGTCATGAGCAGCCAAGGTAATGAAGTTCTGCTGCTGGGGCAGAACCGCAGAGAAGAGCAGTGAGCCCTGGCTAAGGTCATTTATTTTCCAGTCAAAGGAAGATACATGAAACACATTTGCTGCTCCATTTGTCAGATCTAGTTTCAGCTGATTAAAGATGTAAGAGGTTTAGGCCTGGACCCGCTCTGAGAGTGCTGGTGGGTTTGGTTTCGGCCTACATCTGTTTTTTGAGAGGCACTCCTTGCGAAACAGGCGTTAGTTGAATCATATCATGTGTGACTCCAAAGCAAATCCCCAAAGAGCACTTATTACCACTGCCAGGCAAAGGCAATGGGAACTGAGAGTCCTCATTAGTTTGCAGAGCTATATGAGTTGCCTTGGTTACTTTTCTTCTCTTCCCCAGCTATAGATGTATTCATGTCTGTGCTTGGCTCTCAGGGTGATGCTACAATAATTGTTTCATGGTAGAAAAATGGTGGTTAGCTGCTCAACCAGCACCGTCATGAACACAGCAATGAGCATGAAGAGATTCACTCAAAAAGAAGATTAAATATACTATATAGGAGAACAAACACTTCCCATCAGAATTCTATTGTTGAGAATAACCGGCTTATGAGACAGTTGGGTTGTGCAGGTTGGGGCTTAAATGAAAGTCCCCACCTTTCACCACTGCGAGGTTTGACCCTCATCAATGAGTCAGTCAACAGCCCGTCCTAGGCTCATCCAGAATGTGGTAGCGCATGAGGCTGCACCCCATGGGGCTGGTATGAGTCACACTGTCGTGTCCAGACTGGAGAATGTACAGTGACAGAGCAGGCTATGTAGAAGGGCAGGAATTCTTGATCTGTGAATACTCTGCTTGCTTAAAGTTCATTACTGCCCTCATGTTATCTAAAAGGATGTCAGAGGTTTAGGTGCTGGTGAAAATGAGGAGGATCATTTTCAAAAATACCTAAGTATTTTAGGCCTTTGAGTCTTGTTTTCAGAAGGGACTTAATATCCAATTTTAAACATACTAAGATCTCTGGATCTTAGTAAGCACGAATACTTTTGAAAAATATGCACTTATCTACACAACAGGCTCACAGAAAACAAATCTCGAGAAATCACCACTTCCAGCTCCCTAACTCCAGTTAAGCTCTGCATCATTCAGGAAAGTTGTCTATTGCAGCATTTAGATGTCCTTATGTTAGAAAGATTTTTCTTAATAACTAATCTGATTTTTCTTAACTGTGATTTAATTACCACTTCTCCTAACCAAAATGAACATGCAGAACAGATTATTCTCTTCCTCTTTGCAGAAACCTTTTATGTAATTTTAGACTGCTATGTTTCCCTTAAATCTTTTCTAGACTAAATAACTCCTATTACTTCATCTTTTGCAGGTTATTTCCAGTAATTCTTACTCTCAGCTTTTCCCATTTGATCCACATCCCTTTGAACTGGAACATTCCAAACCAGATCCCATATGCCTCTTGAGGCTCTCCTATTAACAAGCCCAGAACAACCACCTCTTTTTACAACAGCATGACTCACCTGATTCATGTTCAGATCATGATGCTAAAGTCCTTCTCCATGGTACTGTTGTGTAGCCAGTTATTCTCTATTCTGTCTTGGAGCAATTGACCATGTAAATGCAGAATCCTCATTTGCCTTTGTTGAATTGCATGCTATAGTTTACAGATCTTCTCTTTGATTTGTTGAAATCCTCTAGAATTACAATCCTGTTCTCCAAAATGCTGCTAGTCCTTCACAACATAAGGCAAAAGCAGAGCTTTTGCATCCTAAGGTGTGTGGGAAGTCTCTGGCAATATGCCAGTCTGCTACAAGACAGCTGAGGAGAAGCTTTCCCATAATGGGAACAGTCAAGCTTGGGAGTAGGTTGCTCAGAGAGGTTGTACAGTCTCTGTCCTGGGAGAGGACTCACAGTTACATTTTAAGGTCCTGAGGTTTCCATATTTCTAGGTTTTCACATCAGACTTGCAAGGTAGACCCTCTCAAAACTGGGGATCTAAAAAGCACTTGGTCTCACTCATTATACCAGTCTGGTAGGATTCCACAATACGTAACTCAGGACCCTGGAACATAGCCAAGCTACTGAGCAGATAACCTGAAAACCTCAGGGCATCCACTCTCCCTGCATACAGCTTTTGGTTGCACAAGTGCAGACCGTGCTTTGAGGATCCCGGCTATTGATGGAGATTTAGACACCTTCCATCTGGGATGGGCTCCTTGGGTTCCTCATGCTGAGGCAGCTCCTGCTGCAGTGGCACAGGGGCTGCAAGCAGGGGGAACCTCCGCTGCACTCAGCAAAGTCCACTCACTGAGGAAGAACTAAGGGTATATTTGAGTCTAGAAAGGGTTTTTCGTGTTTGTAAAATGTTTTCTTATGCTTCCAATTCATGGGAATTAAAACACAAACAACAACCACTGCTTAAACCCTTGGAGACACACAAAGGAGCAGAAACAGCCCAGCCACTGCTCCTCAGCCCAGGGTCCAGGGTATTTCAACAACCTTCCTAATCTTCTACAGGTGGCCTCTATTTTCTCTCATCTCTTTATCTCTCACAGGTGACCCTTATTAACACCTCACCTTTCATAATCCCATATTGGTTGGCCTCAGAAAATCCTTTTATCTATCAAACAATCAGCATTATTGTTTTCATCCCTGGCCAACCTTTCATCCCTGGCCAACCTTTCTTTTCTTCCTACGTATTCCCATATAAGTCCAGTTTGGAATTGGAAGTTTTAAACAAACGTTTCTGGTGAAGTGGAAATCCTGCTTGCCAAAGATTGCAGAGCTAAGTATGTTTTTTTCACAAGTCATGTAAACACTCAAAACATCTTTTTCTGAACAGAATAATTGGGAATGAACTTCTCCCTCACCCTCCCCCTCCCCCCCTTTTTCTTTTTTAGTTTTAGTTTTTGGCATTTTGTGGACTTTTTTTTTAATATTCCCCACATCCTTTGTCATGATGGGAAGAGAATGTCAGAATAGCAGCAAGAAAGGACAGAGAAAGGGAAGATCGTGGGGATCTTATTTCTAAAAGCAGCAATGTTTTAGTGATGACAAAAAAGGATTCTGACTTGCTAATTAGTTTTGCATAATGATGACTAAACTTGATTACAGCATGAACCAGTCAAATGTCTTTGTAGCTCATAGGCTTATTCTGTGAGCCAGTTAAAAGGGTTAGGTTTCTATATGGCTCACAAGGTGTTTCCTGCAGACAAAAATAACTTACTAAAGAGTGCTCCAAGCTTTGTTGTTTCAACTGGCTGCCACAGCAAATTAACTTCTGAAAAGGAATTTTATAGCATCTATTTTAGCAAACATCCAAAAGCACATCCCTAATTCCATATAAGTTCTAACTCATTTTTTCTCTTGCTAAAGAGCTAAACAAATGGAGAATAAAGTCTTCACTATCCATTTATCAGTTGCCACCTTGTCCAGCAATTGCAGAAGCTCTCTGTCTTCTACTTCTTTGCATTAAGAAGTTACAGGAGAAAATCTGACCTCTCTGAGGGACAGGCTTTTCTCAAATCTTGTGGCAAGTTACATTTCTTTCTGTAAATTGAAAGCAACACAGAGTAAGAGAGAAAACTTTCCTTCCCTGCATAATTTCCTTCAATGAAGGACTCACTGAATATAGATAAGCTCCCCTCCAGTGGCTGGTGAACTCTATCTCAAGCCTTGTCCCTGCTGCTGACTGACAGCATCTTTGCATGTCTGCAGGAGTGGAATATTTTTCAGGGATACCTCAAGAATATTCTCACTGCCAGAGCAAGAGCTGGATAGAAAGTCTGTGAGGCAAATGCCAGCTTATCAGACTTGCTTCCCAGAGCTGAAACCCTGCAGTGTGGTCACTGCACTCCAGTGACCAAGCAAGGAGGTTCTGCACAGTTTGAACTTCCATGAAGAAATAGGAGGGGGATTGAATTACAGTTGAGTTGGCACAAAGTCAACTGAGTTATCAATCCTGACAAGAGATACCATTTGCTTCACATGGTCATCCCA
This sequence comes from Tinamus guttatus, assembly GCF_059628265.1. Taxonomy (NCBI): domain Eukaryota; kingdom Metazoa; phylum Chordata; class Aves; order Tinamiformes; family Tinamidae; genus Tinamus; species Tinamus guttatus. The sequence continues at coordinate 754,384 of NW_028288993.1, read as the reverse complement.
TTTCCCAAATGCCAAAGATTTCAGCACTGTCGAAGGCTAAGTTCAACCTGCAGCATAAATGGAAAATTCCAACAGAGGAGTGAGGTGTTAAAGCTAGTTCAGAAATCTCTTTTTCCCACGGTTGCAGATTTCATCTTCCAGGGCTAGACACCATTCTCAGTTGTGTGTGTGTGTGTGTACCAAAATTACCCGGGAAATACCTCATTGCAATGAAAAGTACCTTTGGGACACTCAGGATTAATGGGCCATGAAGAATGAACAGAGCAAGCTGCGCTTGTCAGAGTTAGTATTTCAGACATTGTGCCAAGGCAGAAATGATGAAGGGGCTCGAGCCCGGAAACAGCTTCCTCCGTCTCCCAGAGGGTCACAGTCCTGCAGTCTGGCACTCCTGGGCTCAGCACGTGTGTGCCTGGCTGCACAGCACTTGGATGATTTCTCCAGGAGAGGTGGAAAAGTCACTGGATCCCAAAATCTTACTATAGTCCAACAAATGGTCTTGCAGGCAGCTAGCAAGCACTGTATGGCCTCCACGTCTTTCCTCACTTGGTGCTTAGAAGAAAACAAGAATCTGGTCACCTAGCTACAAAAGCCTCAGTTAGATGCTTAAGAATAGGAACTGGTTTCTAAATTGAAATCCCACTGCCACAGAGGAAGCCTAACTCATGACTGCACAGGCAAGAAAAAGGATTTTTCACACATGGCTTCTCTTTTTGTGGTTCTTTCCACCTGGTCATGCTGGCACCCATGAATCCTATATTTACGTTGTAACTTACAAGGAACAGCTAGGAAATTACAGGCTGTCAGTTTGACTTTGATATCCTAAAAAATACTGGAGCAAATTATTAAACAATCACTTCGTAAGCACTTAAGGGATAAAAGGTGATAAGACACAGCCAGCATGAATTTGGCAAGAGCAAATCATGTCAAACTAATCTAATCTCTTTCTTTAATGGGGTCACTGCCCCATGGACAGGAGAAAGTGATAGATATGATATATCCTGACTTACGTAAGGCTTTGGACACAGTTTGACATGAGAGTCTCCTACAACTGGGGAAACAGAACTGAAAGCAAATCACCACAGCAGGGGGACAATTAAAAAATTAGACTTTGAATTCAGTATCAGGAATCTGCTGTGACACAGGAAAAGCAATTCACGTCTCTCAGGCATCTGCCCTGGGCTCAGTTGATTCAAAATTTTTGAACAAATACAGGCAGCCTAAAACAGGCATCAGACCAACATTCACATGGAGAATATATAGGTATTCCATGGGGTTGATGTTAATGCTGTTCTACAAAGAAAAGAAATACATGAAAATCCTCATCAAGAAAGGATCATGTTCTCTGAATCATTCCATTTATAAATGTATATGAAAATGTGTAATACCACTTTTAATTTTAATGAATAATACAGTTACTAATTAATATTGCAAGAACGAGAAAACAAGTTTACTCTCTGTTTTTTTTTTTCTCTCTTTGAAAATGAAGAATATATTCTATAATTCCAGGTACTACTCAACCTTTTACCTCTTTTCTAGCTCTCTAATCTGACAGTGCTATTCTTCCAGCACCACAACATATCATATTTCATACTGCCACATTTTTAAAAGGGTATGACAAGACAGCTATTTGTTTCAATTTTTTTATTAACAATTTAGATGATGGAGCCAATCAGACACAGCTGAAATGCTTAAATATGGACATCTGTTCCATTGTAGATGTCCCAGGGTATCCCATCTGGCCTCCAGCTGCCACTTTGGAAGTCTGGGAACATGAAGGGTGCAGCTCTTCTGAAAGCTCCATGTCATATTTGTCAATCACAACAGGCTGTCCTGAGTCCCCAGCAGAGCTGAAGTGCCACCAACGCAGCTAAGCTACAGCCACTGAATCAGTCGCCTGTTAGCTCTGCGTATTGGGGGTAGAGGTGTACTAGTGCCTGATCCAGTTAAAATGGCTCCATCAATCAGATAAAATGCAAGAAAGATAAGTGTGAAGTCAACATTTAAGACAGAGAAATCAAATACACAAACTGAAGTGGGGTAAGCAGCTGGAAGCAGCTCTGTAGTGATTGATCTGGGCATTATAATAGGTCCCACCAGTGTCATGTGCAGTAGGACCTGCATGGATCTTCAGGGCTCAACAGGAACATGATCTGCCATTTAGGTCACTGCACTTTAAGGAACATGGAGACAAAATGGAGAAACCTGAAATGAAGACAATGAAAAAAGGATGGAAATAGGTTATATGAGAAAAAAAATGAAGAAATTCAATCTGTTTTCCCTAGAGAAGAGTAGAACTACACAATTAAGGATGTAACAATAGTGTAAAATATGTAATAGGTTGTTCTGAGGCAAAGAGTGAGTAATTGCTCTCCATCTCCTCTTAAGGTAATTGGCTTGCTCTGCAGCTGAGGAGATTTAAGATAGAAATTAAGGAAGTACCCAACTACTGAGATAATTTTGCATGGGAAGGCTACCTAAGGACACTGTGGAAAAACTTTTCCAAGACCTTTAGGAGATAAGAAAAAGACTCTACAAGTTTTAACTTGACCTGGATCCAGCCCTCTGGTTTGTTTAGTCTCCTACTTTAGTACTGTGGCATGGCTTTGCGCCTCACTGCCCGCACATTTACCTTCATGCCTGAATGTGACAAGTTGTTCTTGCTCACCAGAACACTACATTTGAGCTGGTGGCTTCTAACCAGGAAGATCGCTACAAACAACAGGAGGACAACAGCATGACACTAGTGGAGAATGCCATCTTTATGACAAGAGGCACCTAGACTATTCAGGTTGTGAAACAGAACCAAGAGGATATGATGAGGTATATAAGATCCTGATTTGCCTTGAGAAGTTGCATATGAAGATTATTCAGTCTTGTTTCATATAATAACATAAATTAAATAGCAACAGATGGAAAAAAAAACAGAAAAATATGCCTTCATGCAAAGTATCATCAGGTTTTGGTTATGTTTTATCACAAGGCAGGTAAGGAAATTCAGGAAAGGGAAATCTGTTAATTGCTAATTAATATGAAGATACAACATCGGGCCTAGGTTGTCATACACTGGGAGAGTATATTGGGGACAACATGTATGCTGACCCTGTACGTATGTTCTTCCCTCGCTGTGCATAATTAGCCATATTGTTTCTTGTTTCCCAGGATAAGGACAGGCCTGTCTATAATAGTGATAATAATAATAGAGAAGTGTGTCAAGAATCAGAACAGAGGAATCAACTTGGAGAAACAGAAACAGGCTGGATGGAGAAAATGCTGCCTGAAGATACCCAGAGAGGCACTGGATACTGCTTTATTGCTTCAGCCATGGCTGAATCCAGACTCCTGTTATAAAGCACATTCCTACTCTCTCCGGGAAGGAAGGGGAGCAGCAGGGAGTCCCGCAGCCCTCCATATCCCAGGGGAAGGGCCTCTGGCGTGGAGGGAACGCGGCCTGAGGAGCAGAAGGGCGGGAAAGGCCGCCTGGCAGGAGAGCGCGGGGAGTGGGGGGCAGCCCCGGCCCCGCTGCCAAGCGGCAGCGCCGGGGCCCGGAGCGGGGCCGCTCTGACTCGGTGGGGCCGGAGCCAGCGGGGCCGGTGGCCCCAGCCCCGCGTGCAGGAGCAGCCCCAGGGTGCACGGGCGGCAGGAGAGGCAGCAGCGCGGGCGGAGGCTGCGAGGAGGCCTCTCCCGGCCACGGAGGGAGGAATCGGCCCAGGGCACAGGCCGTGCCCGGCAGAGGCAGCGCCGGGAGGCAGCGGCGACACGGCCGGGGCCTGCATGTGTCCGTGCAGCAGGCACTGCCCGCAGCTGAGGCCGTGTGGGAGCCTCGCCGTGGTACCGGGGAGCAGCAGAGACAGCACCTGCCTCAGGTGTGAGCGGGAGGGTGAGCTGCTTATCCTGGTGGTGGAGCTGGAGGAGGAGTTGGAAAGGCTGAGGAGCATCAGGGAGTTTGAGAGAGAAACAGGCTGGTGGAGCCACGCTCCGCAATCATCCCAGGAATTGTACCCAGGGAGCCCCCCAAATCGACCTGAGGATCCCCAACCCTCTTGCTGTAGGGTGGAGGGGGCAGAATTAAGAGATGAACAAGATTGGAAACAGGTCCCTGTTGGAGGTGGCAGAAAAACCCTCTCCCAGCCCACCTCACTCCTTTCAGGTGACCACATTCAATAGGTGTGAGCCCTGGAGCTTGAGGGCTGTACAAATGAGGTCACAGACCAAGGTCCATCTAGGGGGTTGTCTGGGCTGAGGCAGTCAAGTCCATGCCTTAAAATTGCCTCTACTAAGAAGAAAAGAAGGGTAATTGTTGTGGGTGACTCCCTTCTGAGGCGAACAGAGGGCCCAATATGCCAACTGGACCCTTCCCACAGGGAGGTCTGTTGTGTCCCTGGGACTCAGGTAAGGGACATCACAAAAAGGCTCTCATGTCTTGTGTTGCCCTCTCACTACTACCCACTGTTGCTATTCAAGGTTGGCAGTGATGACATTGCCAAGAGAAGCCTGAAGTCCATCAAAATGGGACTGGGGAGATCAGTTGAGGGCCCAGAGGCACGAGTGGTGTCTCCTCTATCCCCTCAGTGTCAGGGAAGGACCCTGAGAGGAACAGAAAAAAACACCTGCTCAACCAGTGGCTAAGGAGCTGGTGACATGAGTCAAATTTGGGGTTTTTTTTTGACCTTAGGGCAGTCTATGCAGCACCAGGTCTCCTGGCAACAGATTGGATTCACCTGCAGTTCAGGGGGAAAAGAATCCTTGCCCAGGAGTTGGCCAGACTCATTGAGAAGACTTTAAAATAGGTATGAAGGAGGAGAGGAATAAAACTGGGATCCCTAGGGATGAGCCTAGGGGCAGCCAGGACTGAGTAAGAGCTCAGCAGCCCGGCTGAAGTGCATCTGTACCAATACACACAGCATGGGCGACAAACAGGAGGAGCCGGAGGCCATAGTGCTTCAGGAAAACTGTGACATTGTCACCACTGCAGCATGGTGGGAGCACTGTCACGACTGGAGTGCTGTAATGGATGGCTATGGGCTCTTCAGAAGTGACAGGCAAGGAAGGAAAGGAGGCAGCGTAGCAATGTGTGTTAGGGAGTGCTGCGATTGCATGGAGCTTCAAGTGGGTAATGAAAAAGCCGAGTGTTTATGGATCAGGATCAGGGGGAAGGCCAACAAGGCCGATATCCTGGTGGGAGCCTGCTATAGACCACTCAACCAGGATGGAGAGATGGATGAGGCATTCTACAGGCAGCTGGCAGAAGTCTCACCATCGACAGCCTTGTTGGGAACTTGAACCTACCAGGTGTTTCTTGGGAATACAATGCAGCAGAGAGGAAACAATCTAGGAGGTTCGTGGAGTGCATGGAAAATGACTTTCTATCACAGCTAGTAAGCAAGCCTACAAGGGGAGGAGTCCTGCTGGACCTGCTCTTTGCCAACAGAGAAGAACTGGTGGGAGATGCGGTGGTCGGAGGCTGTCTTGGGCATAGTGACTAGGTTAGACATTAGCACAAATTTCCACATGGAAGGAGAGGTGAAGCATTGGGACTGGCTGCCCAGGGAAGTGGTGGCGTCACCGTCCCTAGCAGCATTCCATAAATGTGTGGATGAGGCTCTTAGGGACACAGTTTGGCAGGATGTTTTAGAAGGGTTTACAGTTGGATTCGATCTTGAAGGTCTTTTCCAACCATTATGACTCCATAATTCTCTGTTGACGCTTGTTTCCAGGTGGCCCCGGCAACGCAGCCACAAGAATCCCGGAGCCCGATGTCACAGCACTGTCACAGTGACATCACGGCCGGGACAGGATAAAAGGCAGCGCTCGCTGCACTCCCGTGCCTGTCTCGGGCCAAGCACAGGGCAGGCCCTGGACAGAGCCAGGAGGGCGCGGGCTGGCCCCTGGGCCAGGTGTAGCGGGGAGAGGCGGGTGGGATTTGAGGGGCTGGCAGGGGAGGAGCACCTGATACCTCTGGAATTTTTTCCCAGGTAACGCAGTGCTGGCCCCAGCCAGGTGGGAGCCCTGGCCAGCTGCTGGGCATGGAGCTGCTCCCAGCAGAAGCAAATCCAACGCCATGGATCTCCACGGTAAGTCCTGGGTGCATCCCAACGGCAAGAGCTTTCTGCGGTGGAGCTGCACCACTGAGAGCAGTGTCATCATCAGCCTCCTTGGGACAAGGATCCACGCGGGAAGTCAGGTTGCTGCCTGGGAGAAATCCCAGGAGGCTTCCTGTGAAGAGAACGGCCTCGTGGACAACATCATCCTGCTAACACCTGGTAACGGGGAATTTGTGGGGAGGGAGGGAATTTGTGGGGAGGGAAAGCTCCGCTTTTCCAAGGATGCCGCCAGGGAAGGGGGTTCCGTGGGTGTGGGGGGTGGAAGGGAGCTCTCCCAAGGGATGAGACTCCCTTCCAGTGGCGTAAGCCACAGGGGTGTCCAAGTGGGAGAGGCCCAAGGCCTGCTAGGGATGGCGGCCTCCTTGGAAAGGCGGAGCTGCTTGGGGAGGGCTCTGGAAGCTCCTTGGGGCTCCCTTTGCGAGGAGCTGCCAGGAGCCCAAGTGCCTGGAGCTGGAGCGTGGCCAGGGCCGTGATGCGGCCAGGAGGCCGGAGGGGAGCAGCCAGGGCGGGCAGCGCTGGTGTCGCTGGCGGGGGAACCCTGCCAGCCGTGGCCGGGAGGCGGCCGTGCTCGCATGCTCAGGGAGCAGCCGATCGCCAGCTTTGGGGTCAGGAAGGAATTTTCCCCTGGCACACATTGGCCTTGGTGCCCAGGGGTTTTTCGCCTTCCTCTGCAGCATTGAGCACGGCCCGTTCCCAGGCTCCTCGGGGCCCTTTCAGGCCACGCAGCCCGTTCTTGAGCGCTGACACCAGCTCCGTCCTGCAGCTCTGTGTCACCCGGGGCCCTGGCCAGTTCCCGGCAGGAGATCGGCCACTCCAGGGATTAGAAACCCTCCCTCGGAGTGGTCTGACCTCTGTGAAACAGGGAGCATCCGCTAAGGCTCCAGGCTGGATGCTCCCCGAGGGAGCAGCTGCCGCTTGTGAGCTGCCCCTGCATGCAATAAAAGTTCAATTCCGAAAACCTGTGTTGTGTGTTCTCTGTGTGTGCCACGAGGGGAGGCTGCGGCGCGAGCGCCGTGTCCTGCAGCTGCGCTGGCAGCACCTGCAGGTCCCTGCTGCCCACGGGGCCTGTGGTGGCCCTTGCGGGGCCTGGAGGCTGCTCCTGCTGCCAGGGCCGCTGCGGGTGGGTGCCCCTGAGCTGCACAAGGCCACGGCGGGTTCCCTCGGTGTCCCCTGGGCACGGAGCCCAGCGATGGGAGCAGGGCCACGTGTCCCTCGGCTGCCTGCTGGTCCCTCTGCGTTGGTGTCCAGCAGAGCAGCTCTGCTCCTGCCCCTGGTGCCCGGGATGTGTCTCCCCATTCCTCCCGCTGCTCCCCAGCGCAGTGTGGCCAGGCTGGCCCCGCGGCAGGTCGAGGCACACAAGCTCCTGCCGTGCCTGTGAGCAGCACCGTCTCCCCAAGGCCTCCGGGAAAGGCCAGGAGCCCCTGCCCTGCACTGCCCTGCGCTGTCTGCGAGAGTGCTGAGAAAAACAGAGGAGAAAACCCATAAGCAGCTTTCCTGTTTCCTGCCCATCTGCGTTTCCCTCCTCCTGATGGAGAATCAAAGTATCTCCTGGAGAGCCAGCAGCTGTTCACGAGCAGTGTTCCCCACAGGTTGGTGTTGGGCCCCGTCCTCTTCAATATCTTTATGGATGATCTGGATGAGGACATCGAGTGCCCCGTCAGCAGAAAAATATTCTTGAACCTTTTTTTTCCAGGATTATATAAGGAATTGAGAGTTTTGCCCTGTATTTTGACACTGGGAGAAATCCCTTAAGGAGACAGGTGGACAGAGCTGTGATAAATGTATTCTAGCACACGGGTCAAAGTCCCAACTTGCCACAGTCTTGGCGTGGGCAGCAGTGGATGCTCAGGGCGTGCACATGCACCTGATGGACCCTTCCAGCTTCTTGCAAGCAGAGTTAGGACATGGTACCAGTGGCCTCTCAGAGGAAAGCAAGACAGCACCAGCCTTGGGGCATCCACCATAAAGACTGAAAATGAAAGATGCGTGACACAGAAGAGGAGAAGGAGGCGGAGGATGAAATGGCTTCCTTCAGATCCACATTCAATTACAAACTTGCTTCTGTGAATAACACAGAGCCAGTTGTTTCTGTGCACAAGACAGTTCCTGCTCCCTGGAGCCTGAGTTCATGGCAGGAGTGTATGGAAGCCCCAGCACCAGCTGTACAAAGTGATGCGTGGGGAAGCTCTTATCTCCCAAGTTCAGTAGACCACCAGAGCTGCCTGTGCTAGATACACCTTGGGGAGGCTCTCCTGAAGGTGATGATGAGGTATTTAAGGACAGGGTAAGCCTGGATGAGACCCCTGGCATCGTTGGTACTCTTAGATGAAGCATTGCCTCAGCCTGGTAATAGCCAAGCCTTTCTCGAGCGTCAGGCATTCCAGGCAAATCCCACTCCTGCCAGTAGTGTCACTTCCGAGCCGCCCTGGTGTGCTCAGGACATGGATCACATGCTGTAGTGGGCAATGACCAGCTGCCGGGAGCGGGATCACACGTCTTGCACAGATACTGCCATGTGACACGTCCTGTGCTTGGTTTAGGAACAAATCAATATTCATTGGGCTGGCTGGGTTGTTATTTTTCCACTGCTCCACTAATATAGCAGCTGACTGGTTGTGTGTCTCTATTTCCAATGCAGGCAGGCATAACGATCGGTTAAAATATGCACGTTGGAGAAATAGCCTTTACCTTACGTCTCCCAAGAGCACTAGAATCAATTTAGCCACACTGCCCCTATGTGCATCTTGGAGCTGTGGTCTGTTTTCAGGACATTCAGCATCTCTGCAGCAACTGGGGACTGATTCGCCTCACCTAAATCCCACTGCTTGTTTGATGTGTATAGCAGATAAACAGATCTCGAAGGTAATACAGAAATTACTAACTTATAACCTGGAAAAATATCCTGGGGAGAGTGAAACGCCAGCTTAGAACTGGCATCGTGCTCCTTTCCTCCGACTCCTCAGACAAGCCTCTGCTCTGCTGGGTTCGCGATGGCTCAGTGAAGGGCACGTGGGTTTCTTTTCACAGAGAAAGGGTCTGTTGCAGTAGAGCAATACTAGTTACCTTGTGTGGCCATTGGTTGCATATGGAAAAAGGGATCTTTTGCAAAACTCCTGATATATGTATCAAAAAAAAATAATTACTGCTCTGTGTGGCAGGAAATAGGGCACGGAACAAGTTCAGCAAGACCATATTTGTGTCTACTCGCAGTTTACACACAGGAGAAGGAAATAAACAGCTCTGAGATTTTTTTGGAAAGGAATTGCCTGATGTTATGGGAGCATAATAAAGTTATGTCTGCTTTCACTATCAGCATTGTCATGGTGTTCTGAGCTTAAATCCACCCTGAGATAGAGGGGGATTCTTAGAACTTCAAAGCCAGTTAGAATCATCTAACAAGTAAAATTTAGGTTGTTTCTTTTCCTTCTATCTTCCTTCCTTCCTTCCTTCCTTTCTTCCTTCCTTTTTTTTTTTTCAACTTGAGGCATCTCTGTGCAGCACTGCTACACTGTCTGGAGAGAGATGCTTGAGAATTGCTACTTCTTTCCATAAAAGTTTTTAATAAAAACAATAAAAGAGTTTAGATTTACCAAATGCTTTTCCAAAGCCTCTGGGTCTTTGTTGAAAAACTGGAAATCTCTTAAAAAATAAATAAACATCATGGAAGTTAAAAGGAAATCCTGAGAAACATCATCAAAATTGGAGGCTTCTGGAGAAGAAGTTTCTATTTTTGTGAAAATCTTCCATGAATATTTACCCTAAAGGCAAATTTCTGTCTCAGCTGATGAATTTGTTCTCCGTGGGCTGCTATGTGAGAACTTCCATCCCGGCAGAGAGCACAAAGCTTTCGGTTTGAGACGGAGCTGGTTGCTCCTGCGCCTGGGCCCTGACCCTCGTTACAAGGGTCAAGCCCTTGGTAAAGTCACTTGGCCTTACAGGAAGGCCTGGAAGGCTCCAATTCAAACACAAGGTTGGCCGAAGGGTTGGCATCAGCATCTTGCACGAACCACTGAATTTCTCCCTGAAAATTGTTGTTATATTCAAGATACAACTTGCTTTATAAGCGCTATCTTGGGCTGATAAGTGCTCCCTCTATCAGAGTTGCTGCTCATTTTGTTGAGGTTACACCCTGTTGGCTCTACCTGTTGGTCTCAGGGACCTGCTACCTGCAATCTCAGCTGCCAGTGGAAGAGTGTGGACAAGGGAATTGTTATGGGAAGTTTCACGACAGCCTTGTGAAATCATCTCTGCAGACATGTCTGCCCAGACCAGAGCTAATTATGTAAAAAATGGTTAGTTGGGACAGAGCTACAGCTGCATCCTTAAGTTCTCAGAAAAGATTTACCCAATCTGAGCTTTTTTCACTAACAACTGCTTCTTGCCTGATTATAGAAATGGAGTGGGCGGCAAGAGATACCATCCACAGGCAGGAGAGTAGAGAACTCTTATGAAGAATGAAAAAAATAACAACCCAACAAGCCTAAAAAGCTTCAAACATGTCATTTGCCTATCTCCCTGCAGGCACACTGCCTATGCAGTGCATAGTAAGAGCAAGCTGGGGTGAAATCATTGCCTTGCTGAAGAATAAAGGCACTTTACCCTGAAATTCTGCAGGGTTGGGAATTTAACTAGAGTCCAAAAGGAGCACCACTAATATAACTTGTAGTTGTGCTGAATTAACATATGGCCTGTGAGGAGACATTTGGTAGATTTTGCTACTGAAACTTTTGGAGGAACCGGTTTTGGTTTCACTGATGGGGAAGAGAGGAGCAAAAAGCTCACAAATAGTATTTTGGCGAAATAACTTATGTTCTTTGTCTCCTCATTGTTTTATAAATCCTTTTATTTGGTGCTGTTTCTTATGATCCTGCCATAAAGCCGGATCCCACATGATGACGTTCCAGTAAACTTTTGCAGGGACTGACAATGTTCAATGTTCTGATGATTTCCAAGAAGATACTGAATCGCTGCGGGCTAAGCTGGCACATGGCACAAGCGTTCAGTGGAGTAGTAAGTATCAGTGTGGATGGGGAAATGCTGCACATCACAAGGAATTGCCAGGTAGACTACTCTAACCAAACATTAAGTGCATAACACCATGAAATACCAGCTCTTAGATCACTATAGATCACTAAACTCTAAGGGAACAAGGGCACTGTTGGTTGAAAAAAAATCAAAACCCCAAGATGCTTTAGTTACATACATGTAAGCAGGTTAAATATTAGAAAAGGATAAGGTATAGAAACTGATTTTTAGACACTGTACATGACAACTTCTTGCAGCAAATCCCATCAGAAAAGAATAAATTCATTATTTATTCCTGAGTATTAAAAAAATATTGCTTGAGATACAATTCTGAAATAAAGACACAGGTGAAAAGTCCCCTTACTAAAGTTTGACTTTAAAAAAGTTATGAAGAAGAAATGATATAAAAATGAAAAACATGTTAAAAGAAAATAAAGGGAGCAGCAAAAAAGGGTAAAATGTGTTTGGGTGACATAAATTAATTTAGAGAATCATCATTAGAAGCATGCAGTAAGATGGTACTATCCACTGAAAAAGGTGGATAAGGTGAAAAAAAGGTGATAAAAGGTGAAAAAGGACTGAAAACAGTCCTAGACTAGAGAAGGACAGTTAAACAACAGGATAAATGAAACAGAGTTAAATATGAATTCTTTAGAAAGCGCTATCAGGTTCTGAGAAACTACCTGCTGAAGGAATAAAGCTTCAAATGAAAGTTTTTTGAAACACATTGCAGGGAGTCCTACCAGAAAAATTCTGGATGATGGAGGTGTAAAAGGAGATCTCCAGGAAGTTAAGGAACCCAGAAGAAAAGAAAGGTTATTTCTTTACTTTGTTGCTTATTATTGAGAGCTTAGGGAAGTCCTACTTTACAGATGGTGAGTCTGACCAACTGTCAGAACTGAAGGAGGAGATTTTAGAAAAATAAAAGATAAAATGAACAGTACGAAATGAGCAGAAACAGATGGCATTCACTCAAGAGGTTTGGAAGACTTTACATCTGAAATTACTGAACTACTCATTGTGTTATGCAAACTATTACTTAAATCAATCCCAATATTATAGCAATGAAACATAAGAAGTGAGAAACTAACTTTTAAACGAATGTCCAAAAAATCTGGAGAAATACCATCCTGAATACTGACTAGAAAAGATAATAAAACTAGACAAAAAGAACAAAGTAGAACTATATGGAAGGCTTATTTCAATGCAATTCATGAGAGCTCTCTAAAAGAGATAGTAAGTGCACAGATGATTAATCCAGCCAATATATTTGTCTTTCTAGAAAACTTCCAGAAAGACTAACAAGTCTTAAAGAAACCACCATATCTTGCAAAAGGGAATAAAGTCTACTTGTAAATTAGTGAATAGTTGGAACAAAAGGCAGAAATAAATGACTTCGCCAAGGCAAAGTGCTAGTGGAGTTTCTCGAGGATCTGGCCTTGATCTTGTGTCCTGTGATGTTTTCATTAAGGTACAGGAAGGAGTTAGGAGGTTCACATAATATGCTGAATCTACATGAGCAACTACCCTTAAGGACAGCCAGATCTAAGGCTGCCTATGAAAAGCTGAAGGAGAATCACAGTTCTGAAGAGGTAGATGATAAAATAACAGAAAGATTAATTAAATATATTAAATAGATCTTGGTGGTGGGCAAAGTTCCATGAAAATATCTGTTCAGTGCTCAGCAGTGCCAAAACCAGCAAATAAATTTCTAGAGTTGTTAGAAAAGGAACAGAGGAAGCAACAGGGAATCGTGTAATGCCACTGTGTAAAACATTACAAAATTTTGAATGTTGTGTATTTGTGCTTCCCTCATCCCAAAGAAGATTTGGCAGAAGTGGAAGAGACTAAGAGAGTGGCAAGAAGCTTGTTCACAGGCATGACAGCCTCTGTGTGGGAGAGCTCAAACTCTCGGAAGGGGGCTAGTTTGCATCATCATCTCTGCTTTTTGTTGATGTCTTGTGGTTAAAAAGCTTATAGAAAAGTTCCTGCTGGAGATATTTGGCTGGGAATTGAATAGGAATATGTGTGCGGAACCTTTGCTTCAAGAAGTCCCTAGGCAGTGGTCTGCTAAAAGCTCAAAGTAGAGAAGTATTAGCCTATGTTTGCCTGCAGAAAAGCAGAGCAGACAGACAATCGTAACAGCTTCTCCTGGTCAATTATCTACATATTTATTAGCTTTTGCTCATGACTTCCAGAGCCTTGTGCCAATTTGTGGGCTACGCACCATCACTAATTCTTTATCACTGGAAGTGCAGATGTTGTTGATTCTTTCTACTTTTATCTAAGGTCACGTTTGTGATTTTGATCCATTTAGGCTTTCTTGAAGCAAAGCTTGCTGTCCTCAAAGCTGGATTCGCCTTTATATTAACTCAGAAAGATCTGATTTGCAGACATTCTGCAACCTAATGATCTCCATGGGCTAGATTCTCAGTCAACAGCCTTGTAGTGGAAGTCGTTGTTGTTCCTACAGAAGTTACTCTGTAAGGAAGTCATTTTAGGGCACAGCAAGGCATAAAAGAATCCATCCAAACTCCCTTCCTTTTATGAAGGAAAATATCTAGAAGCTGGATAAACAATTCATATTGTTCCTCATTAGTTCACACTAATCAGTAGAGTGTCTCAAATAAGCATTTAATTAAGAATTAATGTGGTGGCTGTTATAAAATGAAATATTAATTGGAAAAGAGAAGTTTCAGGTTTGTTTAGGTGAAAGAAATCTGCTCGCCTCACGCTTAACTTGATTACACAAGTGCTTCCCAGTTCTTGAATTGTTTAATGTATACAAGTCATAAGGATCTGACATTTAACAAGGGAACTCTGGCAAATTAATTCCATTCAGTGCTAAAATTGCATCTTGACATTTGGTAGTCGGTATGCTAACCAGTACCTCTTCATCAGAACTGCGTGTTTTGGTATGTGCTAATTAACTACCCTGTTATCCCATTTCAAAAAAGATTAAGAAACAACTGGGACTTAATGTATTAGTGATAAGTGGTCTGATGTCAGCTGCAAGACATGGGATTGATTCCAAGCAGAGGGCAGGAATGATGTGAGGTATCTCTGCTGTCAACAGGGAGGCTCTGATATTTCCCCAGTTGTGACTTAAAAGATCTACTAGTATTTCAGCGTGAGGGGCAGAATGGGGTTTGCCAGGTAGATACAGCTCTATACAGTTAATGAATACATGGTTCTCCCCCTCCTAGCTTCCATGTTGCCAAAGGTGATCCATGTTCCCTGAGGAACTGAAATTTCAGGGGCTGGATTTTTTCAGGGGCTGGATCTTTTATCCATTTATACTGGTAAAATCTGCCAAATATTTTCAGCAAAGAAGGTAGCAGAAGAATTTTTTAACATGTCAAAACACCTCATTTTTACACTTTCTGGATGGAAATGTTTTGGTTTGTAAATGAGAAATGCTTCATTTCGACATTTCCCTTGTGACAGTGCTCAGACTCCTTTCTTTCGAAATGACAGCTTTTTCATTGTTTAAAATTGACCAACATTATTCCTGTTAGTATATCTTTTTATTTAAAAAACCTGAAAAGAAAAGACAGAGGTTTCCCTTTCTGGTTGAATGAGACCCTGTGGGCGAGCCCAAAACAATAAACCAGGGTTCTCCTTTGCCAGTGATTCCCGAAATCTCCTGTTTTGAGGGACCTGACTCAGTTTCCCTCCCCTGCCCATCCTCTCCATTAACACTTGCCCAACAACATCCCAGCATCATGAGGCAGAGGCAATAACCCTCCTGCCCGGAGATCCACAGGGCAAGTCTATCCTCAGGAGAATTTATAGTGTTTTTGGACAACGGGGGCACCATAGGATGTGAGAATCCCCAATCCTGGAGCTGGTGAGCCCAGTTCAAAGGCAAGTTGCAGAGCCTTTGCTGTAGGTATGTATAAAATACTGAGAAGTAGCTTCAGGCAACTGGGGTTGGGGTGGATGTGCTGATCACCAGCAAAAAAATAGGTATGTCCAGGCCTCTTCAGAGCCTCTCACTTCTCAGCTGTTGTCTCCCCTAATGTGAGTCCTCACCCCTTGCAGTTCCCTCGCTTCCAGCTCTATTCTGGCCTTCCAGAGGTCACTTTTCCCCAGGGTTTTCTTCCCTGTCACTGCATTTCCTCATTTTAAGGAAGTAATAGGCCAACATGTCCCTTTTAAGGGTGAGTGCCCCATCCAATTCCTCTGGGTGTCACAGTGGGAGGCCCAGAGGCCTCTGCACTGCGCTGCCTTCCCAAGCGAGCTACAGGAACCAGCGTTACCCCATCGGCTCGGCAGCAGGACTGTCTCAGCCCCTTACAGCACCTCCCGACCCGTGCCTGTCCCCAGCACTCACAGCTTCCCGGCTGTGACATGGCTGAGCGGGAGGAGGAAGTCTTTAATGTGCTTTCCAGATGATGGCTCTGAGGGCCTGAAAGCAGTGGAAGTGCTGCCCGTGGAGCTGCGAACTCGGCGGTTATGCACTGCTCATCCCGGCTCGTGCGCGCTCAGGGAACGGCAGCACATCCATGCTGTTCCTCAGGCAGCACCGGGAGGTGTGTGGGCCACAGATTAAGTGCATTCCAGTGCTCGTAATATAATTTCTTCTCAGCACTTTCCTTCAGCAAGAAAGTGCCTTGCTTCTCTCTGCGCAGAGCCCAGATGCCCTCTAATGGGGCTTGCTGAGAGGGGAGGCTTTGCAGGGCGGTGCAGCCGGCAGCGAGGGGGCAGGTGGCTTCTAGCTGGGGTCGGCTTCTCATCATGGTGCTCTGCTCTCTGTGCTTTGATACAACGGCCCCTGGGCATCCCCTGCGTCCTTCCTCAAATTCCTGATGCTTCTACTGAGGCTGGATGTAGGTCTTGACATCTGGGTTCCACTTGAATTCAGCAGCTAATCCCTCTGCTTCTTGAGGAAGGAGGCCTGTGCTGCTCCACATAGACTGGTGTCTTGCCAACAGACCTGGCTCACAGTGCTATGATGTTTGGCAGCAGCTTGTAGGATGGATGGTGCCCATAGCCTTTCAGTGATGACAGCCACAGACTGACCCGTTTCACCTGCAATAGAGCTGTGGTCCTCTTCTCTCCTGAGCAGCCTCAAAGTGACAACAACAAACAAGGAAGGGCTTGTGGAGTAGAGTTGTAAATGAGTGAGTAAGTGGGGTAATATCACGTACTGCACCTTCCTCAGCTGCAGTGCAGAGGAAGGAGGTCCGATGGAGCAGCTCTGCCAAAGCTCAAGACTGGTGGTGCAGCAGGAACAGGAAATCACATGCAGCACAGGGGTCTCTTGCGCATTGCTGGAGACCTACTGGTTTATTTAGTCCTTGAAACATTTTGTGCCAGAAAGGCACAGCCATTGGCTCCTAATGGCAGCGTAGGGGAAGCTTAACGCCACATAAAAGTCATTTGGCTGCAGAGTTTACTCCAAGTCTCCCTGCTTCCTGCTGAGGAGGAAAGTCAAAGCACAAGGGAGTGACACCACCTCCTCTGTCTGTCCCTTAAGCATGGCAGGTGCTGAAGTGCCTGCCTTGGGCATGGCAGAGGAGCCTCCAAAGCATGCCATGGAAATGATCAGGGTCTTCTGAAGGGAAAAGCATCGCAAGTCAAGCCTCATCTTAGTGAGAATTAATGTTAAAATGGAGGTATTTACTCAAATGACTGGCAAAATTCTGTGTGCTTAACCTACATTAAAAAGAAAAAAAAAAGGGGGAGAAGAAAAAACAGAGGAGAGGAGGAGACCAGAAAAGGAGAGGAGAGGAGAGGAGAGGAGAGGAGAGGAGAGGAGAGGAGAGGAGAGGAGAGGAGAGGAGAGGAGAGGAGAGGAGAGGAGAGGAGAGGAGAGGGGAGGGGAGGGGAGGGGAGGGAAGGGGAGGGGGGAGGGGGAGGGGAGGGGGGAAGGGGAGGGGAGCGGGGAAGGGGAGGGGAGCGGAGGGGAGGAGAGGAGAGGAGAGGAGAGGAGAGGAGAGGAGAGGAGAGGAGAGGAGAGGAGAGGAGAGGAGAGGAGAGGAGAGGAGAGGAGAGGAGAGGAGAAGGGAACTTCCCTCTCTACTTACCACCTTGTATTGTTGCAACCTAAATTTGAATTTTAGGAGAAAATTGCTAATCTTCTTATTTTGTCTTAGCTTACCAACAGCATAAGGAAAGTCAAGACAATCACCTTTTTGCCTCCCACATCCCCAGTCAAACTTTTACATGGTAGATGAGCCAGTCATTGTCTCCCCTCTTGTTCTCAAAAGCAAAGATCTTGGCTTGAGGAATTTTTCATCTTATGCTCATGAAAACAACTCCTCCAGAGAACAGACTGTACCCATAGATAAAGACTCCCCATGGACAAAAGTTGTGTAAACAAGCTAACTTGCAATGGGAAGAAATGCACAAAATATTAGCTGTCATCACAAAACGACCTATGTCGGAAATGTCAGGATATTCAGATAGGGTAGAAATGCACAGTTGCAATCCAGTATGTATAAGAAAATAGTCTTAAAAAGGGGTGAGGAGAAGGGGAGGAAAAAGAAGAAGTTGCAATCACCTTTCAATCTTTGTAACTTTTAATAGGACTGTACCAGCTAGAATCATGATCACACAAAACCATGCCCGTATGTCATGGAACATTACATATAAACACCATTAACAGTTCTCACCAAAACAGTCATAAAACTACAGTGGCAAACATTAAGGAGCAGATGATGATTACCCTCATAATCTCTTATTTCAGAAATAAAAGTAGTTACATTGAGTCTTAACATCAGTGAGAAGAATATCCAAATTACTATGCAAATAACTATTGCATTTCTCTACAGCTTTTTCATAGTTATTAATTGGAGTTTGTCAAGTTGTTTAACGGGAATAACATGTTGGCTTAATTCAGCCCATTCTGTTGTTTGTGAATAACTCTCAAGCAGACAGTGAGGTGGTTTGGTGATCTTAGAGCAAGCTCTACCCACCACTGGAAGGGCATGTCTGTGCTTGTCCGAACATGAAACCAGAGCGTGTTGAAGGCTGGCAGAGTGGAGGTGGGAGTACTGCCATTGCATGTTGACGGTACCATCACTGGGGCCTTGGGACATGCAGGGCAAATGAGAAATGTCATAGGCAGGACAGACGAAGGGTGGGAGAAAGCAACATCCACAAGCGGTTTGATTTGCCTGTTTGATATTTGTTTACTGCAGCATGCAATGGATTTGCAGATTATTTGGTAAAATTCCTGGATAAACGGAACATTGTATATTGGAAAATGAAGCATTAGACAGAGAAAGCAGAAAACACGGTAACGAAGAGCCATTCACCCATTCAGAGAGAGGCAGGAAGAAGCCTGAATGTCAGTGTGGAGACAGAGAAGTGGGTATCACCCAGGACTAACTGCTATTTGAGAGCATTAACAGGAGCATTTAACAAAACAGGATTCCTTTCATTCCCTGCCAAATAGTTGTACAGAATTGGAATGATTAGCACCTATTCCTTCTGCTGAATGAGATTCCTCTCATGCCTCAAATTACCCGTCTTCTGTCCCTGCTCATTCTCTTTCAGTCTCACTGATTTCTTATTTTTGGATTTGGTACCAGTACTGTTTTCCCAGCTAATATTATCC
Source organism: Tinamus guttatus (assembly GCF_059628265.1). Taxonomy (NCBI): domain Eukaryota; kingdom Metazoa; phylum Chordata; class Aves; order Tinamiformes; family Tinamidae; genus Tinamus; species Tinamus guttatus. Next base: position 735,691 of record NW_028288993.1, on the reverse strand, counting down.
CATCTTTTTCAAGACTGCTTTGCACCAATCATTTTACTACTCTCTCCAGAGCTTCCTCTTTCGTCTTCCATTAGTCTCCTTGGACCAAAAAACTTTCTTAGGGAAAAGTTATATATTAAAATTGCAATAGTAGTAGTCAAAGAACCATCAAAGCTCAGTCTGGGCAATCTGAAGATAGCCCAGAAGACTTCCTGGATACCTGGAGGACCTTTGATTTTTAATGGTATGCATAATATAATCTTTCAGTGCATAGTCTCCAGAAATTATGCTTTCTACATTACTGCCATCTTAGTTCATAATATTATACCTAGAATTTGCAGAAATAGCTTTGTGTTGTATTTGACTGCAGCTCTTATTTGGACATAGCTTTGTGATAGAATGGTTGATACTCAAGGAGCTATGGCAGCACCCTGGAAACTGTTTCATCTAATAGGAGGTTTCCCCCAAGTATCTTGCCTGGGATTTGATTTGCGTTACTGATATTTCTGCATTGTCTTAGAATACCGCATATACTGTGTCCTCTCAAGTGTTTATGAGGGCATAGCTATGATCAGATATTCCTCTCTCATAAAATTATATCCAAATAGGAAGTTTAACAGCGGCATATGCAGTTATCTTCTGGCCCACACAAAAGCACACAACTCTGTCCGTGAACATCCAAACCCCTGTGTTTGCAGTAGGTCCCAGAGAAAGACCTTTATCGTACCTAGGATGATTCAGTTCAAACATCTTTGGCTGTTTCTGAAGAAGCAGTTTTGAAAATGGTATTTTCTATTAGGGACCCTAATCTGACTACCATGCTTAATAAATTGAAGTGTATTTTCTAAAGCAAGATTTATCGGTGCTTGTGTTGTAGCTGGTGATGAGTACAAAATGATGAAGCTTAGCTAAACCTTTTAAAGTCAAGCCCACATAAAGCTGATCTGGCCCACACATGTTGTGAGCTGAAGTGCATGTGCCAATGATTACTGTCTCTCAGCTGATGTGGAATAATTCACCTGAGCTGGTGCAGTCACTTAGGTGACTTGGACAATTCCTATTAGACCGTGGGAAGATTTCTCCCCACATCCCTGGGAATTGCAGGCAAGACTGGTTGAATGCATCCTTGCTCCACGTCAAGACGGCTGCCTTGTCAGTGGAGACATTTGCAGTGGAAACATGGACCTTCTCAGGTTGCTTGATTGGGAAACGTAGAGCTATGCAACGGGTTGGCACAAAGCCCGGTTGTCGCATCAGTCCAGGTAATTTAAAGCCTCTGGTGTTGTGTGGATCCTCTCCTTGGACCAAGAGTCATCCCTGCTGATTAAGCAATTGCTACTGTCTGGATGCTGTGATCAAGTGAGGGGTCAAGAAAATCAGCCCTTCAGTAAATGTCCTTCCTTGCTGAAGGACTCTCTGCTTCAGAATAACTTTGGCTGGAGAAATGAGCTACCGTTTTAACAATTCCTCTCCTCACTGTGAATCTATTTGAAGCAGCTGAGTGCTTTGTCTATCACATATGAGGAGGCCTTTACTAGTTCAGCTCTCATCTCTGGTGGTGTGACCAGCTGCTCTTGTGCCACTAGCCATCAGCTTCCTTCTGACTTCAACATCTGCCCACAGCCACAGTGACCTCAGGGGACTCCCTCACTGGCTTTTCCACCTTCCTCACAGACAAAGCAACTACTGAGTCCCAGTCTCTACTTATGAACTCTGATGTGCTACCCTTGATCTTGGCACTTAGATTTTACTGCTTTCTAGGTGATTTTTCCTCCTTCTGCAACTCCTGCTGTACTAGTCTGCCAGGTGGCAACTGTAGGAGGCTGGGATGGCGAAATGATACCAGCAGAGATCTCCTGCTTCCGACAGAAGCTGCTTTTCATGAATTGACACTTTCTTAAGCATAGAAAGCTGTGTGGCAAAGTGTTTGTGTTGGCTAAACTTCTGGGAAATCAAGTTCTGAAACACTTTCAGGAAAAAGTATAGATTAATTGAGCTTTCCATTTCCTGCAAGGAAAAGTTATCATTCTGGTTATGAATATTAATAGCCTGAGGGCAAGGGATTAACAGCGAGTCTGAGGCTGCATGCATGGACTCCAATTCTGTATCATGATGCAGACTGGGGATTCCCAGCAGAAAAAGGCTGACGCAGCCATCCCAGATTTCCCCATCATCACCCCATCCCCGGTGATGTGAGCGAAGAAGGGGAGAGGCTGATCCTGGTGCCCATGTGGGACCCTCTCACTTCCGTAGTTTACAGTGAACTAACACTGCTTAACGTTCTCCTGTGGTTCCTTATGTTACTGCTTTCTCTCTGGTGAGCAGTTGACTTTTGTGTCGAGAGTTCTGTAATTTGTGTATGACCAGAGCCATATCATGCTTAATCCTTCCCCAAACCATGCCAGCTAGCTCTAGCTAGCTGGAAACACAATACTGATTCTATTCCCTGGGTCATTACCAGTATGCAAGAGTTTATTCAAATTTATATCAGCTGTGTAAAGACAGCCAGACAATCTCAGCCAGATCATATAAGTCTGGGGTACCTCGTCCTTCAGGTTAAATGCAGTAACTTCATCTGCTGCTGTTTAACATTCCCCTGAGCTGCTGTGGGACAGAGCGGTTGAGCCTCAGGATATAACATAGGAGCTTCTTCCATCATCTCTCTAAACACAGCACTCATTTGATATTTATGCTTATTTTACTCCATTATTGCTGATTTCATCACCACTGTCTAAGAAAGGAATTTGGTTGATTTCCAGGCCTAATTTTGTTCATGATATATTTTTTAATCATTCTTGGGTTTTGTTAGCCTGGTAGCTAGCTGTCTCATAAGCGTCTTCAGCTTTCCTCAGTTACACCACGCTCTTAATATTTATTCATTGTTGTTAATCTTACATTTCTTGTTTCTATCTGATAGTGAAGCATTAGTAATAGTAGTATTATCACTTATTGTTATTACTGCTGCATATCACTTTTTTTTCTCCCAGTCCTAAAAGATGGGTTTTGCAGTAATCAGACTAATATGCAGAGGTTTATCCTATGACTCATAGCATACATTTAAGCAAGGGCTGATGGCTGAAATGTTGCAATTTTCTGACTTTCAAATGCCAGCAGATCTTCTGAAATAACTTTAAACTTTATTTTGGCTGTTTTGAGTGACAGGGGGCTCTGCGAGGACTTAATTCTGCCTTAGCAAGTGTTTTTTCTGGGAACATAGTTTTGCTGTTTTTTTTTAACCTAAAATTTACAAAATGATTCTTCCCTTTGCTCCTAGTATCAGATTGCGATGTTAAATTTCTTGGAGAAATACAAACAAGCAAGCAAACAAAAACCCCTCTAAATAATGAAGGAAAATCTTATTAACCTACATAAGGAGGAACCAGCCAATTCAGGGATAAAGCGACTGCCCTAGTTTGGGTGTAAACATCAGCACAAAATTGAACTAGCTAGAGACCAAACAGGCTTTTTACACATGCAAAGGCCACAGTTCAGCGTGGCTCTTTCTCCTGGCTCCCTCTGCCCCTGCAGGAGATGGAATCCCAAGGAACCCAAGGCAGCTGGCGTGGGTGATAGCAGGGATGCTGGTTTGGAAAGATCCTGCTGTTTTCTTAGACCTCATAAGCTCTGCTGAACTGCTGTGTGTTCACTCTTAAAGAGGTTATTAGCACTGGGATCCTTAGCTTGCCGTAAAGAACACTCTGTGCCTCCCTGGGCTAGCACAGCTATCGTGATGATCTTGGAAATTAACACACTTATCTTTTGAAAAAGTCTTCAGAGAGCTGAGATCTCCATGAAGATGCCCTTAGAAAGGAAGCCCCGGTCCTATTATCTGTATGCAGAGCATTTTGCAGGATTTGGGCCAAAATTGTAGTCTCCATAGCAAGATTACTTGAGTTACAGGGTTGCAAGGAAAGATAAAACGGTTACAAACATCAGCTTTGATCTTCATGCCCCCAATGTCACAAATGCTGTGTCTGAATACTATCATCCTCCAAGACAATCCTGTTCTCCAAGAAGGACAACATAAGGTCCATTTAAGATGGATATACTCAGCTGAGGAAGCCTGGTCATAATTGTTCTTTTGGATACTTACTTATTTTTTTTCCTGGTGGCTAGTTTGTCGAACAACCTTATATACAGATTTTTAATGCTGGAGCTGTACCATGAAGACTCTTTGATACATATTCATAGCAGATTCTTGGCTTATCTCTGTGCAACATTCACACATCCTGCTTACTTGTGCTGTTGTTTTTTTTTAATGCTTAACATATAAAAGTTTAATCACAAAGTTGTTTAATGCTTGTTTCTTATGAAAAGCATTATTAATTCTCAACAAAATTCTCTAAAGGTTTTTTTTCCATATATGCTGTGCTGCTTGATAAGTGTTGAATTTAGATTAGGCATACTGAAGCCCTGCTATGGTCCTGTTCTTCAAGGCTTCCCAAGGTCAAATCTCAAGTTAAAGCTATTCATGGGACATACAGTATGGCAGGGACCAGAAGATCTGTGTGCATCTCCAGGCAACCTCCTAGGAATTATTCCTTCCTAATAATAATGAGTCAGATGCAAGGCTAAATAAAGCTTTTCCGTAGCTGGAGCAGGCAATATGTCCTCTTCTGGAAGCCCAAAGAACAGAGCAGCCAAGAAATGAGCCCTTGAGTAGCAGGGAGGGGAAGTGAACAGCAGACTCTGTCTGCCGGGAGGCAATTTCTGATTTCCTCTACCTAGAATGTGTGTGAGTTCAGGCAGCAAAGCACTGTTCAGAGCACATTTCCCTTCATAAATACTCACTGTCGCCCTGCCTTCTAGAAACCCACCAGCCCGTTGGATATGCAGGCCTTTCCTTGAATTTCCAGGGAAATACAGCAGCCTGGTGGCTGCTGCTAGAACTGCTGCGGCAGTCGAGGGCCGGTGTGAGCGGCAGGAGCCGCGGGGAGCGGGGCGGGAGAAGGACAGGGACAGCTACGTCTGCTGAGGGGAGCACACGGGGTTTGCATGACCGTAGCCTGCGAGGGGGTGATTAGATGGAGGCGAATCTCAGCCACACCTGGCCTGATGCTCCTCAGGGGAAAGAAAGGCAGGAGAGCGTTACTGGTGCTGCAGCGGTTGGCATGTGGTGTGGTCCAGAACCAGGATGTCCAAGAGAAAGACAGCCCAGGGAGAAAACACTCTTGTAACAGGGTTAGAGATCGTTGTGCCACTGCCGTACGCAATGTTCAGCTAGAGCAACACCAAAGTACTCCAGGGCTTCCCCCATGCTCCATGAGCTATGCTACTGTTGCATGAGTAGTTATAATGAGCATCCGTGGAGGCTTCTAGCTAAACTTTTCAATCTACTGATGGATATATTGGCAGAGGATTTACCTATAGAGCAATCTGTTTTTTTGCTGTTTGAACAGCCCAACATGCAGCTGCCTGCGTCAATGGAAGGTGCCTTGCGGTGCTAAACCTGCACAGATGAGTGTTCCGTCTGTTTTCTTCATCCATTTTCTCTCAACCATGCATGCTCTGGAGGTGTCTCTGCCCCGTTTCTCCTAGGGACTGGGCGGTCTCTGCCCTCCAGAGTCTCCAGCTGCCCTCTATGCAGCAGTCAGCCTGCAGCACCCTTCTTGCTGATAGCCCAGCCACTTCCTTTGGCAGGAATGTGACACATAAACATAAAAAAGTGAATAAAAGTCATATTACAGTACGAGCTGAGACCTTCAAAAAGAGGGTGGAAGACCAGTGATTAATAAAGCAAGAGATATGCATAATTAAACAACAGTATAACCGTTTCTTGACATCTTGTTGAGTGGTGCTACGTTGCTGTCCGCTCTGGAAGTCCGGAGTGGGACATCATAGCATGCTCAGCTGCCTAATCCCAGCATTGCAGCCGCCGAGCAGCTTTAATGAATATGTCCGTTCAAGGTGAATGTGCAAATTGAACCAAGTTCCTGAGTGGAGCCGGGTCAAAGGAACCACTCCACAGCATGAGATGTGTTGCATAATTCCTGTCAAGTCATTGCCCTCCTCGTCCCCGTCTGCTTCCCCACTCCCTCCCTCTCCATCCTCTGCACACCCTGCTCTATCACAGCGGCGAGAGTGCCCAGAACACCCCATCCTTCCTCCCCAGAGGCTTCTATATGCAATGCTCATTTGATTACTATGTATGTGACCTCTGCTGTCCTTGAGCTATTCGTGTGCTTTGGCTGAAGGATAAGCTCAGAATGAGTTTCTGCTAGGCATCTGTGACCTTTCCTGTGGCCTCATCTTTAAGGCATTCAAAAGTAAATTGTCCTTTCCTTATGAACTGATCCCGGGCTGCAAAGACTCTGTTCCTCCTGCCTTGCCTCTCCCCCAGTCCTCAAAGATGCAGGAGCTGTGCTGAGTTTCTGGGAATCTGCATCACGCCATGGACCAAAGGCAGGTGCAGAACCCAGACCAGGTCACCCCACAGAGCCTGCTGCAGTGTTGAGAGTTGGTAAAAGGCCAGAAACCTCAGCAGGCCCCTCATAAAGTTTATTTACTGTCCTGTGGTAACTAGTGCCTCTAAGCCCTTCCACAGTAGGGTGGCTGGGATGATGACAAAGCATTCAGTGTTACTGCAAGGCACGGGAGACAGAAGTATGGGGTAGACCTCAGGGGTTCACCTTGCCATAGAACTAAAATACCTTGTCTTCCTTGTGATTTTTCTTGAGGATTTTATCCTGATTTTTTTTAAATCAGCTTTTCTAGAAGTGAAGACAAGCCAAAAGAGACAGTTAAGGATGCTGAAAGTAATTTATGAAGCAGGATGAGTCATTCTGTATTTTGTGTTATCCCAAACTTTTTCAGCTGCAATGTCATATGTCCAAGTAAATCTCCCAGCCTAGCACTGCATGCTTATTTACTTATGTCCTCCGTGAACCTGAAGTAAATAATAGCCATTCAGCCACTAAATCCCAAAGGACTTTCCAAATTGAGAAATGAGCTTACTAGTTCCCAAAATGTAGTTCCAGTTGTGCATGAGCCGTGTAATGACTGCAGTGTGACACGGATGGTGAAGAGATGAAGAACATCACAGACTGCAATACTGGAAGGATCCAAACGTAATATAGGACATGGGCTTTGCTGACACATGCAGATCCATTGCATATCCCTATCTCAACTGTTTGCTAGGACATTCTTTTTCAGCCTCCTGTAAAAATTAAATTAAATTAAACAATCTCTTACCGTAGAGCATCTGCAAGGTCAAGGCTATGGTGTGGACAACAGCACAGATCCATAGAAGATCTACAGGTGTATATACCAGGCTGGTGTATGGGAGAGTTCTCAAGGGGAGGTGATGCTGTCTGTGCCACCTGTCCCCAGAAAGAACAACTAAGTCCCAGCAGATGTGCAAGTGTAGCATGACCTTCTGCAAACTGTGTCGAAGCATATCCCCCTCACAGGGACAGAATTTTCATATTCTAATAACTTTTCCACCTACTAGGACATCCATATTCTTCCTTGCTATTAATCAACACCTAGGAAATGCTTTGATTTCAGGCATTATTGGAAGGCCTTTTTTATAATTGCCTTGCTCTTCCAAATCCATTTGTCTTAAATGATGAGATTTTTGGGGTTCCCCAATGGTGAAGACAAAACTCAAGGGCCCTGGAAACTAGTGTAAACCAAGATGCCATGAGCATCACAGTGCACACGTGGGTGAGACATTCTTCCTGCAAAGGCAGAAAAATGCAGAACATAATGCAGACTGTAGTATTCCTGACTCATGTACCACGATGGTCAGTGCTGAGGAGCGTGTGGTGGATATGCATGGTTAAGGTGCCCGATCCTTTGCCCTCATGGCACTGTGGGGTATCTTTGCTTAAAAAGCAGTGCTCCAGTTCTTTTCTTGGAGATATCTGTTCCCCTGATGGAGAAGTGCTTCACAGCAGGCCCGAAAACTACTCCCTGGAAATCATCTGCTCATGAAAAGGTGCCTTGGGAACTAAAGATCTTGAAGAACTAAGCATATCTAAATCCAAATTCTTCAGGTTAAGCCCCTCTCAGCACTAAATATGCACCTGAGACACACCAGGCGACAAAAGCTCTTCACCGTGGTGCAAAACCAACAAGCAGTCTGTCCCAGAAATATCTGCTGCTGCTCAGTTCTGAGCCGAGCTCTCCAAGGCAGCGCAGGGAAAGGGCCTTGGTCTCCAGGGGCGCCTCCTGCAGCCTCCCAGCCTTTGCGCTTTGGTTTGCTTCTGCTGCTGGGTGAATCCATTTTATTAACGGCTCCTCGTAAAGCCTGGCAGCATTTGAAGGACTGCAATGTTTGCCTCTGAATATCAATAAGCAGCTGCCTTTCCAGCCTAGCGGAGATTTGAAGGAAGGCGGAGTGAAGCTCAGAGGATCAGAGATCAATGCCAGCCCTACAGGGACCCCAGGTTTAGGAGATTTGTTATTGAAATATTAACTGAATTCCCGCCAGAGAGGGCAGAGTAAGAGCTCTAATCTGCTGCGTGAAGCTGCTCAGCAGTGGAGGGGTGGAACTGGGCTGGTTTTCCATCATGATGTGCTCTGCAGGTCAGTCCTGGGAGCATCCCCAGGAGAACAAGCTGCCACCCAGCCCTGGTGCCAGGACCAGAAGCCATGGCCAGCTGGGCTGGCAATGGATAGAAACAATCCTCTTCTTCGCACACAGCATATTTTTCCAGGTGAAGAGTGCACAGAATTAGAGGTGAAATGGCCTGTCCTTCTGCAACAGGAGAGTGGGTCAGTGACATGGGTATGAACCCAGACTATGGTCAGCCTGGTTCCAGGCTCCTGTTGCTTGTGTTTAGCTCCAGGAGCCTAGCAGGACTCGAGAGGGCAATGGAGGGATGGCAGAAGTGGGACTGGGCAGGATTTTTTCCTGAATCATTTTGTGATGCAGTGTATTTGTTTGTTTTGTAGAAAATACCATTTCATCAGGAATTTTCACAGGAGCACATTGGTTGCAATGAAATATTCATTGGAACCAAGTTCCTCTCTAGATTTCAGTGAATGACAGATACAAAAATAACTTGTTGCCCAGTGCTTAGGGCATTGGCCTAGAACTTAAGAGACCTCAATTTTAATCCTTCAGAAGGGACTAGAGCACAGAGGTCCCTTTGCGTGGCAAATCCATGTACAATGTATTTGCTTATTTAGGCTGGCTCCCCGGAACTCTGTGTTTGACCTGACATCCCATTCCAGACCTTGGCAGTCTTCCCAGTTCAGTTTTGATGGAGAATTTTCAGCAACACATTTCAGTTTTGATAATAAATAAATAAACAAGCAAACAAGACGGGCAGAAAAATATTTATTTTTGCAAATTCCCTGATCACCCTCATGGCTGTCTCTATCCCACCCAGAATCTGCTTCTCCTCCTGCAAGCAAAGCCTGCCAGTACCTTTGTTTGGGTAGCTACAGAGCTGCCTCTGCTTGCTCTAGCAAAAAGATGGAGCTATAGCAGTTAGGCATCTGTTTCTTCTGACTTTCTAGTATACCTTGGCTGCTACGGATAGGGATACCCTGCTAAGCAGCTCCAAGTCTCCTTTTTTTTCTGCTGGAATAGGACACCTGTATGGCATGACCTTGTTTTGATTGTGCCACTAGCATCACACTGCAAAAGTGCAGTGAAAGCCTGATGCCTCCTCCTTCTCCAGATCTTTATTCAGCTCTTCAGCTTTTTTTTTTTTTTTTTTTTCCGTTTTTCTCATGGCAGACCATGGAAATCAATGCAGTCAGGTTTGTTCTTGCTGGGAGCTACTTCCTCTTGGAGTGCCATAGTGAGGTTTCATTGACAGGTGAAGAGGTTTTCTTCTCTACAAGCAGCTTCCTACATGGGCATTTTACCTGAAGACTGTGGAGCAATTCCTGATCTCCAAGGAGGAAAAATATATTCAAGGGAATTTGGTGAAACCAAAATGGAGGAGTGCCAAAGCACTTTAAATTAAAATTGCAAAGTGCCTCAGAGAGGATCAAGAAATGAAAGAGGACATAGGCATGGAAATAACTAGAACACTGCAGGGAGAACACAGAATAAATGGATGAGTAAGTAGTACATGTGGAGAGAAGGATACTTCAAACACTCTTGCTTAGGGCTGGAACATTGACAGGACTGTGGACGCTCTTGGGTTTGCACAGCTTAGTGATGGGCGTAAGTCCTCAGGGCTTTCTGCTTCGTGCAGCAGGTGATGGAAGTGCTTCTACAACACTGCTTTGCTTCTTCCACCTCCTGCTGCTCCTGGTGGTTTGTCCAAGGCAAGTACAGCCGTGGCAGGGTTGGGAAGATCAGGGATCTGGGAAACTGGAGGAGTCTTTTCTAAAAGGAGCTCAGGCTCATTTTTCTCCCCAGCAATACCAAAATGGGAGAAAAGAGTAGGCAGAGCTTAGGCTTTCTGTATATTCCAAGGAGAGGCAGAGGCTGCATCCTGCCTTCCCCTGCTCTTTCCAGGTCGGTCCTGCTCTTCATTCAGAGCATGCACGGATCGGAGGTGGTGCTGGACCTGCTCCCCTTCAGCAAGGCAGCTGGATCAGGTCTCGCACAGCTAGGTGCGGGCTCGTGCTACATGACGTGATTTCCCCCAATTGCTGGAGTCATTGAAGCATCCCTGGCTGTGGGGTTGCGGTGCTCCCCTGCTTCTAAGAACAGCCAGCGTGAAGAAACATCAAAGGGGACTTTCCAGCCTGCACTTCCTAAAACAAAGCAATAGGCAATAGCAGATGGGAGCCGGTGTCATTAAATATGCATAACCTAACGGATCACAAGGTAGCACTTAGCCATCCTCTAATTAAAAGGCAGCTGCTTCCTAATACAGCGAGGAGGGGCATGCAGAAAGACACTCGATTTTCCCTGCAGGTTGGCTATCTGATAAGGAGTGTGGTGGTCCTTTTCTAACCAGTTCAGATATACCAAAAGGGCACGTTCAGTTTTTACAACCTTATTTCCAGAGTTCCTGAGGGTCTCTGCTCAAGTTGCACCAGTCAGGAAGAAGATTGAGGTCTCCTTTGATTCCCTAACCCAGTCCTGAAAAGGTTAACTTTGCAATATATGGAAACACTTCTGGATTGCTGTGCCAGCTGCCAAGCTGCTTCCTGCTAAGAGCTTGGAATGAATAAAAGAAACATTGCTGTACTGAATCAGTCCCTCTAGCAATGAGCTTTATCTTGCTACTAGTCGTTTTTATTAATTAATTAAATTTGTATTCATAGACTATCTAAGAATCCCAATCATGGCCCAGGAGCTCTGCGTGCTACAATCCAAACAAACAAAACAGAAGACAATTCCTTCCCTAAAGAGCATCTAGAAAGAAAGAAAGGAGATGGCTGCAGCGAGTTGGAGGGTGCAGTGAGGTTACCTTGTCCAGCACTGCACTGCAGTCCAAATGCATTTTGTGGAGCCACTGCCAGGTTTTGTGCCAGCATCGTGACAAAGGTGGGCCTTCTGCAACATTCCCTTGGGTCTGGATAGGGAAAATCCAAGGGGATCCTCAGATTGATTTTCCTGTAGAGGACGTGATTCCTCCAAGTTCAGCATCCCCTTCTTCTGGAGAGAAAGTCTCAGTGGAGGCTGCACGTAGTGGAGGAGGTGTTGATCCACTTAGCAGATCTGGAGCCTCCTGGCACCAAACTGATGACCAGAGCCCCCTCCCCTGCCCTGCAAGGTGCACTTTACAGAAGACAGAACAGCTCTGAGACTCTCCAGGAGGAAATGGCATGCGGGTTCTCGTGCTCGGCACGATCCTCCACGGCACCGCGGGATCAAAGAGACACTGACTCACAGTCAGCAAGATGCAGATTGCATGTTAAGTGGCTGTATACAGCTCCCAAATGAAGCTTCCTCTTAATAAGAATGGAATCATTAGGGTTCAGCTCGTTATTTATGCTCCAGAAGAACAGAAATGATGCTGAAGTAACATTCCTCAGTGCTTCCCATTCCGGCCATAGTGAATCACTACCTCTCACTACCCTCTTTTTTTTTTTTTTTTTTTTGGCCTCAGCTCTCAGTCCGCAGCTCTGAATCTTTCCGGAGACCGGTGAGGCTAATGAGCCCCGTATCCCCTGCCCTAACTCCTTGTACCAACAGTCCTGAAAATAACACTTAAAAAAAGAGCAGGGCAGGGAGAGATGGTGAAGAGAGAGGGAAAGGGAGGAAATGACCAGAAAATACCTGAATTGTGTATTTTTTAATGTTAAAAATTAGAAAGCAAACAAATCTTGTGTTCATTTCAAAGCCAAAGGGATGAAAAGATTTTACAGGATAAATAGACTGTTTTTTTTTTTTTTTCCCCTGAATCCCTGTTTATACTATTTCAGCTAAATCAAAGGATAAGTCCTGCCCGGTGTCTCCCAGCCCTGCTGCCTTCGTAGGCAATCACAGGCGCCCTGAAGCGTGCGCAGCACTTAAGGTAAAGCAAAGCTAAGGGCTTTGCAGGAGCAAGGCCTGGGCTTGTTAGCAGGCAGATGCGCGTGCGGTAGGAGAGGCAGGGAGGGCTACAGTGATTTTGGCATAATCCCTCCCAAAGATGTGAGCTACTCCATCTGCAAATATTAGCCAAGGGTAAACAAAGAGCAAACGGTTGCCTGAAGATGAAATAATGCACAACGAGGAGCCACTGTAGAATGAACTTAAGAGAATGTAGGTTAAAGCGCAGAGTCGAGTCTGCTGTGGAGACTTTCTCTGGGAGCAAGGCTGAGCGCTCATCAGCTGCAGCATCTGCCGCGTGTAGCCCTGGTGGGGATGCATGCGGGACACGTTGCGTTTCTCCAGCAGTTCCTGTGAGCACCAGGCACTCCGCTCCCATCCAGTGCAGGGTTATGGCTGCTGTGTGGTGAGAAGCCTGTTCACAGCTGCACCAAGCGGATGGGCTGGCCAAACACACAGAAGGAGGATGAAACTGGCCAGGCAGAGAGCAAAGCACCGGGAGATGAAGCCCTTGTGATGGCATGTTATCTTCAGACCAGAGAAGACTGCTCAGTTCGCAGAGAAAAGCATCCCTCTGACTGTCAGTAGTGACCTGGTGCACATTCCCTTGCTCTTCTCATGCACGTAGGCTTCCTGTCTCCACCAAATGCAATGGGATCCCTTCCCATCAAGTTATATTTCAAGCGCTCACTGCTCTCCCAGCGTGCAGTAACCCAGGACACATCATATGTACCTTACAGGTTTCCTGCACCCCAGCACAGGAGGGGAGACGTGGAATTTATGAGTAACCTTTCTGTTTCTCTCCTGTGAACTGTTTTCAACATTTAGAAATCATTTGAATATTATGCAAATGGCAGTGACTTGGCTTCTAAATATCATGAAAAATGCCCACTCTGGCAGGCTGTGCCATATGGAAATTACCTCTGCTGAGATGCTGTGAAATAAATCACCATTAAGGGAAGGATGGATTGGCCAAAAGTAAACAGCTGATGTGCGAGAAGCAACATCTGCAGTTAACTCGTTCAGCCTCGGGGGTCCTGCGTGGAGCGGGACGGTGTCTGCACGGGGAGGGCGTCATCGCCCTGCAGTGGAGAGGAGGTCGCCCATGAGCTTCCTGGGTTGGCAGCTGGAGAGCAGGTCATGGGGAGCTGCCACTTCACTTCCATGCCAGCGAACTGTGGCTTCTGCCTGTGATGCTCAGGAAATGATTAGGCTGGAAATGTGAAACAAACCGGAGCTGCTGAGGGATTCTGGAAGAAAAAAAATAAAAGAAAGAAAGAGATGGTGATGATCTAACTATAATCACAAGCACAGATGATGATCGCTGTCATCCATGCACTTTGCAGCCATCTGTGACAGCAAATAGAGACAGAGATTTCCCCTATGCCCAGGACCTTGCGGGATAAATGGGGCCCGAGGAAGGAAGATGCAGATGTTGAGTGGAAAATGCTATGGGAAGGCTGGAAGAGAGACAGTGCAAAGGGACAGCTTCCCTCAGAGCATGAATCGCAGCAAGAACAGGAGAAATGTGGCCAGGCTTGATGAGATCTGGAAACGTAATGCAGAAAGGGAGGGGGATGCATCTCATAGGGCTGCCAGGACACAGAGCAAGGCCTAGAGTGAAACACGTGGCAATCAGGACAATCAATCAAATCTGCCTATCATTATTATTATTATTAGGAATAAACATGTCCATTTATCCCCTCTACTTTTGAAATAAATACTAGAGGTGGAAATTCTGCCATAGGAGAAGTTAATTCTCTTGAATCTACAGATTCAACATTAAGGACATTTCCCATAACATCATAAATATTTGAAATTTTTAGATAACATGACATGTAAAGCTATGTTTTTTATACACATAAGATGGAGTCACCAACTCTGTCTGCACATGATAAGCAAAAAAAATGAAAACTGATCACCGACCACATATTCTGGGCTTATTCTGTCTTTGCTGAGCACAAAGGTTTGGATAGGTTGGACTTTGGTATATGGCTCAGAAGAAAGACAAGAAAATGGTTGGGAACTAGGAGGAAAACAGTAGCAGGTGAGGTGACCTGGAAGCTGAAAAGAAAAAAAAAAACAGTAACAGCAAAACAAACTTTGGGGCTGACTGCAATTCCTCACTATGAGATGGCCATATACCACAGAATGGTTTTGAAGCAGTCCTCAACACAGGAAGGATGCACAAAAGATAAGTAGAGAGGCTGATAGAGTGATGCGAAGAGATTTTGGCAGCAGAAGCCAAGTGTGGCAATTTGTCCCTTGAAAAAGCCCTCAGCAAGAGCCTCTCGTGGTAGCAGAGATCTGGTGCTCAGCAGAAAAGTGATGCATGGACATGATTCTAGGGCTCCAGTGCTAAAATGGGAAGCTCTACTGTCTTGTAACCGCTGCCTATGCCCTGCCAGCTGTCAGAAATAGGGAAAGAATCTGAACTCATGGAGTTCGAGGGCTCTTGAGATGGGTTAGCATCCCTGGGTAAGCCATGGGGCCCTGTAGGCCTAGTGACCCCACAGAGGCATGAATGCAGTGGGAAGCACTTATGGATCTGGTCAACAGCGCGGCGTTTCTTGGGCTGGCAAAGCTGTTTGAGGTGAGGAAGAGCTTCCTGAGGGCTGAGGATGATCAGGCATTTCTGCGCTCATTTGGGAACGAAAAGCTTTGCCTTTCCCTGGAACTGGAAGCCCCTTTGTTTGATGCAGAGGACAACGCCGATTCTCTGCTTCATTAAATCCCATTATAAACATCTCCCTTTTGCTTAGCAGCCGAGGTGGATTGAAATTTACTCTGCCCAAACCATGAGCAGAACTGAACTCCCCTCATCATCCTCCCCTGCCTTCGAGTCATAAATTGTATTTTCTGCAGTACCATTTTACCAGGAAAGGCAAGGCAGAAGCCTCCCTGGAGAGCACACCTAGCCAGATACCTTTTTTTTTTTCTTTTTCTCCTTTTTTTTTTTTTCCCTAACAAGCAGCAGGACGCTAAGTTGACTGCAGGCAGTGAATCAGAAATTGTAATTCTGTTGCTCTTCATCCTGTGGGAATTCTCCTCCCTCCCCGCACAAGCCGGGTGAAAACAGCCCTTCCCACCTCCACCAGAACCCAGCAACTGGAACAAAATACAGGGCTGGAGAGACACGAGGGAAGAGGGGCTCTGGAGTCTATTTTCTCTCTCTTTTCTACCCCCACAACCTCCGGCAGGCAATATTGCCTTGTAAGGCAGAATTTCTGATGCACTGGAAAGGAGAAAAAATTATTTTGAGGTTTCCAGCAATGGTATGAAATTCAAATCTCATTCAACAGCAACTCATGCACTAAAATATTAATTGGTTTTGCTGTGGGGCTCCCCTGTGCCCCCTTGCTACTGCATCCCCCTCCTTTGCCTGGTATGTGAACCTGCTTCATTTTGTCATCACCTTTTGGTGGACGCGCTGAGCCAGGGAACCCCAGCGCTCTCCTCCCTGCTGCTCCTTCCACCAGCTGCTTCTCCTCTTCTCCAGGCCTTCAACTCTTTCTGTATTTCTCACTTTTGCTACCATTCCTAGTATTGTCTTCTGCACATATGAGGAGAAACTATGGGAGACCCATGATGATGCTTGAGTGCATCAGAACCTGACTGGCACGAAGGGACTACAGACCTTTGAATTCTCAGGCAGAGAGATATTTTTAGTACTTTTAAAGAAAAATACAGTCTAAAGATGAATTAGTGACCCAGGAAATCTTGCTTTCAGGGTGGATTGAAAAATGGGTTTCCTTTGAATGAAAATATCAGTGGAAAGTGATTTTAACATTTCCTTAATCATGTCCTATGCTTCATTAAAAAAGCAAATGGGAAGTTTATCCAAATTGTTTTTGTTTTTTTTTGTTTGTTTGTTTAAGAGCTTACCATAATCTGCAAAATGACTCACTTTGCAAAAAAAAAAATTGAATTTAGTAAAAAATATTCAATTCTCCTTCAAAACTATAGCTTAACTGGAGAAATATTAACCAGCTTTAACAACACTGAATCAGCAGGGAAATAGTTTCAGATAGAATCTTATTTCTTGGAGCTGACTTTTCATCAAAACTCTCAAGTTTTTCAGCTTAAAAATTTCAATAGAAAATATGATTTTGTATCCCCACAGGAGTGAGGTACTTTCTGAAATCAGCTAGGTTTAGATAAAAATCCAGCTTTCCCTACAGAGACGGCTTGGACACAAAGTGCTTGTCTTCCTCTCTACATTCCAAGTGACACCCTGATCCCTTCCCCCCAGATCCTTCTCTTGCTCATCACAGAAATTGCTGTTGAATTTATTCTAAAATACTTGTACTCCCTGAAGAGGTCATTAAGTAGTTCTTCGTCTTTATCCCCTTCTAGCTGTTTTCCTTTTCTCCCTCTCTCTCTCTCTCTTTCCATTTTTATTTATTTATTTATTTACTGAGGGTGGTGAAAGTCTAACCTGGATGCATGGCTGGTAGGCTCATGGTCTTTCCATATTTACTTGGACTTGGAGCTATAATCAGTACAACGGTCTCCATTAAATATTAATTCTTATCAGATTGCTTGCATATTAATGGAATAGGCCTGAAGGAACTGTTTTTGCTATAAAACTGTGGACACTGTTCAGTGTATAGAGTAATTGATGGCATGTTATAAATGTTCGATTGGCATGACTTTTGATGGGCACATTACCATGCATGAGCTGTGTTAGATATTCCAGGTAAATGCCTTTTAAATACCAGACCACTTTGTACTCTCCTGTGTCCTATGGATACAGCACAAGAGCTGCATAAATAGGTTTTGGGCAGCTTTCCAAAATTTCCTTGATTCCTACATCTGAGTCTAGCTCAGTTCTTATAATATCCAGGCCATGTTTCCAGGACACCAAAGCAAAGGGCATAGACAAAGATGCCATTACAATTCCCCAGGAAGAATCCACATGGCTTCTCCACATGTAACATTTCAGGTTTCCTTAAAATCAAGAGGACTGCTTGCTCATTTCTTAACTTGACACTTTCTGAGAGTAAAATTGTCCCTGGCCCCACTTAGTGGCAAAAAGGGAGGAGGGGGAGGCTGAGGAAAACGCTGAGATTTTTGTGCTGTCACCACAGACCTCGCAGTGAAGCCTTGTCGAATGTCTAGGTCTGTCCATCTGGGAGTCCTGTGCAGAGGGACTCAGCCTTCTGGTCTCAGCCTTCACAAACTGGGGCTCCAATACAAAATTTATAATTGGAGAATTAGGTGCTGCATGAGCAAAAAGCAAATGGTAAACGCTCATTTCACAACATCTTAAAAGCACTGGAGACATGGATTCATATAAAAGATAATGAACCATAGTATATTTGTTACAAAGCTAAGCAGCTAATCTGACATCCCTATGAAGCAACTGCTGCGTCTGCTACTGCTGCTGACTGGGTAATGTGCTGTGTTTGCTAATGAGATTCGATATCAGGGTATTTACCGGGAATCCCATTCAGCACAGTTCAATCCGCAGTGAGGATCAGTCCTTGCAAGACTCTGCATGCTGTTATGAGCAGGAACAGCAACATTGCAGTGCATGCGCCCCAGTCCTGCATCGTGGTGCTAAGAGCTGTGCTAGGAGAACAGCAACCCAAACATTCAGATGTGTGTCCACATCTTACTGCTGGGGTTGCCCATGCTCTCTGGTTTTCCTGGCACTGACTGCTGCCCCTGAACACAGCAAGAAAAATGTCTCTTGCTGTTAGATTTGGAAAGTCACTCCCCAAAGCTCAGGATCGGCACCATCCTTGGGGAAACTGCCACCTCCAAGTGACTATTGTCTCCTACCTCAAGTACAGTCTACTGTCATCACAAGAGGACTATGCACATAGGAACTGTGGGCAACCCTGGTGTGTGCTCTAGGACCCAAAGTGAGAATACACCTAGAACCAAAGGAGTTGGGATGTGCTTGTCCTGTCTTAATGAACCCAGATGTTTCTCTTTATGCTATTCTGCTATTCTGACTTCATTCCTCACCTTTACCTCTGCCTGCTGCTGAGTGGAGTGCCTGCACAGTGATGTCAAACTCTCTTCCTTAACTAGCAAGAACTCATTTAGGACCTATCATTTAACTAATACAGAAATGATTCCTTTCCCTGTACACTTTCTCTTACATTTATCAACACTTTTTTATGATATTCAACTCCCAGTTGTTCTATATTGGCAAATATGCTTAGATATTTCATGGCCAATTTGAGATTTGACTATCCTTAATAATAATAACTTACAAATGCTATCTTCTTCCTATTTCCACCCTTTTTGGGTAGTTTAGGAACATTAAACAATCCAAATCCTATCACAATTCTAGTTCCTTTTGAGGAACTCTACTGGCAATGAGTTTCAGTTATTCTGTTCTTTATTCATCTCTTTTATCCTGTATGTTCCAGGTCAAACCAAGGCGCTCTACTTCCTGCGGGGCTTCTAATGAGAAAGCGTGCAGAAAGCGTTTGGGAAATGCATGTATCAAGATGGATCACTCTTCTTTACATTCTTGTCAGGGCCTTCAAAGACCTCTAGTGAATGTATGAAGTATTTCTTCCCACTATACACCTATTAATTTGTTCTTCACTGTAGATTTTTGTGATTTTTTGCCATTTTTCCTAGTGAAAAAGTCAGACTTACCTCTCTATGCCTCCTCAGATTTCCCCAGAGTTCATTTTAAAAAGCAGGCATCTCATTTGCCACGTCCTATTCCTCTGGCACAGAGGCCAATTTAAGCAATAGGTTACAAGCCACAGTGAGCAGATCAGCTATTTCATATCTCAACTCCTTTACAACGCATGTGTGAATACCATCTGGTCCTGGCAATTTGTCATTATTCACTTTATTGATTCATTCTAAAATCTCCTTTACTGACACTTTAACTTGAGATTGTTCCTCTGGCTTGTCTCTAGCACTATCTAAAAGCTCCAGTGAAAAAAATCGTCTTATGTTCTAGTTCAAAGAACTAACAGATTTTCTGCCGTTCCCTTATCTTCCTGAATACTTCCCTATACTGCCATTACCTGTTGTCTCCTCCAGGTCTCCATCAGGTTTCCTGACAGCTTTTCCTTAGCAGAGATCTCAGCTAGTGAAGGACTCAGCAGCCCCTAAGCACAGGGATTAGGGAGCACTGCCTTTTTTCTGTGTTTTACCATGTGAGCTGAAATGCCCAACCAAGTTATAGGCTGTCCCAGTGAGGAGACATATGAAAACAACTCCTTCAAGCTGGTCCTTGTAGTCAGCTGGGACATCCTCATTCAGCCCTGAACAGAAGGAGGATTTATCCGTCCAGACTTTCCACCACTCCCTAGTGACCAGGCTTTGACATGAAGCACATTGCAGCCAGCAGCTTGAGCTTGGCAAGGAGTTTGCCCAGTGTAGTTGGGGTGTCCTTTCTTCCTTTCTTCCTTTTTCTCCAAAAAGTCCAAAAAGATCCAGCTCAGCTGAGGGACACAGAGGAGAGGAATGAAATGAGGGTACAGATTTTAAGCTTCATATAAGCAACTCATCCTGCATGACGCCAGAGTATGCATGGCTCATCTCTTCTCCATCTTGCTCTTTCTAAAAAGGTTCCAAAGTCCCTCTTCAAAGGTTGGGAAAACAGTTAAAAGACTCTCTTTTTATCCAGTATGATACCTTTCTGGAGCACAAGTGAAGTTTGTAAGCTATTAATACACAGCATCAGAGGAACTTTCTGCAACAGTCTGGGAGCATTAAATACCTCTAATGCACCAGTTTCCATGGCAGTGGTTCCTGCATGCTCTGTTCCATGTGAGCCTCCCTGACCTGAGCATCGAGTACGATACACAGCCAAGTGGGACTAAAGGAAGGACTGTTAGGAGCTGCGGAAGCCTCACCAGGCTGACACTGCAAGGATAGCTGCTACTCGGGCTCCTCATTAATGTGTAATGAAGCAAAGTGTTTACTGAATTGTAACTAGAAAGCAACCACCTGGACTATTAAAGCTGCTGTCCTGAGCTGTCAGCCTTCTCCATTTCTGAGGAGATGCCAGGGTGAGTGATTTGCAACAGTAGGAGAAAATGTCTCTCGCTCATGCACACATGCTTCTGGATCAGAGTGATCAGCAAACCCAGGCGGAAATCCCTGTGGAATCAAGGCTGCAGCATGAGGAATCCCAGCTTCATGACAGTGAGAAAGCACCAGGACTTCATCAGTGAAAACCACGGTTAAAAAAAATGTATCTAATCCTTTGCCAAGGCAGAGCTGCAAACCATGGGCATGCTTTGCATTGCTGGCTCCAAAGGGCTGCTGTACGTTGCTGCTTTGGCACAAGGCGGCTTTAGCTGTCCACTCTGGTCACAGAGACCCTGCAGCAGAGCTGAAGCACCAGGTCCTAACACTGGGGAATCCAGCTGTGGTGCATCCCACATGCAAACTACAAAACATATGCCACTCTGTAGGTATAGGCAGTGTTTTTGTCTGCAAAGGCACAGAAGGGTCAAGAGTGCCTTTGGTGTGGGGTACAGGGGTATCTGTGTTTACAGAGTGGTGTCTGAAGAACACGTGGCTCTGTGGTCAGTGCTGCTCATTTCCTTGGCCTCCAAAATGATGCCTTCTGCAATCCTGTCAGTGTATTTGTGGGGATACACTCCTGTTCCTGAGTCATCCACCCCACACTCCAACCCTCAAGCACAACTCTTGGAAAAAGTTGCCATCCCTGGCAAAGAGAAATAATCAAAGCATTACATGCAGTTCTGGCAGTGTGAGAACCTCCACGCAAACTCCAAAATGTCATTTTGGAAGTTAGCACTTCATCTTTTTTAGCTGCAAAGGGTAAAGATCCTCCTCAATGCAAATTAGCACTGCAGCAAAGATGCCAAACTCTCCTTTCCTCCCCCAGTTATGGTAAGATTCAAGACTGCCGCATGATTAAGCCCTGGCAGCTTTTCCTCCCCTTCTTTTTCTAAAACAAACATTAAATTATGAAAATAAATGTAAAAAATCCCTTATGCTACTGAAATCTGGATGCTATGGATCAAATGGACCGGACTCAGAATATAGAAAAACAAAAGGTTACAGAGAAATATCAGCTCTTCATTCTTCATTTCACGGGCTTTAAATCAGTATTAAATAGTTGCATTAAGCAGGCAGAATGTTAGAGAAATAATACATAACATTTTGTAGGAATACTTCTGTCCTGTGAAAAATGTAAATTTCTTGACACCAATATGTTTTGCAAATCCACATTTGTTTTGCAGCTTGTGAATTTGTTAAAGATACCTGGGCAATATCTTGATTCTTTGCTTTCCAACAACTCTATTTTCTTTTGTTTGATTTAATTAAACAAAAAAAGATTGTTCTAATTTTAAATTAAAATGGAGTTTGTCCAGAGTTGGAGTTCGTCAGATTTTCATTCTGGCTGAAACAAAATCTTTGATTTTAAGATTTTTCAAAGTGTTTGATTTAGTTTTGCTTTAGCCTGGAATAAAATACTCTTTTTCTGTGAAAAATGTAGATCTATACATAGTCTGCAACAAAGTTAAAGTTTCCAGCAAAACCTCCCCTTTTGCATTTTATGAATCTTCAGTTTCCTTTCTAACTTTGAGGAACTTTTGTTTTTCACTGCTGCATTCCATTTTGGTAAATTTTAGTCAACAAATTAGTCAGAATTTGTTCTTTTCCCTTTCTTCTTCCTCTCAAGTACAGAGTCCCGATAAAATCTGCAGTAGTCAGTGCTGGGAACTGAGGCACGGATGCAGGGACTTTCTTCATATTCAGCTAAAAAAGCATTTGCCACACTGGAAAATTTTCCAATCTTTAATATTTTAGCACATGCTACTCATGGGCTGTGTCGGTTGCACCTTTGTGCCCCTCTTGTTAGCTTCCCAGTACAGTGTCTTCCTCACATGCCTTCATCCTGTTGCTCTCTCTTCATGGGCACAGGATGGTTGTGATGATAGACCAGAGCTCCACTGGAATATCCCTCATGAACACCTTCCTCTGAGATCCGTAGGTGGTCCCTATGGAATTAGCCTATGGAAGTTCCAATGGAAAATGGAAGACATCAGATATGTCTGTAAGGGGGGAGGCAAATTCTTTAGGTGTTGAAGCAATGGAGAGAGGTGGATGCTCTGTGATCCCTAAGCACGTGCCTTGCTGCCGGCACTTACTGAAGCAGATGTTATGTTGAGTGTGTGTCTCTGTGTGACTGGCACTGCTGGGCACCACAACCAGCGTGTGGGTGAGGAGATGGGAGTCCACGGACATCATGGACATCATCCCCAGCACAGCTCAGCTCAGGGGAACTCTCATCTCCCCCTCTGGCAAGGCAGCTCCTTGGGTAGGAAAGGGAGGTCCTGGCTGAGGGAAGTCTGTTTCTTCACAGTATAAGCCCCATCTCTTCTCATTTCATTAAACTTCCTTCACACAGGAAGGCAGAACATTATTTCTATATCCAGAAAAAAAAAATGGTGTAAACTCTGGAGCTAGTTCTGCAGTTATTGTGAAAAAAGGGCTAAAAAACCTGTTACTCTTTCCTAGGAGAGGAGAACCTACCTTTAGTCGCAGACCTCCTAACAAACCAAAGTTCCCAGGGAGAAAACTGAAAAGTCGAATCAGTGAAACAGATCGAGCAGAGGAACAAGAGGAGGTTCCAAACGACGCCTACAAATGTGCTGTATTTTGGGTCCAGGGCTGTTCTGTACCTCTGCAAACTCCTTGTCTTCTATGTTGCTGACTACATCTGACTATATGACCTGGAGAGTCCTGCTTCTGCCCAGGCTGGAGCTTCTCTTTTGCACAGTGGAGAGCAAAGCACAACCTGTGGGAGGGCAGCACTGTGACCTGCGCTGACGGATCCTGCAGGGGGTTCCCTTCCTGGACCAGCTTTCCTCTCTGCTGGCTTCCAGCTTTGCTCTGTTCTCCATTCTTATCTCCCTTTTCAAACTCCATGCTGAGAAAAGAAGACTCTGTAGGGGCAGCATTTTCCTCTAGGCTGAGAGACAACTCTCCTGCTCAGCAATTTTTAAAATGTCGGTGCACGAGGGCACAGTCCTCCCGCTGTTACCCTCTCATGACCATGGGTCAGGGCTAGGGGAGCCCTGAAAGCACAGCTGAACTTGGGGAGGTGCACTGGCTGAGCGAAGAACGGCGGCTTTTTCCAAATGAGAAGCAAGGATTCCTGCAGGGCTGTTGGTGTGAAACCAAAGTGAGTATAACATGGGCACTGGAGTGGAGAAGCTGGTTCCTGCACGGAGGAGCGCAGCGCTCAGGACATGTGTGTGGCTGGGCCATACCCTGCTCTTCCCACGCTGCAGGGTGCTCACCAGTGCTGTTTCCATCCTCTGCCCAGCGTTTCAGTGGTGTTTCAGGAGTAATGCTGGAAATTCAGGAGGGAGGCATTTATCAGTCTATACGGATGCTTCCACAGTCTAGGTGCATGCAGCCTAGCTGGAGAAAAATGCAGGCTGCACCCTGCAATTTGCTGGTTTCAGCTAGCTACCTCCCTGAAAGCAAGACTAATGGCTTGCTAGCAGAGATGATTTCTCACTGTTGGCCATAATGGGACTTCAGATGATTACTTAGATGGAGACAGCTCCATCTCATCCTGTTCTCTGTGTCAACATTTGGGCAGATGAATCCTGCCAGGATCACTCTGCCCCATGCCCATGCACCTTTCTCCCTCACACTGGTAATGGCTCAGCATTGGACCAGCTCAATGGGATAAGGTCCTATCCTGGCCCACAGCCCAGTGTCTTTCCATCCGATAGCCCTCCCTTGGGACAAATGAGTGCTGGCTTTCCATCATAGTGCCAGTGCAAGCTAGAGGAGGAGGCGGGAGTAAAGCTCCCTGCTCCTATTGATCAAACTGGAAACAACTCCCTCAACATAAAACAATTCTCCTCTTGTCAGAAGTAGTGTTTCATTTGGCATTTTAACCCAAAATGAACTGATTCACTTCAGTAAAAACTGTGTAAAAGTGTAGGGTCAACCTCAAACAATTATTTTTTTTTCTGGATCACTGGCCAAATCAAGAAATCAATTACTTGCATTGCTTTGTTGCAACAATCAGACAAGGGAATCTTGCCCTCCATTTGCAAAAACAGCAGAAGGAGGTGAAGGATCTGAGCTGTCACCAGCACATACACAGTGCTGCCAGCTCCTGCCTTCCAGGGCCCAGAAAAACAAGTGATTTTACAGGAAGCAGTAAAGTTAATTATTTCTTGAGCTCCTTTCCCTGGAGCAGTGAGAGAGGGATGCGGCTGTGATTCAGGGAACGTACATGGCTTGGAGATTTACAGAAGCGTGTGCTCTGGTGTAGAGGTGAGCAAAAAAACCCAAAATGCAAGCAAAACCACGCGTCGCTACGAGCATTGCTGTTTCCAGGGAAGTGAGCGTAACCCGCAGAGCAAACATGAGCTGAATGAAAGTCCAGCTTCTCTATCAAGGGCTGTTCCCACTTAGGTTTATTAAAGACTGATCTAATCAGGACCAATTCTGGACTGAAGCTGCTAATGATTGAATATTCAGGGTTTCTTAGGGGCCTCCTGGCAATTTTTCAGTATACGTACTAGAGAACAGCTCTACTCCTGATGCTGCTGTTTCTTTTACCAAAGAAGTGCACATAGATCAGAGCAATTCAGAAAACAGGAAGAAAATGCATGGAAAATTCACAATAGTGAAGGACAAATGATTTTCTAGACATACACTTTGCTGACTGGAGTTTGGGAAACTGGTAGCTGCAGGTCTGTATTTTACACTTTCCAGCTAAACTTCCAGCCTTTGCTCATGCAAGGGAATTCACGGCACAGGGAGAAACCCAGAGAGAGAAGTGGATAAACTGCATCTGTTGAACAGACTTTTACCTGGAAAGCAATGATCAGGGAAGCAGATGTCCAGCAGACCGAGCACGTATTCCTGTTGACTAGGTATTCTCGGGATGGTTTCCATTATGGTTTTGATTATGTCCCTTCTTGTCTATGGTGGAATATCCTTCTCCAGGGACAGAAGCCATCTGTGGAAGGAAATTACCTCCTAAAAGGATCAGAACGGGACAGCCTGCTACATGAGACCAAGTTTTTGATCTTTGCTTTCCTTTGATCCTTAAGCCTGGGCTCAGGAACTAATTTCTCATTGCCTGTGAAATGATGGTACTTGGTACAGCAGCCTGAATCCAGTGAGCATGGAGCCTCCCCTCAAGAGGCTCACTGAGAATTCTGCTTTGGACCTCTCTTAATCTCAGCCTGCAGGGATCTGGATCACTCTGCAGCATGCATGTATATCAGAGCTGGACACCACTATGCACCGCTTCATTGTGACTAACGCTCTAGTGGATTTAGCCCAAAGTCCAACACTTTGTAAATAATAAACATTATTATAAATTGTAATCTCCGCGTCATTGTTTAGACTTGGTCTGCCGTGCTGCAATTTCCTACAACTGCATCTTGAGCTATCCTTATCTGCAAAATTAGACACTGTTTTGCTGTCAGTAATCTGCATCATAGGGATTTTTTTAATGCTGTGACTGTTATTCATAAATTCCACTTGAATAAATGGAAAGATGCAATTTCTTCTGTTCATCAGTGTCAGGCAGTTATCCAAACCTTGTCTCATCTTTACAAGCCTTTGTCTGCCCTTTCCTCCTTGAAAACATATTTTAACAATGTGGATATCAGATATGGACACAGTAGTTTATCTACTCTCGCTAATATTATATGCAGAAGTCACACCACCTCTTTCTACCCGGTTAGGATTTTCCTATGAATGTACCTCATGTTCATATGCACTATTCTAGTTTCTGAGAGGGAGCTTCCATTAGGTGATTTTCAGAAATGATCTCCAAGTCATTTGTAGGGCCATGGCTTCACCATCTCCTGTAGTGCAAGTGTGATCTGTGCGATGTGTGCCTTGATTAAAGACCTGGAGGTCAATATGTTGAGATGAACATTGTTCACTACAGCTGACCTTACTATATCATCAGGATTTGCCCTGTGTAACTGATCTTCCATCTCACCAGTTTTCATAATTTTGCATTTCCTTCCAATTCAGCCATGAAGAAGCCAGATGGCTTTAGACTGAAAACAGACCCCGCCAGCACAGTTAGCAGGACTGGCTGGTGGGCAGCTCATTCTGGGCAGCTTGGATGGGACTTTGCTATATAGTACAAGACAAAAACAGGGAACTTGCCAGCCACTAGCCACACGTGATGTCGCCACAACACAGGTAAAGCAGGTGATGGCCTTATCAGACTCCTCACCAAGAAACAGAAAGGAATACTTTGATTTATGTGTGCTTTGAGAAGGGAGCTGCTGGCTATTGTATGTATAATATCTTTTTTTTCCACTTTCTTTCTTCTTCCCTTATATTTTCCTCTCAACAGTGAAATGTGATTTTGTCTGGCCACTTGAGCCTTCACTTACCAAAAGGGAAGAGCAGGTCACGGAGCATCTGGCCAGTTTGCTCACTGATTCCTTGGCTTCTGGAAGAAGACTGAGGTGCTATATTAGTATCAGCTAAAAATGTAAACCCAACACTTGGTGCTGCCATCTGGAGCCTGCGGTGCTCTCAGAGAGGCAGTCTATCGCTGTAATGAAATTATCAGAACAGGAGTACGGGCTCTCTGCTCTTCACACAAACCAGGGTGGACAGAACTGTTGTGTTTACCACAATACCGTGCAGGTGTGAGATTTGGATGTTGTACAGAAAAGGCTTCCAGCAGCTGGAGAAAAACACACCAGAGGAGTTTCAAGCCTTGCTCTGAATGAGACAGTAAGAGAGACAGCCAGCAACAACACTGTGCAGTTTTGCTGAGTGCACCTCTGTTGGGGCACAATTAACGAAGGCCCAGCCCCAAAGGGCCTGACACATGGCTCGAGTGGACTCAGAAATACACCAACACTTCCAAGAACTCTCTAAAAAGAGCATGTGAGGCAGGTATTTTGAGCTCCCACTTGCAAAAAGGCAGCATTAAAGCAAGTACTTGGGGAACACTTGTGCAAAAACAACATGCTTTGGGACTGAAAAAGCACCTAGGGTAAGCTGTGCAACAGCAGGGCTCTGCTGCTCCATCCAGCTGCACAGGATCAGTCACAGCAGCACTGCTGTCAAATTCATCTCTTGTGATGAGCATCAGACTTGAATGCAGTCATGTTAGGAAATAAATAGACTTTACAAAAAATACCCAGTGCAGAGGGTACTCTGTGGAAGACCTCAAAACTAGAAGGTTCCTCACCTGCATGACCTAAACCATGCTGCACCCCTGGGCCAGGCTTATGGGCAATTCCATTGCCCATGGTGCAGGGTGGCACATCCACAGCCGTGGCAGGATGGACAGCAGCTGAAAATGCTGCCATGGCCAAACACTCAACAGGTGCTCAAAATGTGTGACCCATGAGTCATGCAGTGGCTACAGGCAGCATTGCAGAACTTTATTACCCAGTTTGTGGGCACCTCCTGACACTTGGAAGTGGAGGCAGCTGAATCACTCAGTTGTGCTTTCTTGTTTTAAGTTAATCAGAAGGGGAACTGGTACGTTGATTTTTTCTATCTGCTGATCACAGAGCAATGGTCATCCAGTCTTAAAACTGAGAAAGACCACATCTCCTAGATATCTTTTCACCGTATTCAAAAGCTCTGAGCTGAACTTTGTGCCTAATGTTTGCTGGGGGAGTAGGAAAAAGGACTCTAGCAGCTTCCCCCCACACTAACCAGCTGCAATCTACGTGCATCTCCGTTTCCTCCTCCTCCTTCCTCTTCCTTAAGGCTTGGAAGTGCTTTTTGTCATAGAGGAAAGAATCCTGCTCCTCCACTTTCACAGATACAGGCTGATTGGTTGTCTTAAAAATTGTTTATAAACAGTATGGAAGAAGCGATAGAGAGTGACCGTGAGGGAACTGAGGTAAAGAGGGTGAACAAAAAAACAACAACAGAGACGTTCATAAAGCCCTCAATAATCTCCGCAAATAGAAAACTGGAAAGCAAAACCACAGCTAGATGGCTGCTGCAGGTAGTTTTCCAGAAAAATGCCTAGATCCCTGGCAGGATTAGAGAAACAGTGGGCTGATAAATAGCCAAATAAGTTGGTTATGATTAACACAATTTGATTGTAATTAAGTCTGTCTTTCAAAAACTGATGAACCAATCTCATAATCAGCAATTGTTTTTTTTTTTTTTTTTAGAGAGAGTTTAAGTAAAATGGGCAAAGCAGGAAAAGATGAAGATCATGCTTTTAAATATGGGGGAAAAGGAACCGGGCTACCAAAGACTAGCCACCTTCATCCATGCAAAAAATACTGGAACAAAAAATAAATCCAGGCATTGGTTATCCACTGAAGATAGTAAGATGAATAGAAAACTATATTAGTTTTAAAAGCAAAATGTGACAAACCAGCACAATGTTAAGCTGTTGTAAAATGGCATTTATGACTGGGAAGAGGTGACTGGTGTCACATTTTTTGACTTGAGCGGGATTTACTCTTTTGCCAAGCTGACAGTGCAGCAGCCCAGTCAGGGAAACTATTCTAAAAGTTTGAAAATGAGGCTGGAAAACTGTTTTTCTCTGACTGGACATTTTGAGGGCCCTTGCTTTATTAGTATGGAGCAGAGCACCTTCGATCCATCCGTGCTGGGGCAGGGATGCCTTGCGCTGTGCTGGTGTGTGTGTGTATGGTCAATATCCCCTAAAATCCTTGTTTATGTGGCCACCAGCATGTTTATATGTGTCTGCAGGGTACACAACAGGATGACACAAAAATACCTGCAGAAAGCAAGGAGAGACACAGAACCCTGATGTTGCAAGGGCATGAGAAATTCCTAGCTCCACTGGGATTCACATCCTGAGTTCTAGATTATGTTGGGATTTGCTCTTCTCCCATGATACCAATCACTCTACTTTATGGGGCGAAAAAGGGAAGGGATATTATTATAGTGGCTTTCTACCTCTCAAGCCCTGCAAGTACAAATAATGTGAGCAACAAAGGTGTGTCTAATTCACATGAATAATTTATGCAGAGTAATAAGTTCCCAATGCCAATAAATAGAATAAATACAGCGCCCAGAGATCATGTTACAGACTAGAATTCATTTCTACACAGATATAAAACTGTTATGATCAAGTAAGGGGTGAAATAATCTCCATCAGTGACACTTCCTTATTTCTTGGATGTTTTATTTGCATGGTGTTGCGTACCTGTATAGGGTACAATTCATCCAGCCGTCCTGGGGATGCCTACAAAGCTGTTCCGGCAGGTATTCTGTTAATCATTTCTCATCACCAGACAGACATTGTTGGAGGCTCTTCTTGTTTGTCTTGCAACATTAGATCACTTTTAGCAACAAGCAGAGGAAGAACTAAACATATTTTCCCCTGCAGATGCTGAGACAGTCTTATTTGTAAAATACATATTTTCACTCTTAATTTTGTACTAGCTTCCACCGAACAAGACATAAAAAGCCATTACTGGACATCAATAGCATTTTGGAATTCAGCAGTAACATAGCAGAGAAAAAACTCTGTATTGGTTGTTTTGATTTTTGCAGATTTTTATTTCCATTCATGCCTATATCACCTTTTCCCATTATTCCTCAGCTTTTACCATTTTATCATTCACTAATGGTTTTGAAAGCTCAATGGAAACATTTTAATGCCCTGTCTACATAGTAGTGTTATTTCTATGGTCATGTTCTGTAGACTAATATCCTTACCTTTCAGGTAGCTACCCTTATGTGAGAATATCAGGGAGTAAAAATCCTGTCCTAAAAAACTCTTGTTGCTATTCCTTGCTGTTTTTCTGATTTTCTCCTTTAATTGTTCTGGAGAACACAGACAGAGCCACAATCACCTAAATTCATATGCTTTCCTTTGGGACAGGAATCTGGGATGTTAGTAAACAGGATTTTTTTTTCTTGGTACTGAGCAACTTTTTAGACCTTTAGCCCCAATTTAGCTAGCTGAATTACAACTGGGCCGATATTCAGCTGCATTTGTTTAGAAGCACAGAGTATCTCCCTCAGTGGGAAAGTCTCTCATTGTCAGCATGGAGAAGGTCAGTCCCTCTGGGGAGGAAACACCTACCTCTGCAACTGTTAATTGCAGCTGTTAATTGTCGGGCTGAAAGTGCTGGCAGGCTACAGACGGGGACGGCAGGTGATGGAGATGAAAGGAGAACAAAGGCAGTAGGACATTGCAATGCTCTGCACGGTGCTGTAGGCCTTGCAGGGCCTGGGCAGGCAGTCTGGGGACACTGCAGGCCCCTGGCAGAAGGTCTCTGTGATAAGAGGGGTTTGGAAGCACAGTGGGGTGCACACGAAGGGGCTGATCCAAGTTGGATTTGAGAGCTGAGGACAGGGCCCGCTTGGGGATGAATGCAAAGCATCCATGGGCTCCTTGGGATCCACCGTGTGAGCTCCCTTTCTTCTGACACCCTGAATCCATGGTATGTAAGCAAGGGTTTGGAATAACACATGAAAGGATGAGGATGAGTGCTGTCTGTAGGCATAATGGAGCACAGACCTGGCTGTGCTGTGGGGTCTTTGGAACCATATGTTGTCTTCTCTCTGCATCCTCTCCCTGAGCATCCCTTGAGCTGGTCAGCCACCTGAGGAGCTATTGAATGTAATGTTAGCCCAGCCAGCACCCACGTTGTGTTTGCAGAGCTGCACGAGGGTGCTTTTCCTTGCCACGCTAACAGCTCAGTGGATAGAGCAAAGCAGAGCTGATGCTCCAGCCCGTGGATGCCTGCGTACGCTGCCACGTGGGTTACACACAGGCCAGGCTTTCAAGCATTTAATCACACCAAGAGAAATAAATATATTTTAATGATGAAAGCTGCTATTCTGGGACACACTTGTACAGAAAATAAAGGGTTCCATAGCAATTATCTTGGCTGCCTATCAGAGAGTGTGCAGTTCTTTGCTACACTATATAGGTATTTAGAATAAATTTAGCTTGGTTTCTTTCTACTGCTAGTCCAAGAAATTCTTCCTAAAAGGCTGAAGGAGATAATAGCATAGAAGCTGCTAGGAAAATTAAGGAGGTCTGTCATTATTTTTCGAAACATTATATTTTCCAGAAAAGAAGTCTCTTCAGAATTATTTTTATAGGAAGATTCTAGTTTGCCACACAGAGTTTGTGGACTTTTCCCTCTGTTCCACTTTTGTCCAGTTAGAAAACAGGGGGAGGTAGAAGAGATAGTCTTATTGCAAGAAGGAAAGCTTTTGTTTTTAATTATTCATTTTTCCCAAGAAAAAGTCACCTTTAGAAGTGGCTCTGATTTTTATCAAGTGGCATGAGCTGGCAAGCAAATAGCAGCATGAGAGTGTTAATTCTCTCCATTCTCACAAGCTTTTCTCTGTTCAAAGAGAAAAAAAAAATCCATATTCTCAACACAAAGCACTTCCAAGGTCCTGTAGACAAGGTTTGCTTTGCAAACATTTGCTTAAAAAAAGGCTGGAAATGAAGAAGTTAATTGAAAATTAGTGTCACTCCTTGGAAAGCAATTTTCTTCAGAGAAGCACTATCTCCTGAATGAAAAAGAATACTTATTTTTTGATTTTTTTTTCACTCAGTTCCAATTAACAGCATCTAAACACTCTTGTTTCTGACTATAGGACAAGTAAAGACTATCCACATATATTGTTCTAATCCCATTCGTGTGGCTTTGAAATAGATCCTTTCTGTCCTTTGATAGATCTAATGTCACCATTAAAAACTCCCAGTGGCCATTTGCCTGGGTGAAGCATATTTATGACCCAGCTCAACACAGAATTTATAGTCCTAAGAAAAGTAGAGGGGTACAACAAATGTCTAGGCACACTTGGTAGAAATTGTTTTACTAGCTCATGGTGTGAATTTGGCCTTCTTCGCATATCCTTCACAGAGCTCATCTAACAGTGTTTTTTTTTCCATCTGAACCTAGAAGTAGAGGTGAAAGGTTCCTCTGTAGTAGGCATTTAGTTATATACTGTCAGAAATTGATTCTTCTTATCTTAAAATAAGTACCAAGATGGTCCATGTGAGTGGTTCTCTGAAAGCCTCTGGGGTTCTGGGTTCCTCTGCAGGGAGCAGTTCAGATTTATGAAGATACTTTAATTTCTCAGCCCATCTCAGCTCTGTGGGGATAACAGTGTTCCCTTTTCCATGCACTCAGTTTCCATCTCTCCTGTCGCTGTGGGGTGCTGCATGGGGACAGTCGCTGCCTTGTGCAGTTATGAAGTTGCCCCAGTCTGAAATGGGGCCGCTGCATCAGTGCGAGTGTCACTCACACCATCCCTGCTGGGGTTTGGTTTGCACCAGAATTCAAAGCAGCTCTACGAAAGCACGATCAAAGCTTCTCTCCCTCCCTCCTTGGGCTGACATCAGCAATATTTCTCATCAAAAGCAAGAAAACATATTTGCCTGTGGTTGTCTTCTAAATAAATCCCCCTATCTCAGGAGGCTTGGGGCTGCTGTCTTACAGCAATCAGTTTCAGCGCTGCTAATAAGATTCCCCTTTTCTCTCCTTCACCTTTAGAAAAACTTCTGCTACTGTAGGAATCTGAGATGTTTACATCTGTTTATCTTTCTTCTGATCTCAGGAGTCATATAACATTTCATCTTGTTCTTTTTCATTACTTCTGCGTACATCTCTGAGAAAAGCCTCCTTGCAAAGTTTTGCCTCCTAAGCCAATTCTGCACCAGTACCCCAGTGAGAGCTTTCCCACCTTCCTCTCTTCCAGCCTCAGCTCCCTTTATTTATCTCAATAACCTGCAAAAGATGTCACAGACTTGACTCTAAACCATTGCAGAGGTCCTATCCAGAGCCGGTTCCTCCTGTGCCTCCACACAGGTAGGAGGTTACGTAGATTTTACTTATGCAGTTCCCGTAAAGCATCGTGTTTCTGTTAGAGTTTCTCTTTCATCAGCACCTGCACAAGTCTCCATGCAGGCAGTCCTCTGGCAGGTCTACACCCTTGAGAGGGAATGGCAGTTTCTTCCCATTCAGATGCTGATCAGGCACTATGTAGGAAGGAGGCAAAGATCCAGCTCTAACTCCAAAATTGTGCCCAGTGGGACATAAGCTCTCTCATGGCACCTTTATAACTTCCTCTGAAGCAGAAACACAGAAATTTTCAAACACCGCTAGAATATTTCAAGGGATTCAGGTGTCCTCTTGCATTTGCTGGGAAGTGGGTCAGTAACCGCAACCGCAAAGAGTTTGGATAATCCCTGTCCATAGTGGTAGTTGCCTTGTAGACAACGTCTTTTAGGGATAGGTATGTTGCTTGGTTTGTGGCACTCCCATAAGCTGTTGAAGTTGCCTCACTGTAGATTTCAGCCGTCCTTGGCACTATGATTCTCTCTGTGGTCTACAGCTATGTCTCCTTGAGCAAAAGCAGCCATCTCTGAGGTCTATAACAGGAACATAGTGCAAACAACATCCTTAAACTGAGCATGGGAAGAAACCTTTGGAGAGATCCCCTGGCATCATCTTCATTTGCTTTAGAAACCCTGCTAACTCCTTCTGGATGAGCCCTAAAACCATGGGAGAGTCCTGAGCTCATCTGGCCACCAAGGAAGGGGAGGTAGAAGGGTTAATAGGGAGAGGAATTAAAATGGACCTCATCTCACGGGTGTGAAGGGCATCCAGAGAACTGCCTTCTGGCCTGTATCAGAGAGTATACTGTCTTACACAGTCATGAAATCCTCCCTCCATGGTCAGGTGAAGTAGTTGGCAGTTGCTGGTATCGTGTGAACCCTGCCTAAGATGGGCTGCATGACCCAGAACAGCAGGAGGGATAAAGTGTTGTCCAAAACAGAAGGGCTGGCAGTGAGATTGCAATGTGCCAGCCTGGAGAGTGTCCAGGCCTGCCCGTTCAGAGCACACAGACATTGCCTGCACACCAGAAAAGCCTGTTATGAGGTTCAGGGAGATGGCAGTAATCCCATAACATCAGTCTCCCTATGGATTCACTAAACAGAGGGTAACAAAGAAACAGCATCTTTCTACCACTCATCAGTGCCTTATATAAAGTTACAATTACCTTTTCAGCCCCCTCCTCGATCTCCTTAAACC
Source organism: Tinamus guttatus (assembly GCF_059628265.1). Lineage (NCBI taxonomy): Eukaryota > Metazoa > Chordata > Aves > Tinamiformes > Tinamidae > Tinamus > Tinamus guttatus. The sequence continues at coordinate 701,326 of NW_028288993.1, read as the reverse complement.
CTCCACTAGTTTATTTCTCTGGAAATGAAGGTCGGCCTGCTTGCCCTCTGCAGATCCTTGTCAGAACTGTTGCTTTCGGCAGCTTGAGCGTGGCCTGCACCTCAACAGCTAACGCTCCTCGGCTGGTGTGAACCACGCGGAGCAGCGCGGCTCTCCCACCAGCTCAGCCGGGTCTGCAGCGCTTCTTACTCTTATCTCTTTATGTTATTCTGCCAGTCTTGATGTCATCTGCAAATTTTATTTTATTTTTGGATAATTGACAGAAATGTTGAAAAGCACAAAGGCTTTGCTGCTTCCTTAAGAAGTGGTTGTGATGTTTAATAGTGTTTTGTATTTTCTGTTTTCACTTCCCAACCTGTTTAACATGGATTAAGTAATGCTGAATATAAATGTCTTAAAACTCAATATAAGACCCTGTTATGGGTTTACATGTATGTCATCTTCTGTTGAGGAACAACTCAGCATTGAGGAGGTCAGCTATTTTTCAGTGTGGCCTGATTTATTCTTACTATTCACAATGGTCCTTCATCCTGGTGGCCAAATAGTACAGAAGCAAAAATCAGATTTCAAGATTCAGAAACCTCAGTCCTAACAGGAGCCAGCTCTGCCTTGAGGAGTGGCTCTGCTGAAGCAGAGCTGCTTTACCAACAGCCTCTGCTCCTCCAAAGCGAGTCTCATGGTCCTCAGCACAAACATGACCTTTCTGTGAAATGCTGTCATCTCCTGATGCTTTTCTCAGCATGTAATGATGCTTTTGGGGCAGCCACCCAGAAAAGAGGGGAAACGAGCTCTGCAGACAATGTACCCAGAAAGCCTGTGCTAAGCCATTTCATAAAGTCATCTTGGCTACAGCTCTGAGAAGTCCTGCAGTGCTGGGATGCCCAGCACCCCTTCCAGCCCTGTCATGCACCGCCCGTCCCCTCCCTTCCCTGCAGCATCACCTTAGACAAACCTTGATGGGGCCCTTGAGTCCTCCCTGCTCACCAGGGTGCAGGGGAGCGGGGAGGTCTCTTGCTCTCCCTCCCGCAGCCTTGGCTGTAATTAATTCCCCTTGCAATCCTCTGGCTATTTAAGGTGTAAACATGGGGCTATGTGAGCACTTGGCAGCAGTCCAGGAGCAGCTCCAAGCGCTGGGATGCAATAGACACTTTCAATGGGGATTCTTTTTTTTTAATCAAGCCCAGATACAAACAAACCTTTAATTAATTCCTCCACAAAGTTCTGCTGAGCTCGTGGCCTCTGTTTCTATTGGGAGGCTAATTAACTTGATCCACTCCTACCATGCACACTCCGCAAGATTGTCAGCTTTCACTTGTTGAATTTTAATGTCTTTCATCAGCGTAACAATATGCTCTTGTTTGCCAGGTGCCTCTTGCCCCCAGTGCACAGGATATATTTTTTTTGGCCTACATGAGCTCATGCTACAGCTTCTTGAAAAACAGTAGATCTTACACTTCTATTTTTTTGCTGAAAAAAAAGATGACTCCTTGCAAAAATCACACTTAGCACTGAAAATGGAAACCACCCAGGAATTTCAGTTTTCCACTAAAATTTTCAGTTTTCAAAAACTGTTTTTTAGTGGTGGTGGTGGTGGTTTTTTTTTTTTTTTTTTTTTTGATGAGAGCCAGAATGGTACAGAATATGCTCTTGCTTCCATGTTTTCATCAAAATCTTGAGGAAAATGAAACCAAACTGGTATCTGCAGAGAAACAGGCATACACAGGAATTCTGGGCAAAAAAAAAAAATTTACTAAGTGTATTTCACTAAGCTCCATCTTGATCAAAAACCCACTGATTTCAGGAGTTAAGTATGCGGGCTAGCTTAGATATGCACCTTCAACCTTGTAAAACCTTTCCTGAGGCTGAGAAGAGCTCAGAAAAGCCAGTGACATGATTTGGTAGCTGTTAGTCTTATTGTGTTTCAGTTTCCCAAGATTGATGTGGCCATGTTGAGCCTTCTGATTTGCCTAGAAAAGTGACGGAGAGGGAAGGAATCCATGCAAAGCAACCAGCAATTGACCATGAGGCAGCAGTTGCCCTCATGGCCAAGAAAGCCAGTGAGATTCTGGGATGTATTGAGAGCATCTCCAGCAGGTCGAGGGAGGTGATCCTGCCCCTCTACTCAGCCCTGGTGAGGCCACATCTGGAGTATTGTGTCCAGTTCTGGGCTCCACAGTACAAGAGGGATGTGGAGCTGCTGGAGAGAGTCCAGCGCAGGGCCACAAGGATGATCAGGGGCCTGGCACATCTGCCCTATGAGGAGAGGCTGAGGGAGCTGGGCCTGTTCAGCCTGGAGAAGAGAAAGCTGAGAGGGGACCTGAGCAGTGTCTTGAAGTACCTCAAGGGAGGCAGTGAGGAGGATGGTGCTGGCCTCTTTTCAGTGGTGGCCACTGATAGGACCAGAGGAAATGGCCGGAAACTGAAGCACCAAAAGTTCCACAGAAACTTAAGGAAAAATTTCTTAACAGTGAGGGTGCCAGAGCACTGGAACAGGCTGCCCAGAGAGGTTGTGGAGTCTCCTTCTCTGGAGATCTTCAAACCCGCTTGGATGCAGTCCTGTGCCACGTGCTCTAGGTGACCCTGCGTGTGCAGGGGGGTTGGACTAGATGACCTCTAGAGGTCCCTTCCAACCTTAAAGGATTCTGTGATTCTATGATATCTGGTGCCATGGGAATGCTAAAGGAAGAAGTGTTCAGAAATGAGTGCAGACCTGAGGTCCAAATGCAGGGGAATGAACTGACACTGCAGAAGCAGCAGGCCAGATGTGTGATAAAGCATCACTGATGCCACATGGGCACAAGACCCTTGTTGGCAGCTTGTGGGAAGGCCACAGCCACTGACCTTGGCTAAAAGCGAGTTGTACAAGGTGCATCACCACTCTGCAAGTTCGGGTAGTCTTGTTCAGTCGCGACTCACAGAGATCATCCTCTGCATCAAAGTACACCTGGGTATTTCCATCCAGGAAAATAAACTCAAGTGATGCTGAAGCCTCAGGATAAGGACAGACATCTAGGAGGGCTTTCAAGCAAGATAGGCACAATCTGCAGTGACCACTGGAGTCACAGAAACACAAAGGTCTCCCATGGAGGAGGAAATCCATGCCCTCGGCAAAGCACCCAGGGCAGGGCTGGCAGGAGAGAAAGCAGCCCCTGCCTGCCTCTCCTGGGCATGGTGATGAAGGGCAGGGTACTGTTTTTTGAAATCTTTGCTTCCATTGAAGAAACCTGAAATAGAATAAGTTTAACAGACCCTTTATTTGAAGTACTTTATTTTTTTTTCCTTTCATAAGGAAAAAGAAAAAAAGAAAAGCGCTGTCGTTTCTGCCTGCTCCAAACTACTATTTTCCCTCTCTTTTCACCACAGCATCCCTCAAAGATTATTAGCGCATTTGTACCATTTGTATCTCTCTCATTAGACATGGTTGGGCAATGGTAGCTAAACATTTGAGAAGAAAAAGGAAAAAATATGTTCCTTTTTTAATTATTCTTTTCCTATGTGGCATCTCCAAAGCAGTCAACTTGCGCAGAAATTTTATTAGTTAAAAAAAGGAGAGTGGGAGCAACTTTTTGGCAGTTTGCTGCTCTGACAACCCAAATCTCACATGTATTTTGAGCTGATGAGACAGAAGCAGTCCTGCTCTCTAAGTACCTGGAAAGTGCTCTCTGTGATGGTGTTAAAACAATTTCTCTAATTTTGCAGAAGAGTTAGAAAAATACACTCATGACTGGCAGGGAAGCACTCAGATACCATAGCAATAAGCACCAAGCCATTTATTGTGCTATATTCAGAGCAGGGTTGGGTGAAACATGCCACACATTAAAAAATATCTCAAGAAAGGAGGACAGTCATTCCACCCTGAGTGCTCTCTGCTCTGAAGGCGGTGAGGCCTTGTGGAAAAATGATGAGATCATTTTAGTGCATTTGCCAGAGGTATGCTTGGAAGGATGCAGGATTGCACGGGCAGGCACGGATATGCTGTCCCCAACACACCAGCATTACACTGAGCATCACTCTATACCAAGAAGATGTTTTCAAGCTAGGATTGCCCCACATAACATTTTGTTATTTAACCCAAACGCAGGGGAATTTGGGCCCTCTCTGCTGCAGGAAGCCACAGCTGTATGAGCCAGACAGGTCACTTTTATACACAATGGGAAGGAAAAGTCACTTTGAGCATTGCGGACAAGGACCAGGGGACCCTGCTAGACAAGTTGAACACAGCCCAGCAACGCACTGTCATGTCCAAAGTGGACAGTCATATCCTGGGCTGTTGCCACAAGGTCAGAGGAGCTGCCCCTTCTCCTCCACTCAGCACAGGTGAGTCCACATGTCTTCACACGTGTCTAGTGATTTACTCCAGAGGATAAGACAGACATGGATTTACTGGGGCAAGTCAAGCAAAGGACTACAGAAACGGTGAAGGCTCTAGAGCAACTCTCATATGAAGAGAGACTGAGGGAGCTGGGACTGTTTAGCCTGGAAAAAGAGAAGGAATAGGGAATCTTATCAATTTTTATAAATATCTGGTGGGAGGGTGTGAAGAGGATGTGGCCAGGATGTTCTCATTGGTGTCCAGTGATGGTCAAGAGGCAACGGCCACAAATAGAAGCACGAGGAAACACTTTTTCACTCTGAGGGTGGCTGAACACTGGAATAGGTTATTCAAAGGGGGTTGGAAGTCTCCACCCATGGAAATATTTAGAAGCCATCTGGACATAGTCCTGCGAAACCTGCTGTAGATGGTCCTGGCTGTGCAGCGTGGATTGGACTAGCTGATCTCCAGAGCTCCCTTTCATGCTGGTCTCTTCTGTGACTCTGTGATTTGAAGAATGGTTTTTCAAAGCTAGCTACAGAACTCTGACCTCCATCAGACACAGGCTGCGCCTGTTATTCTGCTCTGAGGAGGAGGGTATCTTGGCTGTGAGCTGAAGTATAAAGAACTACTGCTACCCATCTTGTGTGTGGGGAGAGAAGCATCTCCAAAATTGACTCAGACCTGTCAAAATCCACTGTTAGTGAAACATATAATTAAATGCAAAAAAGAAAAGAAACCGTATGCGATGAGTGAATTTCAGATTTCAGCCTTAGTCAGGAAAGATGCTGATAGTTACTCAGGTAAGGATTTAAATTCTCTGCGTATTATTTAATGAGCCCTGGATGAAAATGCAGAAATCTGTGTTCAGAGCCTACTTCTGCTATCACCCTTTAAGGCCACCTGGGGCATTTTCCCCAACTGGAGACCCCACTTCTCCCAGAACTAATGACAATCCTGGGTTGTGTCCAAACCAGAGAGTTCGAGATCCATGGAGGAGGAATACTGCCTAGAAGCTCACTATTCAAAACAGTTGTGGCACAGGGGCAATGACTCTACTCCTCTCTCTTCTTTGGTTAGGCTTTGTCATTGAGGGCTGGGGAAAAGGATGGAAAGGAATCTCAACATCCTTAAGCCAGATAAGCAGCATGGCATTAAGGTCTCAGGGATGCCAACATCCTATCAAGGACTAGTCCCCAGTCCCCGGTGAGTCTTGTCCTTTGGCCAGCAAGCTCTGCTGCTGCAGACAGACTCCTCCCTGGGGCATGAGCAGCTGAGTGCTTGTCTGGAGGCAAAAACAGAGCTGGAGGAGGGAAGAGGAGGAGGAGACACTTAAAATAAATTTTTTGGTGGAAGCAAAAAAAAAACAAGAAGAAAAAATAAACACCCTCAAACTCACTCACTTTTAAGATCTGAAAATGTGTGAGTTTCTCTGAGGCTGCAAAGATGGCAAACAAGGAGCTCTAGGGAACAGGGCTAGGGAGGGAGCCTCTGTATTACCATGGAAATAAGAAAGCCTGGTATAACAGCACTGCTTTGCAAAGACCCTGCAGGGGAGAAGAGGGATGCCAGTTATCCCATCATAGTATATTAGTGCACTTTGTTTCTATATTATTATCCTCCTGTTGCTAGAGCCATTAAAAACAGTCTCTAAATAGCTCAGCGTGGTGATTTACTAATTGAGTTAACTTGGCTGCAGTGGCTCTGGTTCTGAAGGATGTGGTTTGTGATTAGATAAGACTGTTGACCCCTTCAAAATGAACAACACATTAAGAGGTTTTTCTAGGTCACGCGACGCTGCTCAGCAGAGCGCTTTGCCAAGCTGCGTAGAGCCCAGAGCCTGTGGTTCTAGCCCAAGACTGACTGTCATTGCAGCTAATGAAGGTCTCAGCTCTCCTTTCCCTGGAGAATACACAGAGCCTGAGAAACCCCGGGAGCATCTTCAGGCTGGAATCTGTCTCTTCTGCCACAACAAAGTCCAGGAAATGTCCAGGTTGGGCTGCTCGGAGTTTCTAGGTCCTGTTCCACTGGGAGCTAATGAAGGGTCCCCATGCTGCTAGAGGGAGACAGGAAGACATCGCACAAGATGAAAACTTGCTTGTAGACCTCAGCCCAGAATACAGCAGAATGATAGTAGGATAGTTCTCAAGCAGTGAACCCTGGGTCAAATCCCCACTGGGGACCCCAATTGCCGATTCCCCCATAGGATGTATCCCAGCACAGCCCATCTCCCAGATGCTGACGACTGACATGGACTCTTGGGAGGAACTGGCAGCTCCAGTCAACCTCAGTCATGCAGCAGTTTGCATGTAGGATTGCCTGCCCGATTGCCTGCAAGAGAGTGGATGGTTCCTGTATCTCTGCCATGCATATGCTCACAGAATTAGATAAGTTGGTTCTTGACCTCTCATGGGGCTGATATCCCACACTAAGTTGTAGGATATCACAATATCACACTAAGTTATGCTGCAAACACTTGCCTCAACTTTGTAATCTTCCCCAAGCAAGAAAAAATGCGACTGCACAGGGCTCAATCACCACAATGAGCTGCAAGCTAGAAAGCTAGTGGCATGAAGATCAGGTCCCCCTGAAGATCAGTAGCTTCCAGTCCATGGAAAGAGTAAAGGAGATGGTCTCTGCTCCCACTCTGGCTATATATTAAGTGTCAGGCTATGGTTGTATCAAACAGCCCAAGGGGTAAGATGGCAACCTGGTGATATTTTCATTTATATCTGCCTCAGTATTTCTCAGATCCCGATGTTCTGCAGTTCAGACTGACAAAGACAGTTTCTGCAGTAAACTCTACATCTCCAGCATTGCAGAACTAAACACCCGAGGAATCTTCTTCTCTTAGGGATGCTGAGCCTTAGCACTTGCACCTTGGCCTACAACACCATCACAGAGAGGAAGTGGCAGAGGATAGATGTGGAAGAACACTCAGATGGAAAACAGCTGCAGGATGGCCTATGAGGAAAGGCTACTGAAATGAGGGTCCTGGCATCACCCTGGCTGAGCTGCCCCTCTTCCTTGCTACCAACACACCCCCAGCCATGGAGATGGGGTCAAGAAAGCACCTCCTACAGACCTACATCATCCCATCATGACAATAGATAGCTGAATTTGCCCAGCTCAAAGCACAGAGGGGAATGGCCGCATGTTCAAGAGGACAAAGCAGCTCTCCCTGCAGCTCAAGGACCAGGCAGGCAGGTGCACTGGAACATGAAATAAAATCTCATTTAACAAGAAGCCGGAAACTTTTTAGAAAGCGAAATCATTTTGGATTGAACCTTGTTCCCTCTGTCAGCTGAGAGCTTCAATTGGCAACCAGACGAGCACCTGTCAGGGCTGGGTTGGAGTCATTAGCAAGATCAGAGTCCTGGCAGAACAGCAGGAGGCTGGACTAGATGACCTAATTTGCGTCCCTTCTAGCTCAAAAAATTCTGTGATGTATTTTTAATGAAGCACACACAATAAACTGCTAACATAATATTAGAGGCTCACTTCAAAGCTCGAACAGGCAGGAAAATCAAGGTGAAAGTTTCTGAATTCATCATTATGTGTCACTCAACTTCACCATGACAACCCATGGGTATATCAGATGCTTTCTTTCCAGTATTTGTTATATAGAGAGTCCACCCTCCCTCTCGTATTTTTCAAACAAACCAGAAATAACCTGGAAAGAATAAAGCTTTAATAGACAACCATTATGTATTTACACAGCATTCCAGCCCCACCAAAAGATTCTGAGAGTAGCAAAGCTTAGTGATGCTAAAAGCAGCTGTGTTCGTACCTTAGATGAGCTTCAGGACAGCTGGGTGCCTTCTGTTCTGCAAGCCTTTCACCTCAGTATATCTGATTTCTATATAGTTTATGGCTTCATTGGGGGAATCAACTGCATTAGTAATATAAAAAGCCCTGATGAAAAAAAGGGATGTCGCAGTTTGTGTATCACAGTTTTCTCCTTTCTAGAACTATGAGACCACTTCAGCAGGAGGAAACAAACCTTTTCGCCAAAGGACCCAATTAAGTCATTCTTGGACAATTTTTTTGGGGTCAAAAATTATCTCCTCCAATAGTTTAATGCCCACAGTTCTGGTGAAAATGAGTAATATATTCCAATGCTGGGAGCAAGCTAGAAACTGAATACCTCTCTGACTCCGAAGGAAGCCTTCCCAGCAGGACTCCCCAGCATCTCACTAGCAGTACAAGAGCACTCATGAATGTAACTTATCAGACCTTCTGGTTTGTGAGAATTCAAGGTGTTTTCCCTTCAACAGCCTTTTCCCCCACCAATCTCATCCCAAACTCTCAGTGGGGTTAGTGTGACAGCAAGGGAAGGACAGTGATGAGCAAAAAAATACAGTTAGCAAAATACAAAACTTTATTTTAACAGTCTTACTTGGAAACCTTGTTAAAAATTCAACTTTTGCTGTCCAAAGGAAATTGAAATGTTTAGTCCCAGTGTCCTGAAATTCATGGTAACGTCGCACATAACAGAGAGACGAGTATGTTTGTTATTCAGTATTGCCACGTCTTGTTCTGAGTTCAGAGGCAGTCTGTAATTGTCATGCAGAAAGGGACTGCACTTTCCAGCACCCCTGTGTTAATTCCGCTGCGTGGCGGAAGGGAGGATCGAGACAGCTAATGAACTAGTAAAAGTGATTGATTCTTGTCTAAGTGTCAGGACACTGAATGGCTGTTTGTCAAGAAACAAGAAAATGTCACTGGGATTTGTAAGCACTTGTAACCATTACATAAAGCACTTTGACTAAGAATCACATAAGATAACTTTCCAAGACTGCTGCTCTGAGAGTGTTAATACAACCAGTGGCTCTTCTTGACATTTCTGCAAACAACTTATAAATATTCCATGGGAGCGGCTGCGCCTGCTGCTGCTGCTGCTGCAGTTTGAATGGAAATACCGGGAGGAAAAGAGCAGCTCTGTCCTTATTTAGCAAGTGGCAGCTAAATAAGAGTCCTCAGTCAGCCAGCTCCAGGGTTTTGCCCCAGTGAAGACGAAGAGCAGTCAAGCATCCTGCCCTCCTCCTGCTGGTGGAGAAACTTGGATGTGAATGAAGACCATACCCCAGGATCGACAACCTCTTTTGTACTCAGATGGGCATTGGGAAAGAAATTAAGTGGCTCACCAAAGGTCACATATTATGCTGGTAGTAGTGCTGAAATTGCAACTCAGCCAGCGATGGCTGATTTCCCCACCAGGGCTGTCTCCACTGCTTCATCTCAAGGTTCATAGTCTGAATGCAGAGTTCTTCTAGCAGGCCAGTGAGGGGGAGGCTGATGTCCGTGGAGCAGGGAGGGCACAGAGGACAGAGCTGCAATTCCATCTGGGTTTGGGGACCATCTGTGGTGGGAGCTGTAGAAGAAGTATGCTGTGCTCCTCCTCCAAGACATGGACACACTGGGGCATGACTTGCCTTTTTGCTTACAGACAGCATGAAGGATCCTTGAGCCCATGGGGGCCACAGGAGGGATCCACACAGCAGCCCTGTTGAGAGTTGCTGCTGCACTGCTGGTGCCCAGGCCTTGGGGACAGGCTGGCTCAAATCATCACACATTGAAACTCCTTTCTCTAGTGGTCTTGGATCAAACTGCACTAGATGAGTTTGTACCGCAAGCAGAGCACAGGCGGCTTTTAGCACAGGCAGCAACAGAGACATGCAGTAAATTGCAGAAGTGACAGTTTAAACCTTGCTGAAAATAGCTATCCAACATGTACAGCTTTACTGCTGTGAAATGATAGCTAAACACTCAGACCAGCACCCCCTCCCCATACTGGATTTTGCAGTATTTCCCTTTGTGCTTTAAATCCAAACAATAATACTCAAAATCAACCCTAGAACAACAAAAGCAAGCAGAAGCCAGCCACAATCAAACCACCACAAAGGAGCTCAGCCACCAACACGCTATTGCCATCAGACCCAGGCCACAAATGAACCACTGCAGACAGACCCTGACACAAGGCAGCCACTGCAGATGGATCCACCCGCACCTGAAGCACTGCAAGAAGCCCAGTCCATGACTCATCCACGCTAGCCCGCTTGCTTTAGCAGCGTGTAGGGTGCAGCAGCCTATCAAAAGCTATGATTTCATCCCAAAAGATGTACTGTTTTTATTCTTGATGACAGTTGGGCCTTTTTGGTATCTGCTGACCTAGAACTAGTGTCTCAGACTGTACCAAAGGTGGGTCATTTGAAGTGTTTCATCATTTAGCAGCACATAGTTTTATTTTCATCACGCCTCTCATTCAATGACTCCCCATTTTACCTATTTATAGATGCCCTGGGAAGCAATTCCATCATGAGTCTCACCTGCCTCTGCATTTCCCTGCATTGTGTCCTAGTTATGACACAAACCAGGTGGTCTCCCCTAAGAAATCTTCTCCTTTCTTCTCTGCTCTCTCTGTTCTCCTCTTCACCCCCATCTCTCAGTGACTCTGATTTTTTTGTTCCCTTCTGATTTGAGAGGGAAGCTGAAAAGTAATATCTTGTCTCCCTAACTGCTTAACAATGTGGGGCCAAACCAGAAGCATAGCTTAGACTTTGCATGCTTTCCACACTTTATTATTTCTGTTCATTGTGTTTGCTTTAAGGAAAGTGCAAGAACCCTGATAACCTTTTTCTCTTTTAGAGCAGGGAGATGAGGAAACAGCACTCACTAAAAAGGTTTAGGAGCGGACCCTAAACTAAAGAGCCATCAGTCCAGCTGTCAGTAGGGTCACAGACGGCTGGGCATTTGGTCCTGTGATCATCTAAGAGCTACTTGGGAAGAACGGGGCAGGGAGGCTCAGTATTTCCTGCCATTTGCCTTAAGTCCAGATCCAAGATTTTAAGCAGGTTTTGTCCTTTTGCCCAGCTGGCTGCAGGGGCTATTGCTAGAAGTATGATCCTAGCCCTTGGCCCAACACCGCCAGCTCTCACACCTGGATCCTGATTCTTGTGAGATTTGGTGTTTCTCTGAGAGGCCCAAGAGGCAGAGGTGCCAGAAGGGTTAGGGGTAGACTTCAGCCTCACTCCTTCTGTTCATCTCTAACACCTGTCATTTCTGAGGAACACTTGGAAAGGTGATCTCTAAGGACTCCAAAACCAACACACAACTGAGTACAATCCAGGTGAACTTCATTAAGAAGCCTCAGGTGTTTATGCAGATTCCAGTAATATTTGCAATCTGAACAAAGAATTTTATCAGGTGGAGAGACATAGTACTTCTGTCTGGAGGACTGGCATGAACATGGGAGTCTCCTGGTCTATGAAAGGGCAGGAAAGGCAACTTGCTTGTCCCTTCACATGCCGCAATGTCCTGGACAAGAGAGGCTGCAGGAAACAGCCACCAAGAATGCATTTGAGCCAGCTGTAGACTCAAAAAGTTTGAAGCCAAAAAGAGTGATCAACTCTGCCTGAGCTTGTCTGTCTCAGGACACTGCACTTCTAGATCTCCTGCATGCAGCAAAAATACTGCACTTAAAACACAGATGGGAAAGCAATCCACCTTGGACAGGAGGCAAAGAGTAGATAGCTGTCAATGTCTTTCCTAGTGGCTGGTGATGGGTGGCTTCGGTTAGGCTTCCCACGCTCTCTGTATCTCCAGGTCATCTATTCATGTGTTTTCGGCAAACCTGCAGTAGCAGCTTTATCTAAGAAAAATGTTTTTTTATGATGTTTAGACTCAACCTTGTGAAATATTGAAATATTTTGAATGTGAAGATCTGGCCAATTCATTTTTATTTCAGAGCTTGGAGGGGGTCTAGACAGAGAAAGTGGAGAGTCCTCTGGATACCACAGCTTAAATTAGAACTAACTGGGCTCCTTGTGTCAAAGTGTCTTGGATAGTGATTTCCTCAGGTCTCTTCCAACCAACATTTTTAACTTCTTGCAAACCAGACCGTTAGTGAGATTTCTCTCGCACCACATTCATTATCTCTTTTTTTCTGCCCTGGTTTTAATCAAAATTGCCTTGCTGATGAAAACGGCATCAAAGTCATAACATTCATATATGAAGTTTTGATCTCAATACGTCACAGATATCCAAAAAAAAGAAAAAGAACACTTTGAGTAACAGTTTAATTAAATGACTTTTACATAAAATGTGTCAATGTTGTAGAGAGTGAGGGAACCTCTGGAGTGTAACTTATCATGCCTTTGTTAGAAACCTCATTTAGGATGGGACGAATCACTCTCTGGAAGCAAGTGCTTTGAGATTCCATTTCCGATCTATAAGCAGAGGTATAGTGCCATTTTCTTGCACCTTGTGTACAGAGGAGATGAAGGAGGAAAGGTAGGAGAGGAGGATAAATTCCCTTCTAATATTACTATGGCAAAGGGAGGAAGAATGTCCTCTTTAGCCAGCTTGAAGCTTCAGCAGACCCAACAGCACTTACCATTGGACTTTAAAACCCAGGAAAAGGGTTTCTAGGTGAGCCCTTCCTGCTTATTGCAAGGAGGTTTGTGGAGCTGGCAGCAAAGGATCAGTGGAGGTAAATGTCATCAAAGAGGCAGGCATGAGCACAGAGTCCTTTCACCACTGCTGAAGACCTGGTTTCCTATTGCATCTTCAACAGTGAGCACTGCATTATCAGGGTCTGCCTGGTGACCATGTGGAGCAGGCACAACACATGGGGCTGTGCAACCGTGCCTTCCTGTTACGGGAACCTTTTCTTCACAAGATAGCCTGGACTGCCTTCCTCACACACCAGGGGCTTTTCTGGCTCCTTGCTGCTGGCGTGTTGCTTGGTTTATTTGATTTCACTCCTAGCATCAAAGTCTTCAGCAGAGAATTGACTGTGATTTGCATGAGAAGAAGGGGAGAGCGAAGGTGCATCATAGATGGCCCTGAGCCCTGCTAGTTAAATGTCATTTAATACCATGTTGCCTGGGTGTAGAACAGGTCTACACACATCTGGAAGTCTTCTGCTAACCCAAATAGCACATAGAAGAGAGAACAGAGCTCACCTTCGGCTTCTTCCCATCTCCCACAAGCATTTCTGCTATCCCACTCTATCATTTTCTTCAATAATCTGCCATTCACAGTGGCCTTTTAAAGCTTTTAAATACTGAAATTGGCATCTGGATGGAAGGAAATCTAGGAAATGGGCACAAGGGATTCTTCTGGGCTGTAGGCCAATATGTAGTCCTAGGAGTCACTGCACAGCAGAGTTAAGCTCTGGAAAGCAGAAAGTGTCACTGAGTAGGCATAAAATGACTCTCAGTTCATTCAGGGTAAGTGACAACAATCCACCTGTTTGCTTTGGGCTACCCACAGCGTGTGTCAAAGCCAAAGTCCTTGTGCTGCTCATCTGGACCTGGGCAAGGCCAGATTTCCATTTTGGTCAAAGCCCATTTCATTGCTGTGGGGAGATGCCACAACACACAGCTGTTCTTCTTTTGCCCAGATTTACTTTAAGCCTTGTGCCATCTTTTCTGGTTTCCTCGTGCCTGTAAAGCTGTGGACATCGTTTCCAGTGTCTTGATCCCAACACTAACTATCCTGCAAATGAGACACATGGTGTCCTCCCCTAAGGCCATGTCAATAATGTGACTCTACAGCAACTCATCACAATGCCCAGTCACTTGTCTCCCTGTTTTTCTATGGGCCTTGGAGAAGTGCTGCCCCTGTATCCAAACTAGGCTTTGTACTTTGGTCAGGAATAGGTTTGAATCCCTCAAGACCCTCAAAGATAGATTTGGCTGGTTAAGAAAGGGCAGGGTTTGGACATGGGACCTCAGAAAACCCTTCAGGACTGGAAGGAAGGGTATAAACCCTAACAGGTATGCCAAATAACAGCCAGTAATATATTTGTCGCTCACCTGCGTGTTTGTGGGGCTGATTATGCACACGGACTGGAAGGCATGTAGGCAGGTTGATTGTCAAGGACATGCCTAGCTAATGAAAGAAGGCACTTAAATATCCCAACACAGAGCAATCACTTCTTACTTCCTGCTTTGGGCAGCACAATGTATCTGCACAGAATCACGTCTGCAGAAATCAGGGAAGGTATTGGTCATGGAGCTGGCATGGCAGCAAGAAATCTTCTGGGATTTCAGGACCATGCTACACCGCATCTCCTGGCCAGAAATACTGCTGGCATTGGCAAAACAACCCCCACCTCAAGAAGAAGCATTTCCAAGACAGAGCTTCTCAGAGGTCTCTGTCACATGTTTTCAGTCGCCCCAGTGATGGATTAGATGGTTACAACTGGAACAGTTTAGGCATTACCCTCCCTGTCTGTCACATAGGTGGAACCAAGCTGCAGCAGGGATAGTAAGAACCCAGAAACATCCCATGAAGTTGTTGTGTGGGTCTCAGATACTGCCAGACTGGTTTCCAAAATGCAGCATGGCAGCCACGCTGGTACGTGACCGTCCACACACCTTCCCCTGTTCCTTCCCATGGTCACCCTCCCCTCCTCATGAATCACCAGGCCACTGAATCCTAGAGCAGGGCAGGCTCCGTGTCATTACCCTGCTCCTGTCTTCCCCTCCTAGCCTGTGATGGTCTGTTGCTCATCCATAGTGTTTGGGGGATCTGAGCACCAGCTCCAGTGAAATGAACCCCAGCAGTGCCAGGGCAGCTTGGAGAGCCTCAGCCTGTCTTGCACACACAGCCCAGGCATCCTTTACCAGGACCTTGATACACTCATGCCTTCGTTCTTGCTCTTTACAGGCAGACGTCTGAATATGGTGCCTTCCCATTTATCATCTAACAACATAAGAAACCACTTGCCTGTGACTGGCCAGTCTTGAGAGGCTGGATGTCAACAACTCAACAGTCATCTTTTAGGGAGGAGCATAGAAAAAATCTTTTTTTTTTTTAAGGAAAAGCAACCATGACGACCTCTGTACACAACCCTGCCATAACCTGGAGTACATATAGAATACACAAGAGACCTGTCTACAGGACCAGGAATACACAGCTTGATCCAGCTAAGTACTTTATGATCCACTAAGTGGTATAGAGCTACTGAGACATCAGTGGATTTATTTTCACAGCGTCCAAAGGTCAAAGATGAGGAGTAATACTGAAGATGAAGTCCATTGCACCTGAAGCTTTGGTAGTAGAGTCAGAAGTGGACACCAGCTCTCCAGCACAGCCAGGGTAACCATGAGCTGCATATCTGGAAGATATTTCCTATTTCATAAAGTGCTCCTCCACTCTGGAAGCACCGTCTGGTTCATTAATCAAAGAAAAGAGTCAATTTATCTGTGCATATCAGAAAAAAACTGCTCTGTCTGACTTTTTCATATTGTTTCCTAATGCTCCTCTACCTGAGGTCTGGACTACTCAGCTCAAAGGGGCTTGGGTAATATTTCCTGCTATTCTGAGCATCTTAAAATATGAATGATGTTGGTGAAGTGTGTGAGTGTGTGGGACATTTTGGAAGGGGAGCAGCAGCATTAGCACAGCACGTTTCGTGCAAGGAAATCCTTTGTTGGCACCAATTACACATTGCATAACAGTGAGGAATATGTTAAATGCTTGACCTGCCTTGAATAAGGGTATACTGAACACCCTTTTCATTTTCTAGCTTTTTAGCTGGTGAGTGTGCTTCACCCCTTGTAGATGACAACCACTTAGGAAAAAAGAAATCTTTATTTTATATTTTTTGTATACTTGTACACAAGTAAAATAAAATGCATATCTATATATACTGCAATCTTGTGAAGGAGAAGGTAGCATTCTTTAACAAATGCTTCCCGTAAACATGATGTCATGGAATGAATACAGAAAAACTGCAATATTCATAAACATAGGATTAAAACAGCATCAAATTCATTACCTCTGCAAATGGGAACCTGCAATATCATTCAGTGTCATATCAAGTTACAAACAGATTTTAGACATTCTTTTTTGGAACATTTCTTACAATTTTTTTTCCTGTAAGTAAATCACATGTTACCATCTGCTGTAGCAAAAGCTACTTTGTGGACAAGTGCAGTTCCAAAGACCAAAGGTATAATTCACAGGTTTCAGGACAAATAAGTTATGTACATCCTGGTGTTTGTCTTTTTTTGTTTTTTTTTTGTTTGTTTTTTATTTTTTTATAAAGGCATCCAGTTAACTTTTGTGTAACAAAGCTTTCTCAGGGTGGATGGTAGTTTGCTTTCATTTGCAACATTTATGGAGGTCAGCAAAAGTCTAGTATTAAAGTGTCATCAACCCAGGAAAAGAGTTTGTTTTAGCAGAATAACAGTAAGCTCCACACCAAGGAGGGGATCAAAAGGCTTAGGCTGAGCTGTAACGTGGAGCTATTTCCTTGCTGAGTGAGGCGGCACTGGGCTTTTGATCTGTTCTTTTTAGAGCAGCCCTGCCTCTTTTTGGTCGGGACTGTGGAAGGTTCAATAGGCTCTAGAAATTCTGGTTTCAACTTGGTCAATGGAGGTTCTACAATGCTGGGGAAAGTCCCAAAAGGGGAATCATTTATCTGCTTGTTGCTGCCGTTTTTAGATGGGTCCGTCTCAACGTACTTGGTTTTGGACATGTTCTCCTTATCCTTGAGGGGATTGTTGGAGGATGGCCGGCTGCTATGGGAAGAAGGACCTGCCTTGCCTTTAGCTTCATAAATAAAAGATTTATCCGTTTCTGGCTGGCAGCACTTGGAGGAGATGTCATGGGAACTGAGAGGGGGGTTCCCGGTTGGCAGTTTACTGGACCTGGTCTTAGTGCTAAAAACACTTGTTCGTATCTGGTTGAAGGAATCAATGCATCCTTCCAAGTCTGTGCTCTGCAGCCTTTTGAGGTCTCTCCCTGCCAAGTGCGGGGGAAGGTGGCACTCTAGTTCTGAAGACGATCCTTTAAACTGTTTAAACCAATTCCATAGGGATCGAGCCTGGCAGTCACAGATCCACTGGTTACCATTCAAACGTAGATACTGGAGGGACACAAGGGGAGCCATGGTTTCGCCCGTGAGCACGGTCAGGTTGTTGTTAAACAGGTACAAGGTCATCACTTTCCCAAGGTCGTGGAAAGACCGGCGGTGGACCAGGCTCACTCTGTTCTGGTGCAGAAGCAGTCGGTCGAGGTTGACTAGCCCACGAAAAACATTCTCTGACAAGCTCTTAATTTTGTTACCATGCAAAAACAGGTAGGTCAGGTTTGCAAGATCCACAAAGGTGTCATCCAGCAGATTCTGTAGATTATTATCCTGAAGGTAGAGATATTGCAAGGAGAATAACCCTCGAAAAAGGCCTGTGGACAGCTCTAGGAGACCACAGCGATCCAGATGTAAGGTGTGGAGGTGAATAAGACCCCGGAAAGTGATTGGGTTGATAAATTTCAGGTTCGTGTTGTCACTGAGATCTAACTCCTCTAGTTTGTTGAGCCCATAAAAGGCTCCAGGTTCAATGTGGCTGATGTTGTTGGAGTGGATCCAAAGGATGGTCATATTGCGACAGGAGGTGAAACTGGTGGACCTCACAAGGGTTATTTTGTTGTTGTGCAAGAAGATGCGCTGGCTCTGGATAGGGATCTCAGTGGGGATTGCTGTCAGTCCTTGTTGCTGACAACTTATTGTAATCTTCGGCTCACTGTAGCATACACACGCCCCAGGGCAAGACTCCACTTCTGACTGGATGTTCAAGCAAAGAACCAAAATCAGCAGTTTGCTTCCTAAAGAACAACAAAAATAGTATGCAAATTAGCCAGAATCGTGGGAGAGTACTTTTCTCTGCAACTAATAGATGAGCCTGAGATTCACCCCTGTAAGTACATTGCCATTAACCACAAAAAAACATTCCAGGGGAATCAAACAATTAAAATGCAGAATTAAAAACATTCTACCACACTAACACACTTTCATTGTGAGCAAGTCTGAGCCTTTCATATTCAGAAGGTCTCTGACTTCAATCACAAATGAAAATGAGCACCATGTATTTGAATTGTGGCTCCTAGATATGCATCCAACAAGCCCTATCCCAAAGGGCTTACCTCTAAGACAATGTGGTGCCTCTTTGGGGGCTGTTTGTCTCTGTCTCATGACCACAGGGTCATTTGGCACAATTCAGCATCTATCTGACCAGGGCTGAGGCCTACGACAGCAGGAAGCTTGGATTGCGCTAGGCAACACTACAGCATGCCAGGAATATCACCAGTTCCTTGCTTTCAAGATCATCAAACAACTGTCCAAAGAAAGCAGGTGTTCCCAGTCCATGTTCAACTGTAAGATGGACACATGCCCATTGTGACCTTCCATGGGCAAATTCCTCATTGATTTAGTCTTTCTGCAAGAAATAACTGCAAGGGATTCTCCAAATACCTTGCAGGCCAGGCCTGCTTATAGGCCTCAGAGCTGAGAGTATTGTTTCCTTCTCCTTTACCCTTATTCCTACCTTTTACCACACATTCTTGTTTTCCTTCCTTTCACTCCCTCCACCCTCAGAGTTTTGTGCAATCACTGAGGAAGAGGAGGAAACAGCTTGTGTATCCCAGAGGGAAGCGCTGTCAATAGAAGAAATCCTGGGCAAAGCTGGAGTCAGGGATTCCTCGAGATTTGCCAGGTGGAAGTAGTTTCCCTGTGTGCCTAGAGTGCAGGCAGCACACTGGTGAGAATCAGGGCCCTGAGTGGAACAATTTTCCACATAAGTAACCACTCAATTCTCCAGGAACCCAGCTACATGAAAACGCACAAAAGATGCCAAGGAACCTCAAATCACAATGAAGCACAATGGAACATCAGGATTCACTGCATCAGGCCTTCTGGATGTGCTTGGGAAAGGCAAATATAGGAATAGAGGGGCAGATTATGCACCCAACATCATCTTCTGACAGGAGACTTGGGAAAGAGGGTAAGTGTGCAGCTCATCACAGCACCTGTGTGGGGGACGAGTTCCTCCCAATCACAGGGGAATCCCGGCTGAGGGACACACAGCTTTCCATGATTGTTGCTCCGGGTTGTTTTTGTCTTCCTTGAAAGACTGAAAATCTTGTTTAAGGATTTTAATGCCTCATTACATCCTAATGTGAAGCAGCACAGTTCAAAAAGTCAGGCACAAAGAGATAACGACACAGGGCTGGACAAACTGGGGGAACAGAGAGGCTCCTGTCACTTCTTGCCAATGTGTGCATGATGCAGGAGCAAGAGGACGCGTTTTGTGAAGCTGAATTCCAGAGATAGCGGCAGCACCTCACAAAAAAGCCTGAAAGATGATAGCATAGCTAATGAAATCACATCTCCTCTGAGTCTAAGCAGCAACTTCAAACTCCAACAAGGGAGTAAATCATATGGAAATTTCCGCAAACTGTTTACTGAAGCAATAACAAAGGTATCAGAGAAGCCAAGATGGGAAAGCCGCTTTTCTGTAATAAAAGACTGGGATTCTAGGCCCGAGTTCATTCTAGTCGAAGTAATTCACTATGTGAAGCTAATAAATCTGTGGTGATCCAACAGTCCAATGCAGACAAGAGACTTCTATACATCAGAGTACACATGGGAGAAAAAATAACGGCTCAGCATGCAGAGATAATTTGAGCCTGATATTATTAGCTGCTGTGCGTCCCTAGAAGGCCGTGTGTGGAGCGCAGTGTTATGACACATTCTGGCTGGCTTGTCATGTTTCAACATATCACGTACCATTGTATGGAGCAGAGTAACACAAGACAACTGAAATTCCCTGCTGGGGACATGTCACACCAAGAGGAGCCTCTTGGGAAATTAAAGCAATGCTGGCATCTCTCTGACCAGCATGATTCTTTTCCAGCTAATAATGAAAACCTGTAGAAAAGGAAATATGTCTTTCTGGAGACTATTTCTCCAATTTCATAATTCAGATAATCATGAGCCAGAATAGCACTGTAGTGATGGGTTTCATACTGCTGCGCAACACCATCCACTCCAGTAAAACAGCACCCAGGCTGCAGACACTGCTGCCGACTCCAGGGCTCTTCCTAGCTATTCCTAGCTTCCTCGCTATTGCCGCAGGGGCTACCACCTACTCATTGAAATCCAGCCTGAACCCAGATGCATCCCATATGCCTTATAAATACGTGAGACATTCACAGTGCAATGAATACAAAGACCCATCCCTATGGGACAGGAATCACAATGTCAGCACTCCTGCTCCAGCTCCAGCCAGGGGAGGCATAATAAATATACTATACAGAGGAAGAAAGAGAGAACATAAAGCAAGCAGAGGAGAACAAGCCATTCATATGAATACAACCCATTAAATACAACCACCTCATGATAATCGTACATCTCTTCTTCTGCAAACTCTGGATCACTTGATTTGTCATGTCCAGAATGTTCACTGCCCCCTCTTTCCTATGGACAGGCAGGCAGCAAGATCCCGCCTCAATCTCTGGATTTTTGCAGACCCAGAGGCATGCCACAGCTTCTTCCAGCACACAGGGGCAGAAGGGAAGCAGTAGATAATGTTTGACTCTGAACCATGCCTTATCTTCTCCTGTAGCTGCTGCCTCCGCAGCTTTCAGGAGCTCTGAATCAGTGGTGCTGATAGCCAGCAGCACAGGGAAAATAATTACAGGCAGGGCTACTAGTCTGTGTGCCTTAATTAGGGACCTGGTATTCATACACTGCTCAGATTAGCTCCTTCCACCAGAGACAGTTACTGTCAATCATTTTCAGACTTTTTCCTGATTTGCTTCCTCCTGGTGCACCTCATCCATGTCCTGACTGAGACAGAGCAGAACTCAGCATCATCAGAGTCATTCACCAGAGAGTCCCCAGCCAAAGCAGGGTCTGAAGCGGCTTCAAGAATAGGCACATTCCACAGACAGTCTTGGGAGTTCAAGGTCATGCCATGACCCCCTTTGCCCTGCGCTGGGACTGGGGAAGAGCAAAAGAGAGACCAGAGGGACTGAGACCTGACTGTCCCTTGTTCCTACATAGACCTGCTCCATCACTGACATTCAGGTCTCAACCAGTGACTGGGTCCCAGATCGCCAAAACCTCCAAGCGGTCTGTGGCTTCCAGGCCTTGTAGCAGGATATGTCTATCTGTCCAGTTTAAGGCAAATAAAACCTTACTCCGTCTGAACAGTTCTCAAGTGCCCATTTTAGCACAATGAGGAGCACAAGGCAGGGAGCCCTGTGACAGGAAGGTTGCTAAGCCCAACATTAGGTCATGTTAATGCAGGTGTACACATTTAGGGTGGTGTAGAGCACAGCAAAGGTTGTCCATGTCTGCCTGCAATATAGCTGCAAAGTTACAGGTGCCATCTTATTCTAGGTGAAACAAGTCCTGGAAGATCGAGCCAGGCTCCCTGCAACACTGCTCCACGTCCCACAGTGCTGGAGTGCATGGCACAGAAACAGGCCCCTACCGCGGGCGAGATGTCAGAACACAGAGCACAAACCCAAGCCCCTTTGTGCTAAACCAAGTACCATAGCCTGGTGTGCAGCATCATTACTCTGACCGAAGTGCTCTGAGGTAGAATTGGAGCCATAACACAGACCAGGGAGCCAGAGCACTCAGCTGGACACTACATTGCAGAGAACCAGGCAAAGTCCCTCAGCCTGGCATCCTAATATCAGACCAGGCCCTCCATCCACCTCTAGCCTCCCAGGTACCTCCTCTGGTTCCTCTACCTTTTTGATAACCTCCACCTTTCCTGTGTCACAGCTGATATGAAGGCAGCACTCAGGCAATCCCTAGGCTGGACCAAATCTTGTCAGTGTGCAGAGCCTCTAGATCCCCTCCCAGGATCCTGCAGTTTTTTTCTCTTGGCAAAAAGAGGAGGGGAAAGATGAGGCACTTCAGATGGCAGCCCGGTGAAGACTACACAAATGCACAACTTGCCAGGAAGAGTGTGAATGGGATCCTGCTAGTCTGGAGAGGGTCCAAGTATTACGGATATTGAGGGGTCCCAGAGAGTGATATCCTTCTGTAGAAAGGTCTCCAGACAGGCAGATCCCTGGCTGAGGGCACATGAAAGCAGGTATCCAGACAACCCAAGTAAAAACAGTGCTGATATACCCTCAGCCAGTCTGGCTCAAGCAAACACAGAGGATCATTCTTCTGGAGCTCTAGATTCAGCTCTGTCTGTGGGCTCTTTCTCTTTCAGCAGAAAAACACCTCACCTTGAGGTCACAGGTAAAAGAGGGAGTCACTGCTGTCATGAGCATGAGGGAAGTCAGGACCATTCCCAGTAGAAGGTGCCAAGCCCAGCCACACCAGTGGGAGACCCCTTTCCTCAGGCAGCAGGTCACGGTGGAAGCAGTGTGTTCACACAGCCCCTGCCAAGGGACTGATGCTGCCTTCTCCACCACCAGCTGGACTGTCCTGCCTGGAGGATTCAGTTCCATTGCCCACCCCTGACAAAAGGTTTTGACATCTTGTCCCTTAGAGAAGCCATTCCTATCACTTCCAGGATGTGACTAAAACTTCACTGGATAGTTCTATCCAAAAGCAAAAAAAAAAAAAAAGAAAATCCAGGACCTCCAAGATTTTGGCTTTGAGTTTAGTATTTGCTCCTCCAGAGCTTTTTCAAAAGCCAGAAACCTCCTTCAGTCAAACTGCTGCACTTCCCCTTTGCCATCTCAGAAGTGTTATGACTCATGGAACTGGGAAGCAATTAAAGTGGGGCCATTATCTGTCTTTCCACTAGTCCCCTGTGCGATTGCGTTGTCAAACATGGCAATTAGAAAGAAAAGGCTCCAGGGGCCTCTAATAGATGCTTTGCAAACTTTTTAAGAGGCCAAAGCAAAATGCAATTTTCTGCAGTATGCAGAGCTGTGGCCTTTCTCTGCTACTCTGTACTTGTCTCTATTGATTTGGAGATATTATAATGCGGCTTTCCTACAGTGGAGGGTCAATAATCATTTGAATTCTCTCCTGGCTGGACATAAAGGGAGTACTTTACAATACAAAGCCTTTTGCTGATGCACACGGCATTTTGCTTTTGTTTGTAGTATAGAGACACTATAGCTGCTTAATCCCCCATCCTGAATGGATATTGTTTGAAATTCACTGCATGTCTTTGAAAGACATTCTGCAAAGTAGGTCCAGTGTCTCCTGCTTTGTCCTGTTGGCAAAGACGGGCCTGGGTGTGTGCATGAAGGGTTGTATGCGTGTCCTGAAATGGGTGCAGCACTCTTGAGAATTTGGAATCGAGGGTTAAGTGAGATGATTAAGGAAAAATGGTCTGCACTAGTCTCACCAAAGCTGGAGTTTTGCTCAATTCAGCTGCCTCCTCTCTCTTCCGCAGAGAAGAAAGCTCTGGTGGTCTTTCTCTCTGTGCATCTGAAGTGACCTTAGGGGGGAGAAGATACTGCCACCACACAGCACTTGGGAGAAGCGGTCGTTGATACAGTCCCCTGGAACAGTGGATCCGGTGTGTGTTGCGAACAGTGCAGGCAACTAGTCAGTGTGACCACTGGAGTGACCGGGCTGCTGCAGGGACATTGAATTCTTCCCTTTGCTGCTTGGGTCAACTCAATCTCAGGAGACTGTTGCTGGAGCTCAGACTATCAGGTCACACCAAGACATCCATTTCTTGATCGCTGCCCCAAAATAAGCAGGTAATTCTCTTTCGGATTCCCCTGAGGGTCTCAGATGCCAACAAGGGTACTAGGAGATTGGCACAGCTCTTTCAGGAGAGCCTATGCTGTTCCAGAGCAGTCTCTGGAGCCTGGTGTGATATAAATGGCAAGAGACAGCACTGTTTCAGCACCTGAATACCAGTCCCTGGTCTCATATGCTCTGCGTTTGCACTCAGATCCATTAACCTTTGGGAATGTGGTTCACTTCATTCCCTTTGCCAGCACAGCCTCACTTCTGCTGTCTGGTATATCCATCCTCTATTCTGAATGAGACATGGTTTCAGCAGAAAAAAATCTAATATGCAACCAGTAATGAAAGGTCATTTCTGTAATGCATTCAGGCAGCGGATGGAGGCAGTGGATGTGCCATTTCCTAACTTCTGAGTGCTCATCTTTTCCACCTAAGTAATACTGCCTTAATGTGATTTTAGGATTTAACATTGCGGGAATATTTTTAAGGGGGAAAAAAACAGGTAAAAGCAAAGCTATATCACACACAATATTTAGAACTCTTCTTTATAAATTTTCAGAGGGGGTTCAACACCGATTCTTCAGTGCTGCTTAGGGCTGAACTATAGGATTTGTTGAGAGAGTTGAGTGCAACAGAAGCCTTAGCCAGGACTGCTCCATCCGTTCGTGGGCCTGTGCCAAAGCAGCACCCAAACCATGCTGTCGGTGGCTCTCTGGCATGTCCAACATTTTGTCAACATTGTCGATTGAACAAAAAATATTTGGGATGGGTTATTCTTTTGGTGCTTTGCCAGCATTTTCCCCAGCAGCACCAGAGAGAGAAAGGAAACGGTGATATTTAATAGTATATATTTCAACCAAACTGAATATCAAATTTGAGAGGGAGGAGGGGAGTTTCTCTCTAGCCAGAGGGTTTTCCTCTTCCTGAATTTCAAAGGCTTGCTGCAAGCCATGGAGGTGTGAAAGATTCTTAAAGAAAAGGTCACAAGAATCTTTCATAGGAGAAAATATCAAGGGATTTAAATGCAGGAATCATTAGCTCCCCTTATAATAATAACACTGATATCAATATAGTCTAGTATTTCCCTGTGAAGTCAGGAAATGAGAAAGAGAAACCCCATTCATTGCAATACAAGAACCTAAGAACTGAGCCAGAAAACAGCCAGTTTGGGTTGGTCTGCCTCAGTGGTGAGGAGCAGATGTTTGTGAAAGGGGAACACTAAATGGAGCAAATAGTGTGAATATTCCCTTGGCATGTTCTCCACGACCAAAGCAAAGCCCAGGGACTGCCTGAGACAGAATTCACATCATGTTAGGATATATTATTGATGGACCTAATGTCCACTGATTTGTCTAATTTCTTGTGGATCCTCTCCAACTCATATCCCTAAAGAAGCTCCACAGTTGAGGTATGATGCAACAGTGCTTCACACTCTGCTTCTTGAGTATTTCCCTGGGTCCTCACATTTGCACTGTCATGAGAAGCAATAAATAAGCATTTATTTTTCACATTTCTTTAATTGACTATGCAGCCTTCTTTCCACTCCTTCAAGTTTTATCCAAATCCTAGGCCACTGTATGAAGATCATTCCGGTGATTTTTGTCCCATTTCTGTGCGTCTTTTCTAGGTCCTTCCCACCTTTGGGGTAGGAGGATGAACTGAGAATGTAGCTGCAGCACGGACCTATGCACAGGTTTAGATGTGCTGCTGTGTTCCTTACTTGTTGTAGCATCCTATCCACCATTTAAAATATCATTCAACATCAAGAGGAGCTTTGCAGAGAATCCTCCACAATGTCCCCAAGATCACTTTGCTAAGTGGTAATAGCTCATTTAGAGCCCATCACTGGGTTTGTTTAGGTAAGGGCCTGGGCTGTTTGCCAGCACACATTACTTTGTATTTATAAATGCTGAACTGCATCTGCCATGTAGTCTGTGGTTATGAATTTTACCATGAAACCCTTTTGCTGCAGCAAATCATGTCCCCAAATATACACTTTCCTTCAAATAAAATTATTATCGTATTTCACAGTTGTGCCCAAATCTTAAAATGTAGCTTCATTTTAACCAGTGTCATCTTTGTGAGTAAGCAAGCAACTTGCAGGAGTAGTTCACAAAAATAAGAATCCGGTAAATCCTATGTATCAATTCAGGTTAAAGATGTTCATCAAATAGTTTACATAAAAAGAGGGATAAACTTTGCCGAAATATTCAATATGATGATACTCTCATGCATTTAAAATCTGTTCTCCCAAGGATATCCTAGGCCATACTTTGCAGAGTATCCATCCATCACCGTGCTCCGGCACCTCAACCGATGGGACAAATCTCTGCTGTTCTATCAGAAAGGGCAGAATTTACAGCTGTTCTTGTGAGGGATGTAATAAAACTGTATGTTTTCTTTTTGTCCTGCTTCCATCTATGCTTTTCCCTTCACTGCATGAAGAGGACCATCCATGAGATTGCTGCTGTCTATTCTTCACGCTTCTGTTAAACTGGACAACCAAGTGAGAAAACATAACTTGTGAATCACAACTAGTTCCTACAGAGGACAGTATTATCATGTTTGTGAAAAAGTCAGAGACAAACAAGTGTCCAAAGGAAGTAAACCCTCGTTCCTGAGGTGACTCAGATTATCATGGAGCACGAGGTATCTCAGAAATGCCTCAAAATATTATTACTAAGAAACAGCTTCCTGCATATCCAAACCTGGCACTGATGGAAGCAGCGTGCGAGTGACTCACAAGGCAGGAGGGGTAAAGCTCCAGATGGCATTTACACCTGCTCTCCCCCAGCCATCTGGGACTGCACCCCACCTGGCAGCTGTGAATCCCACCCCCACATCTCCAGCACTGGAAGTGCCCCCATTGCACCAAGCAGTATTTTTCTCAGTTTTCTTCTAAAATAACACTTATCTCAGCTTTTGCTGCAGAACCAGCATCTGCAGATAATGTGCAAAGATGGAAAGAAGTCTAGGAAATAGATTAGATGGAAAAGTTGCTCCAGAGAAACTTTACCTTTATCTCATTTGGGTTGTCTGCATGGACCACCCCAGCATCTGAAGGAACAGCTCAGGAATGAAGGGCTCAAGAGTCAGGACAGGAAAAGAGAGAGTGTTTTAACTTCAGCTTTAGACACAGCCACTTTTACAAAGAATACCTAGAAATGAAAGCAAAAGAGTGGAAAGTTCTGGATCACTGAAGTTTATATTTCTCTACCCTACTTACAACTACCCCTAGCATCTGCACCATATGCTTCTGCTTCAAACACTTCAAGACTCACATGCAAACTGAAGAGGACACTAGACCTGTTACTCCTGCAAGAAAACCTTCTAGAAACTCCTTCCTCTGAAGACAGAAATGTTTTTATAGCCCAGCTATGTTCATAGCCAACATATTCTATTTAGTCTTGTGACAACACTCTTCTTTAACAAAAATGGTCTTTTTCCCTTACTTGTGTATAGCGTTTCTCGGCCAACTTTTGCTTTCCAAACGACACTGTTTCTCCTTGTCTTCAGTATCATTTTCTTGAGCGTTTTCTTCTCTCAATGCACTCCCTTCTGAGCCCAGCTCACCAGGACTCGCTGCACTCCCTACAAGTCATCACGCTGGATTGCAGAGGGCCAGAGCCAAGCAGTGTAAGACGAGCTCCCAACCTGTGCAGTGAGATGTCTCAGAGCATCTCCCTGCTTACACAGGTGCACACAGGGGACATTGCTCAACCCCTCCATCAATGCCAGAGGACGTAAGTCCAGACTAGCCCTGCTTCTCCCCGCTCAGCCTCCTTTTCCCATTTTCTTTTGGCAGCCTTCCCCACAGCTCTCACTACC
The DNA here is from genome assembly GCF_059628265.1 of Tinamus guttatus. Taxonomy (NCBI): domain Eukaryota; kingdom Metazoa; phylum Chordata; class Aves; order Tinamiformes; family Tinamidae; genus Tinamus; species Tinamus guttatus. Next base: position 673,706 of record NW_028288993.1, on the reverse strand, counting down.
TTCCTGGCATGCATTCAAGGCCTACGGTACATTCGCATGGTTCTTTCATTCCCAAGTAAAAGCCAGGACTGATTTTTAATAAGGGTGTAAATTCAGCTCCCGCTGTCTTTATCAGGTGTCGGCTTTGTCTCCTTTGCAGCTTCAGCATTAGACATGCTTGCCTGCCCTTCTGCAGCTCTCTCATTCACTCCACCCAGATAAGAGACACGGCGCTCGCAACTCTATAAACATACTTCTCTGAGATGTGCAGGTTCTGTGAAGGCAAACTAAACAAGAATACAATAGGATGCTAATGATACAGCTTCCTATTTGCATGGAAATCAGAAAACTAGCACTGGGGAAAGAAACCCAGCCCCTGGGCTAGGCAAGCCTGGAGCATCAGCGAGGGCAGCAATTTCTGCTCCCAGCCCCAAATGCCTGGTTGAGCAGCACCACATCTCTTTGAATAGGCACCCACTTGGGGTTTGAATATCCCATAATATATCATTAGGAATTTACACTAGGTTTCCATCCTGAAAGCCTTAAATTGAACTTCCACACATTGGGTCTCACTACAGATATACTAGGTCATACTTTTTAATCAAGATTGGTAAAAACTTCCCATTTAGACTTCAGATTCCCGTCTTTATCTGGATAGCACGTTCATCCATTTTGCAACTACATCGCACTAAATGTTCATAATCACCTGTTATCCAATATGTCCCTTAAATCAATTTTAGAGTCGCAGCCCTCAGGCATGCAGTCTCCCAGCCTGACAGAGCGGCCTACATTTCATGCTTGGAGATGGATGACCTAGCATGTAGCTGTATTAAAATTCATGTTGTTTCGTTGTTGCCAGTCTACCAAGCAATTGCAATTGCTCTGAATTAGAGATTTGCCTTCATCATTATTTATTGTGACAAAATTTGAGTCAGCTGCAAACTTTCCAGGCATCCAGTTTACAGGTATTTTCCACATCACTTTGGAAAATAATATAATACACAGGGGCAAAAGCTGAGGCCTGCAAAGATACCACTGACCTGTTCAGTCAGTGATGATCCCCCCACAAGAATCACATTTTGAGAGCTTTCAGAGGTCTCTTTCTTAGTTCATTTAATATGTGTTCATTGATTCAACAAAGATTGTATTTTGGGGCAAGTAAATCAAATATCTGATAGAAGTCTAAATATGTTATGAAAAAAACAGATACATGAACAGAGACTGTTTTTTTGCCCACACTCATACACCAAGACTATAGTCAATGTCTGGGGATCGATGGTATTTTTTAATAGGATTAATAAATAGCAACAGCAATGTCTTTAAAAACAATACTAAAAAACCTGAGAACCTTACTGACTCTGAGAATATTTTCTGTGAAATCTGCTGGCTGAAATTAATGGTATTTCTATGCCTCTGCTCTTTATCTGTATTAAGGTTTCCCCTTTCTTGCATTGAGCTAAGATGAAACAGCCTCTCCTTACCCAGGCTTTCCCACTTACTCCTTTCTACCAGTGCTATGGCACAGGACTTCCCCACTTCTGGGACTGCCCTGGGTGTCTGATATTCATTAGAAATTAAAATTAAGATCATGTCAGCCAATCTTGACAACAGCCACATGAACACTCCTTTGGAGGAGGCCTACCCATCCATCCATGACTGGATTACTGTCACTCTCCATAAACCATTCCTGATGGATGACGTCTTATCTCCGCTGGGCATCACTCTCCAGAGATGCTACTTCACAGCCTCTCTAGGCAAGCTGCCTTAGCACTCCCGGTAATTTCAAAGAAAATAAAAGATGTTCCTAGCACCAACTCTGAGAGACTCAACATTGTTTTGTTATTTGCTTTTTTGTTTTCTTCTAGGACCTGTCCCTCGCCACTTTTCTACATTCCTGTCAAACCAATAACCTGCCAGAGTAAAAACTCTGCCACAGCACACAAGGTAGATATTGCTGTCCCACTGCTGACCTTGCCTGAGAAAGGAAGGTTGCGAAAAAACATTTTACTTCAACCACTGAAGCATATTACTCAATTAAAAGAACCAAACTGTGAAGTTTTTTAAAGACAACCATTATATTATAGCCAGGACATGCAAAGCTCCACAGGAACACAGACTGTACACCCTGCAGTTCAGCCACTCCACACACAGAATTTTTAGTGCAGCAGGACTAAATTCCCTTTATATTAAGAGACTATTAATATTTCATGACACTAAGTAAACTTTTTTTTTTTACTTTATTTGTTTAATTCACCTCCCTCAGGACAGGGAGGGAGATGAAGGTTCAGCTGTTTTAAGGGAAATAAAAATCATGTCATCAATGGAATTAACTAAAGTGAAAAAAATGGAATTCATAAAAATATCAATACAAACTACATTTGGACTGTAAAAGATGCACATGGGAAACTCATTCCTGAAGGATAGCTCTGAAGTTAAGAGCAACAGCATCAGGCACCAAAATGCCCTTGAAAGGAAATATATACATTTACAGGCAGATTATCTCTTATCTGAGAGCCTAGAAAAAGCACATTCCAGCATATTGATTTTACTTTCTCTGGGATTTCCCTCACCTGATGCAATCCAAGGTAGGAGATAGAAGACTAAATCAGAGATGTCTCTGGTCCATGGCACTCTGGATACAGCCACAATCCTTTTGTCGTCTAGGGAGCAATTTCCTGCGGTATTTAGGGACCTAACAGGACAGATACATAACTTGTCATCCCTGCACATCTCAAGGTCCACACGCATGATATACATTATCTAAGCTCTGAGAAAGGCATAGATGTTTCCTGATGCAACTATACTTGCTGACCCCAAAGCCAGATTCGTTTGGGGCTCAGTGGGGTGTTGTTTGACAGTGCCCAATCCATCACAGAAAAAAGCTAAGAGGAACTCAGATGCGTTCACAGACCCAGTCCTATGCTTGTAATTATACAAAACAGAATGGTGGGGTTTCAACCACTGAGTTCCTGCCCTAAAACCCATGGGCTTACAGACACAGTCACAGAAACAGAGTTTGAGATTCACATTTTGTGGATCTGAAGAATAGGAAAAGCCTTCCCAGTCTCCCCTGCTCTCTTATCCCTGCCAAAATGGAGGAAATTTTTTTCTCTGGAGAAATATCTTGTGAAACTTGTGACAAGAGCAAGGACAAGAAAAGCAAACCTTGGCAGTTACAGAGGGACTATCCAGGAAAAAAAAAATGCTTAGAAAAAATGTTCTGCCCTTGACATATAAACCCTTCTGGTACTGCTGCCTCCCAGAGGCAAAACTCCACAGAAACTATCCAGCAAACCAGCTCAGCTCAGCAAACCAATTGAAGCCCTGTACAGGGAAAAATGGCTAGGGATTTCACATGGGGAAATCACAAATACTTCAGGGAAAAGCGAAGAATTTCAGATTGAACTTGTCTCCTTGCATGGTGGACAATCTCACCTTGATTAGAACGAGTCAGAAAGGCTCGTGCATTTCTACCTAATTCCTCATGAAATCCTACTTCTACCCACGATTTAGAGGCCATTTCTACTTCTCCACCTTTGGCACCTGCTTTGGTATTTGCCATTCAGTCAAATACAAGGGCTCTACCACTGCAGTAGCCTGCCTGAGAGCAGGCTGTCCTGCACACGCAGAACATTTCCCAGCACATCACGTTTACTCCCTGCCTCTCCCTGAGAAAGCAATTCCAAACGACTCCACTTGTTGGACCACTAGGTCCAACGGGGAATCTGCAAGAGAATTCTGCATGGAAAAAGCAGCAACAGATCCACCAGTCAGATGTGGAAAGCACACAGCACACATGGAAAAGACAAGGCTCACTCAGGTTTACAGTAGAAGGAATTCTGGACAAATTTTCCACTGATGACTGAAAAATCATCACCTCAAGGAGGAGTGCCTTCCAGTGTTTCAGGGACCAAGTCTGTTCTGAACCTGTTTCCAAAGGCAAGCATCCTCTTCTTGGCCAACATCACTTTTATCCTTGGTGTGTATTTGCAGCAAGCATGACCTGTTCACATCTTTCTCCTAGTCATCACCACAGAGTGATGTGGTAGTGGGCTTTCTTCTTCACCCTGCCACAGGTTGAAGCCTTCTGTTCCCCTTCACTCACTGTTTTGCACTTCTGAAGGGTCCATCTGCCTGGGGAGTTCTGCGTCCTACCCTGGAGCACTCCATGCTCCCTGTGTCTCCAGGCATGGGCACTGCTGGGATCTGCTGGGGACTGGCTATGGCTCTTGCACTGTCAAAATAACTTTTGAATTTTTATTCTTCTCAGAATGCATTTCATGGTATCTGGGTCCTTCTAGCCTCCTTTGCTGAAGCACCACCCCATCCTAAGATGATGCTTTCTGAATCCCTAAATCCTTTTCATTATCAGAACACTCCAGCTCTTTTCCTGGCAATTTGCAGGTCATCTTCAGGTTTTCCACTCTGAAACGTATAGCTTGACATTTGCTCATGTTTAAATCCAGTAGTTATTTCTTTCTCCTCTCCTCCAATGTGTTCAAATCCTCCTGAAGGTGACACATACCTCTTAGCCCTCATGTTAGCTCCTGGTGCCCAGAGGTACTGGCTAATCCTAGAATTGAAAGGTCTTTCCAGGAGGGTTGTGGGATGAGGTGAGGGAAAGGGATGTCTAGTTAGTTGATTTGTTCAGAATTGCTGCCTGAAGTGAAATCAAAGAAGTTTTATGTCCTCCTTTTCGTCTCCCCGGTACTTCGGCCTATTCCCACAGAACTGTATTCCCTCCTCTCCATTTTATTTTTTATTTTTATTTTTTTTCAGAGAACAGCAAGGCAAGCTACAAGAGTGGCTCTTGCACTGGCAACACCATAGCACACCCCAGGAGCACTCAATATCTAAAACGCAGCAGTCACAGCAGTTCTCAAAATTCATCTCCGCTGCCTCTGAATCTGACAGACATTAATTCCTTCACTACCTAGTGTGTGAGGGTTCGTGCATCAATCTCCAGATGCTGATGGACCTCACTTGGCCAAGTAACCCGGAGAAGCTTTCAGGGGCTGTCTGTGTTATGTCTCTTTCAGCCATAACTCCAGCGTGGTGTAGGACCTGCTTGACATAGCCCCACGATTCCTCATGTGAAACAAAGACCTGTATCTTGATATCCAGTTAGCCAAAAAAGTGAGTAGACAGGTGATATACACAACAGCATCAACCAAGTCACTCCCAATATATTAGTGGGCACAGGAGTTTGTACAAGATCAGAGGAGCTACTATTACCGTTTGTGTGATACTAATTAAAACTTAATGTTAACTGGCTGATATATTGAGAGGAGGGTGTGTGTGCTGTGATAGACTATTGGGACCAACGTTAGACCCAGATGCATTAGGCACTTTCATTAATGATCTAGATGAGGGAGAGAGAGGAAATAGCAGGTTAATTAAATTTGCCTCTACTTAGTTGGAGAATCTGTCAACTTCAACGGCAATAGACAAATGAGAGGGATGTTTGTGGAAGAAAGAGCAGATTGATATAGACTAGGAGAATGCAGCTACTTCTGGGGAAAATGAACAGCCTTCCAACTTATCAGCGTAAAGGGGAAAAGCTGTAGATAAAAGAGCCACATCAAAGAATATGTCAGAGAGATGCAAGATGATGGCCAATAATGAGTGAATGGAAGCTAGTATACTAGGCATTGAATTTTTGTTCTTTGCCTGCATCACGTAATGTTAGTTCTTGCCCAGGGCTCCTAGAAGGTAGCATAAAGAGTACAATTGCTGTTGTTATTTATCACAGCTAACAACAGATCTTTGGGATCTGATGCTCTTGCTTATCCAAAGCATGAAGAAGCTTGTGAATATGATGAGAAAATAAGAATCCACATCACAGGCGAACTTGGAGGACCACCTCTATGCACAGGTTGGAAGGTCTTAACTGTGTGTCATTAGGACTGCAGGATCCTAGAATAATACAGGAGGAGAGAGTGTGCCACAGTAAACTAACAGAGCAGAAGGAAGAAGGACTGTCCCACCAGACACTGCAGCAAGACAAATCAACAAGAAGACATGGAAAGACCACAGGGGAAAGCCATGTTATTCCTTCTCTTTATTTCAATTCCAAACCTCAAAAACGAACACTGCAGTGGCAGGCTGTGTAGTCAGATGAAGCACATGAAGACAGACCTGCAGAAAGCCAGTGAACCAAACAAATGCAAACAAAGTTCAACCCTTGGCAGGTTGTTTGCAAAGAACTAGGCAAAATAAATTCAGAAACTTTTGGACCAAATAGTTCTATCTTTATTTCTGTCTCTGATTGGAACAAATTATCTGTATTATTTAAAACCATCAGTCAAGTCAGCACAAAACTATTATTATCATATTTGTCATCCTTAAGGGATAGAAAGTGCATTTGGTGCTTCACAAGAAGAGATTTTTTAAATAAGTATTTGGAGAAAAAGGGACATCAAAATGCCACCTTTTGTAAGTATATATACTCACATGCCATGACAGATAGTTGTAAAAGTCTCCCCAGCTTGGTTCCACAACGGAGTCACAACTTTACCGAAATTTACCTGCAAATACTAGCTGGAGACCAAATGTTCTGTGAAATAAAAACAGTTACATCCCAGTACCCACAATAAATGTCTCTCTAGAGGGTGAAGAAGTGGGACACAAAATCTCTTCAAGAAAGAGGTTTTACATCTTAAAATCATTTCTAACTAGAATAACTTCAAAAAACAGAGAGAAGATTTCAAAGAGGATGTGGAAATCTGACCTCTTAAAACAGTTACTAAAGAAATGAGACAAGGAAACACTGCAATCTCGGAAAAAATATTGAGGCTTGATAGCAGGATTAATGCACAAAACCAAATCAAACTCTCTGATGATGGCAAAACATACGCAGGAATGTCAGGATGTACAAACCAATAGCTTTCATAACCATAGGAGACCCTCATGTCTGAAGGAAAGTTGAACCATTCCTGAGCGTCATGAGAGCAAGAGTGAATGTACAGGCAGAAAAACCTTGAGAAAAGATTCAGAATAAAATCTAAACCAAGAGGGGACACGGAGAACTGGAAAATGCTTGCAACAAGGGACACTTCTGGTTTCTGCTAATTTGCTTGTAAGCTTTTGTGCATCTGAGATTTGCACTGCCTGCAGGCTAAAATAAACAAATGGGTTGTGTGTGGCATTGATTTAAAAATTTAAAATATGTATAATTCAACGGTTTCCAGCTACTGGCCACTTATCTGCATATAGAATCTATGATTACTGATCAGAACCTAGAGATCTAACCACTCAGCATGAATTTAGTGGATATACTAAATCATCCATTTAGACAATGGAAATACAAGACATGAAGGCACTATCTTTAACTAATGAACTGGTTGTAACCACCTAATGCAAGAGGAGAAGCCTCTAGGATAATAGGGATAGCCCAAAAGACCTTGATTTAGTTCTGTGTTAGTGAGTTTGGAAAATACTAAGAATGTGTAGTACTGCAAAGAACGTTGTGAAATGGTTTTAATGCAATGAAATATCCCACTCCACCTCTCACATCTGTGACATATCTGTTAAAAGGACACATCATCTCCTCTGGCTGTTCTGCGTTTGCTTCAACCACCCTTCTAGTGGTAGGTCAGCTGCCTGTGTGCACCTTTACCATCAATCACCTTTTCTATGCAGATGATCTTAAATAATATACAAAGTTAGAGGAAGGTGTCATAGATTTCTCTAAGATCATTAAGAACATTTCATATCATATCCACATGAAATTTGAACTAATGAATGCACCAATGTGATGAGGAAGGCCAACCTTTAAGAGAGGTAGTCTAAGCTGAACATCACATGAGGTCTCTGACCTGTTATCCCCAAGAGAAAGTACAAATACTCACATTTTAGAACAAGGCCTCCACAGTGACACTGGCGTTAGAAATAGAAAAGACATCTGCTCCAGAAATCCAAATTCACTGCAAACAACAAAGTAGTTGCTACCAGTGCCATTCCTGCCTTGTTCACAGCAGTGATATGCCATGGTGAACCGAGTTACAGAGGGAGACTAAACAGGAATATTTCTAAGCAAAAATAGATGCTGATGGACTGCCTACCTATGCAGAATTGAAGAAATGAGTTGAAATATTTTTCCATATGAGTATTATGTATTTTTAGAAACCTTTGGCATTAACAAGTTAGTGCACAGAGCATGAGGGAAGTCCCAGAGAAACAGAAGGACCATTTAGGAGAGTGGAAAGCAAAGCCCTCGCATATAAAACCAGGTCTCTCAACAGCCAAGAACATCCTTTCTGAGATGTTCATCTGATGCTGCTTTAATATTTGTACAAGATGAGGATCTTCACACAAACCCTCTAGACTGACTGTGCTCTGAAAACTTGATGAAATCCAGCACAAAGTGGTGTTTTCACACATCTGCCAAGACAGGGGAGCTTTTCCTCAGTAACTGCCCAGAGCTGGTGCAAGGTACATGTAGTTGTGGAGCTGAGCTGTCAGGTCGCACATGCAGGTTAAAAATCATCAACTTTTGGTGAAAGAAACCAGTGACATTATGTAATTCACCAACTTCAGGGTTTTTTATATCCAAGAGTATGCACTGAGCAACCAGTAGCCTGGACTCACCATCTCCCTGAGCAGCAGGGATGGCTGCTCTGCCCTACTCAGCAGTGGGGTTGCATAACGCAGTTGCTAAGCACTACTGGAGGCTAGGAGCCTTTTTCTAGCTGTTGTAAGCAGGGCCAGATAAATACCTCCAGAATTAAGGGCACCTAAGTAAAATAAATAAATAAATAAATAAAATAAAAGGCGGGCCTCATGTTGAGAAATAATTAATAAATGTTTGATTGAAAAGAGGGCAGAACCCTAAAAGACAGAGGTCATCGAGAGCTGTGTAGGAGACTCCTATATCCTTTTCTCCCAGGCCATACAAAGAGCTGCTGTATCTCTGTGCTGTGACTGCTCTTACAGCTTGTTCCACCTTGCTGAACTCCAGGCCTCATTCCACGTACTGTGCCCCAAAAGTGCCCCAGTATTACCTGGAAGCCAAAACTGCTCTCTCACTTGCAGAAAAAAAGAATATTTTCAGGGAGGAATGACATTTTATCATGTCTCCCTTGACATTAACATTACAGACAAAACAAGAAAGAACTCTGAAATGTTTTTAAACTAGAAGAAATTTGAACAAGAGAGTCAAAACGTTACCGGTGGTTTCCTTGACAGAATATGACCCATACAATGACTTCCCCAGCTGAGATTATAGAACTGTCACTCATTGCCACGGCACAACACCAAAATTAGTGGATCCAGCTGATGATGAATGTTCTACCTTTATGTTAAAGTAGGCTGCTCTGATCCTGTTGCCCCTCTCATTTGCGCAGCTCAGGAAAGACAACGAGAGGGATGGGAAGGAGTCAAGAATCCTACCTGAGCGTCAGCCCAACTGCCAAAGAGGGAGACATATAAAGCATCACATGCTGCAGGTCTTGCTAACTTTCCAAAACTTGTCACTGATCTTCATGAGAGTTAGCAAATTATTGAAGCTCCAGCTTCTGGATTCAGACATTCATCAAAACTTTCTTTCTTTCTTTCTTTCTTTCTTTCTTTCTTTCTTTCTTTCTTTCTTTGGCAAGAAAAGATGAAAATGTCAACTTCTTTCTTTCCCGATGTCTCAGCAAAAAGGTGCATGGAAACATACCAGTCTGTTTACTTGCAATTTTCTTTTGTGTTGGAAACTGAAATTTGTAGCTGTTTGTGAACACTGTGGATGAGGAAAGGCTCAATGACAGACCCACAGACCTCAGCATGCCCCTGAAACAAGTGACACCCCTTTCCTGAGAGCTCTCAGTAGCAGGTCATCATTTTCCAACACTGTTTGCTGATTTTTCGTGGCCTTGCTGCTCCTCCAAGCAGGGTAACGTGGAAAGAACCTGAGAAGGTCTCTGTAAATTAGTTGAGTCAGTTTCAGTCCTCAGACTGAAAAAAAGTGAATAAAAAGCAAGCAGGAAAAGAGGCACACAGAGAAGACCCAGGAATCATATGGAAGAGGATGCCTTAAAGTGAAAACAGGGAGGTAGGAAGATGCGGACAACACTGGAGGAGATTCTGCTAAAAAAAGTGTGGAAGTGACTGCCTAATTTGACCTGTGGATTTTGATTTAAGGACTATTCCTTCTGGAGTCCAGATGACCAGTAAGTGCTCCTAGCTTTTTAGAAAGCCCTTGTGCCTTGCAATAATTCACCACTGATTGCCTACATTTTCTTAAAAGAGCTCACTTAGAGTTGATTTAGGTACTCCTGGGGAGGCCAGACCGACAGGAGGGGCTGCTGTGATTTACAGCCCTGGTGTGAGCAGCAGATGAAGCAGAGGCTTCCAATCTGTCACTGACCAGACAGAGGGTTCCTATGGAGAATATAAGAGCCTGGGATCCCCAAAAGGCTGCCAGAGGCAATCCACAGCAGTCATAAATGTTACAAGGCTCTGTTTCCTCTTCTCTATGGTCCAGCTCATTCCAAGCATGACTTTACTGTGTACCTCAGATCCCAGAAATTAGACGATGTTTCCAGTTGCATTTCATTATTTCTAATTTGGGAAAGGAGATCCAATCAGTCTTGGCAATAGCCTCTGAGGCACAATTCTGCTAAGAAAGAGCAGGCATTAAGAAGGAAAAACATCATGCTGGGGACTATAAAGTGTCAAGACTGCTTGCACAGATATAGATACCCAGGTTTGCTCAGACGAATGTTACTGGAAAACCATCTCAGAAATACATATCCATACTGGTCTGATCCATCTTTTCACAAGCACCCCTCTTGCAAAGGCCTCCAGGGAGAGCTTGTCTGGACCCCGAGTTTAACTGGTCTTGCCACTCCAGACAGCTTGGTGAATCTTGGTGATTCCCAGGCCCATCTCTTTGGTATCTCCTGACTTAGAAGCAGGAGCAGTGCCTGAGTACTGTGTCTGAATACTACATGTGGGCAAGTCCCTGATGGCTTCCTTCGCTCCTGCTCATTGATAGCATCCCTGTGACCATCACACCTGTAAGAGAAATGTCTGACAATGAGAGGTGAGGGCCCTTCGGAGCTGGCCTGTTCTTCATACCCACCCATATCCAGCTGATAAACACAGTCAAAATAAAACAAAACAAAACAGACAAGCAAACAAAACAGTAAAATCCTTGGACATCCTCTCCCAACTTTTCAATGTAACTGCAGGCCTTCTTGGACTACAGGGTTGCTGGTCAATGGTACAGCCATATATGAGGTCCTTGGGCACAGAGTTCCATGGGGGACGGATCTTGCCTACAGAAAGCTTTGTTACACCCTAGTTTCCCAGTTTCCACTCCCAAGGGCTGTCAGGCCCTCGTTCATGTGGCTCACACCATTCTCTCTGAGCCTGGGTGCCTCAGCCTGTGCCAGGCTCCTTTCTGCATGGCCTTTCCATCCAGGCATTACATTTCTCAGTTCTACTAATTCCAGTTTTGAGCCCAGTATTCACAGCTCCTGTCTGCCTCTCCCAACCTTATCTTGGCACCCCCAGCAATTGTGAGCACAGCCCAAACAGACTGAGTCCAAGCTGATTTCTAATTCAGTGAGCTGAATACAAACAACCCATGCCATCATCTCCTCCTCCTCCATCATCCTGAGACACAGCAGGCAAACTGCCCACCAGAAAGGCTTCAACTTTGGGTTTTGTTTTGTCCTTTTTCCTTCACAAAAGAACACATCACAAACATCTATTCCCCAGCTTGTCGCAGTGACGAACGGATTGCAAAACTTGTGATTCTAGGCATAGGCAGTGACGGACGGGTTGGAGCACATCGTCTGTGCGGGAACCCTCCCGAGTCCAGTCCCTGTCAACACATCCTCCAGTGCTGGAGAGTTTGCTCTTGTCAAATCCTCACTAACCGGGAGATCTTTAACTCTGACTCCATTGAAGGCAACCATTTATTCCTGTTGTTAGTTGAATAATCTATAAAATACAGATGAGACAAGCTCAGCTTTGGTGAGAACAGCAGAGCCGCTGGGCTCTCAGAAGCCTACAGACTCCATGCTGAAAATGGGGCTGCCCCAGATGGAACCCTAAAAACCCTGCAATTCCCAGCACCAGAACCTCTGGTGCCCAGATTATGGCTGAGGCAGGGCAGAGATGGTTTGTTTCTGCTGGGAAGCCGTTAACCAGAGGCATTGCTGGTTGTACCTGTCAGTACTCAAGCCTGAAAGATTTCTAGAATAAAGAATGTGGTTTGGTCTGTGTTTGCCAAGCATGCAGCATGGCCCTGGGCAGGAGGGGGCAATAGTACTGAGTGGGGCAATTAGCAACAGGAACATGCAGTCAGACTAACTCTTTTTTACTGAAAGCCAAGCAGGGCCAGTGTACAGTATACTGCATATATACATATATATATGTGTGTGTATACCTATACATATCTTTTGCAAGTGTGTTGCCTCTATAAAGCACAGTGACTTATATTTCCATCTGCACCAGTTGGGAAAGACTGAAGAAGAAAAAGAAGGAGTGGGGATAGGGAGAAAGAAGAGAACCAGATGGGAAATGAGCAGAGTAGAAGAGAACAGTGACCTTCTGTTGTGCTTCCCTCTTGGTGACAATTCCTCCTCTCCATTACCCACCTCCCAGACTGAGAGCCGGGTCAGAGCTGCCAAAACAAGCAGTTATTCCCCACTTGTCCCAGCAAGGTGCAGAAGGGGATTTGTGCCTCCCTCTCTGGTGCTCGTTTTTCTCAGCCTAAAAGCCTTGTTTCTGAATCTTCCCAGGATAAGGACTGGAGAGCTGTCAGAGCAGGAACTGGTTTCTATAGCAAAGCCAACATTTTCAAATGGAGAGGCTCAGCCCTGCATTCACCAGGGCTGAAAAGCATTTATTCCTTCATAAGCATGAAGGACAGGAGAAGTGTAATGCCATGTGTGCTTTGTATTTCATGAGCTTCTTCAAACCAGAAATAACCTGCCAGTGAGTGCCTGCTGGCAGCTCTTCTCTCTTCAACGTAGTACCTGAGCTGAAGCCTTTGCAATTCAGAGCTGCTCCCTGTTTATCAGTCTGTGGGTTTCACACAGTATCTGAGGGTCAGCAGTGGGCCAGGCTGTCGAGGGAAGGAGGACATGCTGCTTCTGGCCCTTCTGCAACACAGATGAGCAGAGCTGCAAACCAGGACTGAACCTAAAACATTGTTAACTTCAACAACAGGCAGAAGTGGCTCAGGTGATGGGGCAGGCAGTGATGTGGCTCGATGGAGATGACAGAGGTTGCTGCACCCAATAGCAAGCAGAAAGATACACAGCATGGGCCAGGGGCACGTGAGATTAAAGGCCAGATTCTGGAAGGCACCTGGGTCATCTAGAAGGTACCTGGAAATTACAGCTTTAAGCATTGCCAATGCCAAAGAGGATGAGAGCCCCACAAATAAGAAAGTCACAGTTGCAGTGTCTGTAACTATATAGTCACAGTGACTCTAAAACACCTTAAAAAAGGAATGTGATGCCCCCAGCAGCTGGGTTTGGAATAAAGGGACGGTGTTATTGAAGGCTTGCTTGGAAAGTTTGCTTAGCCTACAAAGCAGAGTGAGACACATGCTCTGCCAAGGCATAAAGCGCTGTGCCGAAATCCACCAAGGCATTTGTAAAGATACTGGTAAGAACCAACTCACCTCCCGCTGCTTTCTCTTGGCTATTAAATGAACATCTTCAGCCACAAACCAGAGCCAAGGATTTTGCAGGTAGAAGGGAACAAACTGTTTCCCAGCTCAGTGCCGGCAGCTCGTGGTACGGTCCTGTGCCCAGCTGCATTTTGGGGATGGTCAGACCATTCCCTCTTTGCTGTCTGTGACATTCCCTTCCCTGCGGGAGGCAAGAACAGCCCGTGCTGCAGCTCCATGCCCAAGTCTTATTCCCAGACTAGGAACGAATGCCCATGTCCTGGCACAGGAATATAATTCCTTGCAAACCCATTTAAAAATGCCATTTGGCTACAGAAAGAATGTAAAGGGGGAAGCTGCTCTTTTATGTATTAATTACATGTCAGTTCATTCGTTTGAGAACTACACTGAGAGTGTCTGAAGAATTACAGCATTAATTAGAGAGTAAACGACCCCTAACTTATAACAGCAGTCTCTGGGTTTTACCAGGCATTTGTTAATAGCAATGAAAAGCACCAGAATTCATTACAAAACACTACAATGAGAAGACCACATGTTTAGGGCTTCAATATTCCCCCCTCCAAGAGCACAGGGAAGTTGTTTGTCCCATTGCAATCATCTGGAGCTTCTATATATAAAGCTCATAGGGAGAGATCTCCGGCATTTGATTTGGGAAAAAGATCTTTTTCCTCCAGCTGAAATGCCTGTACCGTGCTGTTGATGCAGCACATCAGAGCAATGACCAGGGGCAGCTTTCACTCCTTTGCCGCTCTTTGCAAGCCAGAGAGACCCAACAGCTTGCGCATTCTTAATTGAGAGAATTAGGAAGCTTATTTGAAGAATACTTGAGTCCTCAGAGCCTAATTTCCTGCTGTATAAATAATACATCAGCAACAGCAGTCTCCAAGAAAATAAATAAATAAATAAATGGTAAAAATAAGACACCCAGATGAATATTCTCGCTTCCACCACTCTGTGAAAATCCTTTGCAGAGGGTTTTCACAAATAGTCCCCAACAAAGGGGCAAGGAGCTGAAAATTATTCACGTGGGCCTCGCTGCTGCGATTGCACCTTTGGATGAGCGTGGCAGGAGACGGGGCTCGCAGGAATAAATGATCCAGCCTCTTCAGCTATTTATTCAGCAAAGCCACCGCCAGAGCCGCCCGCGCAGCCCTGCTCTGTGGGCTCCGAAAAGGGCCTATGAGGGCAAAAACGCAGCAAACCCCCCAGGCGGGTGGTAGCCCCGGGGCTCCAGGCCCACCCGTAGGAGCCATGCCGTGGCCTTTCCCTCCCACGTGCGCTGGCACCGCTCCAGGAGATCCAGGCGCAAGCGCTTGCGCTATGAAAACCACATTGCTACATATACATATTCATGGATGGGGAGAGCTTGAGCGTGGCACAAACATATTTAATTGTGACAAACTGAAACTTTTTAGGACTGAATTTGCAGCTGCAAGCTCCTTCACTGTGGGGAGCAGCGACCAGGGGATGCGAGTTTTGTGCCATTCCTGCAGGTTACAGGCAGCACAACAAAGTGGGAAGGGTTCAGCCCGGGTGGAAAAGCTGATCCTCCTTGTAGGACTGGAATGAGTAACTCTGCTCTCCCTGGACCACTTCTCTCTCCCCACATCAGATGCTCACGCGCTCCCTTTCCTTTGCTCTCCTCTGTGGCCTCCTCCGAGGGACCTGCAGGAAATGTCCAGGCATCCTGGCATTTCTGGGGCTGCAGAGGCAGCCTGTGGGGAGCTGTCACTGCCCAGGAAGAAGGAGGACGCGCTGTCTGGGATCTCAGGAGGCTGCCAGCCTCCCTTTCCTGCCTGTCAAAGCAGAGCTGTCTGCAGGGCTCACAGACAGAGGAAGGAACAGGCCTCTGAAAGGTGAAAACGAATCCAAGAGAAGGGGAGCTTGAGAACTTCATCAGAAGGGTTTTTGCAGCACAAATATTTGTATTCCTCTGATGTGGGATTTACAGGTACTCTCTGGCAGGGAGGGCTTGCAAATATGCTCTTAGTCTCTGTGTTCCTACTGTTTGCTCCTGCAAGCCCAAGCCCATGGGAGTGTGTGAGGAGCCAGCTGCAGTGCAGGAGCCAACAGACTGCCCCTTTGCTCTCTCCAAGGACACAGGGAGCACAGGGATTATGGCCTGTCCCATGCAAGGCACTGCATTTTCCCATGCAGAAAGAGCAGAGCATCAATGCGAGGATTGCCAGAAACCCCAAACCCCTCCTGATGCTGCAACTGGAAGCATGAGCTGGTACAGAGACCTTACAAAGCCCTGGCTGGGCTCCATGTCTCTCCTGCTACAAGGATTTCCACAGATATCTCTGCTCTCTATAGTCATTTCTGTGGATTTGCTCTCAGACAGGTAGTTTCAAGGGAACTCCCTTATTCTCATATGTTGGACAGAGCAAAAGGAAGATTTGTGGCAAATGGGGTTGTTCCTTTCCTCACACTCTGCCTCCGAGGACCACAGCATCTTCTCGGCGCTGGAGGAATGAAATCTGGAGCAAACACAACAGATAAAGGGGCCCGTTTGAAACAGCGCTGCCAATAAATAATTCATGGGAGAGAAGAGGTGAGTCTCCAGGGAGCCAGCACAGGGATCTGTGAATCTGGATGAGTTTGCAGTGCTTTAATTATGCAAATTGACAAATGTCTCTACACCGAGAAATTCTGCTAGTCCTGCAAAAGAGCAAGAGCTGCAAAATGGCAAGACTATCCCAAGGCTGCCTGTCTAACCAGCTGCCAGCCACAGCTGGCAAGGTGAACCTTCTTGGGGGTCTCCCCAGAGCTCGTTCTGCTACTTTAAAGGGCAGACAGCAAGAAGCCTCCTTGCAGCGGAGCACAACACCTGCACAGCTTCAGTGAGTGTAAGTAGGCACCGCCTTGGACCTAATCCTTCTCTTTCACCAGCACCTTTTGATCCCAGAGTGAGCGAGCTCAGGGAGTGAAATGGAACTGCCAAGCCAAGACCATGCTAAGAGTGAGAAGATCTCCTGTGACAGATGTGAATCAGAGATTACGGTTGTGCATCAGATAACTTGCTGGGACTGGCGAAAGACATGTCCCACCAGCTAGCTCCATGGTGCCAAAGGCAGAGATTGTACGGGGAGAGGGATGCCTGCCCCACAGAATGTGTGGATGGGAGCACGAGGCTCTGTGCATGTCTCGGGGAGTCTCTTCTTGGTCCTCTGATGCTGTCCCATGGCCCATAGCCCAGGTTGCAAATGCACGTCCCTGATGCTGGCCCAAGCCCTGCCTCATCTGGGCCAGACTCCTGACATGCAGCCTGCTGAGACTGGTGCTGAGGACAGGCAGCAGCTTGAGGAAGCAAAGCCAGGCCTCTGTGGGACAGTTCACACGGACCATGCGAGAGTGGAGCCTGCCTTGGCCCACCAAAGGGCCAGGCAGAAATCAGGGCAGAAGGAAGCCAAATCTAGGGCTGGCAATTTCCCCCGCGCTTGTCCACGTGGGGTGCATGGAAATCAGCTCCGTTACAAACTGCATGTCCCCAGGGACACGTTGCTCCTTTGTTCCTGTGTTCACTATGCTGCTTGTCGCTGGCGTAGATTAATTTGGTGCCTTATCCAGCCTTGTTAGGAACCACAGCAGGGTAGAGTGCAGCAAGCTTAAAGCCTGCAGACATTCCCAGTGAGCCCTGTGAGGGAGGTGGACATGTCAATGGACATCGACACCAACAAGAGGAGGCCCCATCCCTGCTGTTGTCCCCATGGGTGCAGCAGGGTGGGCTGCAGAGGAGCTGGAGCTCTGTATCCTCTGAGATCGCATCATCAGGGATGGTACACACCTCAGGAGATGGGGAAGCAAAGGATGGATCCAGGGAAGCTGGATCTGCTGCTGGCCCTGGGATTTGGTGACTGAGCACCCTAGAGCACCCTCATGGAGCTCCTGGGTAGGAGCCTGGGCTGTGTCGCACGTGAGCCATTAACAGACCACGGTTTCTCTCCTATTATTTACCAAATAGTTATCATTTCTCCACTACATTAACAATTGATGTTTTTATTTCCAAAAACTGACTGTAAATTTTACTAAAAAATATTTGATTTTATTCTAAAAATATTCAGTCCTCTGTTATCCAAACACAATTTCACTGAAAAAATTAGCACTGCTGATGAATTATTTTTGTGCTTGCCTCTTTAGAAGAGGGTGGAGGAAGAAAAGAACTGTATCATTATTAAAAAAAAAAAAAAAAAAAGGAAAATGTCAACCCAAACAATATTTTATGCAGAAATGTCTGTTTTGATTGAAAATCCATTTTCTCTCAAAATAAATTTTTCATGAAAACTGTTTCAGAGCCAAATCCAAACAGGGGCAACCTGGTGCTGAGACAAGCCACCTCATTCCACTGACACTGATTTATGCCAAGCTGCCTGGAAACGGGAGCTGATGGCAGCTGCCTTGACCTGTCAGGTGCAGAAGAAAGAGATGGAGCCTCCCTGTCCAGGCATCTGCTGGGGAGCAATAAGGCCGCTTTTCACTCAGGTGCTTTCCAGCACCCAGGGCCTCAGTAGCCAGGTGTCACACTGTTGGCTGCCCTGTCACCTCTCTATGAAAACCATCCTCTCTCTTTGCAACCTGTCAGAGGCTCAGGAAGAGGGGAGTAAATTGAGGTGAAAAGCAAGGTCTCTTCAGGAGGAGTCTGTTCTGCTAAAGCCAGGCACAGCTTAAAGCAGGAATAGTGTGGCACAGTCCAACCCACTCAGTGCTCCTTAGGACCATCTATTCCTCAGGGTCCCCATCCCCAAAGGAGACAGACTTGCTTCAGGTACCAGCTAGAAATGGGCACCTCAGAACGGTGGCAATCTACTCCAGGGCTCTGGAGCCACTCACCTGAGTGTGTAATGTTCATAGAATGAATCATAGAATCATAGAATGCTTAAGGTTGGAAGGGACCTCTCGAGGTCATCTAGTCCAACCCCCTGCACACGCAGGGTCACCTAGAGCACGTGGCACAGGACTGCGTCCAAGCGGGTTTGAAGATCTCCAGATAAGGAGACTCCACAACCTCTATGGGCAGTTCCCTTCCTAGTGCACCCTTTGCTTTGCTGGTGCAAAAATCTGCTTGCAACCGCCAGCCCTCAGGGCTGCAGCAGCAGCGCGTGACACATCCTGGGCTGCGAAAAGCCTGCAGAGCTGCTCATTGTGAGTCAGATGGGTAACCAGCCCGCTGGGGGGACACAGGATATCCTGGCATCTGCCCAGGACATTGGCAGCCTGAGGAGGCACCCAGATCCCTGCCATATAGTGCATATTTTTCCTCAAAGATAACTGTTATGCTGGCATGTTAAAGACCCATCATTCACAGGCAGCTCCAGCTCTGGGCTCACAGCTCACCAGATCAGAAGATTGTGTCACCTGGAGACAGAGAGTCCCAGAGCTGGGTCTGCTCTGACCTTGTATGGTGACTCTGTGCACCTGAGCAAGGCAAAACCACCCATCTCCCAAGACACATGCAGTGGGGATGCTGGTCCCTTGGACAACACGAAGCAAAGGCCGAGCAGTACATACTAGGTGCTGCTTTTAGCTGGAAACCCATCCCTAGCTCCCAAGCATAAGGGTAGGTGCAAATAGCTCCCTCATAGAGGCTCCACGTGCAGGATTATCCATTGCACCTCCAAGCTGGAAGGTAGTTCAGTACTGCAGCTCCAGCACAGCTCCTGGCCGGCTCGAGCTGGGCTTTAGATGCAGTGCAACATCCATCCTGGAGGCCACGTTCCTTTGGAAATGCTGAATCCTTTGCAGATCTGCACTGTGAGGCCTGGCTTTCCTGCAGCACAGCTGTCCTCTTTCCTTGTGTTGAGGGGTCACAATAATCCATGCCAAGTTTTGGGGTGAGCACACACTTATTTTGCAGCTCTCTTTTCGGACAGCTTGGCCAGGTGGAGAGGCAAAGCAGCATCTGACCTTGAGTGGCGATCGGAGGTTGCTGCAAGTGCACTTGGTTCGGCACAGCCCTAAGAAACGAAGGCCCCATTATTTTCTGCCTCAGCGCTGGAGACAGACAGCAGTGTCTTAAAACAGGATTCTCTCATCAATCATTTATTGGATTTATGCAGCTTCACTTAGGAACCTGATTTATATTTCCTCTCAATTTACTGCATTTGAATTGTTTGCAAATAGGCACGTGAATCATCAGTTGGAGCAGGAAAAAAAAAAAGCTATTTTCAAGCTTCATTTGGGCCGTTCGAAGCATTAATTTTTAGTTGCAAAGGCTATTTTTTGCTAAATTAGTTTTTAGATCTTGTCTTCCTTGTGCTAGGCTATAAATTTAGTGCTGCTGGAGCAAAAATGTTCAGAATTGGATTTTTCAGCCTTCCGAGGCAGGTGCAGGGGCCCCATTCTGTGCTGGGTTGCACTGCGGCACCAGGGAAGATAATTTGGTTTTTACTGTTGAGACAGAAATAATCCTCCCCCTCCTCCCGCCAGCCCTGCAGTTTAGCACAACCTCTTGAGAACAAGCTGCAACCCTGAGCACATCGGCTCCAATCTTTCTTTAACATTAGGATTGGACCTCCCTAGCACGCATATTCTGAATCCTTAAGTTACCCTCCAAGGCCATCTTTGGTCTTGGAAAACAACCTTTGAATATAGCACAGGAAAACCCTTCAACTCAGCTATTTTAAAGGTGAGTTTCTTTCAGGGCCACAGCATTACAGCACCATGTGTGGGTGGCTGGTGGATGATGTTTTATTTAAACACAAAGGCATGAGATTCCAGCTCAATTCAAACAAATCCTTTGGTGGAAAAATATGCACATATTTTTAACACGAGTCTGTCCATGGCTCCATTAATTCCCTGCAAAAGAGCTTTACCTGCTGGAGCAAATGATAATTCAGCAATGTAAACAGAGCCTTTTAATTTCATTTTGGGATCACGAATGGAAACAAACTGATTAACAAAAGCAGGGTAAACAAGGGCTCTGCTTTCCTCTGTTAGCATTAATATTCTCTGAGCATTGATGCTCTTTTCCCAGGAGCCCGTGTCAACACGGTGAGCTGGGTGCTATGATGCCTGTGTTGGGTACAAAGCTGTTCACCTCCAAGGACAAGGTTCAGTGCCAAGAGGAGAGCTCAGCAGCATGATACCAGCAGGGATGGGAATGCATCTCCTCGGACTGCAGTTTTCCAGGGTGCAGCCTTCCCCTGCTGTCAGGGGCTGGCATTCCTGCTCCCCATGAACCCACAGGAGCGTGTTCAGAGCTAACCCTGCCAAACAGGAGCTCTGGGCTGGGACATGAGCAGCCTTCAGGCATCCCACGGGGGTTGTGCTCAGGGGCAAGGGGGAAAATAAACTTGTGGCACTACCGAGACCCTGAGAGCAGTCCTGGGGCACAACCCTTGCCCACGTGCTGACGTGCATCATTTGTTATGCTCTGGTAATGCAAAAAGCACATGGGGGTTGGGAGGTGACACACCAAATATGTATCAATAATCTGCAATAAATGATTTAAGTGTAAATGGGGGTGGGGGAAGCTAGTGCAAAAATGTTATCTCGGCTCAGAGCTGTTGATCAGGACATTTCCACACTCGCTGCAACCCCAGGAGAGACTAGGAACCCACCAGGCACAAATACATGGGAAAAGTCTGATTCCTACCCATGGTTAGCAGAGCTCTGCAGTGGGGCTGGAGCAGGGGAACATTACAGCCGCTGCTTTTGCACAACATCTGATATGAAAAATACTTGTCCAGCCAAGCTTCTGGAATTTGGTCCATGCTGAGGTGTGCCTAGAGGCAGCAGGCAGCTTGAGGGAGAAATCCACACAGAGGGTAAATGTGCCATTGCTTCCTGGGGCCACCAGGAGAGTAGCAGGATGAGCTACAAAGGTCATTCCCAAGTGAGGGGCTGAATTAAGTCTTGATGATCTGGTCTGTGCCCTGTCCTGGCTACTGCAGAAGAGAAACCCAGAAGAAGGCAGCTGAGTTCTGGGGGCTAAAAGTTTTGTCAGCTTTGCTTGCTTCGCCTTTGTGCTAAAAACAACAGCTCTTGTTTTACCCTTTGCTTTTGCAGGACCTCTACAACGGACTAGCATTTACAGGTCACTTTTCTTGCAGGGACGAACGAGTAGAGCTTAACACACCTCCGGAGTCTGTATGAGTCATGTGCACTGTAAGAGCTGATTTGGGGCCCGACAATACTGATACCAAAGGATGCACATTGGCAAGTGACATTTCAGGAAGCCCTGGAAGAAATATTTGTGTCTAATCTGTCCAGGAAAGAGGGGAGGATGAGAAGCCTCCAGGACCCACAGTGATGTGATAGCTGATAACAAGAAAGCAGATGAGACAGGAGGGCAAACCCTCTACCTGCACCAGACTTTGCTGGGTCTGGGGGTTAGGAAGGTGATGGCTAGAGCAAGAACCTCACTGAGGCTACTTGTGCTGATATCTATATGCTCATTCTAAGGCCTATGGCACGTTGGATCCCAATTACAGCTCTACTTGCTTTTGAGGCAAGTCATTTAACCCTTGGGAAGATCCGAGGTTTCAGATATCTCAAGCCGTTTGCTGATCTGGGTCAGAAACCCCGAAGCAATCAGCATGGTATGCTTCTGCTCAGGCCCTGGCAAGTCAGAGTCAAGGACCTTGTTTTACTGATGGAGGGACTAAGGAACCACCTCTCAGCGAGAAAAAAAAAAAACCAAACAAACAAACAAACAAAAAAACCCTTCTGGTAGAAAACTCAGAGTGAGGACTCAGGTCTGTTAGGCAATATCAGAGTTCTGTAACAGGGAGAACACAAAGCAATTAAGAATCAAGGTGCCAGGGAGGTAATTTAGAAATTGTGCAATAGAGAAGTAACCATCTGTGTGTTAGTTTGTTGCAACTTAATTTGAATCACAGGGCTGTCAGAAATACTGAATAAACAATGATTTCTTAAATACGTCTGTTGCCAGATCCTTGCGAAACAGTGTAAATGTTAATGTGGCCAGGCCTGCTGGTAGGGAGAGGGGGAGCAGCTCAAACAGCAAGAGGACACCAACGACCTCCTATAGCATATAATTTGCAAAATGTTACAATATGTTTTTATGACTGCAGTTCAATTACCTCCTGCAAGAAGAGGTAAATGGGTAGAAAATCGGCACTTGAGGGTCCCCTTTTGTTCATCAAAGAGATTTCTTCTCAAATCAGCTTAAGAGCATTTTGTCAGCAGGCTTGCAGATGCTCAAAGGCTAGCAGCAAGACCTCGACATGAGAAAGCTGCAACATTAGTAGAATAAAAAGATGCTTGAGATGATGTTTGAAATTCTCAAGACACCTCCAATGTCCTCAGGACATCTCTGGATCTTGCATTTGAACTTTTCCTCCTCCTACCAAGGAAGCACACAAGCAGTCAGCCAGACCCCAGACAGGCACCAGTTGTCTCAAATCCCATATTGTCCAGGAGAACGTACTAGGATACATGATTATGGCCAAGCAGAAGCCAAAGGCAGTGATCAAGACTGAGAGATGGTTTCTGGTTGGCTTTATCTGTGTGTTATCTTCTATTAACTTCTTTATTTTATTTTATTTTATTTTATTTTATTTTATTTTATTTTATTTTATTTTATTTTTTTAGTAAGTGCTGCCATTAGGATGATTGCTTTGGTCTTGCTAAAACAGGCCAGTCTGGCACAAGCAGGACAGCCCATGGTGAGAGCATCTTTCTGAAGGTGCCTAACGGTTCAGGCAAAACGACTCCCACCCCAGCACACGCAGTGAGTTTTAGAAGCTGAGCTACACACTTGTCACCATCCTAAAAGGGGCTTTTGTGAACCAAGAACAACAGATGCCCGATTTGTGAAGAGAAAAGCTGGAGGTGAAAGAGCTCAGGAGCAGCAAGCCAGACCCCTGCAGCTTGGGGCAGAGCTGTCATTCCCACAACATCTGCACTCCCCTCAAAGATTCAGCCTGATCAGGACAGGCAACAACAAACTAGGAACGCAATGAAACTATTATTTGGGAACTTTATTGTATGCTATTGTATGCTATTGTATGCTATTGTATGCTATCTCGGAACACCTGTAATGCTTCATGCTATTTATATGTTTGCAATAAAGTTTATATATCTGTTTTACCAAGCAACTGCATGGTCTGTCTGTCTTTGAATACCAACCTGTTCACACCCATGTAGTGTGGATTTTCACACACACATATGGAACCAACCAAAATAAATAAATAAATAAATAAATTCCATCCTTTGTCAGAAATGCAACTGGAAAAGAAGTAGAATAGAATCTATCTTGTGCCAGCAGCCTTCCAGCCCAACACCTTGGGATGCTTTCTTGTAATTTTAGAAAGCTGTTAAAGAGAGAGAGAGAGAAAACAATCTTGGATTCTAAAAGTTAAATCCCTGTTTTTGCAACACCTAAGCAACTCTGAATCTGGGTCTTGAGTGCTCCCAAAAACCTTGGAGACAGGATGCAGAAACTAATGATCTTTGGTCTGGTTTAATATACTGTTACACACATACGTATATATTTATATATACACACATACACTTTTTTTTTTAAAGTTTTTAAACCACTTAAGGTAAGAGTAGGAGGAACAGAGAAAGAATAGGACAGCTTTTCTTCTCTGATTGCATAAGAATCAGCTGCTTTGTGGCCACCAGTGGATCATTCACAGACAATTTACCTTTCTTTCCTTTAAGGTCATCTATTCTTTTGACTCTCCCAACATTCAGCGGCAAGGAGATCCAGCTGTGAATGATGTGCTTTGCTTCATATTTCTGCCTATTTATTTTACTGAGTGTTACTAGTGTTTACGAATAACAACTATTTGCTTTCTCATTCATCTGCCCTGCCCCACTAGTTGTTTTGGAGAACCTTCCATACACTGCGAAGTCAACTCTTCACTGAGCTGAAAAATCTCTAGTCCACTTGGTCTTTCCCTATCTTCTGTGACCTATTTCATATCTTTGTTTATCGTGATTGCCCTTATTACTACCTTTTCTATTACTATAGTATTTCTTCTAACAGAAGAAAACAAGGAAGATATGGATTATTCAAGAAATGGGCATAAAATGGACATATTACACACATACAAGAAAGGAAAATAGAAAAAAGAAAGAAAAAGAAAATAAACCTTCACTCTTGGTGGCATAAAATCTTTGCACATTCAAAACAAATTGATTCCTTGTTAACATTAAAAGTGATTTCAGTTTTCAATACATGAACAAAGTTGTTGTGAAATTCTGGTACACACAAGTTGACATTTCCAAACCAAGCAGTCTAAAATTAGCCTCATACTACCATCTGTAGGGAATTAAGAGGATTTTTTTTCTAAAGCATGTAACTGCTTGAGGAGTTGAAGTCCCAGCAAATTCAGCCTATGAAGCTCTGATCAGGGAATATGGTCAAATCAAAGGCCCTTAGCTTTCTTGCTGTGAGACTCCTCAGTACATCAGAAAATGCAGTTTGTTGCTTAGTAAATGTATCTATATCATTCTCATATATATATATTTTTTTTTACTGGGCTCTGGAACTGTTTTTCAGCCTGGTTTTAAGAACTAACAGCATGAAGTAAACTTCTTTAGAAGAAAAGGTCTCTACGGAAAACCTGAGAAACTGCTAAGAAACTGATTAAAGAAACAAGACCAAAACAGCCACTTTAGCAGTGCAAGCCTGCAAAACGAAATGAAAATGAAGACCTGCAACATGAAAAGAAATAAAACTAATTTAAATTTTAAAAGCATCCTTTTTTTTTTTAATTGCTTTGCACTTATCCTTATTTCTCTGCACAACACAGCCCCTGGCCACAGCTCAGTCTTCACCATTTCATACATACACTGACAGGCCTCCTGCCATGCTGGGTTAGAATCAAATCTGTGCTCTTTCAGGCCACCAAAGTCTTCCTCAGCCAGGTCAGAAACACTGTTCAGAACAATATAAACGCCCTCACTGAGGATATTACTCCTCTTAATCCATGCAGCCCACCGCATTGTCCTGGATTTGGGACTCTCCATATCTCACTCCAGCTGGACTTAGGAAAGCCCTAAGGGATAACTGTGTTCTCTGACCTCTTGCAGTGCACAGGCCATAAGACATCCTGGATTTAATTCTGCTTGAAGCTCAGAGCAGATCTAGAGAAAACTGCAAAATCTGCCAGCTGGAACTGCCAGTGACACCAAACCTGCTGTCCCTCTTGGCGGAACAGCTATCTCCCGAGCCTGTTATGGAGAACATGTGCTTTACCTCCAGCTCCTGAACCTGATCCCTTTCAACATCAGACTACTAGTCTGAAGAGCCCTTTTCACTCTGATGTGTCATGCAGGGCATGTCTTGGCAGCTGCAGACCATCCCAAGAGGCAACCAACTCAACATGTGCATTCGAGCTGGCATTAGTGTAGCTATGGTGGGCAGGGGACTCACAAGACCCTCTGACCTCTTCACTGTGGTTCTTGCCTACTGAGAAGTAAGCCTGCCTCATGCAGGTGCCCTGCGTGGGGTTGGTGCGACCTTCCCCTCCAGCTAAAGCTTTAGGGCCACAGGCCAGATGAGCAGCGACAAAGCTCAGCTCTTGCATAGACCTAGGGTGCCTTCTGCCTCCCGCAGCTCCCACTATCGTCATTCCTGTTGCCATTTGGCTCAGCTGACCTCAGCCGAAAGGACTTCCAGACTCAGTAAGGGACAACAGCAGCGCTGTTGCTCACTGTGTCCCCAGAGCACAGCACACACGGCAGGAACCAGGTGTTGAGCCGGTAGCATGACGGCAGTCTCGGAGGAAGAGAACTTCTCACCGACACCATCTGCGCAAAGGCTGCCCCTGGCTCCTTGGACCCTTTGTGGCCACCTGTTTTTGCAGCGTGGGAGGCAGCTCCAGTCCTTGCCGAGGGGAACAGACCGCATGAGGTTGTCAGCTTTTCCAGTCACTTTACAACCTGAGCATCATGCCCTGAAACTACAACACGATGGGAAAGGTCAAGCACTAAAAGCCCTTGCTGCAGTTCTTTCCAAAACCACTCTGCAACCTAAAAACACTCAGTCTTCTATTTAAAGAGGGGATTTTCCCAGGAGACAAGCTTGGCACAGAGAAGAGGAACAAAAGGAGCTATTAAGTCTTCCTACACATTGTCTAGGAAAACCATGCTGTTAGCATAGTTGTAGCCTGACTTCACTTGAAACCCATAGAAAACCCTGCAACAAGCGCTGCAGAACACACTCCATCATGAGAGTCACCATATGCCTTAGGAAGAAGACAGGCAATGAGATGATGGGCCTAGGAGGCCAGCAGACCCCTACTTGGTCAGGCTGTACTTGGTCAGTGCCGTCCATCATGGGATGGAGGCTTGTTAGCATCTGGGCTCAGTCTGTCTAAAATGAAATGTAGCTGTGCCAGGGAATGGTCTCCATTTAGATACCAGCAAAATGGTCATTTCTGCACCTTTGTGCTTCCGTTGCCCTCTGCAGAGAGAGAACCACAACTCGACCTCTCTGCCAGAGGCTGGGAGGAGAACGACAGCCAAGGAAGGGTCAGTCAGGGCCTCTGGCCAAGTGAGTCCCCTCACAGTGTCCTGGCTATCCTTCAACATGCACCAAGCAGCCTGCCCGGGAGCCTACGGGGAAAGTCATCCATTCGCTGAGGTAGCCCAGATGGACATGGTAACACCTGGGTTCTCATGGAAAAGGTCCTAAGCGACAGGAGAGATGCTGACCTCTATTAACACTGCTTCTGTTCCACGCTCCACTCTGCCTATATTCCCTTCTGAGTGCTATGAAAATGCTGATTTTTCACTTTGACTGCATTTTTTTTTGCAGTGAAAAGGCGTATTTCTGCAAAATTCATGGAATACAATGGGCTCTGAAAACAAAGGTGTAGAAAGCAGATTTGGGAGAATTCCCACTAGACGAAAACATAGGGCAAAGAAAGAGAAGAGAGACGCTTCTGTGCACATCTACACCAACTTCTGCTACACACCGCACATGCCTGTTGTGTCCACACACTTGCAGCTTCTACTACATTCTCAGAATTTGGACACTGTCTATTTTTTTCTCAGATTTAAAACTTGAAACTCTACCTATTGCTCCACTGAGGGCAGGTCCACTGAGGGACTTGACTGATTCTAGCTCAGCATTTCACAAAATGACAAAGTCACAGAAGGGTTGAGGTTGGAAGGGACCTCTAGAGATCATCTAGTGCAAACCCACCTAGAGCATGGGACACAGGGTGGCATCCAGGTGGGTTTGAAGATCTCCAGAGAAGGAGCCTCCACAGCCTCTCTGGGCAGCCTGTGCCAGGGCTCTGGTACCCTCACAGTGAAGAAGTTCTTCCTCCCATGCAGGTGGAACTGCCTGTGTTTCAATTTGTACCTCTTACCTCCTGTCCTGTCACTAGCCACCACTGAGAAGAGTTTGGCCCCATCTTCTTTACATTTTACCCTCAAGTATTTATATATGTTGATGAGGTTCCCTCTCAATCATCTCTTCTCCAGGCTAAAGAGTCCCATCTTGCTTAGTCTTTCCTCATACCACAGATGCTCCAGTCCCTTAATCATCCTTGTTGATCGATGCTGGGCCCAGAGCAATGCCTCATCCTCTGCAAGCCAGACAAGGATCCCAGGCCACCTCTTTGTCCTGATATCACTTTCCTTTGGCTCTGGCTCAGAAAGGCTCTCAGTTTAGTTATTCATTTGCTTTGCCAACAGAAGAAATGAGCGGGAGTTCCTGGCTGGTGTGAGCAGATGCAGCCCAGCAGGACTAGCAGGGATGCACCATGCCAGCATGCTGGGACAGTGCCCTGCCCATCTCGGACTCAGCAGATAGCTCTCTGGCTTGGCTCTTGTCTCTGTCTCTCTTGGGAGATATGAGACTGGCATTTCTCTTCTCTCCATCTGTGCCTGGATCTCTGACCTCTCCTGGAAAGTGAAATTTCCCTCCCTCTGCCTGAGAAAGCCCCCAGATGCAGCTCTCTCCAGCTCTCAAGAACTGGAGCGAGGAGACATATCTTTGGGGGACATCATTGCAATTTACTGCCTTTGCATCACTTAGAGTCTGGGTGTCAGCCCTCGAGGCAGGGAATAGGAATAAATCCTTCGTCCTGCCTCTGCCACCCTGCACTAGGTGTCTTTAAATGAACCACAAAGACCCTGCCTTGAGCCAAAACTAGGCCTTCATGCATCCATGGAATGGTGCTTGAATGGACAGGTCTTTCAGGAGTAAAGCAGTCCACCTACACTTTAACCTAGGCCTTTAACCTAACACGAACAAGTGTGCGAGGCACAGCCTCCTCCAGGCAGGCTGTGAGGAAATTAAACAGGAACCCCTCGCATGCTGCCCTCCAAGCACTAACGACAGGCAAGGGTAGAAGAATGAGGTAAAGAGGCTTCTGCTTTCCAAGCACAGGAGAGGAAAGACAGACCGGCACAAGGCCGGCCAGCTTCACATGGAGAAGAGAAAATGAAGCAAGATGTCACTGCCCATGTCCCAACACGCCAGTCTCATCTCTCCCAGCTCCCCCTCAGGTCTGTGATTCTGCCAGCGCATGTCTGAAAGCAGGAGCTGCTCATCGGAAGATGCAGCATTTGGACAGTGTCACACCACAAGCCACAGTGACTGAACTGAGCACCAGCAATTGAGCACATTTTGTTGCCCTTCTGTCAGTCCAGAAGGGAAGTAGCCCATGTTGCAGCACAAGGAAAGCAGGATAACATTATAGCTCCAATAGAGCTCCAGGGAGTGTGGGGAGAGGTACAAGCCTGTTTGCAGTCAGGGATGAGCCTTGGGATTTACCCTCTCTCTCCCCGCTCCAAAGAATAGAATCGGTTGCAAATAAAAGCCCCAAATGATCCCAATGGCAGAGAAAAAAATGGTGTGACAATGAAAGCTCGTGATATGCCTCTCCTCTAAAGAGAAGCTAAAAGACATAACCTCATAACAGTGCCCTACCACTTTCAGGGAAAGAAACTACAGGGTACTCAAAGGCTCTTCAATCTAGCAGAGGATGGCAGTGCAAGATCCCATGGCTTAAGGTTATAGACAGAGAATTCAATTCAGAAATCAGATGAGTCACAGTGATTAACCGCAGCTGAAAAATGATGGAGGCAACAGCAGCTCCTCCATCTACTGGTGTCTTCTGAAACACAAGTTGCATCCTTGCACCCAAGCTTGCAGGCATAGTAGCAGGACCTAAGAGCTGTACCAGCCCACAGTGCATTGCTCACATCTCTGCTCCTGAGTCTTACCGATAGGAAACACCAGACCTCGCTCTCTTTAAGAGCTCTTGCTAGCACACACAGCCTTAGTCACAGATCTTAGGCACAGAGGAAGGGAAAGGCAAGGCCCTGCATGTGCTTTTGCAAATATTAGACATTCTCCCGTGGTCATACTACTGCCCATGCAAAGCCCTACAGAAGAAGAATATATAATATAAGAACATATATAAGAATAAATACGGGCATGCAGCCAGTCTCAGCAATGTGTGCACTCTCCCCTTGGAGCCCATTTCCACAGCAAACTCATTCTTGCTGTCCTCTCTCCCTCCAGGTTTTCAAGATCTGGCTGGTAACATTGTCCTGAACGCGGGGAAGCCAGTCAGACAAGGTGATGCAGACATAGTACAGGATGGAAGGAGAGGACCTCAGTGCTTTGGGCTTTTCCCATTCCTGCACCATTTAGACATAAAGAAACAGTGCCAATTTCCTGAGGACACTCTCACCTGAGCCTGAGCCTCTCCTCCACTGCCAGCTCTACCCTTGGACATCTTTGTCCTGGACCATTTGCTGTCAGCTAAGCATCACGCTACTGTGCACGATTTTCAAGCCTCTCCCAGTCACTCCGCATCACAAACTGAGCTGCTGTTTGCAACACCTCCCAGTTTAGCAGCATCTGTGAAATTCATTGCCATGCTGCATGCGCCTGCCTCCAGCTCCCTAATGAAGCTGTTAAATAAGAACCTCCTGGGCACCCCATGCCCAGGCTCAGCACCCCACTCATGTGCTCTGCCACTGCCCATCATTACCCTCTGCTTACAATGCTCCAGGCTATCATGGCTCTTTATGACAGCACTTAAAACCCCATCTGTTAAAATTCATCCTGAGACAAAAATTTCATGTGAGTCTGCCCAAATGCCTTGACAAATCTGGGTCTTGCACAGTGTCTTCATTTTGTAATTCTGGTCAAAAGAGTAGAGCCATCTGAGATGCTTTTGAGAGACCGCTCAGAGAATGCAGCACTCTTGAAAAGGACTGCTGAGGAATCACATCTGTTTTGACAGGACTCCCAATACAAACACCTCAACACAATTTGCTTTCATTTACTTGTTTCCTGAACACTGATTTATTCTAAAATGGATCCTGCAGTTGCATTTTTATTTATACTGATGAAAAAAATATGTATTACTCCGAATACTTAGGAATTATAGAAAACAGGACACATCTACATTTCCAAATCATCTAGGCTTGTATTTCCAGTTCATGGGAAAATGCAGGGGACTCTTTCGTTCTTCCTTGGGAAATTGAAGCTGGGGGAGTTGGGGAAGGAGTTGCTAAAGTTGAAATTTCCTTTGGAATACAAATACTGTTTTCTCAGCATCTCTCCTGGATAGTAATCCTGTTTTCTTAGCAAGATTAATTCCTTATAATCTCAGTGTACAGTTTGCCCTTGTGTCAGCTCTTTTCTAAACCCTTGCTCACGAGCTTTGCAATGTCAGAGCAGCATTGCCATTAGTTGCCCTGGCTACAGAACCAGATCACATTCTGCTAAGAGGTCTCTATCTCCAGTTACCCCCTTGCCTCCCGAGGTTGATTTTTATACAGGGAAGGGCACCATGCACCTGGCACCTCCTTTTCCACACTGGTAACTAAAGGCTCAAGCTAGACCCTTGTTTTGCAAGATGTTTCACTGTGGCTTCTGGGGACCAAGAAGACATAAGAGCCTTTGCCTAAGCAGTACTGCGGAAAGATGAGGGCAGTGCCAAGATGGATTTCCCTGTCCTGTGTAATCAGAGAGACAGGGCCTCAGTTTCAGCAGTGGCTTCCTCAAAGCTCCAGGGTCTGCCAGAGTTCATGCAACCAGCTGTGTTAGTCATGGAGCAAGTCAGCTGCTTTGCTGTAGTTCTGCGCCTGGAATCAGCTGGGATATGGGTTACCTTTTACCCAGGACTTCCTAAATCCTCCCCATTTCCTCTTTCAGCAAAGGTTAAAGATAGCACCCAGGTATTCATTGCTACTGTGTTTTCCATGTGAACTGCCCTGGCTCTCTCCATCATTGCTGCCTGGCCATGCTACGGCATCAACATCAACCTCTTCCTGTCCCATCCTAGGAAAGACATCTCCTTCAGAAAGAGCTGTGCACTAACATCTCCTAAAGGCAACAAAGGGAGAAAACAGAGTTGAGGCTCTAGAAACCGTTCCGGCTTCATGCTGGATAGAAAGGGAAGGCGAGACCCTGTGGGCTCCACCACAAGCAAGCCCGGGATCTTAAGTACTGCGGATGTGGAGGCTGGTTCAGGGCTGACCATGGCCCGCTTGGATCCCCAATGTGGGAGAGGAGCAAGGCACGACCAGGAAGGATCCCCTGGGCTGGAGAGCGAGGGTGAATTCACAGCTCAGCAGAACACAACAGGGCTCCAATTGGCTGGAACACATCTTCTGTTATTCAAAATAAAATGTAGTTGCTTAATTATTAATCAGTTCATATGCAAAATAGGTATCATAGCAGAAAGGGGGAGGGGGAATGCATTGTTCCTTAAGAATAAATATTTAAAATGATACAGAACAGCATAAATTTTTAAAGAGAAGTTTTTGTAACTGCTGAAGCTCTTGAACTACTAAAGAGGCAGAATATCTTCCAGCAGCAATGCCACTTTTGGAATGGGCAGGGGCCATTTCCAAACAGGGGACTGAAGATGAGTAGAAAGGACGCAAGGCCCTGAATCCCAGGAAGAGCAGTTTTGCAACCACCATCATACTATACCAACGGCAAAATAGCTTTGTGCCACCTCTAACAGCACAGCTCCAAATTGCAAATAGCTCAATCTATCCTACCCTTCACCTCTTTCTCCCTGCAGAACACCCAAGCCCTTCTTCCAGATTACAGCAGAAAAAAAAAAAAGGCACAGTCCACTCCATTTATGCTCTGGGGATTAGCAAAGCAGATCTTGGCATGGATACAGGGAAGGGCAAAACCTGTCCGTGATAGACTTGAGCATGAAGGAAGGGTTTGTATGGCACAAAGCATCTGTAGAAAGGCCACCCTCTCCCCACAAGTGGGGCAGGGAGTCTGGTGGAATCAGCAGGACCTCTAGCTCCTGTCTGTCTGATCTGAATGAACTTCAAGAAATCCCTTTTCAGGCTTCCCATCCACTGTCAGAAGCTGAGGGGATTTGGACACCATCTCCAGCTATTTCCCAGCGCAGACTCCACACCATCTGTCACATGCAGTACATGGAGCAGGCAGCAACACCAGGAAGAGGCAGCAGCAGGGCTGCTTCTTCTGATGTGAAAGAGTTAAGGCAGCTCCATTCCTAAGAAGACCCTGCAGCTCTCCCTGCTCTGTGCTTCAGGACAGGTTCCCTTCTGCTAAAGGGTTATATGAAAGCTATTACGCTCTTGCATGATAAACGCCTCCCATAAATCTCGGGACTATAAATTAGGATAAGCTTCTGCTTTAAGGGATGTCTGAGCTCTGCAAAGACATCCCAAAGTCAGGCATGTCCTCAGTGATACAGGTACTCACTTCCTTGTGCGACCACGGCCCCAGGACAAGAAGAAATGTCTCCAAGTACAGCGACAAGGAGTCGCATTCATGCAGGGTTTGGGGAAAATCTCATTATTTTGTCCTGAAAGTGGAATTGGGTGTGGATGTAAAGTATGAAGGGTGGTCTCCACCTTGTCATTGCTCTGTTTAGGATGGCTCTCCCCTCCTTGCTCTTTCTCCATGCTCCTGTCTCAAAGCAGACACAGCTGCTCTCTGCCACTGTCCCCACGTCTCTGATTTGGACAAGTGACTGTCCAACTGTCCAGTGACAAACTGCTGCTGTGCGATGCTGTGGGGATGGCTGCACCCACGGGACTGCACTGAAAGCCTGGGAATGAGCACCGAGACCCCTCCTCTGGCCCTTGGAGACTGAAGAAGGAAGACATGTGAAAAACGAAGCATTATCCTGATGTATTTGAAAGCATTTGAAAGCCCTTAATGATTCTGCACTGCATAAGCAGAAACCGAGACAATTCTAGGCCAGCACAGAGCCTACCCGCCCCCTTCTCCAACAGATGTGAGCTATGGTGACCTTATGCCATGTGTCCTAGCTTGGGATTTGGCCTCTCAGATGACCCTGCCTCCTCCAAGACTGCCCAAGCTCCCTCCGGCCTGTCTTATTCTCTGCTCCATGACCCTGGAGACGTGAAGGAAACAGGAGCTGGAAGATGCTAACCAAGAGCATGAGGATGCTGCCATCAGTCTATGCCCCACGGGGCAACACTTGCCAGCCTTGCTCCCAATCGGCTTGCAGGACTTGTTTCTGCCTTGAAATGGCCTGGTTTTGCAGTGCCAGCATGTACATTTTACAGGAAAATATATATATGTACATGTACACGCACATGTCCACAACCAGGTGACAGAGCAGATTCCCTTCACCAAAATGCCATGAGCTGCCATCAATTCAGGTGGTTCAAGGCAAACGTGTCCAGATCCACTGCAGAGTGACACTTGTGAGACAGAATCTGTCCCAAGGTAGGAGTGGTTGGTACAGGGGGATCAACAGGACAGGGTCCGAATTTAGACCTGGAGCAGCCTGTTGCAAGAAATCTGGATGAGAAATCAATAAAACCATTGAGGTGAATCAGGGCTGGGCACCATTATTCTCCCCCAATTTGCGCTGTCAGCCCCTTGTAAAACATGGCATATGATCCTGAAAATTCATCTTGGGCACCAACCAGTATTTATGCAGACATAAAAAAGAAAGAAAAGAAATGTGCTGAAAGAGATGGCGAGCAGTGGCCAAGGGCCCTCTGTGCCACTGACAACACACGGACAGATCTCAGGGAGCGATTGATTTTATTCCCCACTGCCGCCATCCGTCTCTGCTCCATCTATTGCCAGAGCCGGCTGGCAGAAGAATATGAGTTTTAAAGGTCACCCTTAATGATGTTAAGGAGCCATCCTCCCTACCAGATAAATACTGATCAATCTTTAATATTTTTGCCTGGACGCTACTATCAGTGCTCAGGGAGAAGATACAGGGGGATTCTGTTTCCCTTTACATTTCAAATATACTTAAAGCCCTCCTGAAATCGAGCTGATAACTCATGCCTGGGACTGAAGCTGACTGGAACTGACATATCATGCATCCAATTTGCAGGCAAGAAGCCAGCATAGGAGTGATGGAGTGCAGTTTGGATTGTTCTACAACATAAAGTGCTATTATATCCTTATATAACTTAATGTATAAGTGTTCAGCTATTGCCTTTCCTGCCGCCCGTGGAGAATTAGAGCAGTTAGAGCAGCTGTGGGCCCACTTTTCTCCATTCACTTCACACTGCTGGGCTCCCCAAAGGGCCCAGGCAGCAGTGCAGGGGTGGAGGTGCTGCAGCTTTGCCAGTCGTGCCGTGCTGGAAAGCCACCTCCCCATAGGGCTGGCATGAGCTCTGGGACATCGTTCAGGCCCAGGGACAGCATCACCCCAACACTCCTCAGCACATTCCCCCATTTCTGAACAGTGCCATCCCAGGGGACGTTCTGTGTCATGGAGACAGTGTATCCCTGAGAAACGCACATTTCTGCTGTGGCTCTTTCTGCCAAGACCTGTGTAAGTTTGTGTAATACTGAAAGCGCATCCTCCACTTCCAGTCTTCTCCCATGCTTTCTCTTCATGAAATGCCACTAATTTGCAGAATATCTTGTTTAACAGGTCTGCTAAAATGCAGAGGAGAAATCCTGTGCCAATCCCAACAGCAAAATCTCTGCTCTTCTGAGACTCCAAATCAGCTCTGTGCCTCGTTGCCTACCTTGCAATAAATGTACTAGCAGAACCTGCACACAGAACAAGCTGGCCTTGGCTCTTCTTGCTTAAAATAGAAGCACGATTGATATATTTATCATCTAAGTCCTCTACTGAAGACAGGCAACCTAGGACAAGAATGAGCACTCAGCACTGCAACCATCATGCAGAGAAAAAGACATTTGGTGTGCACCATCTTCCACCTGAATCTCCAACCCACTCCACATCGAAGCTCTGAGCCAGAGATAGCCTGTTCCTGGGAGTTCTAAGAAAAGAATTAATAATTTGAATGCATTATCTTCAAAATGAACCAAAGAGCTCCATCTGAAATTGCACCAAACAGTATTTAATTTGTTTTTGGATGTGCAGCCTGGAACATGTGCTCTACCAAAGGAAGTGTGTTTATAATTTATTCAGCAGCTAGCACATTTTAGAGTCTTTCAGAAGTCCTCACAAAGGATGCCAGAGATGGGGAGGGTGAGCTGGGGGAGACGGCAACATTTATTTATTTATTTATTTATTCATTTATTTATTAACAAAGTGAGCAGGGTTAACTCTGCATTTCTAAAGCATTTCAGAAGTGCTCAGAGTTCTAAAGCTCTCCAGAGAGAGCATTCACATCTTTTCTTCCATTCTTGCTCTTTTTGTTCTGTGAAGGATATCCCCTTCAACTTTGTTTTACAAACAAAACAACACAAACCTACCTGCTGTGCTCACTCCACAACTCTTTGGTTCTTTCAGTAGCAGCAGAAAGCAAATTAGCAACATCCCAGACCTTTTTTTATTTCTAAGCAATTCCATATGAAAATAATCTTTTATCAATCTAGGCCCGGAGCTTAAAGCAGCCAAGGAGCCTGGATTGTGCACATAGGCAAACAAAGGCAGGTCTATATATATATTTTTTCTTTCTTTCTTTTTTCCCTCAGCTGGATTTCAAACGAGCTCCCAGAAGTAGATGCAGCTTCAGCTGAGGCAGAAGAAGCTGCATTGCAAAGGGCTGGAAGCACCTTGAGTTCACAGATCTTGTTGAGAGCGTGGTAGAAAGTGCTGGGTGTGGGGAGCCCGGCTAGACCTCCCAGCCCTGCTGCTCCCCAGTTTCCTTACGTCCTCAGTGCCCAAGGAGCCATCACGTTGGTGGTAGGGCTGGAGTTGAGACCCGCGTTGTCACTTTTCTTCTTCTCCAGCAGAAAAGAGAGGAGGGCTGTAGTTCAAAGCCGGCCCAAAACACTTGTCCCAGAAAGGCAAGGCAGGGCCATTGCATTGGTCACTTCAAACCATGTCCTACTTTAGATGGGGCCTGAACTCCCTTAGGCATTGGCAGGAGCTCCTTGTTTAAATATTTGCAGTGTTTTAAAGCAGTCAGAGTCCCAGGTGAAAGGCAGGGCCCCATTATGTTCAGTGCTGCTGCTGACAAAATCCCTACTGAAAAGAGCAACCAGGAACGAGGCGATGGGAACAACCTCTGTGGCTGGCAGGAACTGTACTGCAGAGCAGACAGAGAGATCTCAAAGCTTTTAATGACAAATTTGACCTAAAAAATCTTGTCTGTTTTATCTTCTTCTGGGGTAGAGTCTCCAGTCTTACAACCAAGACTTCAACCCTCTGCTTTGCTAGAATAAATTACACCGCTTTCATTCGACACTTAGGCATAAAGTCAGAGGTAATTTACTGAACAGAAAACAAACTGATTTCCTGCAAGCAATGCTCACAGTCCCGTCAGTGTTTCAGACAGACCCAGGCATCTTAAACCCCGAGGAAGACTGGAAAGGTCAGCTTGGTGAGACGAGGGACACTCTTATGACAGACCAGGGGGACATCTCCTCTGCTGCTGCTGCTTAGGAGATGTTGCCCAGGGACCCAGAGGGCAAATGGGGAGAAAACCCACAAGAGCACAGATAAATGCAGGTTGTCACAGAGGCCTGCCACAGCCTCCTCCCTGCTAGACACGCAGCCTCCTGAGCCCTTGAGAAGCAGGAGCTGCACAGCTGGGCCTTTTACAGCATCTCGCACTGCTTTGCAGCATGGGCATTTTGATTTGGGAAAGAAAGAGCCCTGCAGAAAGGGAGATACACAATCATACAGCTACTACCATTGCACTGTGGAAATCAGAAAAAATCCGGGTGTTCTCCCAGATTGTCTCCAGGTCCAGGGGCCCAAGGGGTTTCCTTGGCCTTCCTTACGCCAGGGAAAACCCTTGCTACTCCAGGCCCCACCGTCTGCATCTCACACTCTAAATTATCAAGAATAATTAGCAGCTCTGATTCCCCAAATCAGCTTTCACTCACAGACCCGCGAGCTGCTGAGGAGGAATTTCCTGCTTGGGAGAGGCAGGCGCTCCCCGGGCTGCACGCAGCGCGTCACAGCGAGCGGCAGAGTATCGCTGCAGCACACCTGACCTGGAAAAGCAGCTTAGGGGTAAGCGCAGTGATAAGAATACTACAGAAGGAGCCAGCACGCCAGAATTAGCTGCCCAATGGAAAGGGGATTACATGCTTGGGCATGTCCTAGGGGCAAGCCAGAAGCTAGTGCTGGCAGAAAATAGCTAGTTAAGGACAGGAAGAGTAAAGTAGTCAGGGAAGGGCTGCTAGGTAGCAAACTGGAGTCTGCAGCAGCATCCCAGCTCAGATTTTGCTGGTCAGGGGCAGCAAAAGAGGAAACCTGCAAAGGCGAAGGAGCAGCCCTTGT
This sequence comes from Tinamus guttatus, assembly GCF_059628265.1. NCBI lineage: Eukaryota > Metazoa > Chordata > Aves > Tinamiformes > Tinamidae > Tinamus > Tinamus guttatus. Next base: position 635,492 of record NW_028288993.1, on the reverse strand, counting down.
GCAGGGCTGGCTATTTGCTGGCTATTTGCTGGCTATTTGCAATCACACCCGGAGGCTACCACCAATGCTTGAGGAACCTAGAGGCTTGTTAGGGCATCCAAATTGCTCAGGAGAGCATTGGAAGGATGCGCAATCTGGAAGACAAGGCTGCATGCATAGCATGCACAGCTGCATGTTGCAGGCACAGCAGTGACTTCCAGCTGCTGAGTAGCTGGGCAGCAGAAACAGCAGGATGTGGAGCCAACAGGTTTTGCCAATGGTTTCTGCCATTTGGGCTCCCCTTGTCTACAAGTCCACGGCTCCCCAGATATCCCTACCACCACGCCAAGTCCATGCATGGTGCTGCCTCTCCCAAGAGAAGTCTGCTCCGTGCTCTCTCTGCACATAGTGAGTCCATTCCTTGCCACTTTGCAAAGTATCTTGTCCAGCTCTGCTGCAGAACTGTTTCCAGAAAAGACAGAGACACCGAGAGGCAGATTGATGAGCCATGCAGAGGGATTCTCACTTCTTCCCAGAAAAGCTTGATGCTGAGCAAAGGGGCTGCAGAGGGAGAGAACAAGTCCACAGCACGCAGGAGGACAGCACGTCAGAACAGAGGCTCAAGGCTAACACAGAAGTGATGCATTTACAGGCAATATCCTACCTTTGAGGCAATGTGAACAGAAAAGAAATAGAGGCAAGAAACATGACAGATTAATGGCCTGGGGCTGAAATATGAGATTAGATTTTTGGGAATATGCCTTCATATTGCAGGTGCTCTTTAAATTTGTACATTCCACTTACTCTATTATGTAAAATTTAATTGCCTAAGAAATCCATATAGCTGCATGATCTCAGCAGCCAGAGTGGGGGCTTCTTCTTTGGCAATCTTTATTCAGATTGGTTTTAAAAACCGAAATATGCTCTCCTGCATAAAGAAAGTTTACTAAATTAAGCTCCCCCATCGGGCTGGGAGCAAGGAAGGACATGGGCAAACAGCTGATCCGAGCAGGATCTACACAGCCAGTCTCTCTCTCTGCTTTGCATGGTATCCTATAGCCAGACATGCAGGTCCAAGGCAGAGATGAGCCCTCCTTCAGGCAGAAATTTTGCCCCCTTCAGGAAAGGTTCATTAAACACTGGCCAACAAAACAGGGCTGGCAATTTGCAAGCAGGGTTCCTAGTGCAGCACTAGACAGGCTTTGTCTGCATGAGAGCACTGCAAAGGCACTTAGGGACCACAGCAACTGACCCACAGACTTCCAAGATTGGCTACCGTCCCCTCGACCACTCTTGATTGCTCCCATCTTCAGCAGCCTGCAAAGGAGTGGAGAGAGGGAAAGGCTCCGAGAGCCCAGAAAAGACATCCTGACCCGTCCTCTGAGCTCTGGTATCGTTCTCTAAGAAAAGTCCTTCTCTTCTGACTGACTTGCAAAAATGAGAGGTTCAAGCCTGATCCCGTGGCAGGCAAAGACCCTGTTTGGATGGGAAGAAGCTCTCTAAAATAGTTTGAATGAAGAACATGTCCACAGGCAGCACTCATCTGCACAGCGCAGCATCCTGCACAGAGCCTGCCTTCTTCCTGAGAGCCACCCTGTCCCTATGGCTGATGCCTCCATGACAAGACAGAGGTGCAGTCCAGAACCCCTCGGACCTCAGGGCAAGCAAGCGGCTTCGGTGGAATAGCAGGAGATTCCCTGCCCACCTCCCTGAGGGTCTGCAGACCCTGCAGACCGTGGGGCTGAGACAACAGCCCCCGTATGCACGAAGGGCCGAGGAGGCGGCTGCTCGCAGGAGCCTGTGCAGGGCTGACAGCCAGGCACAGCCTGGTCTTGGTTCCTGACCCCGCTGCCAGGTCTGCCCTAGCTGCTCCTGTCTTGTGCACACTAGGGCCTTGCATTCAGGGACTAGGCGGAAATGACACAAAGTCATGGGGAAAGGGAGCTGTAAGGAGATCAGAGTAGAATTACAAGCCAGGAGGGAGATTAAGGGCAGGTGCAGTGACCAAGGAGAGGGAAATGAGGCTTCCCCACCCTATATTAACCTCTGGCCTGTGAGCAGGACCCTCACAGGCAGCTGCTGCCTCCCAGCACCACCTCTGCAGGCAAAGGCAGAGCTGCCCTGCCACTGCATCCCGCTCACACTCCCCTTCATGGAGCACTGGAATGCCTGCGGAATAATGAACCTCTGAAAGGCAGGCATTGAGCTGTGCTGCTCAGGAAATCTCGCTGGCAAAGCCATTCACGCTCCTCTTAAAGCTATCAGGCAGAGCTGGGCATGCCGCGAGTGATAGCAGTGAGTAATCCCTTCAACAGACACTCAGCCTTGCAGAAGCAAAGCAACCAACAAAGGGATATTTAAGGTTGTTACTGAGCACTTAATATAGTTTATATTTACAGCTTAATGGCTTTTCAGCATCACTAACTTCCATTCCAGCAAAAAGACTTCCACTGTATTGCCTCAGCTTAAGTGCTAACTACATCTTCACATTAATAAATATTTTAAAACAGTGGAACTCTAAACTCCTCTGGCACGGAACCAGCAGCTGCTCTGCTGAAGGTTGCAACTGCAAAAAGATGGAAAAACACTTTCTGGATCCCGCCTTAGTAAGGAACCTCCCCGACTCCATGCCAAAGCATCTCTGTGCAGGGGAGAACTGCCTTCCCTCTCCTCCGTTTCCCAAAGAAGTGAATTCAGGGACTTAAACTAGTAAGCTCCTGCTCTGAAATTTGTATCTGAATGTCAGGATGGCATGGAGGGCAAACCACGCTCTGGTTGGCATCTTTGCAAAGCAGAAGGCACCTTGCTTGGCCTTTACTTCTGAGGGCCCACTTGCTTTCATGCAAAGGGAACCTGGCTGTGGGAGCTCAGGAGCTGCTGAGGAACTTTCTTCCTTAACACAGCTCAGTGGATATAACGTCAGAGACTACCATAAGTTCTGTATTCTCCTGCAGAAAGATCTCCTGAGGGCAGAATTAGCAGGTTGGCTGCATTAGCCCAGTCCTTCCCACTGCACACTCCACTGCAAGGCTTGGGATGGCAGTGGAGAGAGCAACGTGCTCGCTTCAGCCAAAATATATTCCTCAGATGCATTCAACATGCACTGCCTCACCTGCAAGACTAGGAGATGGCTACAGATTTCCTACAACAAGGTCTTCTTAAAGTGGCACCACAGTCTGCAATATTAATGCAGCTATAGAGAAAATCCATCTCAGGAAGAAAAATAAATGATGCTGTAGAATAAAGTTTGGGAGTGGCCTGGCCTTCTCCTGGGGTACCCAGTCTGCATATGTGAGGTGCTGGAGGGCCAGTGAGCATGGCTTGACTAACTTAATGAGTAGGTACGTCAGCATTCCACCAAGGGAGTTAGACAGGGTCAGTCGGTAAGCAGGAAGGAAGCTGGGTGAAGATGACTTGCAGGGGCTTCTCCTCTCTCTGCTTGCTCTTAGTTAACACACAACCTGTTCTAGTCAGAAAACATGTTCCTAGCCTGGGACCTTCTCCTGGTCCAGCCTGGCTTAAGCAAGACCACAGGCAGGAGCTCAAGAACTTCCACTAAGACCTTCAAACAACACCAGAGGGTAATACTCTCAAGTGACAAAGCTGCTAAGGAACCGATCCAGTGGGCAGGGGGGACAAGAAAGGGCTCGTGATACATGTGATAAGTTCTGCCACTCCACAGACATCCTCTCACTCTTGGATTCAAGACGTTCAGGCCCTCCAGAGACTGCATCATGCAAGAAGAGCAAGCTCCCAGGGATCAGGGCCTGGTGGATTATGGAGCTGGGCCATGAAGACCCAGCCACTCTTGCTTAAAAAAAAAAAAAAAACAACGAATGTTTGCACAGCCTTCCCAGCTAAGAAAGAGGCTTTCATGAGGGAATCTCATTGGTCTGCTCAGATTTAAAGCTCTTATTGCAAACCAGTCCTTTGGTTTTCTGCAGGAATCTCTATTGGCAAGGGAAGCAGCAAAGCAAGCAGGCAGAGATACTGCTTTCATGTGCAGCAATATGATGGGCTTTGTATCCCCTTCAAGGGATCTAACTGCACCATAGAGCTCCCCTGCTCACGCTTCTCTACAAAACCAGTAAGCAAAGACATGGCTGAGAATAGCAAGCACACGACGAGCAAGGGCTGGGTCATCTCCGCTATTAATTGCCTGGATGGTTTGTTCTAGCAAGGAGAGAGAAAAAGAAAAAAAAATAACAGCTCACTTCTTTGCACTCAAAAGGATCCAGCACTGTAAACTGCATTCTGCTTAACTTGTATAGGAAATTTTACAAAGCTCAGTTAAAGGAAAACCTTGACTTGTACAGTACAAGATAAAAATCCTCAGCGTTCACAAATGAATGTACCCATCTGCTCTGAACTGCATTATCTCTCTATCTCTCAAAAAAAAAAAAAAAAAACAGAAGAAGAAAAAGAAAAAAAAAGAAGGACTTTGGATTTAGATGCTTTTCATTTCCCTACATTGTGCAGCAAACTGTGATTCCTATTCATTAAGAGACAAGATTGACATTCATTACAGTGTGCATTAAATTCCTCATTCTTTTGCTGCCCTCGAAATTAGCCTACAGAGGATAGTAACTAGTAATTTCTATATTGAATTTCTAGCAACTACACTGTGTTTTTTCTTCTTCTTCTTCTTCTTCCAAATAAGCAAGGCAATTATAATAAGATGCACTTCTTCCTGAAATGGTAAAACAGGCAGTGTCTGTTTCGAAATCTCTGTCACTTTCTGTTACAGGCGCAGTTAGACACGTGCACAAGTAGCTCATATGCCAGCTCCTGAATGAATTTGGAAGAAATGCCTATATCACTGAGGATGGACAATTCTGCTATGGTTGGAGCTATCATGCAAAATGTCTTTCAGCTCTGGATATTTTCAAGCACAACACAGCATCAAAGTTTGTGTTGCACCCATGGGCAGGAGCAAGTAAGTCAGAAACACGTCCATATCTGCAGAGTAGGACACAGTGTCTGCAAGAACTGCACAGCTACAAGGTGTGCAGGGCTGAGTCACCACTAAAGCCTCTGATCTCTGGAGATGCGAAAGAGATGTCAGTGGGGATTCTTATGGATGTGATCTGAGCAGTTCTAAAAAGTTGAACTAATTAGTTGGGTTTTTTTTTTTAACTAAGCAGTTGCATCTCTCCTCAGACAACAGGGGACCTGCGGACATTACATACAGACCACAGACCGTTCATGGAGCAGCAGACTATCTCCAAAGCAAGGCAAAGTGGCATGAGAAAGACAGGAAAGGGGACAGACACTCCTATAGGAAAGGAGACAGACACTCCTTCTGCCCTGGAGTCTCCTGCTTCTGATGCTGGATGCACTTCTGAGAAATAGTCTTGACTTGTAAGGGTTGTCCTGGTGGCAGGGTTAACATAATGCTGCAGGCACGCTGAGGGCCGTACACCTTCTGGGTATTCCTGGTCACCTGGGTCACCTGGTCACCTCAACCATAGCGGGGAAAAGGGTTTAGAGCAGTTTGGGCATCTAAAGTAGGTGGAGGCTCTGCTACTGATGTCCTTTCCAGATTTGTATAGGTATATGTTCCCCCTTAGGAAAATGGAAGTGAGGAAGGGAGAACAAGCATCATGTTTATCAATTTCCTGGGAATATTGGGGAATATTTGCTCCTGGCTGCTGTGATGCATCAGATGGGTGAAATTTCCCGGTATAAAGTGTATCGATGCTCGGGCCAGACTCCAGGGTCCCAAAGTGGCAAATTCAGGGCTGACTGGAGTTTGCCTGCATGGCTCTGCAGGGCCAGGAGGCAAGACAGCACTTCCAGAACAGGAACAGAGCCACTTCCATTGCCCATCCAAGAGAGGGACCGGTCAGGAGAGGCTGCAGGTGCCATGACTGGACACTGAAGGACACAACAGGTCTATGATGGGCTGAGCAGACTGTTAGCACAGCCAGCAGAAGAGCGATCATTCTGGGTATTTCTGCCCCAGGGCAGGTGAAGAATAGAGTCTGTTATAGGAACCATCTGTCTGGAGCCTGTCAGGGCTTTATGATGCCATCTGAGATATATGTAGATTTTGTATCTTTGTGGGGAGAGTTCTCCTTTAGCCATGCCAGCTTGCGAGTACAGCAGCTAGACAAATGTCACACACCTCGCCTCATCAATCCTCAGCTGACACAAATTGGGAGTACCACTGGGGGAATGAAAGGCAGTTTGCACAAGGCTTGCTTTGCGACCGGCCCAAATGTCACATATCAAGATCAGCCGAGTGAAAAAAAACCTTGTCAAGGACACTCAGACGTCTGAATCCACAAAGCAAGGGACACAACTGCCTTCCTGGCCCCGGGGAAACTACCCCATTAGTACCAAAACATGAACTATTTCCTTTCACTGGCCTCACATCCACCTATAGTCATGTTATATTCCTCTTAGATACTGTCCACTTACACCAGAGACCAAAATATGAAAGCCAGGCTGCCTGGTAAAAGAGCAACAAGGAAAGGAGGTCCAGAGGAGAAGGTTTGCTTTGATTTGACCATGCATAGCTCTCTCAAAAGAGCCTTCATGTTAATATGAATTAAAATGCTGTATTCCCCCATGGGGCAATATAACTCAGTGAGCTATTGCAAGAGGATTTGGGGATGAGGGACACAAAACTCGCTCATCTTACTCAGAAATTCTATGAAACTTCCCATCTCCCAAGCATCAAGTGGATTATGAAGCCCATGTTCCCAAGGTCTACCTTCCTGTTAACACGGACTCAGGATTTTCTTGCACTTCTCCTTTTTCAATAAGAGCCATTGTCTGAGATTTCCATCTCAGCTCAGACTTGAGTTCCCAAACAGGGATCAGCTTCCTTCTTGCACTTGTATATTAACTACATCTGTAACTCAAACCTCAGCATCCCTTCCCCTCAGATGAGCAAGGATTTCCTTTATGAGAGATGGTTTCCATCAGAAAACATGATTATGGTAGGAGTCAAGCACGTACTCCAAGCAAATCATTGGTATGACTTGAAAATTCTCCAATCCCCTCTCCAGGTGCAGCTATTCTACTTTGTTTAGATAATTCTGCATTTTTTTTCAGTCACCATTTATCAAGAAGAATTGCATAGCCTTGGCATAGCCTGACTCTTCTGGCTAAATCTGTTGCAGAGCCCTGTTCTGCCACAGGACTTTGAACCATCGGTCCTTGGGTGAATATCCAGAGCATCTTTGTATTAGGCTGAGTGTCCCAAAGTGACAAACTCCTCCACCTGATCCCATTGCTCTGCGTCTTGGTGTCCATTCCTGTTCTGCGTTCCCCTCCAGTGCGCTCACTTGTTCTCCTAGAGAGATTACTGTGTCTATTGTTTATTAATTAAGGAGATTTTAATGCATCTTGTGATGGATTTGTAACGGCTCTTATCTGCATTTACAGGGAGCTGCAGGACACATTGCAGAGCTTTGACATTCTCTTAATTGGCACCCAAGCAAATAGAGAGTACTGGACCTGGAGATCCTAAGGGCCTCACGCTCCCCTTTTCAGAACCACTGAAGATGTGAGTGTAATTTCAAACAGTTAAGGCTGCTTGGAAGGGCACCTCCAATGTATTTGTCATCACTTTCAAAGCCATTATTTACTCTCTGCTGTTTCCAAAAAGCCCTCTGGGAGCTGGGAAATGAATCTATTTTCCTATTGAAACCCATCACATGGACATCCTGTCTTTCTATTTTTAGGGAGGCTCACAAAGATGGGCTGCACTCTGCTCTGTTATTTCAGGGTCTCGCTAGCCCAGGCTGCCCAATCTGGCCGTTACTGGAGGGTCCACGAGGGGGGCCAGTCACGCACCTTGCATTGCTCTTCCAAGGTTCTTGTGCTGCCAGCCCTGAAGCATTTGCCCTAGACAAAGACAAATCCGCACCGTGAGCTGTAATAGCTCTGCAAAAAGCTGCGGGTGACACTCTGAACCCGTTCTGCAAAACCAGATCCACTCACAGTGCTCTTCAAGGGCACTCCACTTGCCCAAAGCCACACGTGAAGTTGTTGAACTCTGTAGCTGGCGCAGCTCACACATCTGGGAACACATCACACTTAGGTACATCTATTGGCAGGAGCACTTAACAGTAAGGGATCTGACAGGACAGAAGAGGCTGCAGTGCGGATGGGGCAGCAGCTGGAGCTGAGCCCTCCAGGGATATTCGTATTGGTTTTGATAGTCATCCATGCTGAAATCCATCTTCTCCACACAATTATCCTGCACTATAATCACACCCTCATTTTGCTCAGTAGACACCTCCCAGGAGCTACCTGTAAACTCAACCCTTCGTTTTAGCCTTTGGCCTGGCTGGGGACAGCCCTATCAGTCCCTGCGAGCTTTGACACCTGGAATTCCCTTCAACTCTTCCTGTGCCGTACACGAAGCATCCTCCTCCTGTGCTGGATCAGACCCTGCAAGGGCTGCACGCCCGGAACCGGAGAAGCCCTCCTGCATTCATGCTAACTCCAGCAAACACCGTTGTGAGATGTGTCAGCGCTGACAGCACCAAAGAGTGGGGAACAAATCCTCCCGACATCACCTGAGCGCCAGCTCAAGTCACAGAAACACATTAAAACTGTGGTGAAGGACACCGGTTCTGCACGTCTTCTGCTGACAGCAAGGCAGAGCACGTGGCTTCACCCACTCCGGAGGATGGAGAACCTGCTCGCAAAGAGCACCTGAAGACCCTCCGGAGGACTCAGATCCTCAACCTGCAGGCTGCAATAACGCATCACCAGGGACAGAGCATATGTCACCAGTGCTCACTCCTTTCCTGAGACCAGGCAATCCTGGCTTGATGCCCTGAATGACATTTCCCAGGAAAAAAAAAAAAAAAAAGGCAGCACAGTAAATTTAAAGGTTAAATTTGCATATTTCCTGGTGCTGCTCAGAAGAGTCACAGTTGTTTGAGATAAGTTACTACCAACCTTCCGCACAAGAAACACAGGCAAACGCAAAACTATCCTGTGTCCAGCAGGGCTCAAGGATCCTTCCAGACTCACTTATCTCAAGTGACTTCTAGTTCTGAGGGAGCACAAATGAAGCAAAGGACAACAAGAGGATGAAGCTTGGGCCATGCAGCCGCAGAGCATCTTTGCCCACTGAGGGGAAAAACAGTATTATTTCACCCCAGGAACAGCCACAACTTGGTTGTGTCCAAGGAAGAAACTAGGGGAGCACTTCTGTAGTCGCTAGCATGACACCTGCATCGAGTTATATGCCTGGGACTGCCTCTCTCCAATAATGTGCCCAGGAGGCCACAAAGAGTATCCACAAAAAGCTCCAAAAACTACAGGCTCAGCAAAAAGCTACACATTAAATACTCCTTATAATGGGTGCAGAAGAGCTGTTACAAATTTAAATGAACAAACCATGACTGAATCACCCAACAGGGAACAGTGAGCTCCAGCTAAGCAGAAGCAAAGCAGCGGGCAGGGAGGGTTCTCCATGGGAGAGGGATCAGGCTCAGCCACACACTGCTAAAGCACATGGCTAAACCTCCATAGTGCACATGAGAAACAGAGGATGTCACCTGAAGCGTGGGCAGGGGGACCCCATAGCAGGACCATGCAGCAGCACCAGCTCACTGGCTCCGCACTGCCCCGCAGCTCCTGCGTCCCTGCCAGAAGAAGGAAACCTGGGGGCTGGCACTGCTGGAGATTCTGAAAATACAAATACATAGCCCTTAATGGCCTTCCAGGAGACTTGCAGCAGGACCTTGCAGGAAGGAGCTCTGGAGGACCCTGCTGTTAGAGAAAACAGCCTCCTCCCATGGCTTTCAATGTGTTGCCACAGAAAGAGCATTCAAGCTGCGCTCTCTGTGCCACTCGTCACCATGCATTCTCCTGTGTATTGGCTTTGCTTTTCCATCTCCCTTTGACATCAAATAGCTCCAGCCCCTTTGATGTCTCTTCATGCTGAACTCTCTTCATGTACTCAGTAATTTTGGTCTCTCTTTTTTTTTTTTTTTCTTTTTCCTATGAGAAGGTGGCAGGAAGGAACCGTTATTCTCCAAGGGATAATGCATCACTGATCTACCTAAAAGCCTTTCATTTCCTCCTCATTCATTTTTTATCCCCAGTACCAAGGCATGCACAAGGTTCCTCCAGAGTCCAACATTCGTGTGAAGGCAGGGAGCACTGATATCTCTGTGCCAGTGCTGATCTTCCTTCATCAGCTCCAAAACCATCTTCTGGCAGGTCACCTAGGGCTCTGCCATGTCAACCCCTCCTCTTCCTCTGCCACAGACGGCAGCGCTGAGCACCCAGCTCCTCTGCAAAGCCGGCCTTTGGTCTGCACTCAGCCCAGCCATTCGTTTACATATTCCTACTCTGTGCCTCTCATTCTGCCTTCTTTTTGGGTGGCCTGCAAGCTGCAGCTCCTTCCACTTCACAAGCTGTGTCTTCATCCCACGGTAATTTTCACCCCAATCCTGTGACAAAAATGAAGGCAACCACTAGTGCGGCACCATGGACCTGCTTGCCTGTGCAAACACACATATGTGCTCTGCTCACATAACCCAACATGCGTGTGCACGTCATACCAAGGCCAGGGTACGGTGTGTGATGGACAATTTGTTCTTACAACTGCCGTCCCAGCCAACAAGGGCTGCAGGCAGCACTGGGGTGCATGTAGCCAGATCAGCTATCTTGCCCTTCACCACTTCCCTCCCTAGCCCAAGAACTTTGGGGGATTTAGCGAAGTGGAGCCAAGGACCAGGTGAACTCCCTGGAAGGGTGATTCCAGCCCAAGTCATGGGTTGGACACTGGTGTTTTATATGAGCTGTTGTGGTGCCCTTGCAAACCCCGCTCATTGCCGTTCCTTCTACGCCAGTTTTGACATTCACAATGAGATGCAATTTTCCTTATAGTGTCATTTAGCTCCCTTGATACTGAGATGATTCCTGTGCCATTATAGCCCTGTCTCCAATTACCACTCCCCACATCTCCCGGTGCCAAGCGTCAGGATCATTCCTTTAATTCACAGGATTTCTCTGTTTTACAGAAAGCAGTAAATGCCTGCTTTGCTCCAGACCTGCATGCAAGGAAACCTCACATTTTTGTTTGTTTTTCTTTTTTTTTTTACCTTTTTTTTTTCCTTTTTAGCAGCCCAGGTCTGCATTCCCCAGGCTCAGAGCAACAAAACCTGGTGGCTCCTGCATTTCATGCTCTCAGCGTGTGCTGCCTCCTCCCCTGGGGATGTTCAACCTGCACACGGGCTCTCTGAACCCCGGGGATCTGGGGACACGCAGGGCAGGGCAGACGGTTTCTGTCACCGTCCTTTCCACACAGAAGGACAGCAATGTGCTGATGTGGGTTTTCCAGGAGTGACTGAGTGCTCCAGACATAAACAGGGGCAGTGGGAGCTGCTGCCTCCTGGCCTCTGTATGTCCAGCATTAAAGGATTTGTGTGACAGCAGGTCCCCGGCAGAGCGGGATGCAGCCCCCTGGGCAGGCGGCCCCATGCTCCACATATATCACTTGCATTGCAGCAGAGCGCAGGAGATGCCTTAAAGCTCAACTTCACCTATCTCCTACTGGTACCCAAGGAGTTGAATTAACCCCATGCTTGTGGCTGATTTCTTTAGGAATTTTACTATCAGTGATATCAGTGCTTTTCCCCCTTTGGGTGTATTCCTTGCTGGGAAGGCTTTATGACTGGAAAAAACATCACTAAGGTCCATAGCGAAAGAATCAGATAGAGGTCTGGTGTGGGAAAGCATTAATTTTAGGGACGGAGGCTCAGAAATCCAGCCCAAACCCTTCCCAAGGGCTCACATCAGCTGCACAAAGAGGGCAAAAGGGGATGCAGGTAGGGAAATGAGTGCACAGCACAGAGGGTCGCCGTGGCTGGCACACACTGGCCCTTTTGCTGTGAAACACATGCAAATGGCAGGTGCTGGATGCATCAGAGGGCTGGATCCCCTCTCAGTGCAGAGAGTGGAGACCGTGTATTGCAGGGGAGCCCCAACACACTCCTCTTCTTGCCTGCTGGTCACACAGCCTCGCTGTCACAGCGCAATCCTAAGACAACCTTTCTGATATTGCTACATAAATGACAGGTGATAAAATTATACCCAGTGCATCCAGGTGAGCAGCAATCCAGCTGTGACACCCATGCAGCATGCATTGCCACCAGCTCACACACTGCTCTGCCTAAAGGGAGCGTCAATTCTCCATCCGTCCATCTCATGTGACAGGGAAAAGCTCCTTAATCTACTTCCCCACACCAGCAGAGCCACAGGTATCTCTTCTCCATCACAAGTGCACTCCCCAGGTGCACCCAAATGAAGCATTCCCAGGTTCTCGTGGCATTTTGGCTCATCTCGTAGATCCAGGTCTTCTCACAGGTCCACAGGAAATAACCTTGCAAACTGCTTTGAAGATGACTTTGTCCCTGCAGTCCAGCTGGCCACCCAGGCGCTTAGGATTAATTGTAAGCCTAGCAAAACACTAGGAAAGCCAAAAATAAACATAGCGAAAGAAGAGCATTTCCCACTGGAAAGACATGGCCAAGTAAAGTCAGTCTCTTCTGGGCTGCTTCCCAGGAGGCAGCTAAGATCCATTTATTCTGCCGTTCGCCTAAGTGTCTCTCTTTGGCTGTGCTGCTCCCTTGGTGCTTCCTTCCAATCCAGGAGGAAAAAGGGCCCATTATTCACAGGCAACTCTACTTGTCAAGCTGGGAAAGCGGAGCCCGGGCAGACACAATCCCTCCGAGCTGGCCCCAACCCCAGCCTGAGCTGAGCCTCCTCCCGGACCTCCAGAAGAGCTTCCATTCCACACATGGGCCGATGTCACCAGGGCTCTGGGGTCCTGGAAAAATGGGAGCGGTGCCTTCTGCTTTCAAGATGCTGCTCAAGTAACTGGTTTCCAAACACAGGATCTCAGTCAGAGCACAGCCAGTGCCCCGGCAGCAGAAAGCAGGTCATTTCAGGAACACTTCCCATTGCACAGACAAGAGATGGTTCCTTCACCTTGAGGGTAACATTGCGTGCAAAGATGTTGCCTCTTTCAGTCTTCTGTGAGAGCCAGAGGGGCCATGGGCAGGCTCTGTCTCAAAGCCCCAGCTGAAGTCTCAATTGTAGGATGCCAGGAATGGAGATTTGAAGACAAAACACCAAATCCTGCAAGAGCTGACACTGCCATAACGTCCAAACAAACTTGCTTGGAAGAATCCCTACCTTCTCTAACACCACCTCACCCAGAAGGCCTAATATTCACTTTGTGAATGGAACCTGTCCCGGCCAAGCAAGGAATGCACCAGTGTTTGGCCTCCACAGAGCAGTGCAAACACGAAAGGAACGTGGGCTGGAGCTTTCCAGCCTCCTCTTTGCGAACCACATGGGTGGCCTTCTCCCCCCCTGCCACACATCTGGCAACAGCTGTTTGCAGCTGCAGATGCTGAATGCCCGAAGAAGAGGCCCTGCCTAACGCGGTGATGGATGGGGAGCAGGATTTAACAGGCCACCCCCACCTCCAGCCTTCTCATGCCACAGGACCACGGACCCATCGCTACACGTGTGGTTTCTGGTAGCGCTCAGGACCACGAGCTGTTGCCGTTTACCATAATTAATTCCTCCCTCCACCCCCTTCAGAAGATATTAGCTGCAAATTGAGAAAAGAGGGAGGGAGAAGAGTTGCTGTGTTTGATACATCAGCTGCTGACAGGAAACCGACGTCTGCGCCTCAGTGTGCGCAGAAGACGGACGCAGCCATGAGCTCCAGCACCGCTCAGCATCCCCGGCAGGCCTGGCGGCTCCCGAGTCCTTCCCACCTCCATCCCTGCTCTCTGAGGTGACACCTCGTTAGTGAAAGTCAGGAGGCTGCTCTCAATTAACACCCCTTGCAGAATCAAAAGAAGCCCTGCCACTTGATGATGATGGAAAACAAGCCCAGATATGCAGATTGTACCCTGGAAAACTCCTCCAGCCCCCGGGCTGGCACTGCACAGTGATACAACCGCCAAGCAGCAGAGGAGACCATGCAAAACTGTCACCTACACCAAGGGCGCAGACTAGCGTGTCCTACAAGCTTGGTCACTATCCAGGAGGGCTCAGGACTGCCCCGGCGCTGCAAACAGCCTGCCCAGCACACAGGACCACAGGGTGCTCTCCAGCAGTGCCATCAGGAGCACAAGAAGACCCAGCTGCGCCAGGGCTCTGCACTGCAATCCATCCCCTCACTGCAGGGGCAAGATCCGCATGGTGCCCGGATCAGTTCTGGAGCACCCTAATGATCAGTGAGTGGTTTCCCAACACTGTTCATGTGTTTCCCAGGCAGCTCCCAAGGTCCTCCTGCTCTCCAGGCATGTGACCATTCCAAAAACCTCTGCTGGCAAGGGGGTTATTTAAGCTGGAGCCTGGGACGCAAGGGGAGGAAGACGGGGCCTGGAGAAGAAAAGAACTTCCAGGCTCTGAGTTTTCCTTGGGGCTATAGTAAAACCGAAAGCATCCAAAATCCAAGTTGGGCACCTTCTTGATAAAGGGGAGATAAGAGAAGGGGACATTCCTCTTTGTGATTAATTAGAAAGAGAAAGGCCAAGGCTGTTGCCAAATGTAGCTATCTCTCCTCACAGTGTGCCTTTTTGCTCTCTTCTGTCTTTGCAAGCCATGTTCTGTCTTACTTCTGTGCCACATGCTTCCCTGAAACTGGCTGTCTCTCAGCAGGACCTGGATCTCCCTCTCTTTAGGTCTCCCTTTCTTTAGCATCGATGTTGTGGCTCCTGACAAGCACAGTGATGCTACGCCCCCCAAAATCCAGAGCGAGACCCCGAGCTAACCCTCAGAGCCATTGCTCCAGAGAGCATCACGAGGCAAAAATTACACTCAGTTTGAAAGGAAATCATCCCGTCTATAGGCTGCTGACCTGTGGTTGCCCTCAGATGGTGAAGAAAGAGGCAGTGCCTTGCAATAACACCGCAGAGAAAGGCTTCACATCATGCACAACAAGCAGCTTCAAAGCGCTCCCCAGACCAGGGCACAGGCGTTCGACCACGGCACAGAGAGGTGCTAGGCAGTAAATAACAGCCTGCATCGCATTTCCCACCTGACAGAAACGGCCGCTGTCAAATTGTTGGGATGCTGCGGACGACAGGAGCATCCGTAGCGCTCAGCTCCACGCCTGGGCTCTGCAGGGAAAGGCACAGACAGCCCTCTAGTGTGAAGCCGACGGTAGCTGTGTTTGCACGGGCACAGGACACAGCAGGCTCCGCAAGATCCGTGCTGGACACGTTCCCTGGGAAGGGACCGGCTCCCAGGCTTTGCTCCCCAAGCACCAGCTCTGCAACTGTGCATCGCTGTTCAAAACACACCAGCTCGCGGAGATGTGCAAGGTCTAAAGGTCCCTGTGGCGGCTCTCAGGTGCTCGTTTTCCACTGCAAACATCGAGGTAGTGCTAACGAACCAGGTAACCTGCCCTTATGGTTTTAAAGCTGCCCTTGGTCAGGTACGGAGCCTTCACAGCCAGACAGAAGCCTGACAAAAGGCTTCTAAAATCTCAGATTGCACCACAGCCAATAGCACTTCTCTGAAAATACCCCTACCACTACCATCCTGTGGGCTTGGAAGCCAGGAAAGCTGAATTTAGGGTCGGAAGATTTTCTCTTCTCCTCTCCCTCCCCTCTTCTACTTAAAAGTCAGGCCGAGTTCGCGTCTCCTCCCCGCGCGCGTCGCGGTGCTCTGCGCACAGCGCGTGCTGCGCGGCCCCGTCATCACTCACCGCCTTAAGAAAGACGCACAATTAAAATCAATATTTAAAGTCATCAAACAAGCACACACAAATTTTAACAGCCACACAATTCACTCTGACATAACGGCACCGAGCACAGAGGCGAGAGCCACGCTGGAGTGCCGAGAGCACCATTCTGCCCACAGTCTTCAAAATTTAATGAAAACACGCCAGTTTTAAACACTTTCCCAAATCCAGCTCACAAAATCTGTCACTTTGATGTGAATGGTCCCAGTCTTAGACTAATCAGTCACTTTTACTTTCTCTTTAGTAGCTAAAGACGCAAATGAACTCCCAGCAAAATGCACAGCTTCAGGAGAAAAATTCAGCAGCCAGATGGTTCTCACAAAAGATTTGTTCTTAACGAAAAAATAAAAGTTATCCAGTTTCCCCAGTGAGCAGCACACAGGAGATGATCTGACACATCAGCCAGCAAATCTGAACTGTTATCTTAGAATATTGCTTTTATTGTACAAGGGTCCCCTCTTCCTTGACCATTATGTAAATCATAATCATCACTAATAACTGATCAATTCATCTAAGTCCATGCAAGGGAATGTAATTATGCCATGCACTCAGGGAAGCAAACAAAAGATCAGATTTAAATGCAAACGTTCCTTTGTTTCCTGCTGAAGGTGCAATACAAAGAGAAAGAAGAAAGCAAAATTGTTTTAAAAAAACAGGCGTCTGGGTTTCAAAGAGCCATCTGAAGGAAAGAGCGGAGACAGAGCAGAGCTGCGATGGGCTGGGAGCTCCCCTGCATCCCGCAAACCCCGTTCTGCTGGGGGCTATCTGCTTTCTCTGCTCCTGTTTTCAACTTCATGGGAAACCACAGCTGTAGATGGGGATCATGACAAAGCGGGCAGGGAAAGCTCTCCACATCCTCATGTGCAGACCTCCTTGGACAGAATGCTAAAAATGCCCAGGACAAACAAGCCTTTTTGCTTGTTTGTTTTTTCCTGAATCTACACTCCAGGAAGAAAAAAATAAAACAAGTAATATTTGGCAAAGGGAACTTGATCAGCTAAGCATATTGATGTGGGAAGCTAGAAGATATCCCCTTGTCGAGGGCTATTTTTTTGTTAGCTGGAAGCTGGGCAGCAGTATGTGGAGCCGATCATTCAGAAAGGTGGAGCACCATGATTTGGAGGAGCCAAGTGCAGAATGGGAATCCTCAGTAATTTCTTCAACACCCCATTGCTAAAGAATACATCAGCACACCAAGGAAACAAGGCTTGAAAAATGTATGTAGCCATGTCTAGGTTTTTTGCATGAATGAAAGAGGAAACAGGGCTAAGAAATACCAAGTTAGTACAAGAAAATATGTAAAGTTCTGCACCATTAATATCAGACTAGACTGAGAATCAACTGGGTCAGAATCAAACCTGTGAGTTATGCTGGACACTGGGTTGAACAGGATCAATAGTTACTCTTATTTTGGATAGGGCTACGGCATCCTAGCCTACACTAAGAGGAGCGGGGCATCAGAGTGCCCCTGTACTCAGACCTGCTGAGGCTGTGCCTGGAGCACCATATCCAAGTCGTGGAGCCCTTGTTCCAAAATACATGTGGGGAAAACCCAGAGGGCTACTCGAGGGTTACCAGGATGGTCAGTGGTCTAGAGCACAGGTCCTACAAGGGGTGCTGCAGGAAGCTAGCATGGTTTAGCCCAGCAAAACGGAGAGGAAGGGGCAATCACACACAGACACAATTACTCAAAAGGCCATTCTAAAGATGATGGAGCTGAATGCTGCTTTGTGAGGCCAGATGACACAGCAAGGAGCCATGGCCAAGAATTGCAGTTTTGAAAGCTCCCTTTGGACATAGGGAAAACTTCATCATCTCCAGCACAGTTTTCATCATTGGAGGTTTCCTAGGCTTGGTTAGACAAAGCCACATCAGACCTGATTGGATGTCACTCACTGATCACTCTGTACAGGGACGCCATGAAAAAAAAATGTGCTAAAAATCACAGTATTTGGACACTTTCCTGGTTCCTCGTCTTGCTTGCCCTTGCCTATTTGCACATGCAGAATAACCCTGGTTTTCTTGACAACCATCAAGGCTACAAAATAAAACTCAAGTACTCTTCTAATCCCCTGATTTCAGGAGCAGAGACTCAAGGGAGACAGTGAACACTGTAAGATCTGCTGGTGCTAGTGCTCAGCTCTGAGCTGCAAAGCAAAGACCTGAGGAAGACAGGCCAAAGCAGAAACACAAACCAGCTGCTGATGCAGGAACGTCCCTAAAGAGACTGTCATTGGTCTTGCTGCCTGACAGCTTGACACTGCTAAAGAAGTCATCTGCAACTGCATGGACTTACACACTTTGCTCAGGACTGACCTTTAAGCATGGGGTTCTGGGACCCTTGGGAGACAACTCAGCATCATTCGCACTCTATTAGAGCCAGAAAAGGTGAAACTAAATCACAGGGTTCACTCACCTGGCGAAGGATGCAGAGAAAAATCAGAGTTTGGACCAAGAAGAGACTCCAGAAGCTCTGCCTTCTGGGAGCTCTCTAAAAACAAACTAAATATGGGCAGAGCCTGTGCACGTAACATGCTGATGTGTTCTGTGTTGGATCTAGGGAGGGTCTTTCCTTGCACGCTGCACACACCATGGAAAATACCTGTGTCACTTTGATGCAGCTCTGCTGTGAGTCTATATATCATCACTGAACACCCCTTAAATGATATAACAAGCAACTAACCCCCCAAACCCAGCCTGCTGCTTGTCTCTACAATCATAACAAGACAACAGTGCAGGCTAAGGTGATTCTGAATACCTTAACAAGGTCTATATGAATCCCCTTATCACCTCTGTGAAATCACAGAAGAATTCGACCTGTATTTCTTTACATTGATTATGTTTTTTTCAGAATAAATGTTTCTTCTCCTCTGTGCTCTGGAAACATCCAGCAGTTGCAACCATAAGCACGGAAGGGGAGGAGAGGCTGGGCTTCTCCAAGCCTCTTTCCTCCCTTTCACACCAGTGTGTTTTGGTGCTGGAGAAGCCCCAAAGCCCCATTTCTCACAGATTCTAGACAGATACAAGTGGATCCAGGACAGAGCAGAAAACTTTCCACGTGCACAGGAGGGAGCACACCATGCAATTCCCGTCCCTGGCGAGCCCAGTAGTATAACCTCTTCGGAGAAGTACAGGTTACTCCTCGCCTGCTCTGTGCAAGCCTCCTGGATAAATAAAACCCTTTAGGAACATCAAAAGAGGCATTTGGCACTCTGAGATATGTCTTAATGAAGGTGACAGCAGCAGAAAGCATTGCAAATCCAAGGGAAAGAGAATGCACACCTAATTAGACTGACTCCTTTCTTCTCCCTTTGGTTCTGCCTTCAGCGGGATACGCCGTGCAAATCCCATGCTTGGACTGTGGTAGGATGCACCTTGCAGCACGGAGCGGCCGGAGCCAGCGGAGCACGGCCATGTGCAGGCTCAGAGCGGAGAGGAGAGCTCAGCCCCTCGGATCCGCTCTGGCCCTGCTTGGTGCCAAGGCTCTGGTTCAGCTGCCTCTTCCTCCCCACAGGTGGGACTCAGCAGGGGCCGACGCATCAAGGAGCTCGGCCGTGCTCACAGCGCGCCCCTGCCCAGGCTGGCTGCGTGCAAGGAGCTCTCCGGTGCATCCCGGTGAGGGATCGAACGCTCCAACCCCTTCCAGGCAGGAGGACGGAAAGGGAAGGAAGACAAAGCATTTTCCGGGGCAGGCAGAGGCTCCCTGCAACCCCCGAGAGCCCACGGGTGCATGGAGGAGCTCCTGGAGCCTCTGCTCTGGAGTGCCCTTCCCCTCCCTGCCCCCATTCCGCATGCTCCCTGCTGCTTCCGAAAGAGCGAAGGTGGAGAAATCACGGAGGCGCTGTCCGGATTTGCAGATTTTGCTTATTCCTTTGGAAAGCTTAATGGCCAAAGACAGCCGTGGTGTCAAGAGGATTAAACAGGCACGAGGCCCCTGTTGCTGGAGCTCTGACATCTCGTGGGGTTACAGGAACGTGAGCGGTGGGAACCCCCCGTTCATGAACACAGTGCCCTGCATGGGGTGGCAGGGAGCTGGGGGCGGGGGTGTTATTCAAGCAAAACCCAGAGCACCTGAGTGCAGCACGGAGGGGATTAGCACAGATGCAGCCACGTGAAGCCCCGTCCCCCTTGCAGCACTGCTGCGTGCTGCTCCCGAGGCAGAGCAGTGCAAGAGGCTCCATTGCACCCCTACTAGTTAACACACCTTCCGGATGGGCTTTCTCTAGCGTTCTTAGTAGGGAAAACATTGCAGACCGCAGGAGTGCAGAAAAACACAACTGCACCCGGGCCTTTTTGCCCCACTATTTCTCCTTAAATAACTTCACCAGGCAGTCTCCTACAGTCCCAGGGAATAGAGGATTGAGATATATGCTGTCTAGTGCAGGCTGGGGACCGAAGCCTAGGACATGATGAGGTCCCTTCCTATAAAAAGAACAGTATATATAACGGAGATAAAAAATAATACATTAATAGCTGGTTTCTTCTCTAAAAGCAGCAGAAAGAGATGCTCCCACATCAGTGAACATGCAGTTTCCAAGCCTGGTGACAATTTTAATATTATAGGGTTTTACTTTATTGAGAAATGCTATCAAACGATAAGCAGACAATGCATGGAAACTCTTTTAAATATAAATAAATTGTGTTCATAAGATAATAAGTACAGAGAACACCAGGTAAAAGCTCTGCCCATCTAACTGCCTAGCTGACTATTTGTGGCTTACAAGGCACTTGCATGTCAGCCAAAGGGGGAAATGCAGCCCAGACTGTAGGATGACCGTTCAATTAAGCCTAATCTCCCAAGGTTCATGTGGACTTTACAGTCACACCTACCAGGAATCCAGGCTACCCAGTATCATCTCACAGGAGCAACTCATAAAATGCAGGGGGGAAAAAAAGTCAAACCGTCAAAGCTTTGTTCTAAAAATAAAGTCGCTGTAACACAGATTATTATATTTCATTATCATCCGTATTTTCTCGTGTGATGCCGGGAGCAGCCGGGAGCCTGGGCAATGTCACGGTGCAGAGCGCGGTGCCGCAGCAGGACTGCGAACGTCAGGCGAGCGGCCGCGCTGGGCTCCTCTTCCCCACCCATCCCCTGCGCGCCCAGCACAGCCATCCCACAGCATCCCTGTGGATACACGGCCCCCAGGGTAGCACAAACGCGGTGCCAGGAACCTGAGCACACGAGCACAGGGGTTCGAACCGGCGGGTGCCCCTGCGCCAGGCTCGGTGCAGCAAGTAACAAATGAATGCTGAAATAGAAGGACCCGCCGAGGGAGCACAGAAGCCACCCCTGCAACCTGCTCCCAAGAGGCTCTCCAAACATGAATAAACTGGCCTGCTTCAAAATTAAAATAATTTCAAAATCTCCAAAGTGCAGGATGCGTCATTTGGATCCGTGCTTGGAGCATCACAAGTGTATCAGCCAAAGTGTCCTCAAAAAAAAAAAAAGAGAAAAAAAAAGAAACCAAACAAAAAAAGAATGGCTATATTTGTGTCACTGATGGAAAGAAGCAAGCCAGAAATGGCATGCAAAGAGACGCTGTGCAGCAAGAGGCAGTGCATGCTAAACACTCCCTTGACCAGCAGCCTGGATAGCAGAGGAGCTTCGACAGTGGGCTGATCCCTCCCGTTAAAAATTGCAACCCGTGGGCAGAGTTTCCAATAATAAACCTGGGTGGCACATGATTCTCCAAGTGGTCAGAGCCTGCAGTGTGAGAACATCGTCTTCCAAATGTAGGTCTTTATTCCAGGTTTCACCCTGAGCGCCTACAAATGCTCCAAGCAGCCGCACACCTGAAACAGCAGCAGCAGCCGCTAACACAACCTCTCGCCAGGAGCAGGGAAGCAAGGGCTGCCGGCCGAGCAGACGGAGCAGGGCTCTGTGCAGCAAGAGGGGATGGTTCAGCTCTGCGGGGTGGCGATGGCACGCTGGGTGCCGGGGAAGGCCGTCCCGCTGCACGCTGTGTCCCCAGCTGTACAGCGGGCAACGCACTCCCGCTGCACCCCCGGCTGCTCCCCCGGCTGCACCGACACCGAGCTGAGACCGAGCAGGGAGCCCGGGGGGAAGGAAGTGCTCCTCGGCACCCTGCCTAAATCCCGTTCCTAAATCCCGCTCCTAAATCCCGGTCCTTCCCCAGCGGCCCCACCGGCTTCCCGGCCCCTCCACCTGCCCCGGTGCCCCGCGAGGCGGGATCGGGGCGGACCGAGGCTGCTCCCGTCCCCGGCTCCCGTCCCGGCTTCCCGGCTCCTCTCTCTCCTCGCCGGCGCTGCAAAGCCGGCTGCTTCAGAGCAGCGTGGCTACCTTTATCAGCAAGATTTGTGCCCCTCTGGGAGGCAGTCTTGAGAGCCACAGGACGCCGCTGCCACCGGCGGCCCATCCTCTTTAACACTTTCCCTGCCCCAACTTCGGGGGGAGCCCGGTCACCCCAAGGCCGAACCGGGGCGAGGGGCGTAAAGGGGTGCGGGAGATGAGGCGGAGCGGCCCCCCAAGGGGATGGTGCTCAGAGGTCTCAACCTCTCCGCCTTCCTCGCGGCCCCCAGCCCTGCTCCGGGCGCTGGGGCCGGGCTCGGCAACCCCGAGCTGGGGCACAGCCCGGTCCGCCCCCCCGCCCCGTCCCTGTCCCCCCTTCCAGCCTCGTCTGTCCGCTCCTTGTGCAAACCCACCCCCCGCCGCCTCCCCCGCGGATCCCCCGCCAGCCCCTTCGCTTCTCCCGGTGCAAGCGGGAGGCAGCGGGCGCCGGGGGTCCCGCTCCCCCCTCCGCGGCCGAGGCCGGCGGGACGCGGCCGCTCCGCCGATTCCAAGAAGAAAGTTGGAGCGAGGGGGAAGTTCCCGGTTCCGTGCGAAGTTGGGGATGCCCCCGCTGTGCCCTGCCCCGCCGCCCCCGGGGCCGGGGGGCAGCCCCGGGGAGGGAGACGCACCTACCTTCTGCTGTCGTCCTCTTCATCTTAGGGGTCGGGGAAGGCACGTCTGGAGGCGCAAAGTCGAGCGGCGGCGGTACAAATCCTTGCAAAAGCGGGGCAGATCCTCGTGTAAAAAAAAAAAAGAAAAAGAAAAAAAAAAAAGAAAAAAAAAACTTCAGCCGGAGCGCGGAGCGGCGGCGCACAGGGAGGGGGCTCTCCCTGTGCCGGTGCCCTCGCTCATCGGGGGAATGAGCAGCCCCCGAGCTGGAGTCAGCATCCAGGCGAGGCTCCCCCTCCCTGCCTGCCTGCCCGCCCGCCTGCCTCCTCCCTGCGTCCTCCCTCCCGCCCGCCGCACGCACGGGGCCGGGGCCGGGCCGGGCCGGGCCGGGCCGGGGCTGCGGCGGATCGCGCAGGAGGCAGAGCCGGCGGCGGGCAGCGAGCGCGGAGCCTGCTGCACCGTATCCCGGGCAGGAGCGAGCAGGGCGCGGGGATGGAGAGATGCGATGAATGTTTTATGGGATCATGTGGTTTGACGTGAGAGGAATCAGCCTAGATCGGATTTACTGGCTGGAGGAGTGAGAGGGAGGACGGGGGAGACGGGCACGGGATGGAGGGAGGGGCCGCTCCGGGGGCAGACGGAGCGCGCAGCGGCCGCGCCGGCGGCGGCGGCTCCTCCGCGGGGCCCCGCGGAGCGCGGCGGGCGGGCGGCGCGGGCCGCGCCGGGCCCCGCATTCCTGGAGGAGAGGTGCCACCTAAAGGAAGCCGCGGAAAGGGCCGGCCCGGCGGCCGCGGCCACCCCGGGCTGCGGGGAGGGGAGCCCCGGGGTCTGGCTGCCGCGGCGGAGCTTCTCCCCCCGCTACGGCCGGCTGGGAGCACGAGGAGCCGGGATCTTTATCCAGGGAGACACCTGAAACCGCAGTCCTTTCTGCTGTGCCAGCAGGTGCCCCAGGGCTTACGGCTGCCTTCTGCTGGTCCGGAGTGACCGCATTTCCCCAGAGGAAGCCCAGCAAAATGCAGACACCTTGAGCAGAGCCCTTAGCTGGAAGGGAGAGTTCTTCCTTTCCCTTCTTGCATGGCTGGGCCCTCTCACCATTTCCCACCCTTGCTCTTTCGGGAGCACATGTGCACATCGTGCTCTCATGTGCACAGCATGGACAACAATATGCCTCAAGTTACCCTACCCCCAAAAAGGTGAAGGGGATCCTCCTCCCATGGGCTTTCCTCCTTGCCTGACCCAGGTCTTCATCCTGAAGCAGGCAGGTGTTTACTGCACAGGCTGGTTCCATTCTCCAGTCCTAGGAAGCGGAAATCCACAAGTCATTCATTCATTTGCTGGGGAAAGGAGGGCAGAAGGATGATGCAAGAGAAATCTTGAACATTAAGCTGTGACATGAGGCAAGGGCTTCAGACCGTTCTTGGAAATAAGTTTATGTGTGTGTATATATGCATATAAATCTGTATCTGCAGATATATGTACATTATTGAATATTCATTCCCCTATTTTGACTTGTCTTCCCAATCATGGCCATTTCCAGAGCCGCTTGCACTCAGGACTTGTGTGATAATCACACCTCTTGAAGGCCTACTCAGTTTGCATCATCCCATGTACGGCTTGTCCCAAGATGAGGCAGGAAAATGATTCTCCTGTGTACGATACTCTAATTCATGTCACTCAAAAACCTCTGTGGTGCTTCATGCTGATCCCACAGTCAGTGTGGGAGCAGGGAGTAGGAAAGGTTGATGCTAGGATATATGGAAAAATCAATAGAACCAGCATGCTGCAAAGCAAGGCTGAGGCACAGAGCTTCCACACCAGGGTTCTTCTAAGGCCTTCAGTGCCACCAGCAGCACAGAGATGAATCTGGCTTTTCTCAGCACATGGGCCAAATATAGAGGCACAGCCTAAGGTGTCTTGGGTCCTTCTCATTTGTTCCCATGGAGATGGGAGACCTCACCTGGGGAGATGCAGCCTGTTGCACGCTGTTTTTTTCTGCCCCTCCAGACTGCAGTGGTGCAGGGATGATCCCCTAGCTCTTCCTTTCCTGACTGCCAGCCTGAATCTCTAATAGCATTCCAGGTTAGTCATATACCTCCTGAAGCCTTCTCTGTTCATTTCACCTTGCATGACTGCATATATTACAGCTCTGTTCCCTCTGCTTGCTCTGCGTCAGGGCAAGCTCCCGTTGTACCCATCCTGTTCCAAAACTCCATTTAAAGAACATGCTTCCAAGGGAGCACTATGCCCTTACAAAGTCAGCGGCTGGGGTGCTCCTGGTTCAGACGGGACCTTCATCTTTGGGTGCTGGGGCCAGGCTGTGGCAGGTGATGGGCTTCTCTAAAGGCATGGAAAGCTTGGCTGGGTCCATAAGGGTGAAGGAAAAGTGAGGTTCGCTGGTACTGCCCCTCATTGATTTGTGGGTATCTCCCAGGGAGGGGAGGAAGATGATCCTCTCCAGACCTGATTCTTCTGCAGTAACAGAAAAATCACCACTGTGACTGTCAGGGATGAGCTCCTCCTCCATTTTAAACACACACACCTTCATGCAGCCATATGCCATACATTGGCATCCCCAGTGGTGCATCACGAAAGAGAGGTTTGTGACATGCAGAGTGTCAAGATAACTGCAAACAAAAGTGCACTGGAGCTGAGAGGGTCTTGGAAACAACAGGAAGATGATCATGAGCAATGATGGAGTTAATTAAAGTTACAGTCACAATGCCAAAATTTGAGAGGTTTTCTAGGAAGGCTGCAGGCTGTGTGTGGCTGTTTGGCTGATATTTCTGAAAGGTTAATTTTGAAATGGAGAAAGTACATCAGCAGAGGATTGGGCCTGACTTTTCATGGATATTCCCGCACAACTTAGGGCTGTTTTAAGATCCAACAAGTTGTTACACACAAATCAGCATGAAGAAACATGTGACCTTGGCTTTTCAACTGGTGTGCCAGAGTATGGCAGACTCTATAGTGATCCAAAACCCTTTTGCCAGCTTGCTGTACAAGCTACTGTACCAAACACAGATGAGCTCTCTTACTGTGCTACTATGTTGTGCATTTATACTTTCCATTTCCCAACTTAGCTGAGGATTGTCTAGCAGTGACTGCTTGAAAGAGGAGTCTCCCAAGTAGGAGATCTCCTGGGAGATCGGAGATGGCTTGCAATTACAGCGTGAGTAATTCCGTGCAGCTCATTTGCAGCTTGGAGTGGAGCCAACATTCACGGAGATCAAGAGACACCTTGCTTTGACTGGATAATTACATGTTCGTCTCTACCTAATTCTTAATCACACTTAGATCAGTTCTCTTCCTTTGGATTGTGGGTCTTGCTTGCAAAGCTTCAACTGTTCATTTGCTGTCTTTAAGTTTTGTTTGTGAGCGTAGAGGCTCTAACGTGTTTGGAGCACATTCTTGGTGTCTGTCTAAGGGTTCTGAGGAGAAGGTGGATGTGAGGCTGAATGGGAGGATCACAGTTTCCCACACTCATGTCCTGGTGCACCTGAGAAGTGCAGGACTCACACCGTGCATTTGTGTTACTGCCCACGCAGGGAAATCATCTCCACCTTGGGAGCTCCTCAGCACTTGCTCCAGCCCTCCTGTGAGCAGGGAGCTCTTTGGACAAGGAGCTCTGGACTTGGGTGGAAACAATATAGACGGAAGCAGCCGATTTTTGCCTTTGCAGCGAGCACAGATTCCCACATCACTCATCTCAGTGTATCGTCTGGGAGCAGGCCAAGCTGCTCACACAGCACAAGCGTGCTCAGACTTTCCCAGCAAGAGCTGTGCCCTGAGACTCTTTGACAAGCGCTGCCTTTCCACCCCCTGCTTGATCCTTTGGGACGGAGAGAAACTCAGCCTATTTACTGCTGCTGAGCAGCCCGTGCTTCTACAGGCACCCAGTCATGGCTTAAGATCTTCTTGTTTTCCTGCTGTGCAAAACAAGGTACAACAAAAACGCAAATCTTACCCCATAAAATAAAAATATATTTGATACTATAAAAATAGTACTATATAGTACTAATAGACACTAACAGGCACTATAAAATGGGGAGCCCACTGCCCTTTGCTGCTCTTAAACCCACTCATTTGTTAGAGTAAGACCTATTGGAGCTATTCCTGAGCAGCTCTCACCTTTTTCCTGCTGCTCGGCCTTCTCTTGGAGACCCTGTTGTCTACCCAATCTCAGTCCTTCCTGCTGCAGAGACTATGGGCAGGCCTACCAAGCTGTGCATCTGGCTTCTGGAGACACTCCTCTGCCTCCAGCACCAATCTGCAGAGAGCAAAAAGGCCCATCAGTGAATGAATGCTGGCCCACCTCACTGCTCCAAGTGCACACTCACACATGCGTGATCCAAGAAAAGCTTTTCACCTTCCCTCCCTGCTGCCCTGGGGCATAAGACACCCGTTCTGGGCCTGATGTGGATGTAGGCATCTGAAAGTATCTCTTGGAGGAATATAAGGAGGCAAGGAAAGAGCACTACAAGATGAATTTGTTTGCTCTTGTGCCTAGGCTCAGTGCTAGAACTCTGTGGACTCACGGGAGATGGGAATAGCAGTGAGCACATGGTGTATAATGAAGCACGGACGGTCAGTAGACCAGGAAATATCACTTTTGCTGATAGATGAGGATCTCTTTGGAGCCCTAGCAAACAGTCATCCTTCTCGATATCCAAGGAGACTTTGTCTTTATGATTTTTCCACCTCCTCAGAAGATGGCCATAGGCAGAAAAAAGATGCAAATTTGGAAGAGCTCCAAAGACACACAAACACTCAGGGTACTGGCATGGCTTGTGTGTCATGCTGTCCACCCGTTGTCCTATATGAAATACACATAGGTCATGGCTCTTTCTTGGACCTTTTCAGCAACCGAAAGCACATCCCCTGCAGACTGGC
Source organism: Tinamus guttatus (assembly GCF_059628265.1). NCBI lineage: Eukaryota > Metazoa > Chordata > Aves > Tinamiformes > Tinamidae > Tinamus > Tinamus guttatus. The sequence continues at coordinate 607,974 of NW_028288993.1, read as the reverse complement.
CAAACATGCAGGCTTGGGGAGATTTCAGCAAGGCTTCTTGGTGAAGTTTGCACTTGTGAGCATGAATGCGTTCTGCTGGCATGATTTATCCAGATACTCAGAGTAGTTAGTGTTCCATTTTTGAGACATGAACTAATGAAAAGCAGCAGAGTGGTGGGTAGGTAAGTCACATGGCTGCAGAGTGATTCTTTCTTTATACCAGGATGCTGCAAATGCAATGTTGAATCATCCTGCCTGCACACCATATATCTGTCTGTGACAGTCCCAGGTTGCATTCCGGGGCTGATTTCTTTCCTGCAGCAGGACACCCCAGTGAGCAATGTGTCCTGGACATCCTGGATCTCTCCAACAGCTGTGCTGGCAAACAGCACACCACAGAGAGATCCCCATAGCCACGAGAGTGAGACAGGGCTCCTGGCCTTCTGTGCGTGAAGTGCCACGCTGGAGAACATGCTGATTGCTTCCTGGGCCCTGGTGTGATCTCTGCGTGGCTTGAGCCATCCATCTGCCCGCAGCAGGCAGGGCAGTCTGTCTCTGTCAGCTGCCTCCGTGCATTACCATACCCTGTTAGCTCAGGAAACGGCACTGAATGTCTCAACTGGTCCTTTTTGCTGTTTTGTTCCCATAGTCATGACAAACTGCACCAGAGCCTTGCAAAGTCTGGATGGGCAAAGCAAAGTGAGAAAAGCTGCTGCTCTGCCACTGTGTCTATCCCCTGCATGGCCAGTGATTCCCCATGGACAAAACCTCTTCTAGGAAAGTGAATTACGAGCCCCAGAGCTCCAGCTTCATGATTTCTCTCAGATTTCAGGCCTCTTCTGCCTGAGCAATGGGGTTGGCTTGGACGAGGCATTCCTATAAATCATCACAGCTCTTGCTTCAGCCTGACATATCAATCCCCTCTCCTTCTGCAGTAAAAGGTTCCCACCTGATCCTGGCGGGACTGCTGAGACTGGAATGCGCCAGGAATCCTTCAGAGCATCTGGAGGGCAGTGCAGGAAGGCCGCAGGTTTATCCCAGCATTTCTCACACAAAGCTGCTCAGTTTGAGGTCTTAAGGGGATTTAGCTGGATGAGAGTTTGCACAGAGCTTGAAGCTGCCCTAAGTTTGCTCTTTACAGTGCTGACTGTAAAACAAAAAGTATCAGTGAAAGATGCTAAACAGACTTTGAAGAGGGGGGGAACAAGGTCCTAAATGTTATTTTGCTGTGGCTCCCTGGCCAGACTCTTGATTCAGAGTGATGGCCCCTGTGGTGGATCTCAATACGTGCAGGTCCGGCTGAGAGAGGTCTCACATCCCAGGTGAGCTATTCAAGGGGTACATTGCTGGATTCCAGGAGGAGAGGGGAGCTTTTCCTAACAAATGCTGGATATGGTAGGATTTATGATGGCCAAAGGAGAGGGGGAGTTTCTCATCAGCCTGTACAAAGTGAGACGAGGGCTTCATTTTAAGATGAAAAAGAGGTTATTCATTTTTCAAGTCTGACTCCTACTCCTTTGATGTTGATGGATATCCTGGCAGGGGCAGTTGTAGAGGCAGGCAGAAGGGTTACTGGAGAGCACTGGGAAAAAAAATGAACAACAAATTTGTGATTAGGAGCATCTGCCCCCAAAGTCTGATTCTAAAGATTGCAAATATTTCATAGGGGAATGGGAGCATGGCAGTACCACATGACCAATCAAAACAGCTCTGATTTCAGATCTGCAGTACTCCCAACAGAGTTAGCAAATGAGTTACAGACCAGGAACTATCTGCAAATAGTTTCCAATAATGAATTGAGGTGCGAAAGCTGCAATCTGCTCCCAGACAATCTGTAAACAGAGGGAAGCAAAATTCACCAAAATAAATTATTCATTTCAAATTATTCTCCCAGTTCGTGTCTTAACTTGAAATCCTCCAGGGCCTGCAGAGATTTCCAGGGATGCTCCTATATCTTAAGCAATGCTGTGTTGGAGATAGGAACAGTGGTGGAGAGGCAAATAGTGTGTTGTCACCGTTCTTCTACTATTGTCCATGCCGACCAATGTGGCTTTGCTACTAAGCAAGAAGCATCTCCAAGGGTTGCCCAGAGACAGTGAAGACAAGGCCATTCCCGGATGAGGACTGGACTCATCCCCTTTCCCTGCTGCTATCATCTGAGAGAGATGAAAGACAGAAATCCGTTCGGTAGCAAGATCTGGAACCAACAAGGGAGGTGAAAATGTGAGAAAAGAGGTAAAAATAGCAAAGGAAGAAAGGAAGAGGGCTCACCAGAGGCAAGTTATGCTAGTTTGATGAAACCACATGGGATCTACTCTACCCCAGGTGAGCCACATAATGACATGGCATTCTGGAATAAAGGAATATGTGATGGATGCAGGAGACCACCTAGATAATGAAGCAAGAACTGCACTTAGGCAGTCACCCTTTTGGAACCTTCCATGTTGTCTTAGGAAAAGAAACTGCCTCTCAAGAAGAGCAAGTTCTTCAAGCATAGGACTTCCCAAGAGCACGTCTGGCCTCAGGCAGAATGGTCAGGGTATGGGGCTAAGAGCAGACTGAGTTTGAATCATATTTCTGATTCAGCATCCAATACTAATGTATTTTTTGCTGATGAGTTTAGGCCTGGGCATGGCCTTTTGCATGAGAAATTGGATAAAGAGCAAAAATAAAAACTGTGCATGGCAAAGAAGAACATATGGAGCTGGAGGAAGGTGCAAGATGGGAAGCTGTGATGTGACAGTGATTACTGGTTCAGTTGCCTGCAAACGTTACTCCCTCCAAAGTGGCATGAGCTCTCTCTAGATCCTCCTGGACTGGATCTTCTGCTGGGACAAACCAGGTTCAAGTTGACATATTCAATGAGAGTGAACTGTAATCTTGGCAGTGGCCTGAGCCTAAGAGGACCACCTTGGAAACCCAACTGAGCTGGTGGCCACCAGCACTCATCTGTCTGTTCATATTACAGTTAAGAGGCTGAAGAGATGACTAAAAGTCTGCCCTCGCACAGTATATCCCCAGGAAAAATGAGATGTAGTTTCATAAATTTTGTGGTTTTCATGAAAAAAAAAAAAAACAGAAAGCAACAACAAAAAAAGAACAGAATAACAGAAGGTTGGAGGTTTGCATAATGTTTCTCTGTGGGAAGGATCAGCATCCTATGGAAATCTTTATTTATTTATTTATTTTCCTCCATTGAAAAATTGGCTCTTTGAAAATCAACCACTTGATTTACAGACCCAGCAGAGATAACATAAACTGTGAGCCTGATGTCACCTGTCCCCATCTACCTTAAAGGCAGGTCTCCTCGAGGCCATACTGATTGATGTGGACCAGGAGAAAGCATGCAGAAATGCTCACGCTGAACTGAGCTGCTCATCACGAGTGAATATCATGGTGTATGGTGGGCAATACCATCTGACCAGGAATGCTGGAAGATGCCAGGAGGGCAGGACCTCACCTCCAGAAAACACTGCAGCAAAATTTCTGAATTAAAAGGCTTCCACTGTTGCTTTCATGGTGTTACCCTTCTCCAAAGTCCTGGGGATTTGTCCTTTTGCCTAAACATTTTATAAATTTAGGGATGCTAATTTGAGAGTTTTGTTGTTTGTTTTTTTAATTTTTCTTCAGAGATTTCAAAGTGCTAGAGAGCAACTGACAATTTCCCATACTGTGGACAGACGTACAGAAAGTGTGGGTCTGTGCCTTGATGTGAGTTTGTGGCTTGTCACTTCTCTTCAGACCCAAGTCACTCAGCCCTGGCATCGTGGGTGCTCTGCTGGGATCCTGAGTAATTCTGTCTGGCTGAGGAAAATGTCCCATTAAATGAACAGCCCTTAAGCAAGTGGAAGAGAGCTAGCACCAGGCTTGCATTCAGGTGGCCAGATCAGACCGTGTTCGAACTGGGGTGCCATATGGTGCAGGGACAACACTGGCCATTACTTTGCATTGAAATAATATTTTGCTTTATGACTGTTTGCAATTAGCCTCCTGCAGCAGATGAATAATCTGTTCCCGTTGATTCGACAGAGACGTTGTTTGGAAGAGGGACAAATAGCATGTGCAGCCTCACCCAGCAATCACAGGCATTAAAGGAGAGAAATACGGATGCACCAATAATTTCCTGCGACAACTCCCATAAATCTAGCCGCTTCTGGTATAAAGCAAGCGATAAATGGAATAAACAATGATCGGAGAGGCCACAAAACCTGCTGCCAAACGGCAGGTCGGCCCGTCGTCACTGGAGCCGGGGATCGCGGAGGTGAAGGGGGACAGACCCCTGCCCCAGGCTGCTCTGGCCCGCAGTGTGACAGCCCATGGCACTGCCACCCCCGGGAGCGATGCTTTCTCACAGTCACAAAATAAAAGCCATTTTCAGAAGGAGAACAGATTTTGGTTGGGAGGTGAGGGAAGCAGAGGGCCAAGAATAGAAGGGAACAGTGGGCGTAATTCTGACTCCCTGCTGCATTCAAAGTAAAGTACAGGACAAGTTTCAAGGAAACAGCAGGCCAGACCTGGGGGGAGTTGGCAGAGAAAATCCAGTCTGGCAAGGTGTTGGTGATTTGACCATGCTGCCCCAGAGGAAGCAAGAGAGCATTAGTACAGACACGTTGCTTTAAGTAGCACAGAAGCAAGATAACATCATTGCATTTATCTCAAGCAGGGCACAGAGGTGCAAATGATAGTGCCTTCACTGGGGCTATAAAAGACAATGGCGAAATGGATCTGAGAAACAGCAGAGCATGAAACAAAAAGAGAAACCATTCAAGCCAGCAATAGCTGGCCAGTATAAAAACATGATACTTTCTTTTATATTGAATTATATATGTCTCTCCCTCTCTTTCTCTTTATGTATGTATGTAAATACATATGCATATTGGTGTACATCTGGCAACACAAACGATGCCCACATGGACATGTTGCTAAGCACGCTGAAACACAGCAAATCACAGTGCAAAGCTGGACGCCATCTAAGTGGGAAGCACAGGAATTGCAATAGGTCTTCTCAGAGCAGCAGAGAGGGCTCCCCTGTGGCCTCTGTTACTTCAAAGTGCAGCAAAGAGCTTGGCTCGGCACTGCTGGTGCCTGCCGAGGACCATACGCATGTAGGTTGACCAGTGCAATGACAAGAGAGCCAGATAAAGCAGAAAGCACAAGGCTAGAGATCGCTGCAGGTGCCAGGCATGATAACCTGAGCATTTTGTGCTGCAGGACCTGTGGTTTTGGTTTCTGTGCTCCACAAGACATACTTGCAATGCAGGGTCCTCTGTCTGCTGGAAAAAAAAAAAACAATTCTTTGCTATATTCGCTCAGTTCTGTAGCTTTGACTTGGTTGGTAAAGTGAAGTTGTGGTAGATCCAGCTGGGAACAGAAGGCAGTGCTAAAAACATGTCAGCTGCCCGAGCAAATCGAGGAGCATGGGCAGAGCTAAAACAGAACGGAGTGAGAAGGGACCTTCCCTGTGAACTGGTGTGGGATGGAGGAGCTGTTGCACTGAGACTGTCTAAGGCCAGAGGTGTCCCTGGCAGGATTGATGCTCAGGGATCCATGTAGGAATAGGGCAGCTAAAGAGTGGACCTTACCCTGATGTGTCCTGTCATCTCCTGGCAAGCACTGCAGATGCTGATCCCCAAATAGGGGAACCTACCGTACAGGGGATCCACCTGTGCTCTTGCACATCACGTCCAGCTTGTTTCCCAGGACACCCTGGTTGGGAGGGAACTGCCCCAAGCCCTGGGAGCAGGACAGGACTCAATACTCATTCCTTGTTCCTTCTCAAAGTTTTCCAAAGGCAGGATCCCATGTGCCCCCTTTAGCTAATGCCTGGGAAAGTTACTCCAATTGCTACCTGTTCCATTATCCCATCTCCTAAAGAAAAGGAGTCAGACAGAAGCACTTTGGATGTACACAGTGGGATCTGTGTCAAGGAAAGATTTAAAAGGAGGCTGTTTTGCATCACACACGTTCCCCTCATCATTGCATAGCTGGCCTGGCTCCTCCTCTGGGACAAAATACATCTTCCTTGGGCACAAGACCTAGCCTAGACTGTGAGTGCCCTTCCTAGTCCTGCCTCCTCTTCCCTTTGTGGCATTTAGGTCCATTTTCACCCACATTCCAGACCCCTAATTAACCCCTGCTGCAGTTCTATAACTGCAAAGAGTGAAAGGCAGGAGTTTCATCCATGAAGGAACCCAGCTAGGAATATATCCAATCTATTTTCAGCTCCTCTTCTAGACTTTTTCATTTGAAGGTGGAAGAAAGCAGGTCCATGGGATTAATCATTTTCCCCATGTTCAATCTGGTTCTATGATTTGATTCTATGATTCTAAGATATGTAGTATACTACAAAATACATTGCAGGGCTACGAGGATGATCAGGGGCCTGGAACATTTGCTCTATAAGGAAAGGCTGAAAGAGCTGGGGCTGTTCAGCCTGGAGAAGAGAAGGCTGAGAGGGGACCTGAGCAGTGTCTATAAGTACCTCAAGGGAGGCAGCAGGGAGGATGCTGCTGTCCTCTTTTCACTGGTGGCCACCAACAGAACTAGAGGAAATGATCAGAAACTGAAGCACCAAAAGTTCCACAGGAACTTAAGGAAAAATTTCTTAACAGTGAGGGTGACAGAGCACTGGAACAGGCTGCCCAGAGAGGTTGTGGAGTCTCCTTCTCTGGAGATCTTCAAACCTGCTTGGACGCAGTCCTGTGCCACGTGCTCTAGGTGACCCTGCGTGTGCAGGGGGTTGGACTAGATGATCTCTAGAGGTTCCTTCCAACCTTAAGGATTCTGTGATTCTATGATTCTATGATCTGCCTGTCTGTCAGGTCCCTTGCCTATCCTAACCCTGGCTAAGTTCCTGTCAGAGCAGCATGGGAATATCTTGCTTTCACAGCTGTTTTCATGACAAACATCTCTGATCTGGTCCAACAGATACCTTGTGAAGAGCTGTCAGTCACAGATCACATGATAGATGACTTCTAGCTGGAAGCTTTTGGGCCAGTGCTTGGGCATAGAAGGGCTTGGGATGTCTCGAGAGACCTTGGGGCTTCCCTATTCCTGGGGCTTTAGAGGGTCTGTGGCTCACCAAGATGACTTGATGTCATTCCAAAACAACACAGAAACCACCTCTGAAGGACATCTGACTGTGTGTGTGTCATAATCCACTTTTCAATACACTGAATAGCGTGAGGAAGAACATCAATAGCTTTACCAAATTTACATGAAAAAAGTATTTAAGAAGATTGCAAATATAGCTTTCAAGCGTCTGCGTGTGTTTGCTGCTTTCTGAAAGGAGTGGGTGGTAGGTGTCTTTCTCCAGTGCTCCCAAGGAGCTGCTGTGAACCCCACAGATTTGCAAACCACTTTTCTGAAGCATCCTTGAGATAATGCCCCTGAAGGCCACACATCACCAGAGAGAGCAACTAAATCCAGGAGGAAGGATTTTTATTTATTTATTTTAAAGTTAGATTGACTATCATCACACCAACTGTTCAGCTCATGGTGAAAAGAACATTTTTGCCCCTTTGAGTTGCAGGGAAGTATCTGCTGTGCTACTGCAGAACTCATGGCTGGTTGTCTCCCTGACCGATGGTTGATGCGTGCATCAACCTCCTGGGCCAATTGCCACTTTACAGAGAGGTAAGAAGGATCCCTGCTGCCTCTGATTGATTCCTTCTGACACTGAGCTCATGTAGAGATGAAAACGCGTGTCATAATAGCAGGATGGAGTTTGGAGAAGTCCCTGAAACTGCTGACAATTCATGGTAGGTACACGCAGATGTGAAGTGTCATTCAATGAGTCCATTCTGGGTATTCAGACTGCAATCCGGTAAAGAGAGGGCAATGTGGCTCTCATAACCTGGACCAAGGCCGCATTTGAGACCCCCAAGGGACACCTGCAGCCCCCGTTCCTCTTCTGTACATCACATAGGTGACAACCAGGCAGCCTGGCTTGCAGCAACCTTTGCTGCTGATAGACAGAGCTCCCCGTTCGCTTTTAATAACAATGAGCATAAAAGGACCAATAAAATGGATTTTTTTTACCTTCCTTTTCCAGAAGGTCTGGAAAGATGTCAAGCTGCTCCTCTGCTACTCTGTGTGTGCACTGAGTTGCCCAGCTCTTCTGTGTACTCCTTTGCCAGGCCTGGAGCAATTGCAGGTCTGATTTTCAACATCGGGACTGGTAGAGCATGCAGGAGGAGAGGGTTTGCCTATCAGTCATCAGAAGATACTAATCACTCCCACAGAGGTGTTTACCGGAGGGGTGTATGTGTGTGCATGCATGTGTATGCGAGAAAGGAGATGAACAGCCATTAGAATTGCAGATCATGCACTTGTTAGCAAAGTGCCCAGACCCTGCTTTACAATTTGCTAATAATAAAGCATTTGTTCCCAGGAAACAAACTCACAGATTTATGTCTTACTCACAAAAGACTCCAATAGATATATTGATACCTTGTGAATCTACAGCCGAGAGAGATATTGAAAAGTAGCTGTTTACCCGACTCCATCAAGTTCCTCTATTGATGTCCGGGAGGCATTTATTTCACTATGGATAGGCCACTTAGAATTGCTAGCTCTCTGTTGCCAATACATCCCATATTTAGGGTTATTATATCACCATAAAATTCCTTTATGGAGCTATGAATATAGGCACACATCAATACCCACAACTGCAGCCACTGCTGTTTCATTTGCCTGGCAGTGCTGGGAGACCCAAGGCAATCACGAGGACCAGAGGAGCTCCAGGAAACAGGGAACACCGATATTTCAGACAATAGATTTGCCAAGGAGGTCATCTTGGTGCCTGTTGGCTACATAGGCATGGATGCCAGGAGTATTTTATCTCTGGAGCACCAGCAGAGCCAGTGTGCAGACATTTCTCATTTGGCGCTGGTGCCTCAGTTTACCAGCACATCTGGACACTGCAGGAACTCTGACAGCTCCCCCAGCAATGCTCGTGGGTTGTGAGGAAGCTGCCAGGCACTGAAACACCATGCAGGGCCCTCATCTTTCTCAACTGCCCACTCCCAACAGCGGCTATTGGTGCTGGCCAAAACACGCGCGGCCGGAGGCTGTTTGTGGTGCTTCCAGATGAACATGGGTAGGACATGCTGGTGCAGTTATTTATTCTTCTCCTGTCTCCTCTTTTCTCTGCTTGCTGGCACATGCACCTGGAAGGGATGTGGAATCTCCTTCTCTGGAGATCTTCAAAACCCACTTTCTTGTGCCACATGCTCTAGGCAACCCTGCATATGTAGAGGGGTTGGACTAGATGATCTCTAAAGGTCCCTTCCAACCTTAAGGATTCTATGACTCTGTGATGTGCAAGCTGGTAGGTGGAGATAAAGGACAGAAGAAACTATGACTTCTGGCAGGGATGGTGTGCACTCCACTTCCTGGCACACTCTGAAGTCAGTGGCTGTAATAAACCTCTCAGAAAGTACACCTCCTCTGTCACAGTATGTTAACTCCTCCTATAATTTTGCAAATCATATGAACCAGCGATGTTCATCTCATGGACACTGTAGTGCTCTTGGCAGATGATGCTTTGTTCTGGGATGATTTTCCAGGAGACGGAGTACCTGCACTCCCAAGGGAAGTCCAGCATGGGCAGGAGGGCTCTCAAGTGTCAGCAGAGGAAAAGGGAGGATTTCAGAGCCAGAAAGGATCAACAGACAGAAACATGGAGCCCTTCATAATGTCACCGGGATTCCACCAGGCATTTCCGAAAACATGTATCCAAAAGTTAACACAGACAAAAATATCTTTACAGATATACCATGTACATCTTTATAGATACCCACGCCCTCCATTCCAACATTCGAAATCTGGCTATATGGTTAGGTATGCCCATATTCTGTGGTGATTCAGTAAATCTGGAGTGAGCCTTCCACGTGGCAGGTCTGCATTAACACCACTGTAACTGCTACCAGAACAGGCCCCTCTGAGGCTGTATTAGACATTGCAGCTTATTTCCTCTATTGTATTTTAAGCTGCTAAATAATGCACTATTGAAAAAGGAAACCTGAGCCAAGGCTTCAGGATTAAGATGCAGAGCTACCACAAGCTTTCAGCTTTAATGCTACATTTGCTGGCTCAAGGTGATGTATTTCTCAGCTTTTTTTTTTTTTTTTTTTTTTTTTTTTTTTTTGTACAGATATATGCATTTTGCATGGACTTTCCAAAAAGGAAAGAAAAACAGATTTTGATTATAGCACTTGAACTTTTGCTACCAGTTCTCTCACTTTCAGCAAATCTTTAGTTCACAGAGAAGTTGCTGGATCTGAGAAACCGAGTGCAGATGGTACCCAAAGCACAGGGAGAACGGAGAGGTGCCATCAGCCTTTCCAGAAAACTCTGTTAAGATGCTGACAAGTAGCCCTTTGATGGCCTATTAGCTCTATCTGTTATACCATATATCATATATATATCAAATATCTCTCTATCTCTGCTTATTGCTGTATTCACCAGCAAGTGTGAGTGGCCTTTTTATGAGCTGACTGAGAGATTTTTGTTCTGGCTATTAAATTAATAATCATAGCTTAATTTCCCCGGGATCTCCAGTGCCCAGACAGATTGATCTGTTGAAGATGGTACAGTGGAAAGATGGAGCCTCTTCCACTGAAGTTTTGGACAGAGAGTTAACAAAGCCTCCTAGCTGGGAAGCTATGAGAGCTATTTAAAGACACATTTCCTGTGCATGAATTCACAAAACAAGCAGGCTCAGCGAGAGGATTCAAGGAGACTGTGTTGCTGCAGGCTGCTCGGTCCTGTGCTGTCCTGCGCGGATTCATCCTCATCAATTATCTGTGGGCAAGGTGCTAGAGGTGGTAGCACCTCAAGGCTCCCAGAAGCATCCTCTTCCAGTCACCTGTGCTGCTGTTGCTCTTTCAGTCTCCAGAGACAGCACATGCTCAAAATCTGCAGGGCAGAAAACACCTTTTCTGCAAGGCTATGCTGCCTAAGAGGGACTCCAGGCTCAGGACACTTTACCAGACAAGGTCACACATTTGAGTTAAGAACTTGAAGTTCCTCTGGAAAGTTCTCAGAAGCTTCAGAAAAGAGAAACACAAACAGGATTTCTGCTAGGGAAAATAGAATTATTTACCTCTTCTTGGTCATAATTATTGTTGGGTTCTTTAACATGTTCTTTTGTTTTGTTTTGTTTTAAATCAGAACATAACAAAACCTCCCTGCTGACCTGAAAGCTCTCTGGTCTAATCCCAAGTATTTACTTTCTGTAGCATTCTGTGTTTGTGTTATTTGAAGCAACATTTATAAAATAACAGAGCATGACATGGCAGACCTAAATAAAAGACTGCGGGTCATCCAAGCAAAAGACAAGATGTTATCCAGCCTGGTGTGAGCACCTCGGCACAGGAATACATCCATCCATGGAGTCTCTCTCCACCTGGAATTCAAGCTCTTGGGAATCAGAATAACAAAGGCTCCATAGCCTTTATTTAGCCCCTTAACTAAAGGCATGAGAATAGTAAAGGCTCCACAGGATGCTCTACTAAAGCTGGAGGTGAGATGAAGAAAAGAGAATGTCAGTAGCAACATCCCTGTGCAGAGCACAAAGGCTTGAGTGGAGAAAACAAACCGGTGCAGATAAACGGAGCGGCAGAAACAGCACATCAGCAAAAACAGCTGCGCGGAGGATAAGCAGTCTTAGCAGGGCTTTCACCCACAGCTGTCCATCGCAAGGGAAAACATATGTAGAAAAACAGTCTTTACAGATCATCTTAATCTGATCTGGAGCTACAAACCCTCTGCACTTAACCGCAATCCCATGCTACGTGCCATGATGCAAAATGTGTTACAGTGCCATGTACTGCTCGCATACTGGGTCATATGTGTCACGTCTGTGCCATGTTAGCATGTGCTCCCCAGGCCACAGGGACTGGGCCTGGGCCTGTGCTCGTGGGAAAGAGGGAAGCAGTGAGCAGGACTTCCCTGCAGTGCCATCCCCATAGATGAGTTTGCCTGGTCAGACCTGCTGGTTCACAGAGCAGTATCCTCCTCTCTGTCCATCTTTATTTTTTGCCAGAAATAGTTTCACCGCTAACCTTGCACACTGAGTATCTCCTGCCTAGCTGTGGTTCTAGTACCAGGAAGCTCAGCTCCTCAAGGAACAAGCTCTATCTTGTGGTTTGCCAAGGAATGAAGAACTGGACTGGGCAATTCCTACAGCCCAGGCTGTGGGCTTGACCTGCCTCCTTGACTGCCTCAGATAGTCCACTCTGCATCCTGATGGCATCTTCCCTGTAGAGCTCCACAATGTATCAGCTGGCTGTGCATGTCAAGAGCTACCTCCAGTACCATGGAAGATTGCAGCTGCTGCCAAGTGCAGTTCAGTCAGGACTCGGCTACCTATTGCACCCCTTCACAAATGCCATCTTGATGTAAAGCCTAAAGCCAGTTAAGGGAGCACTGGAGTTAATTTGTATACAACAGCTGATCTTTCCATGGCAGAGCACTAAAGCCAATAGAGAGGCCTTCAGAATTAGCAGAATAAGCAGAGCTGCTGCACATCCCTGTGCCCCCATGGAGACCTCTTCAAGGCGTCACAGGACAAGAGGCTGAGAAGGCTGAGGGGAACCCAGACATGGCAGCTACAAAGGTGGCCAAGCCCCTGGCTGACCGGGAAGGGTCTGAGGAACGGTGAGCAGCTCTCAGCACAGCATGGGCATTCTGGAGGAGCCCAGAGGATCGGGCACTGCTTTTGGCATTCCAGATGTGTCCTTCTGAACCACCTCTCACCAGAGACCTCCCTTTCCCCATGGTTCCCTATCTGCTCAGTAGAACAGTGTCACTGCACACCTGAGTGTCCAATGGTTTCTCCTCTGCTGTTTTTATCTTTATAAGCAGAGCTTCGGCTGACTACATTTTTCCTTTTGCATCTCACAGATGCCTTGCAAGACTATATTCCCAAGTGGAAAAGCATTCTTCTTTCCCCTACTTGGCTTCTTACCAGCCACCAGCCCTGCATTGGCAATGGATCCTGCATCACAAGTATAATCATCTGCAATGCCCCGAGCAATGGAGAAGGAGGGACCAAGCTGCCTGTGGGAATAAAAAGCCAAACAGGCTACGGAAGCACGCTGAGCTCACCCAATGGATTTTGTAATGGCAGGAGGCAAAGGGAGAGCCCCAAAGGAGAGTCTGAGGAGTCATGGGGGCAAGTCCTCTCACCTGGCAGAGCATCCTGTCCTCCTCGGTGGCACTCATGCTCCTCTGAAATAGTCCCGCTCAAAGTGCAGCCAACAGACCTTATCTGCCTGCTGCTACCTGATTTCTGAGCTAGTGACTAAGCCTTGTATGTCAAGAATCAGAAAGACTTTCCCTTGCATTGATTAGAGCTATGGCTATAATTGGGGTTTTACTATGCATCACAGGAGAAGGAAGTACTGAATACGTCACCCCAGATGTATTCCAGTAGTTAATGGAGTTGTGAGCAAATTGCAAAAGTGGAAATATCTTTGAAAACTCATAAATGACAGAAAATATAACCTTTGTTTTTGAAGCTAATTGAACCAATATTAATTGAAATGAATTTGCTGAGATAGGTCCCAGTTCCTGCACTTAGGGGACTTCTCACATGCAAGAAGAAACAGCCATTAGTCTTGCAAGAGGGGAGCTGAGCAGCATCCAGGATGGTCTCTAGACAGGAAGCTTTTACATTCTGGCCTCATCATCCCAGATGGACTCAGGACTTCCACAGAAGCGAGTCCCCAGCTGGTGCGTGGTGCAGACACACTGCTCATTTCCTGTCTCAAAGGCCTTGGTTGCTGCCATCAGGAGGGTCAGCACACAATGTCTACAAATAGTCCAAACAGCTTGGAGTAAAATATACAACTGTTTGTGGCATTAGTCGCATTATCTTTTACCAAGGAAAAGAAGAAAAAGAGAAGAAAAAAATCTGCAGAATTTCAGGATATGTGGGACAATCTCTTTAAAATAAATAATGATTTTAATTCAGCTTTCTCAGTTTTGGGGACTGATTTATAATTTTAGAACCCTCAGGTTGCCAGGGGAAAAACACTTAATATACTGTGTAAGTAGCTAGGAAAAAGAATCATTCTTTTTAAAAATAAGATTTACTACTCAAAATCTATGGGTCTATGTATATCTATGTTTAGAAATTCATAAATATGTTACCTATGTGCAAGCTCCTAAAGGTGGATCCCAGAGCTGGTAGCAAAGTGATCCTACTAATGTGTACCCACAAAATATTCAAGATAGGTTTAAATTTGACAAAAGCAGTTTTGTAAGGACTATAGGATCATTTAACTTTTAGAAGCTTTTAGTAAGTTTTCGAAATTTGGATGCAAACCTACATCCCTGCACTCTGTCAGCTACACACAATTCACCGTGCTCTTCTCTGCTGAGGACCCTGGCTGACACCAAGGCTGTCAGTGGCCAAAGTAAAATAAATGGCACAGATGATTCCCTTTTGCTGTGCTGCGGAGAAACTGATGAGCACCAGGACCTCCTGTTACACAGCTGCATGACTGACTGATCCGTCCATCAGTCAGCTGGGCCCGCAGTGAGTGTGTACAGCACACCCGCTAGACCCACGGGAAAGGGGTTGATGGGCACCAGAGCAGGAGAGTTTAGAGAGTCTCTCTAACACTGCCTGGACGTTGGCTCTGCTTTTGGGAACGGAAAACAATTACTGTTATTCTTCATCATGCAATGTATTAAAGCAAAAATCTCTTGAACCCACTCTATGCTTTTCTACTTACCCTATACTGGATAGAAAGGGTAAAAAGAATAAAATGGGGATCCCTTACTGTGATGTTGTCAGGGTTTGCTGTGGAAACAGAAAGTTTTGAATGCCAGGGGGAACAAACATTCTTGAAAAGACAAACCCTGGTCTCCAGGAATCAAATTTTGGAGAAGAAAAAGTCAGTAAATCTAAAGACTACCAAGTGCAAAAGACTGCTTTACATTTCATTATTTATACTTTTTACTTTTTTGCATTATTTTCTAAATTTCCATGGGCATCAACCAATCCTTTTAACAAATGCTTCGAAATGAATTTGTTCTCCTTTCATCTTCCGTCTTGGTTTTCCCCCCTTCTAATACATATTTCCCTATCTCCAGTTGCTCTGCTCTGTTCTCGCTGATTCAGCTTTCAGGCAGACAAGTCTATCTCCTGCTCCTTTCCTCTTTTTCTTTCTGTTTCTTATCATGTCCTAATTCCTGCTCTCAGCTTTCTCTCCCCTTAGGCCAGGTCTGTGCTGAGGCTGTTCTCTCTCAGAAGGACTGAAATAAGCTTGAAGGGGTGGGGTGGTTTTTTTGATTGAAATGTATTCTGTTGGGAACAGCCTCCTGGCATGAGCACTCCAGGGCAATGCACTAAGCTTTGGTTTAAAGACAGAACTCAGTGGGAACTGGCTTATGATCAGATGCAGGTTTGGTTGTAATTTGGTGTGAACACTCAGGGACATGAGACACCATCAGAAAGAGGATTCTTAAAATAGTCACTGGGAACCCAAGCAGTTCAGCATCACTGCCTGGGTGACAAGTGTCACTGAGTTTGGGGATATGGCTTGATGTGGGCACCAACAAGAGAGCAGTCAGGGCAACTGCTTCTGGAGAGGAAGTCTGAATCAACCTGCTGAGCGGGGTAAGAGGGTGGCTGAGAGCTCCTGTCCAGGCTGAACGTTTGCCTCAAGGACAGTTGGACAAACTGGGTCACATCTGACTCCACATAAAAGCACATGAGGTTGAATGGCCTAGGGACCTGGTGGGTAGAGCAGCACTGCATTGCTCATGCTAAAGCTCTTGTGTGGATGACTGCTACAATACAAGAACAAAGACACACGTGTCTGGAGGCCACATTTTTTATTCACTTGTCATGCTCTGTTGAGTGTAAGTAGCACGCATAGTACGAGGGATATGGAACTGGAGATAAGGAATAGTTCTTCAGCTTGACTATCTACAATACCGTGTTCTACAAAACCGTAACTAAATGCTTTACAGATGCCTTAGAGTTTGGTATTAGCCTTTTTCTCCTGCCACTCAATGCATTGGATTTTCAAAGACATTTGGTAATGCTGACTTGGAGGGAGTCCAGGCACCTCCCAGCATTTGCAGTTGAGCTTTTCTTAGCAAAGCCCTGGCATGACTGCATGTATTATGTATCAGTGGCTCTGGAGAGAGCCTTAGAGCCACTGCACATTTCCAGCAGCTCACTTGTAAAACCAAAATTTTTGACTCATTCAAATTGATTCTTGGAGGGTTTCTGTGGGATGATCCTGCAAATGAAAGCTTCATAAATACACCCGTCTGGAACAGGTTAGTGCTACTGTCAGTGCTCTGGGAAATGAAGCAATTAAGGACATTCCAAATAAATGTCAGGAAATTGCAAGGAGAGTCACCTGCTCATTATTTTTATAAGTTCTTGCTGAAAGAATGCTTCTTTAGGTAGCAAATGATAGTGTCGTGAAAAGCATAAATGTCAGTTTTTTTTTTTTTTTTTTTTTACTTAATTCACACTAGGCAGAGGCATCTGCCTGTTACAAGCTTCCAATAATGAAGGGCATGTAATAGTGACCCCATATAGCATAAGCAAGCCCCGTTTAACATGCTCACACTTCCCTAGGTATTCATTATGAAGCTGCCTGTGCCTGATGCGATCTCATCCATCCCATTACTGCCCTATTTTTTTACTTGGGGATCACTTGAGCAAGTTGAGAGCTTTGGTTTTTAAGAGAATACGTTTACATTTGAAGCACTGTGCATTTATTATAAATGGTGTTCAGGGCAGTATGGTCATGCCTTCAATCAATATGATGCATCTGCACTTGCGAAGCAGGAGGAATCACCATCCCATGTACCTAATTCTCTCTTCTTTGTAAAGGTGAAGCATTTGCAAAGATAGGCTGGAAAACGGGCTTGTTCCAGGTATTTCTGGAAGGGGAACTGTGCACAGTCATCACTGGGATAACAAGATATCTTTCCAGCTTGGAGTACATGCCAAGCAGGTAGGGTACTAGCTGAGTGTGCAAGCGAAGGGTGAGTTAGACCCTAAGCACTACACAAACACGGGGCTCAACTAGGATTCAGAGCTGGCTGGGTGCCTGGTAGCTGCAGAGCAAAGCCAGACCAATGCTTTTCCACCTCACATATCTGCTTTTCAGTGGGTATGACTAGCACCATGGGCTATGGCCATGCTGCTTCCAAAGCTGGGCTAGCATTTTCCCTTCTGTTTCCTTGTACAAGCTCTTTGCCACAGGGTGGGGAGCAGGACCAGCAACGCAGGATCCAGGTCCCAGTGCAAATAAAGGCACAGCAGAGCTGGTGAGAAGGGCAAGATAAGGAGAAGAGGCTACTGTAGTATTCAAGTGCAGGGCTGCAGAGCTGAAATGGTTGAAGGGAGAAGAAAGGACTTTTATTTTCTCTGTTAACCTACTTGAAATCCTTAAATTTCACATTATGAATCAGAAGGCACTGATGGAGATCACCATTTGGAACTGCATCCAGAAGGGCTGGCCACAATCTGCTCCCAAGCACGAGGAGAAGGCTCTGATCATGTTCACTTGCTGTCTCAGAATCAGAGGCAACAATTAAAGGAGGGAGCAGAAACATGAGCAAGGTGTTTGCCCACTCGGAGGGAGTCACAGGGCAAGGAGTGCTGAGGGGCTCGTTAGAGGCTTGGGGATTTCCTGCTGCTCTGAGCTTGACACTTTGGGATGTGTCTGTGCCAATTTTCATAGAATTATAGAATCATACAATCATTATGATTGGAAAGGACCTTCAAGATCATTGAGTCCAACCATAAACCCTTCAACACCAGGCCTGCTAAACCCTTTCCCTACATGTCTCGTCTTCACAACTTTCTTCTCTTTGGACCTATATCAGCACCAGAGGCTGTCTTTCCTTTATAATACATTTCCAAGATTTAAAACTGAAGAGTCTAGCAGAGAAGACATCCAGAGGGAAGGCAGCAGGTCTAAGTGTGATCTGGTGAGGACAGAACTAATGGTATTTGACAAAATTTCAGCTGGCTCTGGAGAGGAGAGCCAGACTGTCCACCTCTAGACACAACAGGGCACATTTCGAGTGTGCTCCAAGGGCTCTGCAGGCTGCTGCTCTGGTCAGGCAGAGTCTGGTCAGGCTCAGGGCCCTTTCCTCCCTTGCTACTTGAGCTCATCCAGACTAGACATGCTAACTAGGTCAAAGACAAAAGATTGCTAGAAAAGGTCCAAGACACGGATCTACCAGGTGTGAGACAGTCAATAAACCATTTCACCAAATATTCTCTAGTTACGTGCTTTTTAAAATAGTCCCATTCTCTGCGCCTTCACTCACTTTTCTGTCCTTCATTGATCTCTCTGTCTACCTAGAGAAGTGTTTTGAGGCACCAGCTGACCCACAATGTTTTTGCACAGCACCTAGTACAGAACAGTTTTCATAATGGTTAATAATCCTTGGCATGTCTCACAGAAATGAGAAAGCAGCCCAAGACTTTCTTGCAAGATACCTAGCCCTTGCAAAGCCTGAAGCGCCCCTAAAGAGCCCCATGCAGGCTCCTAAGCGGCTGCAGAACCTCCTCCTCTGCAGCCAGGCTCCAAGATCTTCCATGACTTGGGTAAAGGGACTCAGCAAGAGGGAAGGAGTCCCTGCAAGAGGAGCTAGAAGTGGCATGATGCAAGGGCCACCAAAACATCTTTCTCTGCTGAAATGCAGTCATTACTGAAATGCAGCCAGAAGTGAGGAATGTGTCACTTCTCCAAGTGCAGACCCAGGACACCAATTCCCTCTGCACCTCCAGAAGCAAAGCACAGGGAGCTGCTTTGCTGCGAGAGACCATTTCTGGAGGCAAGAACCAACGGGAGCTCTGAGCTGCCGTTTGCATAGGCTGTAATTCAGTCGCGTTGCCATCCTTGCTCCTCTCACTTCAAAGGTTTGGATGTGTTTCTACTTATTTTTACAGCAACTGGGAATCCCAGTCCTGAGTGGTGACTAAAGTGCCTAAAAAGCTGCCTGATGGGTCTTCAGGAGCATTTGATCTCCATGTGCATTTGTGTGTGCGCATGAGAAGCTGTTACTTGTGGATCTGCAAACACCTGTGGAAACTCACTATGGCTTCAGGAAGTTAGCCTGGATTTCAGACGTCTGTTTTATTGCTCCCTTTGACAGTAATCTGTGCAGGCTGCATTATTCCTGGCCTTATGCTAACGAGTCTCTATCAAGGAAGGAATGGAAGAACTGGTACCTTTTAGAAACAAAAACTTTGTCTTTTGCTCCTCTGCTGCCAGATCTGGAGGTGACTGAAGCAGTGAAGTGGTTCTGCAGTAATTGCATCTGTTCAAGCCTGTACTGAATCCTAGACTCTCCCACCATATCCAAGCGCCTTCCAGTACTGCATTAAGCATTGCGACATGTAGCAGTTCTGGTGTCCCATAATGGAAGCGTGGGTGCAGCCCTTTATTTTAAGGAACAAATATATTTAGCCCCATGTGCACTTTTTTCAGAGAAAGCAGATGACAGAGATGTGCCTTGTGCCTGGAGAAGACAGGATCATGAACACCCATGGCCATTGGCCCCAAGGCCTTTTGCAGCACCGAAACAGTAACCATTGTCCAGCCAGTGCTCCCTGATGCAGACAGGGCAATGCTGAAAGCAGTTCTCAGGAAGCAAGTATTCATTGAAAAAAAAAAAGTTTTCAGAAAACAAACAAACCAACAAACAAAACTCATAAGATGGTTGCTAAAATGAAAGAGCTTTGGCTTTCTCCAATGTCAGGGAGAAGAAAGATGTCCATGTCCTCCTGGAGTTTTGTTCCCTGCTGCTGCTTGTGTGGCACTGTGGTCCCCAGGAGGTGGGAAGGGAAAGAACCGTCAGGCATTTGCCCATGGCAGACAGCTCTGCTAAACATACCCAATGCCTAGTGCCACTACAGAGTCTCTCTTGGAGATGACAGCAGGGTAGAAGTCAAAACAGTGTTTTTCCTGCTGGTCCAGCACTGCATGGGGCTGTTTTTCTTGGAACAGCAGAGACTCAAGGGAGCAATGTGTCACTGAGTACATCTCTGCGATATAGCCTGTAGGTGGGAAAACATGTTCTGTAGGTAGGAAAACTCCCACAGTGTTTTTTATTCCACAGAAAACATCAACGGCTCCAGCTACACTGCCTCCTGACACAGTCAGGCAGGTGCCTGCTTGTTTTTGGACCTCTTTCCAATTTGATAGATAGAGTCACTGTCATCCAGCAGTTGTGTCCACAAAGAGATCTTCTGGCCCACGACCCTGGGCAGGCAGAGCAATCCCACCTCATGGTGGGACAGGCAGAACAAGCATGGCCAGACAGAGCAGCTCAGGACAATCACAGACTTGCTCCCATGCCGTATGATACCATGTGGGTCAGCAGCAGCCCCCACCCAAATGCTCACTCTGATGCTCTGCGCAGAGATGGGACATCCCCCCTCCCCATCGCCGTCACAGCTGCGGCTTAGGAGAAGTCTGTGAACAGCCAGGCTGCTGTTCTGGCTCCTTTCATCAGCGTTAATTTCATTAGGGATAAAACCCAGCTCCAGTTTTTGCCCACAAATTAACAGGATCATCTACAACTCCCCCTCTGAGCAAACATTTCCTTGACTAGCTCCCTAATTCTCTCGCTGTGGCGGGTTTGGAGGACGCTGCTTCCACACTGGCCCCATCCCTGTAAGGGAGGGAGACGGTATGCTGGCCATGAGACCCCCAGGACCTGGCCGCCCAAGCTGGCAGCATTCCCACACTTGTTCCCTGTGGATGCAGGCTGTCTGGCAAAGGAGCATCCTGCTGCAGAAACACCGGCTCAGCTGGCACTTCCAAGTGGGCACTGCTGAAAATCTAATCAAATTGTTGGTGCCCCATGCCAGGCCGGAGCATCCCTGATAGCACTCGACTCGATGGAAATGTAACATTTGAATGAATGGCCCTTTAATTACGCTTTATCTGCCCTGCTCTTTCGCTTCCCGCTGCAGCAAGCCAAGTGAATGTTAATGGGAAGCAGCTCCGCAGGGCAGCTTGCAGCCTCACACCTGCTTGCTTTCATGCTGCTGAATGCCTGCGCAGAGTATTAATTAAGCAATTAAGACAGAGGAGGTGTCCATTGGTCTATAGCCCTAGTTAAACACTCCCTTCAAGGTCCTTGGGCTCTCTTACAGAAGAAGTTAGTGGCATCCCCTGGAAGCTCCTGGGACTTGTGCACAGTGTGGACAGGAGAGGCTGCGTCCTAGTCAGGCAGATGCAACATCTGAGTTGCACAGCGAAACGCGGCTCTTTCAGGAATTCTATCCACATAGAGACTTGGCTTGACCTTTTCTTTCTTTCTTTTTTTTTTTCCTTTCCTTTTTTTGGGGGGGGAACTTGCTCTGTGCTGAGAAAAGCACTGTTTGAGCAGAATACAAAAGCTTTAGAGAAACTCCCATCACAGACCCTTGCAAAGACTCTTTTGTAATCTGTTGTTCAGAAACAAATGTCCCTGGCAGCCTTTGTGGAAGCCCTGTCACGCCAGCTCTCCTGGAGCCAGGCTACCAGGCTCGCTCAGAGCCTCCCTCCCAGCCCTTCCAGGGCATCTCTCGTGCTCCATAACCCACTGGTTGAATCCATATTTCCCTAACCTACTGCTGCCTGGAGTGGACCGAAGGCACCTTGCAGGCTCCTGCATGCAAAGGGGCTCTTCAGAAAGACCTTCCTGCCCTGGCTGCAGCCTGTGGTCTTTGCCCATTGAAGAACTCATTCCTCTGAGACATTGTCCCCATGAACAATCCCAAGCACCAAGAACAAAAAAAACCCCTGAAAAATCTGTCCATTACTGGCAACATCATTACTTAATCCCAGGGGAGAGGGAGGGCTGGGGAGAGAATTTTTGCTATTCAGACACATCCTGCCTGAGAGAAGAGGAATCAAGGGCCTCTCTGAAAAGCTTTATGAAGCCATGTGAACAGAGAAAAGAGCTTAGAAAAGGCATGCACATGAAATGCAGAAACCGTGGCCTACATAGCATCTTCTACCAGGTTAGGAAACTCATTTACAGAAACCCATTGCCCCCAGATGAAGGGTCCCTTTAGGCATGTTATATCAGTCTGGTTAAAAGGAGCAACCAGGAGCAAAGCCATTTTGGGAGCACAAGGACATCTCTAGCCAAAGGGAGAGTAGCCTCCAGATACTTCTGCTTCAAGTGGAGGATTGCCTCTTCCTTTCCAGGTGCATGGATGTTCCCTTTCTTAGTCCTCTGAAGTTTCTTTGGCTTTAACACAACCGCTCTTCCCTTTCTTTACTGAGCTTCTCAGAACTCAAATCATTACTTCAGTTTAGGATGGCTGATATTGGCAGACAAATAGCTAAATTATTGTCATAGAAAAATTTAGGCTGCTTGCCCTTTCTGCTCCAAGTCTGGATCAGGTTGTTCAGTGCCTCACCCAGAGGTGTTTTGAAGATCCACCCTAATGCTCTGATCCTGAAGATGAAGAAAATTTCCTTATGGCATTGGAAATTTTCCCAAATGAAACATGGTCATTGCTTCTTAATCCTTCTCTATACACCTCTGAGCATAGTTTGGCTCCTCTCTATAAACCCTGCATAGGTAATTGAAGACAGCAATGAAATCATCCTTTTGACTTCTTTTGCGCAGCCAAATAAGCAAGTAATGTTGTGTGTCTTTATACAAATAGAGAAATCACAAAAGTACCAGACTGGAAAGACCACAAAAAGTCAAACTTTTCATCCCATGCCAGAAGTGTACCAATCCTCTCTGGTAGGTGTCCAATCCCACCTGAAAGCCCCTCTAACAAAGGGATTTCAACTTCATTATGCAGGAGCAGATTCCAGAGTTTACATCTTTATACTTAGATGCATAACCTGAGTGTTCAAACTCCTTTCTTGCAGATTAACCTTATACTTCTTTTTCTGCCCTGAATGGACCCAGAAAAGAGTTGGCCACCATCTTCTCCCTTAAAAACAACCCTTTAGATCAGTAAAAGTTCTTTAAAAGTTCTTTTTTTTTAATTGACTAACCAAACTCAAAATAAACTCAAAATCTTTTTTTTTTTTTTTTTTTTTCTCTTCAGAAGATGTATTTTGTAATCCAGAGGAACCTGGACAGGCTGGACAACTGGGCAGATAGAAACCTCATGAGTTTCTGAGGTAGTAGTAGAAACTAGTAATGTGGGAGGATGGAGTTGGAAATCTCTTGAGAAACCTCAATCCAATTTCCAATCATATTCATAGAAAAAAATAATCAAAACAAGCAAGCAAAAAACGGATGTATTTGAGGTGCTCTGAGAGCTGGATGTCACTGTGATATTTCTACTATCTTTGAGAAACTGTGGAGATGAACATCTGCAGAAAGCATAAGGTCATACCCGTTTTTCAGAACAGAGCAAAAAGGAGTTCCTATGGACCTGCAGGCTGGTCAGGGCTTGTTTCAGACCCTACGACTAGAAAAGCAGGGCATGTAGAAGGCGGCAGGGTGGGTGGAGCTTGCACCAGCTGCTGTCTTCTCTGAGAGGAGCCATGTCTGCCAGAACTCATGGAAAACACACTGCAGAGAACTGGAAAAGGGCAAACATGGAAAAAGCAGTAAGAGGGAGTAAATGGAGTCACTGGCTCAGCTTGCCTTTGATATCAGAAGGAATAAAGAACAAAGTACAAAGCCTTTGGTTTATAAGAAGCTGTGATATCTCTAGGTGATGGGAAAAAAACATCTGGGATTTGTCAGAAACAAATCATTTCAAATCAGACCACTTTTTTGGATGGTAACTGGCACAGTGGATAAAAAGAAGCAGTAGATATGAGATAGATTGACTTTAAGACTTTTAACACAATGCAACAGGGTGTTCTCTGAAGAAGCTGGGGAAATATAATCTAGATTTCTTATAATGAGGATGCAACTGGGTGAAGGAATGTTCTCAAATATGTCTTAACCAGCTCTCTGCCCAACAGAGAGGGCCTCTCAGATAGTCCTGAGACTGGTGCTTTTTGGAGTTCTTGTTTAGAGGACAAAATTGAGATGTTTTCGGAGTTTTATTAAATAAACATTGAAGCTCAGTCATGAATTCTGTCATTAGCCAAGGTAGTCTAATCATTTTACTGATGATTGGAATGAATAGGCTCACACTTGGGGAGAGTTGTCCTTAAATACCTGTCAGAATTTTCTAAGTTCCTTTATCCTCTAGAGCTGCCACCTATGGGATTCCATCTACCAGTTTCCCCAAATAAACAGAAATCTGATGCCCAAGGTCTTTGTTCTGCTACCTGACTTCCTCTGTCCCCAGAACTCCCCTCTTCCATGGCTACTGCAACCAATACTGACACTTGCACATTCCCCATCTGTTCTTTCTTGTCTGAGCAGCACATTCAGGAAGATTCATCTCTGATTTGTCCATCCTACACATTATGTTAAGGTGTTATCCCATACATCATCCAGAAATCTCCTAGAGTGCTTATGTCCCACACCGTTGTCCTTCTAACAGATGTCAGGAAGAAGTCTGTGATAAGAATGAGGGTCTGTAATCTGGAGACTTTTCTGAATAGTTTGAAGGATATCTTGTCTCCTTTTCACCCTGATTCCTCAACCTGCAACACACACACACCCTCCCTTACTGGCCTCTCTTTGACACTGACCCACAGTCTCACATGATCTCTAAGTCCTTCCAGAGGAAGTTCCACGAAGTGCAGGATCTCCTCCAAGAAAGTGCACATTCCTCTCCTCTTTCCTGACTGTCTTTCCTTAACAGCCCATATTTGTTCATCACAGCAAGTTCTCCATGAAGTATCAGTATTATTCCAATGCTAATATACTTTGATGTCCACACACAGAGCGCTCACCTTTCCTGTTTCCCAGGTTTCACATGTTTGCATGCAGGAACTTCAGATGGGCCCATTTTGGTGCTACATTATCCTTCCCAAGAGCTTTTTCACTCCTATCACTCCATCGAATGCAGTTACCACCTGCCTCTCCATCCCCTCACTCAGCTGCCAGCTGTTATCACCATACCTCAAAATGCCCAGTTAAAAGCACTCCCTGCCAGGTTGGTAGTCCTGGTGGCAAAGATTCTCTTGCCCACTCTTGTCTCATCCTTTTCCATTACTCCTTGTTGCTCAGAGAGGGACCCACAGTCACAGCAGCCATGCATTGCCTACCACATGAGCCATGCGGCCATGTGTTAAATCACAGGATAAGTCCAATCCTACCCAGCCTTTCCTCTCTCACCCCTGGAGCCCTACAGTCATTCCAGATTTGTTCCAGGTCTTCCTTGGCAGCAGCACTAGTGTCCATGTGGAATAACAACTAGGTGTAACAGTCTAAAAGTCTATAAACCCAACGCCTGGGAAACAGCCAGCAGGAGCAGCTGGCTGGAGAAACCAAAAGAAAACATGAAGAACAATCTGGATTGAAGAAAAACAAAAAAAAAAATAGAACACTGTTTATCCACCTATTAGGTAGATAAAAGAAGATAAAAGAAGAGAGATAAAAAGACTGAGAGAGTGTCACAGTAGAGATGGATAAAAACAAATGAAAAAGCACACAAACCCCATAAAAACTATCGGGGACGTGGGAGAAATCCAAAATAAACAATGAAAGGCAGGAAAAAAAAAAGCATTTAAAAATAATTTTAAAATAAACCATTTAACAACTGCTAGGGGAAACAAAACAAAAACAAAAGCTACTGACCCACCTATCCCCAGCACCTTCAAAAAGAGAAAATCTTGCCAAATAAGCAAACAATAACTTCTTCAGATTCCCCTGTGTCAGCCTGACACAGGGGCCTTATGGCCTCTCGGTTGCTTCACCTAAGGAACAGGCTGCATTGTGAGGAACACTGAATATTAGTACGAGGAACAAGGAAGGCTCGCACAGGTGTGTTTTACAGGAGGCTCTTGGCTTTTAAAAAGGGGACACTCTAGGACTGAGATCAGTTCTGTCAGGTCAGAATTCTGTTTTTTGCATCCCCAGCTGCCAGCTGAGACCTACACAGCCTGCCTGGGCTAGGTAGCTGCTTGTTCTTGCCTCATCTACTATGCTCATTATGTAGCAAAAGTGGTTGTGCCAGACAGGATGCCACCTCTTTTCTTTGATTAGCTACAAAATACGGTGAAGGATTTTTTTTTTTCCTCACTGAAAAAAATCTATTTCTAAAACAGGTTGAGTTATATATATAATTATATATATATCCATCCCTGGCCTCTGGGACTGTGGCTTGAAATGTGATAGAAATTGCAACATTTTTACCTGTGCAGAAGTGATTTGAGAAATGTGGGTAAGAAGCTGTCCCAAGAGCTCTGCCCACTGAGGATTCAGCCATGTTTTCAAAGAGTATTTTATATGAAAATGCATCCTTCTGCAAACTGTCTATGAGCTGGTCAAGAGAATGACCAATGCTCATCGACCCCATCTAGGGAGCTATAAACTCTTGCTTTTCCAGTACAGCTTTCCAGAAGACCTCAGACTCAGCACTTTAACTCTAGAGAAGCTCCTTTCTCATACTGGGTACACAGACACCTTAAAAGTCCTCCAGTCTCTCTGATGTTGGTGCTTTCTGCTCCCAGAGGAACAGACTGCCATGTGGGAATCCGTATTACCTGGAAATTATTCTCACAGCTGAGCAAAGTAAAAGATGAATAAAAATGACTTTATTCTATCAAAGCACAAATTGATGCTAGATTGCACAGTTTGTCAAACAGAGATACAAAACAGAAAACAAATATATGCACAAATGTTCACATTAACTGAAGAGTATCAGTCATAGAGTCATAGAATCTTTAAGGTTGGAAGGGACCTCTAAGGATCATCCTTTACTCATAGATCCTACAGATCTTTCTGTTTAAGATTTGTCTTCTAGTAACTCCAGACAGACCATGAGGTTAACCCAGGCTAGCATCAGTCAGACCCACTCATGGGAAATGTGCATGCCTGAAGTGGTTCTTTCACTGGTCAGGAGGTCTGAGGTCTCCTTGAACTCTCCTTTTTTTATATCCCACAAAAGCAGGGCACTTCAGTGCACGCAAGAGCCCCTTTCTCCTCTCCCCATTTCTGTAGCCAAGGATTTGCCTGTCTCTTCAGTGCAAACAGACAAAGAGAACTTGACACTAGAGACTGTCAGCGGACACAGATTTATTGCTGAAGAATAGGAAGCCATTGATCTCATTTTCCTAAGCCCTTCCAGAAAAAAAAAAAAACTTATTGAGAATTTTCAGCAAAACTGTCTTACATAGAGACTGAAAGACAAGTACATGGCTGAATAACGTCCTTAGAGTTGATGCGGATGCGCACTCTGGAGCACAGAGGGTCTGGACACAACACATGACACAAGGTCAGTCAGAAAGACAGCTATAGAAGCATCTGAGTCTGAATTTTTATAGAAGAACAGAGTCTTCACAGCAGCATTACTGTCAGGATATGAAAGCAAACTGTCAGCGGAAAAAGAGCAAAGGACAATGAGTGTGAATTGATGCGAATCACTGGGCAAATCTTTCAGTTGACTGAAATTCATCAAGCTTTGGGTTTCTGTGGTTGTTTTGGCTGCTCCCCAGCCCCTATCCACCACAAAACTTTTGTTATGACAAAGCAGTCAACCCATACTCCAGTGAGTAGAGGCTATGGATTCAGCACGTAGGATCAGTCAGATACGCCTGACATCTCTGTGAGATCTTCATACTCAGGACAACTGCCATGCTCCAAACCACTGCCTTTCCTGGGGTGGTCTGGGCTAGGATTTTGCCACCCCGTGCCTCAGGAAGCATGATGAATCCCACAGGTGAAATATTTCCAGGTGAAATAATTCACCAGTCCAATAGTGTCTTAACAGCATCCCTCAGCAACCTCAGATGGTTGCACTTGGTTGGCAGCTCTGATGATTCAGTCCTCTGGGAGCTGTTATTTTCCTTATGCCCCAACTGCAAGAGTCAGGGGATTATGCAAGACATTTGGTATTGAATCAAGTCAAAGCCAAACTTGTGACTGCAGAGAGAAGCTGGAAACACAGGTCCTAACAGCTCTAAAAAATAGGAGGCAAATAAACAGAGCCGGAGTTTATTAATTTTTAAAATCTCATTATTTTTGGACAGCATAATGTTTTCTGAGACCTGAGTCAAGTGTTTTGAATGCCTGGAGTTAGTGAGGGAGCTGTGGAGTGTCTCAGTGCTCTGCTGCCCACATTCATTGTAATCAGATAATGAGCTACAGGCAAGCTTGTCTCAGAGCTACAGTTCGTGGTGTCTGTTCCCTGGCAGTCTTTCTGGTATGTTGCCAGTGCATATTATTTTCTCAGTTCTCTCATGTTTTATCTCTAAAAAGAGGTTGTGTAAGGAATTGAATCAAGTAATGCGGCTACACATTCACTTCAGCCCCAGAAGCTGAAATTAATAAACTTGTGGAAAATGATCTTTGTTGAATTTGTTGGCTCCCAGCACTGTTCATGTAGATGCCCGCTGTGCAGTTCCCCATCTCCAACTCCATCTGAGGCTTGCATGGTCAGGCCAGGGCTATGTGTAGATCCTGGCCTGGCACAGCCAGGACACAGCAGAAGGGCTGAGCACGGAGCAGAGGCAGAGCACCTGTGTGATAACTGATGAACTCTCAATACATGACTTGTACACAAAGACATGCTGCAGGATGCATGAAGACATGCTGCTGGACACCTCCTGCTCTGCTCCAGATCCTGACTGCCTCGTCTACTTGTCAGTTTGTTGTCTCTGAAGCAGACCACAAGAAGGAGCAACTCAGGCAAGACCCTGCAACCTGTTCAAAAGTATCACAGGAACGCAGGCAGTTCCACCTCCATGTGAGGAAGAACTTCTTTGCTGTGAGGGTGCCAGGGCCCTGGCACAGGCTGCCCGGGCCCTGGCACAGGCTGCCCAGAGAGGCTGTGGAGGCTCCTTCTCTGGAGATCTTCAAACCCGTCTGGATGCCGCCCTGTGCCCCATGCTCTGGGTCCCTGCTGGAGCAAGGGTTGGACTGGATGATCCCTACAGGTCCCTGCCAACCTTAACCCTTCTGTGATTCTGTGATCTGGTTTGGACAGAACAGGACATTCACCTGTGTGCTGAGTGCCCTAACATCCGCCCGTGTGTGCGAATGCATCAGTCAAGATGAACGTTATGGGTAGGCCCATTCAGTTCACAGGCTGCATCTAGGATTCTCCTCTGTCCCAGGAACTCTCTTGCCACCACCACAACATTTGAGCAGGTGACAGCTCAGGGGCTAAATTCCCACCATTTTTATTCAGCACAACTTGCCAATGTGCTTGGAAAAACTCCCTTGTCATAGACTTTGTCCCTTCCTCACTGAACCTGGAACATGAACTGGATATTAGGGTCACATTCAAGCCTTCCATGCTCCTCTCCTCAACAGCCAGAGCTCATCTGCCATGCAGTTTGCAGAAGAGGAGGGCAGGAGTGTTTTAGCACCAGTCTCCCCAGTGCCATGGCCATACATACCCTCCCTGCTGCTCCTCTGTGTCCCCCATCAGCTGACTATGAACATGGAAGCTCTCAGGTACGACACTTCAGCACCCCCCTTTCATCTGCTCTGAATTCCTGACTACTGGGAACTCGGTCATAGTAAGACACTTCTGCTTGACAGGGCACAGATGATCAAGCATCCCCATCGCACTGCGCTGCTTCCAGGGTGGTCTATTGCCTGGTCAGTCTTCATCATTCACAGTTCTTGTCTGAAAGTGGCTCATATTTTCCCCCCAGATCCCCTGGGAAAAATGTTGATGAGCACAGATCCTTATCCAGATCTGGAGAAAGTCCATGCAGAAATTCTCCACTAGGATCTGATATTCTAGGAACTCTTTTTCTTATATGTGTCTTTTAGCCAGCTCTTAATCCATTTATGAAGCACTTTATTGATGCAGTTCAGTATTAATTTTGGCCAGGTTTCCTACGGAAGCAGGAATTATGTGATATTGCTGCCTGTCAGCTCTGCTGTTGCCACCTTCAGTGACGTTCAGCTGAGAGGTAGAGCTCTCAGAGATGCTGTGCTCTTATAGATCTCATGAAAATTGGTAACCCAACTAGAGGGAACAGACTCAAATTAGTGCTCTGCTGAGAGAGGCTTCTTTCTGAGATCAACCAAATTGTTAGACACATGAGGAAAGGCACAGGAGGCAGCAACAGGAAACCAAGTGTTATCATTTCTGCTCCTGTGGAGCTATTTTTTAAACAGAATGCTCTGTGACAGTAAATCAAACACACAAGAAAATGTTAAACTCTTTCAGTCTAAGAAACGGATTAAGCTCACATAAGCAAGCACCGCTCCTGGAATGAATAAGTAAATAAACAAGGGTATTTTTCCAGGCTGGGGAATTGAGCTGGCTTCGAACAAATCATTTAGGTGTGACTATGGGGTCAGCTTCACCACGTGGCATCTCCCAGACCCAGTTTGTCTCAAATGCTGGTGAAAAGATGTTGTAAGGCTGGAACGTGCAAGGGAGGGAAGCAGAATTGCCTCTTTTTTTCAGTAATGTTGCCGTATGCTAACTTTAAATGAAGCTCCACTTTAATGGAAAAGTTTGTGCCTTCATTGAGAACAAGTTGTGGCTACTGTTTAATAGTTATTCCTTCAATGCTCGGATCCCATGTGGACATTCCATTATTTCCACTGGAAATGAAGTCGGTGGTCCAGAGTCAACTTTGTCACTTGCTTTGCTTTTGTAGTTGTCCAGCATTAGTTTTTGCTGCATGTCCTCAGGTGTCCTGATCTGCTAGGGCTGGTGGAGAGCCACCACCATTGGGTCGGTGATCTCATCAGTTACCTCTTGTGGGACTCCTGGTGAGAGGAATTCTCTTTATAGAGCTCCTCTTCGCAACATTATCAACTGCAGGTTCAAA
This sequence comes from Tinamus guttatus, assembly GCF_059628265.1. Lineage (NCBI taxonomy): Eukaryota > Metazoa > Chordata > Aves > Tinamiformes > Tinamidae > Tinamus > Tinamus guttatus. Next base: position 577,162 of record NW_028288993.1, on the reverse strand, counting down.
AGCTCCTTTGGGGAAGAAATCTGCTTGCAGCTGTGGTTTTCTTTGTTCCCAGATCACTTCCAAAACCCCTCTGACCTGCCAGCCATGGATTTTCTTACTCTCTTTAGTTTTTCCTATCATTTTCCTACTTTTCCTTGCTGTGATTCATACCAGCAACCAGTTTTCTTTCTCTTTTTTTAAAAAAAATCTTTCCATGATGCATTTTTATTTCTAATAGGCTCCTTCAATTTGCCACTAAATCAGTGTGGACTTCTAGCCAAAATTGTCTTCTTTCTTTATGCTGAAATTATGACCTAATAAGCTCTCATTAAAGAGCTTGCCATTTTCATTTGCATTTTTCTGATTAAAATTTCCCTCCAAATTAATTCAATTCATAATTTTCCTAAGCTTTGGGAAATTAGTCTTCTTAAAGCACCAAGTGTGTGTGTGTTTAGGTGTACGCGTATGTATCTACAGATACACAGAACTGGTTGGGAATGTTCTCTCTTTGCCTATATTAAATATAATCAGGTCATGCTCAAGGATCCCTAGGCAACCACTAAGTTCCAGCATGGTGATTAATTTCTTTTTATCCATCATAATGAGGTCCCCAAAAAATTACCCTTGTTGGGTGCAATACCTTTTCTGTTAGAAGAATCCTGTCTCTAATGCACAATAATACTAATGATGTTTGACTCTGGCTGCACCAAGTCTCTGATATATGCACCCACCGTGATTCCTCTTTTTGTCCCTCCAAGAGTGGTGCAGAGATGGTTGCTCATCCTGCTGCCTGAATGGTCTGTAAGAAAACCCTACCAGCCCCTGACTATGGGTGACATGAAACAGAAAGAAGAGGAGGGGGCAAAAGACTTCTGCAAACATGCCCTTCTCAGAGAGGTCCCATGTCCCTTTAGCACATGATGTATGCCAAGGTGTAACCTCAAAACTGTCTGCCTCTTCTCAGAGCCTTAATTGGGTTTGCTAAGGGTACAGCCTATCTTTCCTCCCCAGCTGATGGCCAAGATAGATGATATCCTGTGTGGAGTGTGTCTGATGGTAGAAATGTTGAGGAAAGGAACAGGAGAGCTGCTCACAGACGACTGGGTTATCAGCACCAGTGACCTCCAAGGATAGGCACCAAGATAGCTCACAAAATATGTGGCAGCATAAGTTGGTGAGGAACTAGAAACTCCCCAGAGATAAAACTGGCTGCCAGCCTCCTCTACACACACCTGATCACAAGGCAATCCACTGAAAACAGTTAGTGGTCCTTGGAAAAGGCCCATGCCCCAGAGGTTTTATTCACATCTACCCTCCAAGGAGAAAAGGAAAGCAGCAGAGTCAGTGAGGAAACTGAGTCTTAGGGCGTGATTTCACTGCCACAACAGAGTGCTCTTATGTGGCCTGTGATCATCACATTCGCTCCAGGCCAACCGATATGAACTACCTGTCGTATGTTGGGTATTGGAGGGGGTAAGGTGAGAGCCAAAGTGTTTATCTATATGAAAGCTTAACCCTCTCTTTATGTTTCTCCCTTCCCCTGGAGAAAGCACTGGAGACACCACAGAAAAATGTTCTTCCACTTTGCAATTATTGCTTAGACCAAGATCAGAAGCCTCAGGCTGCCCCTTTGCCTCCAGCACCCCAAAATCTTACACAGACAGTCTCACCACCTTCCTGGCATAGCAATTCATCTCTTCAGAGCAGCACCATTTCAGAGGGGAGATGCAGAGAGGGTGGTAAAGCAGTAACAGAAGCAGCATGGTGGGTAGGTAGACAAAGGAAGAGGAAGAGCAGGTCCACCCGCTAAACACACGGCACCCACTGCAGCACAGACTCACTGTTTGGGCTCCACGCTCAGTCTGCAACGACTGCCTTGGAGCTGAGCCCTTCTTGCAGAAGCCAAATTCCTGAATCATTCCTGGCCATGCTGGTAAGTCAGGGGCTTCTGTCACAAGGTAGAGATAGGCACCCTGACAGTAAAGCATCCATGAAAGAAGCTATTACTCCTCAGAGTCCAAATGTGGGAACTCATCCTGGCATCCATGCATGAACTTTGTCTTGGGGACAGGCAGGGCACATGCAGCTCCTTTTCAGGAGGAGGAGGCTTCCCTGGAACACAGAGACCAACTCGGGGAACTGCAGCAGAAAGAGGATATGCAGCAGCAGCACTGTAATCTCCTCCTGCCTACTGGGTGGCCAGTTCTATCAATTTAATTCTTGTCTGTGACAGATCAATCTGAAGCACTTACCCATTGCTCATTTAATAAATCCCCTTCCTCTGGTTTTTCATCTTCCAAGACGATTCACACACAAAAGACACGAGCCCGGCTCTCTGCCTGTGAGATTACCAAAGCGAGCACAATGACTGATCTCTGGGAGGGATGCTCATACATTACATGTCTGCAGGAATTGGGCTGGCTAAGCACCAGGGAGGAGAGTAATCAAGTAGTCTAGCACACACAAGCTATGTTGAAGGTGGCAGAAACCAGTGCTAGGGGAGGCAAGGTGGGCTTTGGAGTCTGACTGTCCACTGTCCAAGGGCTGCTGCACTGAAGACTTGATGCATCAAGCCATTGGATGCAGCTATCCAAGAGCATCAAGGTGGTGGGACTGTATGTAAGATCTTGGAATGTTGGAGCCAAAAGCTTGGAGTCAAAGGCTCCAACTTCGGCTTCTCAGCCAAAGGCTGAGGCTTCTAACCTTGGTCTAAGCAATAACTGCAAAGTGGAATCCAAGAGCTCAGTGAAGAACAGTCCCAGGAGTCCCCAGTCCCAGACGACATTCATCTGACAGCCATGCACCTTCCAGCATGTCCTATAGGTCTCATCCCTTTCTCAGCCTTTCTGTTTCTTGTTTTTCTGTCCCGCCTCTCTTTGTCACAGCCCTCTCGTACTTACTGAATCCCCTTAACTGACCAAATAATTCCCACAGCCTCTCCAGGACCTTTCCTTCCCAAACACTTGTCCTGTTGAAGTAAGTGGGATTTGAGTATCACTGAGTAAAAAGACTGCACCAGAGTCTGCAGTGGGCTTGTTAAACTTGGTTTGTGGCTGTCTGCATGAAAATCTTGGTATATTTAGTCTCAGGGCAATGAGAAACATCATGAACCTTTGTAAACTTTAATGAAGAGTCCAGGAAAAAAAAAAAAACAGAGAAGAGTAGTTAAAGCATTTGCAATATATTAAGTCTTCCATTTTAATAGCATCTTTTACTCACTTTCCTTTAGCTATAGAAAACCATAATACAGAAAGGTCTCTTGTCACAGAGCCTCTTTGACAATATTAAGGAAAGTAATAACTGTGCTTTCCGGGGTGGGGGAATAAATCAATTGAATGATACTAGGCAAAGGTGTTTTCATTGCTAGGATTTGCTTCTGCCTTCTATAAGAAAAAACAAGTCTCAAAATATATTAACATGTCCAGAAAGAAGAGCAGAGCAGAAAATACAACTCTAGTGAGAGAAAGCAAGTCACCATTGGAGGAACACAGCTTCAATACATACAACAGTCCGTTGTTCTGGGATCTGGCAAACTCCTAGACCCATGAAGTTGCCCAGCAGTATCCCAAAGGATGCAGCTGTGCCTGGGTTAACCAGCTTGTTGCTACACAGAGAGCAACAAGGAATAGACAAGAAGAGAAATTAGGTGGAGAAAGAGAGAAGTGAGAGAGAAGAAGAGGGCTCGAAAGCGGTGTTTGCAGGGTGGTAAAGGCTTTGCTCCAGTGCACAAGGAAACATGAACTCCTGGTTTCTGGCAAGCATGCTCAGTGGATGGATGATGGGAGGGATGGACATTTTCTTCCCAGGTGTGGAAGCCAAAATAGAAGAGCTCATTTCTTCTCATCCATTGCTGTTCTGGCCCCAGGATCTTTCTTTTATTTCTTTTACAAGGACCCTAAAAACATCCAACAGATGCGCAAATTTTCTCTAACATTTTTCTCCATATTTCTCCAAATTAGGCCTTGCTTATGACATGCCAAGTTCTGTCCATTCATTTCCAGTTCTTGTTATCCTGGTTGGTCCTCTGTGGTCTCGGATGTGCCATCACACAGACACTATTGTTTTAATAGAAATAATATTTCAGGGCACGCACTTACGAAATACGAAACGAAACAAACAAAACCCAGCTCCCTCTTTGCCCTGATACACTGTGCCTGTGAAATGTAGCGAATCTGGTCCAGACCTGGACATTCTCCCCAGTTCCTGCCTAGACCCACCTTTGTTATTTTGCCCTTGAACTCAGTCTTTAATTCTTATTTTCGGCTATAAGCAGACATGAGAAACAGCTTCCTTAGACTTTTGACAGCTCAGATCTTCACACAGACTTCCCTTTTCAGACAAATACTTGCCTTCTTCTGAGCAGCTATTGTTAAGTCTGTATACAGGCTGAAGCCAAGGGTTGCTCCACAGAAGACGCTGCGATGAGAAGTTGTTCACACTGCAGCATGTGAAACACTTGGACATTGCGGTAGTTCAGCATTGCCTGAGCCCATTCCTCACCTCATCTGGGCCCAAATCTGAACACAGGATTCAAGGGGCGGCCTCACCAGGGCCGAGCACAGGGGGCCGATCCCTTCCCTGCTCCTGCTGGCTGCCCTGTTCCTGACACCAGCCAGGAGGCCCTTGGCCTTCCCGGCCGCCTGGGCTCCCTGCTGGCTCCTGCTCAGCCGCTCTCGACCAGCACCCCCAGGTCCTTCTCTACCGCGCAGCTCTGCAGCCGCTCTGCCCCAGACCTGTAGCGCCGCACGGCCTTGTTGGGACCCAAGTGCAGGACCTCGGCCCTTGGCCTTCTTGGACCTCCTACAATCGGCCTCTGCCAATCAATCCAGCCTGCCCAGATCCCTCTCTAGAGCCTTCCTACCCTCGAGCAGATCAACTCTTCCTCCCAGCTTGGTGTCGTTTGCTGACGGGGCACTCGATGTCCTCATCCAGATCATCCATAAAGATATTAAAGAGGACGGGCCCCAACACCAACCCGTGGGGAACACTGCTTGTGATCAGCTGCTGGCTCTCCAGGAGATACTTCGATCCTCCATCAGGAAGAGGGAAACGCAGATGGGCAGGAAGCAGGAGAGCTGCTTATGGGTTTTCTCCTCTGTTTTTCTCAGCACTCTAGCAGACAGCACAGGGCAGTGCAGGGCAGGGGGTCCTGGCCTTTCCCGGAGGCCTTGGGGAGACGGTGCTGCTCACAGGCACGGCAGGAGCTTGTGTGCCTCGACCTGCCGCGGGGCCAGCCTGGCCACACTGCGCTGGGGAGCAGCGGGAGGAATGGGGAGACACATCCCGGGCACCAGGGGCAGGAGCAGAGCTGCTCTGCTGGACACCAACGCGCAGGGACCAGCAGGCAGCCGAGGGACACGTGGCCCTGCTCCCATCACTGGGCTCTGTGCCCAGGGGACACCGAGGGAACCCGCTGTGGCCTTGTGCAGCTCAGGGGCACCCACCCGCCACGGCCCTGGCAGCAGGAGCAGCCTCCAGGCCCCACAAGGGCCACCACAGGCCCCGTGGGCAGCAGGGACCTGCAGGTGCTGCCAGCGCAGCTGCAGGACACGGCGCTCGCGCCGCAGCCTCCCCTCGTGGCACACACAGAGAACACACAACACAGGTTTCCAGAATTGAACTTTTATTGCATGCAGGGGCAGCTCACAAGCGGCAGCTGCTCCCTCGGGGAGCATCCAGCCTGGAGCCTTAGCGGATGCTCCCTATTTCGCAGAGGTCAGACCACTCCGAGGGAGGGTTTCTAATCCCTGGAGTGGCCGAGCTCCCGCCGGGAACTGGCCAGGGCCCCGGGTGACACAGAGCTGCAGGACGGAGCTGGTGTCAGCGCTCAAGAACAGGCTGCGTGGCCTGAAAGGGCCCCGAGGAGCCTGGGAACGGACCGTGCTCAATGCTGCAGAGGAAGGCGAAAAACCCCTGGGCACCAGGGCCAATGTGTGCCAGGGGAAAATTCCTTCCTGACCCCAAAGCTGGCGATCGGCTGCTCCCTGAGCATGCGAGCACGGCCGCCTCCCGGCCACGGCTGGCAGGGTTCCCCCGCCAGCGACACCAGCGCTGCCCGCCCTGGCTGCTCCCCTCCGGCCTCCTGGCCGCATCACGGCCCTGGCCACGCTCCAGCTCCAGGCACTTGGGCTCCTGGCAGCTCCTCGCAAAGGGAACCCCAAGGAGCTTCCAGAGCCCTCCCCAAGTAGCTCCGCCTTTCCAAGGAGGCCGCCATCCCTAGCAGGCCTTGGGCCTCTCCCACTTGGACACCCCCGTGGCTTACGCCACTGGAAGGGAGTCTCATCCCTTGGGAGAGCTCCCTTCCACCCCCCACACCCACGGAACCCCCTTCCCTGGCGGCATCCTTGGAAAAGCGGAGCTTTCCCTCCCCACAGACTCCCTCCCTCCCCACAAATTCCCCGTTACCAGGTGTTAGCAGGATGATGTCCACGAGGCCGTTCTCTTCACAGGAAGCCTCCTGGGATTTCTCCCAGGCAGCAACCTGACTTCCCGCGTGGATCCTTGTCCCAAGGAGTCTGATGATGACACTGCTGTCAGTGGTGCAGCTCCACCGCAGAAAGCTCTTGCCGTTGGGATGCACCCAGGACTTACCGTGGAGATCCATGGCGTTGGATTTGCTTCTGCTGGGAGCAGCTCCATGCCCAGCAGCTGGCCAGGGCTCCCGCCTGGCTGGGGCCAGCACTGCGTTACCTGGAAGAAAATTCCAGAGGTATCAGGTGCTTCTCCCCTGCCAGCCCCTTCCCACCCGCCTCTCCCCGCTACACCTGGCCCAGGGGCCAGCCCGCGCCCTCCTGGCTCTGTCCAGGGCCTGCCCTGTGCTTGGCCCGAGACAGGCAAGGGAGTGCAGCGAGCGCTGCCTTTTATCCTGTCCCGGCCATGATGTCACTGTGACAGTGCTGTGACATCGGGCTCCGGGATTCTTGTGGCTGCGTTGCCGGGGCCACCTGGAAACAAGCGTCAAGAGAGAATTATGGAGTCATAATGGTTGGAAAAGACCTTCAAGATCGAATCCAACTGTAAACCCTTCTACAACATCCTGCCAAACTGTGTCCCTAAGTGCCTCATCCACACATTTATGGAATGCTGCTAGGGACGGTGACTCCACCACTGCCCTGTGCAGCCGGTCCCAATGCTTCACTACTCCTTCCATGTGGAAATTTGTGCTAATGTCTAGCCTAGTCACTATGCCCAAGACAGCCTCCGACCACCGCATCTCCCACCAGTCCTTCTCTGTTGGCAAAGAGCAGGTCCAGCAGGACTCCTCCCCTTGTAGGTTTGCTTACTAGCTGTGATAGAAAGTAATTTTCCATGCACTCCACGAACCTCCTAGATTGTTTCCTCTCTGCTGCATTGTATTCCCAAGAAACACCTGGTAGGTTCAAGTCCCCGACAAGGCTGTCGATGATGAGACTTCTGCCAGCTGCCTGTAGAATGCCTCATCCATCTCTCCATCCTGGTTGAGTGGTCTATAGCAGGCTCCCACCAGGATATCAGCCTTGTTGGCCTTCCCGCTGATCCTGATCCATAAACACTCGGCTTTTTCATTACCCACTTGAAGCTCCATGCAATCGCAGCACTCCCTAACACACATTGCTACACTGCCTCCTTTCCTTCCTTGCCTGTCACTTCTGAAGAGCCCATAGCCATCCATTACAGCACTCCAGTCGTGACAGTGCTCCCACCATGCTGCAGTGGTGACAATGTCACAGTTTTCCTGAAGCACTATGGCCTCCGGCTCCTCCTGTTTGTCGCCCATGCTGTGTGTATTGATACAGATGCACTTCAGCCGGGCTGCTGAGCTCTTACTCAGTCCTGGCTGCCCCTAGGCTCATCCCTAGGGATCCCAGTTTTATTCCCCTCCTCCTTCATACCTATTTTAAAGTCTTCTCAATGAGTCTGGCCAACTCCTGGGCAAGGATTCTTTTCCCCCTGAACTGCAGGTGAATCCAATCTGTTGCCAGGAGACCTGGTGCTGCATAGACTGCCCTAAGGTCAAAAAAAAACCAAATTTGACTTATGTTACCAGCTCCTTAGCCACTGGTTGAGCAGGTGTTTTTTTCTGTTCCTCTCAGGGTCCTTCCCTGACACTGAGGGGATAGAGGAGACACCACTCGTGCCTCTGGGCCCTCAACTGATCTCCCCAATGCCATTTTGATGGACTTCAGGCTTCTCTTGGCAATGTCATCACTGCCAACCTGGAATAGCAACAGTGGGTAGTAGTGAGAGTGCAACACAAGACATGAGAGCCTTTTTGTGATGTCCCTTACCTGAGCCCCAGGGACACAACAGACCTCCCTGTGGGAAGGGTCCTCCCTCCTGTGGGAAGGGTCCTCCCTCCTGTGGGAAGTTGGCATATTGGGCCCTCTGTTCGCCTCTGTTCGCCTCAAAAGGGAGTCACCCACAACAATTACCCTTCTTTTCTTCTTAGTAGAGGCAATTTTAAGGCATGGACTTGACTGCCTCAGCCCAGACAACCCCCTAGATGGACCTTGGTCTGTGACCTCATTTGTACAGCCCTCAAGCTCCAGGGCTCACACCTATTGAATGTGGTCACCTGAAGGGAGTGAGATGGGCTGGGAGAGGGTTTTCCTGCTACCTCCAACAGGGACCTGTTTCCAGTCGTGTTCTTCTCTTAATTCTGCCCCCTCCACCCTACAGCAAGAGGGTCGGGGATCCTCAGGTCGATCTGGGGGGCTCCCTGGGTACAATTCCTGGGATGATTGCGGAGCGTGGCTCCACCAGTCTGTTTCTCTCTCACACTCCCTGATGCTCCTCAGCCTTTCCACCTCTTCCTCCAGCTCCACCACCAGGATAAGCAGCTCACCCTCCCGCTCACACCTGAGGCAGGTGCTGTCTCTGCTGCTCCCCGGTACCACGGCGAGGCTCCCACACGGCCTCAGCTGCGGGCAATGCCTGCTGCACGGACACGTGCAGGCCCCGGCCGTGTCACTGCCGCCGCCCTGGGCCAATTCCTCCTTCCGCGGCCGGGAGAGGCCTCCCCACAGCCTCTGCCCGCGCTGCCGCCGCTCCCACCGCCCGCGCGCCCCGGGGCTGCTCCCGCGCGGGGCTGGGGCCGCCGGCCCTGCTGGCTCCAGCCCCGCCGAGTCAGAGCAGCCCGGCTCCGGGGCTGCCCCTGCTCCCCGTGCTCTCCTGCCGGGTGGCCTTTCCCACCCTTCTGCTCCTCAGGCTACGTTCCCTCCGCGCCGGAGCCCTTTTCCCCGGGATATGGAGGGCTGCGGGACTCCCTGCTGCTTCCCTTCCTTCCCGGTGAAGGGTAGGAATGTGCTTCATAACAGGAGTCCGGATTCAGCCATGGCTAAAGCAAAGATCAGTCCATGCTCCTTCAAACCTTGCCTGTAAGTGGGGTTTATTGTCCCCACCAGTGGCAAATAAAAGGAAAGGGAGCGAGCTTGTCTTCTGCTGTTGCTGCATGGGCAGGAGTGGTGAACTAGATGGACTGCTGGAGCTGTTTCTGGGGGAAGATCAACCATAATGGTTGGTGCTGCCTCCACTTCCAAATCACCTCCCTCCTTATCACTGTCAATGCCTGTTGCAGTCTCAAGGACAGGACACCTGCAATACTCCAGGTGTGGCCTCACTGTGGCTGAGGGAGGATCGCCTCCCTTGACCTGCTGGCAATCCTCTTCCTAATACAGCCAAGGATCTTCTTTTCCACAGTAGTACACTGCTGGCTCATGGTCAACTTGTTGTCCACCGCGACTCCTGGGGCCTTCTCTGCAAAGCCGCTTTCCAGCATGTCATCCCCCAGTTTGTTCTTGTGGGTCATTCCTCCTCAGCTGCAGGACTCAGCACTTGGCTCTGTTGAACTTAAGGAGGTTTCTTTCTGCCCGTCTCTCCAGCCTGTTGAGGTCCCTCTGAGTAGCAGCACAGTCCTTTGCTGCATCAGTTTTGTATAATCAGCAGAATTGCTGAGTATGCACTCTGTCCCAGCATCCAGGTCATTGATGAATAAGCTGTAAAATGACCAGTCCCAATATTGACCTCTGGGGTATACCACTAACTATCTAACTACTGGCCTCCAATTAGACTTCGCACCACTGATCACAACCCTCTGAGCTCTGCTCCTCTGACAGTTTTTAGTCCTCCTCACTATCTGCTCATGTACCCACGACTTCATCAGCTTGCCTGTGAGCATGTTATGGGAGACAGACAGTACCAAAACCCTTACTAAAGTCAAGGCAGGCAACATCCACTGCTCTCCCTTCATCTATCCAACTTTTCATTCCATCACAGAAGGCTATCAGATTGGTTAAGAATGATTTCCCTTTGTGAATCCATGTTGACGGCTCCTGATCAGCTTTTTGTCTTGCCCATGCCTACGAATGGTGTGCAGCATGAGCTGCTCCATCAGCTTTCCAGGGATCAAGGTGAGGCCAACCAGCCTGTAGCTCCTGGGTCCTCCTTCTTGCCCTTCTCAAAAATAGGAGTGACATTCTCTTTCCTCCAGTCCTCAGGCACTTCTCCTGAATTCTGAGACCTTCCAAAGAAGATCAAGAGTAGTCTCACAAGGACACCAGCTAGCTCCCTCAGCACTCATGGGTACATCCCATCAGAGCCCATTGGCTGTTTACATCTAATTTGCTTAAGTGATCTCTAACCCAATCCTCCTTCACCAAAGAACAGTTTACCTTTTTCCAGACTTTCTCCCTGGCCTCCCTGACTGGCCTCCAGGGCCTCAGATTCATGAAGGCCATTCTTGCCAGCAAAGCAAATGAGCGTTTTTCATTTTACCAATGAAGCAAAGGCGAGCTTCACTCTCTCTCCCTTTTCTGTACTCTTTCTCACCAGGGCCCCTTCCCCATTTTGCAGCAGGCCAGTATTTCCTGTAATCTTCCTTCTGTCATTAAAGAAGCCCTTCTTGCTGTCCTCAACATCCCTTGCCAGCATTTAATAATTTCGGATGGGCGTCCCTGCATTCTAAGACAACGTCCTTTTATCCCTTCCAGGTTATTTGACCCTGCTTGCAGCTTCCTTACGCTTCTCTACGCTTTTTGCAAGGTGAGGCCAGGCATTTGGGACTGAGGTTCAGTCCTGGAGCATGTCTGAGTTTCAGGACCTCTTTCAGAGATATGATCTGCCTGTGCTGAGAGCTGCCTGCTGAAACAGGCAGGACTGGAGAGCAATCCTTCTGGAAGGGTTAAGGTGAGCTGTACAGAAGATGAGTCAAGTTACTTCACATCATCTAAGCCTCTCTAATGAAACCTCCTCTTCCCGTTTGGAGGTAATCTTCCTTTGATCAAACCCTCTTCTCTTCTGATGAGAACACAGTACAGTAATCAAGAAGCTAATCTGAGCCAGAGCAGCCTCCCAGACCCCTTGTAACCCAAGTCATCGAACTCCTGGCTGCTACTTTTTCCCTCTCCTGCTTCAGTCTGTGCCATCTGCACAGCTCTCCCTCCCTTCAGCACTCCCCATCATTTCCAGACCTCCTCCGGCAAGGAAGCCCCGTGGAAAGGCTGTACCTGCCTGCACTGCGGCAGGGTATCGCCCCATTGCTTCCGCAGGACACGTAGGCTCCTGAAATGGGGACCCTGAGTCAGGCAGAGCTGGGAGATCTTTTTCTTACAGTGAGCTCTCTCAAAAGACCAAAGGGCTTTTAAATGCCAAATCCAGGTTTTATTAGAATATAAACTAGAATAAGTATGTTTGAAAGAGGAGGAATTCAGATTGACTAGGCCAGGTGGAACAGAAATAAAAAAGCCTATAAACTACTCTTTCCCTTCTCACTGTGTGCCTATAGATGAGTCCTTACCTCTGGCTTGTTTTTTTTATAGATCAGAGGCTTTCTGACTTGCAACAAGCATTTATAGTGACCTTTCTGATCTCTAGGACATCCTTTGATTTCTGTCACCTCACCAAAACCCTCATCATTTCTGGTAAAGCACCATCCTATTGCATGGAAGTTCTTGCTCTGCAAGATGAGGAGAGTTACTTGGAACAGAGAAGCTCCACCATAAATGCTCTGCTATAAACTGGTGATATAAACTGCAGTCTTCCACTGGGAGAAAGGAGTCTTCACTGACTTTCCACCTCCCCTCAAGAAGAGAACAGAATAGATTTTGTGGGGAAAAAAATGTGTTCCCTGTCCCTTGACTTGTCCCTTGCATTTGTTAGGACTGCTGGATAACATGACCCATGTCCAGAGGTGATGCACAGGTCACAGGGAGACATCCACATCCCACCTCAAACAGTGCTTTTTGCCAGTGCATATCCCCTGGCACATCAGAGCATCTTACAAACACTAAGCAGCACTTAGGATGACAAATACAGTGCTTTTTGACTAGCACAAAGCATGCACATTTGTTATCCCATATGCTTTCACCCTCACATGGGAACTTGCTAATTGTTTGACACTTAAAAGGTGAAGGTGTGGGACTCAGATGCTTGAAAATGAAAATTCATAATTCATGTCTGATGCAACGTAGAAGCAAATACTCAACTACTTGGCACCAGCCCTCCCCAGTCCCCATGCACCTTTCACTGAGAAGGAGAGAAGCAGAGGGACACTGGCTTAGGTCAATCTTCTGCCCTGCTCAGCCAGAAGGTACAGCTCTCTAGGACAGAGCCAGTCTAATGCTGATGAGGTGGAGACAGGAACATCACTGTGCTTTTCCAAAGGCAACAGAAATCAGGAAGACATCACCGAGTGTGTCCCACAGCCCACGGCACCCCAGCAATGCATCTCGGTTCTGCAGGAATAGACTGCAGTGAAGATTGCTGTAGCCTGTCGGCCAGTTGTTGCTTGACAAAAGCATTACTTGGCTTCTAGGTCTAAAGACCTTGGATGTTGCAATATTGAACTCTTCAGGATGAGGTGAAATTCCCCCATGAGTCACTGTCCTCTATTTCTGCATACCGGAGTTGAGGGGAAGGGGAGTATTAGCTGGCTAATGAAATATTTGTATGACAGTCCAAGCAGGTGTGGGAAGTCTTATTCTCTTACCATGGTAAGAAGTAAGTGGTGAAAACAAGTGTCCAATCTCTGTCGTGTGCTTTGGCATCATTTTCCATTTGGATTCCTCTTGTTGTTGCCCTCCTAGGAGCTGGGAACCTCACCCTGATTAGTTCCTTCTCATAAACCTTAGAGGAGGAGAGAGGATATCCCCAAGCACCTGATGCTGAATCCAACATGCGGTTTGTGCGTTTCCCTGAGAAGAGGAAACCTGCACTCCAGGCCCTACCTGAGTTGCTTTCCCTCTATCTTTATGCCTGTGCTGTTGGATCTGAGTGGGCTCTGGCTAGACCTGTTGAGGCGATGGAGAGGAAGGTGGTTGCACGTTGTGCTGGGAGCCTCTTAGATCCAAGCCTGCAAGGGAGATTTTGGCTGGATGTCCTGAATTCGACAGTCCTGCCAACCACCTGCAAATTAGGCCTTTGGGGAACAGCTGGCAGGTGCTGGGGCTCTGCAATTCAGACCATCCATAGGACACGCAAGGAAGTCTCTGGGATCTCTGAGACAGCTAGGTGATAGATCCAGGTACCCATGGTGGCTGTTGAGTCAACCAGTGGATTTACCTTTAGTGTGTAAACTGTTCTGTCACCCAAAGAAAGAATTTCTCCTGGGAATCTTCTTTAAGCCCAGTGCTGCCCACTATCTCTCATTGATCTGAAAGAGAAAATAATAATAGTTACAATAACAATAATAATAATAAAGTAATTGCTTGTAAAACCAGCAGCACAGCTCCCAGCATGTAGGGGCAGCCTAGGCTGAGCCACACCAGGTCTGTGCCTCTGATTCTGGTTTGACACCAGGACAGGGCAGGAGAACAAGCAGCAGAAAGCAGAACCACTGCAGAAACCTAAAAAAACATGGAAGGGGCTCGTGATCCCCCCAGCTGGCTGGAGCACTGGGCTAGAAGGGAAGGTTATTACTATTGCATACCTGACTACCAATTCTTTATGCGTTTTTCAAAGCATGCTAGGCTCAGAAAAATCCAGTGAGTCATTCAGTTCAATCTTTCAGCTGAGCTGCTCTGAGAGATGGTAAAAAAAAAGTGAAATGATCTTAGATATGCTCTTGAGGGAGAGATTTCTGAGAGCAAGGTGTTTAAAATCAGGAGAAAAAAAAGCGCCAAATGAGCAGATGGCTAAAATGCGGAGCTTGAAAAATCCAGTTGAACATAGGGAGCGAGTATGTAACATAGAGGGCAGTTGACCATTGGAGGTGGCTGCCAAAGGGTACAGTAAATTTCCTGTTAATTGGCATTTGTAAATCAACTGTCTTTGAAAAGACAGCATTGTGTGCTGACGTAAACCAGCTCCGCTGCTCAAAGGAGGTTTCCTAGAACCCTCTGTGTGAGGCTGATCTTGCCTTCACCCTCCCACAAGGTCTGAGTCAGGAACCAGAGCTGAAACCACAGTAGAGCTAGGCCAATCCATCTGATGTGGACATGGACATGTCCCCCTGCATAGGAATTAAAGATGATTCCAAAGGAAAAGAGGAAAAAAAGAAAACAAACAAAAGAAAACAAAAAAGTGATGTCTGAAGGACTTCCCCGTGGATCATGCATAACCTCCATCTGAAAAAAAAAATGTTCAGAATTTCTGAGGCTTCCTTTGGCAACTCTCCCCAACCTTATCCTTCCTTATCAGAGTAAGATATGGTCTGAAATTGCAGCTCCTGTGCAGCAGGACATTGGCTCTCCAATGTGGGAGCCTCCTTGATCCTCCTGCACTCCTTACACTTCTGTCCTGTCAGGGTCAGCCAACATTCCTGTTCCACAGCATGGAGTCAGTGCCCCTAGGGCTGATGCTGCCAAAGCTAGAGCGCGAGGTGTTCATAGCATAAGAATGGCCAAGCTTTGCCAAGGCTGGGCACAAGGACGCTCCAGAAAGAACTGCATGGGTGTTTTGGAATGAAAATGCAGCTCCCTGAGCAAGATGCTGCCAACTTCACAGAGGAGCTCAGAAATAGTGTTTTATCCAGGTGTCTCAGAAGGGTTCTCCATCTCTCTGTGAAGATTCATGCAACACCTCTACATATTTACCATATTTACCATTTTCTTGTAACCTATGATTAAAAAAGTATGGAGAAAAAAAAACAATCCAAGCCCATCTCCTGTCTTGAACATTTCATGAGGACTGCAGCACTTCCCTGTGTTTCTGTATTAGTGTTTCTTGATGGCTTCTGCACGCTGGTCTAGTAAGTCAGTGTTCAGGCTCATTTTGCCTTGCCTGTAACACAAGTGCTGCTCCCTGAGCAAACTGCCTGAATTTCTTTTAGAGACATTTCTTGGGTGCAGCTTCTGCAGCTTGTTTCAGGTGTCCAGTTGGGAATGGCAGGAAGAGCTCACTAACCTGCAGTGAGTGCAAGGAGACTGGCACTGCCTTGGGAGACACTGGCTCAGGACCTTCTGCCCTCATCGCCCTCATCCTTGGGGAAGGAAGCTCTTGCTGTGTGAGGTGACAGTTCTGGAGCTATGAGAACTAAGAAAACGGTGAAGGTGTCATTGCCAAGGGTGTAGATTATTAAATAATGGCCCATATCTGCCTTTTTGAGGGATCAACCCCAATAAATTGACAAGGAAAAGAACTCAAAACAACAGACACAAAGTCCTTCTATGATGGAATGACCGGCTGGATAGACGAGGGGAGAGCGGTGGATGTCGTCTATCTCGACTTCACCAAGGCTTTTGACACCATCCCTCACAACATCCTCCTGGGCAAGCTCCAGAAGGGTGGGATAGATGAGCGCACAGTGAGGTGGATTAGGAACTGGCTGGACGGCAGAGCTCAGAGGGTGGTGATCAGCGGTGCCGAGTCTAGTTGGAGGCCTGTAGCTAGCGGGGTCCCCCAGGGGTCAGTCCTTGGTCCAGTCCTGTTCAGTTTATTCATCGATGACCTGGATGAAGGCACAGAGTGCTCCCTCAGCAAGTTTGCTGATGATACCAAACTGGGAGAAGTAGCCGATACCCCAGAGGGCTGCACTGCCATCCAGGGGGACCTGGACACACTGGACAACTGGGCGATGAAAAACCTCATGAAATCCAACAAGGCCAAGTGCAAGGTCCTGCACCTGGGGAGGAATAACCCCAGACACCAGTAGAGGCTGGGGACCAACCTTCTGGAGAGCAGCTCTTTGGAGAAAGACCTGGGTGTCATGGTGGACGACCAGTTGACCGTGAGGCAGCAGTGTGCCCTCATGGCCAAGAAGGCCAATGGGATCCTGGGCTCCATTAAGAAGAGCGTCTCCAGCAGGTCGAGGGAGGTGATCCTACCCCTCTACTCAGCCCTGGTGAGGCCACATCTGGAGTATTGTGTCCAGTTCTGGGCTCCACAGGACAAGAGGGATGTGGAGCTGCTGGAGAGAGTCCAGCGCAGGGCTACAAGGATGATCAGGGGCCTGGAACATCTGCCTTACGAGGAAAGACTGAGGGAGCTGGGCCTGTTCAGCCTGGAGAAGAGAAGGCTAAGAGGGGATCTAATCAGTGTATATAAGTACCTCAAGGGAGGCAGTGAGGAGGATGGTGCTGGCCTCTTTTCAGTGGTGGCCACTGATAGGACCAGAGGAAATGGCCGGAAACTGAAGCATAAAAAGTTCCACAGGAACTTAAAGAAAAATTTCTTAACAGTGAGGGTGACAGAGCACTGGAACAGGCTGCCCAGAGAGGTTGTGGAGTCTCCTTCTCTGGAGATCTTCAAACCCGCTTGGACGCAGTCCTGTGCCACGTGCTCTAGGTGACCCTGTGTGTGCAGGGGGGTTGGACTAGATCACCTCTAGAGGCCCCTTCCAACCTTAACCATTCTGTGATTTTATGATTCTATGAAAAAGCGCTCCCAAATGAGCTCTATCTAGACACAGGAGGAGCATTAGAAAATTGTAAAAAGAGGACAGGCTTCCACTGGCATTTATTGTCCAAAGAGTGTAATGTAGAGATTCTTGCTGGAATGAGAAATAAAATCTGGAGAGATAAAATAATGAAAAGCCAGACAATCACACAGCTTTACCCTGAGAGTCAGGCAGCAAAGGATGAATCAAAGATTTCAGGCCCTCACATAAAAGAACCAGGTTTTGCTTTTTATTAAGCTGATACAGTTAAAAATAAGTCTTCAGGCAAAGTGCTCCTCCCCACTGCACCAAGGAAAGTCCAGAGGGCCCCAGTGATTCCGAGAAGCGGCAGGAAGAGCTAATCCCCAGAGCAGGCTAAGTGGGATGGGCCCACGGCAAATGCTCTGCAGAGAGAGGTCCATACTCGGGCAGGCACAGAAGGCTACAAGCACCATTCCTGTATCAGGAACTGGAGTACAAGCACTGTGTGCAGTGAGCAGGAGTGGGGACATAGCACCTGGCATAGGCAGAGCTGGGAAAAATCCAGCATGGGAAAGATGGGACCGTTGGAACTCGCTAAAGGGTCCTGCCATGCCCCAGAGGCAAGTCCAAAGGCTTTGTACCATGTTCAGTGGCTGCCACTTACAGACTGCTGGATTTACAAATGTGCTTATTTGCATATAAATATTTGCAAATATGCTCATGTAGTCTAAAAACTACATGACCACTGGTATATGTAAAGAAATCTGATGGTGTCTTACCAAGCGTTGGGTCACTGTCCAGAGATTGCTGCAGCTCTGCAGCAGGTCTGGATGTGTGCTTTCAGTCTGGCCTTGCTCCCATTCCTGACGGACAGAGAGGCCTCACCAAAAGCACCAGAATTCACAGAAAGTTGGAACTACTCCCTTCCCCATCCATAAGTGCATTATATGGATGCAAGGACAAAGCATCATCAGCCCTGCAGGAAGCTATTAAAGGAAGCTTTTATTCCACAGGGCTTCATTTTGCGTCTGGATGAAACACTGCACAAGTATTATGCTGCCCGAATGAATAAGATGCAGAGCTTAGTGTGGTGCACACTCTGCTTACCAGGTTTGATATTTAATTAACAGCTGCCAGTTACTCTCCTCTTGAGAGAGGCTATGGATAAGCAGGAATGAGTGGTCACATGTGGACTTCCCAGTCATGCCTTTCAAGGCACAAAGCAGGACCAAAGCAGAGAAATTGGCACCTCTGTCCACTAGTGATATGGAATTTCACAGTGACTAAGAGTCTTGGGAGACAACATTTAGTCTCCCCAGGTTCAAGACTGATCACACAAGACTGTGGCCATGTTGAAGCCTCAAGAATGGCTCCTTCTCCAGTGTACAGGACATGCCTTTTGTGGAGAAAATCCACTAAGAAACTCACTGATTTTTCTCTGTGCAGACTGAAAATATTAAGAGAGATTTTATTTGGTTTTCTCTGTGCAAAATGTTGATTGGCTAACTCAGAAAGATGCTGTTCTACTGCATGGGTAAAAAATAAAGCTCAGGTGCTCTGTTGCTCCCATTTCCATTTCTGGGCTAGGCCCTTTGTACATTCCCTCTTCGTGAACATGATGGTCAGCTTGGGTAGACCGAGAGGACTGCAAGAATACAATGAAGAAATAGTCAGGCACATAGATGGACACAAACACATTTTCAAGGCTTCTCTTCCCATGCAAAATAGGTGTTTTTGGCAAATGAACAAAATAAAATTGCCATTAGAAGTATTTATATCAGGAAACATTTGAGAGCCCCTCCATGGGCCTGCTTCCTCTGTGGTGGCCTTCTGTAATGCAGACCATGCCAATGCCCTCCCACAGGGGGTTGTGGTTCCGGCCTGTTTAGTGACCTGTGTCACACAAACATGTGCATGATTGACCTAAGGAAAGAATCCAACAAACTATTTGGAGGTCAGGTGTCAATAACAACACAGAAGCATGCCCAAGAGTGCTCTAGGAAGCTGCTGCTGCACTCAGATTCTTTAAAAGTCTTTGTCTCTTCAGAAAAATCTCTGAGCTACACATGCTCCCATGCAGGGTGAGCTCTCTTTATAAGCTGCACAGACCAATAGGCTAATACTAAGCACCATACACCACTGTGGCACAATTATCTCGAGCTGCAATTTCAGGAGGTGCCTTCAGCTGCCACTGCCTGGAGCTGCTGCAGTTGGATCAGGGGCTGTTTACAAGAAACTCCTCAGGGACTTTGCATTTTTGACATATGTAAAGAAGAATGTGGTGATGGGGAGACAGCTAAACGCCTGGGACAGGGGAAAGAGGGTTTAGAGGGGGATTACACATGTAGATTGGTCATGGCAAGGAGAGATGGCAAGTGCACTAAGGGCTCTGATCCACCTCTCTTGTGGGTCCTCCCAGCACTGACTTCTGTACGAGTGAGACAGTTGTGCAAGATGAGTCAAGAATCAGCTTTCCAGCATCGCTTCCTCTCTGAAATTCATTCCTGTCAATACCCAAAAACTCAGAGAAAATTGTTAGGAGAAAACTGAAAGACTAACTGTGCTGTAGGTTTTAAGACTTAAACACCACCACTCCACAAAGATAGCTTATGTCATTTCTAATAAATGGCTTACAGTAAATTTTCAGAGTATTTATTGAATGTGTTTTTTGCTTGGAAACCACTCTGATGTACATTTCTGTAAGAACAGTCACAAAAAATATGGAAAGCAATTGAAAACTGCAGTAGTTTTTTGATGGGCTACTGCTGAATAGCCATTTTCAATTGAAAATAGCAGTGTTCAAAAAAATTGTTCAGTTTTGCTGATCCTGAAACCATAAATGGTTCAAAACTCTGTGATGCTCTTTGACTTTCTGTAGCTACATGAGCCTAGTGGGTCCACTGGCAAGTTTCTAGGGCTGTCATGGGGTTTTGGGGTTAACATACCCTCCTTTGGAGGGCCACTTCAACCCCTTTCCATAGAAACAGGACAGTTCCAGTCCGGAAAGATGCTGGAGACACTTTCCTGCAGTCGCAGTTCAGCTCGGATCTAGCACATCCCATTTCACTGGAAATGACAATTTCACAGTTCTATAAACGCTTCTCATCGCTGTAAGCAAATATGGGCCAAATGTGCCACTAAGTTGTGAGAAACCTGCCTGGAAAAAGAGCAGCCACCCTAAAAATGCCTTCACAAACTGAAGAGGGTCAAAAGGAGTGAGCTCAGAGGAAACCCAGTGCCCTCATTATGAGAGGATGCAAATATCATGGAAATAGGACAGCGCAATGAAACCAGGACTTTCACATGCCCTTTCAGAAACACCCATGACGAGTTGGCCCAGCCAAGCCCAAGAGAGAGCTGTAAAACCACAACACTTGGCCCCTTGGGACCATACATGCACTGAGGAGCAGGATGGGTGTCCTTGGACAACAGGAGATCCCTGTTGTGGGATTCAAGTTGTGGACTTGCCCCACTAGGAAATCCAGATCCCCACCAAGAGGAATGGTGTAAAAACGCTGCCTCTGTGCTCCTGATTTTCTTAATCTTTTATTTTTGCAGAATTTATTCTGGCCCTCAATGCTTTAGTCTTTCAAATTAAGAAGTCTCTAATCAGGGAGTCTCTTGAGGGATGTATTTTTTCTTCTGTCTGTCTTCAGGCTGGAAGATTTTTTTTGAATCTTTTTGAATAATCATGGTTCTCCTGAGCCACAGAAAGCTTTGTGCTGAAGAGGTCCAAGCCTAAGCTAAAATTACAGAGGAACAGAGCCCTGATGCCATCATTTTGCAATGTGACTCTGGACACAAAGAACAAGAAATTGATCTAGAGTGTCCATGCAGAGGCAGGATGAACATATTCCATCACCCAGTGCAATTCCAGACTGACATTTCCTGAAAGATAAAAACATAAAATTTCTACAGGTAACATAAGTGGTCTGTATTGTCCTCCTGCAAAGTGTCTGTGCTCACGCAGTGATGCTGGCCGGTACTGCTGCCGCTGCAGGGTGCTGTCTAGAACAAATGCCAAAGCAGGGGGCAAAGCCTTGTGTTTCCTACTGCTGCAGGACCCTGAGCAGAACCACGGTGCTCAACCTGGCTTCTCCTGCCTTGAGCAGGAAACGGAGCTGCCAGGGAAGTGAATGTAATTTTCAGTTGGAAAAAAGATGATACCACCAAAGACAAACTTGAACATTAAAACCCCTTCCAAATCCTTATTAGAACTAGAAAAAGCTTTTCAGACCTCAAATTCCTCCTTTCCCATCATGCTGGAGCGAGGATGAGAGTCATCTCCTTATCTTCACCATGATTTTCCTGTTATGGTTTTCATATTACTGCACTTGGGATCCGAGGTCTTTAAAGGAAAGGTCAGGACCTTCACAAAAGAGCCTGGATGGAGTAGCTCCCACTGCCTGCAGAAAGTTAGGCATTTTCCATGCAGTGCTGCATCCCCTAACAAGCGTTTCCTTGGATAGCAGACTTGTTCTCTGGGGGGTTCCTCTGTAGTCTGGTGCATCCTGCTCAGCTCAAAGGTTTTTATTTGCAGTCCATCTAGAGTTTTCCTCCCGTCCTGCCTCTTGCTTTGTGTCTCTTCCAGAACACCCTGGTCCTGTGCCTGCAGCACACATAGCAAAACAGGACCAGCTGGATCCTCTGAATTGCACAGGTTCAGGAAAATGCATGTAATCCCCATCATAGGTCAGAAACACGTTCCAAGAACATCTGACAAACTTAATCCTCTCAACACTGAAGAGCAACAGCCGCAGATGCCACTGCCACGGGAGAGGGAGCAGGGCTAAGGATGTCCCCAGTGTCTTGGGATCTGCTGTCAGCGGGGACTCTTCTCCATGGGTCTTGCTCATTTTAAGTAACTGGGGGTTTAGTGACGCTACCATACTTCAAAATAAAACTTTTGGGGTCCAAGAGCCTGTGGGTGTTGTTAGACATGGCTCTTTCTATTCGTGTATCCATATGTCTGCTTGCCTTTTTCACAAACAAGAACCGAGATGGAGTTGACCACATGATTAGCGAGACTATCACAAGTTCTTGTGTAATTAATCATACAGTAATTAGCCAGGGATAAGCTGTTTCTGAATCAAGAGGGTTATTATAATCTGTGGGGTGGCTGTTATCTCATTACTTTCAGAATTGCTTCAGAAGTTCAAGTGTAATTACCCAGCAGTTGCAGGCCCAGGAAATTACTGGACATTATCCCAGTTTTAATACACTGGAGATTTTTAGCTATACATGAGCAGCTCATTCATTCATAAACAGAGGCATCAGCAGTTTGTGAGCAGTGCATCGGGGCTGCAATGGGATCCTGGAACACAGCTGGGGCGGGCAAGATATGGAACATCAGCACTGCAGCTGGGCTTTGTCTACCAGCTCTGCTTCCACCACATGGATCCTTGTTCCGTGTGGGAACACTGCCTCCCAACTAGAGGAGCCCTCCAAAGCTATGTACAGAGTCCGTAGCTCCTTCTGAAGACATCTCCTGGGGCTCCCTGATCCCGTCCCGCTTGAACTCCATCTGGATCCATTCAGATCAATGACTCATTAATGAATATGAAGAAATTCCGCCCAGTGGTTCCTAGCATTTTATGGAGGCAGTGAAGATGGAAGTAAGTATAGAGTGATGGGTGCCACTGCATGACTTTTGGCAGCCAGGAATAGTTCTGCCTCCCAAAATACAGAGGGAGAAAATACTTGACAGCATGTGACAAACAGAATCTTTTCAGTACTTCGTGCTTCCTTTTGCCTAGTACATTGCTATATTGCCTAATTAAATATAATTCAATTTTGAAAGGTGAGCAAAAGACCTGAGGAAGAAAACAAAAGAGAAAATTTACTTTCCCGAGAACAGAAATTGACAACAGAGGAAATGAAATTAGGTGCTAAATAGAAAGGTCTGAATCATGAGTTGCAAACTTGAGAGTAGGCTTTAAAACGGCCTCACTGACTCCTTCCAAGACTTGTTGAGAGAAGAAACCACAGGGCAAGACTTATTGACAAGTGGGAAACTCACAAGCCTGTGAGGAAGCCTATCTGCAGACCAACACTCCCATCGTTTGGAACGTATGAGCAAAAATGTGACACAGGCCTGTCAATACTGTCCTCTTGGCCTTGTCCTGCTGTGGGTTGTTACAACAAGCTGATTTTATCTTTTTGGGAAATCTTTTTAGGATCTTGTCGGGGAGTGTTGTGAAGAACAGCAACCGAGCATGACCTGCAACTGTTGACATATAGACACTTCAAAGGGTGAAAGCTGGAGCAAGCACCTCGAGAGTGCAGTGGCATTTCAGGACCTTGGGAACCCTGGAAGGACAAGTCAGCTGGTGGCCGCGTGGCATCCCAAGACACTCAGCAAAACTAAGACAGACAAAAGGAGTAGGAGCCCCTGGGAACAAAGCACCAGAACAAATGCTGACAAAGGAGACAAAAGCAGTAGCAAGGCAGGATGGAGGAGCAGGAGAGTAGAAGAAGGACCCCAAGAGAACCCCAATCTAGACTCAATCTGTTTGGATCATGTTTTAGTGAGTGGGACAAGAAAGTAATATCTGAAAGATATGGAACAAATATTACACAAGTTCCTATTATACCAGTACCTGCAAAATTGTGGAGACTGCTCTGGAAAAAAAAAAAAAAAAAAAAGAGAAAGAGAAAAACAAAACAAGCCAAACCAAAAAACTTAAGGTGAGCCTCGAGGGACAGAGGCGATTCATGACCTTATGCTCTCATACACAGAGTCCTAGAGGTTGACCCAGCCTCACTGCTCCTCTCCGCTGTACCAAGAGACCACAGGGCAGAAGGGCTGTGTCTGCTTGGGAAGGTCTTGGCTGTGAGTTACCTGGCCTGGCTCTGCAGTGCTTGGGGCTCCCCATTTCTGTGCTTTTGGACAACTCCTCTTAACACTGAAGAAAAAAGCACAGCAGGAACTGTCAGTTCATGGGATATATCTTGGTGACATAGTTTTCAGTGCAAATCAAAACAGACCTGTCACAGAGTCCTGAAAACAAAGTCATTCGAAGAATGTATTTAGGCTTTTTTTTTTCTTTTTTTTTCCAGAAAAGAAGAAGAACTCTGAAAAATATATACTTGAAATTATGGAAAATGACAGTAGAAATGAAGGGAAAACCCAGAAGCACAGAGCCACCAAAGACTGGCCTGGCTGCTCATTCTCAGCTCCTGGATTTTCACACAAAGTTTCCTTTCTTTGCCTCCCCTTTTTTGCCTCTCACATGGATCTGAAGCCATACTAAGTAAGTGTCATGGTTTAACTGGGTTCCATGTATCAATTGCTGGCTACTGTCTTGGTCTCTTAGTTCACCCACAGTCGCGGTTTAGGATCCATACACCTTGGGAAGGATTTTTCTGTCACCACCCAGTGATGCACTGGAAATGACCCTCAACTGCAGACTACACCAATTATACTACTGGGAAGATTTAGTCATATTGGTTAAAATTCATGTCTCCATTGGGTGCAGAGGTAATTAAATCTTACTATCATTATTGTGTAATAAAGGGCAACTGAAATTTATTTAATATGTGCTGGGTGAGAGGTGCTTCATTATAAAACTCAGTTATGTACCCGTAGGGAACAGCGCTCAGAGAGGAGAGAAACGACAAGTGGAAAAGAAATGCTGTCTTGGAGGCAGAAGTGCGTTTCTGGCGATAATATTGCTCAGGATCTTACTGGGGTCAAGTCAGGATCTTGAAGTCGTGAGTGCAGCATTTTGGAGAGATGGGGCAATGGGGCGATGCTGTCACAGCAGAGCACCACCTGCTCTCCTGCCTTAGGACACTTGCTTAGGGCCATGGAACAAGAAGCCAGCACTGTTGTGAGAGGCAGATCACAGAATCACAGTCACAGAAGGGCTGAGGTCAGAAGGGACCTCTGCAGATCATCCAGTCCAACCCCCTGCTCCAGCAGGGACACCCAGAGCACGGGGCACAGGGTGGCATCCAGGAGGGTTTGAAGATCTCCAGAGAAGGAGCCTCCACAGCCTCTCTGGGCAGCCTGTGCCAGGGCTCTGGCATCCTCACAGCAACAGCTTCCTCACATGGAGATGGAACTTCCTGTTTTTCAGTTTGTACCCATGACCCCTTTTCCTGTCATTGACCTCCACTGAGAAGTTTGGCCCCATCCTCCCCGCATTCTTCCCTCACATATTTATACATATTGATCAGATCTCCTCTCAATCTTCTCCAAGCTAAACAGGCCCTGCTCACTTAGTCTTTCCTCATACAATAGATGTTCCAGTCCCTTAACCATCTTTGTCGCTCTGCGCTGGCCCCTCTCTGGTAGTTCCACATCCCTCTTGCCCTGGAGATCCCAGAGCTGCCCCTGATGCTCCAGGTACCTCCCCAGAGCTGAGCTGAGGGGCAGGATCCCCTCCCTCGTCCTGCTGGCAACGCTCCTCCTGATGCAGGCCAGAATCCCATGGGCCTTCTTGGCCACATTGCTGCCTCCTGGGCAACTTGGTGGCAACCAGGACTCCCAGATCCCTGTCTGCGGAGCTGCTTTCCAGCAGGTCAGCCCCGAATCTGTGCTGGTGCCTGGGGTTATTTCTCCCCAGGTGCAGGACCCTGCACTTGTCCTTGTTGAACCCCATGCAGAGAACAATCTTTGGCAAGTGCTTTTCAGGTCTTCCCACTGAAACAAAGCATGCACAAGCAGTCATTTAAAATTTAGTGTAAATTTCACATTCCCCCAAAGCAATGGATGAACTTAAGTGCTTATCAACACATTCCATCAGTGGGAACTAAAGCCCATAAGAAAAGGAGAAGTCCATGGGCAAAGGAAAGTTTTTTCACTTTAGGGCCATAGTATTTATCAAAACCTTTATTAATGCTAGGAAAGCAGTAATAATTTCAATAGAAATGCAGTTTTATATATGTTGCACCAGCAGGCCTGCTGGGATTATTTCAGTAGGGCTAATTATAATGATAACCTGGAGGACCAAGTGCAGGGACTTATCGGGATTGTGTAGCTGATGTCTCTAATCTAGCAGCTAGAGGAAGACGCTAGCACTTTCCAAGGCCTCTGAGTCATGTCAGCCACCGGATGAAACTATGAGCCATGTTGTGATTCAGGAACTGACTTGCAAGTTGGATAAGCAAGATGAAGGAGCCTAATGTGATGCTCCAGAGAAAGTGTTCTCACATTAGCTGTGCCACAGTACTTGTTGTGAATGGGTGAGGACGGTGAGCCATCCACACTGACACACCTCCCAGGGCTTGAACCATCTTTCCATTCAAAACTTTCTTTCTTTTCATAATGCAAAGGGTATTTTGGAAGTTGCATCGAGCTACTGTCTTGCCACAGAACTAATCTCACAAACTCTCTGCAGAAATATTTTAATAGCATTTTTCATTGATTCAAAGATGATAAAGGCAGAAGGGACTGTTCAATCACCTGGTCTAATTTTCTCTATGGCAAAGGCTAACAATTCAGACACCCTGGTTCAAGCCCAAAGGCAAATATGTTTCCTAGGGAGGTATTTAGTCACTTCCTCTGGGTGTCTTTCCAGAGCTGAGTCACCTTCTGTATGTGTTACATGAGCCCAGCAACACATCACTTCTTGCAAAAAGAGCCATTGCAGCAGTCTCCTACAGTCAGGGCCTCTGGTCAGCCAAAAAATCCCATTGGCCTGAAGTGCACCATCATGCAATCAGATCCTGGCAAAACCCAGCTCTGTCAAAGGTGCCTCTAGCGTCTGCAATCCTAGACACCAAGGCGTAGGCAGAGAACCAAGATGAGTCCTGCTGGGGAGATGGGACGGGGCATCAGACAGTTGTTCGTCTCCCAGTAGACCAGGAGAGTTGGGAGGATGCTCCCTCTTCCATGTGATGTGAACCCGTGGCCATTCTGGCCTTTCAGATCAGTGCTATGTCTCCTGTGTGCAGGACCTGGTCACAACCGCAACTCTAAATACGGACTCTTGCAAAGAGACTTCCTTCCAGAGAGTGTGCACCAGCAGGGTGTGTTGACATAGAGAACTGGAGGGTTGTATAAGACTGAAAAGTTAGTCAGTGGCAACACCAGACCTCCTGCTTTCAGGCTAGTGCCCCCACCATGTAAAGCCACATCCATTACTTAGTTATTCCTTCCAAATAGATAATACTGCCTGGAAAATCCCCATTTGCTCAAAGGTAATTCCGTGCTGGAGGAAAGGTGACATCCAGCAGCAGCAGTTCACCTCTCTTTAGTGAGGGTATTTTCATTTAGCCTCGATTAATCTCCTTAATGCAAATGTGGTTTTGGACTCATCTTTACAGAACTGTGTGAACCTGAGCACAAGTTCAGAGCCCTGAATATTTAACAGTTGCCAGCAAAGTCAAAGCAAATTCATGAAATGGGCCTATTAGCAGTCACTTTTTGAGCTGTTTCAGAACACCCGAGGGGGCATCCAGGAACAAAGAGCTACAGAAGAAAAGTGGCTGTTGGGCTAAAGCATGCTGAGCCTGAAGAGTGATTCACTGAACATAGCATGGATTGGACCAGGAAATCAGGCTGTCTTCCAAGGTCGAGTTTGTTACTTTGGAATCTGTTTTAGAGTTTACAATGCTTGTTTAAAAACACGAAAGACTTGCAGAACATGTCACAGATAACTGTGAACACTGGATCCTGACAGAGGAAAAGGAAAGCCATATTGATCTCTGTTATTAAAATACTTGGACAGTTTTCCAGTCCTCCAATGTCTACCCTTCCTGTCAGCCAGAGGCTTTGATCTTGTTACCTACAAACTCAACACAGAAATGGAATTACCACCCATGTAGGGTGAGCGCTACACACAACCTGCAGGATTTGGATGACCTGAGGCTAAGAAGCCAAAGACAACAAGTTCCGACTTCTTTTTTTTTTTTATACAGCCTATTTTCCACCAAATTGCATTATATATTTCCGAGTTGACTTAACATACATAAAATGCAGTAAGCATATTCTGTTAATCACACAGCAATTCTCAGCATGGTTGGAAACTCAGACTGCAGGTCTGGTCTATCTGGCCCTGCTTGAGCAGAGGTTTTCCACCAAATGATCTCCAGAGGTCCCTTCCAGACCCAACTATTTTTGGTTCTGTGATTCTGTGTCTTGCAAGGTATTGCAGCACAAATCCATTCGTTTTCCTGCTTCTAATCAGTCCAGCCCATTAGTCCTACTAGTGTCAGTCTTGTCAGCACTCAGTGTCACAGGCAAATCTATGTGGGTCCTTCCTCATGTCAGGTTTCACACCATTTGACAAACACACTAGTTATTTAGATCTACAACACAGCTGTGACAAGGGTGATCTCTCTGTGACATGGTGGCCTCAATCCAGGAACATGCAACGATGTGCTTCACTACAAGAATGTCTGTGGTCCTGCCAAAATCCACATTAAAATCAGCCATTAGTATTTCGATAGAAACAAGAGATTTCTGGGGCAGAATTAAAGATCCTCGAGGCCATAGGAAGCTGCTGAGGGCCCGTGAGCCAAAGCCTAGATGTGCATGGGGGAGTTTCTCTAAGGTCAGATGCTCTCTGTGCCCTGCTGTGCGCGAGAGGATGAGTGCCAGCCCGTAGCCTGCACACCTAATGAAGTGAATGCGCGAACATGCTCTGTGTTCCCAGGAGCAATTACTCTAGTGAGAGCCGGTGCAACTCAGTTTGATTACTCGTAACCGCAGTGCTCTGTGCAGTTAGCACAGCTTCTGCTCTAATTGCTCGTGTAGGCATGAGATGGCAGTTTTCCTCATGACCTCCTCTCTGAGCGTCACAGCCATGAGCTCCCACCTATGTGAACATGGTCTCCAGAGCATTCCCCTGGGCGCTGTGCAGCCTGCCTGTCCTTGCTACTGTCTAATCACTCCAAGCGTGACCAAGCTCTCTCCAGTGTGACACTGCAGATCTGCCTCACGGAAAAACTGAGAGCAGCCTGCAACAAGGGAAAAGAGCTGGGCATGCCAAAGCTCTCCTCAAAACCTGCTCTTTAGCGCTGTCCCCCAGTGCAGTCTTACCACTTTAGTTGAAAGATTGCTGCATGAGCTGTGCAAAAGGCTGTCTTTTTAGTAAGCAGCTGCTGATTATCAAAGCAGGGTAAGCACTGTCCAGAGCAGATGAGTGACATGGATCTATGCAAGGGCTTAAAGAGCTCTCTACTTAAAGATCACTGCTTAGGGCCACCTTTCTCCCTGCCCTTTTATCTCCTCAGTAGAGATACTGAGCCTTCTCCAGGCTCTCCCAATGCAGTGACATTTTTAGCATCAGGTTGTCCTCATTTGCTTTCTTCTGCTGGACTCTGCAAGGAGACTTGCTCGTTCTCCTCAGTGAAAAGTGGAAGAATCAGCAGGACTAAATGTTGTGCTGACACTACCGTGACAGATGCTAAGGAGCTTCTTCTTGCAGCCAGAGTAGCATCTGAAGGGGAAAGTTAAACCAAACACACAAGAGATCGGAGCTCTTCTTTTCTAATCACAAACCCCAAGGCTGTGAGTCCAAAGCAGGTCTCTGTGAGTGACGTAAAGGGCATTCTGCACTCTGGGCTATCCCTGAACATCTACTGCCAAGCCTGGGCTTTGATGAGGAGAAAAGCAGGGCCTGGGAACCCTGCTGGTCATGTCTTAATGCTCCGAACCTGTGGCTGGTTTTATCCCAGGGACAACCAGTTCATGACAGCAGGGTGCAAAGGCTCCTGGAAGGGCCAGAGGCCCTCAAACTGATTAGACTTGAGTGACACGGAGGAGGTGCTGCATGGATACCAGGGACTCGGCATGCGTGTGCATGTGCACTTGCACGTGTGTTTGTGTGTGTGTGAGAACCCGTGGAGCGGGCACAGGGCTGCAGGGTAATTCCGGGCAAAGCTTGGGACTGGATCCAGAGCAAAACCCTCTGGCAGGCCAAACGACGAATGTTCCTCTCCATGAAAATCTTGACTGAAATGCAAAAGATGCATGAAGTCCAGAAAGAAACAGAGTGTTTGCCATCTCCAAGCAATTGTCCAGTATATTTGCAGATTGACAGGAGCATTTAGCTGGAGACAAAATGGAGAGGGAGAAGGGTACATGGATCCTTTTGTCTTTAACGCAGCCCCCAGGATCCTTGGAGAAGGGTACATGGATCCTTTTGTCTTTAACGCAGCCCCCAGCCTCTGCATGTTGTATCAGCAGGGTGTCCTCCAGGAGTCCACAAGATCACCAGAGATCAATTTGGATGGGCCCTGGAAAATGCCCCTTCTCCTCGTTTTCTGGTCATGTTCCTCCACAGGACAGAGAGCTCTGGAAACGCAGAGCAAATTCAGTTCTGCAAAGAATTTTGCAGTGCTTCAGGCAAGATATCTCACCGGGCTTAACTTTGTTTTTGCTGTCTGCCCTCTGTCCTTGGCTGCAGCATGACAAGCCAGAAAGCATAGCAGAAAGATTAACCACATAGCTTTGGCTTCCAGCCTTTGCTCAAGAACAGATGTACAAAGAACAGAGAGCTGATCTGCAAACTAAGACACATTTCTCCCAGCCAGGCAGTGTAAGGTGCCTTCCCTTGACCAGACACAGCTCCTTCACCTGGGTGATGCCTCTGTGTTTTCGGTTTTACTAGGTCCTTGGAAGCTGTTGCCTGCTCACAAGTTCCTGACAAGAGTAGATGGCAGATCCCAGTGAGACGCTGGCTTCCCCGTTGTCTCCACAACCTCTTTAGGAGGCCCTAACCCGTGAAATCACAGCGCTGCCCCGCGGATGAGGCATCTACATGCACAGAGCGCGGGCAGCACTGGTGAAGCGAGTGCTGCATTCAGAGCTCACGCGCTCGTAGCGCATCCTCGCCGCAGCCAGCTGCTAATCAAAGATTCAAGCTCGGTGAAAAACAGCGTGCCCATTATAGCCCGAAACCCCCTACGAACTCAGGGTATGAGTCAGCAAAAAATCTGTCTGTCCAGCTTCCAAGCTACCAACAGAAGCCCTACAAATCACTCTTGCAGATGCCTTTCCAGCTGCCACAGCCCTTAGAGAGATTTCCTTGTTAGACTAGCAATAAAAAGTAAGCTCAGCTAATGCCAGAGAGAGACTCAAGCAGATGTGATTAGCGTGGGGAAGAGAAGGGGGGCTGAGGGATGTGTCTGGGTTTTGAGAGATGGAGCAGGCAAAAATGGCCACTATTTTTCTCATATCCTATTTGAGGGGAAAGAACGCCAGGGGAGTTTTCAGGAATAACAGTCTAAAACAGACAAAGCTGAGCAGTAAATTAGTTCATGCATTGACTAGGTTTTAGGGGAGGTGGTTTGAGTTAGTCCTAGGAATGAGGGTTTATGGTTAGCGATTTAAGGCTAGGGATTAGAGTGAGGCATAAGGTAAAGGGTTACTCACTTGAGCTTTGGCTTTGTGATAGAGTTTGGGGTTAGGAAATCCTATAGGGCATTGGGGCAAGGGGTAGGGGTAAGCATTATGGATAGGGCTTAGTTCTTCTAGATAGTCTAAAGGGTATGAGCCTAACAAAAGTGCTCTCACAGTCATTATTCTAGCTGCATTGTCATTACCCAAATCTCCCTTATCTCCAAAGAAGAGCCCATGGTTGGCTCTTGGCAATGACCAAGTTTTTATTAGCTCCATGTACATATATGCCTGCCTGCAGTTCATGGACAGGTGCTGAAACAGAGCGGACCCCAGCACAGCCTCTAAACAACACGCAATAGCTCTCTGGTCTCATTTCTTAGGCCATGCACATCCTTTCTGATGCCTGGACTGATGATGCTCTGACCAAATCACAGGGGTGGGGAGCAGCTGCCTGATGGGCAAGGGCTCAGAACACCAGACGCAGCCTCTTCCCTAGCTGTGGGACAAGCCCCAGGTGAGCACACAGGCCTCCCAGGAATGTCCCTCCTTACCCAAGGGCAGCCCTGTCCTTCCTGGGGATCAGGGCGGGACAGATTCTTCCCCGGCAGCACTGGAAAGCTGATTTCTTCTGTCCTTCCTCAGAAACAAGCTGTCCTCAATTCCTACAGCATAGCAGATAATTGACTCATGACAACGGAGTTCAACACAAATTAGCTGGGTTTAGAAAGACAACTTCATTTGCACTTCCAGACAAAGAGAGACAGTTAATCCAAGCAAAGAAGAAGAAATCATTAAATTCCACTTGCTAGAATACTGTTAAGTCTTCTGACTCTGTCCAAAGCAAGTCTGACTGGTTTGAAATCATGGGTGCCTCTAACAGTTAGATCACATCATCTTCCTCTACAGGAGAAAAGCGATGCTGTACCCAGCACAGCTGCCCTTCAGCAGCGCACCAGGGCCCTGGTGCATGTGCCCTGTACCAGATTCACATCGTGTTTGCATGCTGCAGAGTCTGCATTCCCAGCCTGCCTCCGCTCATTTGAATTAATTTTAATGCCTGGTGTTATATCCATGTCCATTCGTGCATCTGTCCCTGGTTTTAGCTGCATTGGAAGATGACTTGAAGGTCTTTTCCAACCATAATGATTCTATGATTCTACGTTTCTGTGACGTTGCTTTCTTGACATATTTCTATTTCGTATTTCTTCTTGTTTCCCAACTGAAGGCAAAATCCTGGCTTGGATGAGAATAACACTGAGATGCCCGTGGGTGTTCATGGGGATGGGGTGGCATGTAGGCCACTAGCCCTCTGGCCCAAGAACATGCTGGAGGAGGGCTGGGGGTGCACAGGGAGCAGCACCTACCTGTACATGGTAGATCAATCTTCAGTGGGATTCATCTGCACCGCTGGCAGCTCTATCCAAGCTTCTTACCTGGCTCCCTGAAATAAAAACAGGTCACATTAACTTACATGTCAGAAATGCAAGGTAGACACCGATAGGTAGGTGATGGGGCTCCTAACCATCTCGCCAAGACTTATTTTCACGTTGAACTGAGTTTTTGACTCGGTGAGCATATCTAAGGAAGTGTGAATGTTTCTGGTAAGCATGTGTTGCAGGGGGAGGTTGAAAAAAACAAAACCAAAGCTTTACATTCTCTGCTTCTCAGTTTT
Organism: Tinamus guttatus; assembly: GCF_059628265.1. Lineage (NCBI taxonomy): Eukaryota > Metazoa > Chordata > Aves > Tinamiformes > Tinamidae > Tinamus > Tinamus guttatus. Next base: position 544,447 of record NW_028288993.1, on the reverse strand, counting down.
TCGGTAAAGAGTCATAGCTCACCACCACATGTCCCTTGTCAGCTTTTGTAGCATTCCAGAGTGGTTCTGTCATGCACAAAGGTAGACCTACATGATTCCTTCTAGAGACACATCCAATTGGGTAAACTTTCTATCTACTCATGGTGATTATGGCAACAAATTGAAGAAAAGGAGGCATCTGAGTCATTTATTTGTGAGTTCACCTATTCAGTTCAAAATTTTACACCTACTCCATTTGAATTACCAATATTAATGACTATTAATTTGAAATACAGCATACCTAGTCAGGAGTAGTTAAACCATCAACAACCATATCTCCCATCTACCCAAATGCCTATCTCTGCCAGGCACCTCAGTACTCTGTGGTATCCTTTTCCTGATGAAGAATGCTGAAGAATGCTCGTAGTCTTCATTGCAGAGCTGCAATTACACAGTTGTCCTAAGAAGCCATGGACTCGAGCTGCCAGCTGAGGACCATGCTGACATGCTACACCATCTTTGGGCAGAGGACACCATGCCTAGCAGCTGCTGGTTTATGTTCCTGCCAATATGTAGCACCACACAGACAAAACCATCCCTTGCATCACTACCTGGCTAAGTGGCATTTTACATCAGACAGGAATTATCTGGAAGCTGGTCAGGGAGGTCCTGCTTGGACAGGAAGGCCAGATAGAGCTCTAAGCATTCCAAAAAGTCATTTGGTGGATATGAGCAAACAGATAAGGTTTCCACCATCTGTAGAGAGACTGTGTCCTGGCTTGCAGGATCAAAGGGACTAGCCAAACTCCTGTTTCCACACTGAGGCTTTTACAGTGGGAGTGAGAGGGCACGAATGGCCCTGGCCCTGCGTAAGCAGGTGTCCTGTGCAGAGGGAAAGGTTGGGTGTAGGTTGAATCATCACACTGTGTCCCTGAAAAGGTAAGAACTTGCAATGGCATGGAGCGTGCCCAGGCCCTTTTGGGTATATTTGACAGATAGTGCCATTCTCAGAGCTGAACACTTGAAGTTCAGCCCCGTTAGGGCTTTGCTGGAACCTGTTAAGTCTTTTCTTTGCAAGGGAATTTTCCATGGAGCATGTCAGATAGCAGATTTCTGGTTCTCTTCCCTTGTGCTGGAGACAGAAACTCAGCCCAGCAAATCCTAAAGAAATCAAACCATGCAAATCTGATACCATCATTGTCCTGGCAGGATAGCATGGCTAATGTCCTGTTTTCACAGATGCCTCCTAGATCCTTGGTCCTGCACTGGCTTTTTCACTGCTTTCTCCTAAGTAACAGCAAAGGGTCTCATATCCGGTCACATCCCTGGGCAGAAGAGTGATAAGAGAGCGTCTCATTCTCCTGTCATTTGATTTTGCAACGGGATGTTTGGAATCTGATACATGCTGAAATGAAAATATCCCCAGCATTATAAGGGCTCAAAGAGCTTTGCATTAATGCTGTATGCAGATGATGGGTTAATATATTTATCTGATCCAGCTCAATCTCTCTCTAATCTATTAGCTTTAATATCTGAGTTGGGGGATAGAGCCAGATAGCAAACAAGCTGTGCAAAGCCTGACTTCATCACCTCCAGACACTCTTGATGAAGTGTTTTGCAGTGACAGAATTGTAAATTGTCCCCTCTGTGTTCACCGTACTTTGGAATCCGTGACAAAGCAAATATTGTAAGGAACAAATGACTCCAAGCCAAATTTTTCACTGAGGACTGATGAAAGCCCGCTGGGTTTTGGGTTTAGTTGATTTTTAAGTAACTTTTATCTGAAAAAAAAAAAAAAGAAAAAAGTAGCTTGCATTTGAGAAAAGCTCTGTGTGGCATGAATCTTGCCTTGTTTATTCAGGCAAAATTTGCCCCTTCTGCAGTTCCCCGTAGCAAAGCGGAGAGCTGAAGTCCCCACATTTCTGAGCTGTAACAAGAGGACAGAATAAAGCCCTTCTGTCTCCCTTCACATGTGAAATTTGAGCCTGATCTCCCTGTCCGGTTCACATACTGGATTCCTGCAGTATGATGATTCCCACCGCCACCAGCAACCACCACCTGCAACTGTGATGATAAAGGTGCTTGGCTTTCTTGTAAAGCATTTTATAGCCCATTTTCATTAAGCATACTAGGGTTTCCTGAAACTCTTGTCTCAGGCGTTGTGTACAGGACAGAGGGAAGCACGGGGCTGTCTCTGGTCCATGAACGTGTTGGGGCACTGCAAATGCTTGATAGAGTTTATCATGCTGGATCCGTGCAAACCATAGAAGGCCATCAGTCCCTAGGCCCTGCTCTCCATTTCAGCAGAAATCATGGCACCTTGGACAGTAAATAAAATATATTCAGCATCTTTTAGCAGAATTATGAATGAATGAAATCTCAGTATTATTTCTAACTGAAATTTGTATTTTGTTTCTAACTTTTCAAAAATGAGTGCCTTTTTCCCTTCTTTCTTTTTTTCTTTATAGCTTTTTTTTTTGCCATTGTGATAGCAGATGTCTGTATGTTGTTATTGTTCCATTTTTCTTTGCTTTTTGCATTGCTGTTCAGGAATTTGGAAATGCAATTTATTTGCATTTTCTTCCCCACTTCTTTACAAAACAATTCTGCCTTGGATTTGCAGTAAATGGTCATGATTGCAAAGTCATGGGCCAAAAAAGAAAAAAGAAAAGAAGATTTTAGTATTTATTTTTCCCCTGAATAAATAAATAAATAAAAGCTGAATTCATGCCAAGATTTTCATTAAAAAAAAAAAAAAAAAAAGAGACAAGTAAATTCCAAGGCCTGATAAAGCTGAGTCTTAGAATAAAGAGGCTTCCTGGAAAGGCAGCTCTTCAACCACATACCACTTTAAACACTGGCTGGAACAGAAATTCCCTGTTGTGGTGCAGACTCCCACCTTTGATTGCTTGTGTGAATGACTAGAGTGTAGGATCCTCCTGCCTCAGCCGGGAGGGTGCCCCTTTCCCAGTTCCTCCTGCCAGGACACACAGGATGTGGCTGATTGTGGCTTGTCACACCTACAGATTCTCTTCCGTTTCTGGCCTAGGTAGAAAGAGGTCCAATTTTTCTGGACAAAATACTCCATTTTAAAATGAGGAAGAATCACCTAGATTAAGGGTAGGAGAAAATATTTCCCCAGCAAAATCTATTCGGACCTGCTTGCTGTGTTATTGGAACCAAGTTTCTGTGATTTTCCTCAAAAATCCCAATGAGTTTAGCTCAAGTTATGAAATATATCTTTCTCTGGCTCATGAATCAAACATACAGAGATAGACTGATCTGTTTTTGCAGAGAGTCCTTCAACTGAAGTCAAACATTTCTCTGCCTTGTGAATGGGATAAGCCCTAGGTGAAAAATGGCTCCACTTCTATTGTAAGTCACCACAGCTCCAAAGTACATAGCACAAGTATAACTGTGGTCGTTACTTTTAGAGGAATTAGAAAGATTTGTTTTAATTTGTTTTGGCAGGTTTTCCAAACACTATTTGCCCTCTTCAAATGACATCAGTTGCATAGCCTAAAGGAGAAAATAATATTCAAAGATATAGGCATTTAATCACAGTCGGTCTTTTGACGTTGCTGAAAATGAAGATCTGCAATTAATGGCCAGGACAAAATGAAATGAAAAGAGAAATGAAATCAACAGATGAATACAGTGAATAATACAGTGAATTATATATATGTATATATAAACTAAATAAGAAGCATTAGAATTATATATATGTATATATAAACTAAATAAGAAGCATTATAGATATTTTATCACATGCTTTGTGTTTAGGGACCCCATGGGATCTTCAAGCAGCAGTAGGCAGCAAGTGTCCAGTGGAGGTAAAAGGGCAGCAATTCCAAAACAGCTTCTCTAAACTGATGTCAATATGGGAATCTGCAATGTCAGTGTGGAAATCCACCTGTCAGACACAGGGATTCAGGGCTGGGAGCCTCTTTTTCATGCTCTCAAAGAAGAGCAGAGTTCAGGACCGCTCCAAAGACTCAGGCTAGCTGCCTGATAGGATGCTTCTTCTCGTCCCAACGGGACAAGACAGGCACAGCTATGTATTGTCCTTTCTGTATTTTAAATACCTGAAATGTCTTTTTGTACTCAAGTGCTTCTAGGGATGGCCTTAAATCAGTTTCAGATGGTGCCCCTCTTATTTGTATCTGTTTCTTCTCTATCAGTCCAAGTAAATTTTCCCCCAAATGACCTTGATCAATTGTTCTTGGTGTATTTAATGAATCCTATTTAATTCAAACTGTTCTAACAGCAGGGTCTAAACTCTCATATGTGTCATCATAAATACAGGCTTATTCCTTGGAGAACTACTGCAAAGGTGAAAAAGACACTAGATACTAAAGAACTGAGAAACAGCTATTAAAAGCGAAGGCAAAAAAAGTTGATAGATTCACATTCTAGTTTGCTCTCAAAACTCAGTGTATCTGTTCAGCCAGACAAAACTGTATTTATCTACATATAATCAATATCCTCTGGATACTGCATTTCACTTCTTGGTGAAGAACTGAATTTGTGCATTTGCTAGGAATATCAAGTGTCCAAGATTGATTAATAGTATACAAAGCGAAATCTGACCTGAAAATATGCTCATGTTAGAATTAAACAGTAGATGCTTCTAAGACTCAACTAGAAAGGTGTTTGCTTCCTAAGCAAATTTAGCTCCAGAGTTGACTCTGCTATTTATCCAAGTGGCAAATCTATACTACTGAATTTTGCCTGGCCCCCTTGGCCAGTCCATTGAGTCACCTACTCTCTCTCCTAGACCTTCTGGAGAAGTTACTGGGAAGTATCTTGCCCTTCTCTTTTCCTTCTCAGAAGAATCTAGGTGCTCCACATGGGAGTGACTCTTGTACGGGTACTCTCGTACAATTCATGGGAACGAGTTGTACAGGGACTGAGCATGTTGGTGGATGTCCCAGGACACCACAGCCCTGATTTGAAGCATGCCCATTGGTCTGCTTCTAAGTCGGGCTGGAGAAACTCTGAAACATCATTGCCGTCTTCTGCAGGTAGGAATACCGCAAAAACACTTAGATACGACTTAGAAGCTACCCATGAGAGACCTGCATAACCACAGAGAGACCAGGGCCAGGGCCTGGCACGAGGCACCCAAAGGAGGCGTCGATATGTGGAGCTCACATGCTCCTATTCACAAGAGAATCTGTGTTTTCAAGGTCTCTGCTCAGATACAGGAGCTTCTGGTAAAAGTCTGCTCTTGGCAGTCAGGCCATGGTGGACAAGCACTGTCCAGGAAGCCAACACCTGGCTCTCTTCCTCTTGCTGCCAGTTAACTGCTCTTTGAGTTCCCATTCACTGCAGCAGCGGGGAAACATCTCTCCAGTCACAGCTGAACAAACACTACTCCAGAGACCAGCAAACGACCCCAGAGCTGCTCTTCGGAGGGAAGGCAGCATGTAGAGGAAGTGAATGCTTTGGTTTTCGTTGCTAACAAGAGAGTGATCAGATTTTCTACGACAGACTTCAGCTTGGGCTCTAATTAGCAACTCAAACGTGTTTTCAGTTCTTTCAGCTGAATGAGAAAGACTCAAAAGCCCCCAGCTATTGCTCACAGTGGAGCAAAGTTTTTGCATGACATCAAAAGGCAGACAAGATAAGAGTCTACAACTCTAGTTCATCCTTTAAAGAAATGTGTAAGTCCATTTCCCTTTTATTCTGTCTGTTCTCTATCACTGAGGAATCATCTCCTTGAGAAGCGCTCTTGGTCTCTCCCAAGGGGCTGGAAAGCAAGCAGAACCACAGTCAGATCAACGCAGGTGTTCAAGGGGCCCCTCCAGCTTCTCGGGATGTGAGATTAGTCTTTGCAGTCCTGACTGTCCAGGAATCCTCCTGTTCTCCCTCCCTAAGGAGGCAACCTCAGCTCCCTGCAGGACTGTGCAGGAGGGAGAGGGAGAGCAGATCAAGGTGATACTCAAACACTGCAGCGCTAGTTCAGCACCTGCCCACCTGATACCGCAGCCTGATGATACCATAACATGACTGATGTTTTTCTTTTATCTTTTCACATTTATATGGAGGCAGACAAACATGAACTCAAGCGCTTATACGTCTGCATTTACACAATTGCATGCACATGCACACACACACACAACCCCACATTCAGTGTTCAGTAAGATTGCAAAGGCAGTCGTTAAAAATCCTGCAGCTGAGATTGCCTGTATAATCACTATTAAGGTCTCTTGTGAATACTTCTTATAAGGCTGAGTTTAATGATATGATTATTCTTTTCTTTTTTACACAAAACACCTTTTTAACTCAGCAAAGAGGCTGGACTTGCTTGGCAATTGGTCTGGGCTGTGTCGTATAGGAATCTGCAAACTCTTGTGACTGTGATGTTGGACACAGATCTGAAAAAAAAAAAAAAAAAAAAAAAAAAACAGCCTGTCCCTGGTCCTCCTGCAGGATCACATCTGATTCCTGGCAAATAATTTAAAGATGGATATTATCAGGTGGCCACCAATTGTACATCCTTCTTTTCCTGGATGACCAGATTCATACGCTGATTTGCAGAACAGCCAGGTACTTACATCTGCATTGATGTCTACAGAACTGGCACAACAAAGAAATAAAATGTTTTCAAATCTCTGCTCTTGAAAAACTAAACTTTCATGTCTCTTGTCTTAAAAAATAAGGGGTGCTTGTGACCTCCCATTCTCTCCTGGGACCATGTTGTTGCCCTCCTGTAGAACAGGGTGCGAGCTAGGATAAAACTTTATACAGTGCAAAGTGTTCAGCCTTGTAGAAAACCCCACAGAGACAATTTGGAGCAGGGTAGGAGCATGATATGGGGGGAAAGGGTGTAAGGCAGCCAAACAGGGTGAAGCAAAGGATTACAGAGCTGCTTCTTCAGCACCATCTAAGCAATGTGCTGAATGCAGTTGGAGTTTGTGGGACAAATGGTCTGTAGCTGTGACATTTAAGACTAGGGAACAATACAGATAAGGGAGCTGGGATTATTCACAGTATTCACCCTAAAACACATATTTCATACCTGCTTTCCTTACTCCATTAAGACTGGTTTGATAGGTGCATTCTTTTTTTAGCTAAAGCAGCTACATACAGGTCCAGTGGAGCTGGTGCCCAGGTTTGCTGAGGATTTTGTATCATTCCTTTCTGCACTGCTGAGTCACTTTGCAGGATGAACCAATCACAATGCTCCCTAAATCAAAAGCTATTCCTGATATTTTGACTTATCTTTCTACCCTGCTTTTTTTTTTTTTCTGCAGCAATTGGCTCTGTTCAGCCCCAGTTTTGAAAGGCAGATCTCTGCTGGCCCCACTAAATAACACCCGCTGCTGCGCACAACCCAGTGGGGCCCTTCAAGAGCTTTTTTCTCTCCTAGACCTCGCTGATCTTGGCACCCATTTTAGGATGCCAGTTTCTGCCTGAGGAGGCTCTAACTCACCCAGATGGATGTTATTTGTTGAGTATTGAGTTTGCCCGTCACCTGTGAGAGCCTGCAAGCTGCTTGCTGTCCATGGGGCACAGGAGAATCACTGTTTTATCTAATGAGAGTAGCAGCATTCTCAAAAACAGAATAAAATAATCACTTTAAATATAGCTGAGGGAATTGCCAGTACAACCTAAGGGAGGAGCACCAAACTGGAAAGAATGGATGGCAGAGCACTAGAAGAGAGCAAACAAGCTTTCATGACCTTAAGACTTCAGAATAAACCTTCTAGAAAGGATGTTCAACCATCATCAAGGTGTTCTTCATCTGCCAGAGCAGCCTAAGCATGTAGGGGACCACTCTATGCTGCTGGCTGGGGGCTCACCAAGTGACATGCACCTGAGGAACACGTGCAGAATGATGTGCTGAACAGAGTGGCAATTAAATCAGAGAGTGACCTTTTCCTTGAGGAATGTCCTGTGATGCCACCACTCAAGACCCGCTACAGAACTGAGAATGTGGTTTTGCTGCATGCATAGATGCCTGCACAGGAGAGGAATGCCCCAATACCACAGAGACCCATCCACTCTGCAAAAAACCTCCTGCAGAGCTTCAGTGACAGGGAACGATGAAAAAGAGAGTCTGTTGCCTCTGAGCAAGTGTAATTCTGTGTTTACAGCACGGTACAACCCCTTCCAATACCCTAGCTGGCCAGGTGATGCCCTCTCGCAGCACAGCACAGCACACCCACTGCATTCTGATGGCTTCTTCAGCAAACACAGATGCTTCAACAAGAGCTGCTTGGGAAGAAATGCTTCTGAAAAGCACAGGGAAGGTTACAGCTGAGCCTGGGTCTCTGGCAGATATATCCAAGGATCTCCCATGCTGGGAAGACAACTGTGCTGCTGCTCAGATCCTCACCTCTACCCAGTCCTCACCAGGAGCTTTCCCAGCCAATTGTTACTTCTTCCATTGGTATGTTAGAAATGGATGCTATGGGAGGTTTCCAGCCCTGCTACCTCTGGTCATAGAATCATTATGGTTGGAAAAGGCATTCAAAATCATCAAGTCCAATGATTTATATATGATTTGTAGCTCTCAAGGCGTTTTATCAAAGGAACTGTGCACAGAACAGCACAGGCAATGGGGATCAGCTTGGAGTCAGATGGCAGCTATTCCTGTGATGAGATGTCTGGGCAGGACTTGTGGTTGAGAGTCAGAGGTTGCTTTGGGCAGCAAGAGACACACGCGTGCCCTCCAGCTCGCTGTGACCCATCCTCGTTGCAGAGGCTCCCTTTGCACTGCTCACTGCTTCTGTAGCCCTGCCCTTGCTGCCACAGCTCTGCCTGTAGGAGGGAGCCTGTCCTGAGTTCTGTGATTCTGAATACGCTCAAGGCCCAGCTCCAAGGCAACTGATCATTAGGGCAGGTCATCTTGCAGGATCAAAGAATATTTCCCATTCCCAGAAGTGCAGAGGAAGGCCGGAAAACATGAATTTGGGGTAGGAGGTATGAAAGTAGAGAGAAAACAATAAATAAAATTGCTATTCCTTTGTAACATATCAAGATGCATCTGCTTCTCAGGAGGAATATGGTGTCATTTGACTTTAAGCTCCTTTTGTAATAGAGACAAATTGGGAAAGAGCTCTCCGAACCTGAAAATCCTGGGAAATTTCAAAGAAGTAGAATGTTTTGTGTCAGACTCGCAGATGATAAGCTTCATACCTTATCTGCGATGTGACGGGCCCTTCCAGCAGTGTTGCAGCCCATGAAGTAACTTAGGTAGTTAGAAACCAACTCTTGACCATGTGGCTATGTGAAGCTTCTTATCAAAACCCAGAACTACATAGAAGGATTTGTTAATACTTATTAATTTTGGTCATTTTTTAAAGTGCTTTTAAGTCAACACTCCATCTGGATTCAAGTGAAACCTACCAATGAACATGCGATGAGACAAGGCCCCTGGAATATAAAACCAGCTGTTCCAAACAGAGCAGCGTATGACAGAGCATTTTGCAGCCAGGACCTATCAGACACATGGTGCAAATAGAAAGGACAGAGTTCAGGAAAGTCTTATTTATGCTAGAAGCTGGGATAATTTGAAAGTCACTTGTCCTAATAGAGCAGGAGGAGAGAAATTTCATCTAAAATCTTCTCATCTCTTGCTTTCTCCCTGAGGTTATTCCATCATTTGAGCATATTAATTGTGATGGTTAGAAATGCCAATAATCTTGATCTGTCCTTACAAATCAAACAATGAACTTTTTAATTGCCCATAAAATTTCTGACATCTACCTGTAATGTTTTTCACAATAGGTCCTTGGCATAGAGTACCTGTTTTTCATCATAAACCCAGATTGTCCATGTCCTTTTAATTTATAGGCAGCAACTCACTAATTCTCTTATCTCGCTATTTGGTCTGTCCCTTTCCCATTGCAGCAGAAACATGTTTTTTTGGCAAAGTCACAGCTAAGAACAGGTGGCTGAAGTAAAGCAAGAATCCTAGGGAAGGGGAATTGACTTCCCAGGTTCACGGGAAGGGTGGTGAATACATGCACACAATTTGTATGAAGATACAGCACTCAAGGATAGCTGGCGGCTTACTCCATGCAGGCTAGAGGTGTAAGTCAACGAGGGTCTCTTGGAGTCACCTGGGTACTGGCATGTGTTGCCCACAGAGAACCTGTCTCTGCTGGGATCACGCACTGATTCTCTTCCCATTGTGCTGGTGTAAATTAGGAGCAATTCCACAGAAATCTCTGACACTATACACTGGCATGTGAAAGGAGAATTGGGCCTACAGGTCTGATTTCTATGTGCTCTAATATCTCCTCAGTTCTTGCTCCATCCTTCATCATCTTACTGCGAATTCTGCCTATTTTTGGAGCACATAAATGATCTGTTCAGAGCAAACTCAAGTCCTTTCTTCACATTTCTCAGCTGCCAGATGCTGCTGACACAGCCAGAGGTTCAAGCTGTAGTAATGTGGCCTTTAAACTCTAAACTAGGCTTTGCACAACAATTAATTACCTTCTAACACAAAATCAATTGGCACCTTTATTTTGCTCTGAACAGCAGTGATGGATAACATAAAGTTTCATCTTCTCTGTGTTAAATAAACTTTTTCCTGGTATGTCACCTGCCTAGGAACAATTCTGCCCATGTTCCTAATCAGTCAAGAACTCCCCACTCTGCTTAGGAAAAAAAAATAATAGTTTTGAGCATCTGAATGAGAAATCCTGTTGGATGATCTCAGATCATGAAGGCTTCAAATTGCCACACATCTGTGATTGTCTGTGTTTCTAAGATAAGTAGATTGATCACACATTCTTCCCATAAAGAACAGAAACACTGCTCAGTCCGGGTAGTACAGAGTTTTATATGCGCTGCCTGTCATTTATAGATTCATGTAATAAGTTTTTATGTCCATAAGCATACATAAATATTGTATTATGAATGTGTCACTGTACTTTCACACCTAAAGGCCAGGCTGAGCCTTGCAGTTAAATCCAGAATTCAGACTCTTTGTTACACATGAAGAAAGCTGTAATGAAAGTGTTTTCCAGGAACACATCATTGTAATGATTAATGAGCTGTTGTATTAATTTCAAGGCAAGTTGTTAATGAAATGTAGCACTATTTTGGATAGTGCTGTTCTCCTGAATTTGTATAATAACCCAGATTTTCCAGATTTCCTTGAGTCAAATCTATATGAAATGAGGAAACATTTTAGCAACATTTCTAGTCTCAGTGTTCAAGATTAATGGGTTGCTGACCTTTTTTTTTTTTTTTTTTTTTTTTTTTTGCCACCAAAGTTCCTTTCTGGTCAGAGGTCAGTTAAGCTTATGAAACCTTTGTCCCTCAAAAGGGATGTTGCTGCCCAGCAGTCCCTGGGTCACCATGCTTGCTCCTTGTGCACATTTGGGGTTAGAAATTCTCTGTTGACGTCGCACCCAGCAGGGATGAAGGCTACAGCTTCTGATGCTCGCTGGCACTGGGAAGGCAAAGAGGGTGGCTGCTGGCCAGGCAAGTGCAGCAAGACTGGCCAAGTGCTCCAGCTCAATGTCAGGACCCCAGAGCCATTTAGAGCTCAATGGCCCATGGAGCAATGGCATCTAGATACCTTGGTTTCTGTAGCCAGCACCACACGGGAGAAATCTGCCCTGGGTCACATCCTGGGAAGTCCAGCAACTCCACACTTTCCTATCAAGCCACCTTGCCATGATCCAACCCATCTGCAGAGATGGCAACACTGGCCATTCCTTCTTACCCCTTTTACTGGGGCATAGAAAGAGGGAGCATCTGTCCTCTCTGGTGCTGTCTGGGGTCTGTGGTGCAAAGCGCCTGCATGTGTCCTGTCTCCAAGGATCTGTCAACCCTGTGGGCTCCAGCTTAGCACAACCACTTGGTTCCCTCACCAAGTTACCCGAAAGCCTTGCATGAGAAGAGTTAAATACCATAAATTAAGCAGGACCAACCATGCTGGCAGTTGGTTGACCAGAAACAAACAAACAAAAAAAGCATTGCAGCAGAAGGCAAAGTGATGTATCTGGCAGGAACAAATGCAATTGCAATAAGGGATGGGAAAGAGAAAATGGGAATGGGTTCGGCATTAGATCAACTCCAGCAGGATTTTAGCTCTAGGATCGCGAGTGTGTAACAGAGATACATCCAGGGCTAGAACAGGTCAGGGAGCAGCCCTGCTCTGTCCGTGCAGCATGGAGGGAAGGTTCATCAGCTCCCATCACGCAGGGCACTGGGAGCCAGCGGGTTCGGCACTGGCAGGGCCTCCTTGAGGACCTGCACATGAGGAGGGTGGAACGGGTCAAACCACTCTGCAGACGGGACTTTCCAGGAATTTAGCTTTTGAAAACCAATAAACTTCTGTTCAATTTTTCAAGAATTTAAACTGAACCAAATTAGACTGCATTTCCAATGTGTTGGCCAAAGTTAGCCTCTAACACTTACATTATGCCTAATATCCTGCAGGACTCTCATAAAGGAAGAGTAGCAAGCAGAACAAGGTATATTTTCTCTAGCCTCATTTTCAAGACCAGCTGATTCTTCTTGATAAGACTTTCAAAATAAACACATAAACAGCTCATCTTGAGGAAGACAGTTGGCAAGGGAAACATCAGCCCAGTCTATCAAAGTGTGACAAAAGCACATGCCGCTGAAAATGGGAGCATCACACAACATTAGTAGTACCAGATCCATCTGTAACATCACTACAGATTGGTTAGTTATTTTGGCAGGAGACTTTTTTTGCCTCAAAAAATATGTATGTAAACAGTCAATGTGAGCAGTTTGCAAAGCTGTCAAATTGCTGCAGTCAGAAAATGAAGCTTCAAAAATGCCCCCAAGATCTAAAATTCAATTGTTTTTCTGTGCAAGGGTTTCTGTTTTTACAGCTCCATCCTTTCATTTTTAAGTTGTTTAAATTTTTTTTTTGAAAAACAGCAACATAAACACAAAAATGAGACATTGCATGGAGTCTTCTAGTGAAATATTCTGTTCAATCCAAATTTTGACTTTATTGGCCCAAGAAACACAAATCCTAATTGTTTGTGCAGCTCCAATCAGGGCTGCTTTGCACAATATGAATGGATACTTGCCCTGAAGAGTTTTTTTAATGGACTTCAGCTCCGTGTGCATGTTTGCATCAAAGGTAATCTAAGGTTAGCAGTGCTACTTATTAAATTGTAAAAAAAATAAAAAATAAAACAACTTTCCAAAGGAGACCTAGCAGCCCGCAGGTGCTCACACTATATTCCAGTAATGCCGATGACAGCAGCTAATCTGTAAACGTCTAATGAGCCGGTTCTCCATCCACTATCAACCCAGTGAAGAATAGGCCACTGTCATCGCTCAATATTGCAGTGCTAGTTCCAAGCCCATTTGCTCTCTTCATTTGCTAGTGGCTCTCTTTAGCCCTGCAAAATATTACAATGTCCTACGATTCATTTTTATTTCCTTAAATCACAGCATTCTGGTTGACAAAATGATAATTAGTATCAGAGTTGTGTTCATTTTATGTCTTGCCAGTAGAAATATTTAAGCTAATTTCCATCAGATTTGTGAAAAAATAATAAAATCTGGCCCTTTTCAAGCATAATTACACTTTTGGAATAATCTTGCCTTTATCTGATGGTCAGTACAAATATTAAGAATTTAGCTATGTTTGTTTTATTCAAAAAAAAATCTTTTTTGGCTTTTGACAGTTAAGTGCTCCAGGAACAATCTTCTTCTGTTTACGTTAGCAGAGCCCCATGAAATCCAGTGTGCAGAGACTTGAGGGATTACAAGTAACACTGATGAAGACAAAGGAATTTTGCATAAAACTTGATGCAGATCTTGGTCTCCTTGTCCCCAACAGTGTATGTTGCTAAAGCTGGAGCTCAAACAGAACTGCATGAAGAATTTCGGAGCTTAAAGCTCAGAGAGCCTAGATTTCTAAACCTTGAAACCTTCTACAAAACAAAACAGCTGCTGCCATGGGGGACTGTGCACAGCTCTCAACAGCAACAGCTCTGCTCAGTGCTCTGCCCTTTCACAGAGCTGATGGAGCAGCTCCAAGGGAAGAGGAGCAGCCATGAGAAGGTTAAACATGTGTCCATGCATTGAAATTAAGTGCTTTATTTTCCCACCATTCCTATTTTCTTTGATTAGGAGCCATGGCTCTGGTAAATATTGGTTAAATATAAATAAATATTGGTAACTCCTGCCTGCAGGAAGCTTTCAAATTCACAGGCCAGCTAAGACTCTTCAGCTTTGCCCTAGAATCAGAAATAAAGATTTCCCATATTTGATGGAGAAAGCTCACCTCTAACAACCTCAGATAAAATACTTAGTCTCAAAGTGCTTCCCCGTGTTTTGTTGGTGGTGGATATTTCATTTATCGAGCTATATTACATTTCAAGAATATTTTATAGATTTCTTAGAGCAGTTCTTGTGTGTGGGATCATTTGGATTTATCTGAACGCATGACCACATACAAGAGGCAGTTTGATCACAAACCAAGTGTACATGACAAGCTGGTCATATGTTACTCTACTGGTGCAAAAAAAAGTCTCTTCGTTAGCTCCTTTTCTCAGAGCAGAAAGACATTAAATTCAACACTACTGTTCTTCTAGCACATAAAAGCCTTGAATTGCTGCAGAATGGATAGGATACGCTTGTTACAGCTGGAGAAAATGGAAGTCAGGCTGAGGCACTCAATCCAGGCTACACATGAGGGTTTATAGGGTAATAACACATGGAATCACCGTGTCAGTAAGTCAAAAAGCCTGAGTGAGTGAGATGCTGTGCAATGGTTGCATCCTGCAGGAATTAAGAACATTGCAGGTGGTAGAGTTGGGCAGATGAAAGAGAAGAATCAGCAGTGAATAATCTTCAAACAGACCCTCCTCAATTGGCTGCCTGCTCTTTGTATTCAGGTCAGGGACCTATATAATTGTTTCCTCCACAGAAAAGAAGGATACCCTGACCCAAAAAGGGTAAAATTCAAGACAAAAACACTGTGGTCTAACATGGTGCTGGGGTGGGACATGCCTGGACGAAGGTGCCAGTGCCCCTATGAGTGTTTGGATAAAACCAGACTGTAGTCAGTAAAGGGCTGCTCCCTTACGAGGTTATGCACCCATGGAGGAACAGGGGCAAAGCACAGTGACTTTGTCAAATAATGATGGTATCAAGTGTGCTCACGGCCATAACCAGTGTGATGCCCTCCTGCTCCACAGACCTCGTCCATGCTTGCTGCTTATTACCATCCTGATCACATGGATCCAATTACTTGCTCATTAGCAGTCTAACAGCAGCCTGAACGAGGGACAGTGCTGACAAAGTCACCAGGATGCAAGTGATCCAGCTCAGACTGCAAGGGGACACCATGAGCCCACTGAACAGACTACCCCTGCAGGTACCAGGTGCCAAATATCTGGTGCAAAGGCAGGTTGTGACCAGCTGGAGACTGGCTTGTACTGGGAGCCTCGGTGTGCTCTTGTCTGTCCTCCACTTGTCTGGGTCTGATACTGTTAACTGTGGCTCAGCTAATTATCTCACCTCCTGCTTTATGGGAAGCATAACTTAGCACTAATATATTTAGTAGTTGCCGTCATGCCCTCAGACACCATGTGCTTCCCTACTTTTTCAGGTAATATCAGACAAACAGCAGCCCTGAGCTGCTCCAAGCTAACAGTCACATACCGTGCACTGAGCCAAGAGCGATGCCTCAGAGTTAGAGTGTACGAGAATGAACAAAGAAATGGTTCACCAATGAATTCACAGTACATTCAAAGAAAGACCCACATCTAGGCAGATCTGCTTCACCACCCTATGGATAGGCCAGCCTGGGGGGTCCCTTCTGGACTCTTTGCATCTCTTCTCACCCTTTCTCTTGAGCAGCCACCAGCGCTCTCCAGCTTTTCTCAGGATCCTGCATTACCACCGCTCCTCTGTGTAGCATGTCCAGTGTGTCCTGCAGCATTTTCTCCTCAACAAGGGATACCACAGCCCTCGGGATCATTTTAGGAAACCCTTAGGTCCATAAATGATCTTCCTCCATTCATGCTAGAGGAACAGTCTCCAAAGCCAGCTTGGAAAACCAGCTGTTGAGCTATATGTTTTTTACCACAGAAAAGTGACTTTTTCTTGGGATCTTTATACTTTTTGTCTTTAAAACATAGTCCAAGAGTTGAAACAGAAATATTTTAGTTCAGAAACAGATCTGAAGTTCTGCAAAGGAGATTTCCCAAGCGAGGGGGCTCCTGTCCTGCCTCTCCTTTGGACACTAGCTTTGGAACATGATTTGGAGCCACTTCAGGTACCAGCTGGGTCAGTATAATGAAGAGAGAAGTTTCAGTACCTCTTAGAAGTTGCAGTTTGGTCAACAAGCCTTGTCATCAGAGGACCAAGAGTACCAAGTAGTTGTATTTCAATTCATATGAGACACAGCTGCAGTATTTTGTTATAAAAAACAGTTTTCTGCTCAGATGTTTAAATTTTGAGAGGAAAGTTCTCAGTCTTCAGTTTCTTACCACAAACTTGGTGTTTTCCATAGTTCTCTCCCTCACCTTAGACTTCCAGCCTTCTCTCTCTGCTGGTCTGCATGGGCTGTGTGTCTGCGTGTTGGACATCACTTGCTGTCAGGTCCAGCCTCCCGAGCTGGTGAGTGGTCAGCAGGGTCTGCCAGGCTGTGTTTGCCTGGGTGCTGCTTTGAAGACTGCCCCGGGCTTGTGCGCAGGAGGTTTGTTAAGTGCAAATATGCAGTTCCTCAAATACCCACTTTCAGCTGAACTATCTCCTTCCTGCTCTTTCATGACCAGCAGCAAGAAATGAAACAGGGTAATTATACTCCCAGCATTTCATTTCAGTCCACCTTGCACCAGGGGACTATCTCAGCTCCTAAAGATCAAACAATTCTTTTCCTATCTCCTGTCAGTCTCCACAGGGGCACAAAGACATCGCCACAAGTGTCCTTCATGGTGTAGGTTTCCAAGCCCAGTAGTTCACATCTGGGAAGAGGTAACGAACACCCCCGTTTTTTGGAGGCCACTGCCTCTGCCAAGTTCTGCCCCAGGATGACACCTCGTTGTTCCCTGAGTTCTACGCTCCCTTTGACTCTGACATCTCCACCGTGTTGTCTGCTCTAAACCATTCCAGACTTTCCTCTGTGGAAGAGAAAGAGCTCCCTGACATGTTCTAGAGAGCTGCAGGAAGCCAATTATCCTTGAAGGCAAACTGTCCACAGATAATTGGAAATATAGACTTTTAACCGATGGAGTGTTGACTAAACTCCAGCTATTGCTTTGCATATGTCACATTGAATCTCTGAAGCTCCTTATAATGTTTAGCAGGTGCATTATCATGTCACATCCAGACAGGTGCCAAGGTGCTGTGTCTAATTGGAAACTTGGTTTGTAGCATCCCTCAGTGCTGGAGGAATTCTACCCTCTTCCTACCTCACCAAACAAGATAGAGCCGGCAGGGCCTGCGGCTTGTGCAGAGACAGCTGTGGCAGAGCATGGGGGAGCTGGACACTTCCGTGTTCACCTGAAGAGCAGGAGGCAACTATTGGAAAGCAATGCAAATTTACGAGGAAGCTGTGAAACCAGCCCATGGCATGAAACCCCTTGCCCAGAATCTGTGCTCTGCCTCATACTCTCACCTCTCTCCTTAACAGCACTACCCAGCCCATTAATGCTCTAGAAATCTCTAGGGATAATAAGCTCCTGTGGGAAGGCAAACAGCAGCTTTGCTGCCTGCAAAAGAGGAACTCAAATCCCTGGGGAAGGGCATCTCTGAGGGAAACTCTGCCAGCTCCAGTCGCTGGAGCCTCAACTGTGGCAATGGGGAATTCAGGATCCGACTACTCCACACAGCAAAAAGAAAATCATATTTTGTCTGATACAGCTTCCACAGGATCTACCCGCCCCAGCCTAGATTACATAGGATGGCAGAGTCTCAGCCTCTTGTTTCTTTTGCAGGTTCAGGACTGTTTCTTACCCAGAGGAAGAACTGGCACACTTTTCAGGACTAAACTAACCCATTCAGCAAAACCAACCAGTTACTAAATGTCTAGCTAACAGAACCACTCACACTTTGCCATTTCACTTCACTATAATGCCTCTATAATGCCTTCACCATTGGGCAGGAACCTTCACCAAAGAAAAGGACTTCTTTCCTGGAATAATCCTCCAATCTTGTGCCTGTATTCAAAAACCTGCAGATCTCCACAGGCTTGATAATGGCATTAGATTGTTTTACCCAACAGGCATAGAGCTCTGCAAACACATCTGCATCAGCTCCAGGCAGCATTTGCTCTCGAACTTGCAGTGACAGAAGTACGGCTTTGCTGCAGTTCAGCCCACTGAGGCAAACTCCAGCCATGTACCCCTGGTTTAGGGATATCTAGAGCTTGGCTTTGTCCCTTAAATGCCATGTTATGCTTGGGCACCTTACTTCAATCAGATAATTATTTACTATTAAAGGAGAGACTATTTTCTAGGATATGTCCTTGCGCTCTAACTCCTTCTTGGAGGAAATAAGAAATCCTATATTTTGCAGCAAGCAAGAAACAACCGTTACGCACTTCAGACTCTCTAACCCAGTCTTAATTTCCCTCCAGGCCAGCAAGCTTTGGGGGCAGTTTTAATTTCCCTCCAGGCCAGCAAGCTTTGGGGACAGTTAACAATTACTAATTGCTGAGATACTGTTATCACAGTATTGTTATCTGTGACCTCTGCTGAACTGGGGGTGACTTACGATATCAATGCATCAACCAGAAACATCATTATCTTAGGCATGGCATAAGCAACCCATCCAGATTGAATCAGTGCCCAACCCCTAGATGATGCCCTGTTTTCACCTGATAAGACACAGTGCTCTGTGATAAGCAGAATGTGAGGTTGCAGGGTCGCCAGTGGCTCCTCTCAGACCCATGGAGGGACCTGACCACAGTGGTTACTGAGCTGGAGGATCAGTGAGGGCAGATTTACCCTTGAATTAGTTCATGCTCATGTCACAGGTGAAGAAAAGATGTGCCCAGGACATCTGTTGGCACAATAAAAATCCTGTTGATTTGGGCTTTGGGCCTGCTTCTTCTGTCAGGTCTGCAATGTTTTTCATGAGAGGCCTCATGAGGGAATCCATGCGGGAATGCTCCCAGGCCCACGCACCAGTGAACCACTGCTTTAACAACCCATTAATGTAATGCAGGGGCACAGGTGCGCCATGGTCACCAGAGGAAGATCTACGGGCACTGCAGCATCCACACACATGTGTCGCTGCAGTATGGCCTCTGCAAACCTTCCCCTAGACCTGCGGCCATCCAGATATTTTGTTGTGGGTGCGTTTGGTGGCTCTGTATCTCTGAGATATAGACAGGTGTGTGACAGGCTGTGGTAGATGGAAGAATGTTTTGCCATGTGTTTCAGGATTAAACCAGTGGGCAATATTTACTCCTGTGGCCAAGACAGTGTCTTCTGGGGGAAGGCACTTTTCCTTTTTGACGTGAGGAGCTACTCATCTGCATGCACACTCGTACCGAGCAGCGTGGGTGGCTGCTTTTTTTCCACAGAGCCGTCAGGAAGGGCTGCAGTGAGGTCGTGGTATTGACAGTCAGAGCTTTGCTGTTCTCCTGGCAGCATAGCCCATTTGTGTTGTTAATTAATGGCTTTGCTGGGGGAAGATAAATGCTGCTGCTTTATTGTAAAACAGAAGTAAATTTTTAATAAGGTCCAATTAGTGGCAGTTTCCAGTGGCAGGCAGCTCTGCACCTTCCCAGCAGCATCCCAGGGAGGAGGTAGGAGCAACTGAATCAGCCCCTTCATTAAGGCCCTCAGAGTAGTGGAACCCTGCAGAGGTTCTGGTGAGATAACAGTCCATGCAGAATCCTGTTGTTGTGCACGAGTGTAACATCATGCTCATGTGTGCTCAGTGCTCATGTGTGTAACATCTTCACCACAGCCCCACAGGGAAGCAGGGAGACTGAGCATTTGAACAGGGATGTGTCGCTGAGGATCTGGACAAGCAGCATCTGCCCACCCTTCCACAGCCTTGGTGATGAGACTACACCCCAAGAAAAGACCTCAGTGTAGACAGCTTGCCAGCACCTGGACTTCGCTGCAAGCTGGCAGCACGTGCCACACATAGGAAGTCCCATCTCCATGTGAGGAAGAGCTTCTTTCCTGTGAGGGTGACAGAGCCCTGGCACAGGCTGCCCAGAGAGGCTGTGGAGTCTCCTTCTCTGGAGATCTTCAAACCCGCCTGGATGCCGCCCTGTGCCCCTGCTCTGGGTGTCCCTGCTAGGGCAGGGGGTTGGACTGGGTGATCTGCAGAGGTCCCTTCCAACCTCAGCCATTCTGTGATTCTGCATAAACCACGGCATTTTGGTTAGGTAGAAACCCTTTATAGACGATGTCTGAGCGGCAGCATTCTTCTGCATCTGCAGACAGCCTGGCACAGCAGCACTGATAAAGGTGCGTTAAAGTTTGCTGTCCTTGGGAGCAAGTGGTGGTCATTTTACTCAGGACAAAGTCATATCTCAAGCCAACTGCTGAGTCAGCACCGAAGAGAAGAAGGACAATGAGGATATCGGCATCATTTTCAAGAGCCCACTCAGAAAGTCTGAAGTAGGCGGAGATTTTCTGAAGCGTCTGTGGTGCTCTGCCAATGCTGGAAGGTTGCTTTTGCAGGGAAGGAAGGTGAAACTGCAGATCCAATGACCCCTACAATTTATGCTTCCTTCAGCTGCATTAGCATGCAACAGTAAAACCAGGCCAGGGCCAGAGCAGAGTCCAGGCACCTCACCACCCCAGTACAGAAAGCCAAGGGCAGAGCTGCAAGCATCTAACAGAGGTCAATGCCAGCTACTTCAGAGGATGAGCACAGAAAAGTCCTTCAACAAGACTCACACTTAAAGCTTTTATTAGAGATCTTCAGGTTAAACCCTGGCTGAATCGATCAATATGAACTGAATCACAGAATCATTCAGGAAGGGATGCTGGGATTTCTCTAGTGAAACCTCCAGCTCAAAATAGGGTCAGCTCTTAGATCAGACCCAGCTGCTCAAGCCTTTGTCCACCTAGGCCTTGAAAACCTCCAAAGAAGGAGACTCCAATATCTCTTTGAGCCTTTTTCCAACACTTCCGTGTCTTCACGGAGAAGATTTTTTTTTCTTTTTATGCAATCAGAACTTCCGAAATTTCCCTTGTTTTGGAGTGCAATTGCTGTCTCTTATTTACCCCACCAAACACCTTAGCAAATAGCCTCTGTCTGTCTTCTCAGTAGGTTCCCGTTTCCATTCTCCAGGCTGAACAAGCCCAGTTCCCTCAGCTCCTTCCTTCCTCTTTGTAAGCCGTGTGTGCATCAATCCCATGACCATATAGGTGCCTTTGGCTGGACTTGTGACATTTTAATCAATATTCTTCTTGTTCTCAGAAGACCAAAACTGTGCCCAGTATTACAGATGTGGTATAACAACAAGTAAGAGAGAGTGATCGCTTCCCTCAGTCTATTTATTGGAGTCCTGCTGCTCTGAGATTTCCCAAGAAATCCCTGACTTGATCATCCACCACTACTGGTAGTTATCTCCTCTTTCAACTCCTTCTGTAAGCATAAAGTCCTAAGAGACACTGTCAGTGGAGACAGACAGAAAAGCACTGAGTTCCTCTGCCTTATCTCTATCTGTTGTTACTTGTCACACACTTTTAATCATCAGCATACTCACATTTTTCTTATTAATTCTTCTCACTGTTAATACACTGGTAGAAGCTCTTCTTGTTGACTTTGATATCCTTTTCCACACTGAGGTTCAGTTTTCCTAACACCTGCATGCCAAGGCAGTGTTTCTGCATTCATTCAGAGGTGTGCCCTTAGCTGCCACTTCTACCTCCTGCACACATCCTTGTTGGCACTGAAGTTCAGACGTGAGTTCGCTGTTGAATCAAACTTCCTCCAGCCCTTTGTAACACTCTCCTCTCTTGCCACACCTGCCAAAGCTCCATGTGATCTGCAGCTTTCATGTCTTTAATGCTTTTTTTTTCTCTGTGTAAGCAGCTCCTTCACGTTCCCAAGCTCTGAGAAGGCACTTTCTATAGCTCTGATTTCCCTCGCCAGCTGTTGTGCTGCCTGCTTAAACACAGCCAGGGGTATATGAGAAACCAGAAGTCACAACAAAGTCCTGTGTTTACTTGTGTTTACTGCCTGAACAGAGCAGGTTAGGCTCACCTATCTATACACAACTGCTCCAGGAAGACTCCTTCAGATTTGGAGTAGCAAAACGAGAGACAGTACTGAAAAAGCTCACAAGTTTTTTGAGGGATACAACTCAATTCCTATACATAGCACTTTTTTTTTTCTTTATAATATTGGAACTATCTGTATTATAACCACATAAAATTGCTTTTAATCCTAATATGTAAATATTGAAGTCATTTCACACTTGCTAAGTCATTGGCTTCAAAAATTTTGTGTGGCAGAGTTTGCTGAGTGGAAAGTTTTCCTGAAAATTTTGAATTTGGAACTTCGAAATTCTCTGAATACTCTGTTGTTTTGTTTCATAAAATAATAGAAACAATCTCCTTTATTTTTATCTTATTAATACAGAAACTGTAAATACGTTATCTTAACTGTAATGTAATTTCTTCAACAGCACTATATGTACAAGATTAATTAGTCATAATCCAGGAATTTTGAAGTGGCTGAGATATCCCCTTGTTAAATTAATTTCAGCCAAGACAAACACAGCTGCTGAATCTTCTAACAAGGGACCTCATTTTCTTTTGATTTCATCAGGTTAGGAGTTGCAGCAGACCTAGGTAGTGATGATGCCATTTGGGACAGCTGAGTTAGGGGCTGGTTGCATTGGGACCTATATATGTGTGTGTGTGTGTGTGTGTATGTATATGTGCATATGTATATGCATATATATGTATGTGTATATGTGTGTGTATGTATGTATATATATGTATATATGTGTGTATATATATGCAGGAATACACTACCTGCCATATATGCTTCTCCTCAGCTGGAAAAGAAAGGACACTCATCAAGTTAGAAGCAAAATCAGTTTAGAAAATAGAACTCTGTATTTAGGTGCCTGCACCTCAGGTGCCTCTTCCTGATTTTTTTCTTCCTTTGTGAGTGTAAATTTGGGATCAGGGTTACCATGTAAAATGCCAAAGACATACCAAGACCCATGCTTTCCCCCCAGGAATAAACAGAACTTTAGTGGCCTCCTTGAGTCACAGTGAACTTTATTTATAAAACCAATTTAAGCACACAAAGCACAGAGGAAAGACTGAGTGTCCAGTCAGCAGCTCCCTCATTCCCTTCAGCAGAGTATCTGCAGTGTTAATGGATATTCTGAACCAGGACAGAGCCCCAAACACCACTCGTAGTCAAGAAATTAATTACTTGGCTGTTGGCTGTCTATATGTTGTTATAGGAATGTTTTTACACTTGAAGTTCCCTGAAGGCTTGTATAAGTATTCTGCTCATAAATACAATTATAGCTGAGCTCTTGCCAGAAACAACCATATATTATGCAATATTGCAATCTCATCACCATACCAAAGTCCCTGCAAAATCCAATAGATCAAAAGCAGAGAGTTATCACCTGTGCACTCACCCTGGTGGGAAGTTCAGCATCTGAATACTGAAGATTCAAGCATTTCTTAAAGATTTACCCATAGTGTTTTGCAGGGGGAATCTCTTTTCCTGGGTACTTCTATAGAAATGTATGAAAAATGGCGCTGTGTTTTTTGCAGCCCTATTGGGTAGGCCCTCATCATGACAAGAAGTTGCTTCCTGACAGAAATATAGGCTGATTAGTTGGAGGGGTTACCATTCGTAAATAATAGATAAATAATAGTAAGGAGAGGGCTAGCTCATACTTTCTGGAGGTTTCATAATGATTGTCATTGTGTATTAAAGAGATCAGTTCTATAATAACCTTCTGCCCAACATAACAAAATATATCCCAGCTGCTCACCCTCATGTTCATCACCTTTTCCTGCTGGATGGGCATTTCAGGATGCTCTGAAGCCAAGAGATGCATGAAAAGGAAGATGGATTTCAAAGGCCAAGAAGTCCTTCATACAGCAGTGAATCACCTTTATCAGGAAGCATCTTCTAGTCCTGCTTGGCTTTGAAGACCAAAGCTCTGCCTGGAAACTAATAGCCATAGCTGTAGCTCAGAGGGATGTCCTCAAACGGCCCAGTGTATCCCACATCAGCTTTTTTTTTTTCCTCAGGTGCAAACCAAGGCCTAGTAGCTCCTCCAGGAAGTTCTTTACCTGGGTGGAGTCTACCCAGAGTCCTGATGGCCTACAACATGACAAAGATCCAAGAGATATAAAAACTACCTTTCCTGACAAGTTATATGCCTTAGCTCTGCTCTGGTGATCTGGGCTGGAAAGATATGGGCTACTGTAAGTTTGTCCAGGACCCCAAGGGCTAGAGATGTCTGGAAATGATGGGCTATTTCAGGATCAACAGTAGCAGGTCCAAGTAACCATCTTGAACAAGTACTTACGGTTTAGCTATAAGTGTAAATGCCCCCAAACACCTCCAAGTTGTACTAGGGATTTATCTCAGTTCTCTGGAGATATTCAGTTTCCAGCAAAACTTTACCATTCAAGAAAAATCAAATCCTGATCCATGGTTTTTCTCTATGAGCAGCATGCAGGGCCTTACAAGTTAGTTCCTGCTGGACCAGATGTCCACGAAGAGACCGCATTGATTTAATGTACATGCTGATATCTCCCAGGCCTGGAACAGGAATATTGTCACTAATGGCATATAGTTCAAGCCCCCTCTCCAGGGTATCTGCTTATCCTCAAACCCACTTCTCCCTTGAGGTGCTTTGCCTCCAGAATAGTTTCTAGTTAAATAGATTAAAGCAGACAATAGGATTCTTTGCTACTTGCCACAGCTCATTAGATAACTATTAGAAAACATCTCATTAGAATTTAGAAAACACTGTACTGCTGGTGTTTCTAAAGATTTGTTTATACAGAAGAAAACAAGAAAGTGGAAGGCAATGATAAAAAAGGAAGCCACAGTATTTTCTTGTTCTAATTCACACTTCCTAAAACAGAAACTCTTCCAGTCCTGTCTTAAAGAACATTAAATTAAAAAACATCTCAGAAGGAAGAGTACAGGCAAAACTTCACATTCTGCA
Source organism: Tinamus guttatus (assembly GCF_059628265.1). Classification (NCBI taxonomy): domain Eukaryota; kingdom Metazoa; phylum Chordata; class Aves; order Tinamiformes; family Tinamidae; genus Tinamus; species Tinamus guttatus. Next base: position 519,363 of record NW_028288993.1, on the reverse strand, counting down.
TGTCTACTTGGGAGCCTCATTGGGAGCCTTCCTCTGCTGGAAACTACCTGCATCTCAGCCCTGTCATGGGACTATAAGCACTCCATCAGCATAGTCAAATAGCCTGGCTCTGGCACTATTAAGCCTGCAGCTGATTCAGGGAACCTAAGGGAACCTAAAAAATGAGGGAACCTGAGAAATGCCTGTGTCATTGGTATGATAGATCCACACAATCATAACTACCTGGATGCCACTCTGAATCCTACAGTGCTTGCTATGCTTACGAAGGACTGTGTGTTTGCAAGTTTTCCTCTGTTCTGGTTCTTATCACCGTTCCATGTCACACTGCTCAGAGGATGCAGTTCTTGCCTACTGCAAGAAAAACGGGACTAAACTTCAGTGCATTACTGGGCATGGTCCCAGAGATTAACAAAGCTCCTATTAGAGTTTTTTCCAGGATGTTTTGGGGAAGGATGAGGAGGTCAGACTCATCACACGCATTCAGGGGACATGATCCCAGATAGCGCCAGGGATCATGGTGCAAAATACATGCAAACAACATGACATGTGTCCTTCAGGTACAGTGAGACTTGAACTTGACTCTGTCCTTCTGACACATGGATTCAAATGGGACTGGACAACCTCCCTGCCCTTTGAGATAACATGAGGCCATCTTAACAGGACAGTGTTGCATACAGCATGGTACAGCTTACAAGATGTGTATAAGTTCTTTTAATGTTCTGCTGAGGGCCCAGAGGAGAGCAGCCTCCCAAGCTAAAGGGAAGTCCAGACCTGTGGCAGACATGTTCCTTTCTGGATAAATCTGTCTTCCTGCTCTGTAGTGACAGTCCCTTTAGACTGTCACCACTGCCACTTCTGGCCACATTCAAGGATATATACATATTTAAAGGGAGAAAAAAAAGAAAAAAAAAGGCTTAGAGGAGAAGCAGGACATGTTGTCACTTTAAGACTGTGTAAGCAGGTCGGGATTTATTTCCTGGAAGAGGCAGACTTCTGCCAGTAACCCCCTGCTGACCACAGAGCAGGTTCCCCTCCTCAGCAGCCACCATCGGAGCAGGGAAGGTCATAGCACAACGGGGGTGTTCTCATTTCCTCAGGGGACAGCGTAATGGCTGATGGCATCTGATGGTTCCCGCTCATTCCCAGACATCGGATGTTGTCCTCTCCCTTTGTGGTTCCTTCTTGCGGTTTGAAACTTCCTCAGAACCACTTAATTGATTTATAACCCAATAATCTATCCCCTTCATTAGCCTCAGTGTACAGTCATTTATCATTCCCTGCACAATAACTGATTTCCAACCCATTAGTACATGACCTGAAATAGTTATGGCCCTGAAGAATTAAAAAATTCAAGTTGGCTGAAGGACAACACCTGCCAGTGTAAAATACAGGGCTTGTGTCACTAGTACTCAACACTACATGTGACCAAAGCCTAACGGCAGAATTTCTCCATGATCTGTGCAACAAGTGTGTGGACCCAGCTGCAGAACAAAACCCATGCAGAGGGCTGTGCTTTCAAAGGTTTCTCTCCAGCGCAGATGCTTACAGTGCTTAAAACAAGCACATATTCCTAATACATCAACCACACCAGAGCTCTAATTGCCCTGAGCAGCCTCATCCGGCCATCCATCCACATACCCTCCACACACTGGCTTAGAAGATTAGTTTCACCAAACAACTGAAGGATAGGCCTTCCAGGTATGCAAAAAGGATTAGCTGTATCTGACAAATAAACTGCAGTGTCTTTATCCAAACCCCACTGAAGTGTTCAGGTGTCACTATGGTTGTAGGGGATGTTGTAGAGTCTTGCAGGGCTGTGACCTGTCCCTGTACATTAGCCACTGGCCATAGCATCCTGCGGGATTTGAAGATCAGCCTTGAGCCGTAAGGAGTTTTGGGGACAAGGCCCCTGCACAGCTTGAAGGCCAGGCCCTAGGGCACTTGGCTGAAGTCTCAAAAAATCCTCAGCTGTCAGAAAGTAGCAAGAATGGAAATGCTTTTCAAGAGAAAGAGCAAGCCAGAAGCCAAGCATAAAAGCAAGGAAGGCTGGGGCAGGTTCATCACCAACAAGGACACAGGCCCAAATTACACAAGCAAGAAAAGAAAATCCAGTGACAGGAACCAGGGCCAACAGTCCAGATTGCAAAACAAGTCCATAATAATGAGGCAGGTCCAAGGTCAAGTCAGCTGGGCACAGATCAGCAAGATACAAGGTCAGTAACAGCTTACCTACAACAAAGCTCAAGCCAAGGGCTTGGATCTAAGTTTAAATGCAACTCTTCAGCCAAGGAGTGGTGTCCCCAAATTGGGTGGGTCAGGCAATTAGATGCTGTTTGTGTCCCAGCCTGGAAAGAGCAGCCAGGCTCCTGGGCATGTTGTGTCCCCAGGATGCAGACTCAAGCACTCTTGCCCACTAGCAGCACAGATGCTGTCTGCTCAATCTGCTTATATGAATAGCTGGTCAATACATATGAGACCAACGCTGTATTCATTCATTATTCAGTCCTTCCTTGCCAGAGGAGACAGGGAAACTTTCATGATAAATGCTGTGGTTTCTATAAATACTTTACTACAGCTAAAAATGCAAGAGCCAACTCCTCCTTCCCTGATGGGGTGTAAATTGGAGTCTGCAGTGGTATACAAAGAGAGTAAGGAAAGAATCAGGCCCAAACAAGTTCTTCTGAGGTCTGATTGACTATGCCTTTAGATAAAGGTGTGCAGCCATATTCCAAAACACTGTGGCTTACCTAACAATCCTGCAGCTGTGTCTCATGCTTTCCAGATTAAGATAAGATACTTTTGTGCAGTGCTGGGACAGAGGGGACACAGTGACTAATGCCAGAACTCCTGTGGTTGGGAAGTAGGCTCTCACCTCCCTTTGCCTGGCTTTGCCGACAGAGGAAACAGCTGCATAATAGAAACCACTGACAACTATCAGCGTGATACAGGTGTTCAGCATCGTTCAGACAGCTGTTCTCTTCCTTTGGGTCTGTTGTCACTGCTGCTCCCTCCTCCAGACTCTCGTGGGAGGAGAAGGGAAGGACTGCACTGCCCAGCTGGTGCTCATGGTCATTATCATGACCATACCGCATGACCACATCTATGGCATGTTCTTGATGAAGATACTGCAAGGGTCTACACCCTGTCTAAAGGTACACAGGCTCCAAGTCATGAAAGTGCAGTACTACAACAGCTGCTGAGTCTTGCACTGGCATTGCCACTGTCTGGCTCTCACAGTGACAAGAGTTATTACTTTAATGGCCTAAGCATATTTTCAAGTCATTAATGGCAAACAAAGATAGCTGGAATGGCACAAAAGGAGTATCTAATTACAATCTGGATGTCTGTGTGTCTGAAACACTGCCCTGCCACCACTAGGGAGAGGAAGACATGATGCAAGGAGATGCTCTGGAGAAGATAATCAGGCAATGGTAGACACTGTATTCTTTTTTTGAGGATCCTCATGGATATTCATCCCTTGGATCCATGTCATCTCTCTGGCAAAGGCATTCTTGTTCCTTCTCCAAATGAGGTACCATCATACCACTCCCTCCTGTAAGATCTCTTTCAGGAAAAGAAGAACCAAGTGATAAAGGTGAAGTTGAATTCAGCTCCAGGAGAGTGAAATTCACTGCAGTCTCTTACAGGTCAGTGAGTTGAACATCTCTAGATGCACTGTGTGATAGTCACCCTAGATCTAGGGGCTCAGCTGAAGATGCTACCTATATTAGACATTCTACACCATTTTAACCTGGGAAAGAGACTTCCCTCTTCACACGCCTTTGGTTCCCACAGAAGATAACCAGTCTGGTGGCAGAAGGTGCTGGCAGGTACTGTGCTGAGTCCCATGTGTGCTTTTCTGGGTTTAGTCTAGAGGGTAACCCTCTCTTGCTCAGGAGCCCTCCAGTCATACCCTTCCCACCACCCAATGGCTAAACAATAGGAATGGAGAGGATGAAACCATATAGAGTGTTGGGGTTGGATTTGGGCTATGGCAAAGCTCTGCTTCGTGCTCTTGAGACAGCACAAACTCAGCATTAGAAAGCCCTCAAACCGCTTCATCCAGCAGGCCAGTCCCACACCGGGGCTGGTCCCTTCTCTCCCAGAGCAGCCAACACTAGTGTTCCTATTTGCTCCTCTCCCTGGCCATATTGCTTCCTCTTCCTGTGTCCAGTTGAGAGTGCTAGGATCTGCAATTTTTGAAGCGTTTAGAAAAGGTAAGGCTAACAGTTCACGCAATATATTACATACTCCTTGTAGCTGTCTAGCATGCTGTGGAAATACCCCCCAGGACAGAAAAGAGAGTTCAAATCAGAGAACAAGCAGAGGAATTTGGGGCACACAGTGCAGGCACATCCTGGTCAGAGTGTCACCAGCTGACACTTGGACAAACTGTTAGAGGTGGATGTCCAGGAAGATGGGTAGTCCCCCAAAGTGCTGGTACCTCTCCACAGTGCTCATGTGCAGAGGCCTCTTTCTGCTGTGGAGAGAAAGAATGACCTTCCTGAGCTCAGGCCCCTGTGGAAATCTCCTGCCGAGGGCAAATGTGTGATCCAGGTCTGGGAAAGCGTTTGCACAGGTTCCTGGTCCCAGCCCCTTGAATCACCTGCTGAGGCCTGGCATGGGACACACTCTTTCAGTGGGGTACCATGGTCAGGGGCAAGCACAAAATTCTGACTGTTGCTTCTGTCTCCTTCCTTACATGCAGACTGTTCATGAAGCCCTGGCAGAGCATTGGGACAGAGCAAAAGGAGAAGATCCATGAAATTCATGCTTGGAAAACAGTATCTTATGCAGAAATGGAAATGTTTGTTGATACCAAGGTCAGGAGCCATGGAAGAGAGGGGCCTTTTCAGGTATACCACAGTGGAGTGAAAAGGGTGCAGGCTCCCTTCAGAAAACACAGCAGTCCCCTCTTTTATAGGGTCAGTATTTTCTGTGGACCTAGTGTGATCATAATGCCAAGAGGTGGGAGCTAACATATCACAATAGTTCTGAACTCAGTTCAGTTAATTAAGTTGCTTTTTATGAAAATAATTCTCAAGATATCCTTCAGTTAACTATGCAAAGCCAGAGGGGAAAAATGAATATTGTAACAGGAGCCACACTAAAAAGAGTGAGACTGACACTAGCAGACTCTTATCAAATTAAATTCTGATGGCATAGCTCTCTGGGAACCGAGTCCACTGGAGAACCAATGCTGAGACCTTTGAGGTTCCCTGGAAACTGTCAGCACAGCTGCCTCCCATGCATGTCCAACCTCCTGATGTGGTTCTTGCCATTCAGAACCACTTTTTATGCCAAGAGCTATATGGCTTGTGACAAAGACATTGACTCCAAACTGATCCCATTAGAAGCAGGCTAATCTCTGCAGGTTATCAGAATGGGCCCTGATGGGTGAATTTAATCTGTAATGCAAAGCAGTCCTGTAGCTTTCCTGGGAGAACTGGCAGATAGACACTGCGGCCCTGGCAAGGTTGCTGTGCACATCTTCCTGCAACCATCCTACAGTTCACTGTTGACAGGCTTTTGAACCACGCTTTGCTTATGTTAGGTGGCATCTTAGACTTAAGACCAACTTCCTGCAAATAGTTTTTAAACCTTGATCACAGGCTTCAGTCTTGATCACCTAGGCTTGGCACTCCCTCTCTCTTCTAGAGGCCTTGCTTGCCATGTTGTTGCTGTATGGGACATGCATTTGGATTAGAATTTGCAGCACATGATGTATTGCCCCACTCTACTCATACTGTGCCCCAAATGGTTGGGCCAAAACTCTGTGCCCGCCTACTGGGGCTGACACACAGCACATCTCAGCCCCAAAGCTGGTTCCAGGGATGGATAGGAAATGCACACAAACTGCTTGGTGGCTGGAATCAACCAGGCCAACCCTTCCACACCATGATTTCTCCAACTCAGTAGCACTTCATCCCACCTCACAAGTTGTCAAATGACTCCTTGGTGTTAAAAAAAATAATTAAAAACAAAATCACCCCTCTCCCCCAAGCTGTTGTAGACCTTCAGTTATTTATTGTCAGCAGGTAGCTGGAAATTAGCCCATGTGTAGCTACACTAGAGACAACACAAATTAACACTTTACCAGTTTTCATAAAAGGCTCCCACTGATTTCGCCAGAGCAATGTAATATTATACTGAGCCCAAAGTTTCCTTTGACCTGTGACTGGTAAAGTTTGCCCTTTCCGATCCTCCTCTGCTCTTACTCTATAAAGACCAGGCCAGGCACCTGTTTGCTGTCTTACCTCCAAGAGCAGGAAGGCAAACATAATGGGACCTTCCTGATGAGCATTTAACTTCACTGATCGAATTCTTGTAAAATGGTCTCTCTCATCCACAGCAGCTTTGCTTCTATCACTGCTTTGCAATAAAGTACCTGAAGCTGTAATGCCATGTCAGAGAGAAAACCCCTGTACCTTCAGCTTCACTAGATCAGAGCCTGCTAACTCAGTCCTTAATAGACTAGGGAAAGCATCAATATGTAAATACAAGTTGTGCTCTGAGCTAGCAGGTAGGATGCTGAATCCATCAAAGCCAACCCCAGCCAGGGCAGAAGGTAGGGCTTGCTGCAATCATTAACATGAAACACACAGTTCTCCATTCTGCAGAAGTGACTTATGGTGCTCCCACCCAGGGAGACAGAAGATACTAAATCCTTTATGAAAATGTTGCCCTAGGACTGGAAGCATAAGAAGAAGCAATCAACCATTCTCTTTTTGGTAAATGGCGTAGTCTTACACCTGGTCTAGGCCTTGATTGCCAACGCATGCCCTGAAAAACAGCTTGCCAGGCTTTCTAGCAGATGTTTAAACTCTACTCTTTAGAATGACTGTAGCGCACTTAGTCACTAAAACATATCACTTAGCTCGGTCATGAAGTGAGGGTTCATCTTTCCTATTTCGCTGAAACAGTTGCAACTGCTGTTCAGGCAGACCAGGCTAATTTGGGAAGGTATTTTTAGGGACAAATACATTGATCTGGGTTCTGCACAGAAGTCTGGAAAGAAACCCACAGATGCAGGCTGGGCATGAGGGACAAAATGCAAAGTATCAAAATGAAAATATTGTGGTGTCACCTCAGGGAGTATTACACTGGGTGGTAAATCTGCACTGATACACCAGTGTGCTGGACAAAACAGCTAAACATCATCCTCTTCACAGTCAGAGGCAGAGCAAAATCCTACAGCTACTCACCTGTAGTGCAGGTGAGAGCTCACTGAGGTAGACCAGACACCAGGACGGGACAGGCTTTGCTCACTGCTGAGATCTCACATACGATATCCTAGCTCCTCAAAATTGCCAAAGTGACAAGTTCTCAGCCAAACACTTCTATAGGCACCAGCTCTTTTAATTAGCAGTTTCTCCTAGTTAATTACTTTTGGGAAATGCTCCAGGCTCTAAATTAAAGGAGTATATTCCTAGGAGAATGAGTCACCTCTCCTGCTTGGTAGCAATCATAGTAACAGTATCACTTAGGGCTGGTGAGAGCACCTCGCCTCTGCAGGGCACAAAGCACACACCAAAGGGCAGGGCCTCGATGCCACCTTCATCCTGTGGAAGGGGAAGCTGAGCTCCCAGGTCCTGGCCAAGCATGTCTAGCCCTGCAAAGGTCAGCACTGTGCTGTGGCCCTAGTCCCCAGAGCAGGCTCCCACAGTGGACCCTGAGCAGGGCATCCTTGTCTAATTGCCAATGATGTAAAAGTGCTCCTGAGACGGTGTGAGAGAGATTACTATGGTTCTCTGCAGGACTCACAGACACACAGGTGGGCTCTGATGGGAGATCAGCATAAAAGGCAAAGATGAGAGAGAGCGAAATTAAAAAAGCACCGAGATTTGCAAATGTTAATGCATGGTAGATAACTGCAACAATAACTAAGGCCAGACATCTCAAGTCATTTGCCAATGGGTCTTTGAAGAAACCACTCAAACATAACCTTAGAGATGTTCAGTCAGAACTTCGTAACTGATAAGGAGGTGGAAAGAAGGTTATCATGGGTCTCATGGGAAAAAGACTAGTTACTATGAGATGTTCGGAGGGTCTGTGGGAACGTAAAAGACTTTCTATGGGATGTTAATGGAAGGACCAAAGGTGGAGCCAGATATGGATCAAAATAGATTGAGGAGGAAAATGCAGCACAGTGGAGACAAAAGGGGCTAGTTGCACGTGAAGACACTGCTGATCAGTACACGTCTGGCCCCGACCACCTGCTTGAGTGTGATGATGGGTCATATCACCTGTGGAGACAGAAGCCACAAGTCTAAGTGGCCCGTAGCTGTAGAGGCCAGCTAAGGATAGACTGAATGTCTAGGAACAGCTACTGAAGAGACCCATTTCTGTCAGTGTAACACTAGTGAACTTCAAGCTTGGCCTTGGAGACAGCTATATGAGAGACTATAGGTCTGAGAGACTGATACCCAAGTTCAGGAGTCTGAGATCCAGCTACTGGGGAGACCATAGGTCCGGGCCATAAGTGAGAGAGACCTGTCCTCTCACATTTGTGTTACCCTATTTGTGGTCAGCCAGCTGTGTCTGAACCAAGTGTGTTTGTATATTGGTGACATCTGCTCAGCCTTGCTGCTGGCTGGAATGGAGGCCAGAGACTGCAGCAGCCTCGCTCTAGCAAACTCGGTCAGAAAGAATCTCCTGGGTCCTAAAGTCCTCTAGAACTGTTTCCTTAATGATCTCTGCAGTCATTTGCATGGTCACAGCCTCCACTCTTCTTGTACTCCCCTGGCCCCTGGGCTGTAATGACATCCTCCCTTTCCAAACAGCTGTCCTTACTCTGGGCTGCTGAAACATTGGGCAAGCTCAGGAAAAGTATGTGAGAGTGGTGAGGTCTTGAAGCTTATATGTGTCGTTACATTCAGCCCTATGGGGGTCAATCATTTCCTCTATTTCTTGGCTTGATCTGAACCCAGTAACTTCACATTGTTTGGACTGAACAGTGCTTGCACTGGTGTCTGGCTGTGAGCAAAAGCCAGATCTGTCCCCAGCTCTGCAGGCTGCTCCATGTCTGTCAGAAAGTACCTCACCACTCACAGTGGCCATGCTGAGCTGGTGTGTGCAGAGAAGGAAAAGGCATGAGGTGCTGTGAGCATGCAGGCATGCTCAGCAAGCGCAGGACCAGCCCTAGACTTGGCCCCTGTGCAAAAGAGCAAATAGATGTCACTAGGATCCAAGGAAATCATGAGACCGGAGCAGAGCTCACCTCTCCATGGAACATGCAGGCCCATGACTAGCAGCCCACATTTGTTACGCTTCTGCTAAGCACCTCTATGAAGTAGTGCAGCAAGATCAAATTCTTCATAGAAGTTATCCTCAAACTGCCTTAATCAACTGTTGTGTTAATTGCTCTGTGGATTGAACGGCCCCTCTCTAAGATCTTGTTCATTAATGAGCGTGAGTTTGCGGATGTCATTTATACTCGTATAATCGGAAAGCCATCAGGAGATTTGTGGCTGAACAATTACAATACTCTGGAATAGTAAGTGCCTGATTGCAGATTTCTCTATGCTTGGTAGAAATACTCCTGCCTACGGACCTCTTGAAGCTCCAGTTCTCGTGGCCACTCATCACATGTGAGTTAGTCTGACCTCAACTGTGTCTGTAGATGGATATAACAGTACCATGATTTCCACTGCAACATATCACACTGCTGCAATTCCCATTATTCCCAAGACTACCAAACTTCTTGTGCACTTTGGGGCACCTGTTAGGATTTCCTTGAAAAAAATGGGAAAAACTTACACAGCTGTGTGGATTACACAGCTCTCTCAGCTCAAGTGCAGAGCTGGAGAGGGTGATACCCTGGCAGCATCAGAATAAGACTGGGAGCAGAAGTTCAACAAAAAACAAGTGATACTATCAAACACCCAAGCTTCAGAAAGCAAAATCCTCTGCCTTGAAAAAGCACAAATCCATCAGAAACCCTGAAATTGACCTCAAATTATGAGACCTGTTTGTAGAAGAACTTTAAAACATTTGGCTTTCTCTTTTTTTTTTTTTAATTCTTCTCAAGTGGATAACAGAGCCTCATTGTCAACTCTTCCATACCAAACAGGAATAAATGAGTTTGCCCACTGAAAATCCTCTTACTACAGAGCTTTTGGACCAGGCAATGCCCAAACACACATTATCCCTACTCCAGGGAATTTGGAGTCTTGGGAAAAGTATGCCACAGAAGCACACACTAAGATCCACAACACTCATCTGAGGAGCATCTAATAGTGAGGCTATGAAGCAGGTAAGGAGCAGCTACTGCCCACCTATTCATCACAGATATCTTTTAGAAGTCCCACGAAGAGCTAGAACACATATACATCAACTATAGCATTTCTTGAGACCAGCTGACATTGCAAGACCAACTATGGTCTTGCTCCTTTACCCTGAAGATATCTGAAATGAACAGTGTACTTTAAATCACCTGGAAGCCTTGGCTTGAACCCATATAGGCACACAGAGGGTGCTGTTTCCTAATCTGGGCTGTGTATAGTGTTGATTGTATAAGAAAAGGGTGTATTTTTCCAGAGAAGAAATTCAAAATTTTGAAATTTTGGTCTCTGAAAATTATTGGTGTCTGGTTTCTTGACTTTGTAGGCCAAACTTGGACCCATCCTGAATTTGCAAATCTTCATGGGATTACTGCAAGTTTTCTAGATGCTCCAAGAGGTTCCAAGGCTAGAAGTGAAAATCCGTTGGGAAAATAAATGAACATTAACTGAACAGTCCAAATTTATTGGGAGTTTTTAAGGTCTGAGATGAAGATATGACCCAGGAAGGGGAGACATTGCGTCTGTTCACCTTCAAGCGCTCACTTCCAGGTGGAGACTGTTTCTGTATCGTTGCACAGCACCGCTGCAAAAGCATCCATAGAGAACCACTGTAAAGCACCCTGCACACCTACTCACGGTCCCAGTGCAGAATGCTGTGGTGTCTAAATTGATTAGAGACTAACCTGGTTGCAATTTTTTCTGTCCTATATGTCCTTTATGCCATCAGTCTTACAGTCTTAAAAGAGGTCTCTGTTCCACTAAGTACCTCATGAGTGATAAGGAGCATGCAGGGCCACGTTCATCAGTGGGTGGCTTGCATGAGAAAGAATACATCTATAAAAATGCAAAATTCAGTCTTGTCCGGGTTTTATGTGAAAAAGCATTGTAAACAGAGTACAAGAGCCTTCTGACTAGGTAACAGAGGCTCTGCAGTCTGTCATCTGCAGATGAGGGAATCCTGACCTCTTTTCATGGCTCTGATGCAGGATTCTGCTCCCAGTACATCTGTTTAGCAGGGCTCCTGGGGGCCCCTCAACATCCCAAAGGAGCACTGATTTTTTCAGAGGTCTTAGCATGGCTGGGAACAGCATTATATATCAATAGATAGTTAGCAAGGTGACTGTGAGCACATTTGTCCCTTAAGTTAGGGGCAGATGGACTCTCCAGGCCAGGCTCACTGTGCGTGTGGACACAGCAGCACAACCTCCCCTTCGGGCAGAGCTGCAATGCAAAAGCATGCTGCAAGGGACACTTGCATGCTCCCTGCTTCAGCATAGGCCCATATGAGGTCCCCGCAGCCTGGAACGACCGGTCTGGGCAGGGACTGAGCAGACCATGGCAAGCATTCACCCAGCTTGCCAACTTTGGGACTCCATAGAACCTCTTGGGCATCTCGTTAGTCTTGTGTACATTATATGGACTGAAACACCTGCACAGCCACCTTCACATCCCTTGATTGTGTGATGGCATCTATTTTCCATGCAGACCTTTTCTGGTCTGCCAGGCGATATGTGCATCAAGCACATTCTGGAGCACCATCAAGGACACCAGGATAACAGATTTTCCTCAGGACATCCCCACTCCTTTGCCAGATCCTGTAGCAGAAAGTATGAACTGCTTCCTACCTGGGGGAGGCAGAATTCAAGGCATTCATCTAAAAGTGCTGCAGCACCGCTGTCATGAGCCAGTGACCATCTCCGCTGTGACCAATTTAGAAGTTTAAAGTTAAGAGGATTTTCTCTGACCTCCCATAAGATTCAAGCCAGAGCATCTTAGCCTGTCACTCCTGTCTCAAATTCTATAACTCAGAGTTGAGCTAGAGTAGACCTTGTAGAAAAAGGCACTCAATTGCTGCTTAAGCCTCCAAGTAGTGAAAAGTCTTCCATGGACTTTAGCAAATCTTTCCTCTTTTTTCTTAGAAGCACGTTGCCTATATCCAGTTGGACCATTTTCTTTCTATGTTATACAAAAGAGCTCCTCAGCTCAGAGATGGTCTTCCCATGATCCTGTCGTCTTTCCTGTGATGAGTTAAAGAGTGAGATCTCTGTTCACCTCAGTAAAGACGCTGAGCTCACACCCTAGGAACCTCTATTCAGTGCAGCACTTTCTTCCAGGTCTTGCTCAGGAACTGTAGCTAGTCTCAGCAGAAGGACATCATTAAATCAGGGCACTTCTCCAAGTGAGGACTTGTACTCACTGGCTAGCGCTTCTGGGCCATGGGAGATTAGCTAGGGAACATTTCAGAGCAGCACAAAAATCTGCATCTTAAAGACATTATTTAAATTCAGTTCAGTCCAACCAGCCCTAATGATGTTACCCACAATATATCTTAATTTGATGTTGGTAATAAAGTTCACTGTAGCTGGAGCAGTATCATACCAATGTACCAACATACAAATGAATGTTACCCATGTCATTTAGTACCCCTGGCTGTTAAGGTGTCACTTTAGCCATTTATTTAATAAATAGGTCCTTTTATGACTATAATACTGATAAGTATTCAACTAATTTCCATGTATGTTGCATTCTATATGTTGCTAGGGATTTTACCAAGGCCGTCACCAATAGCAACTGGGACAAAGAAATAATAAATTCAGGAGGCATTCACAAAGATCTACAACACAGAATCACTTTATAACAATACAGAAAACATTAATCACATCGGTGGTGAATGACAGAACTTGATGCGATCATTTTAAATTCCCTCCGAGAGTGAGAGAGACCTCTCACTGCTGAGCCCCTGATCTGCTCTCAAACTGGAGTGAAACTTGCCTGGAAACTTTTGCCAGGATCGTGATCCCAGTCTATTTTTCTCTCTTTAGGCTGTGATGCCTTCTCCCTGATCGCGGAGCACTGCAGCAATACCGGAGAGGGCTTCGGAGCCATCGGGAGCCAGAAAAGGTGCCAGAGAGCTACATCTTCCGGTGTGTTCAAGCAACTGAAAAAAACCCTGCAGTGGGAATGTTCATTTTCCCAGACAAAATCGCAAGCTCCAGCCTTGCTAATTAGAAACTACCTGCGCTGCTGGAAACCACAGCATTTTAATTCCATCCCCTCCCTGCACCGTGCTCAGAAAAGGGTGTATATTTGTTTTAATCCTCTAACAGGGTGGCAGCGCCCGGGGCAGCGCGGCCGTGCCGGGCGAGCTCAGGCTCAGGCCGTGAGCAGCGCTCTGCTTTGCAAAGCGCAGAGCCCCGTGTTGCTGCACTTGGGGGCTGCTTCCTCGTCACGATGCCGGTGCGTTAATGCACCAGCCCCTCGCACAGGACGCCCTGGCACGCATGTGCGAGGCAGATCTGAGCGGCGATCTGTCACCGCGCCGCAGCTCGGGCTGCGCTGGCCTCGCCGTAGCTCATTATTTTGTCTCATTACAGCCGCTCGCGCCGCGGCGGGGTGACCTGCCGCTGGAAGCTGGGAGCAGCTTGTCACACCAATCAATTACGCAAATCCTCTCCCCCAAAAAAGGGAACAAAAACCTACTCAGCACAATTTTGGTGTGAAGAGGCAGAACTGCTGTCTTGGAATGGGAAAAGAGAGAGGTTAGTGAGAGAGGGGCCTGAAAATTCAGTTGGCATCTGAGTACCTCAAAGATGTAGGGTGAGAGTGGTCATGCTTCATCTGAGGACCTTCCACAGCTTCATGGAGAGAGCCTGAGACAAGGGAAGCAGAGCTGGACTGGAGGGGCCTTGGTGAATGGGAAAACTGGCACATTTCTATGGAGCACTTGTCAACTCATCCTTGCATTCCTCTTCACAGACACTTTGGGGGAAGTGTGCGCATTGCAATACCACCCCTGCCCCGCTCCTCTGCACTGTGAGAGCGCTCCTGGACCACAGCTCAGAGCCCAGCTCTGCACCTGTGGATACCACCCAGCTGGGACTGTGCTCCTTGGGGCCACAAGGGCTATGGCTCCAGATGCCAGCAGGACATTTCTGATTCTCTTGAGGGACATCTTTCATCCATGGGATGCCACGAGCGGCTGAGCTGGCCAGAGTGGGAGCCTGCTTACACTGCAGACAGATAATGAATAAAGGCCTGTACAGTGTCTTAATTAAAAACATTTGGATCAGGGCAAGCCAAGAAAGAAAAGCAAATCTTGTGCACTCTATGTGGCCTTGGCGCCAGCTCCCCAGACCCGTCATCCTTAGCCCTTGACTCTCTTCCTCAGCTCGGGAGTACCTCCCTCAAATGCCCCCCAACCTCGACAGTTTTCCTTTGCAGGAGTTGAAATGTGCACCCACCTCTGTTCACCAGCACTGTCTGCTGCCCTTGGCGCCTACAAGTAAAGTCCCAAGTTACCTCATCCTTCAGTCCTACATGTTCTTCTACACCAACAAAACCCTGTCAGTTGAACTCGGCGACACTGCACACACCAGCTCTCTTTGCACACAGATCTCTCCTCTGTCTTCCTTGGACCCACTGCTCTTATTCCATCTACCTCCTCGGCTCCTCAGTCCTTGTGCAGACAGAGCTCCTCTGCAATGGATGGCCTGGCTGGCCGGGTTGCAGATGATTCTTCCATATGATGTTCAATAGTTTCCACTCCATGACTTGAAGCCAAACAGCACATTGAAGCTATATAATGAAGGCTCACTCTCTTTTAGTCATCCCAATGACTAAGATGAGGATGCCTCTGTCCACTGAAGAATGCCCTGACTGCGTACAAGAAGGACAGGCATGACCAGCGCTGGCAGCCGAGGGCTCTTTGGCAGGAGGTGTAGATGGAGAAGTTCCCAGCTTATTGCCACATGATACCCAGCTAGAGGGGCCCTTCTGCTTGTGAAGGGCACTCACATGGCAGGTCATGGTTTTCCAAAGTGCTGGAGGAAAAACCTGATATGGTCTTTGTGCTCCTGGTGTGGTGCAAAGAGCGCTTGTGCCTGACAAAGAGCTCTCCCAACCAGGAAGGTTGTGCTTTGCAACCAGGGAGGTTTTCAGGAGCTTTATGCAGCAGTAGGGAATGAGGTCTGTGCTCTCTGCAATGCCCACAGTTATGGGGAGATTGTTGCATGGTGATTCTTCCTAATATATTCCTTACATGGTGCTGCACTTAAGCCGCTCATTTATCTCCTCACCCCACAGCATACCAAGCAGACCAGCGCTAGGAGAGCAAGGTCAAGCCTGAGCATAATTCTCCTTAGCCTTGGGAATTATTCTGGTGTATTCAGGACACAGCACATGCAGTATCCCTGCCCTTTTCCCCATCCTGTTGTTATACTCATTTTGCAGTACCTCAGGGATGGTGGTACTACTTGAAGAGGCTGAATGGAGGCAGAACAAAGTCAGCACAGACATCAGCCCTGTGCGCCTTTAGGAAATTCAACCTCACCAATCACCTTCTAGTGACTTGCCCCGCTCAGCCTGAATCAAAGAACCAGTCTGATCTGTTTGATATCAGCCCACCGTCACATATTTCCCTTCATTTTGAAAAGAAAAGAAAAGAAAAGAAAAGAAAAGAAAAGAAAAGAAAAGAAAAGAAAAGAAAAGAAAAGAAAAGAAAAGAAAAGAAAAGAAAAGAAAAGAAAAGAAAAGAAAAGAAAAGAAAAGAAAAGAAGGAGGGAGGGAGGGAGGGAGGGAGGGAGGGAGGGAGGGAGGAAGGAAGGAAGGAAGGAAGGAAGGAAGGAAGGAAGGAAGGAAGGAAGGAAGGAAGGAAGGAAGGAAGGAAGGAAGGAAGGAAGGAAGGAAGGAAGGAAGAGAGGGAAAATCTACCATGAATATTTTCAAATGTGCAGGAGTTTCATTTTCTGGCAAAAGTCCTGATTTATTGGATCCATTCTTGCTTCCTGCAGATCAAACACATCCAAGGAAAGCTTGCATGATCTGAGTACATGGAGCGAGCAACAGGTTTTATTCTGATTGCTTTTCCTCTCCGTTTAGATTTGGTTTCACAGGTTCTGCTGCTTGAGTTTATTGCCCATTGGTCTGGCCGTGCTGTCCTCTAACTTGCACTGAAATATTGTAGTGTGTACTATACTTAGTAATTACTGAGGTGCAGTAAAGATAATTGCCTCTTCTCTAAAGAGTTAGCAGTAACACAGAGTAATTCATATTAAATACCTGCAATCTACTACTTGAGGTCACATTTGTTAATTGATTTATCGAGTTGTTTCTATTAAAGTGTAAGCAATTCACTTGCTAACTGAAAATAATGTCCAGTAATTCATTTACCTAGGCTTTAACATTCCCAGATCAGAGCTGTGTGTGGCAGGAGCAGCTGGTCCCTGTGCCTCTGTGCACACACAGCATCTGCCACAGGAGGTCTCTCAGCCACACAGGTGTCCCCTGCTGCCACTATGTCACCACATCGGCTCTGTCCACCTCAATAGGATAGCAGAGTGGGACAGCAAAGAGCTCACAACCCAGATGTCTGCTTTGCATGCTGCAGCAAACAGTGTTTTGGACTCACAGGGTTGGGATGGGGAATACATCTCTTGAGTATCATCTGCAGTGATGCATGCGACAGTACTGTGCTATTGCACATCAGGGTAAAGTGTCCACCCCACCACATCATGCCGTCACACTGCCCCGCACTGCCAGTAAGGACAACAGCTGTGGGGCAGTCAGGAACCCGGCAGATCTGGGAATGGAAAATCCCACAGTGTAGATAAGGTCAATGAGTGTCTGCAAGGGGCGATGCTGGAACAGCTGAGAGCTGGAGGTGCATTCTCACATCAAGCAGTTCAGGCCAGTGCCTGAAGCTGATGGGCTGTGGATGGATCTGTCATGGAGGAGGGAGAAGATCTGCAAGGGAAGGACTTGTTTTTCAACACCCTTTTGGTATAAAGGAAGCTACTGAGACAGAGACGACAGAGACGTTTCTGAGACACCAGTGCAGGGCAGGAGAGAAAACACTCAAATACCTGAGGGCCACCCCAAGCCTTGGTACTCAGCTCCATGGGCAGCTGAAACGAACCAGAGCCTCATTCCATTGCTCCTTCCTCACACCTCTCCAGTCACGTTTCTGCCACGTATCACAGTGCCCAGGTGCACAGAGACACAAATTTATCTAGAAAGCAGGAAACTACCCAGACTTGGGATAGGTTTGTTACCTTCTGCTTTGGTGAGCACACATGTTTGAAGGAAGGTCTATTGGGGGCTAGTGCCGACCCAGGGCACATGGGCTGGGAAGAACATGGAGAGGAAACGACAGAGTCCCAGATGCATGCGGGAACAGGATCATCACTGGGAGCTTTGGGAGAGCCAGGGTCATATCGGTGACAACGTGGAAGGAGATGCACAGTGCCCGCTCCGGTGTGCACTATCACACTGAGGCTCTGCTGACTTGCCACTTGACTTGCTACCTGTTGATGGAAGAGTAGCTGTTTACAGAGAGCCCAGGAAGGGGTTTCCTCTGTTCCCAAGGCAGAGGGGAGCGCTGGCAAGCACAGAAACCTGCTGTGCAAGAGCAACAGGATTCATGGTTCTGTGCTGCAGCAGGCAGAAACAAAATCCTGGCACCCAGCTTCATCACACAATCAGATCTTTGAATGTGGAGCTCAATTACTTTCCTAATGAGTGTTACTAAGAACTTATCATCTCAAATAAAGGCTCCATCCCCTTGAGTTTTAGTATAATTTTTGTGTTTAATTACCGTGTGAGGTTCTTACAATCACTTGCTATGCTGGAAAAAAAAAAAAAAACACACAAAAGCAAGTGCACTGTTCCAGCAGTTGGTGTGAAGTCTATTGTAATCCAAACTCAAAACTCTGGGTTGTGCAAAATGGGGAAATTGGGTCAGTGCAGCCTGATGCGCAGCAGAGAACCAAACTCGGCACACTAACAAGTTGGCTAACATAGACCCCTGAAGCTGACACATCTTATTCCAAATGTAATGGGTATAATCCAGGAGGGCAAGAGTTATAAAAGCGATGTCTTGACCAACTAGTTGATTCTTTCAAAGACTATATCTTGCAAGCAACACAGAATTTGTGTTCCCCAGTAAGAACAGAAATCTTTCTTATTTGAACCTGTGAGGTACACCCTCCACTGCCTTTAAGATAATGTGGAGCTCTGTGTGTGTTTTTATGTGTGTGTGAGATGAATGCACTTTTTGAAAACAAACAGTGAAGTCAGCTAGGCACTGACTACTATGGTGCTAGCTACCAACAGGTCAGTCCTCCTGTTGGCCATCTCAGACTCTTTGCTTCACTCCCTGCTGAAACATTTGCCCCAGCATCATGCTGTATACGTCCAGATGATGAGCTCTTCTCATCAAAACCAGAGCAATCCCAGGACATGTTTATGGGTATCATATGGAACATGGAAGATGGGGCCGGTGAGAAGAAACTGTGCATAAGGTCTCCATCATAGTTAGCCACTTACTTTGGGTCCAGCTCTGCCCCAAAGCCTGGATCATCCTCTGAATGGTCTTGCAAGTGAGCTCTGACACATTGAGGTGCTTGGAATCAGGTCATTTGTCCACAGACAAAGAAAAACCTGTCACATCCACAGTCCCAAGCCTGATTAAGCAAGAAGACAATGATGATGCCTCTTGACCATGATGAATAAGCATGTAGGACAAAAGCAGAACATGGGCAAACCACTGGATCCAGCTAAAACCCCTGCCAAGGGCCACAGGCTCTATTTAAGGAATGATTGAAAATAATGGAATTTCACAAGAGAGCAGAGGAAAAGCAAGAGTGGGCGAAACAAAGCAGATGTGGGAGCCATCTTGAACTAAAGCAAAACAGTGCTCTTGGCACAGGGCTAGCTCTAACATCTCCCTAATCCTGGGTAAACCAATGTAGTATGTGTTAAATATTAAAGGCAGGAATTTATAAACACCCAGGAAGATGGAACTGTGAGTGTCAGAATCACAAAAAAAAAAAAAAGACATTACAGAAAAATATTGATCTTCTTTTCTTATTATTATTATTTTAATAGAAGCCCCTAATTAGTGCATGAATGGGCCTCAGTAGCTGCAGCCTGTCTGATTTTTATTAAAACATCTGATGCATTGTCTCACAAAGCCATACTTGAAAAATTAGTTCAAACTGACTTGGCTGTGGTCAGAGTCACATGGGCTTTGAATGAATGGAGCTCCACAAAGGGCAATAATAAACCATTCTCTCTTGCACAGCAGCTCTTTTCTATACAAATGGGCCTTGCTTTGTGTAAAACACATAGGCCCAGCTCTGCTTTCCCTTTGTCAGGCAGGAGTGTCTCTGATGAAGCCATGGAGAACCAGCGAAACACCCTCTTCAGCTGGACAGCTTGGTGAGGATGCGCTCTTACCTGACATGGGTGCAAGGGGAAAGGAGGCTGCAGTCTGGAGGAGGGAGTCTCCAGACTTTCTTTACAAGTCTTATTATAACTGTGGCTGTTTTAAGCCCTGCCTGCTGAAGTAATATAGTTATCATGACAATTTCAATTTTCGATTACAATAAAACTATATTTCTAATCGTCATAATTGCTGAAAAAACATGAAATATTGACTGAACCCTCAAATGCATGTGAACAAGCAGCAGTTAATTGTTAATTATTTTTGTTGCTGCTGCTGTGTTTGTCACCGCTAACCCAATAGTTTCTCTGCCTGTGGATCACTACTTTTAGACACTTAATGCATTTGTGACTGTTTTTTTATCTTGTTGCTCTCCAGGTAAAAAGACTCAATAACCCAGTAAGGGGGACAAAATTATCCCAAGTGACCTATAGCATGTGGTGAATAATGAGTAGAAAGACTCGACAAATAGCCTTTGATAACCCTGGAGAATGAAAATGATTTAACTGCACTTACAAAATCCATATGAATAATGAATCCATTTGCAGAACTAAGCATCAGCTCATGAATGAATCTACAACCAAAGAAGCACTCAGTAATACAACCAAAATTCATCATTGTGACCTGCTTACGTAAATGTACAAACTCTAAACTCACAAGACACCATCGCTCAATCTGGGTGGTAGAATGAGTCTAAGCAAGGTTGTCACAAGTTTTCTGCCTTAGTGGCAATGAAGAAAGGTTATAAAGTGACTCTGTTCTCCTTTGGAGGCTCTGTTCCCATTTCTGAAATCAGTTTTTACAACTACAGAAAACCTGTGAGCTCAAATTAAATACTTTCTTTAGAATATTTTTCAAAAACAGAAACACAACATCAAAACGAATAGTCTCTACCATATTTTATAGTGAAAAATGTCAGTCAAAAGATTCAGCCAGATGTAAACAAAAAAGTAGACTGTTTTGTCAACTACCAGAACTACTTTAATGTCTTTTTTTTTTTTTTTTGACATATTAGGGCACCTGGAGCCATAAAATCACATGTGTGGGCTTCCTTGCTAAGAGTAGATCAGAAAAAAATGATAGAAGTGATTATTCATAGAAGTACTTTAAAACTCACAGGTTTAAAAGCTTCCCTATAGATTGTACCTGGAACTGAGCTGAAGACTTGTGTGCCAGATAAGTCTTGTCCAGATAAGCCAAAGCTCCTGGCACAGAATCCCAAGCCAAGGTAAGAGCCATGCTGAAAACTAAGACATGTTCCATTGTGTCTTCCCCAAAAGAGTGCCTTGGCAGAAGCACTGAGGAGAAGCTATAATGCCAAAACCAAATCAGTGAGGAGTCCTGCCAGGGCTTGGAGTGGTCTTTCCCAAGCAGAAAACATTGAACTGCTTTCTAGCAATGGAGCCCACAGGTCAACAGATTTCTTGGTCCATGGACACAAGGGAGGCTCCACATCCCTATGCCCTCAGAATCTTGGTTTGCAGCTCTGAGACCTCCAGATCCATCTCTTCCAAAAGCCCAAGGTGTAGCTGACATGTTCTCTTTTACTGGCCAATCTCTGCTCTATCAGCTCTGGGAGTCCCAAGGAAAATGGTCCTAAGCACAGAGACACCTCTTACAGGATGCTGTCTGGGGACTATGTCCCCTCTTCAAAGCAACGCAGTGCTGCCCCCATCCATTCACACATAGCCCCAGAGCTGCCCATGGTCTCTGTGCAGATGCAAAGAGCTGCCACGTGCAGATCCACCAGTGCCCACAGTCCCTTTGCACCCACCATCACACGCAGCACGTTCCACAGCCTCTCTGCACTCACACACCGACCAAGCACTGCCCCTCCCCGTCCTGCTGGGGTCCTTGGATCCTTCTCAGGTTTATTCAGCAGCCTCCCAGGACAGAGTTTGCTCCCTCATTATTCCCACTATCCCACTAGCTGTGTCACAGCACGGCTCTAGATCAGAGCTCTGGCAGTCAAAAGAAGGAGTTGCCTTAGCAACAGGAGCAATGTGAAACGAGCTGGCATCCCTTCATCATGCAGGTTGAGGCACCAATCCATGCTGGATCTGACCCGGCAGCAACCCCCTGCACAGTGATGCCCAGGTCAGTGAAAGGAGCAGTGCGAGTGCTCTGTCCCTGCCGGAGTCATGCCGCATCCCTGCATGGCCCTGCATTATTACACGAGGTGTAAATTGAACATACATTTTGCTTTGCTAATTTCTTCGTTTGCACTGTCTTCTTAGGCTGGAGCAGCAGGGTAATATCCAGGAATAAACACATGTAAATAACCAGCAGCAAAGGCTCCAAATTGCTGGCTGTAGTTCTTTTTTAAGTGTCACTTAAGTGAGGTCAATTGTGGCAGAGTAAAATTGTTTCAGTTATGAGATGGGAGCCAAAGCAATAGGAAACCTCAGGGAATTCTGGTGCAGGAGCAATGCACAGCAGCCTGCTCTAGGAGCCAGCAATTCAACAGCATCTCTGCATAAAGAGCAAAATATCCTGTTTCGGTCTGGTGATGTGCTGCAGAATGAGGAAGGTAGTGAATCCAAAAGAGTCTTGAAGGGCTTATCTTAGAAAGCCATTCCCAATATGGCAGCATCTGTGGCAGCAGATACCGAGGGCTATATCCACCCCACAGCCACTCAAAGGTGCATCGAGATCCCCCCTTGCAAATACTCTAAGCTCCAGAAGTTAATCCAGAAAGTGGATGCACCAAGAGCCAGGTCATTGCAAACCCACCATGGCATCTGCATAAGCAGACATGCACCTTCGGGTGCGCCAACCAAATGACTCTGCTTTGTCTCTGTTCCTTTCTGCTTTTGAAAAAAAAAGTCATTTTTCACTTGGAAGGCAGAGGGGGAGCAGTGCTGAAAGTCCCAAACTTGTGGCTTATTGTAACTTCTCCCTGCACTACTGAAATAGTAGGGAGAATTTCCATTCATGAAATCCCAAAAAGAGGGTGAGCTCTGGGCTTCCCTGTAGGATATGCAAAGTGAACAAGACGTCTTTGGCAAAGGCACCCCCATTCAACCCTTTTGGGTTAAGCAATAGCGCCTGATGCCAAGCTCTGGGAAGCTCTGATTTGGAAAGATGCCACATGACAGGAATAGCCAATGGACAGTGAGGCAATATAAGTGAGTGTCACTTTCTAGAAGAAAGAAGTAGTACATGTAGAGTAGTTTAATAACCAGGGTGACCAAGATGTTAATATACCGAATTGCAACATCTGCTGTGGCATATACTTCATAGAAAAGACTAAGACTACCACTATTCAGGTCCTGGGTCTCTGCACTGAGAGAAACAGCAGAAATTCTGGGATTGGATAGAAAGCGGGACAGTCAGTCTCAAAACATTTTATACATTGCTTCTAAAAATTGTCAGAAAAAATAACAGTTGTCCAAATACTAGACAACTATCAAATGTTGTTAACTTTCCTTTTTTCTTCAAAAATATAATTTCTGGACTAAAGCCATTGAAAACAGTATTTTGTAAGAATGTGCTAGCTCAGAAAAAAAAATCTTTCCTAAGTGGTATCATCAGGTATAAAAGAGAAGCTGCAAACACTCAGATTAATTCTACTGTGGGCATTCAGTATGCATTACTGTATCTGAGACTGCATTTTCAAGATTGGCTTATTCAGAGACAATACACAAGACAATAACAAGAGCTAAATTAGGATAAATTACATCTAGAAGCACAGTGTTTACAAGGACTGGTAATTCACCCACAGCATCAAATGACTTTTATGGCAAGAATCTGCTTTTAGTGGGCTCAGCTGTTGTGAATGAATGAGTCTCCACACCAATGCAGATTTAATTTACCTGGGAAGTGTTTAGTCACCCCTAAGAATGGGATACAGATAGGTAAAGAGATAGATGGATGGAGGGATGGATAGATAGATCGATAGACAGAAAGACAGATAACCCATATAAAATCTGGTCTGCTTTGAAATGATGGTATTTACAGGGGAAACGTACAGAATCCTATTTAGCAGCTTTACTAGGTAAATGGACTAACTAAAAATGAGAAAAATCAAAGACAGGATTCTTTGGAATAAGCTGCTCTTAGAGAAATGAGGCATTTACAAAAGACATGAACACAGCTTTTTTTTCACTCAAAGTAAAACTTCCATGGGGGAACATAAAGTGCTTGACTTGCAACTCAGCTTGGAGAGCAACGTCATCCCCAACCAGGAAATGGTTGGACATCTTTCATAATATAAAAGACAAGGGCCCCATTAGAGCAGTAGCAACTGGCTCTGCACATCAAAGCTAACTGTGTGCAGTCAACACATCTCTCGCGGCTCTGAAGTTGTGACTTTGCGGTGACACCAGCCTGTGACACACATGAACCAGCAAAATCCGGAGGGGAGACCAGGTGGAGTCAGCATTTGAGAAAATATCCAAGAGAGAATTTAAATGCCTTAGAGATCTTGCAAAAGAATCCACATAAATAAATTTAGTTGGAGGCAGCTGCGGAGTAGGAATGACCTTTTCCAAGCAGTTTTGCAGAAAATGAACTTTTGAGCTTTGGTTAAGTACTCTTTGGGAAGATCAAGAGGGAGGTAAGAAGAAGAAAGATGAAGAGTTATTTCCACGCTGTTGCTGAAGGGCATGCTGATGAGAGGATGAAAAGAAAACACAGAGGCGCTTGGACGGCGAAGACTATATTCCTTTCAGAGGGTTAAAAAATGCAAGCCTGGCATCCTGCTGTGTGGCTGTGGCCAGGCAAGATATTCACAGAGACCCACATGCACCAGCTGTCTTGTTCCCCTCTTGCTGGTTGGTTCCACCCCCGAGATCTGCATGCAGAGCAGTCCCTATTGCTCATTAAAGGCCCTGCTATGAAATTTTATGGTGCACGCACCAGTCCGCCCACAGCAAATTCGAAGCTTGGATATGAGCTGGCAAAGTGCCGTGACAGGACAGCATATCAAGACCTTGCTCTAATTTTATCACATGGTTATGCTAACTATGTAAAACAGATATGGTTTGAAAGCATATGGTGCAATATAAAATCTCTATAAAATGAATTACAGCAACTTCACTGAGAAGATGTAAAAGAATTTTAAAAAATACATTTCAACAGATTTTAACATAAAATGTAAAACTGCTTATTGGCTGGTATAACATGATTTTGAAGTAGTAGCTATTTCTTTTAATTTTACACACACACATACATGCATGAATCCCACAAAATGATGGTGACCGAGAGTCCCTCAAATGAATTCCTCTATTGTGGCGAGTGTGCTGCAAATCTTAATAAAAGTGTTACAGCTGGCTCTCAGATTGTGTAGTATGATCACGCTATTGATTTTCATGCAAAGGGATGCTAAATATCTTTGTCTATGTACATCAGATCGAAGAGGAAGCTGCATAGTGTATCAATGTTCAGCATGAAGATTATATTATGCGCCTCATTCATTTAAGCACTGAGATGATCAATAGCAGTTAACTTCAATCAAAAACACATTAATTAATAAATGCTTTTCAGTTTCTGTCTTTTTTTGTCATTTCACCTATTTGACAGATGAACTTTATGTTCTCTCAGCTATCAAACTGTGGCTGTTTGTCCAGGCAAGGTTATCAGATAGATAGATTAGATTAGACTGGCTTAGATTCTACTTGCAACTTTTCTACCTAGAGATGGGTAGGCAATGCAAACTGCAAATTCTCTACCTACTAATAACAAGTTAATAAAAAGTGAAAGAATTGTCAGCACTTTCTTATTTTTATTCCCAGATGAAAAACACACAATACGTTTAAGAAGCCATGTTAATATTACACAGACATAGCAATTACTTTGGGCAAATTGGACTTCAGTGGGCCTTGCATCAGCATATCATGAAGAAACAAACAAGGTTTAAAACAGAAATGTTAGAAAACCTAGAAATGTAAAAATGATATGTTAAAGAATCAAAGTCTGTATAAGAAAGATAAATTATTCATTAAAATTAGCCGGAAACAAGCATGGCTCAGTCCCCTTGGACCATGGCAGAGTGCATGGGGCAGTCGTGTGGAATGGTAGCGTTTCATGGGCAGCTCCCCATTTCTCCAGGCTGGGTGATTGCTCCCTGCTCCGGCTGCAGGCTGTCAACAGTGGGCTGAGGGGTCGGGATGCCCATGACAGAGAAGTAGCATCACACAGGAGCTGTTCTGAGGGACTCTGGTTCAGGTCTTGGTGCAGCAGGAACCAATGTCCCCATGAGGAAGCAAGGAAGACTCTTTCTCCTCTTCACCAGACCCCAAAAGGTTTCTGACTAATGTCTCCCTCAAAACAGAAGAGTTGGATTGAGTTCCAGTTCATTGTGAAAGTGTTTTACTTCAAGAACTGAATAATGAGAGTAGCGAAGACAGGCTAAAAATTTTGAGATGAAACTTCTCATCACCTCCTCTTCCTTTTTTTTTTTAATATAGACAAAGAATGGCTGAAATTGTGACTTATTTTAGGCAAATAAACAGAAACAGGAAACAGTTGAGAAGGTGGTGGGGGAAACAAGCCATTTTTGAGCTCAAGGAAATGGTGGGTTCTGCCACATTTCCTGCCTATAACCATAGCATTCCTATGGCCACTTCCAAGTCTTTTGACTAGACATTCCTCCCTCACAGTTTGCTTCTCTGGATGATAGGAACCTGATGTACATAGCACATCACCAGCTTCTCAGTGACTGTTGCTGGCAGTCAGGGACCAGCGAGCGAGCCTCCAAATCTTCCCTTCCTATGAATACAAAACCAGGGAGTGGGGACAGCTCTTTTAAGAAAACTTGGGCTGATCTGTTATGTTTTCACCAAAAGTGAGTGGAGTTCTCATTCCCAGTCTAATTCCTTAGGTCATATCCTTCGCATTCAGACAATTAATGCCTCTCCAACCTGGACATTACCTCCACCTTCTGAAATTTAGCATTTTTATTGTAAAGCTTCTAGAACTAGTTGCTTCTTAGAGATAGAATGAAACCACAGAGCCTGAGGTATAAATTAAATGTCCTTGAGTGCTGGAGGGCCTTGGTTCTCTATTTTTCCACCTGTTTAGGGAACACTAGAGACCTCTGGAAAACTGAGAGTTCCTCAGGGTGAAGGCCAGGCTTCCCAGCCACTGTGCAAGAAACATAGACCCAAGGCCTGAGTGGCTTGCCTGTAAAGCATCTGCAAGAACATTTCTCCCTAGCTTCACCATCACACTGGTGTGATGGTCCTCTGCTTTACAATGAGACTCTCTGGCCAGCCTGGCTGTTCAGAGAACAGCCTGCAACTTCTAAAGAGAGCCTAAAGCTGCAGGTGGGGATATCAGGGTGTCTGGTGTCTTGTCCTATCACCGGCACAGACAATAGGCAAATGCACCAGGGCAAATGCACTGCACCTGCAAGCTGTGCAAATTACTAGTGACTATTGCCCCAAAGCCCCATCCCTGGTGGGGTCAGGCAATGATGACAAACACTGTTTAGGATTCACAGCATTCCCAAAGGATTCACAGTGTTTGCATAGCCAAAATCGCATACACTTTTTAGAAGTTTGCTTTGGCCAGTGGAAACAAAAACGAGGCAGTGCCTGGACGACACTGTGCTCCCAGGATTCAGGAAGATAGGCAGGCCATCCCAGACAGTACAGCAAGGAATAGAATCATAGAATCATAGAATCATAGAATCATAGAATGCTTAGGGTTGGAAGGGACCTCTAGAGATCATCTAGTCCAACCCCGCTGCATACGCAGGGACACCTAGAGCACGTGGCCCAGGACTGCATCCAAGCGGGTTTTGAAGATCTCCAGAGAAGGAGACTCTACAACCTCTCTGGGCAGCCTGTTCCAGTGCTCTGTCACCCTCACTGTTAAGAAATTTTTCCTTAAGTTCCTATGGAATTTTTGATGTTTCAGTTTCCCGCCATTTCCTCTAGTCCTATCAGTGGCCACCACTGAAAAGAGACCATCCCCGTCCTCTGCACTCCCTCCCTTGAGGTATTTATATACACTGATTAGATCCCCTCTCAGCCTTCTCTTCTCCAGGCTGAACAGGCCCAGCTCCCTCAGCCTCTCCTCATAGGGCAGATGTTCCAGGCCCCTGATCATCCTTGTAGCCCTGCGCTGGACTCTCTCCAGCAGCTCCACATCCCTCTTGTACTGTGGAGCCCAGAACTGGACACAATACTCCAGATGCGGCCTCACCAGGGCTGAGTAGAGGGGCAGGATCACCTCCCTCGACCTGCTGGAGACGCTCTTCTTAATGCAGCCCAGGATTCCATTGGCCTTCTTGGCCACGAGGGCACACTGCTGCCTCATGGTCAACTTATCATCCACCATGACACCCAGGTCTTTCTCTGCAGAGCTGCTCTCCACAAGGTCGGTCCCCAGCCTGTACTGGTGTCTGGGGTTATTCCTCCCCAGGTGCAGGACCTTGCACTTGGCCTTGTTGAATTGCATGAGGTTTTTCACCGCCCAGTTGTCCAGTCTGTCCAGGTCCCTCTGGATGGGGGGAATAGGTCCACCTCAGCACCGTAACTTGAGAGTGAAGGTCCACAGCATAGATTCCATGTCTCCATGGTCCACAACATAGATTCCATGAGTAGGAAGCCGTGGTTGGAGAAATGCTTCAAGAAGTTGTAAGGCTGGACATTCCTCCTGTCTGTAGGAAAGAAGCAGGCAGTAGCAGTAACAGTGACCTTGATTTCAAAAAAGTTGTGTGGATGTGGAATAAGCAGGTCATAGGCCAAGCATCCTGGAGAGGGTCCTTCCACAGAGCCCGGAGGCTCTGGGCTCTCTCCTGGCACAGCAAGTGGCTGATCACAGCCCTCTTGCACAGCACACACTTGCTTAAACCGCATGTTTCTATACCTGGTTGCAAAATTCACATGCGTGCCGTTGCAGGGGTTCCCTATGTTGTATAATCAAGGACTATGAACAGCAACTCATGACTCACATCATTGACCAGCCTGGTGGGAAATGTGAACGCTGCCACTAGAAAATCATTAGCACACCTAGAGCGAAGGTTTTTTTTTCCTGAAAAAAAAAGTGTGACAACACCTAAGCAAGGAATGGACTTGCAAATGTAGCAACCTCTTCATAGAAAATTCACTAAGAAGAAAAAAAAAAAAAAAAAGAAAGCAGAGCTGCCTGAATTAATTCTTGCAGATGATTCACTTGACTCTAATTATAGTTGAGCTTCTAAACACAAATGTCAATTAAAATGTTATAGTTCTTCCTGCAGCTGCCATTCATGTGCTGGTGAAGAGATCAAGACCAGAGCTATTAAAATCCTCGGGAGTGAAACTGGGTGAAAAAGAGCCCTCCATGGAGTAAGATTGTCAAGAAAGAGTTTTATCCCGAACATTTTAGGCCCACAAAGCTATTATCTGTATTAGAAACCAGCCTTCTGCTGCATTCCCAGCAGGCAACTAAGGGCTTTTGGGAATGGTTTCTTGTTTCTCCGAAAATGCTGTAGCACACTCAGACCCCCTACCACCTTGAAATAGAGCAGGGAAACAGAACAGGACACAACTGCTACTGTCTGGTCCCTTACTCACAAGTAGAAAAGCAAAAAAAGGCTGAAAAAAAGCATAGTAAGTAAAGATCAAACATGGCATCCCACTCCCTGCCTCTGGGTTGGCTGGTGACTTGCAGGGCATTGATGTACAACACATAAAAAGAGTTTATTGTATTTTATCTCTGATAAAAATGTGTGCATTCATTAACCTTTTTTTGGTTTAGCACTTTTAGACACTCAGATGGACAGTCCTTTCAGAGGAACGCTGCTCTCTCCCTTCTTGTTCAGCCAGGATTTGTCTTGAATACGGGCCAGTGTCACTGGTGGGTAGCTGGACAGTCCTCTCTCCTGGGGCTGGATAAAGTGGGGGAAGAGCAGCTAATGCCACCTCTCCTCTAAAGCAGGGTGAGGGAACACAAATCTTTGGGGTGTTCCCTGTGCTTGATTGAAGGTAGGACAAAATTATTAGTTTTTGTAGAGATAAAAGAGTACAGCAAGGGTATCATTGCCTTGTTGAGTAAAGAGAACTGTCCCATTTCACTGAAGTCCCCAGTCCATATCTCGGGAGGCAGCAGAGAGGCCTTCATGCAGGTTGTCCTGACAATCCCTTTGCTGTTTCTCTAAATTCTCCTGCCTGGGGTGGGAAAGGAGCCACACAGATACCCACAGGAAAAACATGGGAGAATCCTGCATAATGGGGGATGGATGCAGGTCAACAAAAGGATGACGAGCCTTGCCAGAGTTTATTATCTATGCACATGCCCTGCAGAACACAGCAGAGTTGCAAACACTGCTTGAGGCAAGATAAATACTTGTATCTCCAGAAGCCTAAAACAAAAATTCAAAAAAATCAGTGCTGGGAGCCGAGATAAGTGCTAAGACCTCCTATGTTTGCTGGCTAGCTCTTGGGAAAAGAAAGGTTTTGGGCTAAAGGACAGCTCCTCTCAGGGAAAGCACAGCCATAATTAGGATCTCTGTTCTCCTGGGCTCAATGTGCACAGGTAGCTCAGGTAGGTTCTAGCCCCTCTATGAAGACTCCTAGGGCAAATCAATAACCCACTGCCTCCTACTCAGCATGCTCAATAACATCTCAGCCGTTAGCTCCGCAGCCTGTGAACATTTGGAGTTTACAGTTATTTTATATTCCTAGGACAGATGGCAGACAGCACCGTAGTACAGGGGCAGATGGCTGTGCACCTATGAACAAAACAGAAAAACAAAAAACCTGCATGGCTAAGCTGAAAAGTAAGTAGCTCTGTTCCTTTTCTCAGATACACCCAGTAAACCTGACCATATCCACACAGCTACTTCTCACCAATGGTTAACCTTTTCACTGAGAGCGGGAGGTGGCCCTTAGCACTTATTAAAGCATCAGGTGCAGAAGAGAACAACAGTTTTGTCACTTAAGATATAATCTGAGGGTAAGAAAGCCAGGGCAAGCCTACCTAGCACCAGGTGAAAACTGCTAATCACTTAAGACACAGGAAAGCTGTGTGTGATCTCTCTCCTTTCCCATCTTCTTCTGAATGGGGGAAGGCAGAAGACTCTGGCAAAGCCTCGAGTTACAGAAGGGAAGCAGGGTGTACCGTGCAAAAGTAACGTACAGCTAATGTGCAGATCCAAGGAAAGAGAAATTATGGAGAGATCAGCACTGGTGCCTTGCATGGATCCAGCAGCCCAAGCATTCCTGCCCAAGAGAAATAATAGGGCTGAAAGTATGGAGAAAACACCCTGGGAGGGTGTCAGCACATGGCAAAGGGCACCAGTTCTTGCTCTCACAAATGCCTTATCAGAGACACTGTTGATCCTGCTTCAACTCAAGCCCCGCTCTTCTCCCTGAGCTTCTGAAGCCAGGGCCAGTTCTGTGTTTCAGGTCGGCTACCCAGCCCCTTGCCCTTGTCAGAGTAATTGAAACTAGAACATCTAAGGCATAAAAAGTTAAAGTTCCGATTTTGTAAATGCTTTCAGTAAAGAAGTTGTATCGCAAGCTGCCTGTAGCACTATGTGCATGTATCATGGAGTAAAAAACTATATATTTTTTCCTGTATGCAGAAACCAAATTCAAATGTTAAAATGGTTCTAACGCAGGACTTTAAGAGAGGAAATAGAGTTTAAGAGCTGGAAATTTGGGCTGGTAAGGAAACTAGGATTTTGACAGCATCTATTTAGGCTTCTAGATAGAAAAAAAATAAAGGTAAACATCCTAGCAATATTCAGTCAGGAAAACTATCCATTCCATATGCCAGTAAAACAAACAACAAGGCTATTCAGTTAAATATTCTCAACTTCTATTTTTCTGTAAAATCAAATGGCCCAATTTTAAGCCTTATTGCTCAGTGCAGGACATATGAGCCAATCCAAATATTAAATATTGTAACGCTGGGGGAAGCGGGACCTGGAAAACCCCCAGCAGAGTTTTTTTACAAGACAATTTCAATAGAAGCCCTGGTAGAAAAAGGCCCTGAGAAGAAGGGGCTGAGTAGCTGTTTTGCACATACATTTCCCACATAATAAAGCTCACTTAAAATCTCCAGATTTTGATTAGAT
The DNA here is from genome assembly GCF_059628265.1 of Tinamus guttatus. NCBI lineage: Eukaryota > Metazoa > Chordata > Aves > Tinamiformes > Tinamidae > Tinamus > Tinamus guttatus. The sequence goes on along the minus strand of NW_028288993.1, from coordinate 487,847 downwards.
GTCATGTTCATTCAAAAAATACTAACTTACAGCATTTGAAACCTCTCTAAAAGAGAATGATGAGAAGGTCAGACCCACAAAAGAGATGTCCCTCCTGGTCTCCAACAAATTAAATGTCAGAGCTATCAACCCAGCATTAGGAATCCCATGTGCTGAGAAGTTCTGTGTTATTTTTTCTGAAACAATTCCTTGAATTTTTGAATCTGAATGATTTTGCACCCTCGCCATCCATTTTATAATTAGTCTCTCTGGATGACACTTGAATTTTTCATCGATTCACTCATGGAGAAGTAACTGTTAACTAACTTTGTTCTTCTGGAAGCTTTCAATGACAAACTGTATCCTTCACTCAGAGAAATTCTTGGTTTCTCGTTCATTACAGGGGCTGCTCCCTTAGTTCTACCCTAATCATTCAGACTCCAGGTAGGAAATACACAGAGTGTAAAATAGCTGCCAGCTTAGATGGATCTTGGCAGGGGCTGCTGAATGGCTGAGCCCAGTGGTACTTTCCACCAGTGATGCTTGCACAAAGCAGCAGAACTGCAACTCACATTACAGATTTCATTATCTCACCTTGATGGTGGTTTCTCAAAGCAAATAATGATCAAGAAGCTCACTGTGCAAATGCTCTTTTGTTTTCCATCTTTTCAGGAATAAAAGGAGACTTATGCCCTGGCACTTCTCAGTTTGAATTATGAATGGAAAGGGAATGAAATAGCAGTCCTTAAATGACTCAGAATCAACAAATTTGCACCAGTGTCTTATCAGCTTGAGAGGAACTGTCCTCTGGGCTACTAAGGAGAGATCTTTATGCCTTGTGCAAAAAAAAAAAAAAAAAAATCAAATATGAGAGGCGAGAGTTAGAAGCAACCCTGTTGGATTATGGTAGCGGCTGTTAGAAATAATAGTCTAACTGATTCCATTAGAAAATTTGTTATTTTGGGAACAGAGTATAAAGCATCATAAAATAAGGAAACGTTTGATCATCAAAGAGCTCTTAGAAAGAATTTGAACTTGTTTGCACTGAGAAAAAACTCATTTTTAGCCTGGCTTCATAAAGAACAAAGCCTTGGAGCACACTGTCTCGTCTTCCCAACCGTCTGCCAGCCCCTTTGTACAAGTAACTTCAGTCACGTTGGGAAGAGGGAGGAGGTCTCCGAGACATGAACGGTCATGAAAAACTGCAACTTAGTAAAAGAAATCAATGCTGTTAGTGTCCCCATGTCAGCAGAGGCAGGGACGGCTCAACCCGGACCTGCTCGGCACAGGCAGCAGGTCAGGCAGCACAGCTCCTATTAGCCACAGTTCCTATGAGTCCCAGGCAGCCTGCCAAAAACAAGCAGGATGAGATTTGAGGTTTGCAGAGATGTTTTAGGGTAAGAAAGAAGAAGGAGCTGAGAGCCCTGCAGGAGATTCAGGGGTTGCGGAGAGGACCTGTAAATACCATCTCACAAAAAGATATCATGGATGTGCCACTGACATGTCCATCTGAAGATGCTCTGTTCCCCTGGAAGGAAAGGTGGACATTTGCTCCAAGAGCAGCTCCAGGTCTAGGCAGAGGGGCCTACTGCTTGGAGTATCTGCAGCCGGCCAGGGAGGGAGGGAGGAAGGAGAGAAAGAGGGAAGGAAGGGAAGGAAGGAAGGAAGGGAGGGAGGATGTGACACAGCTCCGGCCTCTCCCCAGTGCAGAGATGGATCCAAGCTCCCCTTCACACCCAGTCCCTTTTCCATCAGCCTGTCCATGCTCACAGCCCGGGCTAGGGGACAGGGCTGAGCCGAGCAAGGTGTGTGTGCGAGGTCAGTGCAGGCCCATGAATGTGCTAGAAAGCAAGTTCTCTAATGCAGCCCCCCAAACCTCTCCAGATCCTCCCACAACTTTTCTCCCCTGGCTCTTCACTCACTACTCCAAGATCTCAGTGAAGATTCCAGACATTCCCCCTCTGCATTCCCCCCTCATAGGAACACTGTAGTTGAAGAAGTTAGGCCTCCGATGGAAGTTAGGCAGCAGAAGGCACAAAGGCAGATTAAATTATTCTGTCTCTCACCCTTGCAATGCCAAAATGTGACTTTATCAGAGTGCTGAGAAGGTTGGAGCTGGCTGATCTGTCTCTCAGGTGTGCAGGTGAGCCAGTTAATTGCATCGACCTTCACAGGGCCAAGGACTAAAGTGGAGGCCCAGATGCCTTCTCCTTTAGAATAGTCACAGAGGAGGCTTCACACTCATAGTTTTATATCACCTGCCTCACTGAGGCTGGAGCGAATATTCCCAATTAACCTGATCTATAATGTGTCTGCACTGAATACCTCAAACACCCGTGTTATGAATAAAGAATGCACATCAGCTCCCAATCACAACTGCAACTGAAACTTAATACATTTGTGATTTTTAAGCTCTCCATGGCTTGATTTACTACATTTTCTAATTTTTTTTAAAAATGAGCTGGCCAAAGTGGGAAGTCTAATTGAGGTTGAATCAAAAATATTTAAGAACAACTGGATAGGATGGAATTCAAATCAAACAATATGAGTCTTTTATTTTAAAGCATCAAGGATCTGAGGAGTATATAGGAATTTGGAATAGTGTTAGGTTAAAAAATGTCCCTACAGATTTTTCTGTTGCATCAAGAAATAGAAACATTTCTGCCATAGAAATCAAACCAAAGTGAAATTTTGGTCAATATTTTATTTCCATTGCCACTGAGGAAATTACCAGTTTGGACTCAGGTGCCTTTTACCTCCTTACTGAAAAATGGCATGCATGTTATGCAATTATAATATTTTGGTTATAAGGGTAATTTACTTATTTACATGAAGAATGGAAGATATAAAGAAAACATGAATAATGTAAATATTATTTACGATGTAAGTGAATCATCAGATTACCAACATTTGTAATTTTATTGATAATTGTAAGACTATTTTATAAATTGGTTTAAAATTTAGATTTACTTTAGGACAAGTGATCAATCTGTGCTTCTTTATATTTTTCATTGGGTCAATTTTAAGAATACCATGTATATGGATTAACAGAATGAACAAATAGAAAGGTGCCATAGTAATCAGTTCAATAGGTTTTCACTGACTGATTGATAATGTAAGGATCCCATCATTTTACTCAGGACTGTGTTTCACATCCTTTCAAGAAGGGAAAAAAGGAAGTTCTTCAGTCTTTCACACAGAGCCCTCCCTCCCCTTTTCAGCAGAAATAAAAGGGCAGGAAATAGAAAGAAAGTTGTTCAGTGAGCATCAGAATTAAGAAAATCTATTTTCTATAGATAGCTTCTAATATTTCTTTATCTGCCTGTCACTGGGTCTTCTTCATCTCCTCTGTTGCGTTCCTCCTTTGGCAGTACCTCCAAACTGCCGTGTGGTCCTGACACTCCCCCAGGTCCATGCACGTGGAGCCACCCTAACTCCTTTCCATGTGCTTACACTGCCAGCTGGGCAAGAGAAAGAAGACACTGCAACATGCCCCAGCTGTGCATGCTGTTGGGTGGTTGGTTGGGTGCCTGTTGGCTGGATGGTAGAGGACAAGGGGAACAAGTAGTTATGGAGTGCACATTGCAGTCCTTGAGTTCACTGAGCATGAACTTCCATGACTCAAATCTCAAACTGAGTTGCAATCAGTAAAGCAGTTAAAAAAAAAATTAAGGGATGTCAGAGTGGGAAGGAGAGATAGGCAGACACATAGATAAATAGGTAGATAAACAGGCAGCCTGATTATATAAATTTAATGCCATTTGGGAAACAGATTGAAAGGGGAAAGAAAAATTGAAATAAAATCCACAAGTTCAAAAAAGTAGTAAATACTTTAGTTCTGAGAAACTGGAAACAATCCAAATATCCAAGTAGAACAAAAATACACGTTTGAATTTGTGCAAAAAATCTGAATTTCAAACCAGTGATGACAAAGTAGCTCACATAACAAACATAACATAAAACACAGGCTTCTTCTCCATTAGCAAGCAGTTCAGGGCAATACATGTGGCTCTGTAGAGTGAAACAGAGGGTGGGACAAATCCAGCTTCCACTGGGTGATGATTTGAACACAGAAATCGGCTGAACTAGTAAATCAGGTCACTTGCTCAGAAAGCTTCCAGGTGGGCCCAACTTCTATTATAAACCATAGGAGAATGCACATGATGTGCTGCTAAAAGTAACTTCAGACAGACAGGCAGCAAACTGTTTTGGAAGTAAGCTGAAAGAGGAGTTTACAGTAAAGAACTCTGCAAATAATGCAAACAGAAGGAGGTGGTGAGCACCAGAGAGGAAAGACAAATGTGTGTGAAAGCTCTGAAGTATGTATAGAAAATAACAAAATACAAATTGCCACGATAAATAAAGGGCAGGACAGTTTGGGGAAAATCATCTGAAACAGCAGACGGTCAACAGGAGAGAAAGGCAGTCAAGCAGGGAAGCCACAAGACTGTGATAACTGCAGAGCAGCAAATTAAAGTTTCACAGCCTGATCTGACTGCAAAAGAAAAGGCCAGGAGCCCTAAGCAAAGCTCAGGACTGTCAAGCCAAGAGGCAGAAGAGAAGCAGTACTTGTATAATGCTACCAGGGCAGGGACATAAGATCCCCCAGTAATATTAACTGCAAACTACAGAAAAGAACAGAGAAGCAGCATAGCTTACCAGGTGAACAGAGATGATTTGCACTACCATATCAAGAGGAAAGCAAACATGAACAGAGCTTCCTTGCCTGTTCAGAGCAGATCCAGAGCAGTGGGGACATTAGCTAAATTTTTCCACGATGCAAAAGTCCTAGTGGCTCATATTTCTCCTCCAAGGAAAGAAGACAGAGGTAAGCCTGTCAAGACTCCCAGTTTGAGACACTGGAAACACTGGCCCAACGCGGATGCTCATTCAGAGGCATCTCACCAGCACAAGAGACCCACTGACATGAAAAGAGTGACCAAGAGTTAATATCTGTCCACTCATTCAGCCAAACCGCCCTGCCAAAAGCATGTGTGCTCTATTGCCCTGAGCCCAGGGGCTTAGCCACAAGTTGACTTGATTCTCTGCCTGACTCCTCCATTCAGTCCTCTACTTCAACAAGTGGCCATCTCACTGCTAGGGCTCCTCCTCACACTCCCCAGTTTAGCTCCGAACTGAGAAGCTTAGGTGACACCTTTGGTGTGTAGCTGCTGTTCTTCTCAGTGAATTTTTAGCCCTTCTGTGAGAACATCCCCAGCTGCAACTCTTTGTCCTATTTTCCCATCAGCAGATTGAGACCTCAAACAAGCACTAGGCCTAGCCCCACTTAAACTAACTATTGATCCCATTCAAGCCTGATCTTCCTTCAGGAGCCTATGATGATTTTTATGGCCCTAAAACACTAGTTTAGGATAATTTAGCAATTAGTCCTTTATTAGACAGCAAAGAGTTTATTTGCTTCCTGACAAAGCCCCATGTTCTCTTGTTATAGGAACTGAAAATGCCCAGGGAAGTTTTCCATCATCCTCCAAAGCTCTTCAACCTGCCATCAGCTCTCCTGCCACCAAGTGCAAGTCCCTGCCTACCTCCCCACATGCCAAGGAAATGCTTTTCCAAAGCCTGGTCCTCCTGGTGCAGACCCACTGCTGCCAGCTTCACCTCTGGTTTCAGCTGAGCTGTTTGGCTGAAGGCAATGATGGGAAGGAGCTGAGTGAAGACACATTCAGCTCCTGGTGTGTTCACCTGGAAGGCAGCAGGGAGAAGCACCACCAGCCTCCTGGTGCCCAGTGTCAGTGTTATTGCAGCACCCGTGTGATGGGCATGAGTCTCCTCCTGGATTTCTGCTGCAGTCTCACTGTTTTGATTGGATTAGTGCAAATCTTTCTTGGTTAGTTAGCATTTCCACCACCTATCTGTTTCCTTCCCTTCTTCAATCTCAGTGACTGCTGCTCTGTGCAATGTCCTGCCATTTTCCAGACAGAATCATCTCAAAACTGTTAAAAACCTTCCTCTAGGAGGAAGGCCTTAGACAACAGCCTCAGCAGCACCTTAGGCTCCTCTAAAACACCAAGGAGGCAAGGTGGCCTCTAGCCTCCCATTTCACATAAGGTCTACCATGCATTTACATGCTTTCCTCACCCTCTCTTCTTTTCGTCTTGTGAAACAGCACTGAATTCTGTGTGACACAGTGTGCCTTGTTGTGGTATGATTCCTGTTCAGACACAACTTTGAGATGTCTTTGACTAGCCTTTTTCCCCCAGAAAAGCTCCCCAAAGAAGATCAGTCAGCTCAAGAGAGAAGGGTATTATTTATAACACGCATTAGCTTTTACACAGAAAGAAAAATCAAAGTGACGGAATAGAATTAGATCAGATAGCAGAGACATGAAAAGGCTCATTAACAGCTCTCCCCCACCTACAGAGTCCTTGCAAGTGGATCCCTGCTTCCAGGCTTGCTTTGAGTCACTTCAGTGGCTTTCTGAATTGCAGCAAACTCTGCAGTCCTGGGAAGTTTTGTTCCTGGGAAGGTTATCCCTAGGAAACTTTGCCTCTGTCTCTCTGGAAGCCCAGATGTTTGCCTTAACAGCCTGGTCCCTGCTGTGGCTTCTTCATGATCCTTCTTCAGCTTTGTGGTTCAGAAACTTTTCTCCCCAGGCAGACTTGGGACAGGAGCTATTTCCCCCCTCTTAGGGGTCCCTCTGGCCCTCCTCCTTCCAGGGGAACAAAACAGGCAAAGAACAAACCAGTCATGCAGGTGCAATTGCTCAGAAAAAGGTACCACTCCACAGACCTATTCCTGGTCTCTCTCTCCTGGCAAGGAGAGATTCATCTCATTTAACTTCCACTATCCAGACCCTAGATACTGAAATCTGTTCAGGTGGCTCATCCTCCCTTGGCAGTAAGAGGAGACACTGAAGTCCCAGCACATCTGCCCAGTCCAGGGCACCTCTCCTAAAGGAATCATCTAGGAAAAGGGATGGATACCAAGGACAGGGTGACGAATGCCAATTTTAGCCACGGTGCTGCCCCTAGGAGCTCACAGCAGCCCTTTTCTGTCTCAAGCCTAAGTATCCTTCAGTCCCTGCTTTCCATGAAATGTTCCTTCTTCCTCTACATGTGATTGATGCTTTTCATTCCTTACACTGCTGAGAGAAGTATTTGTTTAAAATATATTCTGAATGGAGATTTTTTTTTGTCAAGACCAGACACTGCCATGAGAAATTTTGTATTACAATTCCCATATTTTTCACTGAGAAACTAAACAGAGAACGAGAATAGAAATGTTTTGGAAAAATGAGTTGCATGGAGCTCATTCTGAAAGCAGGTGCACACAGGGACGCTCTGAAAAATATAGACAAATTAACTGCCACCATGAAGGGAAAGCATTAGGCAAAGCATGCTATATTTTCAGTAGTCACTTGCAAAATTGACTGACTCTGGTTTGCAGGAGCTTAACAGAGGAAGTGGATTAAATTCAGTCATGAAAATGTTCTCAGTATAAGCAGTGTCCCTACAACAGGCAGGCTTGGAAGCATCATTGCACTTTAAATTCCCAGCCTGAATTCCTCTGCAATAGCAGCCTTGTGTAGACAAGCCCTGAGGTCACTTTACTGTTCCACTTGTGCCCAAGGATTGGACACAACTATTCTAACACCAGTTTGAGTTTGGCACCTCTGGTCTATGTGACTCATTTTATCTCTGGGGACCAGATCTGTGGCAGAGGTCTGTTGTCCTACAGGGAGAGAAAGGCCTGGTAGATGTATGTTTGGTATGTTCATCACCACAGGTCATGGGACTTATACTAATCACAGCCGATGGAGCTGGATGGGGAAAAGATGCCTCCATGTTTGGGAAAGCGCTGTGGGAAAATGTTCTTGTCCAGCGACCCAGCAACAGGGGAGTCTAGGGGTTCCTGGTTTGCATCATCAAGGAAGGGGAAGAACCGTCCCCCTCAATGACAGGACAGCAGCTCTGTGGACAAGATGCACTTCTTTGAACTATTGACTCTTCTACTTCACTCTGCACCCCGAACAAAACAGGTCTTTCCCACGCACACAGCCCTCAGGGACTAAATGTTCATTTTATTGGAAGAATAGCATGAAGAAATAGTCTGGACCTTAACATCCCAACACATCTCGCAGCCCAGCACACTTTGCAGCACCTTGAGAAAGGGGAGACCAGTTCAGCCTGGTCTGGAGCAGGGAGTTCAGTGAGTTCTGCTAATGCAACCCAGCAAAAGGCTGGCTCACCTTTGACACCAAAGGGTGCATTTGGGGGTATGGAGTATGTTTGTTCCTGACTTCTTGGTTTCCTGATGTTGCTGTAGCAAGATAGAGAGTGGATCCAGATATCTGGGTTAGAGAGTGGAAAATAAGCAGACTTGCATGCACCTGCTCTTGATTCTGCTCTTTTCTGCTTAAAGCATTCCTCTGTGACACACAGCTGGAGAACAACATTTCATAACAGGACTCCAGGTTGCTGGCACCTTAACAGGAATCTCATACAGGGTAAAACTTGTGATTTAATCATGGGAAGTGGCAACATTGCCTTTTAGGCAGCGTTTATTGTATTTCTCAAATGTGACCGGTTCCAGCCTTTTACCTTACTATTTCACCCTCAGCACCTGCAAGACGCCCCTGGTTGCTCTCAAGAATTGCTTGCTATCTCCTTAACTGGTCAGAGGAGACACACATCAGCCTTGATCTCCTCCCCTCCTTCCCTGTGGATCAGGAGCTTTTAATCCACCCAGTTGCCTTCCCAGGCAGATGAATATTTTAAAATCCTCCTTTTTGCTATTTTACACAAACTATATAAAATGTTAAGTATGTGTCAAAGTGGCTGTTTGATGTTTTCTCTCTTCTACATGCCAGGGCTTCCCGGGCTGGAGCTCAGTAATTGATGCAGGAAAGTCCTTTCCCTGTCTCACTGGCAGGGACTCCTGCAAGAGCAGCCCTTAGCTGGCCTCGGCAAGGGCCTTTATTCGATTAACCACAGCTTGTTTCGAGCTGTTGGATAATTCATTCCTTGCACATCTCTATTGACTTATTTATTAGACTCTTTGCTCATAGGAATGAGGATCCGTGCTTTTGTAAATTATCAAACCAGCAAAGCTGGAAAGCAGCCACGATCTGGGCACGCAGCCACCTGCGGAGGTTCTTGGATTCTGCCTTCGAGGCATCGCACTTGCGCATAGGCACGCTCACCTGCTGCGAGGTAAATGCTTATGCCTGTATACAGCCCGATTCCTAAAGACAAACTGAATAGGAAATAATAACAAATACCATAAATCATAGATTTTTAAAGAAATCAGTAGTCCAGCAAATCTAGTGTCTGGAAGTAAGTCATCGGGTATTACACGGGAAGACCTAAAGCCCAATACACATTCCACTGTGCAAATCTATATCATCAGGACAGATTGATTTCTTCCTGTACCAGCTGACTAAGTGTGAGCTTCTCCCCTGAAGCCTGAGACTTGTTAACACACATATTTTTTTCCTTCCTCACTAGTACAATGTCAGACCTGATTCTTATTCATAAAACAATTTATCGAAAGCAAATGCAAAGAGAAGCTGACAACAAAGGGAGACCTTAGAGGTCTTCTCTGTACCTCATTTGCTTTCAGAAACACCCACAGCTCCGCCCCACCTTTCATTGGTAACTTCCTTACTCATCCTGGTTCCTGCTGTGAGATTTCCGCCTCCCACTTGTGTGTGCACACCACTGTTTCCATCCTCCCTAGCTCTCAACCTCCCTTTCCCACCGTTAATGGTTCCTCACTTGAGGTTGGATCCTCTCAGTATAGAAGGATGTCTGGGCCTTTTCTAAAGGAAGGGTGTTTTTCACACTTTCTGCTGTGCCTTCCTCTTTCCCTACTGTCCTTTCAGGCTCTAACAATCCATTTACATCCTCTGCATGGTGTTTCTTTCTTCTAGCACCAGTCCATGTGCTTGGCACACCTTTCCTTTCCTTGCTCCACTGCCTCTGCTCCCACTTGTCATTATTTGTCTTCTCTAGGACAAGCCATTAGGCCTCCTCTTTCTCCTACTGCTCCTTCACTTTTGGCAGCTTTGGGATATGCTTGATCTTATCATGACCTACCTACCCCATCTTTAGTGCTTGTCACTGATGAGAGTCATGTCACATATGAGAGTCACGTAGCATGAAAGGGCTGGCATCAGCACATCCTACCTTGTTTCTGGGGTGTGACTTCGTTCAGAACTAAAATCCCAGACACTCCGCTCATACGGAGCCAACCACATGTGCCCACTTGCATTTTGATGTTTCCACCTGGAGCCAAACCCAAACTTGCTGCCAGTTTCCTGGTGGACCGTCGAGACTGAGACATGCCATACCTCATGGCAGCACGCAGGTCCATTGGCGTAGCAGTGTTCTGCAGTTTGCAAAGCTGCCGTCTTGCGTGTCTTGCTCTAACAAGGGCAGAGTAGCTTTCAGGCTCAAACCCACTCCCGGAGAGTGCCTGAAAACTCATGAGAATGATTCTTTTGCAGGGTGTCCTGCCAAAAGCAGAGGCACAGCCATGTCAGAGGTAGCATAGGAAACTCTCACTCACTGTCTCTCATTCGTGCTGTGGCCTTTGTTATCTGAAAGGCAGCATGACCCAACCCGCTCCTCTGTCCAAATGCAGAATGGCTCCCAGAGTAAGAATAGCACAGCCAGTGCTGGTGGGCACCCATTCATTTTTAGACATGGACATAAACCACCATTCTGTCAGGGGCCTTCTCTCATAAACATTGCTTTTCAGCTGATTGAAATGGTAGCAGATGTTAATCATCTGAGGCTCTGTCAGCTCCACTAAAAGTAGGTGGTGGTTATTTATTTTCTGCATAATTGCCTTAACGAACTGGAAATAGTCACCTGAAAGAAAAAAAAAGAAAAGAAAGAAAGAAAAGCTGTCCCTTTAAAGATTTCCACCACAATCATCTATACAATGTTTGTTGATGGGACTATTTTCTGGCTTCTCAGATCAAAGCCTCCAGCTCATGCTGAAAGGATGGTATTTCTGAAGATCCTCCCCGAGAAGAGACCTGCTCACCCAGCAATCAAGCACAGGCACTTTTTGGCTTCACCATACCATCATGAAAGGCTGGAAACAGGGCAGGCCAGACCTTTGCTTTTTTTTTTTTTTTTTTTTTTTTTTTTTTTTTTTTTAATTTTAACTGCTTTATTTATTTGACCACTAAAAAATTCATTACATCTAAAGTTTAATGAGAAATTAAATGGATGGATTGGCTGCTAAACAGCCTGTGTGCGGGTGTGAGCACCGCCAGAGGGGCTGTGGGCTAATGAAATGTTTAATGCTGAGGACTGCAGCGAGCTCGGGCGCAGCAGATGCCAGGTTTGGTATATAAATAAATGCAATGGTATGATCTCATGTTCTCTTGACACTTTTCTGAAACCCTCCTCCTCTTGCAAAAAAAAAAAAAAAAAAAAAAAAAAAAAAAAAGCTTTAAACTTCTGCAGAACTTCCCCAGTTGAAGGCTGAGCTCAGACAACACTCGCTTCTCATCCTTCACCCACACACTCAACGGTCAGTTCTGCTGCTTTGGTGGCCAGGAAGGGATTTTCCTTCATTTCCAGGCTGAGCCTAATCCTTACATTCAGTCACTGGACTGGAGAACAGCTGATCTTCTGATATTTGCTGAGAAAGTTCAGTCAGTCTCCAGATGGCCAAGGAGATCAACTTTCAAGACTCCCTGGTAGTGCTCTCCAACTCTTTCAAGCAAGTCTGTACATATTTTGGAAACTTAAGGGTCAACACTCTGAACTGTGCTCATTAGAGACCCTCTCTTCCCGCATTTCCTGAAGATGCAGAGATGGCTGGTCTTCAGAGGAGACCTTTGCTGCCTGGGAGCAGGCAGCAAAGAAAGCAAAGAATCATCCCACGGTACCTACGTTCTGCTGCCATTGCTCTCCTGGCTTCTGTACAAATCTTCCCAGTTTGCACTACTGATGTAAGAGGAGTTTCTGGCTCCAAGACACTCGGTACATCAGATTTGACAACTTGCAAGCAGTGCGACGGGGAGTCATGGTCATGTTCAAGTCCATGCTGTGATCGCAGCCTGCTCCTCTATGGTCACTCTGCCTGAGCAGGATGGCGCCCTGTGTGCATCTGCAGAAGAGGTATTTTCTAGCCTGTCACACCTAGTGAGAATCACCAGTCATTCCGGCTTTTCACCCTTTTCTTACACAGTTCAGTGCCAAGTCTCCAAGATTTGGTTAATAAAATTGTGATTCTGTTGCTGCCAGAAGCCTGATTGGAGAGGAACAACAAACAACCTGGGCAGTGTAGGAACACTACAGGGCTCTGTCATCTCTCTCCCTTATGGTGGTAGGAGCATCCTTTTGTTACAGCATTTGTCACCGCATCACCAGACTTTGCCTTATCTCTGGCTCAAAGACAACACTGTCCTTCTGCGAGCGAGGAGCAGAAGGCTCACACCTGAGAGGCTGCATGCTGGCCCCAACAGCCCTCTGGCGTGGCTCTTCCCTACCAAGCTGAAGTCACATTCAGCTCACAAAGTCACACCAGTCACGGTGGTATCCTGCCCCGTGCATGCTTCCTGCATGGTGGGCACGCTAGTGTGCTGCGAAAGGGACACGCTGGCATCTCAACACTCTCAGGTCCAGAACAGAATGGGACTGGTGCAGTGATCAAGATGGACAGGCCCATTTCTTTGTCATTGTTGGACTTCTCAGCAAGCTCTTAATACGGATTCTCTTCACAGTTAATCAGGAGATGATTGCCAAGGAGCTGAGGTCACTACATGCCTTCACATAGAGGCATCTCTAATAAACTTGCTATTAACCACATGCATATGCTGCCAGTCATATAGTCTTAGCTAGGTTTGAGATTGCAAGAAAAAGCAGGGATTTCCTGCTGTTTCCAGAAGGGAAGTTGCCTCTAGGAGCAGCAGGAGTGTTTGGATCTTTTCTGTTACAAGTCTTTAATCTTCTTGTAAAATTAGCTAGTAGGCTTGAAGCCAAAGGCAAATCCCACAGATTCCCAATAGCAACCTTTAAATAAGAGCAAAACCAGCAGAGTTCGTCAGCCAGAGAGCGAGAGATTGCACTCGTGACCTTCGCTGCTGCCTGCTGACGTATAAGCCTACTCCATATTTGATGTAGAGCTCCTTAGAGGAGAAGAAAACTGGGGCAGGAGCTTTCCCCACTCTCAGCCCAGGAGATATTTGAATCTTTCATTAAGAGGTTTTCTCCCACTTGTTTGTTTGGAGTCAGAACCACATGTTCAGAGAGAGTCTGATGTCTGGAAGATCAAACATCCCTGCTTCCTATCACTCCCAAATGGCCTTTCTGCCTTGATGGACACACGGGATGGTCCAGGCCTGGAGCAGATGTGTCATTCTGTAACAGAATAGTGCTCAGCTTTTTCTTTAATGACCCACAGAAGCACTAGAAGATGCCCGTGAGCCGTAGTCGCTCTACATTTCTGAGAGGAGCATCAGGGAAAAGTATAGCATACGCTGAATGGATAAACCTGCCTCCTGAACAGGGTCCCAAGAGCCTTAAAATGGAGATTTAGATCTGATCTACCAAGGACTGTAGGGGATTCATCAACGATACAAATTTGATATTAAAGCATTCTACCTAAAAGATACTGACCTGAAGTAAGAACCTGCACAAAACTCTTTCATTCCTAGAAATAAGACTAAGAGATTTCATTCATGAACTGGAACTTGCCGGGCTACAACTTCCCAAGACAGAGGAATCCACCTCTGCACAGGATGATTCACCTGTCGTGTTCTCCTTGGGTATTCAGGAGCTATTAAAAAGCCCTAGGTGCTCTGTTCACTTCTAGTATCCTTTTCAAATAGCCATGGTTAAACCTTTCAAGGTTTATTCTAGGGCATTTGAATAAAAATAAATAGAGACGGAGGATGAGCAGTGACAGGTACACCACCATTAAGGAAACAGTGAGGGAGCAGAGCCCCAGCTGGCCAGCCCTGTACTGTAGGCACACAACCACGGTCCTCCTTCCTGGAAGGCCAGAGATTCCCACTAGGAACTTTTTATGTCTCTCTCATAATCACAGGCAAAGGAAACCTTTTCAAATTCAGATCATTGAGAATTATAGGTACTCTGCCAGCCCTGTTCTCACAGCACAACGGTCTCTGCCATCACAGTCACACAAGCACCTTGAAATGAATAGGCATAACTCCTTCCTCCCTATCAGGAAAAGAAAAATAATGTGGCAGCCATAAAGCAGACACTGTCCTTTTTTTCTGGAGGAAGCCACAAGGGCCCTTAGGTTGCTGGCAATCTCGTTTAGCGCTGAAATCATCTGCTTGCTTTCTCTGCTATCAGGAAGCAGAGAGGAATGTGGTGGGTCTGTCCATTCGGCAGATACATCCCACCATATGGCCAGAGGAGTGCTCATCCACACGCACGCACACGCGCAGAGCTAACTTTGGACTCTGCAAGGCAGCCCGCAACCTTTCCACAACGATATTCCACCAGCCCCAGGTGGGCAGGGGGCGATGAATCATCGCTGGGGAGCAGGATTGCAGGGAACATGTGATGCATGCAAGCTCTCCAGCAGACTTCAGGAGTTTTAATCCTTAGAAATCAGAGAGTTAGTGTCTTCCGAGTAAATCCAGCTCCTGAGGAAAGAGGAAAAGAGAGATCTGAGGAGTGAAGCTCTTTGTGAGAGATGAAATAGTAAGGATTTCCCACTATTCCTGCAAATGTGCCAACCCCTTAACTTCACAAAGCACTGCAGGGCAAAGTTTTCTACAACTCATTAACTCTCTGGAACAGAAAGGTCACACCATCCTCCACTACCACATTCCCCAAACCCTGTCCATCTGTGTGCTCTAGGTTTGAGGGCCACATCAGGCCCCTTTGTCCTGCTCCCCTGAAATCTCCTCTCTCTCCGGTGCCAATTCTAGGAAGACTCAGTGGTGGCGAGTGAAAGTCCAACAGAGCCTGCTCACCTTCCTCTCTCCATGCGTTTTCCACCCATGTCACAAAAGCCCGTTCCTCCTGTCTGAATACAGTCTCCTTTGACTGCTTCCTTTCTTTCAGTCTCAAGCCCTCACTCTTCTCCATTGCTCTTCAATCCCTCTGATTCCCAGGAGCAGAATATGCAAGACCTGGTGGTCTGCTGACACTAGACAGAACTCAGGAACTCTTTATACTTACATCTGCCATAGAGCCACAACCCAAGCCTGCTTGGATTTGGGAATTGCTACAGCCACCACCAATGTGTAGGAATAGAGATGGTCACAAGTTCAGCTGGGAGCAGGATTGAAGGTCTCTTTGCAGGGTTTTTCCTGCTTTGTCCCTTTGCTTGGCATTGCTCACTGGAGGTTGCAGCAGGTCCCTAAGAGTACAGCTCATGAGGCTGTGGTGTGAGGAACATGTCACCTGAGACCATCCCTCACAAGGAAAGGACCTGCTCCACTCAGCTTTCCACCCAAGGTTAAAATCAATAATTGATACCAGCAGCAAGAAAACACACCAGGGTAGAGCTGGGCAGGGGACATAGAAACACAACAATATAGTTCAGGACTTACGTGAATCCCTGCTCTGATATCCTCAAGTCTCTCTATCTGCCTCCACATCCCCTCCAGGTCTAGTGTACATCTTGCTTTCTCTGACAATATCCATACGCACTTGGATGTATGCAGCACTTTGAAAATGCTTGGAGCTGCACTTATCTGATGCCGGGTTACTTAGTGAAGCAAAATGGGGGATGATACCGAGGAAGGAGAAGGTGTAGGAGCTTCCTTGGGGGCACTTGGTGCTGGGAAAGCAGGCTGGCCAGCACTGCTGAACGCAACTCCTGCTGAACACTGCTGAACACTGCATGAGGTTCGCACCCAGGTAGAGGACAGGGCTCTATCACAAGGTCTATCACAAGGACAGCAAAGCCCTGGCAGTGTGGCAATATTCAGAGACCTAAGTCACAGCTTGTGAACCATATACTAATTTCCCTGTACCTGTCAGAATCAACACAGTCCAAAGGAGTTTGGGAGGAAGATTTCGCAAAGCTCTTGGAGTGGGTACATGGTCATGGGCTCAGCTGTCATACAATCCGTATCATTTTGTGTAATGCCATCAGTTCTGTGAATTCTGGTGCCTTAGCCTTACTTGATGCCCCATGAGCTGCCTAAACCCATACAAGCCTTTGAACTCTGTATTCATAGATGAGCACTGAATTTATAAACAGAAGCAGCTTAGGCAACAACACACTATTTAGATGTACTGTAAATTGCTTATTAACAGGCAGATGCAGCCCTGGAATGCAGGGACTGGCAGTAAAGTCTTTGCAATTTTGCCTTTGCCAGACCAATGAAATCTTTCCTGAGAGACCACTCCAGGGACCAGCAAAAATCATTGCTTCTATTAAATGCAGAGCAGAAAGGTAGGCAGCCCATTCAGAGGTACTTTGGGACAGTCCCTACAGGCAGTAGGTTGCTTACAAAAGGTGTATTCTAGATGCCACTTATTCATGGCCTGTTAGTTTAGAGGAAGCCTAGGGAATGCTGCATTAATATTAATTGTCTGTAAACTGTTCTGTTTCTGTCTTTCATCCATGTCTACCCTCTCCAGCCAGCTAATGTCAGCTGCACGTTCAGCTGCTTCTCCCTTGGCCATCTCCTCATTTTCTTTCAGACAAGGGACTGCTGCCTTCTCAGGAGTATTGATATGCCAACATCTCCCTCATCACTCCTGCAGCCCTTCACTTAAATACCAGTGAGAATCGGCCGGTGAAGTCCTGAGGAGATGCAAAGGGCACCGCACCACCGCCTCCCTGCTCCTGGGAAGCCCAATAACCACTTAGTGCCTTCAGAAAGCAAAGCAGCACCTCCTCTACCAGCAGCTGCCTGGTAGGTGTGCACAGCACACGTGGGCGCATGCTGAGAAAATGCTTCCCAAGCTGAGTGCCTCTGAGGGCGGATGAAGGAGCTCCTGGCTCCCAAGCACAGGTGTCCTCAAGTGCCCAAGGCAGAAATTTGTTCCCCCAGCTCAAGGCTGAAGCAGACATGAAGGTATCCGAAGTTCTGGTGCCTGCAAAGCATCAGTGCAGAAGCTTTGGGCTCTTTGGGGACTTAGTAGCTGGCAGGGCAGCCAGAACCACAGCACTGTGCTCCTGGACCAGCCACATCCACATCCTCCTGACCCACAGAATTTCAACAGCGCAAGTCATCAAAAATGGGGTTGGGGTGTGTGAACGGTGGCAAAGGGGGCACCCCAGAAAGCTCCCAGGAGCAAGTCTGGAGCAGGGCCCTGGCCACAACCTTCCTGGCCATAGTTTGTCAAGCTGCGAGGTGGCCTGGGGAGTTCTGATGGGTGCAAGAGAGCGGAGGATGGGGATGGACAGAGCCCAGGAGCATGGGGCACTGGGCTCAGGGCAACAAAAAGAGGGCAGGGGAACAGGTCACACTTGTATGCAAGCTAAGGGACAGCAACACACAGATTTTAAAGGCACTGATGAGAGGAGAGATGGAGATCAGCAGACCCTGGGAGGCCAGAGCCCAAACTGGGACGAGGACATGTCGGATTGTGTTTCTGGCCTTAGCCAGAAAGAGATTGCAAAGGGGCAAAATCCCACTTGCTGGATAAGTGCCTCCATCAGCAAATTAATTTCAGCTGCTCCAGCTGGCTTGGTTTAGCTTGTTTAAGTAATTAAATATGAGTTGGGCCAAGGAGAAGATACTGCAGCATTCCCTGTAGTTTCTCTCTCAAAGGGTCTGTAGCTGGCACAAGTGGAGCTGTTTGCTCCCCTTGATCCCCTTTCTGAGGGTTTCCCCTGCACAGCTGGAGATCAACAGGTAAGTGTAGCCATCTCTGCCTACACCTCTGCTCCCTAGGGGCAGCAGCCCCACACAAATGGCTCTGCTGACTTCCACTTTATGTATTTGATCTTGTAGTTAAATACAGCTGGCCATATAGGAAAAAGAAAACTTTCCCTACTAAGATTCAATTTCCAGCCTCTTCCTCCTCCCAAATAATACTATCAAAGTATCAGATTTTGGAAGATTGACCATTTCCCTGGCTAATCAAAAATAAGGGGAAAATAGAGCAGTGAAATGAATTCTCAAGAACAATCACTTTTAGGTTATTTTTCAATATTTCTTTTCTATATTATTATTTGAAATTAAAATTCAAAAGCTGATCTACCTCTATAGATTGCACCACCAGTCTTAATCATGGTAGCAAATGAGAAGGTCATAATCTTGATGGATTTCCACCACAAACTCATGTTCTTTCCAGAAAGACTGCTTTCACTACACCCTATCCCCTACCCTGAAAATGTAACATATATTTCCAGTTCCCGCGTTTATGACCTAGCATTTAGCTGCATTAAACCAGGGGCAGTTTTATCACATCCAATTTACTTAGTGATATAAACAACAACACCTGATTACCCCACTCTTGTCATTATTTACTGCTTCAGCAGTCTCTCGGTGTCATCTTCAAACTCTATCAGTATGATTTTCTGTTTTCTCCCAGATCATTGTTAAAGATACAGAACAGCACTGAGTCTACAGGAGATACCTGTGGGACCCAATTAGAAATGACTGTGCTGAAGGCTGATGTAGCACCAACAATTATATTCTGAGGTCTAGCAGTTAGCTAGTTTTTAAATCCACCCAATCATGCCCTATTCATTTGTATAGTACTAACAAAAACAAAGTCACTAGTGAAGTGCTCAAATTAACTGCAACCAAGCTCAGTCCACCATCAGCTGCATGAAAATTCATTGCGTTGGCTAAAAAAAAAAAGAAAGTAGTACCTACAATTTCATTTCAGACATGACCTTCACAAGGCAGCATGTTGGTGTCTGCTCCATTCATGCCCTGGAGAGGTCAGCTCTCTTTCTCATGTTTCTTGCCTGCTAAGAGAATTTGTCTCCTAGTACTGTGAAGAGATAGGGATAAGGCAGGAGTGAACAAGAGCAAAGGCACCTTCCGCTGCTCCTCATCTGGGCTAGATATTCCTACAGAGGTGATGTATATCTTTATAAGCTGTTGGAAATGGATGCTATGTCTCTGTGAAGAGGCTAGCCTCCTTTAACTCCTCCATTACAAACAGAACACATGCACAGAGCAACTATGTAATAAAACATGTTAGCTAGGAAAACAAGCTTGGGAGGAAAGGCGGGGGGTGCTAATTAAATTAAAGGCCTCTCTAAAGAGAAGGCAATTAGAGTATTGATTGCAAGAAGTGCCAAGTTAATTGGGCATGTGACACATTGACATTTTTCAAAATCAATAAACCTGAAACACCTTCAAAGAAATCTTGAGCAGCGCACAACCACATCAGGGTCAAAAATGCAATAAATTTCTTGAGCTGATTATAGCTGTTGGCTTCTTTCATGTTTTCTCAATACAGAAAGCTGTCTGACAGGGCAACTCTTTCCCCATGTGGCTTTAATAAAAGTCTTTGATGGAGCCAGTGCAGCCTTTCTCTCTTCTTTTAAAGAAATCTTGTCAGCTCCAGTCAGCCTTGCCTCCCATTCTCTGCAGCTTGCCAAAGCAGAGGGGCTGGGCAGAGCTGGGTAATGGCAATTAACAGAGGTAGCAGAGAAGTGACAGGCAAACTGGGAGCCCTGCTCCAAAAACAGGCTGGAGCCTGTAGACTGCTGGGGACCGGTCCCACCGTGACATTGTGTGAGCTGCAGAAGAGCCTTGCTGTGACAAGAGATCAGCACCATCTGAAACACCTCTCCTTTTCTTTTCTTTTGTTTGTTTGTTTTATCTGCCACTTAGAAGTGGAGCTGAGAAGCTGGAGCAAATTGAAATCTGTTGTGATGCTGCTTGAAATGGGAGTCCATCCCCGCACAGCAGCCCGGGCTCTGCTGACAGGCAGCAATCCCGGAGAGCAGCCTCCCTGGGGCCTGTCTCCTGGCTGGCAGGAGGGCAGCTGCTTTCCAGCACGCCCCGAGGGTGCCAGCGGGTCCTGCTGCAGTATTGACTGCTTCCCTGGGGACACAGGGCAGGATCTCTGCAAACAGAGATTAGGAGGAAGGATGCTCCTTCTGACATAAAATCGGGGAGATGCTGCTGCATAGAACTGGAGAAGAGTGAGCAGAAGACCAGTGCTGATGAGTTGCCTGCTAAGTCCTGGCCTTGTTGTGCTGCATAAATACCTTTGTTTTTGGACAGGATCAGTCTGACTGTTGTCCTCTCCTCAGCTCCCCTGCTTTTGCCTGTTCCTTCATCCATATAGTGTTGGATGGATGCTGTAGTGTCTTGACACTCCTCAGGAGGACATCAGCAGGCTGGTCTGAGAGGCTGCTCCTCAGTGTGAATCGAGACAGCATTTCTGGTGGTTAAAGGACCTGCCCATCCACACCACAGAGCCATTGGTAGCAGCTGTGTTCAGATGGTTCAGATGCAGCACAGAGACTGGCCCCTGCACCAGTCTGGGCCTCTGACAGCTCACCTGAAGCACTTGTGCTGAAAATCTTTCTTATCCCGAAATCCTCAGGGGAGGGGTTGATTCAATAGCAAAAGAGGAAGAGGTGGATGGGAAGATGAGGTAATTAACCAGGTCCACTCTGTAGCCCAGTCAGGGAAGCTGGAAATGGAGTGCAGCACAAGCATCCTTAATCCCAACCTGCTGCTCTCTCCACTAAGCCGTGTCATCTCCGCAAGAACTCTTCTTCAGGATGGGAGAAAACTGCCCATCTGCAGAGGGTGATCTGTCCTGGGGTGCCTACCTATCCTGCCTGGGCTGGACCCCTCCCGATATGTGGTCCTGGTCATTTCACTGTCGGTACCTTCTAGGCAGCAGTATCATTTTCAAAAGCAACTCCTGGTATTTTGAAACTTTGCACAACAAGTGAAGAAGCCGTATTCATTGTGTTTCTTGTCTTGGAGAAGAAGGAGGCTTGAAACAGACATTTCCCCTCCATTTCCAAGAAGGTGCTTTAATGAGCAGGAGAGATCAGGAGATGAATGGGGAGGCAGGAATGGAGAGACAGGAAGTTTCAGCTCCCAGAGGCTAAAGTGAGATTGAAGTCAGGTCTTCTCCTATCAAGGTGAATGCTCTATGCGTGTTACTCTTCTGCCAGACATGGTGATACCAGTGCCACCTTTTTCTCCTCTGGAGGTGTGCAATTCTCAGCCTAACAGATGAGTTCTGGATACCATCTGTGTGCAGAGTTATCATGGACCACTTGTTGGAGATGCACAGCCTGGCTAGAGAAACTGCAGATGCAACTTCCTGGCCCTCTGAACTGTTTTGCTAGGGAGAACTAAGCACTTGCTCCACAGTAACAGCATTATTTGTCTGGGAAGTACATTAGTACTACCTGTTGCTTGCATTAGTGACTCAGAAATTGCATTAGCTATTACAGTGTTATATGACTTACAGCAACAAATTGTTGAGAAACATCTGCAGAAAGATACCATAGCTGTGGAATAACATGCAGCCCCATGATTATTAATTGTCTGTCATTTGTGTTGACCTTATGTAAGACTACGTTCAATAAATAAGTTGGACAATTAGAACTTAATAGGGTCCATCAAGGCCACTTCCTAACAGTGCTTTCCAGCACTCGTGTTGCCTCATTAGCCCTGTCACCCAGGGCAGCTCCTATTGCACAGTGACTGCCCTGTCTGCTTCCAGGCTCTGCTAAGTGTTTCTAGCCCTGCTCAGCAGCTTTAACCTGCAGGAGTTCTTGGCGAGCACACTCACCTAATCATGATGAACCCTGCTGCCTCATCTTAGCAAAGTGGAGCAAAATTAGCTCGATCCCAGGAGACGCAGGCTTAAGCCAGACAGGATCTCTGCTGTCCTTCTCTCTGCTGGAGAGAGGGGACAGAATCAAGCAAGAAATTTCCAGAAGGTGCCAGGCTGAACAGTTCTCCAGGCTCCAGCACACGTATAGCAGTGGCCTGGTGGCAAGGGTTGTCCCAAGACACATAGTTTCATGCCTACCATCTGATCCAGCGTTTTGGTCATAGAGTTTCTGGGCTGAGTTATGGTCCGTGAAGCCTCCAGCAGGACCCAGGAGTGATGTCTGCATTGCTGTGTTGTCTGTCACACCATGGTGGTTACTAGGGGGTATGGTGGCTCTGGTGCTGGTTCGTCCTTGCCCTGTGGCAGTGGCCAGAGCTCTTTAGTCAGGACATTCACCATAGAAAATGAGACTCCTGAGAAAAATCACAAGTGAATGTAACCAGTTTATGCCACTAGCCAAGCCTGAGGAGGCTTTCAAACTCTTGAGCAAAGGGGGTCTTCCATCTCAGAGAAGGATCAGGCAGCTGTCAGAGAAGCAGAAGGGCAACTTTGCCTGAGAAATAGGTTGTAATGACACCAGAAAATGGATGCTAAGCTGGCAATCAGGGATCTTGTCCAGGTAATACAGCCAGTAATTTCCAAACTGTAAGAGCTACTGGCGGCACTTGTGAGTACACTAAGGAGTCTAAGCTATCGACTGATTCAGCAAAACATATGATGGTGCTTTGAATCTGGAAACATTCCAGAGTATTAAAGAAATACTCTCTATTCCAGAAAGACATGCTGTACCCCAAATTCAAGAAATTGCATGGAATGGCAAATTAATACGAAGTGTGTAAGCAGTCTCTACATTTCATACAGGGTCCAGGCCTCTTCTGGGATAATGTTCCCTTGTTACTAAACAAGAGAAGGTCCCTGTGCACCATCCATGGACAATGTTTCCCATCCCCACTCCTTGTCCCAACCTGCTTGGTCTCTTGCAAGGTGCATGCTCCCTTTAGGCAGAAGACAGCCCGGAACATGGACCTTCTGTTTCTTGTGCAGTGATCAACATGCTAGAAAGTTGCATACCTATTGCCATGCCCACCATCTCTAATTTAAAAGTTTAATTAGTCTCAGCACTGAGAAGAGTTCCTCAGGGGTCTCTCTTAACTCCAGTACTATTTAGTGTTCTCATTAATGACCCAGATGATGGAAGAACTAGTAGGCTTATTTCATTTCCAAGACAATGGCAAGTTTTGAGAGGCTCTACGAACCCAGAAGGACAGGATTAGAATTCCCAGTCTCTTCATGAATTATAGAAGCAGTCAGAAAAAAAAGAGGGGGGAGGGGGAAAGAAAAAAGAAAAGAAAAAACAGGAAAAAAGAAAAAAACAGGATATAATTCTACAAGGAGAACTGCGAGGGTCCGGTTCTTGGCAGAAAATGGCTTGGAAGTGTCCCAGAGAGAAAATGAGGCAACAGGACAAACCAACAAGAAAAACCAAACCAAAGCAGGAAAAAAAAAAAAAAAAAAAAAGGTATGTTTCATTCTAGGGGTCGTGCACATGGGTATCATACACATAAAATAGTACGAGGTCTTTCTCCTGCTGTTCTCTGCTAAGATTTCAAGTGAAATAATTTTTCTAACTGCCAGAACAGTATTTTGAGCAAGGAAAGGACCACTTGGGGCACATTCTAGAGTGAATAACAAGAATGGTCAAAGATTAGGAAAAAATTGGACCCATCAGGCATTACTCACAGCATTAGGCAAGGTAGAAACTATGAAGACACATCTCTGTAAAGGAAGGAATCTATGTAAAGGAAGGGAAAACAAAACTTACCTCCCACAGTGGGCAGGACAAGAAGCTTAAATGGCAGCTTTTCAGGCGTTAGGAAAGTCCACCTCTCTGGACAGTAAAGCACTGATAGGGACTGTCTGGAAGAGTTGGAATCCTTATCACTAGTGGTGTTCTGGATCATGATAGAAAAATATTCATTGGCAATGACCCAAATAGAATTGATCATGCCTTGTGGCAGTAGTTAGACAAGATCATCTTTTATTATCTTTTCCCACTCTATATTTTTCAAAAAAAAAACCCTGAGAATTCATGATTAAGTAGAAAATTTGTAGTGGAGTTAGCTTGAAGGTGTTCCTTTTCGGCTAAGGCAGAATAGGACATAGAGAATAAAGTCTCAAGCAAATGAATGAGCCTATGCAACAGGTCCACAAGACCAACACACCCTACAAAGCCCAACACTCCCTGCCCAGCACCCGGTGTGAGCAGTGTCACCACTACACATCCACTTGGAACAGGCCAGAACAATCAGCTCTCTTTGTGAGCACGGTGCAGTTTATAACAGGCCAGAAGTAT
Organism: Tinamus guttatus; assembly: GCF_059628265.1. Taxonomy (NCBI): domain Eukaryota; kingdom Metazoa; phylum Chordata; class Aves; order Tinamiformes; family Tinamidae; genus Tinamus; species Tinamus guttatus. The sequence continues at coordinate 463,820 of NW_028288993.1, read as the reverse complement.
CTTTTTTTTTTCCTATTTTTAGTAAAAATACTGTTTTCATCAAAACTGTAGTTTGTAAAACAGATTTATTTATGTGGAAAGCATGGCAAAATAAATCCTCTTTTCTGGAAATATTTGCTTTTCTTCACAGTTTTGAATTTTCATACTAATTCACCTTTTCCACACTTTCATATTAGCTTTTGTGGGATTTTTTTCTTTTCATGACACGGAACATGTTGTTCATCTGCATAAAGTTTGTGATCATTGGAGAAGTTTCATAATTAATTGTTGTCAATTGGGTGTCATAATACTTGTGAATATTCATTTATAACTCTGCTGTTATTCTGTGAGTTAACAGCAGCAAGAGTGCAGCGGCCTGAGAAGCAGGAGAGAAGCTGCACTAGCAAAGCCATGGGAGAAGGTGAGGACTGGGAGGCAGCACCCAGATGAGGTCTGAGCTCGCTGGGAGCAAACATTAGTTCTCCCTTGTGGCAAAAGACAGATCAAGGTATCTGGGAGCAACTTTGCTCCAGGACTGAGCAAAGTTGTCTCAAAGCAGGGGCAGATGGTAAACTCAGGTAATACAAGGTTCATCAGGATGGGGACATCAGAAATGCATGTCAGCAATGTACAACAACGTACACAGCATCCTGCCAGCTTCCATGGCCAAGCAGGGAGAAAAGGATCTGACTCAGCATCACCAGAGAGGAAGAGGAGGCAGTTTTCTGAGCAATAAACACTGAGGGGGACCCCAAGTGATAGTTTGTATAGGGAGGGGGTGACTGTAATGGGTATATGCATCCCCATTCTCATATCTGTCTCATGCCTGGAGACGTGTCGTGTCTCATTAGACATAATGTGAGGGGTGAACCTGGAAACTGTAAAGTTAGAAAGAAAAGGATGTTTGTGTAATAAATTCTTCCTATGTAATTTATAAAATATAGTGACAGCCTTAAAAGTAATGTAGTGATCCAAAAAATGTTTAAAATAGCTGAGGTGACATTTGCCAAATGAGCACCATTTACGTGTCAGGAGAGAAGTGTCTATTGCGTAAAGCCCGTGCTATGACATCAGTCATCTGCGTAACTGGTGTGTCCCAGGAGCTACCTGTTCAAAACTAGCACTGTAGCACTGCCATAAGGTCATCAATAACCTTATATAACCCAAACTTTGCATGGTGTATGATGCATATTGTACTGTAAAGGTCTGATTTACAAAGTATGTAAATGTCTGAGGACAGGTGTCCAGTGAAGGCTTCGACCTTCCAAGCAGAGAGAAAAACAAGAATGCAAGCGTATTTTCTTAGAATAAAGAATGAGACAGTACAAGAAAAATGAGATATTCTAGAGAATAGATTTTGCATTCTATTTGCATAGTAAAGAAGCTAATAACTTCTGGGCTAAACATTTAGCCTTGGTGAGATGGTGTTTGAAGCAGGGGATGTTGCTTTGTGATCAGGTCTGTGGGGTGTTAGCAACAAAGTCAAGATCAGCTTTATTCTCTTTTTGTGGCTCCTCTCCAGTTTGTAATAAAGTGCCTAGTCATGAACTTTGCATCAAGTGTTAATGCACTTGATTATCATTTTTCTTTATTTAATCTAGTATTGAGAAGGACATATCTCATATCTCTCTCAGTGCTAGCCCACTTGGCCCCTGATAGATAGTCGTCGTCTTCCTAGCATACCTGCTAAGAACACCTGCTAGTCTGCTTAGCAGGCCCGCTAAGGAATTAGCTCCCAGTTCCTTAGCAGGCCTGGGAGTCTTCTGTGGCTGTAGCTTTTTGTCTTTAAACAGAGTGAGTGATGGGTAGGAACCACTCGGTGTGGATGAGCTCCCAGTAAACATCCTCCCTGGCTGCATGTGATCTCCAAGGTGGAGAAGACGGGGAGGCAACAGGTTCCCCAGGTACCTATAGGAACACTGCCCAGCTCCTGTGAGCGACTGTGACAGCAGCATTTGTCAGTCACAATCCCTCTCCCAAAGCTGTTACTGCCAGCAGATCTGCTGAGTTTTCACGGAACCACGAGCCCAAACTGGACAAGGCAACACATGGCCACGGTGATGCAGAGTGGGAGTGGGAGCAGGGAAGCCCCTGGTTCTCGCTGTGACAAGCCTCAGCAGATGCCCGCTGCAAGGACGTTTCACCTCTCCTTTGGAGGTTGTTTGCCTGTTCGTGTTTGTTTGTTTAGAGGGGGTTATGTTTTGTTTTGTTTGATTTGTAATTCAATATGTTAAAGCAGGCAGAGAAGTGAAAATTGCCGGTACCATCTGCTGGTAGCAGTCAGCAAAAATGCTGTTAATGATTGATCTTTTCCTCCCACTCCCCTCTTCAGAATACATACATGTATCTGACAACCCTGAGACAATCCTGTGCTTGGTAGAGTGCATCTCTGGGCAGGCAGAAAAGGAGGGGGTTTCAGTTATCCCAGGTCTTCTTGACCTAAACCACATTTTCACCTGAGAGATCTACACCTCAAGGCTTCATGATAATCCTCTCTGTAGACTTATTGGTCACCCAGTCGAGCTCAAGAAAGTCCTGGTTTCCCTCTGGAGAGAGTGTGCATGAAAACAGGCCAGGCTGAACCTGCAGAGCTCTGCAGCACCATCCTCACCAGAAACGAGTCTAAAGGCTGTTTACAGCAGCTTTGCTCCATGGACTCCTGTTTCAGGAGCTGAGCACTTCCTAGCCACATTACCTGAGATGCACAGGAGGCTTCTCATTGCCCTTGTAGGCCATATTAAATGCTCCTTCTCCAGCTGCCCCACTTCTCTACGACAAGTTGGAATGAGCCGACACACTGGCACTCACCCTTTGCCTTCCCTCACCCCATAGCCCACACGGGAGTTTCTAACCACCCACCAGTCAGGTAGAGAAATAATAGTCTGTGAAACAGCTTCTTCATAGTGCAATTAACCCCTGTGCTCAACTCTTATCTCCACTCGTTAGGAGGAGGAAGCACGTGGCCAAGTGATTTACTAAGGAGCGAGCAGGGACACTGACAAGAGGCAAAGCAGAGGGTCAGCCACTGAAGTGCCAGCTCATCTGTAGAGCAAGCCGGTCCTCGTGCTGTTCAAAGAGCCCCTGCACGGGGCTGCCTGCGATCTCTTCTCCTCCATACCCTGGGTGAATTCATAACAGGCCAGGTCTGCGCTCTGGCTCTGCCAGATCGATCGTTGCTGCTTCTCCCCTGTTCTTCCTACCCTCCCCCATTCCATATTTCCCATGAAAAAATACATTTTTTGCCATGTGTCTAGAAAAAAATACAGTGCAATTACACATTTTTATAGCATGCCTTTCATAGCTTATCGCAAAGCCCTGCGCATAAAAAAATGAATTGCATAAATTTTAAAGACATGTAATGCATACACAGTTAAAATCATGCTGCAACAGCAATAGAAACAGGTGTGTGCTTAAAGCGAGATTTAAAGCAGGGACGTGAGTTGCAACCTGGAGCTGCTGGGATGAGGCAGCCAGGCAGAAAGGAGCTGTAAGCACACACTGATTGCTGAGATGGGGAGAAGGGCTGTAAATCTCAGTGGAAGCAAAGAAGACATCCAAGAGTAGAGAGAGGGAGGATGAGGATAGGTACCTAGGAATTTAATCCTTGCAGGAATGATGCTCTATTGCTGTCCTGAGATTGTGTTGGACAGCAAAAAGCTCAGAGTTTGAAGCACCATCTCCACCTCCAATTCTAGCCTGCATAGATACAAGTTTGACTAGAAGCCTGGTGCCCCTCCAAAACCTCTGGGAGACGTGTTCACTGCTGCCTACAATGCCAGACCTTGGCTATATCTGGGCCAGATGGAGGCTGGGCTGGTTGCAGGACCACAGATGGATAAGTATAGGAATCCGTGCTCAAGGAAAGTAGCCAGAAAGGGCTCCTGGGCCCTCTCAAAGAGGTATTTGTGCACTTCAGTGAGGCCTATCACAGGGATGGAAAGATGAAGCTGACCTGCAGCTAGGCTCACACACACAGGATGTCCAAGCAAGCCCATGCCCCTACCCATCTGTGAAGAAGAGTGAAGAAGTTACGGGAACATCGAGCTTTCCTCTGTCCAATTCCCACTATAGCTCAGCAGACAGGGAAAATGAAAAGACTCCTTATTCCTCATGATCAGCCCAGAGGCTGTCTCTGTACTGAGGGTCATCTGGCCAATCCCCTGAACAAGAGATCTCAAGCAAGGACCCATCCGCGGGCAAGCAGCATCAAATTGGGTAGTCCAGGTCCAAGTGCCCTCATGGACTGCTGAGAACTTGCTTAGTGCTGAGGGACTCAATCTGCATGGTCACATTCCCTGCAGCTACCTTTTCTGGTCCTTTCTATTTGACTGTGAATAGAGTGAAGATGGAAGCCCAGTTGTACCATGCTGGAAATGTGAACTTATACTAGCAATCCTCAATAAAATATCACTTTCTTTCTTTGTCCCTGAGTCCAGTAAACATGGTGCACACCAACCCTGATACACAGGACAATAAATGGAATTATGGTTTTCCTCCCATTCTTATTTAGTCCAGAATAACAACCCAGGGATGCCCAGATGCAGCCCATGCTTCAAAACAGAAAACTCTGCACATGTATAAAGGATGGGGTTATGGTGAGATCTCTCCTTGCTCACAGCATCCTTCCTAGCTGGTCCCATCTCCAGGGTTACTCTCTGATCAACCTCCTACTCCTCTGCACTGCCACCAGTTCCACACAGCACCTTGTTTCTTTCCTCATCCTTTGGGACCTGACTGGACGCGTTTGCCCTGCTCTTTCCAGGAGCCTCCTTGGCTCCATGGAGCTGCAAGCTTGCTGCTGACCCTGCTCTTCCTTTTCTTTTCTCTCTGACTCATCTTTGCCCCATTTCTCCCATAGGACAGAAAGCACCTGCTCCCCGGAGGTTCCATCTTCCCTGCTGATGCAGCTTGCAGCAGCTGCTGTGGGCAAACAGTGCCTTCTTGTTGATAGCCCAGCCACTGCTTTTGAAAGGAATATGACATACAAGTGTAAACGGCTGCAAACAGGCAGGCGAACAACACAGATACCATCTATCACAGAAGTGTTTTCTCACTCCTGAGAGCTCAGATAGGAAAATTTATTTTCCTGGCTTTCTAGATAAGGTCTTAAGTTGGTGCTATTTAAACTTTCAGTAGAAAATCTTTCTCTAGAAATCTATCTATGTCCCTTTCTACTAGCCAGATGGGTCACATACCTACTTATCTTAGCCCTATCACCTCCCACATTTCTTGACTCATCTCCCCACCACCTGCTTCCCATTCCTTCTACTCCAGCATCACATGTGGTCTCCTTCCAACTCACTCTCTGTCCCTGATGAGCTCCTGCAGCAAGCCGGCTCCTCTTCCCCCTCTCCCTTCTTTCTCTTCACTGATCCTTGCCTGTGTTGCTGACAGCTTATCACGGTCCTCTCAAGGTTTGACACAGGTCTCCTTCCTCTCCTCCCTCTGCTCTCTCTTCACCCATGTCACCTATTTTCCAATGTGATTCTCACATCCAGCCTGGCCTCCTCAGCATTGCCCAACCGGAGGATGATAGGGGATGATGATGATAGCCCACCATGCTGAGAATTTCAGTTTCTACTGAGATTCTGCTCAGCTCTCCTGTCCAGTTCTAGAAAAGCTCTTCTGGGGCCTGACACCAAGGGCAGGATGCATTCCCATAAGATCTCATGTGGGACATGGCTGCTCAGGGTCATACCTGCACACCTCTTCTCTTCAGTTCCCTAAAGTTCCTGGTGGACCCATGGCTCTTTGAAGGAGGATCTGGGACATGCAGCAAGGTGATTTTCTGGCATCTGGTCTTGGCCAGCTGCCCTGGCACCAAAACTATTTGTCCATGCCTCTGTTTTTTTGTCCATGATATGTAAGTTACCCAAAGCAGGACAATCTGCCAAATGAACTCCAGGCAACATGAGCTGAAGTGAGTATCTGGGAAAGCTTTGAGGAGTTGATCACTCTGATCAGCTTCACTCTTTGCCATTTGCTCAGTATCACCAATACCCAACGTGATGGCCAAAGTCCTAAGAGACACAAAAGACTCTTTTTGAGATAATTTAAACTCATGTTCTTCTGTTTTACTACCAAGTCAGATTATCTACCACCACCATGGTAAGAGAGCAGGTGAAGTCTCCAGGTCCTGAAGTGACTGGTGGATCAGTAGGAGAGGCAGACAAGCAGTACAGACAGCAAAATTTCTGCTCCTCTTCATTCATCCTGTTGTTTGACTGTGGTTGGAGGAAAAGCAGGAAAGGATGTATCCCCACACAGTCACAGCAGAATTTATCAACACTTCACTTTTCAAAAGTTCATTGAAGCAGTTTTCTTGATTATTGTTAATCCAAAAATTGATTTATTACTAAATCCCACTCTTGCATCTAAGTGTTCACAAAGTCGCTGTCTGCAGAAACTCCTTTCCAAGGTCTTTGAGCCAGCACTGGCCTCACAGTGCTCCCTGTTGGTGGTCTGAGCCAACAGCTACATCTCTGAAGCTCGATGCTTCCCGAGTTAGAGAGATATGAAGCCATGGCTTAGATAGATCCTGAACTGATGATAAAGTCACTTAAAATGAACCATACTGGAAAACAACCTCAAGTCAGCCATTGCATTGGCTATGGGCCCAAAGTACGGGGTGAAACTAAACCCTACTTGCCTATGAGTGGATGGATGCCCAAGCATCTGCACTGCACTGATTCATTGAGTCCTCCTTCTCTGCTTTTGAAAGTCTGGCTTTGATTTAATTCTCAGACTTGAAAAATGCGCGTGTGGGCAGAGGGCTCACATTGCAAATTAAAGATTGTTACAGGAGGGCTTCCCAGCTGTGCATTTCATTCTGTTATCATTTAAGGGTAGCAGAGTTAGACCTCTGAATGCTGGTTATTCCAAGGCAGTCCTATCTGATGCACAGGCCATGGTACACCGGGAAGGGTTCAGCTTTGGTGGGAGGCATGGGTAACTGAGTGGTGTTCAGATGATCACGTCTACGATGACAAGTGGGCTGTGATGGTGGGCACGTTTGCCACCTTGTAGCTCTGCTTTAAGTGGGAGCATGCAGCGCTCTGGAGGCTCTTCAGTGGGTGAATTTCACCTACTGATGCCATCTCATTGCCTAGCTAAATTCTTACTGTCTTTTTCACCCACCAGCATTGCTCTTGGAATCATCAACACTTCAGTTATACAATGTTTTAAAAGAGAAAAATAGTCACAGAGCATAAAACCAAAGCAATGTAACCATAGGAAACAGTTATTCACAAATGCAGTAACCTTCAAATGTAACCAGAGGTTGCCTTTCCATTAAAACAGGGAACGGCTTCTCCACATCACCAAAGTGTGTATGAACTTCCAAAACCTTGGCACTGACTCTGCAAGCTCAAGTTTATTCACTTTCAGGAGCAGTTCATCACCGTAATGAAGACAGCTACTATAGGAACACTTAGCCAACACACAAGAAAAACATAATCCGCTCTGAGATGTGCATGGGCATGTATGCGGAGCAGGGACTCACAGTATCTCCCCAAGAAAATGGGAGAGATTCGCTCTTTATGGTGTTTGTGGATGGCTCACATCCCAGTGGAACTGGTTATGGGGAGGTCAGGTTCCTTCAGACTGGCCATGAGCTCTCACTTTGAAAGGAGACCACTGTGCAACAAGGTGACAGACCTCTGTTGTCTTAAATGTTAAAAAAGCATATGTTTAGCATATTTTGTCATACCAGAGCCTGAGGAAGCAATGTTCCATTGACATCCTGGGTGGTGAGCATTCAGTTGCACCTGGCAATTCAGAATATCCTTTTGCAGAGTGTTTTGAGTGCTGGCTTATGTGGCTGCAGAACTGCCATTCTAGCCCACGGGCAGATGCTGCCATGACTCTGTGTTTGTCATTAATCTCCCAACTACTGTTGCCATCACATAACACCAATGCCTTGCATGGGCTACCTGTCCCATGACACACTGCCCATCCCCAGGAGGATGCTCTTTCAAAAACCAGCCTGTGATATTGGAGTGAGCCTGGAGTACTATTTCTGAAGTCCCTTCTGTATCTTTCCATCTACTAGAAGCCTTTAGCTGGACCAGCTTTAAGGAAATATTGTGTCAGCTAGCAAGCTCTGTACATCTTCCCATCCAGGCAGAGAGTACTTTGATGCAAGAGGCTTGGCTGATTATTATTTATTTATTTTTTCCTTGGAAATCATCAGAGGTTTGTAGCACCAAGTTTCCTACTCCTCTACCCCACTAAGGCTGTTGAACAACTGATGCTGAGCCCTGCAAGAGGGGAGAGCCCTGCAAGATCTCAAAATCATCATGCTCTAGATGAACCGGGCAAAATGAAGAGGCCATTCCTCTTCTAAGCACAAAGGACGGGATTACTACCACTTTGCTTCACAGATCTGCTTTCAAAGTCTTGAGCCAAGACAGTCTCTGAGGCTGCCAAGGGAGATCACAGGAACTGGTACTTCCAGCACAATCTGAGTGTATTCTGGCAAACCCTCCTTCCTCCCTTAGCTTTCAGAGCACCTGGACATCCTGCCCATCTTGAGATATCTGGGTAGAAAGAGCTACTTCTGGATGGCAAGTCTCACCCAGTGTTTTATTTGTGTATCCAAGACTCTTATAAGCTTCCTAAAAGACACCCAGGCAAGACTCACTTGGGACCATAGCACCCAGACACCAGTGCCTCCATGCACACAGGCTGACTGAGCTCCTGTAACCATCACTGGAGGGCTGGGGTTTGCAGACAGGTTTTGATGTCATGCCATGCATTCTGGGGTCTCACTGGGCTGTTCTTCCAGAAGGGTTTGGGCCTCGTGCAGGTGTGTGCTCTGCATTTGCTGGTGCCATGCAGATGCCCCAGATTCACAGGTGGAACTGAACAGAGTGCCACATCAGCAGGAACTCTGATGGGCCCTTTGGCAGCCATTGCACACAGCGACACTGACAAAGAGACTCCTACGCATGGGATTTCATTTGGATACTGCATGCTACCACTAGCATCCAGTGTCAAAAGCCTGACCTATTGCATGGCCAGAGCCCTGCATGTGGTGAAACTTGCAGATGTGACAAGCCCACCCATTCTCTACAATAAAGACAGACCATGTCTCTGAGTATCACAGCCCAGAACCTTCTAGACAGAGCATCTGTATAACTATCACCCTAAAGCACAAAGGAGAAAGGATTTCCTTTGTACCCATTAACATTGCAGCTGAAATCTGCTAGAGTTTCAGCTCCTTAAGTAGCGTCTAGTAATCCTGCTGCAAAATGAGAGAACTTAGGAAGTCTTGGTAATTACTACTTGTAAATAACCACAAAGAACACCACTTGTTTCTGTAACCTAATTAAACAGTTTCATAGGTGCTCCTGCATTCTCAGCAGGCTTCATGTTTTTGTCTTCAATCTGGTTAATCACAAAATCGCTAAGGTTGGAAGGGACCTTTGGAGATCACCTAGCCCAACCCCCCGCACACGCAGGGACACCTAGAGCACGAGGCACAGGATTGCGTCCAAGCGGGTTTGGAAGATCACTGATTATTGACTTTGTGAAGGAAAAGAAAAATACTTTTACTCCAGAGAGCACACTAGCCCCAGTTTGTTGCTGTATCTACAGGATTTGTTCCTGAACTAAGAATCATTTGCTTGAACTAAGAATCATGGGGCTATTTCACACATGAAACACAGTCTTTAAGTACTTCCCATATGGTGCTTTTCTGCTTGACCATTCATTTAACTTGCTGTACAGCTCACATAACGTTGTTTTAGCTCTCCAGCATCTGTAGAGGTATGTCACAGATACAGCAATTTCATGTATATGCTCAGAAATCAGCCCAGCTGAGTCAGTAACTCTTGTTTTGCCTTTCTTTGGGCACCCTGCAATAACAAATCCATTAATGAAACATTTAAACTCTCTTCCAAAATTATAGTAATCTTCTAATTTTATCAATTCAGTAACACACAGAAAAATGTTTCATTTCATTCTGGTTCATCTTTGACAGTGAAACACTGAAATCCTTCACAGGTGTGCAGAAAAAAGAAGAAGATGCTCTGTATTCCAGAATAGTAACTCAAAAAAATGTGGAATGTACAACCTATAGGCCTTGCACCCCTTTATTCTCCTACAACATTCTGTAGAATAACCTGTTTTTTCTCAGTTACAGTTTTTGCTTTCTATAGTGTTCTAATGTTTCAGCACAAGCAGTCTAGCTCTCTCCTGAATGAGTAAACAAGTCAATTTTCCCCAGGCACTTTAACCCTTTCCAGACCATATGAATCCCTGAGTTCAGCATACACACACACCCCAACCTCACCATCATTAGTCTTCAAAAACAATTTGCTTGCTCACCAACATAGGAAGGAGCATGCACCAAGGCTGTCTTTTCAGCAGGGTTTTCCACACTTGCATTGGCACTGTGGCTTGATCTCACTTGTGGGGAGCAAGCAACCAAGAACTAGTTTCAGTTTTAGCTGATGCAACTTCTGTTTTCCATTGTATTCCTGGAGCAGAATCATTTAGTGTGTCTTCTGCTCTTCGACCAATACTACTAAGGCCCCTGTTTGATAAAGAGGTACAAAACTGTGGCCCAGGGTTCACAAACTGCTATTCTTCATAGGCCGTGACATCTTTTAAAACCCTAAACACCAGGAACATCTCTGCAGGACTCACAGAAAAGTAAAGGAGCATCAACCTGTTTCTACAGACTGAATATCCGTTCCTTTTCCTTACTACAGATCAGCTCTCCCACTTAGTAGACGTGATGAGAATATCTGGCTTCTTCACTCCTGTTTGTCATTGTGCTCCTGTTTGTCACTGTTTGTCTCTATGAAGGGGGAAGAGCAGCAGAGCCATGGGACACTAATGACCAGAGAAGAACTAGTAGGATCTAGCTTTAGACTACAAATTTTCACTTAATCTATAGAGACTGAGGTAAAAAGAGCTCAAATAGTTCAGGGAAAGCATCTTAAGAACAGCTAGCATCTCTGGCTAACGCTGTTGAAGGATGGCTCTCACAAGTGGAGCCAGGCACCAGAGTACTTGGCTTAGGGATGCCACAGAAATGACACTGTACAAAAGGGTTCATGCAGCTTTGGGAAGGTGAACAGAAATCAGCACTTCTTAAATCAGTGAAAGCCTTGAATCCAAGCCAGGATGTCCAGGTGGGACCATTTTCATTCTGGGCTGAATTCACCATGGATGAAGAGGTGGATGAATACCTTGGGGCCCTTGTCTGTCCCAGGCATTTAATAAAGAACTACTGTAAGAAACTGTCACTCAGAGGGGATAAATAAGGTTTCCTGGTGTCTATTTTTTGCACAAGTGTATTCAGTGACATTATCAGAGGTCTGGAAAGGAGCCCTGAAGCTGGACAGCAGAGGTGTCACAAACAGCAGGGAATTTGGCCATCACAGTGAGATGAGCTCACCAAATAGCATGGGCTGAAGTGCAGGATCATGCAAGATCTAAGAATCCAAAATGCAAGTCACAGTTCTGAGGGCCTGAAAGAGCAGGGAAGAGCTGTAGCCTGCACTATAGCAACTCTTAAGAGTTGCTGTGAGAGAAGGTGGCTCTTGATGTAAATCTCTGGGCATGATTTCCAGCACCAATGGTGTTTCCTGACAGACTTTCCAAAGCAGATGGGTCAGTGCTGTATGAGCTGCTGTCTGGAGGAAAATGGGGTCTGGAAGTGGAAATGTTGGGCAAGCTGGGATGCTGACCTGGATTGCATAGGACTCCTGACCGCTCTGCCAGGCCCTCTGAAAACCGCATTTTAATACAGAGAACATAGTAACCTGGGAGGCTCAGGCAGCTGTTTCAGCAGACTGTGTTGTCTTTGCACTGACAGGGAAAATATGTCAGAGCAGTTGTCTGGGAGTTTGGGAAGGTGAACACAAAACCTCTTCTAAACAAACAGAAAAACAGTTGCAAGCTGCTTGGACGACAAAGAAAGGGACAGACGGCTGCTGCACTCATCTCTAGGGATCCTGTCTCCTGAGGAGAAGCAGGATCCACACAGAGTTTGGATTGGGAATGCCTAGGAGGCATGTGTTCCCACGGATGTTACACTTGGTATCTTGTGCGAGGCTTTCAGGGCACGTCCCCAGCCTGGCAGAGCATCTGCCTGTGGGCACAGAGCAGGTCTTCAGTGCACAGCGGTCACCAGCTCCTGAGCCCTCCTCCCGTTTCTCCAAACCCCTGAGTCCCAGTGACACAACCTGCCATAGATGCCAACCTGTGCTAGTGGCTTAGAAATAAAAATTCTAAAGGCATTGTGGCAAGCTCCAGTGTGAGAGCTTGTGTTTCCAGATGGAAATGGAACAACCAAGATTGACCTGGGTTGAATCTCAGTCTTTTAAGCCATTGCTCTAACTCAGGCAATGACATCATGAAGGATACCATGATTGTGCCCTTGCCACCCCACAGTTCTGCCCTTGCCCCAGGGTCTTGAACTCAATCCCAATCCATTTGTTTCTTGTAGTGCCATGGCCAGGACCCTCGCACCCCTGCATCATCTTCAGCCTCCCTCTGGAGAGCAGCATGTGCCCGGGGCATTCTAAGTACATCGTGGCCTTTGTCCTTTAGGTATCTTGGGTGACACTACATCTGATTTCAGGCTCTGGACTTCTGCAGCTGAAAGGAAGCCTTTGGCACTCCCAAAACTCCTGGAATGAGCAGGGAAAAGTGGTTTGAACTGAAAGGTGGAAGTCGGGTAAAAGAACCAGCACACGAAAGGATGCCATTTTTTAGGGGGTAGTTAAGAAAAATCTGAAGGCAGAGAAGAAAGCTATAGCAGAGGTGGCATTCAGGGATGAAGCAAAGAAGGCTGTGCTATATTTTCTACAGTTTTTAATTGCACAATCATGTTCCGTTTTCATTCAGGTCTCATGCAATGTATGGGCTTGATGAGCTCTGGGGACCACATAACAAAGCAACTTCTCTCACTCCTTGTGAAAAGTGGAAAAGCTTTACTGAACAAAGCAAGGGATTGCATAAGAAGAAAGTATGTTCTCATGAGGATTCCTTCCTATCCTTGGCTTTCTTCCAGAATTTAGAGTTGAGCATAATTGTGTCTTTCTCATTTTCAGGATGCCCATTGGGAGATCCTTAGGGTCAGGTTTGCAGAAGTGCTGAGCACTCAAAACTGAAACCAACAGGAGCTGTACTTTGAACAGACGAAACATAAAGAAATGCTAAGTCCTCTGGAAAATCAAGCACAAGGGCCTCCTCTTTGGGATGGGATGAATGCACCCAAATTCAGTCTCTTTCACATATTGGTGTTCATCTTTCTGCCTCAGTTCTTGAGGGAAGAAGTGCAAGGTCGTTGCAAGGTTGTTACACAGGTGTTTTGTGGAAAAAAAATGTTAGTGCTTGTGTAACATTCATAGACTCTGATGAAAGCACCAGAGAAATACTCAAAGAGGAAATGAGTAATGCTATAGTCAAAAGAGGCTTTGCATGGTAAACAGTAAACCCTGTGGCACACATCAAATGGAAAGAATTAGGAGAAATATTGAATGATTACCCAGTCATGGACTGAGATAGGGATTTTATGGAAAAGCTAGTATATTATTATGTAATTAAAGACTACATAATGCTCCTATTCAAGAAGCTGGAGCTGAGGACAGCCTTAATTCTGGCACTTAAAGTATTTGACTTGGAATATTAGTGTACCTTTAGTACAGAGTTTTAAATGTAGTTCCACAAGTATACAGGAAAAAAACCTTTATGCTTATGCCACAGGGAGCTGACAGGCTCCCTATGATTGAGCAGCTCTCTGTTATCTTACAGAGCCAAACATGATATCCAACATTTATCCTTATTAAAGAAGGCAAAGCAGAGGATGGAGGATACTTCACCAGTGACTCCCAGGTAAGGACGGCTGAGAGTTGCTGATGGCTGCTAGATTAACTTAAAAGAGCTTGTTTAGCTTCCAGAGATGCTCTATGTTTAAGCAGTCTCTGGTGAGAAAACACGTACATTTATAAATGAGGGAGTATTTTACTGCAAATGTGAAATTGGTCATGGTTTAGCTACATATTTGCAGCTTTCTATGTGAAAAACATAGCATTTTGTGCCAACATTGTGAGTTTAAAAGCATGAAATTGAAGTGAGGATGCTCATTATTAGACACAAAAGCAAGGATGATGTCAGAAAGTGAATGAGATGAGGGAGAAGAGCTCCTAGGAATGGGGGTGGGAAATGGATGCGCTGGGGTAAAGGGATCAGTAGAGCTGACAAAACATTTCCAACGAAACAGAAAAAAGAAAGTCTGAAAAAAGACAGGATGTGTACAGTTTGTGTTGAATTTGGCAAAAGGTGGCCAAAATTAATTCAGTTTCCCATTTTGAGAATGCTAGAACTTTTCGAGGGGGAGATTTTTTACTTTCGAATTTGAAAGAACATCCTGAGTCAATATTATGCCAAGGAAAAAAGTTCCAGAACTAAACTCCCTACATTATACAAGACATTTGGATACAACACTGGAGTAGAATTGAGATGCCAGTGGCATGAGAGACAAGAGCAGCCAGTGATGCAGCCGCAGAAACCAGGCCATGCTCAAGGTGTAATGTCAATGACATCGGGTAGTGCTGTGCCAGCGCTGCCCCACCATCGATGGGCCAGAGCATGCTGCAGGATGCTCTCGTGGAGAGGCAGGTTTCTTGGCCCTCCTGGACTGCTCATGAAGAGGAGAACCACAGGCCCATGTCTCTCTGCCGCTGTGCCTTAGGCATGTCCCCTGCCAGATCTGTGGTGGTGTTGGGCTGTGCCAGGAGCTAGGCAACTCTGGACTCCCATGGCCAAGTTGATGGTGGCCCCAGGGCCCCTGACCATTGCTGCTGGAGCAGGCAGCATAGCTCCCTGGATCAGCTACCTTCTAGAAAGGCTGCAGCATTAGACTCCGGCAGGTTTTTGTAAATCCACATTACCATTCTCCAAGGAGGCTGACCTTTATTCCTAAAATCAAATGTCAAAGATGTTTAGCATGAGACCAACTTCATTATACTGCAGCGAGCTACCCTTCCACATGAGGCAGCAGGACCCTTGCTCAACAAAACAGGCTCCTAGGTCTGAGGGGTGCCCAGTTCAGCCCATGGGGTTCCCATGCAATGACTGGTAGATATCACCACCATGGCTCCCTGGAAAAGGATTGCTTTGAAGGGATTTGGTTGAGAAGGAGAGGGGAACATAGCACCCTAGAATAGTTGAGCATCACTGAGTAGTTTAAAACCAATACAGGCAATGGATGAGGAGAGGTATGTACAGGACAGAGCTTGGGTGCATGAGCCTGCTTGGAGTCACCTGGTCTCCTCTCAAACACCTTCATCTGAGGCACCTTCAGCAGTAGGCCACCTGGCAGCAGTAGGTGAATTCATCCTTGCCTCCTCCCCTCAGGCTATATGAGTGCAACTACTCATATGTCCTCACTGATACAAGTCAAGTAGGGCCTGGACAGGTGTGTAGAGAGTAACTCACACCTGGGAGATATTTGGGCACCCTGGAGCTGCTGGTAGGGTCCAAGACCTCATTCCAGCTTCAGCCAGAGCAGCCATGGTTGTTAGTAGAACTCATTGGAAGTGGATCTTGGAAAGAGCAGGCACTTCCACAAATATTGTGCTGTATTATCAGCTGCTGGCACCTCTCCTTGAGTGGGCTGCTCTGTGGTTAGACCCTCCACACTGCCAGTGGACTGCTCTCTTACCGTTGCTTGCTTGCTGTAGGTCCTGCAGGTCCATAATCCTTGTCTCCTGGGCTTGTCTCCAGGCTACAGTCAGCACTGAGCAGAGCTGTCTTCATTTCTTGTAAATAATAAAACAATTTGAAAACTCCATGAAATGGAGAGTTAGTCCTTGATATTACGGGGATAGAAGGGGTCACTCTGAAGGTCTTATGGAGATACTTTCCTGCTCTGGTACTGTTAACCTGACCTCTAACTATTCTCACTCCCAGGAAGCCGTGGAAGAGCTATCACGCAGGGCATATGCAGTGCTTTCCATAAGTCTCCACAATTAAGCCAAATGAAGTAAAATTCAGCTTCTGTTCTTACATGGTCATGTTAGACACGTCTTGGAGTGATTACAAGACTTTACTAATCTGACAATGCTCTCTAGCTATTACAAAGGAACCAGAGGGGTAGCGAACAGCCATGTTCTCCTGGTTTCAAGCTCTTCCTCCAGCCAGGGCTTGTCATGCTCCTCCTCCTGACACTGCCTGCCATGGGATGTGCGGGTCTCAGTCTGCACTGTTCTAATCGCATTCCTTTTGTGCAAGTTTTATAGATCTACAGCCTTAACCTAGCTTAACAAAGGTTTTTCTTTGGGAATATACTTGTCAGTCCATCTGTCATGGCAACAATTCCCCATCTCCTGGCTGTCAGAGAGTCTCAATAAGCTGGGCACTTGCAGATATATGTGTCGGTAATAACAAAATACCATGGCCTAGACTACAAAATGTGATTTCCTGCAGAAAAAGACAATGTGAACTATTCTTTCTCTCTACCAGTTGGTAGAATTTATAGAGTGGTCATCAACATGTTGTCCAGGCAGAAAAAGTCTGATCTAAGTCCCCAAACAGTCCTTGCATTTGCTTTCCTTGATTGTCCCTCCAATTAACATGCCAGCAGTGTGCCCTAACAGTCAAGAAGGCCAACAGCATCCTGGGCCCTCTTAACAGGAACATGGACAGCCATCATGGGAAGTGATTGTTCTTCTTTATTCAGTGCATCTCAAGTACATCAAGAATACTGTATCCAGTTTGGAGCCCTCCAAAACAGAAAGGTTATCGACGAACGGGACTGAGATGAGTGGAGGGTGACTAAGATGGTCAGGGGCTGGAGTACTTGCCCTGTGAGGAGAGGCTGAAAGAACAGGCCTTGTTCAGCCTGAAGATGGGGAGTCTTTGAAGGGAAGGAATAGCAGCTTGACAGTATCTGCAAGAAAGTCATCAAGAAGACAAAGCCAGGCTTTTCACAGTAGTACATGGCAGAAGAACAAGAAACAGCAGCAATACATTGATATGAAAGATGTGCAGACTGCAGATAAGGAAATATTTCTCATCATTAGAATAGTCAACAAAGGAGCAAAGGATTGTTGCCCAAAAAAGGTTGTAGCATCTCTGTTCTTGGAGGTTTTCAATACCTAACTTGACAAAGCCCCGAGCCCTCTGGTTTAAGCTCATAGCTGGCCTTGCTGAGAGCAGGAGGTTGCACAAGAGACCTCCTGAGGCCCCTTCCAAACTGAATTATTTGGTGATTCCAAGATTCTCATTTATGTGTGCTGTTGATCATACTGAGAGTGTCAGACAGACCATCTTCGTCTGTTCAGCTGAGTGCTGGAATCAACAGGTACCTGTACGTACCTGTAGAAATCAAGAGAAGCATCAAAGGCTTCCCCTCTTTCCACAGACTGAAAGCAGATGGCTGCCACAAGCTGCTTCAGCTGCATGCATCCAAAATGGTGGTTGCTGTGCAACAAAAGAAACGAATGGAAATGCGACCTAGGCAACAGCTATGATTTATACATGATCTCTCACATTTTCATGACAAACAGGGCATTACAGGGTTCTAATAAGAGAGTAGACTTTGAGCAGTGCCAACAATCCAATCCAGCTATTCTGAAGAGAAACCTCAGTATCCAAAATGGACTGCAAGCTCTCTGGAGATGTATGGTGAGGACGTGACCATGAAAGCAATGGCATTGTGCAGAATCAATGCAGTGTAGGATTGAGCCAGGTAAAGAGTGAGGCACCACCAGCTAAGCAAATCACAGCTTGAGAGTCAATAAATATGGCTCTGAGATGTCCCCTGTGTGCTATATATTCAGGGCTACGTTCCAGGATATGCACCTCATGCATGCAACGTTACAGGATTTGGCTACAGAGATTCAGGCTGTTAACGTACACGGAGCAGATGGGAAAAGCTTCAGTTAACTGAACAGAATACATTAGGGGAGCCAAGAGGGAGTACTGGGCTCCAAGGATTCCCAAAGAGAGACAGTACGATTTGTAACATTGTTCTGACATCCTCCAGGCAGAAAGAAATGCTTTCCCAATGTAATGGATTAGGCTATGGCTTCGCTCCATCATGGAGATTACATGTTGTTGGCAGGCTGTCCACTTTAGAGACTGGTAACAATAGGGATCAATCCTCAAATACCCCTATGGACAGGGAGAGTGCTGTGGAAATCAGGTTCCTGCAGACCTGGCTGTGGCATGTGGCATTGCTATTCCCAGGCAAAGGACATTTCTATCCAAGTTGAGAAGAGCACCAGCAGTTGGCTCAGGCCTATGCTGAAGAGTGGATTGGGTGACTGTACGCAAACCTGTCTGCAGCTCTGTCTCCGGAAAGCTCAAACTTTGCTGGTGGGAGTCCAAAGCTTCCCAGGCTAACACTGCTTTCTAGTCTCAAGCTCCTGTCATGTGGAATGTCTCTCTGACTGATGCTCAAGGCATTTTGGTCTCCTTTCCTGAAAATACGGTTGGGAATTTGATTTGCTTGTTGCATATTGAGGAGAATCTTGGTCTTTTCACTGGTCAACAAGCTATTAGCCAAGTCAGGGCACTTTTTTGTATCAAGATACATCTTGAATCAAGATTTTCCAAGAACACACACTTAGAATAAGGCTTCATGAATGCTATTTCTATTGTATCCTCCCATAGAAGCCCTGCGGAGATAAGGAAGTCTGGTTCCTCGCCAGTGATAGGAGCCCAGACTGAACAGTTGGTAGGATAGGAACTCAGCTCTAGAGTAGCTCAGGAGCAAGCCTTCCTCATGGAGGTAGTTTTGTAATGCCTAAAAATGTAAAACAGTTCCCAAATGACACTCTCTAACCTGAGAGTGGCACAAGTTTAATTAAAGCATTGTGTTTTTCCATACATGTGTCTGCTTTCTGAGGGAAATACATGTTTTTCAGCAAAAGCCAAACATCTCAAACTGAGCATCTCCACATAGATACTTTTGTATTCTGCATCTTGGGAGCTGTAGCTGGATTCTTCCACTCTCGTCTAGGAAACTACCCAACCACTCCAATCTCCCTTTTCCCTAGAAGAAGGGGATTTGGTACATCTTGGCTGACAAAGCCAACCAGGGAGATCAGTTGTGAAAGGAGACTAGGGGTGTGTGGTCACGCAAGAGTTTGCCAACTATACTGTTCTATGCCCTACATCTTCATGGTGTAAATGACTTGAGGATTCAGGCCTAGCATCTGATGAAAACCCCAGAGAATGCACCTTTACTTTTATCTCCAGATGAGACATGAGATCCCCGTGGAGCAGAGCACAACTGAGTGACAGCAGCTTGACCATGTGGATCCCCTGCTGGTATCCACACTGTCAGGTTTGATGGGACAGACACTACCAGAGAAGGCAAAAAAGAAAATGAGAGATTGAGCTAACACTGTGCATCTGGAATAACTGCAGCACTGACTGCTGCTGATTGCCAAAATGCTGGGTCTGGAAGCAGGGTTAAGGGAATGTAAGAAGTAATCACCTCAAATCTTTGATTGATTTCCCAATAGGTCCTGCAGATGCATGCTCAGTTTTAGAGCATTAGAGCAAATGGTAGAGGATGTGTAGTGGTCAGAGAAAGTCTGTCTTAATAAAGAAGTGACCAAATGCCATTATTCTCGGGACAAAGCTCTTCTATTTCAGGTATGCAGCTTCTTTGGGAAAATACCTTTCCTGATTCTAGGCTAACCAAGTTTGACTATCCCTTGCCATGCATAGCTCATTAATTCCTCTGAACCCTTTAAGCAAGAAGTCCCCACACAGAGGAATGTGCTTGTCCTCTGTGGTGAGAGCTGTTGGAGCCAAAGACCCGTGAGGCTGAGCTGAGGTGTCCTGGAAAAGACAACCGTTCGGTGTGAGTCCATCACTGGTGATAGGATCAGTTGCTCCCGGCTGTAACCACTTGCTTTTCCAGTAGGAAGAAGGAGTTTTCTGAGGAACACACACAAGCTGGGCAATTCTGGAAAACTCAGGCAATGAAAGAGATGTCAGATGTAACAAAGGCAGTGGCATTAAATAATTGATAGGTCCGGTAGTGCTATCAGTAGAGCTAAGGTGCCAGTCTGGCTGAGGTCCACAGATCTGCAGGATCTCAGCCAGGAAGCTCAGACTGTGTAACACAGGACAAAGTCTCAATCCAGCCCTTGTTTTCCACTCACCTATTCTTTCTAGAAAGTTATCACAAGAGGGGAGAATCTGCCACCTCTCAGGTAAGGGTTTAATCTCTTAATCTCTTCTAAAAATTCATCACTTATCTCTAGTTTTTCTTACTGTGTAAAGCTTCTGTTTCACAACCTTGGACACAAATAGACCTTTTTTGTGTGTTGCTGAAGAGCCCTCTACTGTCAGAAATGTCCCTCCCATGCAGATAATTACAAATCTTTACTAGATTATTGCCCAATACTCTCCTGGACAAACAGAACAGACCAAACCTGTTAAGTGTTTTGCTTTGAGGTAAGTTTTCAAGGAGTGGGTATGCTGTGCTTTCAGTACTGACCATTGAGAAAAAATGTGAGATGGTGACCATGTGGTCACTAAACATCCTACTGGGTATTTTGCAAGGCCAATGCTCATGGGTGGTAGAATCTCATCCAAATGCCAGTGAGGGTTATCCCTTTCTCTTTATTTAGTTTTTCCTTGAAATTCCATAGATAGGCACATTTATTTCTATTATTTAATGTTTATCCCTGAAGTTTTGGCACTCCAATACTCCACTATTCATTGTCTCATAGACATTAAAACCAAGAAAGTAACCCACTGGGGGCAATGTCCCACCTGGGCCACAGCAGCTCTATATAGGCACAAACACTACCAGACACCTTTGGGCAAGCTGAGGCACCATCTGCTATCTGGTTATGCATTGTCACATGTTCGTTGTTCCTTTTGGGAGAGAGATCCTAGGGAAACTATCCTCTCCCCATCACAGTGTGCAAACAAGAGTGTGCAAGAGGGATAGTTACATTTCTGCTCCTGTTGATGTTGTTTAGCAAACAGACCAGACCTCATCTTCCTCTTCCTCCTTCTCCTCCACTGCTTGGCCTCTCTTGGTGACAACAGGTATCACATAACTAGGACTGAAGAAACTACTGTGATATGACCTCATGACCCGGGAGCCGACTAACCATTCAGCAATGTGACAGCCAATCAATGGACCTGATTAATTAACTCCTAATAAGTTAATCTGAGCACTGAGGCGGAGAGAAGGCCTCCTGGTGAAATCAGTCCTCTGACGCCTTGCAGGCAGACGAAGGAAATCGATCCTCTGCCTGCCCCATTTATCACGGTGAAACAAAGAGTTTCATTGAATAACGATGCTGGATGGATTAAATGTCATAGTGTCATTGAAAGGAGATGTGTGTGGGCCTGTACTCACACTGAAGGTTCCAAGAGTCCCCCACCATGGAGAGAATGATGGAGTGATATTAAAGAAGAGGTGTAAAAAATCCTGCAGAGAAGAAACTATGAAGAACAATGCAGGAGAGCCTCTTTCGTGAGACCCTGAGGAACCACCAGCAATACCCTGCACATGGTCAGTTTTCATCTGCCTCTTTTGAATTTGTGTGTCTGGCAGGCCTGGACAAATGTTGTTCACGTTTCCTTTCAGCTTTGCAGGCTGACGCACAGGATTCAGTGTGCGTTGGAACTTGTGTTCCCTTTTGCATTGTTCAGTTCTTTCCTCCTAAGTCAGAAAGGGAAGTTCTTGGAGAGAAAATAACACATTTCTATCTCACAATCAAAACAACATCAACAGCCCATTCGTAGCAACTTCTGGCAGCACAAGGGGGACACAGAAGTCATCAGATCAGTTCTTATCCTCAGAGTCCAGCTCTCTCCCTTCTTCCAAGTGCTCCCTTTGATTCCTCCCTGGAGCCATCCTTTTGGACTCAGGTGCTATCTCAGTCATCCTCAGACTCCAGTGTCACTTGTCAGGGACAAATTAGAATTGTCAGGGACAAATCAGACCCCTGGCTCCCTGCTTTCCCTCACAGACCTCCTAATTTGACTCACAGCCCTAGCTTGACCAGAAGAGCTAATCAGTCATCCTTTGTCCCTTCTGGGGACAAGATGGGGACTGGTCAGCCATCTTTTGTCCCTTCTTGCCTTCTCTGTCCCTAAATTTTCCTAGGAGACAACTGACAAAACACAAAATCTACCCTCTCCCCTCAGTTTCCCACCTCTCTTTCCCAGCGTCTTCTTCAAGGACTGCTATCCACAGCTCCGTTCTACTCCCATTATTCCCACAGTGTGTCTCTTGGAGAATCTGCATTCCTTTTCCAGCTTGTGGAGTTCCAGGCTTTCGTCCTGTTTCCTTCTGTTCTCCCTCTGAACCTTATCTGTGACCACATACACAGTTGACTCACATACCCAGCTCTGAATAGCTTCTTTTCATCCTGAGCAGAACTTCTGTCTTCTGTCTTTGATGTTTCCTATTGTATTTCTATGCACCACTCAACTGATTATCTCCCTCAAACTCTTCTTAAAGTCCTTCCTCATCCTGACACCTGCCTGGATAGAATGACTTACCTCACATCGTGCCTGTTTCTCATCTGGAGGAGATTAAACTAGGCAGCTCCCATTCAAAGGGCTGAAGTTCATGGAGATGAATCCCAATCACTGTGTGCACACAGAGAGTTAATGTGCTATGACTAATGCACTGTAAATTTGTAGCCTGGCACCTTGCGTGCCAGCTTCCCTGTATGGATCTTTGATGAAATCTAATGTTTTGTGATTGCAACATCAAGTAGAGGATTTTGAGTATGGGGTAAGGTCTGAAATCAGTCTGGTGAACAGTACAGCATCTGAGCTAAGAATTGCTTGATTTAGCTACAGACAACAATAGTCTTTTAGGAATTCACTTCTTTTCTGTGACATGGTGAATCTCATGTGGTAAATTTGCCTTATTTCTTCAGGCATATTTACCTCAACTATTTACTGGTGGATCTGGAGAACATGGATGATATTTTTTGTTAACATAACAGGTATTTAACTATTTGCACTATGTCACAGGTTCTATTTGAAGTCATTTTTTTTCTAACTTACATTTCTTAAACTGGACTATCACAGATAGCAACTGAGGCACATGCAGGGAGTCTTCGTGTTTGACTAATCATTCAAATTAAGCTGCTTTATAAATATCAGGATGTTTTCACAAAAAAAAAAGTTTGAATACCCAAATTCTTGTACAGACCATCAAACATCTACTAAGTGGAGTGAATCACACCCAGGGCTTGGTCTCAGGAAATTATTCAGGAACCAACTGTTCCCTCTTTTAGGTAAGTCTAGCAAGTCTTTCTGCTTGCAGAACATCTGTGAAGGACTAATGAAAACAGGCTCACCATAAGCTCCCTTTCAAAATGGATAAATATCCAGGCAATCCTTACCCATTGCTCACTCATCTTTCCACCCTTCATCACAAGGGAAGTCATAGAAAAGCCTTCAACAACCAGTCTAAGGGGGTGAGAGATCCCTTGGGCCCCTCTCTCCAGGCTGGTAATTTGGCAGTATTCATCATATGTGTTCAGGAACAGAGAAGAGACTGAATGTTGCTTGTGCAGTGCTTTCAGTTGGTTACTCCATTTTCATTGTACATTATTTCAACTGTTAGCACGATAAAATAACTATTTAGAAACAAAATCACTGGTCCAGGGAATAAAATAGTATAAAAAAACTCACAATGCCAGTAACTTCGCAGTCATCATTTGGGAGAAAGAAAATGCACCAGTCACACATTTTCAGAAGTTTGTTCTAGCAAGTCCGTATTGCATTTCTGAGCCCACAAGAGGTGGCAGGAATGCTCTGTTTTCCCGGCTAAGCCACTCACTTCTCATGTGCACAGTTGAATAAGGAAAGGTCACACAAGACTGAGCAGATTATGATGATGTGCCGTCCAGGCAGTGCAATAACTGGTATTACATCCACTGATAAAAAATTGTTCCTTTAGCCCTCAAATAATACAGTGGGAAACATAAAAACAGTTCACATTCTCAAGGGAATAGTTTCTCCATGGATTTAATAGAGCTCCAGATACTATTGGTTCATTTAAGTGTCTCAGGGGATAGATTAAGTGTCCACACAATGTTTCCCAGTATCTGAGCACCTGCTCTAGAAATAATTTCTGGCCAGTTAACTACAAGTCTCATTGCCATCACATTAATTTAAATATAATGAGTGGTTTATCTGCAGACACTACACACCATAAACAGCCACTTGGTGACCAAAAACAAGACCCTTCTGCTTTAATTGCATCAAATACGGTTGTTTCACTACTTATTTTGCTATTAAGCAAAGTGGCAACACATGTAGATCAAATAAGCCACCATACAGAAGCCCAGCATCACCATTAGTGGTTTCAGTGAACATCTGCTCAAAGGATACTTAACCTTCAGGAGAGGCCATCTCGTGCTCAGCATCAACCATTCCATACGCATGCACGCTCACATTTGCCAGGAGCTGAGACCAGGCTGCAGCAGCTACTATTGCAAGACAGAAACAGGAAGGTTTCCAATCACTTTCCAATGCATTCTGTCTCAAGAATTTGGGCCTGTGTAATTCCTTTTTTCAGTCGTTAATGGAGTTGTCACCTAACCCCACAATTACATCCTCACAGTTTTTTGAGAAAGGGTATTTCAAGGCCTGCATTTCCTGAAAGCCAAGGTGGTGCATTGGAGGCACCATGCCCAGTCACAAAAGGCATTAGTTATTCTACTTCCACTTTAAGATTTTAAGGAATAAACACGTGACCTTTATCTGTTCGATGCATGAGAGACCTCTGTGAGGATCCACTTTGAGGATTTTGATGCAGAAACAAGGGCAATTGCCAAGAAACGATTCAGCTCAGCTACAAGTACTGTGTGTGGTGCACAGGGAACAATTTGAGGAAGACTCAAGCCTTTGGCTCATTAAAAATTTAAGAAAGATATATAATTTTTTTCCCAGGTACTTCTCTGACTTTCATCTCCTTCAAATCCATGTCTGCATGAAGCATTTAAAAATAAATACCACAATAACTTTCTTCCTCTTTTCAGCTTTTAAAGGAAAAGCCCCATTAGTTTATAATTTTATGCATGTGCCAGGCTCTTTGTTCCTGTACGGCTCAGCAGGTCCATGCCAGTCTGTGTATTTTTGTACACACAAATAATACATTGAGAGAAAATACAGTTCAAGAAATGAGCTTTGCAGTTTGTTTTGAAGCAGGCTAGACCTGTAGCCGCAGTTACTCGCTGGGGCAATAAGATACACAGCCCATGGCCAGGCTCTCTTATCTTTCCCTTTCTGCATGATCACAACAGAGGTAGCAACTGTCATCTTCATCCCACTGTGTATGTTAATGTTTGCTTTTCTTTTTCTTACAGTGTCCCACAGAGGCAATTAAACAGAGCAGGGAATTAAGCAGGGTTCGCAGTACGTCTGCATTTCCGAGAAGACATTAGTAATGATGGTTTCCCAGCTAAGGTCTTTCCTGGGTTGGGGCTCATTGCTTCCTTTGGTGTAGAGTTCTCCATATGTCCTTGGCAAGTCATGGTCCTTGGATCCCACTCTCCCAGTCTGTTGGATCAGCACGAACTATCGTTGCTGTGTTGCAATTCCTTAGGGCTGCTCTGCTGTCTTCAGAGCTGCAGCCAGGACAGTGCGTGGAGTTATGGAGAGATGCTGAATGGAAATTTATGGGTTACCTGTGGGCAGGACCAAGGCTTCAGGATAGGGAGAGTTTGCAGCCTACAAGGGCAAAGTGGGGCAAACCTTTGCGCAGACCTCCATCAGGCCAAACTTGGAAGGTCGCCCATTTTTGCCTGCTCTCTCCAGCTATGCTCCTGCCTGTGCGCCTCAGAGCTCGGATACATGGAAAGGGTCTGAGCAGACCCACTGCTCTGCTTGCTCCCATGGCTTATCTGCCATCCCCACCCATTATCCCATCTGGCTCCCTGCTGTGCTTGCTTGTTCAGCTCAGGTTGCAGGATTCAGCTCCAGTCTATCCTTGCACAAAAGCTCCAAAGCCCTCTGATAGCAGCACCACCCTCCGCACCCTGTCTGGGACACCTCATGCTGGTCTAACATTTCTTGTTGGGCTCCTGGTGAGCTCCACCAGCCGCATGGATGAGCCCCAATACACCAGTTCCAGTCACTTTTATTTGAGCTGGTGCTAAATATTCCCATCCACTTTAATTGAGACTAATGGACCTGTAAGTGCAGATCTGTTGGCAGTATGTCACAGTATGCCTGCCATATGTTGCACATTACCATCCGGAGGGGCCACATATCACAGCCCCACTTTGTAGAAACAACCACACAACCCTCTTCAGGGAATTATTGCAGCAGAGAAGTGGGCAGAGAAGCCGTGAGATTTCTAAGAGTGCTTCCACCCAGAGCGGTCCTGGTGAGCAGATATTAGAGACCTTCACAACATCTTGGGTCTCCCCTTCCTCGACATGGGCAGGGCAAAGGGTGTCCTTAACCAGGATGGGTAGTAAGGATGCTCTGTAAGGCCTCGCTATTTGTTTTCGTGGACTGCAAAAACTAAGGATATTTTTCCCCCACAGAAAATGCCTGATCTTCCCCTAAATGTTTTGCTCTTGCTTAAAAAGTTGAACCTCTTTTAGTAAAACCTGAGTGTGCTTGGCCCAGCAGTTTTTCCAGTGGAAATGTTTACTGCTGGTGGGGGCCTCCTAATCAGTAGTCTCTGTCTTCCTAAAGGCCATGTGTGTTTGCTCAGAGGGCACCTTTACTTGTGTCTGTGAGACAAGCAGAAGCCCAGCACAGCCCATGGGGGTGGCTTCAGGGCACATATGAGCCTGTGCTTTGCACTTTGCAACAACCCGTGCCAGAGAGCAGCCACCCTTTTGAGCACTTGCTTCAAAAACTGAGTATTTCCAAGTCTCAGACTCCCAGACTCTCCTTCTTTCTTCTCTTTACCTCCCTTTTTTGGATATTTTTGTTGTTGTTGCAGTAGTGATTTTGTTTTCTCTAACCAGCAAGAGTATTATATGTTGCTTTTTGCCCTTATGGAACAGTAGCAATCTCATCTGCTCTTAGCTAAAATCCTCAGGCCAGCATATGCACAGAGTAGAACAAGGTTCTACTCCTTCCTTGTGATGATCCAGCTTTAGAAGCCATCAAGATGGAAGCCATCCATATAGAAGTGATGGATGGGAATCTCAGCTGAGGGACAGAAGAGGCATCCCCATGATAAATCAGCATCCATTTCCCTCGGATGGTCTGCCTTGGGTCGAGGTAAGCAAGAGAGGGGCAACCACTCTCAGAGCACACAGGAACAGAGAAAGAGACCAGCAAATGAAGAGGCCAATCATCTCTCCTCAAACTGGTGATTTGGTATTTTTTTTGGTTGTTGTGTTTCTGTTAAAAACTTAGGCAGTCCATGAAGTTCACGAAGTCCATAAAGTTGCGCTGGCTAACATCCAGATGAGGCCCATAGTCTTCCCTTGTCTGGGGCAGGTTTGAAGAGATTAGCCTCAGAAGACACCACCACAGCACTTTCATACTTCATTTTGCAAGATGTTCTACTCCATGAGTGCCATGAGATATTTCATTCCTCAAAAGATGTTAATTACTGCTGATTGGTTTAAGAGTTTGCTGCCAAGAATCCCTCATTTTCCCAGCAAAGGCAATGCCAGACAGATGCTCCTTGATCCAAGACCTGCAGGGTTTAACTCTTCAAGCTCTATAGTGTGTGAATATTGTCTATAGTGATTTCTGTCTCAGGCACTACTGGCAGCAAATTATTAACTTAAATTTAGTATATCAAAGCAATTCTGGTGACTTCCCTGAAAAGCAATGCTCAACTCTAATTTGCCTTTTTTTTTTTTTCTTCAAGGATGTGTACCTTTGAAGTCTGTGAGCTCATCCAAAACTGAGCACTGTGTTCTCTTTTCTAGGATACCCACAAAGGCATATGTTGAGTGGCTGCACTTCTGCACTCATCCTTGCCTTTGGATTCTGCTTTCCCTGAAGCTACAGCTCCAGAGAGGGAAGGACGAGAGCATTGAAATAGATCCACTGCTGTTGACGGATGATGGGGACTCTCCCCAGGTCATACGAACTCCAGACCATTCCTCTTTGCTGCCACAGGTGGGATGTGCTTGTTGGCTGGGAGAGGCCTGAGGGTAAGAGCCTCACAGCAGGAAGCAATTTTACAGGAAAATGGTTGACTGATAAGGTGAGTTTTGCTTAGGAAGGATAAGAGAAGCACTGGATAAGAGCATGGGATTGCTGAAGGATGCAGAAGAGAGCAGCATTCACCACCTATCCAGTTTTCCCAATTTGCCCCATTGCATCTTCCTTCCCTGATTAAACAACGGGACTCATTGCTTCCAAGTGGAAAAAAAGGGGTTCCTGCTCCTTATGAGCTTTCAGATGGTCTCATATGTTTTCTGGAGCTAAAGCCAATGTCCTTGGATTGTCCCTTGGGGGACAACCAAGAGACCAAACGCACCGATTTTCTGACAAACTTTATTGGCACAGGGCTGCCTGAGACATCAAAGGCACATCAACGTTTTGGTGTGCCAAAAGAGAGAGAGTGTGACCAGGAAGCCGTAGGCCAATGTCCTCCAGTGTTTGAGTCCATCCCATGTAGAAGGAAATGTCATGGCTTTGCATTTTATGCTTTGCTTAATTTTTTTAACAACAACATGAGACCTCCCCTTGCTCTTGTATAGTAGATAGCACCTCTGCCTAGGATTTGATGCTGTGATATTTATCCATATGGGATCATATGCCTCTCCATAGCCACCACTCATAGACACAGAAATGCCACACGGGTTTCCATTGTGACCCCAACTTCTTCCATGATTTCCAAGATGTAATCCTCCATTGTGTAATCGCTGCTGGCATTCATTGTTCCTAGATGGTGACCTTGCATCCAGCTGTATCATAGAGCACATTGTTTGATTGCATTTGCTGCGCCAGGCAAGGCAGATTGATTGTGAACTATTCACTTCAGCTATTCACTTTTCATTATTCACAGTATGAGATTCATCCCATAAATGAGGGAACTGGCTGGAATTGCTCTTTATTGGTTTTGTTCTCTGGTCATGTTCTGAGGCTTTTATAAACAGGAGGAGGGAAATTACAGGTATTTCAAAATAACCACACAAACATACCCTGCATCAATTTGTTTTAGCAAAGCCATACTTTCTGGACCTGATTCAAAAATGAGACTGGAAGAAAAAAGAACTGTTCTCTCTCTTTCCTTTCCCTCCCCTTTTTCTTTTTTTTTCAAACGCTACAGATTTTTTGTATTAAAATTGAATATCTACATCTAAAATATCTCCAACTAATGCATATTTGGGTATTTTGAGAATTTTTCTGCTTATGAAAATCAGTGAGGCAAAATCACTTTTTAGTAAAAAGAAGATCCAGAGTGTTCTGATCCCATTTGGTGGTATCACTGCCCCTTCCCTTCCATCTGCCAGCAAAGTGGTGACAACCAAGCTGTGCAAAGTCTTACACCTCCTTCTATTTCTGTGGTCTACATTAGCTTCACATATCTTGGCTTGGTCTTATAATACAGGGAATTTCCAAGCACTTTCCCATTCAAGAATAAGACACATTGGGGACTGATTCATATCCAAGAGCAAATATAAGGAGGTACATTCAGCCCTCCACTGGCCAAGGAGTGCAAATGATTGTGCTATTTAAATAATTTCTAGGAAATGAGCTGGGAGGACAGTGTTCAATCAGTGGCAGTCACAACCCATTAAATGACTGCACTGGTTGGATCAAGTCAATGGTGCTGTGAACTGCAAAACTTCAGGAATAGATGCTTTTTCTCTCAAGAGCTTATAGTCAAATTGACTTAATATTAGCTCTATGATTTTTTTTCTGAAAAGCCCTTTCCTTCCCAGAGAAGCCACTTTTCAAAGTGATGTGTGTGAACAGTTTGGATTAAATTCCCAGCACACTTAGTTGCCTTTGCAGTCATCACACGCTACTGTTCTTCACTTAAATCATGCTGAGCGCAACCCAGAAATGCCAGAGCAATGGATTGTAAAGTTAAATTTGCACATCCATAGCACAGAACCCTAGTGGGACTGGAATTCATATGGATAATGAGAATATCCAATTAGCAAAGTTAACAGAACATGTTTTGGAAAGGATATTACTAAACCTCCTACAGCAAGGCTGAGCCAATTTGTAACTGTTGGAGGCTGGAGTGGGATTTTCATGAGGGAAGGATCCTAGATATGCTCTGTGGGGTTCCCCTGCAAGCTCAAGGAGCTGCTGCTGCTAGAGAGCAGACCCAGCTCTGCGCTGGCCTAAGGGACGGTGCTAAGGGATGGTCTCAGTCTCAGGTGAGGAGGTGTCTGTTGGGAGGTAGGCTGGAAAAAGCACCCATCACAAAGAGCAGAAGGCCAGCAAAAGCACAGTGATGCTGCCACAGCTGGTCAAGTTGGTGCTGGCCAACCTTTGCATATGTGGAAGAGAAGACAGCAAGTCCCTGATGAGGAGTACAAAGGGTGTTTGCTGACCGGATTTGAGGCCAGTTTCCATGCAGAGGCTGCACTACCCTGCATGCCCAGCCTGGCTGTGGGCATTTTCACCCATGGAGACACTGGCAGGTGCAAGCACAGACAGGCTCTCCCTGAGATTTGGGCAATACTGCCATCTATACTGTGCAGCACTGTCAGCACCACAAAAGCACCATGCGTGGAGTGAACTCTCCATCCCAGCACTGCCTTCCCTCACCTGGAGAGCAGGAACTGGGAGGAGACTTCCTCAGCAAGGATTTTTTCCCTCTTAGTGCCATATGTGACAAACCCCACAGTGAAATGTGGAAGAGCGTGGGATGTCCTGGGAAGGCTCGTGCAGACGTGATGTCCTCTGGTATAAGGGGACGTGTCTCACTCCTATTGCCTGTCCTGTGCGACCTGGCACTGTGCCCTCAACTGACAACTAACTGCAGCTCCCTCCTGGAAGAAAGATGCCTTGGGGCTCTGATGATAACACGTCATGTGTCCCCACCAGTGGATGTATCAATACTCACTCAACTACCCTTGCTCGTACCCCTTCTGCACCAGTCCTGATTTTTCCACATCCCCAGATGCAGATAGGAGAATGTTCCTGAAGGGTGCCTAACACTGCTGCCAGAAATGGACTTTCTTTGTTCCGTGTTTGCAATCAGCACTTCAAACATCAGCCATGCTTAACAAATACATTAACACAACTGTTTACTCATGAAACATTTATGATAAATTTTGGGTTTGTTAAAAAGGCAAACACTAAACTGAACATGAATAATGACTTAGATTAAGTGTTAGAGGAGTCTTCATTTGTACAAATGCACAGACTTCAAATCATCAGGAAAGAGCAGTACATCTTTTTAACTGCTGATTAAGCACAGAATCTGGAAGCTCTGCGGATTTCCTCCTGCATGGTCCTCCCAACAGCAGTGGCTGCCTGAAATGGCTTTGGGGACCCAGGTGCCTCACATGACCTTCACATCTTGGCAATATAGCAAGAAATGAAAGGTCACAGAAAGGTTTTTCTGTTACTATGTTTGTCTGGGCAGTAAATGCATATGTTGATGTCAGCACATAGTCTTTCCCAGGAGCCTCAGGAGTTCACTGCAGCCTCACTTACTTAACAAGCTTTTGGAAACATTTCTCTAAATCAAGTCAAGTCCTGCTTTCCTACCACAGTGGCTGCAGCAATGCTGATGGACAAGCTGGACAGTGAAGGATAGATTTTCAGGGAAACAGCTCTTTCCTAAGTATTTTGGGGCATGTTAGATGCACTTCTTAGGCACCAGACATATTCAAGCATTGTCAAATACAGATCATCCAGCTAAGAGTTAATTCTTAGTTCCATCAACCACTTGTACCTCTCAAGAAAGTGCCTCATAGAGGCAATGACACTCTGAGACCAGGATAGGGGCTGTCTGAGAGGGATCTGTGGGCAGTAGCTGCAATGCAGCTGAGTGCTCTTGTGAAGCACTTTTGGATTGCACAAAGGACATTCAGAAACATCGGTGGCTCTTCCAGGAAAGCCCATGGTTACCATGCCTTGGTAATCAAGGCATGATTTCTACAGCCTTTAGGATGAATTGCCCTCTGTGTCTAACTTATGAAGGCTTTGCCTCGCCCCTAGCACAACAGGAGAGAGCAGGCGTAGGAATAACCTGAGCAGTTATTGATGCATTGAGAATGGCCCAGGGAAGAGCAAGGTAGAGGTGATGATGCTGGCAGGAGCAGTACCTCCCCCTGTGCCAACTGCCTGCACATTCAGCCTGAACAGTGCAGCATGCAGAGGTACTGAGGCCTACAGTGCTACAAGATATTCCCCCAGCAATCAAGTGCAAACCGCAAGCAGCTCACTGACTGTGAGAGCAAGAGCTGAGGGAACATCCTCTGTGCAGCACTTTTATGCAAGCTCGTCGTTGGGTGAAAGGCATCTCTGTAAGGTCAAAGGACCTTAATGAACATCAAATAGTGAAAAATAATACAAATTTAATTGAATATAGCAATAACAGCTTTACAGTGAAACACAGACCACAACAAAAAGCTGTGCACATTTTATAGGACATAGCAGCACAGATGAGACACGCATGTTTGAAAGCATTGACTACTAATGTGGTTGTGCTGCTTTGCCCCCAAGTGCATGGGTGCTGGGTCTCTACCTGCTGGTCTCCCCTGGGGGAGCTGAGAGATGTCATCATTTTATGTGCTTTTGAGAAAAGAAATGCAAGGGGCTGGAAATTAGAGTGCACTGAATGCACCCTGCTCTGCAGAACTTGCTGGGTGCAAGTGGACTAGACCTGGGACTGGGTGGGGAACATCCCACCCAAGTCTTTTCCGATAGATCTGATGGCTCTTTCCTTAACCCAGCAGCACTTTTTGCATATCCGATGATTTCCAACAGCTGTGGCTTGTTGACATGTCTCCATGTCTCCTGTCAGAGTTCTCTGTGCTGTCCTTTTCTCTGCTCAACCATTACCTACAAACCTACATGCCCAGATATACTGCTTTTCTTCCCCCTATTTTTTAACATGCTGGGAACGATGGCAGATCTGTCCCTAGGGAACACTACATGCCAAGGTTCATCCCATGGTAGCTACAGTCCAGTGTTTCTCTGCAGGATAGGTGAAAAGAAGAGGAAAAACACGTGGATTCTTCCTATGTGTTGGGAAACTATCTTCTAGATTTCTTTGCAAAGGACCAGTGCAAATCTTGGATGCAGACAAGCAAGGAATTGATTAGGAGTAGGACATGCCCTTCTGCAGATGCGTTATCCTGAAAAATATGTCCTGTACGCACAGATGTGTCTCATTCAGAAGGCAGCAGACATCCTGAAGGATCTGCAGGTACAGTATTCTCTCCCAGAGATGCCCCAGGAGCCACTGAACTGAAAAAACAGTAATACTGGAATGGAAATCCCCGCCAAGTTGTCACTGCACTGAAACGTTCTTGCCAAAACAGCATATTGCCATTGCCGTAAGTTCTCCACCAAAACATCTGTCAGCACAGAGTGCCCTGCAAAGACAAGGCAAACACTTCTGCTGCAATTGCTCTGAACCAAAGGGTTAAAAGCTTCAGGAGTACAATTTAAGTGTCTTGTAATCTCTATGCATTTTGAAATGTCTCACTTGGGAAGATTTATCTTAAAAAATGCTAAGGTAGCTGAAAGCTCAGGGCATTGTTCTCAGTGTGGAACAAAGCTCTTTTTATACTGTGTTTTTCCCTTTTATATTTGTCTGCATTAGAAACGTTTATTTTTTTAACCCCTGTGGCATCATCAGCTTCAGCAGAAGGAAGCACAGAAAAGTGACAGGTCAGGAAGGAGGAAAGATTTTTTGATATGCTAGAGGTATTACAAGCATTGGGTCATCCTCAACCTAGGGCTGTAGATAGCATTCTGGTAAGGAAAGTCAACAAGGAAGGAAAGAGCGCATGAAGAGAATGACTAAAAGACAGAAAGAACTAACAGTTTATAAAAATAATGGCCTGCAGCTCGATTTCTCTAGAGAGACAGCATTTGGAGTACAGAAAGTGGAAAGTAAAGGCCATAAAACTTAGATTAGAGACTCTCTAAGTTCAATTTCACCCAGAATTGCAGCAGCTACGTGGCATCAGACTCACATACTTCTTGACTCACCTGCTGACTCACCTGCTCCCAACCAGGTTTATTCCCATTCCAAACACTGTAATCTGGGCATCTGCTTGGGTACTGGCAGCAGCCTCCTTTTTGTAATCTGTCACAGGGAAGAGACTCTGAGTGTCTGAGGAAATTCTCTCCTCACTGAAGTCCAGGGACAATTCTCTATCCTTTTGGCATTTCCTACAACCACAAGACATTGAGGTGCTCTGGAAGACTCCATAGCAAATATTTGGAGCATCCTGTGACAGCCAGGACAGGGACCAGAGCATTTAAGAAAGGCAGTTAGTGTTTTACTTCAAGCTTCTGCAGGAGGTTATGTTTGCTGGAAAATCAGAATTTGTCCCATGTCTGACTCCTCTTACATTTGGGTCAGTTTATGATCATGTGTCTTGGAATTCCACAGGCTGCTCTACAGTAAAACCTTGACCAACTTCTGCCCTAGATTTAAAAAAAAAAAGAGAGAGAGAGATCTCTGCTGCAAAGGTATACGTACACAGAGTAATAACTTTAGCACTGAGAAAGGACCATGTTCCTTTAATGGCATAAGACTACATCAGTTGAACAAAGTGCAGACATTTCAATATAACCCGCAGCATTTTAACTGCTATGCTGTGCTACAGAACCAGTGTATGTGGCCAAGGGGTTCGGCTGATGGGTGCCTTGCAAGACTCACTGATTCTGTCACAGCTTTTGCACTAGCTGTCTCTGAATGCTGAGAGCACTACGGAGAGACCTGACCAAGAGCACAGGTGTAAGAAACAAGAATCTGTACTCACCTTCTCTTTCTGTACTGGTAAATAAAAGACAGCTAAAGCGGAGTCTTTGTTCACTCCCACATATGTCCAGGCTGCTCAATTGCTTGCATAGTTCTGGGTCCAGCTTTAGCCCAAAACAGCTAGTGCTCGCCCAAAAAGGTTCCCAAGACAGTCTGGCCACAGCCTTCCTACACAAGAGAAAAGTTTGTTTAGTTGCATACATGTGAGATGAAGGGAGGCTTTTGGCTCCCAGGCAAAGAGCTGTGCCTGGTATTTACTAACATAGGCAGGAACCTCCAAGAGCTGACCACCCTGCACCCATCACTTTTACCCTACAGTCCTACTAGTTATTCTAAGCTGTGTTCCCGAACTGTAGTCTATGATAATAAAGATGCATTGTTTTGGTTCAAAAGAATGAAAATGAATCAAAAGCATTCACACACACTGCACCACTCTCCAAAATGCTTCAATGACTTGCAGTTGCTCTACAAATTCATCAGTTATTTCACTTAGCATCACCATTCACATCACTCAGTCATTTCTTCTGTACATTTTCCCAGGATCTCCAAACTTGTATTTTCTGAAGAATTACTTTGCAAAGTTGCTTTTAGTTCTGTGTTGTCTTGGACCTATTCCATTTTCCCATTAAAGAAAAAGCTGCAAGAACAGCAGCTACTTCAGCTCACTGAAGTTGTTGTTAATTTCATCAGCCTCACAGCCAGTCAAGGACCCATGTCACTCATGGTATTGTTCTCTTGCAATATTTCTGCAAACTCTTTGTATCTTTACACTATGAAATCCTATAGCGTTAGTTTTCTGATTTTATTGTTACTGAAAAAAATTCTCAGTTATATTTCTGCAGCCCTTAAGGCCTCAGATGACAGTACCCGGTATCCAGTCTGTTTTCTTTTTCTCTGATTTTCAGGTTCTGAGGTTCTTTCCACTGGACACCATGGGTTTTTGTTGTTGTTGTTTGTTTGTTTGTTTTTTCCATGCTGATAGCCACAAAGCTCGTAGCCTGTCAAGCCTGGTGCAGTCCCAGGGATATCCTTTGACCTGCACTCAGCCTAATTGAACTTAATATATCATATGCAGCCCTCTCCTTTCTGAACACAGGCTTTAACTTTCCTTTTGCTGCACTCAAGTTCTTCCTTGCCTTTTGGATTTTCTCTTGTCCCTCAATAGAGCTTATTCTCATGAATTCATTCCTCACTAGGCCTGAATTCAACCAGCTGAACTAACATCACTGGATTGGAACTGAGCTTTCCTGCTAGGCCAATCTCATGTACCTTGAGTGGAGAGAAGATCAGTAGCTTTTAAGTGGCTCCTCAGTGAGGTGAGGTCTCCAGATGGTGATATTCCACTTCTCATTGGAAGATGCAATTCAGGCTATTCTATGTTATGAGATTCTTTATCTGAAAACACAGAAAACAGCACCATCCTGCTGTGTGTCTGTGCATTACCGATTAGAAAGCAACCAGAAACAGGGAAGTGACAACTGGATATAAAGCAGATGAGACTCAGAGTCTCCCAGGAAAGGAGACTCATTTTCCTAGGTGTCAGTGATGTCCTGCAGTAATTTAAAATGCTTTATTTTCCATAAACAAACTCTTATGATTCCTTAGCTATGCGAACACTTCATTCACTCTTTTTCTTCTATAGTGGATAAATTCATCTACCAAATGTAGCCATCTAGAACTGAACCATGACCTTTCTCTGTAGCTGATTGATAGAGAGAAATGAATGTGCTGCTTTCCATTCTACATGAGATCTTAAATATCAGATGATTCACACCCTACCAGAGCCCCAGCTGACCAGCTCACTTGTATACATCTACACTGCAAGAGTATAAAGCTAGGTGAGATGAACCTGATTCGACATGTCTCACGCTCATCTGTCCGCTGACCGTGGGACCTGCTAGGGAGGGCATGTCCTGTCCTGTGAAAAGTTGCATTATTATTATTATTATTTCCATATTCCTGCTCTCTGATTATGATAGAAGAAAGCCTCTTACAGAACAGTTTTGGAATACAGCCTGTCATGGTTACTCAGCCATTTCCACACTTGGGCTGTGCCCCTGAGACTGGCTCCCAGCACCTCCAAGGCAGTACCACCCAGTATAAACCCTTTAATTTGTTGGCATATGTTGTG
The DNA here is from genome assembly GCF_059628265.1 of Tinamus guttatus. NCBI lineage: Eukaryota > Metazoa > Chordata > Aves > Tinamiformes > Tinamidae > Tinamus > Tinamus guttatus. The sequence continues at coordinate 426,846 of NW_028288993.1, read as the reverse complement.
ATGGCATATGGCAAGTGAGCAGGGTTACAGAGATAACTCCTGACTTAAAATCAAACACTAGGTTGTCCTGGTTCTCTGACCTGGATTCCTGCTTAGACTGAAACCCTTACCCTAACAAGCTTTCCCTTATTCCAAGGGAGTTCCATGGGACAAGTGCAGATCTTCAGTGTGCTTTGAGAAAACTACTAACAAGGGAAATTCCAAGACTCAGCTTTTATCATTCACTGATGTGGGAACACAGGATGCACACCCTCACCATTGTCACTCACATGATGTGGAGAAGTTAATATAGCTGTGCCTTCCAGCATAACACCAGTATGTGTGGCAGCTGCTGTGTCACATCTGGTATTACAGCCTCAGGCACCTGTACCAATTCTGCAAACAGCGCGTGGCAAGGGGCATCCTGGAGAGCAGGTTTGCTGCTGCAGCACAACCTCAGGCAGCAATGATAGCAAAGGCTGATGACAGTGTTGGATGCCTGCTCTATTCTTCTGCACTCACAGTAAATTACGATAGTGCACAAGCTGGATAGACTTCTAAATCCAACTCCTAATCAAAACCTTCTATTAGAAGCTACAGGTCGCTTGTGAGGGACACTACGGTAGGAAAAGCGGGGGTACCACTAGCACATAAACCAATACTGGAGAGCTGAGCAACCAGTGAGAAAGGGACCAGTGCCTTCTCACTAAATCACAGAATAATTATGGTTGGAAAAGACCTTGAAAATCATCATGTCCAACCATAAACCCTTCACCACTATCCTTGCTAAATATTGATCTCATGTACAGCTTTATGGAAAACTGCCGGAGACGATGACTCCATTTCCCTGGGCAGCCTGAGCGTGACAACTGGCCCAGTTGATCAGGCCCAACCAACATGGGTTCATGAAAGGCAGGTCCTGCCTCACCAGCCTGACCTCCTTCTATGACTAAGTGACCCACCCAGTGCATGAGGGAAGGGCTGTGGATGTTCTCTCCTTAGGCTGCAGGAAGGCCTTTGACACCGTCTCCCGTTGCCTTCTCCTGGAGAAGACGGCAGCCCATGGCTTGGACAGGGATCCTCTTTGCTGGATGAGGAACTGTCTGGATGGCTGGGCCCAGGGAGGGTGGTGAATGGGGTTAAAACCAGCTGGCGACCACTCATGAGGGGTGTTCCCCATGGGACAGTGTTGGGGCCAGTCTGGAGACTGGGTTCTCCCAGAGATACTTTGATTCTGCATCAGGGAGAGGGAAACGCAGATGTGCAGGAAGGAGGAGAGTTGCTCATGGGTTTTCTCCTCTGTTTTTCTCAGCACTCTCGCAGACAGCACAGGGCAGTGCAGGACAGGGGGTCCTGGCCTTTCCCGAAGGCCTTGGGGAGACGGTGCTGCTCACAGGCACGGCAGGAGCTTGTGAGCCTCGAACTGCCGCGGGGCCAGCCTGGCCACACTGCGCTGGGGAGCAGCGGGAGGAATGGGGAGACACATCCCGGGCACCAGGGGCAGGAGCAGAGCTGCTCTGCTGGACACCAACGCGCAGGGACCAGCAGGCAGCCGAGGGACACGTGGCCCTGCTCCCATCGCTGGGCTCCGTGCCCAGGGGACACCGAGGGAACCCGCTGTGGCCTTGTGCAGCTCAGGGGCACCCACCCGCCACGGCCCTGGCAGCAGGAGCAGCCTCCAGGCCCCGCAAGGGCCACCACAGGCCCCGTGGGCAGCAGGGACCTGCAGGTGCTGCCAGCGCAGCTGCAGGACACGGCGCTCGCGCCGCAGCCTCCCCTCGTGGCACACACAGAGAACACACAACACAGGTTTCCAGAATTGAACTTTTATTGTATGCAGGGGCAGCTCACAAGCGGCAGCTGCTCCCTCGGGGAGCATCCAGCCTGGAGCCTTAGTGGATGCTCCCTGTTTCACAGAGGTCAGACCACTCCAAGGGAGGGTTTCTAATCCCTGGAGTGGCCGAGCTCCCGCCGGGAACTGGCCAGGGCCCGGGTGACACAGAGCCGCAGGACGGAGCTGGTGTCAGCGCTCAAGAACAGGCTGCGTGGCCTGAAAGGGCCCCGAGGAGCCTGGGAACGGGCCGTGCTCAATGCTGCAGAGGAAGGCGAAAAACCCCTGGGCACCAGGGCCAATGTGTGCCAGGGGAAAATTCCTTCCTGACCCCAAAGCTGGCGATCGGCTGCTCCCTGAGCATGCGAGCACGGCCGCCTCCCGGCCACGGCTGGCAGGGTTCCCCCGCCAGCGACACCAGCGCTGCCCGCCCTGGCTGCTCCCCTCCGGCCTCCTGGCCGCATCACGGCCCTGGCCACGCTCCAGCTCCAGGCACTTGGGCTTCTGGCAGCTCCTCGCAAAGGGAACCCCAAGGAGCTTCCAGAGCCCTCCCCAAGTAGCTCCGCCTTCCCAAGGAGGCCGCCATCCCTAGCAGGCCCTTGGCCTTTCCCACCCGTCACCCCCATGTCTTACACCACTGGAATGGAGTCTCATCCCTTGGGAGAGCTCCCTTCCACCCCCCACACCCACGGAACCCCCTCCCTGGGGCATCCTTGGAAAAGCGGAGCTTTCCCTCCCCACAAATTCCCTCCCTCCCCACAAATTCCCCGTTACCAGGTGTTAGCAGGATGACGTTGTCCACGAGGCCGTTCTCTTCACAGGAAGCCTCCTGGGATTTCTCCCAGGCAGCAACCTGACTTCCCACGTGGATCCTGGTCCCAAGGAGGCTGATGATGACACTGCTGTCAGTGGTGCAGCTCCACTGCAGAAAGCTCTTGCCGTTGGGATGCACCCAGGACTTACCGTGGAGATCCATGGAGTTGGATTTGCTTCTGCTGGGAGCAGCTCCATGCCCAGCAGCTGTCCAGGGCTCCCGCCTGGCTGGGGCCGGCACTGCGTTACCTGGGAAAAAATTCCAGAGGTATCAGGTGCTCCTCCCCTGCCAGCCCCTCAAATCCCACCCGCCTCTCCCCGCTACACCTGGCCCAGGGGCCAGCCCGCGCCCTCCTGGCTCTGTCCAGGGCCTGCCCTGTGCTTGGCCCGAGACAGGCACGGGAGTGCAGCGAGCGCTGCCTTTTATCCTGTCCCGGCCATGATGTCACTGTGACAGGGCTGTGACATCGGTCTCCGGGATTCTTGTGGCTGCGTTGCCGGGGCCACCTGGAAACAAGCATCAACAGAGAATTATGGAGTCATAATGGTTGGAGAAGACCTTCAAGATCGAGTCCAGCTGTAAACCCTTCTACACCATCCTGCCAAACCATGTCCCTAAGCGCCTCATCCATGCATTTATGGAACACTGCCAGTGATGGTGACTTCACCAGTGCCCTGGGCAGCCGATCCCAATGCTTCACCACTCCTTCTGTGTACAAATTTGTGCTAATGTCTAACTTGAACCTCCCGCAATGTAACTTGAAGCCATGTTCTCTTGTCCTAAAGAAGCACCTAGCTGGTGCTCCACTGACTTGTTTCATAGCTTTATCACATTGTCATCTCATACCTAACTGTTCATAGACAGTCCTAGGTTTCATTCATGGAACATTAGCAGCCTACCAGTTCCCAAATATGACAGCATTTGTAGTGACAATTCACACATCTGAACCAGCAGCTCTATGGGTTCCCATTTGAGTTCCTTTTCGACTCTCAGGAGATGCTATCTGGTCTTGAGGGATTCTTGACACTCGGGTTATTTTGGTGCTTCTCCTTTGGCCTCTCTGCTGCTGTGTGACCCTGCCTGACATCTGCAGCATTGAAGACCATCACAGGGTAGTCACTGAGTTTTCTGCTACATCTAATATGCCTGAGCCCCGTTTTACACTTGGTCTTCACCCAGGCCCACAAAACCCCTGGATGCCTTTAGCATCCTTTTCAGGCTGCTCTTCAATATCTTCTTTGCTCTCAATTTCCCATTTACATTTAACCTTTTTTTCAGGCTTCTCACTCAGGCATGGTTTCCATTTCTCAAGTGCTGATCTTCTCTCTATGATGCCTCCTGAACTTTCCCATTGAGTCAAGCAGGGTTATGATTAGGCCATTTTATTTTCTTTTTGGGTGGTGCACACATCTCCTTGAACTTTTATTACAGTGTTTTATTCAATATCCTCCTGGTCACTCATTGGCTTCTTGATCTATGGACCGTTCATTTTAGGAAGGATTTTATTTATTTTTTTTTTACAATTTGTCCCATTTTTGCATAGCTCCCTTTCATTAAATTGGACGTCTGTGAGCTAGATTTATGTAGCCTGCTCTGTCCTACTACAGTGTTAAATGTAATAGCATTGCAGCCATATTTCCAAGCAATTTAGCCAGTAACAATTTGCAAAAGAGGTCCTGTGCTCTGCTGAAGACCAGATCGAGAACAACTTCTGTGTGTTATAAGCATCACTTGTTGTGCCCAAGAACCCTCTGTGCCTCTCATCTCAATTATGTACTGACTCAGTTCCTATAGGGAGAGGGAATCTCCGTCTATTACTACCCATACTAAACCTGCAGCTTGGCATTTCCTGACTACTCTCACCATGCTAGTCAAAGGCAGCAGGACACCAAGTACTACTTTACCACATTTTTGGTAATACAGTCTGGGATTTCCAGCCAAAAGGACTCCCAATGCATCTCTTTGATCACTTTTTTATTATCGTTGTTGCTATTATTTTTATTATTATTATGTTACACATTATATACTCTCTTCCACACAGTGCCACTCCTCGATCTATACATCCTTCTCGACTGTTACTGTGAATCTGCCAAGCTGATAATGCTGCATCCCACTGATTCTCCTCCTTTCTACCAGATCACAGATGTCTGTTATATCAGGTGCTGTTAGATACCAGACACCCTATTTTACACCACCTTATTTCTCTGGCATTGGTGCAGAAGCACTGATAAGCCTGGCTATGTTCTTTGATTCAGCATGATATTCATCAGACGCAGTGTGATCGTCCGTTTTTTGTTCCGACTGTGCCGCTTAGCTCCCACCTGTGCCTTTCAGAGGTGAATTTAACTTTAGGCACCTCTGCCCATGCATCATATAAGTTGCAAACCAGGTGCACTTTGAGTTCCCTCCAGCTCCCATCGCTCCGCAGCCCTCAAGGCCAGCTGCCCATCCTTACTGCTCTGCTTCCTCCCATCCCCAGAACTCCTCGGCTCCATGTGTAACTTAATCACTCCTTTCTGTATAGCTCTCACATCCATTCATGTACTCACAGATCTCCCTGCTTCTAATATGTGGAGCAGATTTGGTCGGAGCAGTTCTGTCATCTCACTCCCACATCTTTGGATAAGAGGAATATCTGGTCTTTTCACTTCTGAGGAAGAGTGCAGCAAAGTCACTTTCTATACATCCTTTCAGATCCCACATCTGCACAAAAGGATCTGTGCCCATGCATGGCATAGGGAGAGCTTTTGCTCACTCAGTACTTAAAGAACTGCTCTAGCCTGAGGTTAAGCAGCGTATCACAGTTTTTGTGTGAAGATCTGGCTGATTATGAATGTCCTGCAGCACCTTTCTGTACACAGAAGATCCCATAGACACCACATGTGCAAAAGGTTGCACACTCAGAAAACAGGAAAACGCGGATATGAAGTCTTCTAAGAACCTGACCCCTTCTAAGGACTACCTGGTTATTCTTGCTCATTTTTGCCCAGTTTTTCCAATACATGGAGGTTTCCTACTGCCTTCTCTTCACTGATGGCAAATGGGGAAAGGAGAAGAGGTTTGGATTAAGCAGAATTTGCAGAGAAGTGGCTGCAGAGAAGCCATTATGGGAGCAGCAGGAGAATTCACTCTCTTAGCTTGAGTTTAGAGTTCATTTTAAAAGTAATTAACTCCTGGAAGTTAATTTCTTAGAAACTTGCTTTGGGTGATGAGTTGACACTCCTGCTGTCTAAGTAACTCTGTTCTGTCCCTGAGGCAAGTATGGAGATTTAACCAGTCACTTAAGCAGTGATCCACACCTGTGGAGACTGATTTTTCCTACAGAGGGAAGCTGGTGTAGAAATCCACAGAAATGTGCAACCGATCAGCTAATGTTACTCGCATAACCACTGTTCATGTTGCAGTATCTCTTTGACCCACAGTTCAACCATTTCAGGTCTTGAGGAACGGAGAGAAGGTGCAATAACAAAGAACCTATTTTCTAATAAATAATAATATTAACACACAGCACACAACCATTGCTTTTATCAGTGGTGACAGATGGAACCATGACGGAGGGTCTAGAGGTGCTGTTAACTGACTGAAGTACAGAGCAGTGCTGTAAATCCATCTTTTTTTTCAAACAAAAGCCTCCAATGATGAGGATGTCCAAGCAGGAGACAGGCAAGGAACAACACTTCAAACCGGATGCACTCCCATCTCTGCGAGTGCATCCTTGTGCTGCGCTGCCTTGCACAGGATTCCTGAAGGGCAGCCATACACAGTGACCAGATACATCCTTGGCAGCTCCTAGGATGGAGGTGGCCACTGCTGGGACAATTCCTGTGGTGCCCTCCTCGCTGTTGTAAGTCCTCCTTTCCTGGACCGTAAAAGCCTTGCACACATGAAGCTGCACCCATCCATCACACAGTGAGGGGCTGAGCCACCAAGGCTGTGAAGGGTAAATTTTACTGCGCATCCGAGCAATGAATCACCTCACTCCCATTGGGACCTTCCAAAAGGGCTTCCTCCAGGTACGGCTGGTACAAAGCTGTGCATAAAGCTATCCATCTTTTTGATATTCCACATTATAGGAATGAATCTCTGCTGCTAGAAATGGTCCTAGCTGAGAAATGTATCTTGTATCCTTGTGTTCCAGGTTGTCTAAAATTTTTCTAACCTCTAAGGCATAGTATAACTTTCTGCCTTTGGAGCGTGCACCTGTTTTAATAAAAATAAGCTACCTGTAGAATATAAAAATAATGTAACAACCATCTGACTCTCCCCCTACAGGAATCTTGCTGTTTATTCGAGGGAAGGAGTAGTGGTGAGAAGAATGGGAAGCATTCCCTGAGTGCAGCTGGATAGAGCTCTTGGCATGAGCAGAGCACTAAGGGATGATGCAAGCCCAGGTTGTGCACCAGGGTCTGCTAACCCAGATCCCTGCTATTCTGCAGAGGCTCAGCCACAGCAGTAGGTCTCAGTAGGGAACCCAGAGTCTTAATTCATAGGCCTGGCCTGGACGCCTAAGATAACCCCCACAAAATAATGTGCTCATCGTGTTAGCTCGGTTTCTGCATCAGATTATTTCTCACTGTTATTCACAAAAGCTGTCACTGTATGGGAACAAATTCTACAGTTGCCCTCTTTCAAGGATGAGTTATCTGCACCAAAGCCACTCTGCCTTCATTCTCCATTTTTTTCCTTTCTAATCCTCATTCAGTCATGCAGGAACAATACTGCATGAATTAAATGACAAAACACCAAGCCTGAATCATGTTATGGAAAGTGGCTAGTAGCCAGCTGAACCTTCTAGGTACCCTGAATCTCTGGATGACTCATGAACACTGGCCAGAGAATCCCTTTAAGAAATGACCCATTTGAACCTCTTCACAAACAATTTGCTAACCAGAGAATGAAGCCACAGAGCCAGTTTCTCATAACCCGAATCATCCCAAACAGTATCTTTTTCTTTTTTTCTTCTTCTTCTGTGAGCTGCCCTACTAATGTGTATGGAATTGCTAGGGTATTTTAAAGATATTACTCACCAGCTCAGCATGATTAAGTGCACTCTATAATAAATATAAGGAGGGCAAAAATCTAAAAAAATGCCAGACTGGCTCAGGAGCTAAATTTCCCAGGAGCTTTAAGTGTTGCAAATAATTACAATTGCAGCAAATAATTTACAGGTTCTGTGTCACTAGGAGTTCTTGTCTTTAGCTTTTGAAGCTGTCCAGACAAAGCAGGGCTTACACTGACCAGCTGCAAATGTCCTATTCGTCTCCAAAGTTTAGCTACCTTTTGCTAGCTTCAGAGATGAGTCTCTTCTAACCCAGAATTAGAGTAAAACACTTGGTCTCAGTTTTTCTTTTGAAATCAGGAAGAGGTCAGAAAATAAATCCCTAGAAAGAGTCAGTGACTAGAAGGGGCTATATCTCCATCACATTCTTGAAGGGGCTTCTTGGAGGTGTATCCAGTGGATCAAAGCCAATGAATTAGAGCTCAAAGTATGAACAAAATACAGCTCAAGATTTTCCAGAGGATCAGCAACTTCGAGTTTTGCTGTTCCAAGGGCCAGGATATACTGCAACAGTACAAGTGGAGACAGAAGTAGAGAGAGCTCTTGGAGACCTGCTTGTTCTTCTGGCTGCAATGGGGATGAGGACTGCTGGTTGGAGGAGCAGTCCCCCAGGGTAGGAAACCAAAGCATTTCTAGTCCTCTTTAGGACTGAAACTCAGGAAACATGAACAACTGCTAGGTAAAGCTTAAGCAGGGTTTCACCTCTCTGCAAGCAGTGAGTGTTTCTAAGGAAGAGGGCAGTCAGCATCTCCCTTTCTGTACAGCACTAGTGAGCTTGGAGGTGCTTAATGTTTCTATTAGTTCTCTGCTAGCTCAGGAGGAAGGAGCAGCTGACCATGAAATAGCAGCAAGTACATCTGAAGAAGCCTAAGATGTAGCATGTGTATGTCATGTTTTTAAGTAGAGTGCACAAAGCAAAAGCAAAAACTCAGGATTAATCCAAAGCTGAAAACCCCATGTGGGGGAATAAGTAAATTCCAGACAAAGACCAAATTGTCAGTTTGCCCTTGAGTGAGAAGGAAGGATTGGGTTCTCAGACCCAGACCCTTTCCTGGAGAAAGGGGTTCAAATCTTCCTAGCTGAGGTTACTGTTGGCAATGAAGGCATTTAATGCTCCGGACCCAGAGGAATATGCTGAGCTTTCTGTTGTCCAGCAAGGTTAAATCTCGAATTTCACTGGAAGAAAACTGGGACAGAAAGAGCTCCCGAGCTCAGCATCAGAATCCACAAAGAACAGGTTTGTGTCCTTTCTCTCCTTCCTTCAGAAGTGCCCCTTTGATCCTGCTTCCTGGTTTGCAATTCATCACGCAAAACTTCTTAAAGAATCATTAGAAAGTAAAGAATCCTTACTAAAATAAACATCACTTCTACTGCTTTTCCTCTTTCTGTGGGTCAGTTATCCTAGTAAAAGAAGGAATTAGTCTAGCTTGAAATGATTTGTTCTTGAGAAATCCATACGTGGCATTTTTATTACCTTATCTTTTAGGTGACTGTAATCTAATTGCTTGGAATTGTTTTCCTGAAAATCTCCAGGCTCTAAACTATTTGTTTTATGATTCCCCCCATCCCTTACTCCCTCTTCTAAAACCAGATATTATAGTTCTCTTCCTGAGACCCTGGTCCCCTCCCCTATTCCTGTGACTCCCTAAAGGTGGAGTTAATAGTTCAGAGAGCTTGTCAGCTGAATCCTTAAGTACTGGAGGGGGAATGTCAGCAGGTGCTGTATATCTGAGTATACTGTTCTGGTTCCATAGCCTTTAACTCATCCTTTCCCACTCCTGGCTGGTCTAATCTCTTTGTAAAATGCAGGTTGTTGCATTTATCATTTTATTGCGAGTGTTGAAGAATACACTGAATTCTCCAGCCTCATCTGTGCCATCTGTCATATGCCGTTGTGGTCTCATAGGGCTAGGCTTCCCTTTGTCATTTTTTCACTTTGAAGGTATTTCTGGAGCCTTTTCTTGTGCCTTTTCTGTTCCTCGCTAGCCTGGTGCATGTTGGGAGCACTGTTTCTGTTCTAGTGCAATTGTACTACAGCTATACACTCTCTGCAGCCACATGTCCTTATTCCCATTTACTGTATGACTCTTTTTTTGAAAAAAGTCCTAAAGAGCTCCTGATACAGCCATAATGGTTCTTATTATTCTTATCTTTCCTCTGCATCAGTATTGTTTCCTTTTAAAAGTAAAAGGGAAACATTTTCCACTGACAGCCAGGCAGAGTGATTTGGAGAGAGGTCAGTCACGCAGACGCGCTCTGAGGGCTCTCCAGGTGACAGGAGGCCACACGTTGAGGCAGCCTCTCAGTGAGAGGGTTTGTGGGAGGGAGCAGGCAAAATCCTGGCTGCACTGTGGGCTCATCTCTAATCTGCTCTCCCTTCCATCCCTTTCATTTTGGAATCTCACCTCTTGTCAGTGGTCATCTGGGAACAGGCTTCATGCCTGCTTAATAAACACTTAAGGCTCTATTCCCACATACTAATAGGAGGTTCTTTTAAGATGAAGCATATTATGCTACTAGGACACGATGCCTCCGATAACAGTGATCTAGCACAGCTCATCTCTGGTCCTATCTCTTTGACAGTCTCGTGAAAGATCAGGCACCTGCAGGGTCGAAGGGAATATAGACTGTGCTTGTCTGAATGGAGTTTGAGCAAAGGATCAGCTCTTTGTGCTCTAATTCAGGTATTAATACCAAATGGCAAGGGAAGCATTTTTCTTTCTGGCATGTGTTTAACAGGAATACATCAGTACAGGATAAAGCTTCCTTGTAAGACTCCAGCATTGTGATTTCTAAAGCATAGAGATATTTTTATTTTTATTAAAAAAAATGAGCTGAAAGACTTGTGTGAAGGTCATTTAAAGACTGCCAGACCCAAGAAAAGGGATGGAGACATTTTGTGCCAGCTTCGAAGCAATACTGGTATCAAGAAAGCTTTAGAATTTTTTTTTTCATGCTAAAATGCATCTTAATAGAAGACTAGAAGATATGGACAGGAGAGCTGGGTAATTGACCTCCAGCAGATGCACATGAATATCTTGATGTGTTCTTTAAGCTGACTTGGACAGGTCAGAAAAGGAGCCAAGAATATGAATTTTTAAAACTAGGAATGTGAGTACTTTCAGTTGTCTCCTGGCTTTAAAAGGGCCTTTCTGCAGTCTTCAGCTGGGTTTTCCTGGCTGGGGCTTGGATCAGGCACAGCGCAGGAATTCTCGGAAAACATCCAGCTGCTTGGTGTCGTTTCTCGTTTCCGTGCTTTCCTTCCCCACACTCCTCGTGTCTGCTCTTGGCACCTTTCTCCCTAGCAGACCATGCACTACAGCCTGCAATCCCAGGCTCCGGACAGGGAGAAAGCACAACAACCCTCTGGTTAGGAATTCATGGCACAGCAAGGATCCAAAGGCCAGCACTGAGCGCCAACGCCAAAAGGAGCCAGTTACAAGCTTTGTGCTCATCCCCATAATCATTAGCTCACTTTTTAGGCCAGTCTGGAGTGAAAAATCTGAGTATAAGACATGGTTAGCAACTTTTCCCTTGGGTAGTATTTGCTGCTGGTCCATGCGTGGCAGAATCCGGGAGCTTAATCAAAGCCACAGATAGCAGGGATGCCCAAGGACCACAGTGCCACCTCACTTGCAGAAGCTTAAATCTGTGGCAAGCAGTGTGTCTGCAGAGCAGCAACCTGCACCACTGGAATAATTTAGGACCTGTGGCAGGACTGGGTCTGCTCATACCTCTAGCTGGATGCAAACTATTGTATGAAGTTACAGAAGGCAGAGGGTAGCCCAGCTTCCCAGGGAAGAGCCACAGTGTCATAACTCCCCAGCTCAGCTGCATCTTCACCAGCTAGCACAGCTCAGGATGCAGCTGGAAGGCTTTTGGAGATGTCTGTAACCATAAACTGGAATTTGAATGCTGACAGCGACAAAACCTTGCAGTCAATTCACTCCCTACCCACTCCTGCTGTCTCTCATGCCTGCACTCTTTAACCAAGTGCCCTCTGCAGGCATTTACAATCTCCCTATCACCTTGATTTATCAGATGGGGCCATTAGGTCTGGTGATTAGATGGTGCGAGCTCAGCTCTATCCTTCTTTTGTTTTTTTTTTGTTTTTTTTTTTCCCTAAATCTACAGCAGATTATTTGTTTATGACAAGGGCTGATAGTAATAAAAAAAAAAAAATCTGCCATACTCCAAATCAGATCACCATGGCAACAATGATCAAAGTTTTCCAGTTTTTCCTCAAAGATTTGCTGGGTTAGGGCTGCTTATAGACATCTTTTTTGTGTGCTTGGTTGGAGGTTTCCAGTGATTTACCCGGCAGTTATCTGAGTTTGTTTGTGGAGTTTAGCTGCTCTGCTTTGCATCCCTGCTTGTTTCTCTGTCCTCCTCCACTCTCCAGTGCCTCCTTGGACACATCTGCCCTGCTCTGCAGTCTCCTCTCCCACAACCTGCCCGTTGGTCTTGGATGACTGTTTCCTTCCAGCCCTCCCTACTACAGAGCTGCTCCTCCACAGAGACAGAGCAACATCGAGCCACCCTCACCTGCCTCCTCAATGCCACATCATCCTGGAGATGGTGGCCAGGCCCGGGGTGTCACAGCACCAGGGTCCCACATGTCAGGTGAGCGGGGTCCTGCCCTGGTGCCTCCTGGTATTGCTGGGGTTGGGCAACGCTTCTGCAAGGGAGAAAAGAGCAAATGGACTCGTGGAGAGAGGTAACCACCCCAAGCATTTCCACCATCCCTGTCTTTCAGACCTATGAGGAGCAACCTTCATGGCTTTATCAGAACCATCCTCCCTATACGGCCAATGTGCCTGATATGCAGGCTGTCCCCATCTCCACAGCACCACGCTGTGCCCTGCAATGAAAGAGGCATTGCCCTGATGGAGTTCGCTAGGGTCCCATGTGGAGATATTCTCAAATCAGAGAGTCCTCTGCCCTTATATCACTCTAGTTAGTCTGTACTTGCTAGTCTCAGATATAACTAATCCCAATGCAGAGATAAATGCACAATCCTCACACTGCTATAAAACTTTGCAGCGCCTATTTCCTGCCTTCTCCCACCTCAGATGACTCTGGACAACCATCGGACTCAGTCTGACCACATGTCTTCCCATGCAGTGTTTCATCAGGCATGTCCTCCCAGGCTGAAATCCCCTAAATCACTCTTACCCTGTCTCATGTTCCTGCTCTCTCCCACAGGATCCCAACTTTTCTAGATCAATGGACATCACTTTCATTCTTCTGCATATCTAACACAGGCCATAGTGAACCAGAGTGCCATCCTGAGCCTTAGCTGCATCCAGAGTCATTGCACCTTGCTCCTCAGACAGCAATACAGGCCAGAGCAACATGCTCTTCAGGCAGCATTTGCTTTAGTAGTAAGATTTTGGGAGCCTCAGGTCTTGATTTGTTTCTCTTACTCATTATTATCATTGCTCTCTTTACACTGGTGCTTTATCTTATGAATATTGATTATTTTGTCTCGCTGGTTAGCGATTGTTTATTCTAAACTAACATTTTCTATTCTTACATTTCTGCACGCTAAGGTGATTTATAAAGGCAGTAAAACAAAGAGCGTTTGTTGCAGGGAACTCGAAAAGCTTTGCTGTGCTAAAGGTTCCTGGGAACGATAAATCAAAACCGGCTTTGAGTCGGGGTGTAATCTCTGCTGTGTTCACCCTCGCTCAATCTGACGATGCCATCCAGAGCTCACGTGCTCCATAAGACAGTTTTGTCCAACCCAAGCTGCCTGCAAGCCTGCAGTCTCCCCAAGCTCTGCTGTGGCCACTCTCTCCAGGGCGATTTCACTCTCTGCAATCATGCCATTATTTTCTGGGAAAAGCTAGGAGTGGCTAGACCTCCTGGAGAGGAACCACAGCAGCATGGATGTGGCTTTAAAACTGCCCTAGCTGCCTCACGCTGTGGGAAGATGTCATGCCAACCCCTGCAGACATTCCCTTCCTCCACATCCATCACCCAGAGGAGCAAAGGCAATGTCTGCTGGAGCAGACGGGCACCCTCGTGTGCAGTCTGCCCATATCTGGGGCAGGAGCAATCCTGCTCCGTGGGAGGCAGCCCAGCTTTGTGCCACAGTGGGTGGTGACCGAGCTATGGGTAGCTCCATGAGCTATGGACATGTCTTGTGTGCAGACACCTGCAGCCCTCACATCATGTCCTGCACCCACAAAATATACAGATTCTGCTCTTTTCGATGAGTACATGAAGTCTAACTAGCTGGTTAAAGGGCAGAGTGAAGGTCCAAACCCCTTTTCAGCGCATGGCTCCAAGGAACTTAGGCCGATCCTGGTGCTCCCATGCTCTGGACAGCTCCATTCATGCCTGTGCCATAGCCAGCCCACAGCTTGGAGGAAAGCCTGCCTCCTCACTCCGTCTTGGCTAGAGCAAACCACTAGTGCCTTTCGGTGGTGTGTCTGAGGAGCCAGGCACAGAGATGCTCTCTGGAGGATGCTGCTGGCAAGCGAAGGCTGCAGACGGGGTACCAGCCTGTTTGTCACAGGGTAAGCAGGGTCATGCAGCACTTCAGGAGTATTTCCAAAGAGGGAGCAGCGTGGAAGCAAGAAGAGGGAACCCAAAGGCACAGCAATTCCTTCAGCTAATGAAGAACCAAAGCACAATGGCAGATGGTGTGAGTGGAAGAATTTCCAGGTACCCTCTGGGTTGGGAGGATGATTTCCCTTTTGATTTCCTGCTCTTCCTTTATCTCTGCAAGTGCTGACCTGCAGGACTAATCAACCGCCTTTAGCTGCGCATGGGTGTCAGGGCAGCATGTGTGTGTGCGGGTGTATTGGAGGGATTTACTGAATGAAGCAAGAATGTGCAGAGCAAGATTGCCTAGAAATCAATACAGCTGTGCTGTTTTGCAGAGTCCAGCCTTCCTCTGCCCCAGGTACACATGTGCCTGCATGTGAAGCACTGGTTGCTGAGGTAGTCAAGGCAAGCTGTCTCAGCTGGGTACCAGCTAGGACAGGGGGGTGGCTGTAGTAAATTAAGGCTGTTTCAGAATTTTCTATCAAAACCTTTTTTTCTTTTAATCAACAGATTGAAAGCTTAAGGTTTTGGAATAAAAATAAGTGGAAGTACATAAATCTTCTGTGAGTTACTGCCACTTCAATGGAGAAAATTCAAAAACTCAGAACTGCAGTGGAGCTTATTAAAGTTTTCTAGTGCATTTGTCTTCATGATCAGAGAACCAGGGAATTCCTACTTTATAAAAAGTTTAAATTTAATAAATTCATCTCCTTTGCTGACTGTGGAGGAAACACAGGATACTTTTAAGCTGCTCAGATGCATTCTCCCAAGAGGAGCTCTTATAAAGAGCAGGTGTGTTGGGAATGAGAGCTAGAACCCGTCTGCACATCAGTATAGCAATCAGGGGCCTTAAATGAGATTGGCTGCTCAGAAGCCTGTTTGAGGTCCATTGCAGTGAGGTTCATCTGTGTTGAGCAGGATGAGCCCAAAGAGTCTCCAAAGAGTCTGACCTGGGAGCAGCCCAGCATCAGCAGATGTTGTGTCATGTCCCTGTGCACTGGCAGGCTGCAGAGCTTTTGCTCGGCTCCTTTACAGCAAGAAAGTTCCTTGGGATACCCACTGTCTGGAAGTAGGAGTAACATAGACAAGGCAAAAATCAAGAGGATAAATAAAATTCACGCAGTTAAATGTACAGTCCTGCAGGTTATCCAGATCATGAGGGACTTCACCAGCATTTGCGCCGGTAGTCTTTGAAGACACAACCCCAGTTTCAACCCCAAGCATGCTGAGGACCTGTGTTTTTTTAAAATATGACCCAAAGTTTTAACTTCCATGTGGATGTTAGATGCAAGCTTATTTTGCAGCTTCAGGACCTTCTGTAGAGCAGAACTACTGTCCTGATGTGACTCTTCTGGGGAATCCACCAGACAAAGGTGAGAAGAGGCTTTCTCAAGTCTGCACGCAACATTTGGCCCTCTCCCCTTACTGCAGTACCCAAGGGAGGCAGAGGGCTGCACGGGTCGTGCTGTGCTGAGATCAGGCTATGACAACCGCAAACCACGTGCGTGCTAAGCACCGAGCTCAGCCGGCTGGGGCCCGTGTTCAGCCCCTGCTGGCGCCTGCTCGGCCCCTCTCCCATCCCTGCCAGCCAAGGTGGAAGGTGACTCAGGTCTCTGGGCTGCAGCCGTGTGCTGAGCCGCGCTGACAGCCCAAAACGAGGGGCTCTGCACTGCAATCGCATCACCCCCGCACCCTCTGCCCCTCTGAATGCCCCACTCCCCACCTCACTTATCTGAGCAGTCGGTGTGTAATTCCTGGCAATATCACAAAGGAGACAAGCCCTGGAGGAAGCAGAATGAATATTCATGGACACTCTGTCTGCAAGGTGAGAGGAGGCTCTCAGCACACTCACAGACAAGCAAGACATCCATCACAGAATTAACATGCAGGGTCTTTTTCCTCTTACGATATTAAATATTTAACAGAAGCTTTCAAGTCGCTTCACAACATAATTATAATGTCTTCAATTGCCTTGCCCCGGCTCACTACCAGGATCAGCACTGCCAGCAGGAGTACTTGGGTGGCCCTGCCACCTCTTACGTGTGGGCTTCCTAAACGCAATGCAATCTAGGGGCTTGCCAAAGAAAAGAAAAATAAAAATCAGAAATACTAATGTGAAAATTGTGAGAGAGAGAGACTGCAGAAATTGAATAGCTATCTAGGAAGACTAAAATAGATTTAAAAAAAAATCCTATCTTGCCAACTTAATAAGAAACATGGTGATTTGAAGATACGGACACTGGAAAAAGGTAAGGAAGTGTACAGTTTCTCAAGGATGCTGATTATGGGGGGAGAATGTAAACAAGTTAATGAAGAAGGAGCTGCACACAGATACAAAGACCCACAAGACTGCAGAGCCAGCTTGAAGCATGCCCATACTGGTGCACAAGATGAGTAAAGAAGATGATTCTCCTGGATGTATCAGGGATGTTCATTCTAGATAATATCAGAAGATCTTCAGATAAGGGCATTGCTGACTGGCCTTTAAGTCTCACAGAGGAAACAGCTTTGGTAATGTACCTATATCAGGAAAAAGCGTTGACCATGATCCAAGCTAGGTAGGATCTCAGGATGCACAGGCTGAACCCTATAGCTACTGCATAAGAAGAATTACACCCATCAATTCCGACAAGCAGGAAAAAAAGAGGGTCATGTTCAATATATCACTGAGTGACTGAAGGATAACAAAGGGCCACTTAATGTAAATTAAGTGTGCCATAGCCAAGTCTGCAGCATAGCGTTTTTGAGAGATATCAGTCCTTGGCAGAATAATTGCAAAGCTGATACAGAATTTAATTAATAATGAATTTAAAGCCCAGCATGTTATCAAATCCAGTCAACGTTTTTTTTATGGAAAACAGCCTTTGGTCAACAAACCTGTTCTCATTTGCAGAGCAGAGCACATATATGGCTGATAGGATAAAGTTGACAGGCACGGTCAGGCTTTACAGATTTGGATTAAGAAACAATTCTAACCTCCATTGCTCTAAACCCTCCAAATCTCAGGGCCTGCAAACAGTCCTGGTGTGGGAGAGCGTTGCCTTTCCCAAGTCTACCTGTGTTTCCTCATAGCTTGTTACTTCACAGGCTTCATGCTTCTCGCACATGAATCAGGGGGTGAGATGGAGCTGATAATTGCATAAACACATGATCTGGTTTGTTCCATCATTAACTATCCTTCCCAAATCAATGAATAATAATTAAAAAAAAAAAAAGGCTACTAAGGGAGAAAATATTTTTCCATTGCCCAGATTCAGCTCCCGGCAGCATCTGCCTTGCCTGTTCTCACCCTTTGACAACTGTGGATGCATACTATTGCTTAATTATCAGCCCTGGGACATTTAATGTGGCCTATGCTCTGTCTGGCATTACTGTAAAAGCAGTTAACAAATGTATCTGCATGTCTCACTCTAATCATATAAAAACATGATCACTATTCTGTTAAGAGCCTTGTTAATGAATAGTCATGAACTTCAGCTCCTAGGGACTGAATATGTCACCCAGAGCTCAGGCCACAGCTACACTGTCTGGGAGGAACAAGGAGACACATTCAACATGCAGCAGCCTCTGGGACACTCGACACAGGAGATCATCAGCTTCTAGGGGAAACTGTGATCCTCGGGGAAGCACTGAGAAGAGACCCACAAAGCATTTTGATGCTGATCTTCACATGAATCTTCTGCCACCAAGGACATATGCAGACACTTACACTGGAGTCTGGTCCAATGCCAAATGGAGCCAAGAGATAAATTCCTTCTCATGGAGATGGGCCAAACGTGTCACTGCCAACCTGACTGAGATGCTACGGGAAGGAAGGCTATAGGGCAGCTATGTTATGCAAATCCCATGCAAATCTCCACAGGCACTTAGCAGCCAGGTGCCTCCTTGTGCAGATACTGGGCAACGCATGGAGGGTGCAAATGGAAACCTGCCATCCAAATGAGATCCAAGCTCCTAGCTCTTTCCACATAGCCGCTGAGCAAACTGAGCTTTCACTGAGGCATGGGGAGAAACCAGATGAGGGCCTTCCTGAAATGGAGCAAGGTTGAGAGAACCAATTTATCGTTATTCCTCTTCCACCTCAGCTTGCTCTTTTCCAGTCCTCACCTCCCTTTTTCTTACCCACTGCCTTTCTGCTCCGCTGTTGCACTCTTCTTACCAAGCCAAGAAAGTTTGCGCTAAGGGCAACAGGAATTTTCACCGAGTTGCTTCAGGAATTTTTCACATCCATGTGCTTGCCAGTGCAGGAGAGCATAGACTTCATCCTCTGCTTTAGGCCTGCAGTATACTGAAAAAGATAGGATGAGAAAATAAAGTTTTACAAATATTTTTACTGAAAAAGTGATCCACATAAAAATGTGTCAAGCTATAGATAGTTCTCCCAAGAGATAAAGTACGGGTGCATAATGCAATTTCTAATATCCAGGCAAATGAAAGTAGAAATGGAACTTTTGCATAAATACATGTAAAAACATGTATATGTGTTGATATGATTGCTATTAAACAATAGCAGTGTGTCTGACAGCAAAACGCCATGATAAAACACCACTGACGTAACAGCTCTCAGGAGAATTTTGTATTGCAATTTAATTTTAAAACTGTCTCTATCTCTGTGAATAAGATTTCCTGAACTTACTCAGGGTTACTGAGAGTTGGCAAAGAGCATCCTTGCCATGGGATTTGTTTGCTCAACCCTGCCATGCAACAGAGGCACAAGGAACATGATGGTCTCTGTGATATAACACTGATATAACACTGAGCTTCCCTGCTCTCTCCATTCTCAACAGCTCAGTCCTTGCTTAACCCAAAAGAAATGCTCTGGGGTTATTGATGTCAAATACCAGAGTTGGTAGCATGATCTGGCAATGGGATGTTACCATGAGCAGACCAGGGAAAGTCTGACCTGCCGAAGACTCTCCCCTGGTGATACGGCTGCTCATAAATGCCTGTTTATTGCACAACCACAGTGAAAGCAGATTTTTTTCTAATTCAATATTTACCTCACAGCTTATCACCCAGCATCATCTTTCATATTAATGTTCCTAGCTTTCTGCAAACAGTAACTTGGTGCTGGAGGTGCTAATTCTGCAGGTAAGCTTGCCCATATGTTGTGAAATTGCGGTAAAATAAATAATTTGGGGAATCAAATGACAAACAATAGAGCTTGTAGGTGTAACACAAGCTGCATGAGGCATTGGACAGGAGCACAGATTTCAGATATGTGGATGAGCCCTGGAGCCAACATTCCACCTAGCTCTGGTAAAATCCCCTTTTCATCCATACACAGCTCAGTAGATGATGTTCTGAACTGGTTTTTTTTCCAAATTCTTCACTTTCTACATGCCAGGGCACATGGTGGGGAATGGGGTGCAGCATCAGGCTGTGGCTATGGGGCAGGGAAATCTGGAAAAAAAGGATTTTTTAACAGCCTGGCCTTTTCTGACAGCACGGCCTCAGTTGCAGCACAGCACAATGGCTTCTATCCTGCTCTGGGATCTCTTTGCAGACTGCTGTGACATGGAACAGGAAAGGGAAGAGATAGACAAGCTATGGCTCCAATTACCAGGGAACTAGTGAAAGAGGAGACAGCTCGGAGGATGGGCTGATTAGCATGGGCTACGCCAGGCCAGGCTGAGGACCAGGGGGTGTCTTTGCCTAATTATTGCGAGCGTGTTCAAGCTGCGAGATTTAATCTCTGCAGTGCACCCCCATACCCATGGATCAGCCCTCAGCCCGGCAGCTGGTTAATAAAACACTGCTTGGGCAGCCCACACTCAGAGCTGTCCCATGAGCACGACACATGGGCATGTTTTCCTTCCAGATGGCAGCTCCCTTTAAAGGCAACTGCTGGGGGCACCTTTTGCTGATCATCAGGACAGGATAAGAAGAATGATCAGGGCAGGATAAGAAGAATGGGGAGAAGTCGCCTGTTCTTCAGCAAAGGCTTCTGGCCAAGGCTCTATGTTCCTGTTTCTCCCCCTCTCCTTTCCCACAGGAGACACTCTTAAATAAAGAGTTTCGAGCAGTTCCTGGCACAGGGGTCATGCCTGTGTGTGCATTGCAGATTGGAAGCACCTGGTGCAATCTGGATACCACATTGGTATCTTCTAAGGCAGTGTCAGGAGTAGCCCACATTCTGGGAGAAATGTTCAGAGCCCCAGGAATCTGTGGAATTTTGCATGGCAGGATTTCCTTTCCTTGTTTTCCATCCCTGCCTTTGAATACATACAAAGTTAAAGATAAAACCTCCACAGAAAGAACTCAAGGGCAAAGCCAAGCACTCTGGCGCACTGCGAGCAGACACCCAAACAGCCAAAAAGGAGGAGCAATGGAACAGAAGTCACTTAGGACAATCATCCTAAGTAGAAAACCAGAGGTATTTATTGCCATGTCCTTCAATCCCTGTGAATTCTTCAAAGAAAGGTAGATATCTGTAAAAGGGCATGTATAAAAAACAGACTTGCAATTACTTAGTGACTGGGGACCGTGCTGAAGAAGAGCAATACAGACACCAGGAGGAACTTGAGCCTGCTGGTGCATTAAGCGTGATATCGGGATGTGAGCCCATGAGGGTTATATTATAGCACACGTACAGGGCACCGTGAGGAACACTGGGCTCAACATTAAGTGTCCAGCCTCGGTGCTGGCATTCCCAAAATCAGGGTACTTTGATTTGCAGCCTCTTCTGTGCATGCTCTGCCGAGGGAGCGTAGGTGTACACTTGCACAGCGTACATGAGTGTACCCACATGAAGCAGAGCCAGCTGTGCTCCTTCTGGGACATCAGCTGGAATCTGAGCGCATTCAGCAATGACAAAAACAGAGTCCACGGCCCTGACCCAAACCCTTCATTATTCTTGGTCCATCAGCCTAAGGAGAACTTGGTGTTAGAGAACTGCCAGGTAAACCTTTCAACCATTCTGCTCAAGAAACTTCCTTTGGAAGGGCTGTTATCATTTCTGCTCAAGCAGACCTGTCTCTCAGTTCCCTGATCTTCATGGTCCTTGTGGTTGTTAAGCTGCTCACCCATGAAAAAAAAAAAATAAGAGTGAAAGAGAAGCATAACAAGGAAAAGTGTACTGCAGAGCATGCTCAGTGCCCCATTTTTAAAAGTTCATAACTCTGTTATTTATGACATGATTTGATTGAAACTTGTCAGCAGCTCTTGACCTGTTTGAAGCCTAAGTGAATGGTGACTGATAGTGCTCAGAGGAAGGAGCTTTTGTATTATATGTCACAGTAGAAGACTGTGGAAAACACAATTTGCTTGTTTATTTATTATTACAACGCCAAAAACTGCTGGACACATTTTTGCAAAACTTTCCAAATTTTCTGCTGGGTGAAAACTGAGCATAAGCAATTTCAGCCCAACAGGATACATGGAGATTTACAGGTGTATAAAGAAATTGGCAGACACTAAAAGTAAAGGTCACTACAAAATGACTCTTGCTGCTTAACTATGGAGTCCGATCCATCCACCTGTAATTACTATTGGTCTTGCCTGAGTAGCTGGCACGCAGCAGCAGGAACGAAGCTCCACCGAGAAACGCCACAGGAATGGGCAGGAGGAACCAGGTACCTCCAAGTTCCCTAAGGCCTCTGTGACCTTGTTCCCTCTGCCTGCCTGGAAGTTAATTCCTGTTCATCTCCGTCTCTGATAAGCTGGCAAGTAGAAAGGTGTCCTGCCAGCCAGATTCCTATAGCATTCTGCCAAATGTCTTCAGGATGGTTTAATTTGCACGCCTGTTATTTTTATGATATAGAAAATTCATAGGGAAGTGTCTCAGATTCAGATATGGCTGAGTAAGGATGGGAGCTCTAGTATCCACGGTTCTGCTTTTCTGAAGACCTCTTGAAAGCTGGGGAAAGGCATGGAAAATAGCAAGAACAGACACTGGCAGGAGAGGAAATGGGCGTGAATGGGTCACCAACATATCCTTTTCAGCAAATTCACAGGTTATCCCAATTTCTGACAAGGGGCTTGTTGTCTACAAAGATTTCTATGTACAGTTTGCATCCTATGGGGTTTTGCAGACCGTTCTCTCTGCTCCCCACTCTGCTGCATGCTGCTCACATGGAGGGGACATGCTATTCCAGCTACATATTTCTGCTGCTTACACATCAGCTTCACCTGGGCTGAAAGGACAGTTGTGCATGAAGCTTAAATGCATGAAGTTTATGGGACTTCCAAGCTTTTTCACAAACACCTTGCAGCACTTTGATCATATGACCCTAAGAAGTGTAGAGGTTTACATCAGACCTTGGCTTTTCCTGAGTTATTTGCAAGTCAGAGTATTTCCGTATAGATGGTTACTCCTAACCAAGTAGAGCGTTTGCTGCACCGAGGTTATGGATGCTTTCCAGCTACTAGATGCTAAAGAGAAACTCAAGCAAGAGAAAGCAAGACCATAGCAGAAGGGAAAAATTGCCATCTCCTGCCATGAGAAGCATCACTACCTAAATATGTCAGGGAGCAGCAGTGCACAAGGGTTGCATAGGATGTATAACTAGCCCAGGCTGAGTGACTGGCCCTTTTCGTGGGTCTTCCCTACAGCCCATATCAATGCAGAATACAAGTCAGTCCCCTCCTGTAGGTCCCACTAGCAAACACGGGTGAAAACAATGCAAAAATTTGAAGACTTCAATGTGCAAGTGTTTGCAGAGAGGATGAGCACATCACCCAAGGATAGGGAGGCATCATCAGCTGCTCATTCAGGCAGTTCCTTGGGGATCTGTAAGCAGAAGTTTGGAGCCAACCCCAGTCCTCCATAACTTGTCATGCACCTGGTTTGCTCTCCCCCATCCTCCCCCTTTTCCCTCCTTAACGTGAAGCTGGAGTTTTTCTGATCTGGAGGAAATAAAACAAATGGAGGAATGGAACAATTTCATTCATCTGCAGTGTTTGGAAAGGGAGGAAAAAAAGGGAGTCAGGGGAAGAAAATTCTGGCCCAAACTTGGAAAGCTCTTCATAGCAGGAGTAGCTGAGCTCTTGTCAACATTAAGGTTTTGGAACCAGTCACATCTTGTGAAAGCTAGTAATAATAATGACAGCAATTAAGGGAAGGATGGTGCCACCTGGTAAAACGTGGTAGGTCAGGCTTAAGAACCACCAGCTGGTCTTTCCTGGTCCTGCAGAGAGTGTGTGATTGATGGCACTTAGAGTGTCTTTCATCTAAAGTCACTTTGTGCTAATTCCACAAGGGCTGTGAGCAGGCCTTCCCTCTGCCAGCCTGGAAGATATAACAGGTAAAAATGTGGCTCACCAGGGTCTGCTAAAGAAAATAGATTCTGCACTGAAGTCTGGAGAGCCCACCGGGAGCCTGGGCTTGGCAGATGAGCTCGGGGAAGAGCTAAAGCGCAGCGTCGTGCTTTCAGAAGAAAGAAAAAGTTGCTCTTCCTTTCTCTTTCTTTTTTTTTTCTCTTTTTTTTTCCCCTCACTCTTAAAAAATCGCTTCATTTTCACTTCAGTAAAACCAGAGAAGCAGGAAATAATAGAAAGGCTCCTTACAAAGACTGGCTTCTTTCTTCTGTGACATCTGTGCTGAAATATCTGTGATGGTAACAGCCTCTTCTCTCTCTCCACAGAATTCAGCCTCATCAAATATTTCTTCTGCTAAGGCAGTGTTGTTGGATTGTGGAATTCCCTGTCTCGGCTCCGTTGTGTATCCAGCTGCACTCGGAACCGCTCGCGGAACCCAGCAAATGAAAAAGAAAAAATGTTTCTGCTTTATTCCTCTCAGCTAGAGGAGGAAGAAGGCTGTGACGAAGAGTGTGGTCCCTCATCAGCCTCCCCCATGGTTGCAGGAGGTTCTGCTGGTGCAAGCATGAGCATAGGCCACTTGGACCAGTGGGGATCCCGCTAACAGTGCCTTCCCATCCCAAATATAGGGAGCCCTGGTGCCAGTGCTGCCTCCCCACCCAAGACATAGTCAGCGAGCCACTGCTTTCCAGGCGTATTTGAAACCCCTGTGGAGGTTAAAATCCAAATAATTAATCGGCACAGATTCCTTCTCGGTTAATTTGCCTGGCTCGCTCTCTGGAGCGGTGGGAAGCTGGTGCAACGCTCCGCTGCTGCCGCAGGAACCCGCAGCCCGGCGAGCCCCGCTGCGCGCCGAGCGTCGCCCGCCACAGCCCCTGCTCCCTGCTCTGCCCCCCGGGCACAGCCGCGGGTTTGTCCCGTGGGCCTGGGGCGTCCAGTGCCCACCCTTGTGGTTCAACAGGTCCTAGCGCTTTCCCTTCACCCTCCAGGCTCTGCTGCTCTCCCCATACACGGTGGCTCGGCTCCAGCGCTCACAGCAACATCCATGTCCACGGCAGAGGATCTGCTGGTCTCATCGGCTGCTCAGCTCTGAGGCTGACCCTCCCGCCGTCTTCGCTACCACGCAGTGCTGCAGTTAGGCACAAATGTCGACGGTGTTGCGATTCCCCGGCACCATTCATGCCACCGTGCTTATATCCGTGCATATTAAGGACATGGAGATAGCCCACACACATGCAGAGAGCCATTCTGCTCCCTTTCCATGGCCCCTTATACTCTGCATAAAGGATAGGGAAGCTGGTATTAAATCTTACACCCTACCAGGCTTCAGGAGAAAAAAAAAAAAAAAGAAGAAGAAGGCTGGTGTAACGAACACATTAAAATGCCTGAGGGGGTGCCCACCTTTTGGCCACTTCCCAGGATCCGGAGGCAGAGAAGGGGTCAAAACAGCATCCTGCAGGGCAAGGACATGACCCTCTGGCAAATTTTTCTGGGGCCTTCAGCAGAGTGGACAATACTGCAAAGTCCTCCACATGCTGAGAGGCTATGAAAAGTTCAGCCGTCTGTGGGATGCCTGCATTAGACCTACCAAAGTGAAGATTAAAAAGCCCAAATTAAGTCATCTGCCCAGTTCCAGGTCTCCTCCAGACAGCAGCAGGAAAGAGGCATGGAGCCGGCTTCAGATAATAAAACTGGAAGATCCTCGTCTTCATCCCTCACCCTTACAGGCAGGGTTTACCCATCTTCATGTCGTAGCCATTATTAACAGCCATGCTGAGGACGGGAATTAAAAAACCATGACATCCCGGAGCTCTGCTTCCAAAGAATAATTGATAATGACCTGCTGTTTTGTCCCTATTTTCTGCTTCGCGCACAGTGCTCTGTGTGCCATGCTGTTCCCAATTTGTCTCATCCATCCCCAGCTGCCCCGGTGCCATCCCCAGGGAGGTTTTTTAGGCACACTCAGTCATGGAGCATCCCTTAAACTGCTGGAGCACAGAGAGAGTTGCCTGTGGTTTTCCAGGAGCGCAGGGGCCCATTAGCACTGGGCACTGTTTCTGCAGCCAGCTGCCCTCTCACAAGGGCAATATGGGGCACATACAGCTACATGGGGCAACTCCTTTGCAAAAGCATGAGACTGCTGAGTCCAGAGCCTCAGGCCGAGTCAGCATCCTTTGTGCTGCTGCTCCTGCAAGGAAGTCTGACACTGGTGCCATTGGATTCCACCAGGAACTACTCTGCTCTGTAAACATTTTTGCCCAGTGTTTTGAGTGCAAATCTAGTCATATGCTAGGGACAAGAGAGAATGGAGACCAGTCTGTGGGAAGGGAGGATAAGGTGCTTAGTCTCTTCTCTGCCATTAGAGGGTCCATAGTGTTCTCACAGCTTGTCTGTTTTGTGATGAAGCCCCTTAATTCACCCTGAGTGCCATATAATAATGTATTTTCTGAGTAGCAGAATACAGAAGGAAAGTTCTCTTTGTCTGTGAATACAGGAATAAAGTGTCTGTCCCCACTCCCAGTGCCATCACGTCTAGATCCACATGAACTTCAACTCTCCAAAATGGCTGGTGCAGCCCCTGCCTTGGGGGATGCTCTTGCCTAGCAGATGCTGTCACCGTTGCAGGTCTGGCGGGGAGCACCGGGGCTGAGGCAGCCCGGGAGGCCATTCCCTGTACCCAGCGTGGTGCACGGATGGTGACGGGCGCGCTGCTCCTTCCTGCAGAGCTCCAGCCCATCACCTCTGTGGGAAACTTCTCTTCCCACTCCCACACAGACCCCAAACCTTCCGGGAGATCGCACTCACACTGCTTTCTTCCAGAAATATCATTTTGCTAATAAAGTGCCGTTGTTTTCACCTCTCCCTGGTGTGGACACACTCTGTTCTCCTTCATGTTTTAATTAAGTCTCATGTTCCCCTAGATTTTCCAAGAAAAAAAAATAGAGACTCTGAACAGCACTTTTTCTCTCCTCCCAGGGGACTACACAGGGACAGTCTGTGTCTCCAGGTAGAAAAAAGAAAGCCTCTGAATTGGTAGGTACCATATGCCCAAAGGAAACAGCGTCTCAGGGTGCATCCACTCCTGCCTCATCTGTATCACAAGCTATACCCTTCTGCAATTACCAAATGCAACAGTATCACAAGTTATTTGAATATTTATGGAGTATTTACCCTAAACCTCATAATACTCAAAAAAAATCATACAGCTAGTAATTTAAATGAAAAATTGTTATTCATACATTTTTATTGAAGTGTCACATGCCACAAAATATTACACGTTCATGGAGCAGCCAGTGCTCTGCTAATAATTAAAATACATTAGCACGTTGATTAAGCATTTACACAAAACTGCAGAACCATTGCAGAACTGCTGAGATGTTTCCAACGCCCCAGTTAGAAGATGTCAGAGACTTTTATTTATACTATAGATCATGTGGCATACTCTCACCTTTTGCCTCATTCCACATACTTTACAGCACCACGGAACATACAGTGTCACCTCCCCTTCCCATAAAATGACCGTGGGTGGTGGCATCTTGAACTGCCAGCTCCTTCCCCATGTGAGAAGAGGGAGTGGGACAAGGGATTATGTAGTCTCTGGTCCTCCCATTCTGCACAGCCCTACTGCCCCCTTCACCTCCTTTCCCAGCTTCCCCCCTCCTTTCCCAGCTCCTGGTACTTACCCCTCTCCTATCCAATTTTCCATGGTCCAGTCCATACTGTTCTTCTCTCACACGGCCCCTTCCCACTGGGAATGCAGTGGGGCTTTTCCCTGAGGACTGGAGGGGCTGGAATGTTCTGCTAAGTAGGTGCCACAAGGACCACTGCAAACAGGGCCCACTGCCCTCATTCCAAGCCAACCTGTCTGCTCTATCTGTTTTTCTTTTCTATCTGTTCTGTTTTTCTTTTAGTAGGAGAAAGTATGTGCTATTTCAGCGGGGAGCTCACCCCAAGGGCCAGGCAATGGCTGCATCTCTGCACAGCCTACTCTCTGAACCCGGGTTTGGGTCAACCCAAAGTCCAAGGCCTTCTGCATCAAACAGGGTCTTCTGCACACCCCAAAACAACCATCCCACATCAGGCTGGCAACGCAGCTGGCCACCCAGCAACGACACACTGCAGAGAAGTGAGACGTTCAGTAGAGAAATAGATTTAGAAGCTGTCATGCCTTGAAGGAGTAATTACCAATGACAGGCGCTGCAGCAATGAGCTGTGAAGTTATGACAAATGCCCCCAGCAGCACCCCTCTAACAACAAACTAGAAGGTGAGAGCAGAGCAGAGAAACACCAGCTGAACAGGAAAACATGACTATCTCTCTGGAAAACATCTTTCATGCCCCCAGGTTCATTATGGTGTTGGCTTTCCTTAATGCCATTCAAAGGCAATGGTATCAACACACAGGAGCAGCACGTCTCCCAGGGTGGACACGGGGCCCATTGCTCACCTGAAACAGAGCAGGATTGCAAACAAAGTAAACTATTCTGGAGATATTTCAAGGGAAATGCAGGCTTAGGACTGAGTCATGCAGTGTAACGCTGCCATGGCCAGGGCAGGGACAGGTTTCCTCAAGGAGCTGTGCAAGCGAGTCTGCTATAGCTAAACCAGTCCACGTTCAATGTCAAAAACATTTCCTTGAGCCTTGTGTATTCACACTGGGTCTACAGCTCTGCTTCAAGGGTTCCTACCTCGCAGGCTCGAAACATCCTACCATCTTTTGTGCTAGAGTTTGAAAGCAGACTATGTAGTATTGTCATGGGTTGCGCCTCATGCAGATTTTTTTTTACTGGGGTCTTTAACAGCACATTGTAAATGTGACTAATGCTACCACAAGAAACTCTGAAATGGAAGGAAACAATTGCATAATCACCCTCTTAAAAGTAAAGTTGTCTTTCAAGCATAGGAGTAACACTATACCAACAGAACAAATTTCCCAGGCATTTGAGATTTAGAAGGACCCATCTTTAGGAAGAGAAGTGCCTTATTTAGGATCAAAATGGGTGACCCTTGGGACCTTACCAGAAGCTGTAAGCTACATAATAAAAGTGGGATAACTTTTACCCATCTTTGCAAAAAAAAAAAAAAAAAAAAAAAAAAAAGCTCTTGCTGTCAAGAACCTTCTGTGCAGTTTTAAAACAACTCTTATTAAAATGAACCAATTTCCTAAGTATGCTAACATCTTTATTCCTCAGATGCTAAGTAGAACATTTATAGCTAAAGAATGTATTGTGGAAGACCTTTCTTACATCTAAATTCATGTTTCAGCCTAAAGGTCAATACCTCTCTTTCTTTTTTTTCTTGATAAGCGCCTTTAGAGGAGTTTATTTGCAAATGATCTGTTTCTACATGCAAGCCTCACATAATAGCTCCCATTGCCTTTGTTCTCAGTGTAGGAGATAGATGTGTACAAGTGGAGCAAGGCCACTTGGTGTTATAATTGGATCTCAGTGCAAGAATTGTTTGAGTATAGAACAGATTAGTAGGGGCCGACTCCTCATGACACGCAGGCACGTGGTGTCCTGGCCACCACAGTGGAGTGGCAGGAGAGTCCCCAGCCAGGTGGGGACCTTATTCTGCTGGTCACACATCTCTGCCCTCAGGAGAA
The DNA here is from genome assembly GCF_059628265.1 of Tinamus guttatus. Taxonomy (NCBI): domain Eukaryota; kingdom Metazoa; phylum Chordata; class Aves; order Tinamiformes; family Tinamidae; genus Tinamus; species Tinamus guttatus. The sequence goes on along the minus strand of NW_028288993.1, from coordinate 397,747 downwards.
GTGTGCACCTGCTTCAGCATGGCTCCAGCACGCTCTTTAATAAATGCAGAAAAGCAAGAGCGACCTCCAAAGGAATAATAAGACAATGCTCTCTATTGTGACTGATGATTGTTCTGATGCAGAACTCACTGAGATATAATTTTCTTAAAAAGACTAGTTAAACTGAAGGCTCTGAGGAAGAGCAGAGATTTGTCCAAGCACAAAGCAGAATTGCAACCCCTCTTAATCCCTGATGAACTTGAGAGATCCTTTAAAATAAGGACTAGTTCAGAGGAAAAGGTAACACTGAAGACGCTCTGGAAATTTCCCACCCTTGCATGAAGAGCAATTAGAGTTACATTGCAAATGTAAATGCAAAAAAAAAAAAAAAAAAACGAGCTGGTACTGGAGCAAGGCAAAAGTGTTGAGTATCTGAAAAGATGATACAACTTACATCTTAGGCAGTTAATTGTTTTCAGGTAATCAGTGACCAGACATTGAAGAGCAGTGAACAATGAGGAGTGGTAAAACACCATTTTTTTAAGGCAATACGTGAAATTATTTCTTCAGCATCAGGAGTAATAGGAAGTTGTCAATGTTCTGGCAAGGAACAAAAGTTAATATATTCTTGAAATGAATTTAATGGGATAATGAAATGCTGTTGTAATTGAAGGTATTAACGGCTTCTCCTGTTAAATACCAACTTGCTTAGACCATGTGTTCCTTGAGGAAAGACATGAGCTAATCTTGGTAAACAGAGAGAAATAGTGGGATTTATTTTGGATTTAGGTCTCAGTATTCAGTGATTTGGTGGTTTTCAAGACTACTTCTGTGAGCACCTTCTTTTAAGTAACTAATTTAAATGCTTTCTTTGGTTTCATCAGATTTAGCTGAGATTATTTAACTTTGCTTATGTAGATACCATTTAGATTATGTGAGATATGCAGAGAGGATTTTCCAACGTTTGAATTCAGCTATTGTGCCCATCTCTGGACTCTTTTAATTGTCTGCCGTTCTGGGCGAGGATGCACTTTGTCCTTGGTTCACAAGAGAGGGACCCTCGACGGGACAGGAGCGCTCTCCCATATGTCTCAATTATCAGCTCTCAACAGAGGTAAGTGGTGTAGCCACTGTTTGTCATTCATGTTCTGTCTATCTTATTCTTTGCTTTCCTTAATAGTCAAATAGTCATGGCTAATTACTGGGATTATTTGACCCATCTTCAGCTGTGATGTATAACAGGCCCCAGCTCACAGTATTGCTATTAGCAGAGACACTGAGGACTGTTTAGTCTTTTATAACTCCAGTTTCCCTTGGCTAAACTTCAGTCTGCTTTTAAAGGCAATTACTTGTCAGCCAACAGCACGATCACTTGGAGAGCTGGTCTAGGGATGATGACCCAGCTCATGGAGGGGGAGCCCTCGTAGGGCTTGGCTTCACTCTTCATCACACACCGATTGCCACAAACAGCTTTGCAGTCTGGGATAAGGTAAGAGACACTGTGTGATGGTTTACACTGTCTGGCAAACTGGAAGGCTGTTTTGTGTAACCTTGAAGCCATGTAGAAATTCATATAACTGAAATGAAAGAAGAGTTCCTTCATTCAGCTCAGAAGCCAACCAGGGTCCTTCCCACGTGTCCTGCCTCCATCCGCAGAGCATCAGGTTCCTTCCTGAGATAACTCCCAGTTCAGTTGTGATAGTGCAGCCTCACTAACAGCACACACCTGCTAAACAAAGAGGCAGTTTCTGTAAAAGAAGGACATTAGGTTTCCATGTGCCCAGGGCCCAGAGGAGCACACTGACTTCACTGGGTTCCCGCATGCCCGCTCCTTTTCAGTACCCCAGCAGCCTGGAGCACAGATACTGCTCCAGTGGATTCCCCTTGTCCCTTCTAGCTTACCCAATGTCTGGACACACAGGAGCTGCTGGGGCAGCTCAGAGATAAATGAGCCACCTACACCTCATTTCCAGCTCTATAATCATTTGTTTGGTTGGCTCCATATAGGCCGTTCACTGAAGCCTATGATAGGTTTGTTATTCTGTCTTCAGTTTAGCACACTGTTCTGTTAAATTATGGTATTTGTATAGGTATTTGCTTAAATAAAAAAGAAAGAGTTAAACTACTCGAAAAGGGCAGCAAAGAGCTACAGAAATTATTTAAGGGCTAGAAAGAGCACCTTCCAGGCAGAGACTCAAGGGATTCAAGCTGCTTAGATTTTAAAAAATAAGATCAAGAGGTGACTTGATTGACCTGACCATTCTGTCTAAATACCTTCAGGGGAAGAAAATATAATGCAATAAAGACTCTGCAACTTCACAGCAAAAGGCACAACAAGAGTTAGAAGCTGAAGACAGAAACATTCAAATTATAAATTAGGCACTTTTTTTGAGAAGGAAAGCATTTTACTACCAGCAAAACTGGCCTGAAGAAATCTTTCTGAAAGATATAGTTCAGTCTAATCCAAGTCACAAGACACGCTGAGTGGTGAACCTGGTGAAATGTAATGGTTCGTGACATACAGGAAGACAAATGCAATGATCTAATGCATCTCTCTGGCTTTAACCCCTGAGAAGCTATTAAATAAAATTATTACATAAGGTGCAAGCCAGCAACAAATTCTTCCTGAAACACACCTAAAAATGGAGAGCTGGTCAGAGCTATCCTGGAGGTAGGCATGTACAACTCTTTGGAAAGTCAGACAGACATTACACACCCTTTATCCTACAACCTTAACTCAGGTCTCTGCCAGCATCAGGAAGGGGAGAATGGGGGAAAGAAGCTCTCTTGAATCAGCCTAGTCCAGTCTGAGGCCACAAACACAGTTAGAGGTTTCAGAGCATTCAGTGCAGTGACACTGTGGCCCAAGACAGAGAACAAGGAACTTGGGGACAACTTGGCAATGGCCACGGCCCCACTTGGGAGTCTATTCGGGGGCATTTGTACCAGAGCAGAGATGGCCTGGAAGGAGCACAGGGAATGCACCAGGAGACCAGTGCTGCTGTTTATGAATAAGACACCCTGGAGAGCCCAGAGCACCCAGAGGAACCTGGCATTTCCCAGGGCAAGCAGCAGAATATATCCCATTAACCTGCGCTCTGAAATCCATGTGTGCTTAGTATTCACACCACAGCTCAATTATTTATAACTGAAATTTTTCATTTTGAGTTTCAAGGTATAACAAGGTGGTTATAAAACTGATTTAGGGATAGAAAAGTTTGATTAGAGAGGAAAATTATTCGAAGGTTTCAAAGAAAGGAATAAGTTGCTAAGGAATAATAGTCCTCTTACAGGAAAGATACACGCTGAATAAAGAGCCAGTTAACTGTTCCCTGTCTCCCAAGCACGGCTGCCTCCCCAGCCCTCGCACAAGGCACTCTGCAGACGAATATTTCCCTGGTGGGAAGCTCCAAACTTCGTTGTCTCCAAACCTGCTGCAGGACATGAAGAACAGGAAGAAATGAGCTTGGCTTCGAGCAAAGACAAATCTACACAGTGAGCATCTTGAGTGCAGGTTACTGTGAGGGAGAAAATAATTCTATAAACTTCATGATACAACACTTTGCCTTGGAAACAGATCTGAAAGTGATGGACTGGCCTTTGGAAGCAAGCAGCAGATAGGCAGCTTAGCCTCCCAACAGAAGGGATGCAAAGGCAGGGGTCTGGGTTGTAGTCTGGGAAACTGTGAGTGATTTTTCACTGTTGCTGGAACTGGTGCTTACATGCTATGGTGCAAAGCGTGCGGAGGAACCAGCTAAGTTCTCCTCCCAAAGGGCAAACAGGAGTCAAGAGAGCTATTCCCCCTGCTCCTCAACACCAAGGCATCAAGAAACATGTGTCCGCTGACAAGAGGACAGCTCAGTCACTGCCTGGGTCAGTGGGATTTGGGCTAGTGCCAGGGCTGTCAGGGCCTGCAAGACACTCTGTCCCAGGTCCACAGGTAGATCTCTGCTGTCCCAACCCATCTCTCAGCCTACAACCCCCAGTGTCTCGCTCCAGCTATCCAGTACACCACTGCTGTAGGACCCTTCGCATGTGCCAAATAGGCTTGTTTTACACTATAGATGCAGGTTTAAAGACATGCCATTTATGATTTTAGAAATCCTTCTTTTACCTAAATAGAAGCTGAAAGCTCTTTTGTTTGCTTGCACTGTGCAAGAGATCAACACACTATTTTGCTGTGTTTTACATTGCTACCTTCTTGATGCCAGCAAAATGCTGGACAAAGCAGACCTCTGCCCTGTCTTGGGGAAGCTTTTCAGAAGCCAAAACCTTCATCCTCAGCTTGTTCACTCGGCAAGGCTACAGGTGGAGTGGGTAGACGCTAGCTCTGTCTCTTCCTGTGGTTGTGCAGCACCAAACTTAGGAGGTTCTCCAGTGCTGCACACAGAGCCGTGGCTGGTGGGGAACATGGGGATGTACCATGGCTCAGCATCACACATTCCCAGATCCACGCAGCCGTTGCTTAGTCAGGAGCATTTTGTGGGAGCAGACTTCTGCCAGGAAGAAGGAGGTCTCCAGCCCGCTCTTCTGCACAGGGAGTCTGCAGTTTCAAATCTATCCCTCCTTTACATAAGAATTTATTCCAGCAGCCTAGTCTCTGACTATCACATTCTGCAGCCATACCAAACATATGCCTTCACACATACCATTTGACCAGCATTCTAGAACACTTGGCTACCATGAAGGGATCTCCAGCTGTCTTAAGGATGCAAATAATCATGACTAGTGACTTTGTACTGGGAAGGGACACAGGGGATTCATCAAAGAGTACAAGTCAGCAGGACTGTTATTAGGCAGAGATGATGAAATTGCTAATAATGAGGCAGGGAAGACAGGAGCAGAAATATTTATGTGCTGTGTGGGCAGAAGCCTGAGGATGTGCTTGTATAACATGAGAGCTGAAGAGTGTTTCCCCTCATTGCTGCGGAGGGTTAAAGCAGATCTCTCTCAGAAAAGCACTTCTAAACTAATCACACTAGACAAGGTACCCCCAGCTTCCCATGAGCTAAAACGGAGATGCCTCGAATTTATTAATTTTGAGTACATCAAAGACAACAGGGAGTTTTAGAAGGTTGCAAGAACACTGGCATTTTACTTCTCTGCACCCCAAGAAGGAAGCAGGCAACTAGCCCTAAAATAGACACCCATGAAAACAGGAAAACTGACAGCAGATTCATCCGATAAAGAATTAAAAGACAGGGTTTACACCAGTTAAGGTGACCACATGTAGATAATTGTTCATAATGAGCTACATGGAAAGGGATCAGAGTTACACAGTGATACCTTTGTTTTAAAGATCTCCTAGCTAAACTACATCAAGAACACCAGGAACCAGAGCTAGATGTCTTTGCACAGAGGTAAGCCCCAGCTGAATGTGATCTGACATGCCCAGCACCAGTGTTCACTGAGGACAACTCGCTAAGCAGAAAATGGCACAGATGAGCTGCAGCAGCCAGTGCAGCTCATAACACTCTCCTTGTAGGATTCATTTGTGGAAAAGCTCTGTCTGGGATCTAGATAAACAAACATTAGCTCTGGCTTTTTCCCTGAGATGGAAATTAAGAATATGATAAATTCGCTTTTTAAAACAATCAGATCTCCAATTCCCACTATTAGAATCAATTGGAGAGACGATAAGGATTCAGGTTAATATGACAGATCAGCCATTTTGTGGAAATGAACACATTCATTTTAGCTGTGCTGTACAGGCAAAATTCACTTTAAATTACATAACATGGCAATTTATCTTCATCACCCATTACCTAGCAGTTCGTAAGTGAAAATCTGTTTTCAAAGATGCAACCCTCACTTGACTAAAAGTTCAGGACACAAGGTCGGTTTTATGCCACGGGCATAAATGCCCTTTGCAAGGGAGTCACACAGGGTTGTGTGTGCAGCTCCGTGCAAAGCACACGGTCAAAGAGCGGGGGCCCTGGCCACCTGCCCCCCACTCACCTTTGAGCCCCGCATTTCTGATGCCATCCCATCTCCCAGGCCCATGTGATGGACACCCACCATCCACCCCAGGGCAATGCAAGGGAAGAAAAGACTATCCACGCTGCAGTAGCAGCTCTGGTTTTCCCTGGGATAAATAGCAGAGTGTTTGTAACCTCAGGCATTTTGCAGATAGTGTCTCCTCTCAGGAATTCAGGAGGCTTCCTTTCACTGTAGGGTCTAATTTGGAAGAACCTGGATTCTCTTTTCTTCCTCCTAGTGACTAAAATCTCCAGGCACAGATTTTTTTTTGCTTGACGAGTTGTGACTGTTATGCCAAGAATTACATCTGGGTCTTTTTGTACAGCATTTCTCCTTCCCCCTCTGTTTCTTCCTGCTCAGATCTCAGTCATAATCTTGTCTTTTATCAGAGACTCAGCGAGTCCCCAAAATTGCAAGATTGGCTCTTCTGTCTAGATCAATCACAAGTAATCCTTTGATTTTGTCTTTTTTTTGTATGCCCTCAGTTTAAAAGCGTATTGCTCATGGGTTTTATATTCTATCTGGACTGCAGCACTCCCCAATTTTCTATACTACAGCTGGGTGCACTTAGCCTCTTCCGCTTGACTTGCCTGAAAAATGTGAAATTCTTCAGGTGGTTCAGAATAAGCAATTGTCAGAAAAAGACGCCTTCAAACTGTCTTTTTTCTTTCTTTCTTTCTTTTCTGGTAGCTGCTTCTTGAAGCAAAATGAGCAGAGGAATACGATCTAAATATTCTCCATTTGTTTTGAACTGGGTCACGCTGTTTCAGTTCTTGCGGAGCTCTTAATTGTTCCCAACTTTTAATTTTGCTCCTGGTACAATCGATGTTCAAAGGTCACTTCTTCCTTTGCTGACTGAAACAAAAACAAATAAACAAATAAAAAGTAAGCAAGTCCACTACTACTGTCTGTATCTTCTGACAAAGGTTAAACACTATCTAGTGTTAGGAGAAACCTTCTTATAATAAGACGGTCAGGTTGCTGGAAGAGATGATTGGGGGAATCCTGCTAATCAGAGACGTGTTGCTAATCTCTTAGGTGAGTATCTGAGGAGCTGATGCTGATGGAGGGGAGATGGGTAGATGGGCTCCCTTCATCATGATCCGTTTTTTCTGTATTCTACTTCAGCCAGTAACAAGGAACGTTTATAGACATCAGTCCTGACATATGGACTCAAAGGCAGGGTCATATAGCTTTATGTCAGACAGATCTATTTTTTCTGAACAGTTTTGAGGGTCAACACTATCAGAGGTGCTGTGACTTTCCATATCATACACTCCCTACTAACTACGAATATTTCCTTTGAGTCAAAGGGACATCAGCCTCTATGAGCTTACCTTGGGCTGTATTTATCGTAGAAGACACGAGGAAGGAGAACAGTGGTTACTTTCAGCTGCGAGGGTTGTCTGGCCTCATTGAGTCATTGGTATTCACATACTGTCTCCTGGTACAAGACACATCTCCCTTTGTACATGCAATTTGCATATGCAGCCTTGCTCCTGCATTTGATTTCAGAAGAAATCAGGTAGTTAGTGAAGCCGTTCTCAGAGCGTTCCATAATCTAAACTTCCACTGCAAATTAAACCTTACACTGTTTGTGTTTTGCAGGAGAACTTGCAAGTGAGAATCAAATACAGCAGTTTCTTCCCTGTACTTGAAGGCTGCCTGGAATAGCAGCTCCAAAAGAGCTGTGAATTGCTTATTAATTGGGCAGGCTATTAATTTTGAAAACAAATTGTATTAATCATTTCACAGTTGATTTTTCTGTCATAAACATTCAGACAGTGTGTTTATCCCAGAACCTAAAACAACTCCAGGCCCAGATGAGCTATCAAAACCCATATATGTTTTTGCCAGAGTATCCAGGCCTCCTCTGGTAATTTCATATCACAGCTATGACAAAACATGGATGTTGCTAGGGTATATATTTTGGGGGTAGATCAATATACACCAGTTTTTCCCAGTCAACTTTATAAAGCTACCAAATGAAAAGAATTCGTTTGGTTCAGTCTCAAAATATTCCTGTATTACAGTTCAGCCTTTAACAAAACGAGTAAAATAGATCAGACTGATGAAGTCAGAGAAGGGCCCATCTACCTCTGCTCTTGTCTAATGGTCATGTTTCATCTTTCCAAGGTCACAGTGCCTAAGACACTGTGAGGACATCACCACTTTTCCTTCCTATTCTTAGAGATCCCCCAACTCTGACTTTTCTCTTGCTGGATCACCTCTGTTAATAATACCACCCTCAATAGCCTTCAAAGAGCTTGTTGGGAGGCCTCCAGAAGCCCAGAAACTTTGCATGAAGCCACCTGAGATGTGATGCCTCTGCAAGGAGTGCTCGGGAGGCCAGAAATCTTGAGTCTGTCATCTCCTGAGTATACCTCCTTGCATTTGGTCGCCTTCAGAGAAGGCTGGACTTACTGCTCCCAGAGTAACATGCCTGCACATGACAGCAGTTACTTTGCACTCAGAAGCAGGTAAGTGGTGTTGCAGTTGGCTGATGCGGATGGCTAGGTCTCTGGGAGGGCTGCAATGCTCAGCCTAAAAGGCAGCTAGTGCCTTGTCTGCATCAGGAACTGGCATTTATTGATGCAAGAAGTCTCTCCAGGATGCAAGAGGTCTCCCCAGGAGTCTACATTTCAGTCTTCTTTCCATTTCCATGAGTGTTTGATGCTTCCAGTTATCTTAAGGATCTTTGGTGGACTGGATTCAGCTCCAGGACCAGCAGAAGTTGCTTCAAATTATTCCAGACATCCTTTAAATCCCATGAATTTTCTGCTCCTTGATATGCCTTCCACAGAAAGTTCAGTCTCCTCCTGCGTGAGGATTTGTCTCACCAATACAGAAGGCAAATATCCTCCCGTGCACCCCTCCGCTGGTGAGGTGGAGCCCTCCACACAGCAAACATCTATTAGAGGGGGCAGGAAGGGACATCTGCAAGGGCATGGCCAAGCTCTCAAGCCCCAGAGCAGGATTTGCAGGGATTTTCTAGATGGTGAGCCCTGGGGGCTGCTTGCTGTAGCATGAAGGTCCTGGTGCTTCTAGAGGTCCAGGTCTTAGTCTTGGAGAAGGAAGGGACTCTGAGAAAACCTGCAAGCAGTGGGCCAGCATATAGAGTGGATAAACTCCAGTAACGTTAACATAACTGTAGATTATATTCACAATCCTGCTGTAAAAGTAGGTGGTGACTGCATGACTCACTTGCTCAAGCCCCTGCCAGGGTGGAGAGGGCTCCACGGTGTTTGTGGGACATGCAAGTGCTCCACTTATACCAGTACCTAGTAAATGTGAAATGAGTCTGCTTTTAAGGAAATCATTCCAAATTCAGACACGAGACACATCAATCCAGGTAAGAAGACTGGTACTTGCCGTCTAGACGCTTACCAAAATACCATGACTGGGTCTGGCAATGGTGGATCACAAAAACATCAAATACTTCTTTGTAAACTTGTGTTTCTGAAAGAAAATTCTCTGATGCATTCTCCAAAGTACAAAAAAAAAAAAAAAAAAAAAAAAAAAACTTCAGTAAGTTGCCTTCCTGCTTCTTTTAATATAATACAGTACAAATTTCCCATGTCTCTGCCTTTTTCAGCTATTATTCCCAGAGTCTATTAGTGATATTTCCCTGCTTTTTGCAGGCTTATGACAATTTTCCTAATATTAATGCATAACTTTTAACTGCACACATAAACAGAGGTTTTCACCAGCCATTGCTAAAAGAGATTATTATAATTGCATAGTGCAAACACTGTATTTTAGCTTTTAAAATTCAGCTTAACTACAGCCCTACTAGAGAACTAATAAAAATTGTTTCAGAGTTCACAACACCAGCTTCCCATGGCCAGGGAGTTAGGAACATCCTGATGTGTTTGAAATGAAATACAGATACCTATTGGAGTAGAATGTTTTTAGGTGCCAGTCATAAATACACTGTTATCATGCTGGTTGCAAAACCATATCTGCTAGAAAAGCAAAATCGAAGAATAAAAAGGAAGTGGTTCATTGCCTGCATGAGATTAACCGGTGACCTGCTTGAGGAAAGCTAGCCAAATGGGATGCACTGATTTACTAAAATGCATTGATGGAGCTTTTACCAAATCGATCTGAGTGTCTCTGGGTCACACTACAACACCTGACCATGGCTCCTTTCCTCTTCAAGATGTATTTGTTTACTGAATACTTGGGGGGATGCCGACCCTTTGGCTTTATATTTGAATAAAAAGCCTAAATCCTTGTTTTTTAGCAACTAAGACTCACTATTACAGCCCTGATGCCCAACGACCAGGCACCATCACAATAAATCCCTGAGCCTTTTGAGATGGGTAATTTTGAAGTGCTTTTTAATGTCCGTGACTCTGAAGTCCAAACAGTGTTTTGCCTTGGCTGTGTGTGTGCTAGCCCCTGCTCACTTCTGCTTTCAACTCTTCTCCTTCTGCTCTCCTTTTCTCCTAATTTGGATTGAGCTCTTCAATAGAAACTGAATTGCATTATTTGGTCTCCCAAGGATGCTCAGCCCTTTCTAAATCTCTACTCAAATGAGAAACAAAGAGATTTAAAAATAAGAATTTTAGCAGGGAATACAGTAAAACACCATGAATTGCCTGAAAGCAACCCAAGCAAGTGACAGTATACAAAACTGATGAAGATGAGGTGAAGAGCCTTGTCTTGCACCCCAGCAATGCCCCATTTATGGATCTCACACTTCCAGGCACATGCCAAAATGGGATTCTCCAGGGACCACAGTGGGACTCTCTAGATCTGATTTCCCTCGTTTCCCTCCCCTGAGTGACAGAGGGCCATGCTGTCCTTACAACACTTTCAGCTTGGTTTGGGGCACCCACAAAGTACCACATTTTAGTATGGGAGCTGCCTCTCCTCTCCAAACCAGCTTGAGTGTGTCCAGGTACCGGCGGTGTCTCAGCTTCTCCCGAGCCCCGTCACTGCAAGGCCAGGCCCGTGAGCTGTGCTGGGGCTCCTCCCCTGGCACACAAATTCCAGTGCCAGGAACACGCTCTCTCTGCCCAACTTGGGTTTTGTGCCAGCTTTTCTGCAGCAGGCACAAAGACATGTCCATCTCCCAAAAGTACATGGTCGTTGGCTGCCTCTCAAGAACCCTGAAAACTGCCCCATGGCCTGGCAGGCATTTCTACAGGACCTACAGACCCCTGAGTCGTTCTGTAGCATGGATAACCTCTGGAAAAATAGCGCTAATGAGGCCAGTGCTCATCCTAACCCCTCCCTGATCGTTAGTGGAATTCAGATTGCATCCAGCTCCACGCGGGAGCCTGGCTGGCTATTCCTTGGCTCTGGAAATCACCCCCTGTTCATGGACTGCTGCTTCCCCACTAGCTGAGTGCACATCTCTCAAAGCCAAGGACATCTGATGCTTTCCAGCAAGATTTTGTGAGATTTTCTATCAAATGCTTTATCCAAGCTAAGACATGGTACATTTGCTGCAGTCCCTCTGTCTCCTGACTCCATAATGGTGTCAAGGAAGGAGCTGAGATGCAGGCAGATTTAGCAAGAGCATCCATCGATGTGGGATGCTGCAAGGACAGCATTCCCCAGCAGAGGCAGGAGAGATGCCATTGCCTGGAAGGATTAGAGAGAGAAAGACAAGTGGGAGCTCTGGGGAAAACTGCTTATGAAATATATTGCTTATGAATGATGGGCCGACAGTCTGAAGACTTTTAAAATACAATGTATGTGTCACTGTCAGATCTGTTGTGATTATCCATCACCACCATTGAGTCGTACATTGTCCCTTAATGTTTTTGTATCAGGGGCGAGTGGGCGTGTTAGCCAATAACTGGATTTGTAGGAATGCATGTGAGTCTGTGAGCGTGTGTTGACATGAAAGGGAGGGTGCCCTGAGGAGCCAAGAGGCTTTTACGTGTGCTCGGTGAGCCTGTCAGAATGGTAATAAAGGAATTGGCAGAATCAGGAAGGTTTTGTTCCATGTGCAGCCGTCTGCTTCCTGCCTTGGGCTTCATTATGTTAATGGGATATTGATATGATAATAATGCCTAGCTCTGTTATACAGCCATACGTCCTTGCAATGCTCTGCAGAAACCAAAAGGGACAGTCCTTGCATGGACCAGGGCAGGATGGAAAGGAGAAAAGAGAGAGGGAAGGGAAGGCAAAGCCAGAGGATGAACCTCTGGGGAAGAACCTCAATATTTCGTGCAAAGTCTGTTGTTCCTTTGGACCTGGCAGGTTGGCGGTGGTCAGAGGGAAGCTAGGGCTAAAAGACCAGAAAGAGTTAGCCTCAGAATCCATCCGTTTGCAAAAGACCTACAGAGCATCCAGGCAGGACCAGGAGAGCCTGAAGGAAGCAATTCAAGGACACCCAGGAACCTGCCATGGCAAGTGCCAAGCGTCACTGAACCAGGCTTGAAAGCAGGGCAGACTGGAGGGGCCAGCTTTGGGGCTGCACCATGCCCTAGGCACCTTCAAAAACAACTGGTCCTTTCACATTTGAGTGCACCAATGTCCCATCTCCAGTTAACACTGAGACAGAGCCCCGAAGAGGTTCTCTGCTCTCTGCTTCCTCATGCCGAACTTTCCTCCTGACCACCTGGCAGGTCTCCTTCCCAATGTCATCAGTGTGGAAGCAGCAGATCCTGAACACCCGTGTTTAGCGCTCTATTTGCATGGCCAGGGACATCCTCGGGCTGATGCCTCTACGCTCTGCTCAGGAGGTGTTGGCCCACGAGGACAGCACTCACCTCTGGACCCTTCTGGCTCTCCTTTGCAGCCACCAAACCTGACTCCTGCTTGGAGCAGCCTGCTGAGCTCACATAGCCTGTCCCAGTGCCACACATAGGCACTGACAGGCACCTGGAGCATTTTCCCAGGAGCGGGACCGCATGCTCTGTCACAAGAAGGCTCCTTCCTGCTTTGCCAAGCACTTTGAGAAGTGACAAAACTACAAAATAACTTAAATGCTGCAAAGGTCTATAGGATCACCCCTACAATTTATTGCGCAGCTTAGACACATGAAGCAAAGCTGAAGCCCTTGTCAGGGAAGGCTAAGAAGAGACAGTATCCACAGCAATCACCCATCAGAAAGAAAACACAGGCTCAGCTCCTTCCTGCTACTCTAATCCCTTAGGAAGCAGCAATAAATCCCAGGATTTGGCCTGTCATGTAAGATTGCAGCATTTTTTCTTTCTTTCTTTTTTTTTTCCGTCTAAGTAAACAGAGATGCCTGAGGCTTTCCACAACAGCCTCGCCAGGCTTTCCACAACATCCTCTTGCAGGATGTCTGTTGTGCCTGACCAAGAGTGTAAGCTGGACCACTAAAAGTGAAGACATGAGATTGCTTGAGCATGGTGGGGCACTCCGGAGCGCTGGGTGCTCTGTGCGTGTCTCTCCTATGGGCATGGGGTAGGACCATGTGCCCCCATCTCTATCTGTTAGTGACCAGCAAGACAGGAATTCAGCAGGTCCACAGCCCAGGCCACCCCTACCCAGGCTTGTATTCCAATAGATCCGGCAAGATTGGTCTGCATTGATCTGGCAATTGGACCATTGGACCAGGCCTCTGAGTGGCTGCTGGAGCTGCCTCTTTGCACCCTGTATCAAAAGCTGGTGAAGCCACTAGCCTCACAATTCTCCCAAGTCATCTGAAATTCCAGGTAGCAGCTGTGCTTCAAAAGCAGGAGGGCTTATCACAAAGAACACGGGCACAATAAACCAGCAAAGTTTTCTTCACTAGAAATGACTTTTTACCAACATGTTTCTTGCAGTGTTTCAAGAATTATTTTGTTGCCTCGACCTTGTGTTACAAGGTCATTCTCATACCACAAAGAAGTCAATGTAAACTATTTCAAATTCCAGGAACCTTGAGCCAAAAAACTGCTTTTCTTTTTGCCAAAAAGCAAAAGGGAACACAGTCTCCAAAAATGACTGAGCATCATGCCGACTACAAAGATGGAAGGATTTGAAGAGAAGTCTTTGATGCAACAGAGAAAATAGATAGTCTGTTCTGCAAGCCCCAGAGCATCCAGCATCTTTGCAGACCTCTGTGTAAGCAAGAGCCACAGCTGCCATAACTCTGTTTTCAGTTGCTTTTACCTGCAGCGGTCATGTGGACTGCGCATTTCAGGCCATGCTCTCTGCCTAGGGTAGATATATATTTTTAAAGCAATGCAATGATTTTTTAAATAGCCTAGGAGACAAGATTAGGAATAATTTAGCTGTTGTTTTCCCATATCTTTAAACAACAGTAGTCTCAGATACTCCAAGTAGAAACCTGCATTTTAACATCATGGTAGTTAAGCACTGTGAGCATGGCTGTGACTGTTGGATATTTTGTAACTCAGAAATACCAGGAAAAGTGAATTCTCTTTCCCTGTGCAGTCTTAATTCCAGCATCCCCCACAACTTTGAAGAGTTTGCCTTTTCCGTCTAACTCCCATCCTTGGAACTCAGTGTTTTATATGGGATACACCACCACAGAGTAACAAATCTCCATGTGATTAAGCAGGTAGGGTGAGCAATTGGCTTTGCACTGCGTTCCTCTGGACGCTGAGCACTCTGAATTATAAGACCCATGAGAGGTTACGTGATTTATTTCAAACCCATTTATGGCTCACATAAAGCTTTAGATGGAATCAGGTTTAGTATTTTGTTTTTATTTCATTTTATCATGTCTGTACACTGTAAATGTAAATGTTCAGCCAGAGCTCAGCAGGCGTAAATCAGGGTAACCCCTTGGAAGCCAGGGATGCCACACTGACTTACACCCGCTGAAGGTTTAGCCAGTTCTCTCTTAATATATGACCTGTTGCAAACATTTTTATTTGTGGTTATATTAACTGGATTCTGCAAGGTTGCCAAATAAAGAAATGCTAACCAAGGGACAGAAAAATGCTGTTCTTGGCAAGACTGCTTTAAGCCTACAGCCCTACGTTCTGCCAGCTTCTTGGCATTGGGAAGCCAAAGGAATATACGTCCCATCTCAACCCCTTGGGAAGTCTTGGTGCTAAATTCCCCATCTCTGCTTGCTCAGGGCAAAGTTTGGGCACAGACTAGTTTGAATTTATGGAATGGTTTGGAGGACTGAACAGTATTTTCCACACAAGATTCTTAACCAGCTGTTGGATAAATGGTGCCCTGTGGCCTGTGGCTTCAGAGGAGGAGGAAGCAATGGGTCTCCAATTATTAGCAGGAATCACCCTGGGAATTGACTGCTCTGATGATAAATTGTGCATCCAGCAGCTGAACACTACAGTGGGAGAAAAACTGGCAAGGTAAACTGGTTGTGCATCACCCCAGGCGGCTGAGCTGGTGTGCCAGGATGGAGCTTTCTGTCCTTGGCTTCAGCACTGCAGCATGTTAAGCTGCTTGCTTGGATAGAAGATGCTATCTTTCAAATAAGAGCTAAAACAGAGGCCCTGGTTCATCACAGTCGTTAAAAGTATCAGGGTGTACTTTTTTTTTGCTAGAGTAAAACCGCTGTTTCTGGTTACTAGCCACTTTCTAAACCCATTATTAAATGTTGTCTGTCTAAATTCCCTTTGCGCTTACAGCTTGATGTGGTGTTCTTCATTTCCCCTTCCAGATGTGCAGGTGCAGAATGGCTCTGTGTCTTGCCTGGGAACGCTTAGCCACCTGATGATTGGTAAGGTAATGTGTATTGCTATTGCACAAAGAGTATATGCATTTGGCAAATGCGAAAATAAATATTGCTTATAGAAGGCTGGAAAATCAATGGCACAATTTCTATTACAAGGATCTCTGTAGGGAAAGCCTGTCTGAGATTACTTGTGCATGCATTTCTGTAAGTGGCTACACAGAGTGTGCTCATTCCAGCTATCTGTCACTATTCCATTACAGAAAAGGAACAGGAGCTGACAAGAAACAAGCAACAAGCTGGAACAATAGAAATAGAGCCGGAATCCACCATATTCAGATCAAACAAAAATCCCCGCATTGCATAAGAGTGCATGCAAAGCTGTATATTCCATAAACCAGATATTTTCCACCTCAGTCAGTTACAGGAACATGACAACGCTTCTGTCTCTGCAGCTAGCTGTATTTACTGCTTTGCCTGCCCTTGGCAATTGCTTCTGCAATGCCAGGGCTCTACCTGCTCTCAGAAGGGAGTAATAATCCAGTGCCAGCGGGCCAGGACTCCCATGATGGAGCCTTCTGTGGTTCGGGGATGCAAATCCTTGAAGGCAGCATCTAACACTGCCCTGAACTCCCAAGGGCCCAGAGAATGAGCTCCCACATCCTAGGGCATCATCAGTCTTCTTTCCAAATTCACAAGAGAAACATTTGCCAAAGTGTGCCCATTTCCATCTCCGCATCTCACCTTCTCCATCTTATACTGAGTTCATCCCACTGCTGTTTATATATATGTTTTATTTTTCTAATCTATCATGCTTCAGAAATCTTATTCTAGTTGCTTTCAGCCCTGACAAACATGGAATTTTCCTCATGCCTATGCTTTCTATAGTTATTTTCTAGATTACTTAACTTCTGATTTAGTAGCTATCCCCAAACATTTCTTTATATTGGTTTTCAAATATCAAAATACTGTATTTCTGAACTACTGGAGCTTTTAACTAGATTTTTCTTTTCCTTGGGTGACCTCTAGGATGATATAAACTCTTCTTACGCCAGTTCCAGTTTTCAATCACATTTTTACATCTGTTTTCTCTTCCGCTCAGTTTTGCTCTTTTTCTCCTGGAACTTTCTGCATCAAAGCCCCATGTGCTAAGTACTTCTGATTGAGAGGTCCCCTCCTGGCCCACACTGACCAAAATGAGGTTGCAGTCACCAGGTAACAGCTAACACCCAAGCTGGTGGTGAAGACAATACATCTTTAATCTCATAAACTGGTCCTGTATAGAATAATATCATGCAGGCTGAAGTGTGTGTTGTCTCCTGGGATGCTGACTGACTGCACTTAGGTAAGGAATGCCGCAGTTTTGTCCCACAGAGCAACCTGGTCCTCTTCTGGAGTCACAATTTGGTGAGACGGTCAACAGGAGCTCTGTGCCCCCAACCCATTCACAGCCCTGGTGTTTAGCATACACCTTAAGACACTATCTCCAGGCCCTCAAGGAAGATCTAGTGATGCTTCACCATTGGCTCTGCAGAGTTCCCCACAGCTGAAGTCCCTGTGGAAATACCAGACTTCTCCCCACACGTTAAGGGTGGCTGATGGCTTCCAAACCTCCTTCTGTGGTCTGCAACAGACTTTGCATAAATAACACCACTGAGGATGCAGCACAGAGCTCCATATTCAAACACAAAAAATGCAGGAGGTGAACACTCAATCTATGGAAAGCACATGTAGAGTAGCTGAGTGTTGTTGCCATAGTAAAATGCAACAGAAAATTGCCAACAGCAGTTCAGCATGTGGCAAAAATGCTGGTGCTGCAGTTCTGGGAAGATGAACTTGGCAGCAAACTTTCACATAGGTCTCTCCCACTGGGATGGTTTGTTAGTGTCCATGGGTAATTCTCACAAGCATTTTTTTCATAATACTACTAAAAACAATCATCATTATGATTGTAAGAAAGTGTCAAAAGTGGTAATGCATGAATTCCAGGTAGATACAAAGCTTCCTATAAAAGGTAAAGAGTTACTTCTGGATTGTTGCATTTTTCCTGGCCTAACAAGGTAACAGAAGATAGCATGAGCATTTCTCACTCCATAATCTCACTGTGCTCACTTCTGTTGAGCATGGTGTGTTGCCTGAGGCACTGGGCAATTCCATGTTGCATGATGGTTGCAAAATGTCATACTCGATTTGGACCCACTCAGTTGGAGATACCGAGAGTTCTCCATTCCTTTAAAATTTCCTCACCCTGCCTGTCTTTTCCTGCTGGACTGATATATAAACCTAGTTTCAAAGACTTTACATAAGTAGCCCCTATAGCAGTCACAGCTGAGCTGCCCAGCCCTGGCCAGTCACAGCCTGGACAGTCACACTATCCTACGTAAAAATGGGGGTTGTGATTGCTCCCTAATGGTACCTGGAGATCATGAAGCTTCTGTGCATAATAATAGCCAGGAAAATAGACTCCAGCACTAACAACATAGGCTAAAGCTCTTCTGACACATCCTGAAGGACCCAAGCAGAATGTGCAAAGAAACACAAATATGCCCAGTTTCTTTCAGAGCCCAGACACGTTCATTTTACTTTGGTGATTTTTTCTTTTTTTCTCTCTCAAAACTCCTCCTCCCTTATAGTCCTTGACCCAAATATTCTTCAGCCTTTGGACTGCAATATGGCCAGGCAGCACCTGTGCATGAGGTGAAGCTCAAAGCACACCGTATGATCCTCAGACCTGTCCTTGGCTCAGGCCATCATGGATACCATTCCAGGGATGTGCTCCATGACTCCTGCTGCTTTCCAGAGATGCCTAAGGATGCCAGTGCCTGGACAATCCAAGCTCCCTGGGTCTCTCCTCCAGGGCAAGAAGGTGGTTCAACACACGGGCATGGTGGAAGGGTCCATCACGCACAGAGTAGCGGGGTTCCCTCTGCCAGCACGCGGGACTGTGCAGCAGTGCTGGCACAAAGAGCACTTGCAGTCTCAGATGCACAGTGCTTAGCAGAAGGCATGAGGCCAGCTCAGAGTCCAGGGTGACTTTTCATACTCATTAGCTGAGGTATTGGCTGCACTTTAATTGTTAATGAGAGTTCAATAGCAGGATCTTGTTACATATAAATGGAGGGAATATGTGCCAAATGTCTCACAGCCTCCAGCTTATGTCCAGATATCCCTGTAGGAAGCTTGGAACACAGGAACTCTTCAGACTCCTCTACTGCAAGGAGCAGAGCAATGAACCAGGGGCTGATGCTTGGAGGAGAAGCTGTGTTGCACAATGTGGAACCAAAGAACAAAATCGCCTGGCTCCAAGATGGAGAGAAAAACTGAGGCTGCGTGAGTCCCAAGGAGCACCAAATCCTCAGCCTGTGCTGCAGCTCTGGGACATGAGAAACGTGGCCTCACAATGCCCAGGAGCAAAGGGAAGGTGACGCAGATCTGCTTCAGTGGAGCCTTTGCAGCTCTCCCAGGTGCCTTCTCAGCCTTGGGACCTCGTGTGGGGTCATTTAAACTGCACTTTGCCAGTTCTGTGGCTCCAGAGATGGGTCAATATTCAGAGTCTGCCTGTGGGTGTTGTGAAGTCCTTGGGAGGGCTGGTAAATTTGCCATCATTTCCCACTGGTATGAAATTCTCTTTTGAAAGATAGTGATGGAGAGAAGCAACACATCCTGCTTTGGCTGAGACAAGGCCCAAATACTCCATAAAACAGGCCCTCTGCACACACGAATAGCTCTTGCAAGAGATTTACTGTGCCATTACAGCCTCTGAGCCTGGCAGTGTCTGAGGTCTGGTTAGGAGATACCAAGTTACCTGTTGGACAACTGCGTGTGGATGTGCTCTCATGGACGGCTCGGGTGTGCAGACTGAGGGTGCATTTGCATGCAAACATCTCAGGGTCTGTGCATGTGCAGAATGTTAGTGTCCATTTGTCCTCACAACTGCACATGCATTTCGTCATGATACAAGATTAATGGTCCCCTCGTTCCTTTAGTCTTAGACCTGCCCGAATAATCCCACTAACACAGGAATCCTCTGTGAGGAGCTTCACAGAGACACAGCAGCCAAAACCTTCCAAGCAACCTGCGAGAAGGTGCCAAGGGGTCCCCTTCAAATTAGCAGAGTGTCTGGGTCAGGTTGGCTTCAGAGAGGCCTGACAACTCATCTCACACCAGGGGTTTGCTACGTTTGTACCTCATGGGCAGGTGCTGTGCAAAGCTGGTGTTGAGCTGAACATTATAAATCCTGGAAGGATCTCACACAATTAATGTTTTGCATGATATGTAATTTATAGAGCTCTCCCTTGATGTTTTAGGAGGATGTAAATATAGGAAAGTAGCCCATAGCTTCAAGGCAGGAATGTGCTAATTCAGCATGCAAGAGGAATGTTAATTAGGAGACGGTAAGTGGGAAGGGCACAGATATGGTGCTATGCTCAGGAATGAGCCAAGGGCAAGTCCTTCTCTCCTGCCCTGGAGACAGAACCGTTGTCTGGAGCAGCTGCTCTTCAAGAGCAGTTTCCTAGTGCGGCTGCTCCTGAGCAAAGTGCCCCAGTCCTGTGCTGGAGCAGTCAGCTCAGATGGGTTGGCATGAACGAAAAACCAACCAGTAATTAGTAACAGGCCTTGGTTTACAGCATTCGGCACCCAAACTCTCCCCAGTGTATCTCAACATGGAAGCTCAAAGCTTGGAGCCCCAAACGCATTTCTGGAAGTGCAGCCCTTTCCTCACTAGCTCAATTTTCAAAGCAGCCCTTCTACATCCAACTCTTGCCATCATAGCTCTGTCTGGAGAGCCCAAGTCACTGGAGAAATGAGCCACAGCAGATCTGTTTGCAGCATCTGGAAGATCTCAGGCTTGCTGGAGCGGGAGCAGCCTGGTGCTTTGCTGCATTGCATGTGCCTGAGGAGCGAGCCTTTCTCTCAACGATGTGTAGGGATGTGAGCTGCATCCTGACCAGCTCTAGCTGGAACTGAGCAGGTATCCATGGGAGCTCCGAAGGATAGGAATTTTCTAGCTGAAATCCTGAGGAATATCCCCTGTTAAAAAATTCCTTTTCCTTGTTCTTTTCCTGGATATCCACCCTTGGTTCGCCCAACTGGTTTGTGTGATAAGAACCAAAGAATTTAGGGCCCCTGACACCCTGGTGACATCCTAGTTCCTAGGTCCATCTCTGCCTGCAGCAGAACAATTGCCTGATGTGATGTGACACCAGTCCAGCTCCAGACTAACAAGATGAGGGTGGATAAAAAAAAAGCCAAACATGACTAGAATGACCTAAAAAGCCTTCCCAACTCTCCTGCTTCCTCAGAGTTGGACCTGAGTTAGGATTCATTCATTGGGCTGAAAAACCATCCCCAGGGATGTTTCCTTTGTTATATCCTGAGTTCGTCCTGTTGGGAGTTAGTTGGTGTTCCCAAATGCTCCTCTCCACACCAGTGCAGGAGCAGGCACCAGCCTTGGTCTCCCCAGAGCCACTGGTATCTGCACAGTCGAAGAGAAGTGAGGACCAGAGCACTCGTGGAAGGGAGAGTTAGAGCAGTGTCCCCAGCCTTACCCTGCCCTATTGAAGGCTGGAAGCACCGAACTGTGCCAGGGCCTGCACGCCGGCTGATTGCACCAACCATCCCTCTGCTAATTACCAAATACAGCTTGCAATCGTGAGGCCTCCACACTGCAAAAGCTGATTGCAGCCTGGTGCTGTTAACATAAAGGGAACAAATGACAGAGGGAGCTTCAATTTCCCAGGATCTCAGAAGTGCAATTTTTCCTTCTATTACCACATGTGAACAATGGTCAAGTGTCTCACTTCTCCATCCGCAGCCCTCCCAAATGAAAGGGATTACAAGTGTATCATTAATATCACAGCGACCTGGCAGCAAGTCGACAGATTTAATTTGGTGACAAGATGAGTGGCACCAGAATTCTCCCATCTCTCCTAGAAATGAAAAATACATTCTGCCTCCTACTAGTAAATATTGCTGGTAAGTGAATAAAAATTCAAAAGGGAAAAAGCAATTTTCCTTCTGCTCATATTGTGTTTAGTTCTCAATACACTTCATGCAAGAGGCTCCCCTGGCTGATGGATTCCTCCTAGATTATATCATGCCTTTAAATTTATATGCCCCAGCTCTTTAAAAGACTGTTTGCTGAGGCCTTTGCATTCTGCATTAGTCTGGTAACTGCTGACATTTGAAAGATGCCATCAAAGACAAATCCAAAATGTTTTTTTAAGTAAGAAAAGGAGACAGACCTAGGTGGTAAAGGGAGATTAAAGATTTAGTCAACATCTGAAATCAAAGTTTTCATGATGTGGTAATGTCAGAAAAAAGTTTACAAGGCCTAATAGAGGGCTCGCATGTCATGAAAACCCAAATTAAGTTTGTTTTTGTTTTTTTTTTCTCTCTCCAAGGGCTTAGCATGAATTTTTCAGGGTTCTGTCTTCTTCTATGAAACAGCAGCCCAATATGCAGCTCTGCAAGAGCTGGCGAAGGGCAGCAGCACTGCCTGTATCACACCCAGCATTTGGGAAGAAACCTGCTTGGGCTCTGAAGTCAGGATATTCTTCACATAGGGAGTTTTTGCATTAAAGGGTGGAGAGAGCAAATCGGACGCTTTGGGCCTGCACCTCCTTTTTCTAATTAAAAAAAAAAAGGATATTAAAAGTGAGTTACACTCACTTTCTCACACCTGTGACGTCTAGGCTCAAAATTGCCACCAGACAGTATGCTTTTAACCCTGAACTCAAAACCTCATTAGCCACAGTGCATAATTATTGCCTCCATCCTGCCTTAACCTAGGCTATCCAAGGGAAAAAGTGAAATCTTTTTCCAGTTGAAACACATGAACTTATTCCAATAACTATGATTTAAGGAACAGTTCCAAATCTGAGTAATACCTCCTGACCTGAATCTCCATAACAATTTGACCAATTTTAGTCAAACTTTGCAAGAAACTTCTAATTAGCTTCCAGAGTGCACTCATCATTCTTCAGAGCAACCCAGTTAGGGAAAAAACTAAAAATAGGGCCTCCATGGAAACTTCTTGTAGCCTTTCCTACGGTGAAGGGATGTTATGTCAGTGTTTCACTATGTTTTGCTGCATGGGGTTTGTGGGGCAGGGTGGTGGACGCTGTGGTAAAAGTTAATGTCGTGATGTTGTGACAGTTGCGGACACAAGGCATTGGGTGGTGGGGAACGTGAGGCTACCCGAGCCCAGCAGTGGGTCTGTCTCTGCCCAACCAGGACGGCCTGATGCCTGCAAAGTCAGGTCCCACTGGAACAACTTGTAAATACCCTGCACATCCCACCATGATTGCCCTCCTCAAGAGAGAACATTTCTCCTTTGCACTTGATGGTACTTGCCTTTGATTTATGTTAAGCTCAGAAAATGTTTCATTTTTATTCCTGGACACCTCTGAACTGTGCCCCGATGCCCTTGCACTCACCTCAACCTTCTTTGGTCTTCCCAGTGCCATGCAGAGAGCTGGCTCCAGATGTCCACCCCTGAGCAGGCAGGCAAGGCCATGGGCTCTGCAAATGGGACAGAAATGCTGATCACACACCAGAACATGCCACAGACTCTGCCCATGCTCTCAGCTGGATAGCCCTTCTCCAAATAATGAATTAACACTCAGAGCTGTTATTGCCATCCTGGCCATTTATTTAAAAGAAAAAATCAAAAGAACAGCTCATTTCCAGCATGGCAAGACTATTCTGCTGTGCTCTAAGCAAAGGCATTCAACATTTTTTTTTCATTCCTACATAGCAGGTGCTGAAAATTGCTTTAATTCTTGCATTCGTTTATTGTAATTTATTTCAGAAGAGAAATAATTGCGTAGCTTGGCTAGAAACTCACAGGACGGCAAACCCAAGTCTGCCGTGACCACGAGACGGCCATGGCACTGACGAGCAGCTCCTGATCCTAACTGCTTTTAACAAAGCTATTACTTTTAAAACTCCGCCAGCCTATTCATGTAATTCTCCATTATGCTCGAAGAGCTGACACTGTAAACACATCCAGGCTTGGATGATGTCCACTGAGGGCTGCTGACTATTCAGCAGTTGCCTTCTATAGCTATCAGAAGGCCTGGAAAATGTTGGTGTTGACTTTGGGTTGGGAGATGTGTCTTTCCACTACAGAGAGATGTTCTCGGTGAGCTGTGCACCCAGGGGCAGGATCAGCAAGGGACACCCTGCAGCTCTGCCCATGCTGCCACGGGGTGGCCATAGGGACCACCAGAACTTGCCTCCTGAGGAGCTGAGGCTCCAGCCCTTCCTGCAAGCTCAGCACCCAGGAGGGGGGTGGCATGTCCAGCTCGCACAAGATCCAAACCCACAGAGCCCACACCTTGCCCTTGCCCTGGGAAGTCATGGTGTCCCCACCAAGCTCTGCCGAGGCTGCACCAGGTGAGTTTTCCACAAGCGATTCCTGGTGTTGCCTCACAGTGCCAGTTCCTGTGCCAATGACCTCTCCTTCCTCCTCCTCCTCCTCCTCCCAGACCTTTTCAGGATGATGAAATAGTTGCCCCACCACTGTTCCTTTCTTTCTGAATCTGCGTAATTGCCAGCGACACATTTTAAATCACATCAGGGAGGTTCGATGAAACAAACTAGATGGAAATCAAATTTCAAGTAACCGGTAGGAAATTGAAAAGAAAAATGTTTATGGAACAATTTTCTTGGCTTCTCTGAATGGTGGAAATTGTTACTGTCATTCATAAATTATTAATTTCAATCTACTCTATTTCCTTTTCAGGGCTGCAAGTGCTGGAGGAGCAGTGGCCCTCCATAGAAATGTCCCCTGAACACGTGCTCCAGCAGCAGAGCAGGACACATCTGCGTCCCCTTTGGGAGGCGGTCAGTCCTCCCAGACAGGCACTGCTGCCTGGTTGCTCTTACATAGGGAGCAGTGTGAAAATCAAAGATATACTGATGAGAAAGAACACATCCAAGGTGGGAGCAGTTTGCTCTTGGGACATGTAGGGATGGAAATCAACCTCCACAACAGCTCCAATGCTGATGACTTGGCCAGGAGATATCCAGAAGGAAAAGCGATAAGTGCAGAAAGGAAGGCGGTGGCTCAAGGGCTTCTGTAATAATCATAATCGCAGAATGATTGGAAAAACAACTAGGAGGGACCCTGAAAAAACAGGTAGACTCACACTTCTATTCAGTTCTCAAGGATTTGCAGTCAGAACTGGTGAGCCCAGTATTTCAGAAGGGAAACGTCCCCAGCACAGACATAGAATACAAGCAGAACAGAGTGGAAAGAAAAAAAAAATGACAAAAAAAAAGGAGAATGAAAATAGACTTTTTTTTTCTTAAAGAGTAAAGAGCCATAATTCCATAATCAAGTAAAAGGACATGTTTGGCCAGATGCCCATCCTCTTCAATGCAAAGTGGAGTCAGCTGTTAGAAATAAAAAAGCAATATATAACAAAATGGAGTGTGTCTGGGTGTGGGGAGGGGGGAATAAATAACCATTGATTTTGAATTAGAAGTTATGAAGTACAGAAAATTGATAGGAGAAACTACCCTCATCAGTTAAAAATACATGACTTAGTGGATGAAGGACATGTGAAGGTATGTGAAATGCTCTTTAAAGAAAAAATGCCCTAAAAGAGATGAAAAAAGTTTTCTGTATAGAGATGACCAAACTCTTGATAGGGCAGAAATGCAATAAATGTTTCTATGCTGTATTTGTGTCTGTGTCATAAGAGAATGCTGAAAAACTCACCAGCATTTTTAAGACCAAGGGCGAGGTTAAAAAGCACCTATCAGAGATGATCTTATACAACAAGAGGTCTGGTGGACATGTTCTCCCTCAGGATGGGCCTCAGGAGCATCCCTGGTAAAGCTGGGGAAGTTGCAGCAGACAATTCCGAAGTGGCAAACAGGCTGAGAGAATCTGCCTCTGAGCACCAGTCATAGGCAAAACCAAGGGAAAGGAGTTATTTGCTAGCAAATTAATAGCAATCAGTATGGTTTAATGGAAAACAGGTCTTGTCAGCCTTTATTGCATGCGCAGAGATTACCTTGAGTTTACTTGATAAAGGTAACGAGATAGATATGATATACTTTAGCTTAGGGAATGCACCTGGCTTAGTACTGCATAGCTGAGTGACGAGTGCTCTGGAGTGCCAGGGAGAAACACGTGAAACAGACTGAGACTTGGGTGAGAGCTCAAAAAGCCATCGTTGATGGGGAACTATCATTGAATCTGTATTTCTCATCCTGGAAGCTCAGAGGTAGTCAATATTCTCATCAATGATCTGGACATACGTATTAAAAGCACATTCATAAGATTTGTGTGTGATGCAAGGAATGGAGGGATAAATAAGTTATGTTGAGCATGAGGCAGGGTTAGAGAGAGACTAGGATCACCCAGGCAACTTGGCCCTGTCCCATCGGTGTTTTTTTACAGCCAAATGCGTCATCAAGGAGTGCTACAGACCTGCACATGGGATTCTGCAAAGCACCTAAGGGTCCTTGTGCATGGGTGCAGGACACCCCATGCAGTTCTTGGGTGGATCCGGGGATAGAGAGAAGAGAGCAGTGATTTCTAAGCATACTACAGGCAAAAGTAATGCATACCCTGCATCCAGTCTGCCTGCGCAAAATGAGGGCCAGTCAGTCATTAGATGGATGGAGAAATGAGGGACTTGAAAACACTCGATGTGTTTATCTTGACAAATAAGAACTCTGAAAGCTGACTTAATCATCCCACATAAGCATCTTGCTGTAGAGAACACACTGCGTGCTAGAAAGAGCTTTAACTAGCAGAAAAGCACCCTCGCTGAGTCTGACGGGAGGCAGGTGCTCAGACCTCCGAGAAGAACACTGGCCTCCTCAGGTGTCTACATCTTCTGGACTAGGCTGCCTTCTCAGAGATGTTTTACCTAAATAGAAGTGACATATCCTCAAACAAGGGTGAAAGAGGAAATTTAGTCAGCTGTGGGCACACAGAGTAGACAGCCACAAGGATCATTGCTTGAACTGCGGTGTCACTTGATGCTTCTGCCCTGCTCAGAGCACCCTGTCTATAGAATGTCCTCATCCAGGAAAACCTCAACTTTCCTCCAGGAAAAAGTCATTGGGGAAGCTCTGATATCCTGTAAAGAAAGGATCTTTTCCTACAGGGTGGGATCCAAAGGCTCTTCATTCCTAATCACATCTTTCTCCCAGAAATCAAGACATCTTGTGCAGACACACAAATCCAGGCAGAACTACCAACAAGTAGACCTAAACTCTCCTCATTTCAGGCTCACTGAGGGCAGTGTCAGCCGAGGAAAGAGCTGTTCTTGCTACAGCAGAGCAGCTGGCTTGTCGTCTTGCGCTCTCTCCCTGCCTGGTGATGAGCTGCCTCCACACCAAGGATGTCTGCAGGTGGGAACGTGCCTCCAGATCCTGCTGTGCCCTGCACACTGTAGCTGTCACTAGAAATCTTGATCTGTTAAATGCATTCACCAGAGCAAAGCAGAACTTAATGTTCCTATCAGTGTATGTGATGCCTCTGAGAAATCACCTCTGGACCAAAGCTACAAGCCAGAATGACAAGTTTGGTCAGGGATTAATCATCAAAAGGACAGAACCGCCCTGGGAATTCAGAAGCAGCAGGAGGTGTCCTGGACCATCACCACTCTTCGCAGACCACTCCAATTTCTGCAGTCCTGGCACATGGGACACTAGTTTGCCTGATGCAGGTTCAGCTAGGGCAAGTAAGAGGCAATCATCAGTTCATGCCATGGGAGAGGGGCAGTGATCACCCACTCCAGACTTCTTATTGCCGGTTGTGTGGGAGATACATAAGATTCAACAGGTCTTCTCCCAGTGTCCAGTGAATCTCCAGTGACTCTTATTGCAGGAGGCAAAAGTCCTGGCATCTCCCTTACCCCATGGCGGTAACAAGCCAGGCATAGAACCACAGCAATGCTGCAGCCTTTCTATTCCCAGACATCAGGGACAAGTGGACAGTGGAACAAGGAGGATTTGGAGCTGAGCGCAGCAGGGCATGCACCGTCCTGCAATGGTTTGGGGAAGGAACAGCAGTGGGTGAAAAGGCGGGCAGGAGAAACAACCTGAGACAGGCCAAGGGAGCACCAAACAGCAAGGATCATGCATCTCTCATGGCTTCAGTGCAGCCAAGGAGGACACAACACAAGAGGGCAGAGATTTCCCTCTCCTCTAACAGGCACTCCCATCTGCCTTGCCTGTCCCAACCTGGGGCAAGACCAAAATGGACCTGGATTGAAGACACAAGCTTGCTATCGAAAACAGCTTCAGATGGAGACAACAAACAGAATTTCCCTGACAACCTGGAAAACAGGCTCTTCATTATGGACACGGCACACTGGTGGTTTCTGTTCAGACAGAATCAAATGCACTCACCAAATATTTGCAGAAAGTATTGCTATCAGGGCACTTTCTATCTTTTTAGCTCTCAGTAGCCTTATCGCCACAGCAAACAATGGAGAATTCAGAAAAATAATTCTACTGCAGCTTCCCTCAGATGCCAGCTGTGACCTGCAACAAGCCCACCCACCCTTCACAGACCTACGTCTCTCCAGAACAGAGGAGAGCACCGCATGGGGACTCCACTTCCAAGTGCAGCAGCACCTGCAGGAGAAGCCACATGCAGTTTTGCCCAGGGTTGTCTCCAGACTCTGCTAACAGATCTCCTTGCAGCCCCTTTCAGTAGTATCAACCACTCAGTAAGTTAAACTGCTTGTTGCTTATGCACAACACCCTTCCCAGAAGTCTCATCCTGACTGAGGAGGTTTCCATGTGCCCTGGGCACACAGGGCATGTTCCAGGCATGTAAGACTAGAACTCTTAAGCATATTTCCAGCTTCTTCCTTGAAGTATTTATCGAAACTGCAAAACAAATCCTGTGGAAGTTCATGGTCAAAAAGAGTTCTGATGTCAGGGTTCACCAAAAGAACTCCTGTTCCATTGCCCTATCGAATTGTCTGAATGTCTCAGTGAAGCCCTGGCTGGAGGGGGACCAGCTGACTGATCACAGAGAAGCAACATGACACGCTAAAGGATACTGAGTGCTTGTATCAGCTTTGTGGTGGCACATGGATGAGTAAGAGGCTCCTTTGGCTTGGGAGAAGTGCTTGACCTTTTAACAAACATGCCAAGCAAGCAGGCACCACATGGCAAAGACATTTGTATGGTCATTTAGCAAAAGGCATATAGAGTGCCTGAAACTTGTGAGTTGGAGCTCATGTCATAGTTTAAACCAGGCAAAGGGAGCCACCAGAAGACAGACAGAACTAAAGCTCTCCTCCTGCGGAACACCAAGCCGGGACAGGAGCCCAGAGCCTGAGACAGTTCTGCTGTAAAGAGAGAATGGACAATTTGGGAATGCTCCTCTGGAGAGGAGACAGACAAGAAGGGCATGACAATATGATGAACAATCTAGAGAACAGAGATTGGTGGCATCTGTTCTCTCTGCCTTATAACTCAAGGACACCCAGTAAAACTGTAAAGCAGCAAAGTCCCACGGGGCAGAGGCAACACTTTCTTGCACAACATGCCTGTAGGACTCCTCAATACCAGAAGATACTTTGGCCCTAGAAATTAGCAACTCAGAAGCAGATCTTATGCATTTACATACCAAATGAGACCTACATGCTGCTGCACACTATAGCAATTCTAGCAGAGACATTTTGCCTGCTACCTTGGGAGGAGACCAGCCTTTAGCTCTTAGAAGCCAGAAATGTCTCACATGCTACCGCCAGTGCCTGGATTTCCTACTGCAGCATCTGGTGCTGATTCCATCAGTCCCAGAGCTAACCAGGTCTGGCAGGTCCATGCTCTGACACATCTGGTCACCAGCATGATAACCAGTTCTATACAGAGCCTGCAGAGAGGTTTGGACCAGAGGGGTCCGTATGCTGTGGAGAATGTGCCATGCTTGCACCTGGATCTGGGTTTCCTTGGAGCTTGGGTGAAAGGCTCCATCCAGCTGGATGGCTTGAGGGCTGAAACTCTACATGAAGGAAAGGTCTCCATCCTTAGGAAGTGAGAAAGCCATGTGGGACCACAGATAAGCCACTCAGAAGGCAGTTTCTGCCTCATGGTCTGCTCAATGCACAGCGGCCATGGTCAGGCATGCAGAGCAGCTTCTAGGAAGGTTCCTTCACCTCTGTAGCAGGAACACATGCCTTCCAGCTCCCTCAGCAAGGGTCCCCATCACCCCAAAATGCCAAAGTGCCACTGAGAGGAGACAGGGCTTCTAGATAGCTTCTAGAGCTGCCAACCAGCACAACTTATTAATTATTTGTGTGCAAACCTTCCTTCCTAACAGGCTTGCTGAGAAGAGGCGCTATTGACCCAATCCCTCCCAACGAAGAGGCTGGCATTGAGGATGATGTTGGTGATGATCCTCCTGGATCTTCTCAAATCCCATGCACAACCCCCTGTGCCCCTGAGGTTTTCTCCTGATGGGTGGGGGCAGCTGGCCAAGGGGAGCACAAGGAGCACTGATCTTCATAAACAGCATTTTCTGAGCACCGGATCCGGAGCACTGCAGCAATTGCTCCCAGGCTGTGACAAACAAGTCAATAAACTCCAATTAAATTACAAAGCCGTAACAAAGAGCAGGGTCAGTACCTTCTCTCAGAGACACTGGACAGGTTAATAGAAATTCTTCTCCTGGAATTCTGCGATGCCAACTGGCTTTACCCATCACAAAGAACTGGAAGGACCAAATCTATCTTACCACAGCAGGAGCACAGAGCTTCCCCCAGGCAAAAACTGCCATGATGGCTTGGGAGCACAGAAACACCCTTCAGCCTTTTCAAGAGCAGAAGGAGACTTTGCAGGAAGAGGATACCCAAAGCACTGAGCAAGCTGGAGCTGGAGCTGTGAGTTCCTCCCATTCCTTCCTCACCTCTATCCTCAGCGCCACCATCATCTTAAACTTCTCAATCTAGTGTCACTTCCGCATTTGCCCTCCTGCACTTTCTGTTTTCTCACTTTCTTCTGCTCCTTCTCTCTCATAGAGCTCTGGAGCTCCACTTAGGCACTTTGGTGCAGGTGGTGCAGGTCACGTACATCAATGAAGTTTAACCCAGAGCCACTAAAAACCTGTTGAGACTTAAGCACACCCACATGTCCTGGTAGGATATTTTATTTCCCAGTTCAGTAGCATCTAATACACACATCTAGCTACAAACCAGAGTGCAACCTCCTTGCCAGCTGCATTGTAATATTCATGCTAATGCATAGGAACATATACACAATAATTCATGCAATGCACAGGTACCTTGATGCCCAAGATCTGGCTTTGACAGACAAGCGTTTCACTTGCTTCTTCCTATCAAAACATCAAGGAGAAGAACTTGCTCCTACACGTGGAATGGGTTCAGGCTATGCCCTAGTTAAGGATATAAAGTCCAAGACATGCATACATCACGCTCCTACACCATGGGCCTCATGCACCCTCCCCAGCACTGTGTGAATAATTCATCACATGCACCAGCCATCCTCTCTTCTGTTCTTGAATTAGCCACAGGCAGATTGCAGCTTTTTTGAATGAGTTTGTTACTTGGGAGTCATTCCTGTGAACAATTCTTAGGCTGTGGCTTGTTTGCAAGCAGTAAATAGCTCTAAGCATGAGTGCCTCTCAGCAGACCCCACCACACTCGCTCCTTCTGGAGCCTGCAGTGGATGGCCATCATCTCCCACCACTCACAGGGTGTTGCCCCAGGAGATGCTGCTCCATCTCAGAGCGGTGCAGCATCCTCTGCTCTTGCACTGAGCCTTTAGTCAGACCTCAGACACCACAAAACCACTAATGAGCCTCCGAAGAGCGATGCCAGCTTCACAAGCCTTCTCAGCCCTCTCCAAGATAAGCACATTCAGGCAGAGAGCATTTAAGGACAACAAATGAGGTGCCAACGAATCCTGCTGGAGTTAGGGGTGTGCAAAAGGACGTCAAGAGGCGCTGCCCAACAGTACCTTGCCTGGGAAGTGTCTAAACCCAGCACATATCAATGTTCTGGATCTGGAAGATCTGGAGGATCCAGGTCACCTCAATTCAGTCTAAGCCAATGCTCAAGGCATGCCCAGCCCCTCCTGCTGGTGTTTTGCTCAGCACAAAGCACAGCACAGCGGGCATTTCCCAACTGTGTTGTGGGAGAGAAGGTGCCTGCCCTCACCTCAGTCTCCTCGTGGCATTCATGGGGGAAATGAAATTCCAATTTGAAGCCCAATCCTCCAAACAGAGAAGCCAAATCCTGCAAAGGGAATTATAGCTCCCAGGAGGCACATGGTGCACTTGATGCAAAAGTCAGGCAAAAGGAAATAAAATGTAATTCTCCTTCCCCCAGAACCCTCAAGATGGGAATGTTTCAGCAGTGTGTGGCCTGGCTGACATGTCTGGGATATGGAGTCAGTTGGGGGCAGAGCTGTTGCAAGTGATCTGAGGCAGGAGCAGCCCTGGGAAGGTGGGGCTTCATTCTGGTTTTTGTTTGTTTTGTTTGTTTTGTTTTGTTTTATTTTCAAGGACGCAAGCAAGCATATAACAGCAGCCATATCGATTG
The DNA here is from genome assembly GCF_059628265.1 of Tinamus guttatus. NCBI lineage: Eukaryota > Metazoa > Chordata > Aves > Tinamiformes > Tinamidae > Tinamus > Tinamus guttatus. Next base: position 365,659 of record NW_028288993.1, on the reverse strand, counting down.
CAAAAGTTTGGGGAGCAGGAATGCTCGTCTTCATCACGAACATCCTTTTTCAAGCAGATTTTTCTGGCCACCTCTGCGTGCCATGTGACAGTCTCCTTCATGCCTGCAGAGAGGAGGCTGAACTTATTCACAGGAACTGTGGACGAAACATTTCCAGGCTGTGAGCAGCTTGTGCTAAACACTCTTTGTAGCTACATACCCTCTGCTCCACCAGCAGGTGATAAAATGAATTTTTTCCAAACACATTTTCTTTACAATGAGCTAAAGAAGCAAATGCCATCATCATAACAATGCGCAAACCTGTGTATTTATTTCTGATATCTGACCTATCAGGCAGCTGCTGAATTACTTCTCTAATTAGTTTTTTTCCATTCGTGAAGGATATGACCTTCCTCTCCAGAGAGCAACTTACAAATGAGAAAGTGTTTCTTGAAGGTAATACTGCAAAAGGAGTAGTCATATTGGGGATAAACAGGGATACAAAGTTCTTCTCTTACAGCTGAAAACCATTTTCCTTTAAGACAAATTTTGTCCGTTTCCAAAAAAGGAGAGAAATAAACAGAAATGAAGAAAATCTTTCTCCTCATCCGGGCTCTGTATTATCAGTGTGATCAGAAAGAGTGTTTTATTTCAGCTTTTTCAGCAGTGTGCTCATTAACCCTAAAAGATTTCCCAGATCCAGTGCCTTGCTCATGTCCTGCGGCTTGCTGAAGTCATTTGTGCTTGGCCAGCGTGGCAGCCCTAGCACTAGCCCCCAGCACAGCAGCCACCTCCTGCTGACTCCTGACTGTGTCACTTGCTTCGGTGATTCCTGTGTCTGGCCTCCAGCGCTGACCAGAGAAAGAGCAGGTTGGCCACAAGAAGCTTTTGAGGACAAAGACATACCCAGATTCCTTCCCTTTTCCTCAGCATTGAATGTCTTGACTTCCAGGCCTTCTGAGCAGCCATCAGTTGACCAGGTTTTCCAAAAGGCAACCCTGGAGGGAAGCTGGAGGGTCTCTTGTGCATGAGGGAGACCTGGTTTCGGCTATTCCTTGGGTGGCTGGACCAGCAGAACTGCAACATGTGATAGAGAAGCGCTTCTTCCACCCCTCGCCTCGAACCATCCTATCATGCGTAGCATGCAGGAGTAGCATAGGATTGGAGAGATTCTCCAAAGAAGAGCCACAGAGCTCTCTGGAGACCAAAGCAACAAGTGTGGGCTGAATACAGAGGGTGGAGGCATGGGCCAGGCATGTGACACTAAACTGGGAGCTGCAGAGCAAGCAGATGGGCATTAGCAGAGTGGTCAGTGATGGCTACGAGTGGTGAGGGTGGCCCAAAAAGGAGATGGAAGGAGCTGGTCCAGCTCTGATCTGCAGCTAGCCAGCGTGCTGTGCTCTGTGCTTCCGTGAGCTCCAACATCACTCCCAGACGGCTTTTATTAAGATGTAAATAAAAACATATCTCCAGCCTGGAGACACAATTAATTTGATACTGCATCTGAATCTCTTTTAGTGGCATGGCCTGGTAGCCCCTGTGTCTACTGGGGAGAGAAAGCACAGATTGGACCATGTTCCAAGCATTGTAATAGCCCAATAAAACCATGTTTCTTCACTATCCAGTTGAATTAGTGTTTGCAATATGTTTGAAAGCTTTATAGCCCAGTTAATTGTAAGGCAGTAACAGGAGGGGGCATTATGGCTTTAGAGAACACAAGTTGCACCTGTATTTAACGATATTATACCATAAGAAGCCTCCATTAAAACAAAGCGAGGACTACTGTAGTGCCCATAAAAGCAGAGAAGACACTGAGCCAGGGTACAGAAGGAGCAGAGATATTGGTGCTTGGGGCACAGACATCATGTAGCTCCCACAGCCATTCCCACCATGTTCAGATGACAGCACACGTTTCTGCGCCTGCGTCCCAAAGACCTACTGGTCAACACCACGCCATGTGCCAGCCTGTTTTGCGCAGAAGAAAAGTCTCTTTTCTCCGGTAACGCTTCACTCAAATGTTGGAGGAGATGAGGTATCCCCTGGACAGGTGTCAGCATCTGAGCATGAAGTAGCATCTTCTGAAGCTGTGTTGTGAGTCCCTGAAGACACCTCATGGATTCCTGCCTCAGGGAGTGCTCTGGACCGGGGTCTGCAGCAAGCAGCAGCCAGAGGCTGAATCCTGAGTCCCTGGGCACAAGAGGACAGAGATGAGAGGTTCTTAATCCCATACTACTATTCTTCCCAAGCTGCTACATAATTAATTCCTATGGTTTCCTCAGGCTGGGGAGCAAGCACCACCATGCAGAGAGCCACTGCCAGCCCCACTCCAACATGAAGGAGATTTACGTGGAGAAACAGGCCGAGGTCGGAAGGTAGGCTGAGGTGGCAAGCAAAGGCTGGGGCTTCATTCAGGGTTGTGGAGGATGTGCAGGAGAATATGAGACAGATGGGGTGTGAGGACAACATGGAAGCAGGTGATGGACAGAAAGGTCAAAGAAGAGCCACAGCAATGAGTGGTGCCACCTCAAGCTAACCACCATCTTTCCACACTCTTTCCCCACTGGTCTCATAACACAGATGTAACAGCAGGGAGACCCAGGACTCACTGACAGCTCCCAAATAAAAGTGTGTCAGTGATGCCAATCTGACAGCTCCTTAATTGAGCTGCTCATATTTGCTTTCATTTCCAGTCTTACACTTTCTAAGGTCTGTTTCCATCACTAGCTCTTTTTTGTATGCTTTCCTGATCATATGAATACCTATCACTTATCAGAACTGGTGTCCCAACATAAGGACACACAAACTGCAGGCGACTCACCTTGTAACCTTCTCTTTAAGCTGAGCAGATGGAGCTCCCTTTGTTCCCCAGGTGAGACAGGTTTTCCAGCCCTCTGTGTGTCCTGTAGCTCCTTTCTGAACTTCTTCCAGTTTGTCAACATCCTTATTGAAGTAGCAACACAGTACTTGGCTGCAGGATCCAGGCATGGACTCATTAGAGAGGATCACTGCTGCACAGAAGTGCGATAATGTACTTTACATGAAGTCGGACAGTTGCACGGCGAGGAAGTGAAGTTAATGAACAGTAATTGCTCACTTGCTTGAAAAATGCACTATTGAATGTAACTTGTATAGTCAACACGTGCTCCTGAAATGGCAGGAAGGCACCTCAGAATACGTAAGAGAATAATCCCCATGGATCCTGGCCAAGGGGGTTGGTATCGTCATGCAGTCAGTGTCTCTGAGAGATGGGATTGGTGCTGCCGCCTGTCTGTATGTCACCCTCCCATGGCCTCACGGGTACTGAACAGCCACAGGACCTCGACAGCCTCCAGGAGAGCAATAAAATTAGAAAGTGAGATCCAGGGAAGCTTCCAACACAGCAAACCTCTCTCATAGCCACTGCTGTGGGTTAACGTACAGAGCCCTAAAAGAGTGGCAGATAAACATGTTGTTAGGTTAAATAAAAATAAAATGAATTTAAAATGTGTTCTGAAATTGAGGATATAATTAAGCTATTAATTTAATGGTCTTTATCATTGGGGTTGGATATTCACATGGATTCTTGTCTCATTCCCTTTATTGAACAACAAGCTCCTCATACACCATAATTATGAATTTTCATAAACATTTGATGAACAATAACTGTGAGAAACATAAAATATTGTTTTTGTCCTTCCACTGTAATGACCATATGGAGATGCCTTTTGCATTGGAGTCAGCAGTTGTGGTACATCCTAGTTAATAACAGCTCTTGCTATTTTTACTGTTTACAACACAAATTCAGCCCTTTACGGGCGGAGGAGGGGAGGGAAGAAAGGGATTTAATCTGCAAGGTCTCTGGAATGATTTGTAAGAGAGATGCTTTGCCTACATCCCTCCGTGATACAGTAGGAGCTATAATTACTCAGTATCCTGGACAGCTCTCTCACAAGATGTCAATTTATGTGTAGTTGGAGCAAATGCTGTAGCTGGGGAAGTTTCAGGCCTCTCCCCCTAGACACAGGCATAGTTTACTTAGGTTTATAAGGGGAATATTTTACAACGGGCCGTAGCAAGGTCTTGCACTTGAAGCTGATCTGCCACAGGGCTGGTGGCTGGATGAGAACATGGCCTGGGTCACTTCCAATGGCCACAGGGCACAAATTGGTGGTTGGGTGGGCTCTTTGCTTTGCTTGTGCTCACTAGGATGGGGATTAAGCCATTTGGTCTGCTGGATTGGCACCCAGCCTTACACCACGAAGGGTATTTGTGAAAGGGAAAAGAAACCACACCGAACCCAGCCATCCGTACTGGACCATATTTCTCTCTCGCTTAGTCAGCTGAGCCTATGCAAGAGCTCAGAGTCCAAGAAGAGACACGATTTGTACCAGGACTTCTCAGGAAACCTTATGATCATTCTCAGAAATGTGCCACCACGGTGGGAAGGCAGGAGCTGAGCAGAAATCATAGCAGAATGTGCCCTGCCTGCCTTTCCTCTAAGCAAAACACGCAGCTCTCCCATCCAACGGAGGCGCGATGGGGTTCAGCACGATGGGGCCGAGCAGAAATTCAGCCCAAAGGGAATCCAAGCTGAAACAGGCTGGGATGTGTCCAGCACGCAATGCAAAGCATTAATAAAGTTTTTCCCAGGGCAAGACATGGAGTCAGACACACCACTTCCCCTTCGGCACAGAGTCCGGGGCTGGTGCCTGCCCCGCGTGGATTTATGGCTCCCTGAGCTCGTAAATGTCAGCACTGCAGGTGATGTATGCAGGAGCTGGGAAATGCTCCCCCTCAACTTTGGAAGATTTCTTTATTTTTTCTGATCTTTTACAACAGCCATAAACCAGCTGCTGATTAGTGACGGGTCTTAAAACTTTAGGCAAAAGCTGTTGAAATCAGCTTTAAGTGCTAAGCTTCTCCGAAAGCAGAGCAGCTTAGCAGTCTCCTTTTGAGGTCACATCTGTGACGTGTGGCCCTCCCATCCGCAGCCTTTGCAATTGCAGGTTTGGGCAGCCCTTGCAGCTCAGCTCACACAAGAACCCCTGAGATGCACCCACTCAGCTCTGCTATGGTCTGAAGTCAGTAATGGGACCCAACCCTTGGCATCTCTGAGGATTTTCACCCAACATGGTCTTAGTTGGGTTCAGCGTTTGGTTCGTGTGCAGAAATGGGGCACCAGTACCCAAGTACGTATCCCAAAAGAGCCCCATGCCTGGCCCCAATGGACCATGAGACCCCACTCTCGTCTCAGACCCAGATGGGTGGGAAGGAAGGCAGGACTTGCACTGCTGGCTCTCGTGGAGGAAAAGAGAGTGCCAAGTCCCTCCCATAGTGTGGGAGGGAAGGAGGTGTGAAGATAAACAGACAGGATCCAGATGTTCTCTAGATGGAGAACGCAAATGCCATTTTGGGTGCATTTTAAATATAGGTGATAAGTGGCCATTGACCTATTTATCTTGCACTGCCAACCTGCCCTTTCCCATCACACTTCCATGCTGTGCATCATCCCATGGAAAAAGGATGCCTGTGCATCAAGAGGGATGGTGAGACTTCAGAGCTGCCTGCTGGAAGGTCTCACTCCTGCACTCAGGGTTAATGAGTAACCAGGTAGAAGCTCAGGAAGCTTCAGCCCAATCAAACTGCTGAGAACTGCTGGGATGTCCATGCCTTCTTCTGTAAGTCGCATGCAGCATTTGTGAGGTCCAATGAGGCATTTTCTCCTGCCGGGTCCCTGCTTGCTCCCTCAGTGCAGGGTAGCAAGAGCTCTTTCTGCATGATGGACCATCTGTCCCAAACCAGGGCTGGGCACATTCTATCCTTTTTCTGCTGTTTCTCTCATGAACAGAAGTCAGTGAAGATTTATCATGGCACTAAACCTCAAATTGAGCACATTTGAAAGAAGAACAATTTATTCATCAAAAATATAGCTTCATTTTAACTGCAATTATTCTCAAGTTAAGGTCTCATTCAGCAAGCAGTTGGCTAAATAAATAGCAACTTTTTATATCTAAACCATTTCATTTTGACATTCTATTGGAAAAATAAATACAGCAGGACATAGACTATCCAGACAACTTTTGGAACTTTCCTTTCCTTTTTCTTTTTCTGCCATAAAGTACTGGAATTCAGGATGAGGCCCGGCATCTGATGAAGACTGTAGTCTTGATTCTGACCAATATGGGACAAGTGGTTGGGAATCCAAGGAAGTGCCATCATGTGAGTGACAGTGATCACAAACAATGTTGGTCATTTGTTTTGACATTAAAAAGAGCATACCCATAAAAAAAAAAAAAAAGAGAGAGAGACAGTTGGCTGTACAAACACAAGCTTAACTCATGGGGATGTTTCACCATCAGCAAGAGCCCTTTGGGAAAATGTCCTAACAAAATAAAAAATAAAGAAGTACAGGCATGCAGGAAGTTACTAAAGGCAAATATGTTAGGGGCACAGCAGCAAAGCACCCAGATGCAGAGAAAGAATAGAACCTCCGAAAAAGACCAATATTGCTGCTTCAAGAGCACTTTAGAGTCCTGGAAATCCAAAAGGAGTCCTGTAAAAAGTGGAAATGAGAATATAAAGATGAGCGTAGAGGGATATTTCAAACACATAGAGATAGAATGAGCAAGACTAAGGAGCAATGTGAATAATAATTCACCAGCAAGGAGCACAGAAATAACAAAAGAAGTTTTAGAAATACATTATAATGGAAAGAAAAGAGTCTACACTGATTACTTGTAACGGAGAGAGGAAGCAAAGAGATGACATGGAAAGGTCTGAAGCAGCCAGTGCTTTCCTCACCATGGGTTTCACTGCATAAGGTTGTGGTCAGCACCTAGGGTGTTTAGCTAGGAGACAGGAGATTAGGCCAACATGGGAAAGAAAGAGTTATATGATACTGAGATAAGTTAGGTGTATTTTAGCAAACAGGGTTCTGGAAAAGTGGCCCTGGAAAATCTAGGCCATCTCTGAACTATTAACACTACTTTCTGATAAGTTATAAAGGCTCAAGAAGTGCCAGAGAAGTGTAGAAGATAAATATAACATTTCTCTGTAAAAACAAGGGGCTAGAGGAGCTGGGGAGTTAGAGACCAAACAGCCCAGCTTCAGTTCCTGGAAAAAATTGGAACAAATTATTGAACAATCCACTTGTAAACACCTAGAGGACAACCATGTGGTATAAAGAAAAAAACAACAGCACAATTTTATCAAGAACAATTCATGTCAAGGCAATCTAATTTCCCTCCTTGCCAAGGTAATTGGTCTAGTGGAGGAAGAGGAAGCAGTGGATGTGATACATCTTCAGCAAAGCCTCCGGTGTTGCCCTGTGTGACATTCTCATAAACGAGACATGGAAATGAGATCTGAGGGAAAGCCCTGGGAGGTAGGTAAAACTCACTGAAAATTGGTGCTTGAAGCCAAGCTGGCTCCACTCCCCGGCAGGCTGAGAGGCTTCGCAGAGCTCTCTCCAGGGTCACCTTTGATTCCTCTTCCCTTTAGCTGCTCGACTTTGGGGATTGAGAGGACATCCAAAATGCGGAGGTGACACCCAGGTGGGGAGAGCAGTGGGAGGGCAGAATGAGTAGAAAATATCCCAAAATAACCCAAATACCCTGAGAGAAATTCAGCAGTCATAAGTGACAGGTCTTCCTTTGGAAAGGAGGGCAGGGGCTACATAAGTTTGACAGCGGCTGTAACGCGGCTGTTGCAACAGCCCCGCGGATCACTCCCCGCGAGACCCTGCGTCGGGGAAGCGCTGGGTTTTGAGCACTGAATCCCCGGAGGATGCAGCCCTGTGGAGACAAGTCCCAGGACCGCCAGGGCTGCCCGGGCAGGCCCCGCTCTCTCCTGCTCAGCGCTCCCAGGGCCAGGCCCTGTCCCAAGGGTTGGCCACGCGGCCTCGTCAACACAGCTCCGAAGTGATGAGGTTCCTCTGAGCTGCGCAGAACATTTCAGGTGATGCTAAACTATAAATGCATGGTTGTGATGAAAGCGCTATTAAGAAAATCTAAGGAAATTATATATATACATTATATATAATATACCCCTAATATTTTTTTTTACTTAGAAATCATCCCAGCTTAAACCAGTAGACTACAGCTCCTAAATCAGGAACCATCGACATTCCCAGGGAGCAGAGGGTGAACTCCATCCATCCACACCTCGCCTTCCCAGCACTTCCCAGCGTGGCCCCTCCTCTCTGGGAACTTCCAAGCTCATGCTACTTCCAAACACATGACTAATGTTTGAATACACCCTGCAACATTTGCTTTCCCTGTTTCCTCAGACACTGCCAAAGCCAGAAAAAAAAAATATCAGGTTTCACAACAAAATATTACAGAAAAGCAAAGCAATGCATTCCTGGAGTTCAGTGTCACACACAGCAGCAGCCTCTCCCTCCAAAAAGCCTTGACAGTTTGGGCCAGGAAGAAAGTGCGATTCTGCAATGTTTCTTTGGGGGAAAGAAAAAGACAGGTTTTATTTTTAGAATTTTTGGCAGCCAAACTGTTACCAGGCCGTCTGTGCTCTGCTGAGCAAGACTGGAGCGTCAGGCATAGCCAAAGAGGAGTTTACTCAAATTTACTCATGGAGCAAAATGTCATGATAAAATTGTGTTTAATCAGAAACCCAGAATACCCAGCATCCTTACCAGAAAAAAAAAAAAGAGGATAATGTACATAGTGTTTGTTATAGTAATTGTTGTTATTGTGATCCGTTGGGAAAAAGCCAAGTTCCACTTTGATGCCCTGTGGTGGCACTGAACAGCCAAAGGGAGGTCTCATGTCTCCTTTTTCCATCCTCACCACCATCCAGTGGTCACCTTCATCTCTGTTGGTTCTCTGCAGGTGGAGATCCCTCAGACAGTGACAAGGTCGAAAAGGAAAACATGGAAAAAAAAAGACAAGGAAGAGGTCAGGGCATCTTTTTATTTCTCTTTGTTTTCTGGTCTTGGACATTTGTTCCATTGTGCCACAACCTTGTTACAGACTAACTGAATCCCTGAGCTTGGAGGTATCTTTGGAGGTCACCTAGCTCAACACCTCTGCTCACAGCAGGGTCACCAGAGCCAGTGTCTGGTTGGGTTTTGAATATCACTGAGGATGGAGACTCCACAACTCTTTGGACAACCCATTCCAGTGTTAGACCACGCTCTCAGGGAAAAAAAAAAAAAAAAAAGGGACTTATGTTTAGGTGGAAAATCCTCTATTAGTTTGTGCCGAGTGCCTCTCATCCTGCTATTGGGTACCAATGAGAAGAGCCTGGCTCCATCCTCTTGACATCAGGTATCTCCTCATATTGACAGTCCCCCTCAGGCTTCTCTCCTCCAGACAGAACAGTCCCAGCTCTCCCAGTATCTCTTCATATAGGAGCCACTCCAGTCCCTTAATCACCTTCACGGCCCTTTGCTGCACTTGTGCCCATAAGTCCATGCCATTCTTGTGGAAAGCCCACAGCTGCACTCTAGGTGTGGTCTCACTTTTCCCTCCAGCACAGCTATGACTCTTCAGCAATCACTTATACCAAGAGAGCTGGGACACGGAAAGCGTCCTTGAGAGACACTCCAGCCCTGGCAGCCACAAGCTCTGCAGAGCTGGCACGTTGCAGCAGGGCAGGGGACGCTCCACAGCCCGTGCCAGCAGGATGGTGCTGCCTGGGGCCGGGTGGCACCAGCCTTGGGGTCACCCTGCGGGGCGAGCAGAGAGCTGCAGCACTGGCACACGCACAGCTAGGCCTCGACACCGGCTTCCAAGCACGTCCCAGGCAGAATTTATTGCTTCCGATCCCTCGTAAATGCCAAGGCTAGGTATGATGGATGGGCTGGAGTCCTCCCAGGACGCTTTCTGCAGCCGCTCCAGCAACTTCCCTGGGTGCGGCAATAAACTGCCGTGGCTGCTGTGATCCGGACCAGGCACGCAGAGCCAGACCAGGAAGGAGCCTCTTGGCAGGGAGACCTCCCGCCAGCCCCCAGGGCTGGTGCAGCATTGGCCCACGTGCAGGGCTGCTGCGCCCCGGCCTGGCGACACGCGCGCGCCCCGCCATCCCCAGCCCCACAGGCTCCTCTCACTGTGACCCCGCATGAATATTCCTCACACATCCGCTTCCAGCACAGTCCCATCTATGAAAACACCATCAGCCACATGAGCTCTGCTTGCACTCGCCCACACAGGCACATATATAGACACACACAAGCCCTAGCAACATCCAGGAGACCTCTAAGGTCCTTCTCTCCCCTTGGGTGTTCTTTTGGTGGAGAGCTTCTTCACAGACACTTGGCCCAAAGAGCTACCATTCCCTGTGTCCATGCAAAGGGATAAATGCAGGTCCCCAACTCACCCTCCCTCTCCCAACACACTACCAGGGACCATCTGCTGCTGCTAGACAGGGAAGACACCCTGGGGAGCAGAGCGGCCATTGATCCTTCCTGAACACCCCCCGGGATCCCAATGCTTCTTGGTGCATCCACACTGAAGCTCCAGGAGGACTTGCCAGGTCTCTGCAGTCTTGTGATTGCAGGTTGGACTGAAAGATTTGTCCACAGGCCACTTTAATGCAACTTCCCACAGCCCCTTCCAGCTGCAAACTCCAGGTCGCAGGGGGAATGCAGCACTCCAGAAAGTTCCCCTCCTTCCGGATAGAGGACAGGGGACTTGGACATGTTAGAAAGTTCACAGTCACCTTAGGTTTCCAGAGGGATGGGGTGGCCGAGGGGGACCCACAGGGCTCTGCTGAGGGTGGCCAGGCATCAGGCCAGGTCACCGCAGCAGCCTGAGGACCAGGAAGCAGGAGGGCTTCAAGCGAGCAACCAGTCCTACCGAGTCCCATGCCCTGAGGACTACTACAAGTAACCAGGAGAGCAAGGAGAGACCCTTTGTGGTAGCTTGGCCAGATTCAGCAAATTCAAACTTACCAGAGTTTTAAGCAGCCTCGCTACTTGCACGGTGTAGAGATGAATACAGGACATGCAGCGCATTTAAAGCAAGCCGAGCTGAGAGCTTGCCCTGCTTTTACCAAACTGTGTCCATCCCGTCACCCTCATGGAGGGAAGAAGGACAGAAGAGCCTGGGAAAACCCCACACCTCCCTCCAGGGAACATGGGAGCCACCGGGACCACCGCGGTGGGATGGGAGGGAGGCGGCGCTGCTAGGGGCGGCATCAACACCGACACCGGCACCGCAACCGATATCGGCACCGACACCGGCACCAGCATCGACACCGGCACCGACACCGATATGGGCACCGACAACGACACCGGCACCGACACCGGCACCAGCATCGACACCGGCACCGAAACCGGCACCAGCATCGACACCGGCACCGACACCGGCCCCGGCCCCGTGAGCGGCGGGCGGAGCCGCAGCGCCACCTGGCGGCGGCGGCGCGCGACTGCGCGCTCCCGAGGCCGCTGCGCGCTCCCGAGGCCGCTGCGCGCTCCCAGGATCCTGGTCAGGAGCCACAACCTGCGTCTCAGACTCGGGGGCCAAGCAGAGTCCTCCATGGCAAGGTTGCGCCGTAGCTGCCCACCCGTTTTCGCGCATCGCCGTGTCCCTCATCCTGCTCTCCCATGGTCACCCAGCGCACAGACTTTGTTGGAGCTGCTTTGCTCATTCTGGGTTAGCAACACGCATCTCTTCCCCCAGGAGGAAAACACGGGGGACAGGAGATGTTCTCAGGGGACAAGGAGTGCAGAGCAATCCCACAGGAGCTGCAGGGATGGCAATCTCGGCCTTCCCATATAGAGGGGTTAAAACACCTCATCCTCATCCTGCTTTTTCTCACCCTGAACTAGATGACCTATTAGTGAGAGAAAAAAAAAAAAAGAAAAAAAGACACCAAAGGAGCTCGTATACTCAGAATGACTCAGATCCAATTTCCTTTCACAACTAATCCTCTGGGGCTGGATTTATTCTGTGTTTGGCCGCAGCTCCAAGGGGACTTCCTGGAGAGGTGTTGTAATGGCCTTGGAGTGCTGCACAGTCCCTCCCGCAGCAGGAAAGCGTGCGGTGCTCGGCAGTGTTGTGGAAGGTGAAGAGGCTTCTTCTGTAGAACTCATCAAGCCTTGCAGGAACGGGCTGCCTCGTCTTCCAGAGTGCAAGAAGTCACAGGAGGGAAAAGGATTCGAATCAGGTTTCCAGCATGTTCCATGATGAAAGCAAGTTATATGCAGCTAACAGCCATCTTCGAAAGTGCAGGCACGCTGAAGAGCAGCTTCCTTTGGAAAGAGTCGCCTGTGACTAGAGCCAGCAAAATGACTCCAGCAGCTAACTTCCAGCAAGCAGTCGTGGTGTGTTGGGATTGCGCTGGGGCAGCAATGGGTGGACAGCATCTGCTGTGCACAGCCGGGCAGCTGGGCAGGCACTCCAGATACTCCTCCGATGGCAAAGGATTGAGATGAGATAGATAGGATGTCTATTCCCACCAGCTGTGCAGTTCTGGAACCATCACAACTCCAGAAACAAGAAAAGCTTAATGTTAAATGGTCTGACATTCTGTGCTATAGGCCAGCCTAGCCCAGCGTGGTCCAGTGTCCAAACTGGCCCTTGAGGCAGGGAAAGAGAAGGGTATTTGCCCTTGTGCCCCCATTTGCCTATATTTTGCCCAGCCTTACTCTTTGAGGCTGAAATTTTCCATCCCAGGGTCTCTTTTCCTTTCAAAGTTTCAGAGAAACCAGTTGTTGTGTCTGAGCACACGTGCAGGGACAAGTATCGAAGCTGAGAGCGCCAAACACCCAAAGTTTGCTGGGAGAAACAACCTTTTGCAGCTTTTCATCAGGGCAGCAGATGAGCTGAAAATGGATGAGAAACTTTCAGAGAGCAAGCTCACTTTTTCCAGATGTATCAGCAGCTCTAATGAGAGAAAATGACTTTGTTTTGTCTCTGTTAAAAAAAAAAAATCAGGCACTCCAGTGGAAAGCTGTCACACCTCCAGCTTGTAGAACAGGGACTTGGAATTTTGCCTTCCCTTGTCCCCAGGAAAATCTGCAGGAATTTGGCAAATGATGCTGAAAAAATATTTCCGTTCCCATCTACTCGGGCCGTAGTGTTTGCTGGCAGCTGACAGCTCTGCAGCCCACGGCCCGGTGTCCTCCGCCGCTGCCCAGCAGGACCATCCTCGGCACCGCTCTTGTCTCGGGCTTGCCCTCGCGTTGCAGTTCAGGGGCAGCTTCCACACGTGCGATGAGCAGTCAGGTCACAGGAACACA